>NC_080570.1:57969513-60369513 GCF_030247185.1 Malaya genurostris | reverse complement strand
TAGTTCTAGAATTGTGGAATTGAAGCCACTTTCCGAATTTCGTTCTAGAACTAAATTTGAATTCCAAACCTTAATAAAGAAACTGAATTCAGTTCCAAAATCTAGCTCCACAGCCATGTTTCAAATTTAGCTCCATCATTTAGGTTTTGAATTCTGAGAATCGACACTGAAACTGAATTTAGGCATTAAATTCTGAAACTGAAGTCAGGAATTAAACTCTGGGTTTGAATTCAGTTCTGAAATTGAGGTTCAGAGTAGTTTTAGATTCAGTATCCAGATATAATATTCATATCCTGATATTAATTCATGAATTCTGAGGGTGAAACCCACATATTTCTGGATTCAAGTCCCGAAATAAGGATTCAGTTCCAGAGTCATAGTTTTAAATTCTGAACCTGTAATTTGGAACTAAATATTGAAATTGATGTACGAAACTAAATTCGGAACTCAAAATTATGTTCTGAATTCAGGTTGACCAGAATCCAGGTTCTGAGTTCAGTTCTAGAATTTAACCAAAAATTCAGTTCTCAACTACTGCTGATTGACTGCACACTACGATTCACAAATTTTTCCCAAAAACTGCAGACATTCCTTGACAAAATATCCATAAATTCGCGGAATCGGTTGAGTGGCTCAAAACTTATTAATTAATCAACAACATATTGTTAAAGGAAAAAAAAAAACACGGAAACTACGAAAACTTAAAATTAAAAAAAAATATGACTCAAAAACAAAAAAAAAACATACTTCGCCAATTTTTGGATACGCTAAGTAAAAATGTTTCAGCTTTCAAAAAAAAAAAAAAAAAAATAACATAATGCCCATTGGTCGCAAACCATGAAAACGGTTAAAAAGTTATACAATTGACTTTATCAACCACAAAACTTCAACTTTACAATATTCGCATATTTTCCCTAAAAACTACAGGCATTTATTGACAACATATAAAAAAATTATCAGGATTGGCCGAGTGGTCAAAAGTTATGATTTAAAAAATGTACTTTTTGAAGAAAATCGAATTGATCCATCCTAACAAGGAAATGGTCACCCTAAGGACTACATAAAAAAATACGGGTCTAATAATTTTCGATGAAGAACGATAAATATTACGAAATTCTGAGAGATCTATCTTGTGAAATTCAACTTAAAACGTATTCAGAAAAAGATATTCTGTTATTATGAGCTCCGACAGTGAAAGCAAGTAAACTGATTATTTGTGTAAAAATACGTGGGTCAACATCATGGTTTTATCAATTGAGTAATAGGAGATGGCTATTCAACCGACGTCGCTAAGAACCTTTGTTGCGCTAAGCTGTCCAGTGAATTACAGGTTAGTGCTGCAGCGGCAATATTCTGCTACTATTTCAATAAGGTAAAACTTCATCTTTAAATTTCGTAAGATCACAGTAACAAACTTGGGCAGAAGTGCAAGTTTTAGAACTTAACATGAAAAGAAAACTGCGAAAAAATTTTCGCTAATTTTAATCGTTTACTCAATAATCGGTAGTGTTACTAAAAGGTTTGCAAAAATCTATACCGTTTTACCCCAATTTATTCTTTAGCTGAGTCTTTTAATAAATATTGAATTACAATCCAGAAGCAGATCCAATACGAACTATCAAAGGTGGTCCATATTACGTAGCATACACATAATGGGAATGACAGTATTAGCCCGTTCTCTTTCCCCACCACGACACGTCCCCCCTGGCAGCCAGCTCCGCTACCAGCGAACGAAGTTGAAAAGGTGACGAACGAGGAGTTGCTCACTGCGGCGAGATCGCTCGATACAAAGAAAGCCCCGGGGCCAGACGGTATCTCGAACGTGACTCTAAAGGCGGCTATAATGACAAAACCGGACATGTTCAGGGAGGTCATACAGAGATGTCTGGACGAGCGTATGTTCCCAGACATTTGGAAAAGGCAAAGGTTGATACTATTACCGAAACCTGGGAAATCCCCAGGGGAAGGCGTATAGACCAATCTGTCTTATCGACACTGTGGGTAAGCTCCTTGAGAAAATCATCCTTAACAGGCTAGCCCCCTTCATAGAGGAGGCAGGAGGACTGTCCAGCCAACAGTACGGGTTTCGCAGAGGCAGGTCGACGGCGGACGCCATAACATCGGTGGTAACCACGGCGGAGGTAGCTATACAGCGCAAACGACGAAGAATCCGCTACTGTGCGGTAGTAACGCTAGACGTTAAGAACGCGTTCAATAGTGCTTGCTGGGCAGACATTGCTGATTCCCTACTTCGACTAGGAGTACCGGAAGGGCTGTACAAGATTCTGGAAAGCTACTTCCAGAACCGAGTATCGCTCTACGATACCGACGAAGGCACACGTAGCACTCCAATCACGACTGGAGTACCACAGGGATCTATCTTGGGCCCGATCCTGTGGAATATAATGTACGATGGAGTACTGAGGTTGAGGCTCCCTCCGGGTGTCAAGATAGTCGGGTTCGCGGACGACGTCACGCTGACAGTCTACGGCGAATCCATCGAAGAGGTCGAACTGAGTGCATCACACTCAATCTGCTTGGTGGAGGACTGGCTGCGTAGCAGGAAACTGTAACTCGCCCACCACAAAACAGAGGTGATGGTGGTAAACAACCGCAAATCGCCAGTTCGTGCTCGCATCTCAGCCAACACAGTCCAAAATCGTTTGCGGTCGAAGCAAAAGAAACAAAGACAATACAGTGCAGTGAACAATAGAGTGTACGAAATGGGCAAATACGATTTAACAAAGCCTGAAACTTGGCCAACAAGGCCAAATTCAATTTGTATAGATTTCAAGCGTTGCAAAGTTAGACCAGCAGCAAATGAAATTGAAATCTTACTTAAAGAACGAATGCATCTAGATGCTAATAATGTAACTGAGATTCAATTCAACAAGGCGTCGAACTGTGTGTACATTATGTTTAAACGTGAAAGCGATGCAATTGCATTCGCTTCGGTTAACAACGAGGTGCACAGCGTTGAGTGTGACAATATTAAATACAAAATTCCTGTGCACATGGTGGACAATGCCATACAAGTACGCGTGCATGACCTTCCCCCGCAGTCCAGCGATCAGTGCGTTCGGGAAATTATGTCGCAATACGGTGAAGTTCTTTCCATCGAAAGAGAAGTATGGCGGAATTTTTTCCCCGGCATCCGGAATGGCGTGCGAGTGGTACGTATGCAACTACGTAAGGCAATTCCATCATACATCATTTGTGGTCAAGGTGGGACACATCCGTGTAAAACGCTGATTACCTATGAAAATCAGCTGGTTACATGTCAGTTTTGTGAACAACCTGCACACTACGGTAAACCTTGCACTGAAACTGCGAAAAGAACATCTTCAACAAAAGACAAGGTCAACCGTTCAACAACGAAAACTAGTGAGCGTAGTACTCCTGTTTCACCATCAAACCAACTAACAACTGCAACCAATGTACAACAAGGCGCTCCTACAGCAACTAGCAACGAGCTCAAGACTGCGAACAACAAGGAAAACGAAAAGAAGACGGAAATCAACAACAAAACCACCGATGCGGCAATGGAGGACGAGACGAGCCACGAACAAAGTGCCCCTCAACCCTCGCAGGAGGGAAATGGAAGCTCTCCTCCTAGAAAAAGAGTGACAACGAGATCCACTTCGAGAAATTGTTTATTTAAAAAATCGGCTAATTCGGCCACGTAAAGCTTGTACGCAAATAGGCCTGAATAAAAACATCTTTTAAATAAAAAAAAAAAAAAAAAACCGCAAATCGGAACAGGAGGTGCTGTTACATGCCGGAGATGGGCGTCGGCACTAAATGTGGAACGCAGCGCACAGATGCTGGAGAGTACGCATAGACTGATGTGTCTTCGCGTAATTAGTGCATACCGCACGGTATCGAGGGATGCGGCCTGTGTGATTGCAAGTATGATGCCTATCGGTCTGATAGTGAAGGAAGACGCGGAGCGCTACAGCATGCGAGGAGACAGGAACGCCCGTAGGGCCTCCAAAGCCGCTTCTCTACGCAGATGGCAACAAGAGTGGGACAGCTCAACCAAGGGCAGGTGGACACATCTGCTCATACCTAGGGTCTCGAGTGGGTTAGATAGACCTCACGGAGAAGTGAACTTCGGCCTGACGCAATTCCTCACAGGCCACGGGTGCTTCAGATGGTACCTCCACAGTTTCGGCCACGCGACATCCCCTGTATGTCCTGGCTCCCAGACGAGATCGAGACGGCTGAACACGTCTTGTTCGCATGTTTCCGTTTCGCGGCTCAAAGGAGTGAGCTACTGGAGGCATGCGCATAGACACCGCACCGGAAAATCTGATCCAGAGAATGTGCCACTGCGTAGAGAACTGGAACGCAGTGTCGACCGCGGCATCCCAAATTGCGGGCATATTGCAGCGGAAATGGAGCGCGGATCAACAGGCAGCCGCGACCGCTAGCCGCGTAGTAGGCTCAAGAGGGATCAGCGAATAAACGTCGGAGTAGTCTAGATCTTCGTCGGAGTAGTCTAGATCTTCGTCGGAGTAGTCTAGATCCATCGTTGGGACTAGACGAGTAGTACGTAAAACTGCTAGGATCGTCGGGGCGCCAGTGAACCGGAAGCTATCCTCCAACCGGAATCACTGGATCGACCCAGGCATCCTCTCGGTCGGGCGTTGACGGGTATCGAAAGCGTCGGTTTCGGGAGGGCCTCCTTCGTCGGGGAACTCTCCGTCGGTGTAGGCTAGATCCTTCGGCGGGGGCTAGTCGAGTAGCCGCCACAACACCGATCCAAGTCGTCGAGGCGCCAGCGAACCGGAAGCCATGCTTCAACCGGAATCGCGGGACCGACCTCGGCACTCCATCGGGTGTCCCGTGTGGTGTAAGAGACTCGGTGTCGGGAGATTCTCTTTCGCCGGGGAACTCTCCGTCGGAGTAGTCTAGATCCTTTGTCGGGGACTAGATGAGTAGATCGCCGCGTGGTACCGCTAGGATCGTCTGAGCGCCAGTGAACCGGAAGTCACGCTCCAACCGGAATCATTGGATCGACTTAGGCATCCTTTCGGTCGGGTCGTAGACGCGTACCGTAAGCGTCGGTTCGGGAGGACTTCTCTCGTCGGGGAACCCTCCGTCGGTGTAGACTAGATCTTTTGGCGGAGACTAGTCGAGTAGTTCCGCGACGTAGCATCAGTTTTGGGTCGTCGAGGCGCCAGTGAACCGGAAGTTACCCTCCAGCCGGCATCACTGGACCGACCTCGTCATCCAACTGGTCGATCCCTCGAGAGCAGGATGCTGATCCCCATTCTGCATAAATCTGGGGAGGGTGCTGTGAGCACCAATAGCCTTCTACCCCGAAGTAATACCTAGCGGTGGTGCCGGGGAGGTAGGGTTGGAGATCCAAGGTGTTCTAGTGGGTAGTTCCAATCAACAGTTGGGTAGTCCTGTGGAGAGTCCCACACTCTGTGCGTAAATGCATTTCACCTTGTAAAAAAACAGTATTAGCCCGTTTAACCCTTTTTAGTCCTTTATTTTATAAATTTTATCTCTGGGTTCTTTTGAACCATAAATATGACTTTTGAAATAAATTCGGGTAAAACGGAATGACAAGATTCGTGCGGTCATTGAATCAATTTGTAATCTTATTTTTAAGTCTTTCTTGGTAATAAAAACCTGTTTTAATCCACCTTGTGGTGTAATGATGCCTTTCTCATGTACATATAATATTGTGGTATTCTATTCAAATTTTTTTTCTTCGATTTTTGAAAGAAACCAAGAGATTGTTTGTGCATAACATACAAAATAAAACAGTGCTTTGATTTCGTAAGTCATCCTTAAGAAAACGAAGTGGGTTCACTATTATATGCACTTCCGGCACTGGGAACCGGTATAATCAAAGTCGGTTCGTACGGCCACCAACTAACATGACACACAAACTCTTCTCGAAAAGTGAGTGAGATCCATTTTGGTATATATGACCACTATTTCCGGTAATTCCGGAACCGGATACCGGGAACCAGGATAGCCGGAACCGATTTGTTTAGTTGCCTACTAATAATGACTATCGATTTGTGTAGTTTTGATACCAGTTTAGAAATTTTTTTACGTTTTTTGTTTCGCCGGTTTAAGTGACGGTGTACAATATTGAACTAACTTCACCCTATAACTCCGGAACCGGAAGTCGGATCCGGATGAAATTCAGGAATTCCGTATGGGACCACGAGACCTTTCATTTGAATCTAAGTTTGTTAAAATCGGTTCAGCCATCTCCGAGAAAACCTTAGTGACACATACACACACACATACATAGCTCAGCTCGATGAACTGAGTCGAATGGTATATGACACTTGGCTCTCTGGGCCAATTTTCACTAGTCGGTTTTTCAAGTGATTGCATAACCTTTCTATATGAGAAAGGCAAAAATGATTTTAATAAACCGCAATGGGCCTCCTTTCGGAATGCGAAATTAATATCACCTGGAGATACAACTTATAAAATAAATTGGGGTAAAGGGGGTTAAATGGGCTAGTACTGTCATTCCCATTATGTGTGAAATTTTCTACGTAATATGGACTAATATTTATAGGTCATAATGAATCTGCTTTGGCATTGTAAATCTGAATTCAACATAAACTTATGTTTGTGGGAAAATTGGGGTGAAACGATGTAGCACGATTCATGCGATCATGCAAACTATCTGTCAACTATTTTTTGAGGTTATATGTGGAATTGGTCCAAACACCGATCAGTAGAACTTTTTTTTTGTAATATCATGGAAGAAGATGATTTGGGGTGAATACAGTTATTTGCGGTCGATCTTATCAAAAAATTAGTATTATTAAAAAATTAGTCTTCGAAGTAATGTCTGAAAAAAGAGAAGTTGGAGCAAAACGGGCATGATAGTGAATTTTGCTGATCTTCAACCTATCATCAATCGATTCTACGGTAAATTTTACATAAGAAATACTTTGGATCGTTTCTTCCTCACTGTGCGAAAAATTTAAAAATCCTTCTGAACTGGGCTCAAAACACTCACCTCACTAACTTCACACGTCCATTCCATATTTCTTTTATCCTTTCCTTCCCATCAGGAAAATGATGAGAATTTACTGCAATGCACAAATCTCCAAGTAAACAGAGATAAATGTGTCACTTAAGCTAAATAATTCTGATTCCCGATTCCTAAAGCAGTTAAAAACAGGATTTTTAATGTTAATGTAAATAGAAATAGTAATGGAATACTATTTGAGTGTTATGCGTCAAAATGTTTGGTATAAACGATTATCAAAGGGGATAATCCATAAGGCGCGTTTGCTTTGCTCGTATTTTTAAAGCTCATAGCACAGTGATCTGTGAAAGGATTTGTGTAATCTAACTACCAATAGAATCGAAATTTTTCAACTTAAGCTGTAAAGAAAAAACATTGAAGTATTTCAATAGTACACTATTGAAAAACCTGTCTCATTTGACCCATGTCAACACCAGCCAATCAGAACGCGTTCTGAGGAAGAGAACAAAATATCTGCTGTTGTACAACAAATCGTTCGAGAAAAATGTTCCCAAAAGTGTTGAATATCGTAGTGAGTTCCTCGATTTGATCCGTCTGAATGCTAGAAATGAATCCTTGCAGCATATTGAAAGTTTCTTTCAATAAATTATGCAAATCCGAGATGAAATAATCGACATTAAAATTCTGTATGCGGCTATTTTTATAGCCGTTAGGACCGCCCATTAGTGAAAAAGCTACGAACGAAATCAGGTAAAAAGAAAGCTCCTATCAAAAATTGAATCAGTTTGGATTCTATCGCCAATGCGAACAGATGTGTTTTGTGTCGTCTGCACAGCTAGTTTCGCTTTCGACAAGAGCGATTACGTCACAGCTGCCAGTCATTAGCATCGGTGAAAAAACAACGGTGGAGAGCATTACACAAAATCAGCCGTTAATGGTTCTAAAAGTTTTCTAAAGAACTATTAGGATTTGTTGTTCGTAAATCGAAGGTAAATATCCTCAGTTTAGTGCAAATCAAGAACAGTTTGCTTAGATTTGTGCACTTTTCGCTGTGTGAAATTCACAGTAATCGAGATCAACTGAAGCCTTCTTTGTTTTTGCGAAAAATGTGAAAAAGGGGAATGCTTGCATAATTCATACAATTGATCAACTAATTGATATTCGGAAGTGTTAAGGAACATGTTAGTTGTTTTCGTATTCACGACATCCAGTTATGTCTCTGACATTATCCACCCGCCTTTTTTTAACTGGCAACTCATGATTAACTTTTTTAAATCTAACAAACAACATTTCTTCAATTCTATTGCTTACTAGCGGGTCATAGGTATAATTCACATTGGAGACTAACTTAGTAACCACTTTCAATTATAGATTTGTCAGAATTTTGTATTCTAAAATTTCGACTATGATTTTCTCTAAACTGCATTTCATACGTCACATACCTCTAGTACAAGAGAGCATCTGTCGTACTGTATTTACCCCTTTCGATTGTACTGCAAAACAAAAATTGATAGCCATCGGGCTTAAGCGCAGGTCTTCTTTGTTGTTGATGTAATTGTAAATCATTTAATCGAAAACAATCATGCCTGGAACTGGAACAGTCTATTTACTCACGAAAGCAAGCACAATCCTGATCCTCCTCATGTACTTTGTCAGTTCAACTTAACGGAGCCTTCGAGCTCACCAGACCACACCACACAGCAAAGACCGCCCACCCACTGGCTCCACATCAAACCGGAGTGCCCCGAGGAGCGGTTCCCATTATGAGAAAATTAGACAACCGAACCAAACCAGAACACTCCGGTGACGGGCGGCGGCATGGCGAACTGGTGCTGCTGAGTTGTGTTTTTCAATTTAATTCTATCAAAGCCAGAGATCTGAACTGGCAAACAACTTGTCATTCGCATAAATCGACCGATCCGGGCGGCGGAGGCGGCGGCGGTGGTGTGAGGGAGTGAAAAATGCGTGCATGGACGACCGGCCGACCGACCGACCAACCGACCGACATCGGCTCGGCTAGCGAAAAGTGCGTCACCCCATTCCGATGTCTTGACTGCCGGAGAGAGGCTCGCTGTCGATTGCGGAAGCGGGAAAACGATAGGACGATAATGGGAAAATGTTTTCCATTCGTGGAAAACTCAATGTGGCTCCCATTACCGGGAAATGTAAATTTTGTAATTAGAGAGCGGGCAGAACTGACTGGTGGAAAATCCCCAACGTCTCGACTTAGGAGAAGCTTTCCACTAAGCCACAAAAGGCACAAAAAAGCTATCGAGTTGCGCCGCTGCGAAGGGGCGATGATATGCTGCAAATGAGGTGGATGCGAGTGGGGATTTTCCGACTTTGTCGGTGTAATTCTGCAATTATATTTACTTTTTCCGCCCACGAGGGCGCTGGCTTTCGCCTGAAACCCCTCCGGGAAAAATGAGAATCTGTACTTGCAAATGTTAGTTTTTGTGCGAATGTGCGGTCTAGCTTATTGTTTTCGTTAGTTTGGTGTTGTTTGTAGTTGGTAGGGTTTGTTGTTTTTTTTTTTTTTTGCTTCATCGGGATTCAAAAGTTCTGAGCTGGAAGCTAGTTTGGCGTAGCGAAAATGAATGAAATCATGAAACAAACTGCATTCGCATTCGCGAAAAGTTCGTTGCAGTGAGTTCCTTTTTTTTTG
Organism: Malaya genurostris; assembly: GCF_030247185.1. NCBI lineage: Eukaryota > Metazoa > Arthropoda > Insecta > Diptera > Culicidae > Malaya > Malaya genurostris. The sequence continues at coordinate 60,359,869 of NC_080570.1, read as the reverse complement.
GTTGTTGTTCTGCGGTTCATAAAACAACGAAATGATCGTCAGTTGTTTTGTGGCTAAATACAAAGCAATAAATGAGTCATAAACATCATAAATGAAAATTTGCTATCCGGCATTCCGGTCGCGACGGTCTGATAAAGTGTAGTAATAAATTTCGGCGAAAACATTCCAACCAGATGCCAAGAAGAAAACACCACTCTTTCCGCATAAATTTCGATGTGCCAGGCATACCGGAGAAAATTAGTTTTTGGCCAAATTAGGTACAGGCAAATCGAGAATGAAAGAGAATCCTTGGAACAGACCTTTGGAAACACCGGAACCTCCTTGGAAATTGCTCGTTCGAGCGGCTTAATATATCACTGATCTTTATGGCGAAGAGCTGGAATTTCAATTAGGATAATTTGATTAAATCGAATCGGGTCGAATTGTTTTTTTCTGCATGATTCAAACTAGTTGAACACCGTTTGCAATAGCCCAGATCAACTGTGGCTTTCAACTGCTCGTTGCTCCTAGCGACGTTAAAAACTGGGTCAATTTTTGGGAGTTCAAGATTTATCGCCAGCCATAAGTTGCAGACAAAAGGCTTTCAGTTAATTTTTCCCGTGATGTAACGGTAGATTTCCACGAGAGCTCAGAACAAAAAAAATGGTAAGAGCGCCCAAAGCACTTTTCATTTCGACGAAGAAAGGAAAGCGCCTCCATTCTTTAGACAGCCCACCATCGGCCAGTAAATTCTTGTTTGTGGTTTCACGTCGGAAAAATTGGATTTGATGTTGGAGATTTTCTTTGCGTCCTTGCCGTGGCCGTGATCCGGATGAAGTGGAACAAAAGCTGGATCGGATACGAACGGTGGTGCCTGATGATGGTTTTTCATTTATTCTCCATGCGTTCGTTTTTGTAAGGATGGTCGGGTTTTTTTTTTCTTCATCATAACCAAACTGACGCTGGAAAACGAAATTTATTAGTTGTCTTCGAATTTCAAATAGGTTTCATAATCGGAAAAATGAACATATGTGAACTGTAACCGCGATCGTTTTATAATTTGTAAAGAGGTTGATTGCTTCTTGTATTTTGTGTATTAAAAATTTTAGGCTGCTAAAGTTCCTCCCGAAATTTAAAAACAAACTGTTATGAAAACTCTTCTTTATAAATATGACGAATTTAGCGCCAACTCGAACAAATTCTGGCAGTTCCCGCTCTGATTTGAATGACATGTATACTACGTGTCAAAAAGTAACTTTGCATGCTTTATTTTTTCCAAAATTTTTTGAGAAGGGCTAAACTTTTTTAACCAATTTTTTCAAAGAACTGTTGTCGAAAAAGATAAATTCTACAGAAAAGTGTATCACTAGTGATTTTTACAAAATCAGTCAAATTTTTCAATTAAAAATTAAATTTAAAATCGATTTACAAAGGAATCAATTTTTGATTTTGATAAAATGTCTGTCCCAAAATTGGTGATTATGCTCCCTACAAATGGTTCATACATTGCAAGCTGAGCACATTCAAGGAAAAAAAGTTTCTCAAACAAAAACTGTTTCTTGTTCAAACTGAGTTTTTTATTCAGTGTCTTAATAAAAATTGAACTAAACTGAAAGTCATAATCATGCCAGATTTCAATAAATTTCAATTCGTGGGAAAATTTCACCGAATACCCTGCCGATATTGCAGAGTATCAGTGCTGGATAAGAAAAAAAAATTGTTTGGAAATCTTTTTTCTTTTCATAACACCCATCTTACAATATACGAACATAATTATCTATTAAATATGATCAGTATCTAACGGGGAATCAGATAGGAAAATTGATATGCGAATGCAATTGTGTAATGGAAACTGCGAAAATGTTTCCGCAGAGACCGGACTCGAAACCGCGGGTTCGTTAGATACTGATCATATTTAAATCTAGCTCAAGACGGATCTACGTCCTAACAAATACCAGAACATAATTCGTTGATAATTATGTATGTTGGGACAAAATTTCATTTAAATAAAGAATGGCGTTTTGCATTTCTCATATAGAAAGGTTATACAAGCACTGTGAAAACCGGCTTTTGAATCGAGGCCTGAAGGGCGGAATGTCATATACCATGCAACTCAGCTCGACAAACTGAGCAAATGTCTGTGTGTGTATGCGTGTGTATGTGACAAATAGTGTCATTCGATTTTCTCAGAGACGGCTGAACCGATTTTCACAAACTGAGATTCAAATGAAAAGTCTTACGGTCCCATAGATCGCTATTGAATTTTATCCCGATTCGACTTCCGGTTCCGGAATTACAGCACCAAAAAATGAAAAAAATGTCACTCAATTTTCTCTGAGATGGCGTGACCGATTGTCACAAACTTAGATTCAAACGAAAGGTCTTATAGCCTCCTAGATGCTATTGAAAATTATTTTTATCCGACTTCCGGTTCCGGAATTACAAGGCAATATGTACAAATATATGAGAAAATGCGTATTCAATTTTCTCGGAAATTTCTTAATCGATTTTTACAAACTAAGATGCAAATAAAAGGTCTTAAAATTCTTTAAAAAATCCTCGAAAAGTTGATGCAGATCCAACTTCTGGTTCCGGTATTACAGTGAGGTTAGTATTATTTCACAAGCGATGACGAAACGAGGTGCACATTTTTATAAAATTTATTGGTAAATTCATTTAGTTGATAGACCTTGTTAGTTGGAGGATATATAAATCTACTCTGAGACTACTAGTGCCTGGTCTCCGCTTTCAAACGCACCGGTAATAGTGAAGAAAAGCTCCAAAAACGGAACTCACTTCGATTTCTCAGCAACGGTTAAACCGATTTTCACAAATCATGATTTAAATTAAAGCTCTCATTGTCTCTTTTATGACTTTTACTGTGCAATTTCATCCAGATCCGACTTCCGGTTCCGAAATTATTGGACAATGAGTATCAAAACATTCACACGGTCATACAAAATAATGCAAAATCGGCACGCATCGGTATGTGCTGGTACGGAAGAAGAAGAAAACGCACCCGCCTAGCACACAGCGTGATTTGTTCAATTTTGTATATCGTGCAGAGTTACAACATTTAAATCTTTATTAGCTTTGATTTCATTCCTGTTTCAAAAAAAGAAACTTGACGGAATCTTCTAGTGATGTTTTTGAAAATATAAGTAATATGAGAAAGGCATCATTACACCACTAGGTGGAATAATTTTTTTTTTATAGTCTGATTTCAACTTTCAAGATAGATTTTTTTCAGTGTAACATTCGACTAGTAATTTTTCCGGTATATTCATTCGAAAATGAGACTAATTTTGAGAACATCATCTGCACAACAAATTTCTGTAGGATTTGTCATTTTTCAATTAGGCAATTCCAGGAATGAGTAGACGAAAAAGTGACAAAATCAGAATCGACCTTCTCCGATTTAGATGAAACTATGCACATGGCTTCAGTATGGTATGAAATTTCGAATATATCTGTGAATTGTTTTAGCTGTAACTTCTTCATTTTTCAAAAGGCACGGATGGGATAGCCATCAATCTGTAGGTTTTAATAAGAGCTTTAAAATAAAAATGACCAAAAAAATCGAAACCCTGATTTTTTAATTTAATTTTTTTTGGTTTATTTTGAAATTATTGCGAAAAAAATCAAATTTTGTTTTCAGTGTATATTATTTTAGAGTGCCCTATTGATTCCCTACAACTTCTTCCTGGGTCGCCATTTTTGTGCGATGAACGGTTTCCGAATTACAACGAGGCCCGTAAACTGTTTTAGCTGTAATTTCTGAATTTTTCAAAAGGCACGAATGGGATAGCCATCAATCTGTAGGTTTTAATAACAGCTTTAAAAAAAAAATTATCAAAAAAAATTAAAACCATGCTTCTTTTTATTTAACTTTTTTAGAGTGCCCAATCGATTACCTACAACTTCTTCCTGAACGCCACTTTGTACAATTAACGGTTTCCGAGTTACAACGATTTGAAAAAGGCAATTTTTGTGAAATGAAAAAATTCATACGCCCTTTTTAAAAATCCGTCGTGAGTCGGATTGACCTCTCAATTGGTTCAAAACTTATGGTTTGCCATACTGAAGTCATGTGCAAAGTTTCATCCAAATCGGAGAAGGTCGAGTCTGATGATCTGCTAAGCATTTCTAGAATTGCTCTATTGCAAAAAAATGGTGAAAACGTCTAGTCTTTTTCAAAAGATCAGTTTTGGCAAAATAAAGTGAGTATTTCAAAGATGTGATGTCTACTCGAATCCTGCATTGAAATAAATCGGTTTTCAAACCTTAAAGTCAAACGTGCTTAATCCACCTAGCAGTTAGATGATACCTTTTTTTATCAATCAGCATGTGTTTTTCGCGTGAATATTTTTCGCTCTGTTTGATTTTCATAAAATCATATGAATGATCGTCGTTTTAAATGAATTGTTATTAAAATTTTGGATCTGCAAGACGAAGATAGAAATCGTGAAACCTTAAAATTATACTTTTCAATATAAACATGTGACAATTGGTTAAGCATTCTATGAAATGTAGAAGAGAGTTCCTCTTTTAAGTTTTTATCATTATTTATGGTACCTCCAGAAACGGTCTTCAGAGACCAGCATAACCAAAAACAGTTCGTATGTCCATGAATAAAGTTCAATTTTGTATGGGACCATAAGTTTATTTTAATTTGAATTTTTGTTTATAAAATTCGTTGTGGCCTTGTTTTAGCTGATCTATTCCCGATACGTACGGAAACGGAATTCTAAAATCGGTGTAACCGAAGTCAGTTAAACTTGCTTAATCGTATTAGGCCGTTTCATTAGATTTGAAATATCCAAAATTTTTTATGAAATTTTTACACTAATCACTCTGTATCCCCTGAACCGGAAGTCAGATCTGATTAAAAAACAAGCACTTTTCATGGGACCTTAAGATGAAATGGTTCAGTCATTTACTAGCAAAATGAGTGACATTATTTTAATATCATCGTGTAGTTCTGGAACCAGAAGTCGGATCAAAATGAAATTCAGAAATCTTATATGGAAGCATAGGACTGTTCTCATGAATTTAAGTTTGTAGAAATAAGTTAAGTCGACTCCGAGAAAAAACTTAACAGAAGTAATCAGTTATCGACCAATTATTTGCTTTAAAAAAGACTTCTTGGAATTATGTCTCATATCAATTAGAATACCATTCTTTTTTCGTGAACACTTTGGATTTCGCCATGAGCATTGAATTATTCATCATCTTGTTAGAGTTACTAGCACTGGTTTATCCACTGGAGTTTCTCTTCTAGAAATCAAATAATATTATTCGAGAGTGTTTGGTACAAAGGTTTAATAGCAAAAATGTCCGACTTCCAGTTATTATTCAATTCAAATCAATAAGATCCTAATTATAAATAAAATAAAAAATATTTAAAGGGTCGTACTCTTTAGGTTAGTGATCCGAATTGTCGTAAGCGGTTCATTTTGTCGACTGTCGCGGAATTTATAAAATATTCATTGTTTTTGTAGTCGAGTAACAAAGGATATTGCGAAAAAATGGTGCACGGATACAAATCCATTGCCAGTACCACGGATAAGAAATAAATCTTTATCTCAAATGAGTTAATCTTCATCTGGAAATAAATTTACAGTTTACGATTCTAAATTCTGAAAAGGTTTTTTTTTTGTGTAGTATGAAACTGTGTATCGATGGTAGATTAACAATATTCATAAACATAAGCGAAATGAGGTTATGAGTAATATCAAACAATTATCAATAAGGGAAGAAAAACAGGTACCAAAACACAACATTTCTTACCGACGTCGAATGAAATTAATTTTTACGTTAGTAAGCGCTGATGGCTTCATCCGTCGAAAATGAAATTCCTTATCAGAAGTCTTACACATCACACTAAGAATTACCGTCGGCATTAGATTTAATTGAAACCTAGCTACAGAAAGCTTCAAAACAGAAACAATGAGACAAATATTATTTATTTATACTCCGCGTCATCCACGATCGTTCCAAAGTGAAAATCCGGCAAACGGTCGGATTCGGTCTTGTCGGTTTGAAAAGATTTGTACCGTTTTCATCAACACGACACAGTCGTCTGTGGCAGGGGAAATTTGATTGACAAATTAATCATCACTTTGAGTAATCCAACCCCCTACCATTCATTCGAGCTTCCGCCGTTTCTTGCTGCGGATTAAGCTGAATTTTGCTTGACTGGGGGGAGGGAGTCGTGAGGCAGCTGCCAGCGAATGGAAAGTTGTCGCGGAAATTCAGTTATGAAAATTTATGGACCTGTTTCCGATCCTGCTGAGATTTCGATTGAAGTCAACAATTTATTCGCATGCAAACGAAACGAGAGTTTCTGGGAGGGGAAAATGATGCTGTTTTCGGTGAAAATGATCCAATTAAAATGTTTGTGATGATAATTGAAACCAAATTGGAGGAAACGAACATATCTTAATGCGACTTATCAAACTTATTGATCCGATATCAAAATTAGAAATAATAACATTGGCTGTCTTCTTCTGATAGTCCAAGCACAGAAGTGCCGACCAAGAATCGCCTATTTTGTCTCCGGTCCGTATATTTTAATTTGCGTGATTTTTCCTATATCGAAGTTATTGCACGTCTAGAATGATATTTGCGTTCTGTTTGTTTTTGATTGCTGTGTGTCTTTGTTTTCAACAGACGCAAAAGAAGCGTTATTAGAAGATTGAGTTTTTGGTTTATAGGTATTATTGAAGTAAATTGCATCCTCAGATGGCTTGACAAACCGAACAATGCCACGAGACAAAATGAAAACGATCCTTGAGCATGAAAATGAAAAAAAAAATCCTAAAACCCTGTAATTGTAATGTAATTCTTCATAGTTGTCAACGTGGCACGTTGGCTGTAACCGCTTGGTGGTACACCGAGGTATATCGAATTAGCTTCAGAAAGCAACCCGTTTGAACAGAGCGCCGTACATTTACACAATGCACGGTTCTATTTTCAGCAGTACCCGTGTGTTCACTAATCACAACTAAACATCTACAAGCCATTTTCAATTACCGTTTGTCAGACAAAGATATTTAAGTACTATAATTGAAACAAGACAACTGATTCAGACATCATTACTGATTGAAGATGTCAACTAAAAATCTTTGCTACAAAATTAAAAATATTTTCACCATTTGTAATGCACAGAACACATGAAAATTTGTGGAAATCTTGCAGAAACATTTTAAAAACCTTTCAGTTTTTCGGAAAAGGTATAATAATGTTTCAAATATGTGTAATAATCTGTGATCTGCGACACAGTACATATAGCTGAAAACCATTCTAGTATTACTCTTATTTGCATAAATGTCTCAAAATAATTATATTTGAATTTTGAATAAAAACATAAAAGTTTATTTGGGAATAAACAAACATAAAGTTTCAATTTGTAACCAGTTTTGAGTCAAATTTAGAAAAATTTTACGTTTTTTTTTTCTTCTTTAGAATCTTTTTTTCGTTTTTGCCTTTCACGTATTACTGTAAAAGTTGACTTTCGAACTGAGGCCCGAATGTCATATGCACTTCGACTCAGCTCGATGAACTGAGCAAATGTATGTTTTTTTTTTTTTTTTTTTTTTTTTTTACAAGGTGAAATACCTACTTATGTACTTTCCCAGTTCACGCGCTCAGTAGTTGTCAAGCTACCGCTATTGTGAACCAGCGAGTGGGACTGGCTGAACCTTACCCACTAAAACACCTTGGACATCTTGCCTTGATCCCCCCGGAACTAAGCTAAGCTCAATACTTCGGGGGAGGCTGTGCTCATGCACTTCTTCGTTTGGGAGAAAATGAGCTCCTGCTCTTTATATACATCTCGGCTGTGCTCATGCACTTCTTCTTTTGGGAGAAAATGAGCTCCTGCGTTTCTCTCTTTATCCATCCCGATCCACCTTTGGCGCCTCGACGACCCAATGCCGCTACGTCGCGCCACACTACTCGACTGATCCCCGACGATGGATCTAGCCTACACCGACGGAGAGTTTTCTCATTTACGCCACGCGGGACACCCGAAGAAGTGCCGAGGTCGGCTCCGCGATTCCGGTTGGAGCATGGCTTCCTGTTCGCTGATGCCCCGACGACTCGAATCGGTGTTGTGGCGTCTATTCGACTAATCCCCGGTGATAGATCTAGCCTACACCGACAGAGAGTTCCCCGACGATGGAAGTTCTCCCGAAACCGACGTTTTCGATACCCGTCCACGGCCCGACCGTGAGGATGCCTGGGTCGATCCAATGATGCCGGTTGGAGGATGGCTTCCGGTTCACTGGTGCCCCGACTATCCTAACGGTGCTACGCCACGATCTACTCGTCCACTCCCCGATGAAAGATCTAGACTACACCGACGAAGAGTTCCCCGACGAAAGAGGCTCTCCCGACACCGAGTCCCCTGTTACACCACACGGGACACACGAGAGAGTGCCGAGGTCGGTCCGGCGATTCCAGTTGGAGCATAGCTTCTGGTTCGATGGCGCCCCGACGACATAAGTCGGTGTTGTGGTGGCTACTCGACTAGTCCCCGTCGAAGGATCTAGCCTACCACGACAGAGAGTTCCCCGACGGTGGAAGTTCTCTCGAAACCGATGTTTTCGATACCTGTATACGACCCGACCGAAAGGATGCCAAGGTCGGTCTAGTGGTTCCGGTTGGGAGATGGCTTTCGGTTCCCTGGTAGCACGACGATCCTTATGATGCTATGACGTGGTCTACTCATATTGTCCCCGACGACGGATCAAGACTACACCGACGAAGAGTTCCCCGACGAAGGAAGTTCTCTCGATCCGACGCTTACTCGCTGATCCATTCTCCATATTCGCTGAAACTTCGAGAGTATCTGTGTTACCATTTTGTTTACTGCATTCCACGTGCCTTCTTCACGACACATTTCCTCAGATATATTATCCACCCTTAGGAGTGGAGACGTGGCGTGACCACACCGATACTTCCGGAAAAAACCATTTCCAGATAGAAACTGCGTTAGGTAGAAGTTTACCTCTCCGTGTTGTCTATTCATCCACGGTGACAAATGTGGAATGAGCCGGTGAGTCCATCTACCTTTCTCCGTACTGTCCCACTCCTGCTGCCACTTCGCCATCGAATCGATTCGAACCATATCCTCCGCCAGGGTGATGCAGATTGGGATCATTCCGGCGATAACGCTTGCTGCTTCCGACGATATTGTCCTGTAGGCGCTCGTGACTCGTATGACCATAAGCCGGAATGCTCTGTTCAGCTTTTCACGGTTCCTCATCGTTTTCAATGCTGTTCCCCAGGCAGGAGCACCATACCGTAGTATTGACGAAGATACACTAGCTAACAGACGTCTTGTGCTGCTTTTCGGGCCACCGACATGGCATGATCCTCGTTATTGCATTTATCGCCTTCGCGGACTTCTCGCAGGCATAGTCGACATGGCAGTTAAAGTTCAACCGGTCGTCGATCATCACTCCGAGAAGTTTCAAAGCACGCTTAGTTGAAATCGCATGTCTCGATACGCTGGATCGACTTGCAGTTGCTCACCAACAACACTTCCGTTTTGTGGTGAGCTATTAGTAGCTTGACTCCGTTCATCCAGCCCTGTGTGTGTGCGTGCGTGTGTGTGTGTACGTGCGTGTTTGTGTGTCTGTGTGTGTATGTGACAAATCTTGTCACCTACTTTTCTCGGAGATGGCTAAACACAATGAAAGATCTTAAGATACCATATGAATATCCAAATTTTCGATCGGATCAAACCTCTGGCTCCAGAGGTGTGATTGCATGAATTTTCTGTATAAGAAAGCAAAAAAAGGAGAAAATATAGCGGTTATGATTTCAATTATGTAATTCAAATTTGATAAGATAAAACCACATTATGACAATCGAAAAACCAAGCACTTCACACATAACAGCAGTCATTTAAATTCGATTTTATTAATGTCTGTGTCAGTGATTGCTCTTTCTATGTTTTCTCTTTCTTTTATTGCATTTTTTCTCACATATGAGCATATGAGAAAGCTGAATGTGAAGAATTTTTGAGTATGTATTTTGCAAACTTATTCAACGTTCAGACCCTTATTCATACTGTACTTTTGTTAAATTTTCTAAATGCACGAGGTTTTCTTCATAAAAAAAGTATAATACAGTTTTCTGCGTAGAATATATAAACGACTTAAAAAAATGTAGCTTGTCATTCATCCCTCTAACAGATTATGCTATGATAACATGACTTCTTTATTCCAATGGCAAAACATTTATTCTGCATGCGTCAATAAACTCAAAGCAACGCAAGTTGAGTTCGAGTCTTCAATCAGGTAAAACAATGCGCATCTCCCACGGATTGTTGATTCTTCCAGTAATCAGTTCATTACTCAGTTGCATACACTCAAAATAAATTACGAATACAAAAGTTCAATCAGTACGCAACTGCCATTTCCGCTCCATGTATGACTTCACAATTACAATGGGGTCTTTTTTTATGCGGTAATGTTTAATGCGGTTTCTTTTTGCGCGGTATTTTTATTTCCGGATTTCCAAAGTTTCACGGTTTTTTTTACGTGGATTTTCGAAGTTAAGCGGTTGTTTTAGGCGGCTTTCCCAAATTGCGCGGTTTTCATATTTTGTCTTAGAAATGCATGAAACGTCGAGATTTTGACATCTGGCATCGAACAATATTTTTTTCCATTTTGCGTTTTTTTTTTCAACGCGGATTTGCGAATTTACGCGGTTTCCAATTCTCTAAGTCCCGAAGTCGATTTAAAAAACAATTTTTTTTTGAGATTTTACTAGACCTGGACGTTTTATGCATTACTAAGACTTTTGGCATAAAAAAAAATTTTCTTCAGTTTTGCGGTTCTTTTTACGCGAATTTCCGAAGTTATGCGGTTTTTTTACGCCGATTTCCGAAGTTACGCAGTTTTCGTTTACGAGGTACGTATCCCTCGCGTTAAAAGAGACCTCATTGAATTTTTCAACATGCGAGATTTTCTTTCCAGAAATAAAATTCTTGCTTCGTGAGAGATGCATCCGTGGTGAACAGAGACACTATTGGGGCTAAGTATCTTCAACAAAATTGTGTACAAAATAATTTCATGCAAATTAGCAAAAGGTAAATCGAGTAAAATTCTTAATATAAGGTATTCTCTGAGAAGGGGCTCATGAAACTTGTTTTTTATGGGAAAAATTTTATGATTTTTCCGTGTTATTCAAAGCTGTTTATTACTCAAAATTATATAAGTTTTCTAAACATATTATGCCCCTATCATTTCAATTTAATGAGTATTCTTTTCACATATTTTAACTTGTTTATTTCTAAAAGTGCAGGTGCAGATGAAACCGATTAAATTTACAACTACTTCAAAAGAGCTTTCAAGCCTAGGTCGAGTTATTCGTTTGCAGTAGAGTTATGTTGTTTTCAAATTTCAATGTCCTTACTAATATCATACATATCGGTGATCACAATTGACCTTGAAAACAGAATATATTTTCAGACTTAGATTCCGCACGCTAATACCTGTCCAACAAGCCATTCCAGCAGTAGAAGTTTTGAGCGCTGTCTGGCAAAGAAATGCTTGGGAGCAACATAAAACACGATGTTCTATACTGTTACATACTTTATTTGTTTCTAAGTACCCAAAAGACTGTGCACAGCATGATATTTTGCCTCGGACCGATTTTAGCACGGTTCGTTTTTGGCAACATAATCGTTCGAATATGTCATATGTAAACCAGATGATGACAGAATTTTCGAGTTGAAAGAAATTCCATAATTATATTGATTTAAACTACTTACAGCAATAAATGCTGGAAGAACATAACAGCCATATACCATTCGAATCAGTTCGTCGAGATCAGCAAATACGTGTGTGACAAATAATTTCACTCAATTTTTTTCGGAGATAACTCAACCGTTTTCTACAAACTCAGAACATCTTGTTTTTCAGTCAGATCCAACTTCCGGTTTCGGAGATACAGGGTGATTAGTATAAAAATGTCGATTTCACATAAATTAATCAGGTTTATCGGGTTAGGTGGTTTGGATAGTCGAGACCCAAATAAACTTATTTCATTTTTGGCACCCAAAAATTTCATTCGCACTACGATTTCTCAAACATTTTGAAACAAATGTAAACTATCCAGCTACTCAGGTGAATTTGTCTGACTTCGGCTACACCGAATTTCGAACTCCGGTTCCAGTATCGAATCGTTTCTCAAAGCTCAATCGTTTTCTCAAAAAAAGCCAAATCGAATTTCAGAAACAAAAGTTTAAATTAAAATAAACCCAATTTTATCCAATTCTGACTTCCGATTCTGGAATTGTAGGATGATGAATTTTTAAAATTCAAAGCGATATAGAAGATGACAATCCCGAAAAGCTTTAAAGTTGGACTCAAAAATATTGCAATTTATTCGTCATATGGCCATACGAATCGGTTTGGGTTATACTGGTTTCTGAATACCGGCTCTGGAGGTACCTGAAATTACCCTAAACTCTAAAGTGGAAATTACTCCGACATATCATGGAATGTTTAATTGATTGTTACACTTTTAGTTTTATTCGATCCGATTTGCCGTTTCGACATTACAGAGTAATGAGTGATTAAAATTTCAAATTGCCACTTAAAACGACGGACATTAGAATAATATCATGAAAACTGAAACACCGAAGAATATTCATGCAAAAAACACATGCGGATTGATAAAAAAAGGTATCATCTCACTGCTAGGTGGATTAAGCACGTTTTTTTTCCTTGTACATAAGTTCTCAGTACATTTTGGATACCATGGAAATCATCAAAATAAACATTTGTTGCACATCGAACCATATGAAAAGAGACAAACACAAAATCTTTAATCTGACGGCAAAGTAAAAATTGAAGATAGATTTGCGTTGCGATGTGTGTTGGAGATGTTTCCATAGAGATAGAACTGAAATTGAATGCTGTGGCGACCAAGTAAAGGGAAGCATGTCTAGTTCTTTTAGTCAATTAGACTGTCTCTTCATGTGTTTCCCACGTTATAGATAGCTACAGCCTCATTAGATACTAATCAAATGTAAAACTAGCTTAAGGCGGCTTTAAAAGATCTTAACACGACTAAAAAACAAATCAGATAAAAAGAATATATTTTCGCTGAAGTGAAAATTTTCTATACAAAAGCTTACCAGAAGATACCATTGCGTAATTCGATTTGAAGTTTTTTCCTTTTCGAAAGTCGTAAATTCCGATCTCGCTTTAAAAACACGTCTGTCGAGACAAACTTAGATAATAAACAACTTTGTAGAACATAAAAATCAATTGAAATAACAAAAAAAAATCCTATAGATTCTGGTTTTAGCCCCATACCCTTTTTTAAAATACTTTATATCATGGCTTTTTCTTTACCTACGGGTATGTCATTTTCCCAAATTGGTTTGAAACAATTTTCTACACGAGTTTTGTTGAAGATATTTAGCCTCTATATTCCCGAGCGAAAAAAAAACACTGTATCTCACTTTTAGAGGGATAAAGATGGCACCTATATTTCAGAACAACTTTGCGTAAGGTTCTATACCTTGAATAATTCTGAACGTTAAATTTGGCTTTTAAACTATTGTACTCGGAAAATAAAAACTATCTATTGTTTCCCTTCTTTCTACTCAATTTTGAGTTGTTTTGAATCCTTTCTTTCATTCGCTCTCTCCATAGTTGTCAAAATAAAAGAAGTAAAACCACCCAACAGTGAGAGCTTCGTTCAATAATTTAAAAGCATTCAACCTGAAATTGTATCAATACGACTTAACCGATGCGAGTAAGTATACCTCACTAGTGAATAGATATAACTCACTGTTCAGTATATTTTTGCAAGTGCCTTATGGAAGCTACTTAGAACTACGTTACCTGGAATTAGGCTATTGAACGGAACCCTGAAGTTAGGTAGAAATTATCTAAAACTAGATAGTTTTGCGGTATCATGTACGGTTGTTATAAAACGTGTTGTCAGAACAGATTAATTTTTTTTTCTTTGGTTAAAGCCGGGTATAAATAAACGATATAATAATTATAATAAGATTAATTTTTCCGATTCTTAATGGAATGCAAAATCATCTTCGATCTGCTTCGATCGATGATTTGATAACTCACACTGCTGGTGCTTCTGATGAATATAACCTTAATTAAGCACGAAGAAAGCTCTTTTTGTTGATAATTTAGGGTTATTTTTATACCACCATTTTAAATACTACTCATGAATTCACCTAAATCTACCCTCACCGTTTACAAAAATTGAATAGAAACCGTATCTAAGATTAGTTATCAAACGCTTTTGATCTGGAGTTGAAAATTGAATAGTTCAGAAAAAGTTTTCCAGTCGTTCGTAATTAATCGATTTTGTATGCCCTTTCAGTATGGTGACATTACGACCATTCGCCCGTAGAATACAGTAGTTTTAGTTTAGTAACTCCAGTTCAAAGGTTTTGAGTTTTTATGATGGAATAATTCAACGTCGGTGCAAATTATTCAAGGTAGAATAGCTTATATTTGTAAAACACGAACACTTTGTTTGAAATGCACCGGTTTCGGTGAAGGGAATCGGTGGTGGGCTCACCGAGACCGATGAGTGCTATAATCCGATTAGCGACAGATACGAACCAAGAGCTGATTTGCCGTCATATATCTGCTACCTTAGCAGAAAACATCATAATCTAATTAAAACGAATTAGAATATACATTCCCTAGGATTATCTTTGTTATGACCCAACGGTAAACTCGAGTGGGCCAAACGGGCTCCGATTTGGGGCTACTGTTTTCTGTTTTTGTTGCGTCCAGATACCGACAGGTGGGCAGTGGAACTTCATTGCATGCACATAAAACTGGCGATGCGGGTTGGAATCTTCCATCCATTGTGTCACGGACATTATTTTTGAGTTTAACTGCTCAAGAAAATTATACAGACGCAAACTTTTGAACAGTGGGTAATTGTGTTTAAATGCCTAGTAAATTTCACTAATTAGTTGTTCTAGAAAAATATTCCTATGCGAGGCTTCGTCTCCGTGTGGGTTTCTAGAATTTACTAAAATATCAATTTCCAGCCAGAGCATGCGTCAGAGTTCACGGAAATAGATAGCATGACGAACTGAGCTTGCGTTCGCATTTCGGTTTTTTTAAAACTCGCAGGTTTTTCTGGTTAAAATGAATCAAATGTTCGAAGGAAGATTGCGTGCGAGATAATTTCTATTGAAACAAAAACCGAGCAAAGGGAAAATAAGGAAAACGTATTCATATTCTTTCCAGCTAACATATTCGATCCATTCCGTTCTACGTTGAGAAACAAGCATTCTCACTTTTCACCTAAATTTTGTTTATAAAATTGAAATAGAGGTTCCTTGACCCTGCTAAAATCGTGATCCGAATTAATTGGATTACTTCGGATGCTTCCGGATGTGCAGAGTAGTCTTTCGATGTTTTCCTGATTGGGTAGTTATCGGTTTGGGTGTTGTTCCAGCAGAATTAACAACATCTGAATTGGTGGATGACGTATGTTTGAGTCCTGACTTGGAAGGATTCTTAGTGTCCGTAGGATCGTAATACTGGCTATACAACAATCCTGTACACTTAAGAGTCGGCTGTGAAATATGTTAAAACAGAAGGTCAAGTTTCGCTTTGAAATATAGCACTCAGACTTTGCTTTGCTTTTAAATAATAAGAGATGCACATAAAATTGTTTTGAGAATTGACTCGGACGGAAAGGGTCATTTAGTCGAATGACATATCACCGAATTCGCCGAAAGCCATTTTGCCGAAAATCATTTCGTCGAAAGGGTCATTTCGCTGAACCCTTGAATGTTTCGCTGGTTTTCTTAATATCGTAATTGGAATTGATTTAAAATGAAGACAAACAGTAGATGACAGGCCCGTACCCAGGATTTCGTTTCGGGAGGGGCCTGCTTATGTACCTAATTTTCGGACTGCCTTTTACGGGTGTTTTTAACAGACACTTTAAACTTTTCCACTTGAACTGTCATTGTATTACATTTCTTTACGTTAATTGTCTTGTTATTTCTGTAACAAATGTCTGAGATCTTCTAAATAATTATATATCTGTTTTTGATTTCGGGAGGGGCCAGGGCCCCTCGGGCCTCCCCTCTGGGTACGTGACTGGTAGATGATAACGTTAACGCCCGTATCGTTAATCTTTACTGTTGTACTTTTGAAATATCTTTTAAAAGAAAATTTAAAATAACGAGTAAATTAATTTTCCGCGAAAACTGCTCTCTTGAATGAAGATTGATTCGTGAACCTCAGAACGGAGTTACCAAGAAAGCTTGTTTGCATTATTAGCTACTAAGCATCAAATAATCTGTTTTAGTATATCCACCAAGTAGAATTTTGCGGCATTTTACGTTTACTGTAAAATAAGTCTCGACGGCTTTGTGCCGCCCCACTATCTTGGCTTCAGTTATGTGACTGCGCCACATCAATTATTCAAAGAACATTGAAACAGAAAAAAAATAATAACCTGATGTATTCGAAATAACCCTTTCGGCGAAATGAACCTTTGGCGAAACACCTTTGGGCGAAATGACCCGCTCCCTCGAATAATATAGACGCTACTAATGAAACAGAACCACTTCAAACAATTTGATTTAGTATTGAACCGACTTGCGCTCTGTTCGGTTCATGCACACTGTTGAGAATGTTGGTGTGCTCACCAGCAGATGGACCTTTGTGGTATTATTTTGTTCGCCATTGGTCTCGCACGAGATGCGAAAACCAACAATGATTTGACAATAGTTGTCCTTTGTAGTTTGCTTTTGGGTTTTTTTTACCAACATTTTATGAGTATACATAGGTCTAGACAAAGTTCTTGTTATTCATGTAGGAACTTTATTTTGGCGATTAACAACTAAATCTTATAATAATAACTAAACCATTCGTCACCTCGTAAAATGCGAATTTTCTCTGCGATTCGAGATGCACTCTACTGAGTATCACGTACGTCATTCTCTTTTCCGACATTCTTGCTACATGTTCAGCCCACTGTAGTCTGATATAATCTCTAGATCGACGATTGAACGACTTCGGACGAGTATTTTGGCATTAAAAATGCTTTACTCGATAATTTCAAAAGCTTATAGCTCAGTGATCTGTGAGTGGATGGATGGATTGGATGGACCATTAATCGATTCGGAAACATTTAACTTAAACATGTGTTATAAAGTCGTTTTGGTATTTCAATCGGACATCATTGAAAAATCAGTTTGAATTGTCCTATGTTTTCACGATTCATGATTATGTCATCTTCTTGGCTTCGCGTCATGCATGAAAAAATACCCTCCGTTCTGCACAGTATGAACTTACGCACAAACCAGAATATTTAATACCGTTTTCGTTTTTGAACCTAGACGCGGGCTACTCTGACTCCGAGTAAAACGAACACGTGGTACGCGCCCTAAACAACAACTCATGAAAAAAAGATAAAATTGAAAATTTTCAGAGCGAAACTACGCGATTGGAGTCCGATCTAGAGCGACCTCAGGTTGCTAAAACAAACATATCAAATGTTGTTTGGACGACTCTGGGTCAGCTTTCGGGCTGCTCTGATCAATAAACGAAAACGGTATAAATTTCGATGTTTTATGCAGTTTTAAGAGTTTTTGCATAAAAAAAAATGTTCGATTTTGGAAATTTCATGTACTCCCCCCTATGGTGCTTTTTCAAGATCGAAAATTGTCAAACCTTTACCACCAGGCAGCACCCCTTAAGCATGTCCGATTTAGGTCAAATTTTGCATGAAGGCTTTTTTCGAGGTGCTTAAACTTTTGAGCACTTCTAACTATAGAAAATAGAGGTGATCCCAAAATTTTGGCACCCTTATATATATATATATATATATATATATATATATATATATATATATATATATATATATATATATATATATATATATATATATATATATATATATATATATATATATATATATATATATATATATATATATATATATATATATATATATATAAAGGGTGATTTTTTAAGAGCTTGAGAACTTTTTTAAACAATAAAACGCATAAAATTTGCAAAATCTCATCGGTTCTTTATTTTAAACGTTAGATTGGTACATGACATTTACTTTTTGAAGATAATTTCATTTAAATGTTGACCGCGGCTGCGTCTTAGGTGGTCCATTCGGAAAGTCCAATTTTGGGCAACTTTTTCGAGCATTTCGGCCGGAATAGCCCGAATTTCTTCGGAAATGTTGTCTTCCAAAGCTGGAATAGTTACTGGCTTATTTCTGTAGACTTTAGACTTGACGTAGCCCCACAAAAAATAGTCTAAAGGCGTCAAATCGCATGATCTTGGTGGCCAACTTACCGGTCCATTTCTTGAGATGAATTGTTCTCCGAAGTTTTTCCTCAAAATGGCCATAGAATCGCGAGCTGTGTGGCATGTAGCGCCATCTTGTTGAAACCACATGTCAACCAAGTTCAGTTCTTCCATTTTTGGCAACAAAAAGTTTGTTAGCATCGAACGATAGCGATCGCCATTCACTGTAACGTTGCGTCCAACAGCATCTTTGAAAAAATACGGTCCAATGATTCCACCAGCGTACAAACCACACCAAACAGTGCATTTTTCGGGATGCATGGGCAGTTCTTGAACGGCTTCTGGTTGCTCTTCACTCCAAATGCGGCAATTTTGCTTATTTACGTAGCCATTCAACCAGAAATGAGCCTCATCGCTGAACAAAATTTGTCGATAAAAAAGCGGATTTTCCGAATGGACCACCTAAGACGCAGCCGCGGTCAACATTTAAATGAAATTATCTTCAAAAAGTAAATGTCATGTACCAATCTAACGTTCAAAATAAAGAACCGATGAGATTTTGCAAATTTTATGCGTTTTATTGTTTAAAAAAGTTCTCAAGCTCTTAAAAAATCACCCTTTATATATATATATATATATATATATATATATATATATATATATATATATATATATATATATATATATATATATATATATATATATATATATATATATATATATATATATATATAAGAGCGGTTAAAATCAACGTATTTTGTCGGTTACGTCACTTTTACCATCATCTGGAACCAAAAGTCACAACCATTTGATCTTCGAACTTGATCAATGGCCCGACAGTCGCTTTCAAACGAGCCCAAGTTTGTTAAAATCGGTTCAGCCATCTCTGAGAAAATTGAGCGCGTTCAAATATCTTCGAAAAGTGCACACACACACACACACACACACACACACACAGACATTTTCCGATCTCGTCGAACTGAGTCGGATGGTATATAACACTAGGGGTCTCTGAGGCTCCGTTCGAAAGTCGGTTTTTCCAGCAATTCTAATACCTTTCTTCTGCTCGACATCGCTACGGTTGGATTGCACGTGGAAGGTAATCCCTTATCCCCACGGTAGCGATCATCTGCCTATCGTAATTTCAATCGCCAGCGGATTAAGACCATCGGAAACAATCAATGTTTTGTATGACCTCACACGAAATATTGATTGGAAATGCTACGCAATATCGATATCTGAGAAACTAGAAACAACACAAGAACTTCCTCCAGAGGAAGAGTATACGTTTATGGCTGGCTTGATTCTCGACACTGCGATTCAAGCTCAGACGAAACGTATACCCGGCGCGAATACTAACATTCGTCCTCCCAACCCGTGGTGGGACAAAGAGTGCTCATCACTGAACGCGGAAAGATCTTTAGCATTCAAAAAGTTCAGAAAATATGGAACACCTGATAATTATAGAAATTACGCAGCGCTAGATAAGCAAATGAAGAACTTAGTTAAAGCAAAGAAACTAGGTTACTGGCGACGGTTTGTTGACGGATTAACAAAAGAAACATCGATGAGCACTCTTTGGAACACAGCCCGACGAATACGCAACCAAAACACAACGAACGAAAGCGAGGAATATTCTAACCGCTGGATATTCGATTTCGCTAAAAAAGTATGTCCTGATTCTGTTCCGGAACAGAAGATATCCCGCGCCGCGACTTCGAATACAAACGAAACACCGTTTTCGATGGTAGAGTTCTCACTTGCGCTCTTGTCGTGTAACAATAAGGCCCCGGGGTTAGACAGAATTAAATTCAACTTGTTGAAAAAGCTTCCTGACTCTGCCAAAAGGCGCTTGCTGAATTTGTTTAACAAGTTCCTCGAGGATAATATTGTTCCACACGACTGGAGACAAGTGAGAGTTATCGCCATTCAAAAACCTGGGAAACCAGCCTCCGATCACAATTCGTATCGGCCGATTGCTATGCTTTCCTGTATCCGGAAGTTGTTCGAAAAAATGATTCTCTTCCGTCTAGACAATTGGGTCGAGACTAATGGTTTACTTTCAGATACACAATTCGGCTTCCGCAGAGGTAAAGGAACGAACGATTGTCTTGCGTTGCTCTCAACCGAAATTCAAATGGCATTTGCTCGTAAAGAACAAATGGCATCAGTATTTCTAGATATCAAGGGGGCTTTTGATTCAGTTTCTATAAATATCCTATCTAAGAAGCTGCACCAGCATGGTCTTTCGCCGGTTTTGAACACCTTTTTACATAATCTATTGTCCGAGAAACACATGTATTTTGCACATGGTGATTTGTCGACAATACGATTCAGTTACATGGGTCTTCCTCAGGGCTCATGCTTAAGCCCCCTTTTATACAACTTTTACGTAAACAACATTGATGAATGTATCAACACATCTTGCACGCTAAGACAACTTGCCGACGACAGCGTTGTGTCCATTATAGGACCCAAAGCTGCCGATCTCCAAGGACCATTACAAGATACCCTCGACAACTTGTCGACATAGGCTCTTCAAATGGGTATCGAGTTCTCTACGGAGAAAACTGAGCTGGTCGTATTTTCAAGAAAGCGAGAACCAGCACAATTACAGCTTCAACTAGGGGGTGAAACCATAGCTCAGGTCTTCACATTTAAATATCTCGGGGTCTGGTTCGACTCCAAAGGCACCTGGGGATGTCACATTAGATATCTGAAACAAAAATGCCAGCAGAGAATCAATTTTCTTCGCACAATAACCGGAACTTGGTGGGGTGCAAACCCAGGAGACCTGATCAGGCTGTACCAAACAACGATATTGTCTGTAATGGAATATGGATGCTTCTGCTTCCGATCCGCCGCGAACACCCATTTCATTAAACTGGAAAGAATTCAGTATCGTTGTTTGCGTATTGCCTTAGGTTGCATGCAGTCGACTCATACGATGAGTCTTGAAGTGCTCGCGGGCGTCTTACCGTTGAAAAACCGATTCTGGGATCTCTCATATCGATTGCTAATCCGATGCGATATCTTGAATCCGATGGTGATTGAAAACTTCGAAAGGCTTGTCGAACTCAATTCTCAGACCCGTTTTATGTCCTTGTATTTTGATTACATGGCTCAGAATATTAATCCTTCTTCGTTTGTTTCCAACCGTGCTCATTTCTTGGATACTACTAATTCTACTGTGTTTTTCGACACATCCATGAGAGAAGAAATTCGTGGAATTCCGGATCACGTGCGCCCTCAAGTGGCCCCAAATATTTTTTATAATAAATTTAGAACAGTCAACTGTGAAAAGATGTTTTACACTGACGGATCAAACATCAACAGGTCCACAGGCTTCGGAATCTTCAATCAGAACATCACCGCTTCGTACAAACTCAGTGATCCGGCTTCAGTCTACGTCGCAGAATTAGCTGCTATTCAGTACACCCTCGAGATCATTGAAACCTTGCCCAAAGACCATTACTTCATAGTCACGGACAGTCTAAGCTCAATAGAAGCTCTCCGGGCAATGAAGCCAGGAAAGTATCCCCCATATTTCCTGGGGAAAATACGGGAACATTTGAGAACTTTATCTGAACGGTCTTATTTAATATCGTTAGTCTGGGTCCCCTCGCATTGTTCCATTCCGGGCAATGAAAAGGCAGACTCATTGGCTAAAGTGGGCGCATTGGAAGGTGATATTTATGAAAGACCAATCTGCTTCAATGAATTTTTCAGTATCTCTCGTCAGAAAACTCTCGAAAGTTGGCAAACTTCATGGAGCAATGGCGAACTGGGACGATGGCTGCATTCCATTATCCCTAGGGTATCGACGAAACCTTGGTTCAGGGGGATGAACGTGAGTCGTGACTTCATTCGTGTGATGTCTCGGCTCATGTCAAACCATTACACCTTCAACGCGCATCTCCGGCGTATTGGAATCGTGGAGAGCGGTCTCTGCGCTTGTGGTGACGGTTATCAGGACATCGAGCATGTCGTATGGACGTGTACGGAGTATCGTGACGCCAGGTCTTTATTAAAGGACTCCCTAAGGGCCCGAGGTAGACCACCTGAAGTTCCGGTCCGAGATGTGTTGGCTAGTCGGGATATCTCTTATATGCTTCTTATATACCAGTACCTCAAACACATTAATATCCAAGTGTAATCTGTTATACCTCGCTCAGAAAGTATAATCTCCACCTACAGGTTCGACACTAACATCCGCTCGATTCTCTAGATCACCGTCCCTGTCCACCATCTTCATTGGAACTAACAAGATCTTTTTTGTCACTAACTTTTCGTTCCCCCCTTCCATGTCTCTTCACCATCTCGATGGCAACTAATTAGATCTCTGTAGTTTTCAGACATTTTGTTTCCATACCCCCTATTTACCTCGGTTTTCACAATATTTACTTTTTTTATTTTCTCATCTCTTCGTAACATCACCATCACCGCCTACGGTCCTACGCTCCAGACGATGACCAGCATGCGGGCCACCCGCCGGGCCTTCGTAGCCTGGGGGTGTTTCCCGCGGACCCGCACGAACCGAAAGGAAGCGGCCATATATAGCACCATTTGGAATTCATGCAATATTCAATTCACCGACACCTGCCGAATACCAGCTAAAGCTTTTTTCAAAAATTCTAGACGACATAATCTAATGATACTATTCTAGTTTTAAGTTAGTCGTTAATTAAGATTAGGAAATACCCTTGGCATCTTAGAGCTTAAGCAGTGTGCCTGAAAATATATATTATACTATTGAAAAAAAAAAATAATACCTTTCTATAGAGAAAGGCAAAAAGCAAGGAGTTATGGAAAATGTTTAAACAATTACTAAAACCTACACATAGCTCAGCAAAAATCTTAACATTTAATGGAATAGAAGAAGTGTACAACAGATTAATCAAAGTATTGATTTGGTTGGTGGACATGTTGAAATAACACAGCCGATTAGTAATTACAAATTGAAGATTTCTTGAATTTCACCCAATCACTTTTGAACGATTGAAAGATATTTGTTTTAATTTTGTAAAATCGGCTAGTATCGACAATGGTAACTCAAAAGTGATACAAGATTGCTTTCATGTTCTCGGTCATGATCTGCTGGGCTTGGTAAATGAATCGTTACACACGGGGCACGTACCAAAAGTTTGGAAAGAATCCTAACCCCAAGGTTACTGGAACGGATAAAGCCGAGGAGTACCGTCCCATTAACATGTTGCACACGTTGGAAAAAAATTTGGAACTTATTGTTAAAGATCAGCTGATTAACTATTCAAACTCTAACAGTTTGCTAATACCGGAACAATCGGGATATCGGAAACGTCACTCTTGCGAAACCGCTTTAAACCTGGTTTTAGCCAAATGAAAGGAGAAAGTCGTGATTAAAGAGACTATTTTTGCAGTGTTCTTGGATCTCAAACGCGCTTTCGAAACAATGGGCCGTATGAATAAAACGTAGCATGCTTGAATTTCGGTAGTAAATGCTACGTGTGGATTACGTTCCTGTCAAAACATGCTACAAACTGTAGCATTTACTACAAGTTTCCGGTAGGTAGCTCTAGAGGTTGCTACTCGTGTGTTTGCTGATAAAGTGAAGTAGCATTAACTACATGTTCAAACTTGTTTTTTATTCATACCAAAGCGCGTTATACTCTGTGGATTTTGTTTTTGAGAAGATACTATGAACATCAGACTTTACTACATTTTATTCATACGGCCCAATGTCTAAACCTATGCTGTTACCTGTTACAAACACTACAACGCTTTGGTATCGAAGATATATGCCAATATAAGTGGTTTGAAAAATATTTATTTGATAGAATCCAGAGAACTGTTTTCAACGATGTTGTGTCTAGTTTCCAGGGTAATTCACTTGGTGTGCCACAGGGTAGTGTTTTAGGTCTGATTTTAGTCATTATGTACATAAATGACATGAAGCTAGTTTTACGGTTTTGAGAAATAAATTTGTTTGCTGACAATACTGTTCTGTTCATTGCAGCTAAGGATTTGGATGAAACGGTTGCACATTTGAACGAAGATCTACATTCCTGGCTCAGTGGTTAAAATTCAAACAATTAAAACTGAATCTCACAAAAACTAAGTATATGGTTATTTCTTCTTTAAGCACTGGACAATGAAACTGATGGAGAGATTATTGATCGCGTTAGACAGTTGAAGTATCTTGTAGTCATAATTGATGCAAAGCTAACATTCAAATCTCGCGTTAACAATGTCATCAAGAAGGTTGCCAAATAGTACGGTGTAGTATGCGGCCTAAAAATGACCAGTTGTAAAATTGTCCTGTACAGGGTCCGCCATGTAACTTTTTTTTTAAACATACAACAAAACACAAACGGTTCATCCGATTTCAAAATTTATTTTTTCATATTAAAGTACAATCCTTCCGGTTACTTGTGGAACATAATTTCATTCAAATGGCTGCTTCGGCTGGCCTTGCAGTACGCCATACGGTCGATCCAGTTTTTCAGTACATTTTGGATTGTATGCAGCTTTATTTCAGCTATGGCTGCACGAATGTTGTCCTTCAAGGCCTGAATTGTCTCTGGCTTGTCCACATAACACTTATTTTTGACAGCCCCCCAAAGATAATAGTCTAACGGTGTCAAATCACAGCTCCGAGGCGGCCAAACGACAGCCGAATTTCGACTGATAATTCAATCTTCGATGACTGTGCGCAGAAGATCGATCGTAGCGTTGGCTGTGTGGCACGGAGCGCCGTCTTGTTGGAACCAAATGGTGTCCAAGTCTTCCTCTTCAAGTAACGGGAAGAACCAATCGCCAATTGACCGTGGCGGCTTCTCCTGCATCTTTTTCGAAGAAATATTGCCCAATGACGCCGCCAGACTAAAATCCGCACCAAACCGTCACTCTCTGAGCATGCATCGGCCTCTCCATGATAACGTGCGGGTTTTTCGTCCCCCAGATGCGACAATTTTGCTTATTAACATACCCGCCGAGATGAAAATGTGCCTCATCCGAGAAGAAGAATTGTTTGGCAAAAGTCGGCGTCT
This sequence comes from Malaya genurostris, assembly GCF_030247185.1. Classification (NCBI taxonomy): domain Eukaryota; kingdom Metazoa; phylum Arthropoda; class Insecta; order Diptera; family Culicidae; genus Malaya; species Malaya genurostris. The sequence goes on along the minus strand of NC_080570.1, from coordinate 60,334,560 downwards.
TCTTCAAGCTGATCGCAAGCTATTTTCACGCGTTCCTCAAGCGTATACACAACCATTTTCGTTCAACGGAAGGATAAAACTAAGTTTCTGTCAAATCAGAAGTGACATTAAGGTTATCAATGTCGAAATAACCGCTAGTTAAAAAAAAAGTTAGATGGCGGACCCTGTATAAATCAATAATCTCTCCTCACATTGACTTCTGCTCATCGATTCTGTTCCTTGCAAACAACACTCACATATTGAGACTACAGCGATTGCAAAATAAGGTCATGCGATTGATTTTAAAATGTAATAGATATCAGGAATCAGAACTAATTGGCTCAAGTGGCACGTTTTCCTAGTTTTTTTTGTAGATTTGTGCTAGGACAAATCAAGCAAGCTGCAGTATGAAGGGAGTTCAAAAAATTGTTTATCTCACACGTAAAAACTATTCTTTAATTAGATCTTAAATCAATTAGTGCAATTTGATTATTTCGAAAATTGTGTATAATGACGAAGATTGTATTTATTTTACTTTTGTTTATTTTTTTTAAGTAAGACGCATTAGGTTGTTATGTTCTGTATGATGATGAATTTTCAATGAGGAAATCTTTTATTTTCGAGAGCTTTAGCATTCTACGCATCAAGTTCGATCATTTCGAAAATAATCGGGATAGGAAGTTGTGGATGGAATTAGGCTTGGCTCTGCTCATCTGCAGTCTCGTTACTCCATCGTAACTGATGTTTGTAGCGATGACCTGGTCCGGCGGGAAGGGCCAGGTTAATTACTGTCTGATACTGACAAAGATATCGTCACATGTCACAAATTCAAAATAAATAAAATTCATCTCAATACATTCTCAATATGTATGACAAACCATACAAATATGAGGGAAAATCGATTTATTACATGCTGTCATTAGATTAAAAAATATCCCTAAAACTACAAAATCATCGGAATTATTTTATTAATATCAATTATATTATGATTTTGAGCTTAAATGATTCTTGATTTATGATTTTAGTTCAATCATTGGATGATTCTATAAGCTTTGAAGTTGGTAAAGGGAAATCACAAATGATCAAGATAAGACATGACATGATCTACGTCTGAAATCGTTGATCCTCAGCCCTTTTTCAAATGGAATACAATTGAATAAACTGCATCAGAATCAGATAAGAGAAATTCTTATGATATACTATTATCAATGCTAGAAAATCAAATTACTGAAAAAATTGTCAGTGCGTAACATAAGTTAAACCGTTTGAAGGCATCTTTTTCTTTATTCTTCTCATATTAGGCAAAATTTATTTATTTCGCTAATTTACTCGTTCCTCCGTGCACTTTTGCTGATCACAACAGAAATGATTTCCTGCATCATTCATTTCCGAATTCACAAGAAGAAGCTTTTACATCAACAAATACACGTTTTCCTATAGAATGTAAACGTTTATTGTGGAGATTTTTTCAGGAAATAGGGCAAAGCAGTAATATAATTAGGTATATTAAAAATGCGCTCATTGAAAATATTGGACGTCACATTCCAAAAACCTCCCCCCTTCCTCCTGTCATAAAAGGTCACGTTTTATGAAACACCCCCCTCCCCCTTGCCACGCGACGTCTTTTATGGACACCCCAAAGAGCCCTCCTTTCTTAATTCCATTTTTCATTTGCAGGTGTCGCTACCGATAATTGAGTTTTACGGTAATGTGCCAATAACAGCCTGTGTAAAATTCAATCGTCGTTCTAAGAAAGATTCATATAGGGGAACGTAGATGGCGCGCTAGGTATAATTAGTTCTGCGTTGGATTGCCAATTAGAATCAGTACCAAACCAACTTTCACACGATGCGGTTCAATAATGCTGTAGAGAAGGTTGCTGGTGCATCTTCAATGTCATCCTGATCGGTCGTGTCTCGCACACAACCCTCTAAATTTTCCATTTTATTTGTCGCCAAATATGCTTTTAAAAGACTATTTACTTAACCTTTTTCGTGTTTTTTTAATGTGGAACACATTTTCGTTTTCTATATAGGGATGCAAACTAGAAACTCAAGAAAAATACACGTAGAAATGTGGTCAGGTTTTGAACAATTACAGCTCAGTCAATTTTGTATCAATTATTAATATTATGTCACCATCTGATTGGAAATATTTCTACGTATTGATTTGAATGTTCATAGCCATGTATTTTTAATTGTATATCATTGAAATGTTGATTAATAGCTAGTAGTGTCCTATTTTGGCTGCAAAAAATCTCCAGTATACCGGATTTCCCTGCCATAGTCGATGGTTTTGAAGGAGTAAGCGATATATCAAAGGGAAAGCAGCGCTCTGATTGGTCAATCGAAGCAAATGCAAAGCTGTTGGAAGCACGCGAATCTACAAATAGAAGCGAAATTATAGCTAACGTTTCAGTCTTATGCGTAGCTTGCTAGAGGTAGGTTGTTGCTACACAGCAAGACAAAAAGTGCCATAAACGATTTGAAGCTTTTATTGGTATGCTCTGATCTTGTGTCATGCAAGATTGGATGAAATCCCATGTTATGTCGTTTCGCCTGAGAAATTGACAACTACCCCAGGGTAAATTTTTAGTGCATAAGACTAATTTCTAATTAATAAGATGAACTTGATTGAAAATGAGAAATATTTTGTCGCTTCAACCGAAATCGCAAAATGGTAGTAATGGTAGAGAAACACTATAAAAATAACTGCTTGCATACAAAACTTGAACACAAACTTAGTGAAAAGAAGCTTAAATATCGATATCCGTATCGCAAGCATGTTCAAACATTGCATTGCATACATTTGGGCTATTTGGTAATTTCGTCGGCTACGAAACAAATATGAATCACGATAAATAGAGTCTGTATTCTTGGTTCGCGTGTTCGGTATTGATGCCTAATAAGGATCAATCTAAGCAGACTCTTGTGCATTTGGGGATTCAAAAGTGTGACGATTAATTGAAAATGTCAATCATTGGAAATTTTTGTTGCCTCGTTCCACATCAACGGCTCGAACAACCCCATGGGACTGATCCTTGTAGTTTTTTTGTAATGATGTAGTTCATTCTTGGAACCTAAAACTTTAGTGACTTATAAGTTTGTTTTACAAACGTGACAGCATATTTCCATGAAATGTAAATTTAGTTAGGTTTTGTAGAGTGAATGTCACTTCCAGCATCGACTTGGTAAGATTTCCAGTGTTCGTAGGATTATTAGTACTAACCATGAACTTATGAACTGGTGGCGAAGTCTGTTAAAACATATTAATTTTATACCAAAATCTTCAAAGATTCCTTTAATATTCGGAGTCATTAAACCATTGAACTTAATCCCTGAGGCAAAATTTTAATATCCCCTCGTTCAGGCACTCGCCAACAAACGTCTTAATCTCGCATCCCTCGTTCCATGCCGGTTGAGGATTGGAAAAGCCACGCGCCAGCATTCCGCTTGAACTTTAGCTTCGGAAGCACCATTCGGTCGTTCGTTCGTTCGTGTCAGCAGCGGCCACGGCGGTGGCTGGTACTCGCGGGCGAAAAGGTCGTTAACATCAAAGTCTTCTCGACAGATTATCGGCAGCTTGCTACCCATTCTGGAGCAAGCCGGCCATGGTTTCAATCAACATATTTGCTATACCACGCATAGTTTTATGTATATACATACATATAAGTAGACTGAACTTCGATCGATCGCATTCTGATTGGTTCCAAGAAAGCTTCTCCTGAGGAGGACGGGGACGAGGACGAGGATGTAGACGGATGGCGGGGAAAGATATCAATCATCTAATGAGAATCACTTTTCAACTTGAGGCGAAAGTGCCGGTTCTCTCTTTCGGTTGCTGCTGCTGCTGCTGCTGCTGCTGCCTTCGGCCGAGGAGCCGCTTTCGTAGTTCATTTTCGTTACCTAAACACTTTTCAGTTCCTCGCCCATTTTTCATCGGATTTGAGTTATGTGATTGGACTCTCTTTCATGCTTGTCTTTCATTCGGACTGATTGAATGGGTAGCAAGAAATTGAAGTCGGAATAATCGAATGTTTGGCTAGGGGATCTCCGCTCGAATTCGGCCGGTACCGCTACTGAGAGGTCAAGAACTGATGGAACGGAACGGTTGAACATTTCTGTACCCGGCAAATAGTGCTTTTCGTGCGCTAGTGCCTTCGGTTGAAGAGCCTTTTGGGACGCGCAAGAACTCCACTGATGACGGAATAAACGGCGTTTTGCGTTTAATCCGGCGCGGAATGGCCGGTTGGTCCGCACGTGGGATGGAAAAAAGTATACCCCAGTATCTTCCCAGCGACGACGGCATTTGATCTCTGTCTGCATTGAGATTTGAGCTGAAATCGGAGAAACGACGAAAGCGGTTCTGAGAAATGGAAGATAAACAAAATGTTATTGCTCTTTCGCGTGCCATGGGATGGAAATGAAATGTGCACCTTGGCCTGAAAGAGGAAAGTGGAGGGAGGGGAGAGGGCCGGGGACGCATATTTGATGCGAGAATAAATTCGGTCTGCAATCATCATCGATTTCATTTTGAGATGAAATTGAAAGTACCGGTAGATAATAAATACTGTATGAATAAAAGATATTCTACGGTGGTGTTGGGATTTTCCTTCGTTTCAGAACTTCCCATAGAAGGGATCTAGGCGAATGATTGAAATGTTCGCCAAAGATTGTCGATGTGTACTGCTGTCTAACCAGATACTTGTAGATTGTTTATCGTTTGTTGCTTATGAAATGCATTTCCCTCACCGTTGAGCCATAATGTTCGGTTTATGGAAAATATTTCCGTTCGGTTGGGAATTTTTCGCTTATGTTTCCTCACTAACGTTTCATTGCTCCGTATTTAAGGAAGGAGTTTTTGTTGCAGAGCTTAGAGTTGGATATACACAGTGGGAAGTTTGGTTTTGATAGGGATAGATATAAGTGGTTACATTAATATTTAATGTGTTCATATCAAATATATATTAAGGTTTAGGGTTTTGAGTCGAAGTACGCAACCTCCGCATTTAAAAAGATATTTCACTCTTCCGTCCAATCATTCAGATACTTTTGACTTGATTCCAGCAATCCAGAATCAAAAACACTCATCTCCTATGGTTTTGTAAGCTTTTGTCTATTTTTGCTGGAACCTTTGAACCGATTCAGACTCCTCACCCGTGTTTCGACAATCAGCTTTTACTGTTGCCCAAAATTTCTGTATCGGTTAGAGCTCGGGACAGTTCGCAGGATTCATGTACGAGGTACCACAATGACTTTATTTTCTTCATACCATTTCCTCGCCACTTTTGAGTGGAGGCAAGATACCAAATCGTATCACAGCTAGGGATGTCGGATTCCAGTCAAAACTGTTTTTATGCGATTTTTTATACATATTATTTTATGCGAAATTTCAATGTTATTTATGCGTTATTTCATAGTCGTGCGGTTTTCAATTGTGCGAATTTTCCTAGCTCAGCGTTTTTTCCTTGTTTCGACTTAAATATGCGCGAGATCTATGTATGAATATAAATTAATTTCACCTCGGTTTTAGCTATTAAGTCTTTCGCTGAGATCTTTTTTTAGAGATAACACCAGATTTCGATGTTTCAGAACGTTTTAAGACACCAGACATTGAAAATTATTTTTCCGAACATTTTACGGTTTTTGATGTGGAACTCAAGGAAAAATACACGTAGAAATGTGGTCAGGTTTTAAGCACTTATAGCTCAGTCTATTTTGTATCAATTATTAATATTATTTCATTATTTGATTGGAAATATTTCTAAGTTTCGATTTGAATGTATCAAGCCACGTATTTTCAATTATAAATGATTCGAATTTTGATTAGTAGCGAGCAGTGTCCTATTTTGCCTGCTGAAAATCTCAGGCGTACTGGATTTCCCTGCCATAGACGACGGTTTTGAAGGAGTAAAGACTGTCGCAGAAAGTATGGACGCACTTTGATTTCGCTGTAAATAATTCACAAGTGTTAGATATCCAAATTTCATTCGATATGCTGAGAATGTTATACTACAACAACAGAATATTATTCGCAACATTTGCTACTTAGCCATTGTAGACTAGCTGGCGCACCTTCCTGAGAACGTTCCTCATTAAATTCCGTACAGACTTCTTGGCGACAAGTTTTGACACTTTTTTCCAATCTTTTTCGAACTGTTGAATTGTTCCGGCTGCCGAGACATGTTTCCTAAGATGTACCTTCGTTAATGCCCAAAATTCCTCAATTGGTCGAAGTAGAGTTGTACCATCCTACCGTTGATTTCGAGTATTGGCAAGAAGCAAGATCTGGCCAGAATACAACAGGATCCTTGTGGCTTCGAATCATGGGTAGAAGTCGTTTTTGTAAACATTCCTTGATGTATATTTCGCTGTTCATTGAAGCAGTGTGATGAAGGGTCTCGCAATCTTACCGCAGCTACAAACTGCTTGCCAGACCATAGCTTTCTTACCAAATTTTTCGACTTCAATCGATGTCTCGGACTGGTTTAACACTTCCTCTTCTCGCACCGTATAATATTGTGGTCCCGGCAAGGATTTGTAATCGATTTTCCATTTTTTGCTATCTTTCTCAGTGACAGTCCGCGTTCTGTGCACCATTTGTACACAATTTTTTTAGGTTGTTCTGCTGAAAGTCCACGCATTTCCAAATAAACTAATGAAAACGAAAAAACAACTGCACAAGTGGTTAGAGGAGAGTGTAAACAACAGAACCCAGCCATAAAAATTGACAGATTATGTACCATTGCGAAATGGCAGCGGTTTTTGGTTGAGTCCATATTTTCTGGGACAGTCTTTAAGCGATATATCAAAGGGAAAGCATCGCTCTGATTGGTCAATCGATGCAAAAGCGAAGCTGTTGGAAGCACGCGAATCTATAAATAGAAGCGAAATTATAGCTAACGTTTCAGTCCTACGTGTAGCATGCTAGAGGTAGGTTGTTGCTAGACAGCAAGACAGAAAGTGCTATAAAACGATTTAAAGCTTTAATTGGTATGCTCTGATCTTGTGTCATGCAAGCTCGGCTGAAATTCCATGTTATGTCGTTTCGCCTGAGAAATGGACAACTACCCAGGGTAAATTTTAAGTGCTTAAGATTAAATTCTAATTTATATAAGATGAACTCGATTGATAATGAGCAAAAGTTTATCGCTTCATCCATAATTGCAGAATGGTATAGAAACTTAACGCTATAAAAATAACTGTTTGCATACAAAGTTTGAACACAAGCTTAGCGAAGAAAAGCTTAAATATCAAAATCGTATCGCAAGTATGTACAAAGATATAATTGTATACATTTGGGATATTGGTGTAATTTCGTCGGCTATAAAACAAACAATGCTCGGTGTTGGTTCCTAATCAAGATCAATAAACAGACTCTCGTGCAATTGCGGATTCAAAAGTAAGACGATTGATTGAACTGTTTGATTGTAAATCAATAGAAATTTTGGTTGCCTTTTTCCACATCAACGGCTCGAACAACCCCATGGGTCTAATCCTTGTAGTTTTTCATGTGAATTTTTAAGGTTATGAGACATAAAATAAATGAATGTTTCTGACGAATAACCAGAATTAGAATTTTTCAAAATAATATTGTGATGTATTCGGCTCTAGCGACCACTTGAATAAGAACAACTGTTTTTGCAAGATTAAAGCTTGCTTCAGATAGAATTGGAACAAAGACAATTGCCTGTATTTCAGTTATTTATTATTGAATTGAAGATCTTTTTTCATACAAATATAGCGTTTTCTTCATACTTTTAATTAAAAATACGGATAAAATTATTCGTCACGGTTTCGAAAGAATTCTCGAATGTTTCCTGTAACTCGGCTCATTAGATGGCTCACACCTTCTTCGTCCATCGTTTTAGTTATCATATTCCACCAGGTCGTCATCTGATTGATGTCTTTGACAACCTTTCCGTTTGCATTGAGTCTCCTCTTCATGATTGCCCAGTATTTCTCAATAGGGCGAAAGTGGGTGCAGTTGGGTTGGTTAAGGTTTTTCGGAACAAACTGGACCCCTTTCTCTTCATACCATTCTTGAACGACTTTGCTGTAATGACAGCTTATCAAATCTGGCCAAAACATTACGGGATGGTCGTGGGATCGAATGAACGGCAAAGTTCGTTTTTGGAGACACTCTTTTTGGTATAGTTTCGATGTCATTGTCTTATTTGTTCCGAAAACTTTCGTTTTTTTTTTGCCACAGCTGCAAATGCCCTGCCAAATCATAAATTTTCTTGCAAATTTGTCGGCAAAAACAAATTTAAATTTGGCTGGAACATCCCCCTGAGCCGTTGCCAAGTAAAATTTTTGACCCTGGATTTGCCCGAAGTCAGCCTTGACATAGGTTTCATCGTACATCAGAAAACACCCGTCGAACTTGGTCAGCACTTGGTCATATAGTTTCCGAGCACGAATTTTGACCACACTGTTCTGTTTTATGGTCCGATTTGGCTGTTTGCTAGATCGATACGACTTGATTCCTTTCCGGAGTCGAGTTCTCCTCACGGCAGACTATGGCAGCACCGAATTTTCTGGCCAAATCACGGTCCGACAGATTAGGATTCCTCTTAATCGTCTTTAAAATCTCACCACGCAGTTTCCGGTCGACAGTTCCACTCCGACGATTGGCTTGAGGCTTCCGAATCGTCGTCAATGTTTCCTTATACCGTACGCCATACGGTATTTCTGGGCAATTTCAGCTGTTTAGCTAACTGTGCACAGTTTTTTCCCTTCTTTCGACTGTCATGTTGAATTTCATGTTGATTGTTTACAAAGTACAGTCGATTTGCGTAATGTCAAAAATCATACGTGTAGCTGACAAAATGCCCGACACGTGGGCGCCAAGAACTTCCAAATCCTTCCACCAGGAGCGCCACAATATGAGAAAAGTTTGTTAAAATTCTAAATGAAGCATGCTTTATTACGATCACTAATTTCAATATTTATCAGAAGAAATTTTTTAACGCTTCTCGCTTGAAAATTATGAAAAACAATATCAGTAGTCGATACGTGGGAAATTAAAGTAGCAGTTCTTATTTAAAAAACTATGTATAAAATTTGTCATTTTATCATGGTTAAAAATTAAGCGATATTGGTTCTCTATTGGATGTTTTCAATTGTAAAATCCTTTCGGTGAAATTTGAAAAACGTAAGTGCCTCATTCTGCATATTCGGAACTTCTACCGCATTTTCAAGTCGTCTAAAGTTTCATGTGTATTTTTTTCACAATCTTAGGAAAATGGCCATTACTGGAAAGATTTGTTGAGTGGTAGAAGACAAAACTGCTGTTGGTTTCTCTAAAACAGCTGTTTGCCTAAAATTGTTAATTGCAGTCAAACTGTTTGTGAATTTTCCAGTGTTTTCTTTTTTCAAAATACGGAGAAAACTTTACCTGTTTGGGCACATCCTTAGTTTTTAGAATCGGGAAGGTCAACGTTTCTAAGGATTTAAAATAACACTATCTAAATTACCACAAATATAATGATAATCTAAAATATTTTTTAACTCTACATTATTTTCTTCATTTCAGGTAAATTATCCTTACATTTGTCTCGTGAGTATTGTTATATTGTAAGAATGTAGAATTAAAGTAATATCTGGGTTCTACGTAGATGCAAAACTTCTTTGATATTTTATGTAACTTCATGAGTTCACAGCACAATTCCACCACACATTACTAAAATTGTAACTTTTGACTAGCTCAATCGGGTTCTTATTTCATCAGGGTCGGCTTTTCGCTGTTGCTCAAGGAGGACTCACAACCGTTTAACTTACCTGACATCATATCACGAAAGAAAAGATCGACATGCAAGACAGAAACAAGGCTCATTGAAAAAATAGTTATACAAAACAAATGCAATACATTTTAACACTTATATTTAAGACTTTTGCGCTTACATGGTCGATACCGATGCGGCCGTCAGGAACTGTTGGGGCCCTTGCTTCAGGAACACTCCGGTGAGAGAGAGGATATCGTACAGGAACATTACAGTGCAGATAGAGCTCTACCAGGATTCCAGCTGGTTCCGGGTATGGTCGTAACTGTGGCTCTATCTACGGCGCTCGCCAGCACAAGAGAAACTCATCGGTCCAGATTATAGAGAGCGGGGGCCAGGCTCAACCAGTCCTCTCCAAACCCAAACCTCCAAAGCGTTCCTCACTTGTCGCTAGCGTGTGACACGACAATGGCGAAAGTCTCGTCGGTCACCAACACCTGTTACAAGAAAGGTTTCACTGCTGGTTGGGGTGTCTTTATCGGATCTCCAGCGACGACTTCAAACCGACGATTCCGGGATCCGGTGGGTTTTGCCGTACACTCGTAGCCGATCAAATCGCCGGGGTAAGATCACCCCCTTTCAGACTTATGCCGTTGAAGCAGACCACGTGGTGATGAGAAGTCCGGAGACTTTTCCGGTCGTTTGTCCAGTTCACTTTCTACCGAGGTATCCTTCGACACTCGCACAGCTCCGATTAAGTTCCGGTTGAGAAGCACCACATCGCGTGTAGAATTCCACTCTGGGTAAGATGGCTTTTTCGACGGTTTTCTCTACTTGGTCGGAGTCACCAACTTTCACGTCCGACCTCAACGGCAGTCTTTTCTAATCTCCTTACTATATTTCTCTTCACTCTTCACCTCTTCTATCCCCTTTCTCTTTCTCACACTCTCTCTGTTCCTCTATTCCGGAAACAGTGGTAATGTGTTGCCACAATCTTTCGCTCGATGACAGCCGGCGAAAAACACGCTGATGGTTTCTTGACGAGTTAGTTGTTAGTTAGGGCTTATAGACTAGGGGTTAGTAGGATTAGTATATTTACACAATTTATCACTTAACCTATTAACAAATTTTATATTGAGCCTTAAATGAACTTTAAATCGAAAAATATAAAGATAGAACAAAATATTCAATCATCAAAAGAAAAACAAGCTTTACAAAAAAAAGTTAAATGTATCTGTCATGAATGTGGACCCGTTTCATTGTTCAGGTGTCAACGGTAACAAAATCCAGGAACTAAATTTTTGAATTTGAACTGTGTGTAAAATTTTAAATGAGTTGTCTGGTGAGCTGTGACAGATGTCGCCGCGATCGTCCCAGTGTAAGAAGCTGTAGTCTCGTCATGTCAAATTTTCTGTGTTGGTGTAGCCAGAAATCTCAGATATTTGAAATTTTATTTTTTTTTCAATATACACTAAGGTCTCTTTTTACACGGGGGTTACGTACCGTGTAGAAAAAATCCGTGTAAAATAAAACCGTGTTGATTGCGGAAACCGTGCAAAAAAAACCCGCGTGGAAAATTTGACGTTATAATTCCAAAAACCGTCGATTTGAGTATTTGTTTGTTTAGTTTTTGATAAAACGTAACTGTCACAATAAAAACCGAAATCTGGAAATCAGCCTGGGGTTTCGAGAAGGTCTAGCCATACTTGATAAAACACATTGGATAACAAATTAAAATTAGAACACTCAAGAAACACGTTGTACGATAAGTAAATTAATCTAAATGGCTTATGCCTTCTATTCCATGAATTCGGTTTTCAAAAGAACGATAAAACATACAATTTATAACGTTCGACTAAAGAAGTGCTAATAATACCACCCATAAACACTTTCACTACAAATAAAGTTTGAATAAGTTCTTTTCAATTCCGAAGCTGCGATGTGTAGTAAACATTAACGATCTTAACAGTCATTTTTTAATTAAACTGAGTGGGAAGACATGGGTATTGGATGAAGATCTATGCACGAAGCGACCGAATTAAAGGGGAAGAAAAGGTATTACTATGTGTCATGCTGAAGCAACTCATTTCATCGGCGTAAATCATAATACTACTAGAGTTATATCATTCAAATGGGTATAAAATACTGTACTGCTCGACATGATGAAGAGTTGAAGAGATTAGTCATACACCGCAACTGAGCGGAAGAGACGTTGTCGTGTAATTTACAACAGGGATTGAAGATCTGAAGACTGTTTAATCATTTTATGGAACAACAGTCAATGATCTCGTGAATTTTTGAGTGAATGATTTTAGTTAACTTTCAAACTTTAAAATAGCTCTCACAATCGTTTTCTTACAGACAACCTGTTCCCATTTAGAAATTTTTTTCTCAAAAAACAAATGATAGTGCTTTTTAAACTCTCATCAGAAACCGTGTTAATTGCGAAAACCGTGTAAATAAATACCGTGTTAATTCCGGAATCCGTGTAAAAAAAGCCGTGTATAAAAAAACCCTGCGAAAAAATACCGTATAAAAAGAGACCTTAGTGTAATGTTTGAGTTTAAAGTACCTTAAGTTAGAGCGAAATACTAACCATTCGTTTGAAATGGCGAGCTCTTTTTAACAAATTCACAGTGCAAAAAGAAAACTTGAAAACATTGCTATTATATGTGCAAGTATAGAAACTTTTCCAACTCTAGGTTTGATGCCAGAAAAAAACCTCTTATAACACAATTCATTTCCCCAAATCAGCCAGAACTCATTTGTCAACTGTATCTACTTTGTCCGGTTTAGCAAAACATCCGTATTGTAAAAAAAAAAGATTCTGAGAGTTTCCTTCTTCGTTCGGTTGATTAATACATATGACCACTCTTCGGCTCGATTGCTGGCGCCACAGAGCATACTTCACACACAGTGCATCCCGGATGATTGACGCCGACGACAGTCGCCGGAACCAACGGCAACGCGATTCCATTTCCAAGCATCGGGAGCGCACGACCGCCTTACGGACGGGTTTCATTTTTCACACACCATAATTCGTATTACACGTTTTGGCAAGGCACAATCCGTGATGCGACTGGATCAGGATGATTAGGGTGACTGCGATTTCCAAACAAAAAAAAAAACTTTCAGCAAAAATCTGTTCCAATCAAATTTGACTTTTCGAGTCGGACTGGTAAAATGCATAATGTAATGTCTGATAAAACAATTTTTTTTAACCAATCTATCGACGTTTCGGATGTGTACATAAAGACTCCCTTCACGGGTTGAATGTGTGCTGTGTCACGGCACCGAGAAGGAGCACATGAAACCGAAACGTACGATCGAAAATTGAGACCGAATCGAATTAGATCCAGATGTCGGTGCCTTCAGTCAATCGGTATCCAGACCTAGATGTACGGACATGTAGACATGCACCGACCTACAGTCAGTCCGCACGTCATCACGACATCTTCTGTCTACGATTTCACATCATCAAACATCAATCGTTTGCTTTCTGATGCGTGACGAGATAATCAAGTTTTGTTTTCACACGTATCGAAAATAATTGTGACGTGAGGACTTGCTGGAAACGGTTCTTAACTTTTTTTTATTCGGGAAAATGTTGCCGGATAGTACTTTTCTACTTGCAGAATATTTCTATTTGACAAAACCTTTTTTAATCCACTAAGTGGTGTGATGATACCTTTTTCATATTACTTATATTTCCAAAAATATCACTAGAAGACACAGTCAAATTTTTGTTCTATCTTTAATAAAATAAGAAACTTTTTTTGGATATGAACTAACATAACCTTTTCAATTTGTAAGCAGTTATGTCAAGTTAATAAGATTTTTTATTCATTTTGCGTCGTCGCACTGAATGATTAAACACACTTTACTCTATAGTTCTGGAACCGGAAGTCGGACCCGGATAAAGTTATACAGCAACCTATGAGACTATAGGAACTTTTATTTGAGTATTAGTTTGTGGAAATCGATCCAATCATCTCTGAGAAAATTGAGTGAGTCTCGTTTTAAAATTTTTGACCACTACTTCTGGTACTTCTGGAACTGGGAACTTGAAACCAGTATAGCCGAAGTCGATTCGTTTAATAAGTAACTAATAAAGCCTACAAATTGAATCAGTTTTTAGCCAAATCTAGAAGAATTGTACCCATTTTTACATCGTTCGATGGTTTTGAAACTATCACACTGAAGAAGAATATAAATTGTATTCGAAATGCGTATATGTGATGTGACGTTTATTATACAAGATTTATAGTGTCGTGAGATACATAGTGAATTTGTATAGTGACGTGATATACTTATAACAGAATTAAATGGTAATATTTAAAAAAATTTTTATCCTTGTATATGAGAAAGCCAAAAAAATACTGATGAAGGTGTTGTAACCCTTTTTTCAATAACTCTTCAATATGGTAAGTCCGAACTGAAATCATGAAAAGGTAATAGCTATTTTCATTATTATTATTATTTTTTCCATTTTCCTAAACAACTTTTTATAATCTATTTGAATTAGCACTAAAGAAACAGTGACCAAATCAGCACCATTGCCTAGGAACGTCTGTGTGTTGAATAAAAATAAAAGAAAATAAAGCTCTTTAACTATTATTTTAATTATATTATATCAATTGCGCAAGCAAAAAGGTGGGTGGGTAATGTCAGAGACATAACTGGATGTCGTGAATACGAAAACAACTGACATGTTCCTTAATACTTCCGAATATCAATTACTTGATCAATTGTATGAATTATGCAAGCATTCCCCTTTTTCACGTTTTTCGCAAAAAACAAAGAAGGCTTCACTTGATCTCGATTACTGTGAATTTCACACAGCTAAAAGTGCACAAATTTAATCAAACTGTGCTAGATTTGCACTAAACTGAGGATATTTACCTTCGATTTGCGTGCAAGAAATCCTAATAGTTCTTTAGAAAAATTTTAGAGCCATTAGAACGGCTGATTTTGTGTAATGTTATCCACCGTTGCTTTTTCACTAATACAAATGACTGGCAGCTGTGACGTAATCGCTCTTGTCGGAAGCGTAACTAGTTTTGCAAACGACACAAAATACATCTGCTCGCAGTGCCGATAGAATCCAATCTGATCCAATTTTTGTTGAGAGGCTTGTTTTTACCTGATTTCGTTTGTAGCTTTTTCACTAATGGGCGGTCCTAACGGCTATAAAAATAGCCGCATGCAGAATTTAAATGTCGATTATTTCATTTCGGATTTGCATAATTTATTGAAAGAAACTATTAATATGCTGTAGGGATTCGTTTCTAGCATTCAGAAAGACCAAACTGTGGAACTCACTACGATATTCAACACTTTTCGGAACATTTTTCTCGATCGATTTGTTGTACAGCAGCAGATATTTTGTTCTCTTCCTCAAAACGCGTTCTGATTGGCTGGTGTTCACATGGGTCAAATGAGACAGGTTTTCCAATAGTGTACTATTGAAATACTTCAATACTTTTGCTATACACGCTTAAGTTGAAAAAAATCGATTCTATTGGTAGTTAGATTATATAAATCCTTTCACAGATCACTTAGCTATGAGCTTCAAAAATACGAGCAAAGCAAACGCGCCTTATGGATTATTCCCTTTGATACTCGTTTATACCAAACATTTCAGAAAAGTGTAATTTTGCATTATTTGAGATTATGTCACACAACTGAAAAATTTGTCATAAAATTGTGATCATATTTCCGATGGGGTGTAGCAAAAATTATGTTGATTCGTTACATACAACAAAAGATATTCACGATCAAAAACTTATCACTCTCTCAGATGGTAAATTTTGAAAAGGCACCCCATAGTAAAGTAAGTCGTATTCACGACAAAATGATTGAAACGTGTCAATTTACACACTTTATGCCTAACTATTTGGTCAGAATATAGACTCTGCCTAGATAATATTTATCTTGTATCCAACGAAATTGCATCAATAGCTAAATGTATGCAATTATATCTATATGCCTATATCTACATATATGAAATTATTCTTAAATTTCAAATAATTCTTTAGGAAGGATTTAGGATTTTGGGCAAATTTAGAACAAGTTAATATCTAAATAATTCTTTTTGAATTATTTAGTGCCCTGAAAAAGGCATTACATAACTGTATACTACTGCACTTTTCAAACACCTCTAAGCATGTTTTGCTGCTAACTGCAATTAACCAACTACTAATTCCGGCTAGGAATTTAAAGCTTTCGACCTGAATTAGGAAACTGAAATCTGGAATTCGAAACTAAGTCCTGGACCTAGATTCTGAACCTGAATCCTGAATCTCAGTTCAGTTTATTCTTTGGGTATAATTTCGATAGAACATATGCAGTCAAAAGTTGCCAGATGAGAAGAAATTCTGCTAAAAAAAATGGATCACTTTGTAAGGAGGGGAGTGTTTCCAAATTCAGAATTCTGGACTACAGACACTTTTCGAGATATGGCAGTAGTTTAAAAATCGTTTAAGATAGTTTGCAGAAAAACTCGTTTGAAAGTTTAGTGCGTATACTGAAGCATTTTATTTTGCAACCTGTTTAAATTTTTAAAAAATCATTCCATACACGCCTTATATGAACGAAGTTAAAAAGTGCAAAAGTTAAGTTGATGGTTTCTTTTATTGAATTAAGAAACTAAAAAAGAACGTGATTTTCTGACTAAAAAGGCGATTCACAGACCTTGTATCGATTTTTTATCGGTTTTATTCGTTTGGTAAGTAATATTTGCATGTTTTTTTATTGCATGTTATTTTTATAGTTGTTTACTTATTATTCTATATTATATTTGCCTGCAGAAGTACACACGGTATAATTAACAATAATTTCAATGGAACTATCAAAATGTTACTTGAACATTTATTTACTGACAATAAAAGTCAACTGTGTAAGCTAGAAAGAATGGAAGGTGTCAAATTATACATTTCGTACCTACCCAGTAAGTATCCCGAAGATTAAATGTCGCTCACTGCATCAAAACCGTCGTCCGAGCAAGAGAAAGTCAAACAAGCGTCATGAGTTTTTCTCTTCAATACTCGTTGAAACCAAACGTTTTAGAAAACTGGTATTTTGAGTTATTTGTGATTATTTCATACTACTGGAAAGTTTATCATAAATTTCTGAACATATTTCTGATAGTTAGGCGAAAAGTTATGTTGTTGGGTTTAATATCTATATACAGAAAAATGGATGTAAGTTTGTATGTTTGTAGCGCCATAACTCTGGAACTACTGAACGGATTGCCACCAAACTTGGCACAGGTACTTCTTGCATTTCATTTTTTATAGGGAAGGGAGCGTAGCAAGCGTCATTAACAGGGGGGGGGGGGGGGGGGGGGGGGGTAGGTCATGGAAAAACTCATATAACTTCATAAAAATCGATACGTTTTGAAGACCATAGAAATATTTTGCTTTCCTCTAGATATGACTATAAGGGGGGTGGATGTAGCAAGTGCCTTTAAAAACGGGGGTGAAATGTTTAAAACGGCACAACTCCGAAACTACTGAACAGATTGCCACCAAACTTAGCACAGATACTTCTTGCTCTTCTGAAATGATCATAAGGGTATTTCAATGGGGGAGGGAGCGTAGAAAGTGTCCGTAACAGAGGGGGGGGGGGGGGGTCATGGAAAAATTTGCCTAATTTGCGAGAATCGATTTTTCAAGACCATAGAAACATTTCACATATATTAGAGGGGACGATGTAGCAAGTGCCTTCAAAAAGTGGTTACACCCCTGTTTGTAATGGCATATATCCGAAACTACTCAACGGATTGCTATCAACTTGGCAGCTGTACTTCTTGCTCTTCTGAGATGGTTATAAGAATATTTAAGGGGGGGAGGGAGCGTAGCAAGTGTCCTTAACAATGGGGGTCCTTGAAAAAATTATCTAATTTGACGAGAATCGGTACTTTTTGAACAAGTTAGATATAATTATCAGAATATTCCGGGGGATGGGTGTAGTAAATGCCTCTTAAAAAGGGAGTGTAATGTTTGAAACGACATAATTCCGGAACTACTGCAGGAATTGCTATCAAACTTGGCACAGGTAATTCTTTCTCTTCAGAAATAGTCATAAAGGTATTTTTATAGGGGAGGAAGCGTAGCAAGTGTCTTTTAAAAAATTTGACAAGAATCGAAAATTTTTGAAGACCATTTTCCATACCTTAGATAGGATTATATGGGGGCTGGATGTAGCAAGTGCCTTTAAAAAAAGGGATGTAACAGCATAACTCTGAAACTACTGAACGGATTGCTATCACACTTGGCACAGTTGCTGTTTTGCTCTTCAGGGATAGCTGTAAAAGTATTTTTTTGCTTTCCTCTAGATATGACTATAAGGGGGGTGGATTTAGCAAGTGCCTTTAAAAACGGGGGTGAAATGTTTAGAACGGCATAACTCCGGAACTACTGAGCAGATTACCACCAAACTTGGCACAGATACTTCTTGCTCTTCTGAAATGATCATAAGGGTATTTTAATGGGGGAGGGAGAGTAGCAAATGTCCTTAACAGGGGTCTTGAAAACATTTATTTAATTTATCGAGCATCGATACTTTTTGCGCAACTTAGATATGATTTTAAGAATATTCGTGTGGGGTGGAAGTAATACATGCCTCTAAAACGTGTTTAATCCACCTAGCAGTGAGATGATACCTATTTTTATCAATCCGCATGTGTTTTTTGCATGAATATTCTTCGGTGTTTAAGTTTTCATGACATTATTTTAATGACCCTCGTTTTAAGCGACAATTTGAGATTTTAATCACTCATTACTCTGTAATGTCGAAACTGCAAATCGAATCGAATTTGAATCTAGAAGTGTGATAATCGATTAAACATGCCATGATATGTAAGTTCCACTCTAGAGTTTACGGTAATTTAAGGTACTTCCAGAGCCGGTATTCAGGAACCAGCATAACCCAAACCGATTCGTATGGCCATATGACGAATAAATTACAACAGTTTTGAGTTCAACTTTGAAGCTTTTCGGGATTGTCATCTTCTATATCGGTTTGAATTTTAAAAATTCATCATCATGTAATTCGAGAACCGGAAGTCATAATTGGATAAAATAATTAATTTTTGTATATAAGTTTGCTTTAATTAAAATTTTTGTTTCTGAAATTTGATTAGGCTTTTTTTGAGAAAACGATTGAGCTTTGAGAAACGATTTTATACTGGAACCGGAATTCTAAAAGCGGTGTGGCCGAAGTCAGATAAATTCACCTGAGTAGCTGTACACTTTACATTTGTTTCAAAACATTTGAAAATCAGTTAAGACATCTTTGAGAGATCATAGCACGAATTAAATTTTTAGGTGCCTTCTGATCGACAACTGAATACCACTAAAACTGAAAAAAGTTAATATTTTTATCGACTATCCAAATCTGCTAACCCGATAAACCTGATTAAATTATGTGGAATAGACATTTTTATACAATCCCCGAAACCGGAAGTTGGATCTGACTGAAAAGCAAGATGTTTTATAGAACTTTGAAACTTTTCATTTGAATCTTAGATGATTCTTAGATTTCATTTGCATCTTAGATCGGTTCAGCCATCTTCAAGAAAAATGAGTTACACAATTTTGATTTCGTTTCACATATCATCCTGTAGTTCCGAAACCAGAGGTCGGAACCAAACATAATGCAGGAACTTTGTTTGGGAGCATACGACTTTTCGTATGAATCTGAATTTGTAGAAAAGAAATTTTCCGAGAAAATTAATTGAAGTTATTTGTCACACACGCATTTGCTGATCTCGACGAACTGATTCGAATGGTATATGGATGTTATGTTGTTCCAGCATTTATTGCTGTAAGTAGTTTAAAACAAAATAATTAAAAAAAATTCTGCCATCATCTGGTTTATATTTATATGTCATATTCGAACGATTATGTTGCCAAAAACGAGCCGTGCCAAAATCGGTCCGAGGCTAAATGTCATGAAAAAGAATGCTGTACACAATCCTTTTGGTTCTTAGAAACAATTGTATGTAACAGTATAAAAATCATGTTTTCCGTTGCTCCCAAGCATTTCTTTGTCATACAGCGCTCAAAACTCCTACTGCTGGAATAGGGGGAAAAGTCGCTTACAGAAAAATTTCGATATCTCCGTTAAAAATGGACGGATTTTAACAATCTATGGCTTGTTGGATAGGTATTACCGTGCGGAATCTAAGTCTGAAAACATATTCTGTTTTCAAGGTCAATTGTGACAGATACTGTCAAAAAACTGAAAATTTTGACATAAAACTTTGTATAACTCAAAAAGTAAACATCCGATCTCAAAACCATTCAATAGCGTTTTGGGTGACGGGGAGACCTTTCATTTGCGACTAGTTTGATGAAAATCGGTCCAGCCATCTCTGAGATCTCGACCTCTTAGTTGACAACACACATACGGACACACACACATACACACACACACACACACACAGACATTTGCTCAGTTCGTCGAGCTGAATCGATTGGTATATGTCATTCGGCCCTCCGGGCTTTGGAAAAATTTTCGAAAGTTTGAGCGAATTCTATACCTATTTTTTATATATATAAAAATAGGTAAAAAGGGGGATGTAATGGTTGTAACGGCATAACTCCCGAACTACTGAACGGATTGCTATCAAATTTGCTTTTCAGAGATGATCATCAGAGAATTTTCAGGGGGAGAGTATGTAGCAAGTGTCCTTAACATGGGGGAAGGGGGTCAATGACGAAGTTTATATAATTTGAAGAGAGTCGACATTTAGACTAGAAGGAGGAGTTTTTGAAAATAAATTTTCATCTCCCATGTTTTGTAGAACAAGAGAGTGGCAAGAATTTCAAGGTCGTAGTAGCTAGTATTACTGTTGTTAATTTGGAAGCAACGCAATTTTCTTTAAACAATTTCAATAGATCTGATCCCATTTTGGCGGGGAATTCAAAGAACTAAGGAAAAATAATCTTTATCTGCCTATGAAAGCGAGTGTATTTAAGTCTCAGGCAAAACTACGAAATAACTAAACGAATCGCCACCAAGTTACCAAGTTTGGCACATGTACCAAAGGTGGGAATCGATTTTTTTTTAAAAGCACATATATTTTCTACACTACTCAGGGTGATCACGAAGGAGATCTGTAGTAAGTTCACTGACAAAAAGGAAGTTAAATCAAAATAGGTAAGAAGGTTATTTAGAGGGTGAGGGAGTGTAGCAAGTGCCCCGACCATGGAAAGTGTAAAGGAAAATTGATCGGGTTTTACGAAAAATTGGTACTTCTTTACGAGTGCACCTAGATTCTAGCAACTAAGTGAGGCTCACAAAAATATTCACAAGAGAGAGAGGGAATAAGTATTCTCAACATTGATTTAAATTAACGAAATCATACAACCAATGTGCATTTTATTATGTAAATTGAGAAAATCGTCGACTCAAGGTGATGGAAATAAGTTTACAACAACATTTGTATTAATTGAATCGTTATTCCATAGGTTTTCCTTCCCGGTGAACGACCAAAAAGGTTAAAGCCAGGGTAAAATAAATGATATAAAAAAGTCATTCTATAGTACGAATGTAGTTATGATGTTAAACAGCCTTTCGTTATAAAATAATCATTATCAGATGGAAAACTTTGAGCAATTACGTGGAAATAATGATGTCATAAGAATTTTTACAAAGAGGAGGGAGTAGCAAGTGTTTGTAATTATGGAAACCTAAGGTATTGTAGATCGGATGTAACGAGGAATGTTAATTCAAGTGCTTTACGAGCACATATACTATGGACACATATGGAACTCAGAGGTTACTAAGGAGGTATTTATAGAGAGAAAGGTACCTAGCAAAAGGAACCGAACATAAAGCTGGCCCGATTTTAGGAGACTACTGTGAAAATTATGATTATTGTGCGATCTGGGATGGGGCATTGGCCGTACACAATCTGAACATGTACGAAGTATTGAGTTAGGTTGTGTTGCCGTCTAAGCTGTGTTTCACTACGATCTGAGTATTTCATAGGCAGGACAATTTATAGACTTTTTATTGTGGCCTTGCCTTTACGAAACATTTCCGAGCAACACCGGGTAATTCAGCTAGTTCACGATAAAGTTCTATCCATTCTTGTACATGGTATGTTTTGAAAAGGTGACAAAATTTAGCGTAAAAAAGTTACGTTACGGAGGTTTGGGTGTATAACAAGTAACGAGTTCAAAATGGTAATTTTTACTTTGCGTAGAATAAAACTCTACCGGAAGCGACGCCAAATCAGTTTTAATTGTTAGTTTTGATTGTCAGTTCTAATTGTTAATGTTAAGTCCAAATGTATTTGTTGAGTCATTGTAATCTGTTGAGACTGATGAGGAGGTTTTATGCCTGCTGGAGAGTGAGATTGCCAAATTTCATCTCCATCGGGCTTTTCCCTGATCCCAAATAAAGAAATAAAGAAATATCTATCTGCTGTGTAAATCAAGCAAGCTGTAACGAGTTCTCGGTTATGTATTATGTTCACGAAACCGAATATCTCGGTAAATGCTACTTAACCGCCTGATTAAAATACCGAGCAATGCGATTATTTTATATTTGACCACGCACTCGGCTGTTCAAGTCTCGGCAAATCTCATAAGAGCTTCGGCCAAAAAAGCTAAGTGTGTAGATTATTCTGATTATCGAACGAATGGCAACCACAGAGAGCAGACATCCAAGCAGCGATTTCAATGTGTGTAAGAAATTTAACGGTTGTTTTACAAAGTGATAATTAGGTAGCAATTCGCCTGTAAAGGCTTTTCGAGCAGCCCAGTAATCGCTTGTGTTCGAGCTTGCATACAATGGTAATTCATGCGTGCGAAATTGTACGAAACAGTGATTTTTAACGAATTTCCACTTGCACCCGCCTGCATGTGCCTTGCAGATTGCCCCGCAGATATCAGGCAGAATTCCGGCAAGAGTCTGGCAGCAACCGTTTCTGACAGAGAATTTCGTCTAGCAGTTATAAGCGGTTCTGTTTGTGCCTGATCTTTGCCATACAAGACTGGCAGTTTGATTTATTTTTTTCATTAGAAGTTTAAATGAAGGACAATGATATAGCTTTTGCACTACCAAACATGATATGCAAAGCTTCATCTCTCAATATACCAGTATTTTAATTTCATTTACCCGGTCTCTTGACTCGTTTTCATTTTTGGGTGTACAAGTACATGTAGGATTGACGAATATTAAATTAAGTCGAGCAGTAAAAAGAAGAAAGAGCGATCTTGCAAGACTTAAAAATTTTGACAGTTGTCGGAATTTTTCCAGGCTTCTGCCAGCTGTCAGAATTTCTCACTAGCGGGTATGCTTTACACAGGTTTTTGAAAACAGTTTGTATGAGCTTGAATGTCTGTTTTCTGTGTGTTAACACCACTGGCGACTGATTACAACAATAACAAAAACGAGAAAGAATGTGTTCCGCCGACACATATGCTGACCAGACGGTTTGATTCCGGAAGGAATAATAAACAAACAGAGAGCACATAAAGAGATGACTCAATTTATGACGACGAGTTAGAGCTGCTAGAAAAAGGGGATCTTGTTTTCCTACAATACTCAAATACAACTCGTGCAACCGAGAAAATATGTCGAACGTATGAATGTAGAATTCGTTAGTTTTTAAAAACTATTTACCCTGCATGTGAGCCTTAACAGTCACGACACGAATCCGCAGCGGATGATGTTGTTCCCCTCAAACCATATTATCCTTTATCTCGAACAAATTACGGTGTAGATCTGACAAATTTCGCTCTCATTTGCACTTCCCTGGCGTCGTGTTAATTATAAGCAAATTTTATCGTCATAGGAATCACATTAAATGAATTTCCCATCCGCACCTAACGAGCTAAGTTTCTGTGTGTCGGTGAAGACTACACCTAATCCTTTATTAGGTCTGTCCTCTCGTAGACCCACTGGTTTCCAAAGGCAGCGTGCAGTGACGACCTGCACCATGCTGGAAAACCTAGAAGAGATACGAACACACTTGATCCACACTGCCCCATACGTTATGTGGTGAGGTAGTGGGGGGGAAGATGGGTGAAGTTGCAACTTTGCTCCCCGGCAAAGACAAACAACATCTCAGTCAGTGGTCGTGTGCTGCAGCAGGATCGAAGCCGGTGGCAGCAGCGGCAGCGAGACAGTTCTTTGTCTTGCGAATTTCCTGTGCTGTCTCCCTGGAAGTGAAATTACTTCGGCTTGGCTGGGGCAGCCTGTAGCCCTGGCATGTCGGTAGCATTCTAACTGTTAAATCACTTTCCCGCCTATCTCCTGATCCTACGGGACCTTCCGAAAAAGGGGTTTGACCGCCGTTCGCTTCGGCTTGCCTGCTCAAGCGTTTAATTAATTAATTAAAGAAAGATAAACATAGAACTGAACTAGAGTCAGATCGAGACTCGAGGGTAGAGAGATGGAGAGACAGAGAAAGAAAAAGAAAAAGTGGAGTCTGGATGATGCTTTGGTCGGCGAAGGTTGAATTCAGACACGGGAAGAATCACTGCAGATTCCGTTCGAGGGTATTACATTGCAGTGATGCCTTTGTCTTGAGCTGGTCCCACTTGGACACGTTAGCGGCACGGGGCCAGGAACCTGTTGGTGTTTATTTGGTTGGTAATAAGCTCGGTGGAAACCAAGCAAACGAAAAACTGTACGATGATACTGTTTCCTGCGGGCGGTGTTTTGGCACTTTGGGAAATAGGTTTTCATTGCACTGTTAATTCTAGTAATTTGAAAATTAGTTCGAATAGTAGCTGATTATCAGTTGTTCTGATAGTGTATGTACTGAAAATCAATTACTGTCCTTGCGTAGTCAAAGGATTCAGTAAAATGGGGTACGGTTGACGGGATATTCTCAAAGTTTCGTAAACGCAACAGTGAGTAAGTAGCTCTGCATGTGAAAGTTGAAACGATCTTCCAGTGCGAACCCCGTTGGGATTCCATGCATAGTGGTAAAAAACTGCTCTATTAGTGTGTTGGTTCCATTATCCAAAATATAAATTTGCTCTTATGGATTTTATACTTCTTCCCAGTTGCTCTGACTACATATCTGAGACTCAACATGTTTTATGCCTAAACTGCTGCAGTACACTGGGATTCGCGTGTTTATTTTTAATTGGCTTTAATCATACCTATCTGACCGCGATATGGTATTCAAAATAGGATATTGTACCATTCACTGCTATGCACTTACGAAGTTCCTCAAGGAAGTCATCTTGGACCGTCTGAATTCTTATTTTATCTCAACGATTCAAATTTTTCGATGTAAGAAATTATTATTTTCTGATGACTTCAAACTGTTTCATACTTTCAAATCTATATCAGCAGAGAGATTTTGAATGTTTCCAAATATTATCAAATATATCAAAACGATATTCAACATTCTGGAGCAATTTTACGCTAATTTATTCGTTTCACACTTCGTCGTCGTCCATGGAGTTATCTTTTGAACCTTCCGAGTTACCATGATAGATGAAACTAACTGGTCTTTATTTTTGAATTAACTGACCTCGATTTATTATCTGTTCGTCGCGATGTTAGCGAAACGATTGCTCACTCTTTCAGAGCACTTGAATTTTATCTATCACGTAGTGTTATCAAAAAACTCAGATAATACCTCGGTCTCAATATATTCGTTTTTCGGAAATTTTATTCAGGCCCGGTGAAGAGAAATCTCAACAAGAAATTTTTTCAAATAGCATTTCGGTAGACGCGATCTGTGTCGATCGAATCAATTGTTATTTCGGCGAGATAACAACTGAATAAAGTAAAATTTCCTATCCTATCGTATCAAAATATTTGATGACCAAAATCGCAACATGTGCCCGAGCATTGTCGTGATGAAAAATTACCGACCCAAGCCTGGACTTATTTCCCTTCCATTGACGACTTTCATCGAATCGATTGTATTTGATAAAAGGAGCCTTTGATGGTTTGACTACTCGGACTAGGAGTTTTGTAGCATATTGTCGTTTTCGCTTAAGAAATCCGATACTGACCCAGATTAGTTTTTCGAAAAAAGCAATCATCACGAAACTGAATTCGCACTTAGAAACGGAAGTGTGAGCGAATTTGGTGTAAGAAGCAAGGTCAACAATGGCACTGATTTCAGTTCCATGATGTTCAAACTAGGTTCGAAACTAACTTCCAGCAAACGGTTTTGAAAGCAATTATACACTTAAATTTCATTGCTGAATTTCGGCGAAATAATTGCCGAGATTTGCACAGCCGATTGCTCGGTAACCGTCTCAGCAAAATGTATAATTACTGAAAATTTCGGCAATCCTGAACTGTCAATTATTGCCGAACTTGTCAGTAGCAATTTTGCTGTTAGTTCGGAAAAAGCGATCGGGATCGAATCAAGGATTACGGAGTCGTCAGTAATCAGAAAAATAGAAAGGATTTTGCTTTATTATTGCACGAAAAACTTATCACGAAAGCCAAGTTTGGGGAATGAGTGTATTTTATTAATGCTCACTTTAATTCAAAACAATTCAAATACCGATAAGAAATATCACAGATAAATACATTTGTTTGTTAGGTGCTCGTCCTACCTGGAAATAAACAAAAGTATATATAAAAAGAACATTTTGATTCCACTTAGCTTTTCACGTAATACTGAAATCTCTTTCATTCGCCAAGTTCGGAAATATTAGGTGTACAACTTTGCTTCCGCCGTTTTTTTCCAAAATTTAAAGCTTCATTGCGAAAAAGTGCTTACAGATGTATTATTCAAAGTATTGTCTGTCGCTAGCGACAACTTTCTCCCATCTTTCTGGAAATTTTCGGATCCCGGCTCGAAAAAAGAAGTCCTCTTTTGATGCTATCCATGAAGCAATCCATTTTTCCAACTCTTCGAAGGATTGAAAATGTTCATCTGCCAGGCCGTGTGCCATCGAACGGAATAGGTGGAAGTCAGAAAGGGCAATACGGTGGGTGGGGCAAGACTTCCAATTTCAGCGTTTCCAGGTACTTTTTGACCACTTTTGCGACGTGAGGCCGAGCATTGTCGTGTTGGAGGATGACTTTGCCATGTCGCTATTGATACTGTGGCCGCTTTTCTTTTAGCGCGCGACTAAGGCGCATCAGTTGCGTTTGGTAGCGAGCTCCTGTGATGGTTTCACCCGGTTTTAAGAGCTCGTAGTAAATTGTTATTCATCTTTGAAGTTTTTTTCTCTTCCACCATCATGTTTGTCTTCGACATCGAAATCACCATTTTTAAAACGTTGAAACCACTCCCGACACGTTCTTTTACTCAGAGCAGCATCACCGTAAGTTTCTGAAAGCATTCGATGCGCTTCAGTTGCATTTTTTTCGAATTGTAACAGGAGAGCAAAACTTCCCGCAAATGGCGAGAATTGGGCACATAAACAGACATTTTCGAGCGTGAATAATACGAAAACAAGAACAACTGTCACTGAAACGGCGATGACAATTCGTTAGGCACTGTACACACTCACTTTAAAGGCATTATCATCTATATATTTTAACCAGCCTCAGCCGGTACAGCCACCTTTCGGAAAACGGCGGAAGCAAAGTTGTACACCTGATATTTTTCAACTCAATGCGAAATAGCGACGTCCGGTGCTGTGCAAAATCGATCGCGCCGAAACTCAGGTAAAGCTAACACACTGTTCAAAATCTCGGCAAACGGATTTTCTGATTTCGGTATATTTGTTGTTTATGGACAAGTTCAGCAACATATTATGCCAAACTTCGGCAAAAAAGTGCTTTTTACCGATATATCAGAACTTCGCAATAACGAATTTCGGCATGTGAATTACTGAACAATCTCGGCACTTCATTATGGCGAGCTCGAGAATTGATTTTAAGTGTGTAGGATGGAAACTGGGTTAGCTTCGATATCAAATGAAAACGGCAGTTTTTAACGGGAGTGGGTCATTTCGCCGAAAGTCGTTTCGCCGAATGCCATTTCGCCGAAAGTCACTTCGCGGAAAGGATCATTTCGCCGAAAGTGACATTTCGCCGAAAGGGTCGGCGGCCTCTTGCATATAAACCTGTAACCGCCTCGATTGCCCGGTCTACTCAAAACTAGGTTTCTTCACTTTAGTTAGGACAGCACACGAATCAAATCGATGTGGCGAAGCCGCATATGATATTTTTTGACTTAGTAAACGGAAAATACAACATTATTTGCTTGGTAGATACACCTATGCAATTGCTTTGATGCTTAGTGGCTAAAAGTCAACAAGTTTCCTTGGGAACTCCGCTCTGAAGTTCATGAATCAATATTTATTCAAGAAGTACAATTGTAGGTCAACAAAACGGGCGTTAACGTATTATCATTCATTTGTTTTTATTTTAAATCAATTCCAATTATAATATTAAGACAATTGCAGGAATCGACAATCGCAGGCGATGTGGCATTCGGCGAAATTATCCTTTCGGCGAAATGATCCTGATCCGTTTTTGACCCCCAGCATATGCATGTTAAGACATTAAAGCTATCGCCATTTAGAATCCGGAATAATAAAATCATCTGTATCTCGGTAACGAATTGACGTGCAAATAAGGTTAATACTTAAAAACAAAGGCGACTTTTGAACCGAGGCCCGGAGGGCCGATTGTCGTATACCATTCGACTCAATTCGTCGAGTACGCAAAATGTCTGTGCCTGTATGTATATGAGTATGTAACAAAAACGTGCACTCGTTTTTTTTAAATGGTAGGATCGATTTTCACAAACTTAGATTCAAATGGAAGGTCTTTTGGTCTCATAGGGTGCTATTGATCGAACTTCCGGTTCGGGAGTAAAGGGGTAAAATGTGTGATAAATTAAGAATAAGAGCACTCGATTGTCTTGGAGAACACCCAACCGGTTTTCTTCAACTTAGATTAAAATTGAAGGCCTCCGGTTCCAGAGTAACGTAGTACAATTTGCAAAATGAACTTAAAACAGGCACTCGATATTCTCAGAGACCCCTTATCCAATTTTTTTCAAACTTAGGTTCGAACGAATGGTCTTATAATTCCCTATAACCAAGGATGGCTTTTATTGTATCAAAGAACGCTCACTAGCAACTCTTCGCCCGATTGAATCAGTGCCATCAAAAAGAGACGGATATCATCGCAGCAACAAAAAACCAGCATGGTTCATTTAACATAGAATAGACACAAGTGCGAGAGCGAATTTCTCTCGATGACCTGTCTGAGAATCAAAGGTTAGCTCGTTGCTGTGAGGATTCTCTCTGAAGCAAGCTTACTCTCGTTTCGCGATCCGATTCTGTATGGGCAGTGGATAATTACGATAGAATCATTTCACTATTGCTTGTTATTCTAACTATGTGCATATAATCTTTGTATAAGTTGTGTCTATGAAAATGTATGTGGAGACACAAGAGTTTTGGAATATTGCAACCTATTATGAGAATCATCAAGGCGAATCATCAATTCGATTTTCTTCGATAATTGTCAACTTGCGATTCTCTCTTGGTAAATTCCACACAGCATCGATCATTATCAGACTGTAATATTTTTAAGGGCCGTGAAATACTCAGAGTATGAAGTGGAGCGAAGAAATGTAGAAAAATTCTCTCGCAGTTCATGCATTGAGAGACTCGAGTTCTTGTAGCATCTTCTAGCGGATTGGAAATGTTGTATACAATATAGATAAAAATCGAGCAGCTTTCAAATTTTCGGCAATCACCAACACTACCTATAACTATACCAAGTTTCATCGGGATACGACTTTCGATGTTGGAATTAAAGGCTGACAAGTATGAAAATTTAATTTTCAGGAGCATGTTTTCAAACAAAAGTCAACCGTTTACCGGATCATCGTTCCTGGTTCTGGAAATACCGGAAATGTGCTTGTGTGCTCCAAACCAGAAATCACTCAAATCAGACCGATTTTGGCAAACTCAAATAAAAATGAAAAGAATTATGTTTCCATAAGTTGATATAATTTTTTTTCCACACCCGGCTTCCGGTCCCGGTAAAACATGGTAGTGTGTATGAAATTGCAACTTGTCATATAGAGCAATAATGCAAAAAAAAAGATAAATTTTTTTCTAAATTTGGCCCAAGATTGTTTCAATTTATAGGTTATACTAGTTGCTAACCAAACGAACCGATACCGGTTCCCAGCTCCTGGTTCCGGAAGTGCTGGTAGTAATGGTCGAAAACTCAAAAACGGAACTCTCATCATTTCTTAGAAACAGCTGAGTCAATTTTTACAAACATAGAATCGAATAAAAGGGTTAATGTTTTAAAAAATAGCCTGCTTTCGGGCCTCACTTCCGGTTCCGGAACAACAGGATAAGATGTATTTAAAATTAAATTCCGTGATTTAGAGTGAAAATTCAAAAACCGAGGAATTCTTTTTAACTTCGGTCAAAACTGTTAAAGTAAAAGGTTATGCTTATGCATGCAGAAACAAACTGAAAAAGTCTTCGAAGGAAGACGAGGGGATTCAAAAGTGTCGAATTCCGGTACATGTGATTAGGGATGTATGGAAAATAAGCTATCCACAAATTTTGCTTCCAAATTATGATAAAAAATGATATTTTATTCAAACAAAACATTGATCCTTTATTGTACGAGGTTAAAGTTTAGCATAATGAAAATCGGATGAAATTTAAATTATTCCTTCACGAATTTTCGAACTTTTGATCGAACGCTCTTCATCAAGTTCCGGACAAGTGTTGCATCGCATGTTTTGGACGCTTGAGCCCAATTTTTTTTAAACTTCTTTATGTTCCCAGCTGCCTTACCAGTCTTCTTGAAGACCCTTTTCACGATTGCCCAGTAACGTTCGATGGGTCGAAGCTGAGGGCAATTTGGTGGATTGATATTTTTCTCAACGAAATTTATACCCTTTTCCGCAAGCCAATTGAGAGTGGTTTTGGCATAGTGAGCCGACAACTAGTCTCAGCGGAAAACAAGAAACAAATAAACACTGGCAATAATAATACTAGAAATACAAATTTAATTTTGATACAAAGTCCGCTGAGATTCTATTTATTCATGGTTTGATGTGCAATTTATTATTAACATAAAGTGGAGTCCTAGTTGAAAAGATTTCCTTTTAAGGGATCCGCAATTTAATTACTACGCTATGTTGGAAAGGAAGTACAAATATATTAGGAAATTAGTTATTATTATGAAATACTGTTGACGATAAATACATTACATTATAAAACAAAAAACTACATTAGCTTAATATCTCGTTCAGTCTGTGCTTAAAATGGTACTTTAGTCTAGCCGCAAGTGTGGCACGATTGTTTATTCCTCGCATATCAGGCGGAAGTGCATTATATTTAGTTGGACCAACAAAAAGGATCCGTCTTTGACCAAGGCTTGTAACTGCTCGTACACGAAACAAATTGTTGCTACGGCGTGTCGCTCTAGAATGGGATATAGTTGGGAACCGTAGGTTATGGTGAACTGTGGAGTTATGCAAATTATCATGGATGAATAGCAACGTTTGGACA
Organism: Malaya genurostris; assembly: GCF_030247185.1. Lineage (NCBI taxonomy): Eukaryota > Metazoa > Arthropoda > Insecta > Diptera > Culicidae > Malaya > Malaya genurostris. Next base: position 60,303,405 of record NC_080570.1, on the reverse strand, counting down.
TCACATAAGTATGTTATTGGTAAAACATTATAGTTTCTGTCATAGTATAACAATAGGCTCGATAATAGTAAGGGTTTATTGGAAATGATTTTTAAGCATCTGTTTTGTAGAGTATGGAGTTTCTTCAGATAAGAACTAGCGGCTCGCCCTCACACCGATACCAAGTAGTTGAGCTGTGAATGGATGTAAGCAAAATAAAAATTTAACAGAACACGCTGGGGAACAAAGGACTTGACTCTCCATAAAATACCGCAGTACGACGCCACGTGCTCGGCAACAAACTTTATGTGGTGAGCCCAGGTTAATGTGGGGTCGAAATATATGCCCAGATACTTGAAATAGTCAACTTTTTCAATAATATTGTGTCCGAGCTGGGGATGCATTGGTATAATTTTCCTTATGGTACGGAAAATCATATACTTTGTCTTTGTGGCATTTAATGATAATAAGTTCGCATTAAAATATTGATTAAGAGTTCTTAAATCACCTTCCATTGAGTTAATAATAGCATTGATGTCACTGTCAGGATAGAACAGAGCTGTGTCGTCGGCGAATAGTCGTGGAGTTCCTTTAAGATGTAAATTACATATGTCATTAATGTATAAAAGAAACAATAGTGGTCCAATATTACTTCCTTGTGGAATACCAATGTTTATTGGATCAAGGTTGCTGCTGTCACTTTCGATGGATACAAATTGTTTTCTATTAGTCAAGTAACTACGAATAATTGAATCAGCAATGCCCCTGATCCCATAGCAATCGAGTTTGTCCAAAAGTATACTATGATCTAATGGGGTCAGAAACTTTTTTAAGGTCTAAAAATTAAATATTGTGTCGTTGCGAATCCGATTAACGTCGTCAAGTTTACAAATAATATGGTCAAGTATATTGTCGCTAATTGGTCTTGTAGTAAAACAATTTGTACACGAAATGTCATATGATTCTAGCAGAGCCTTATATCTTGTCGCAATGTTGTTATGAATGATATTTATAGGAACATTTATATCACCTACAATAAAACACGTATGCTTCGGTTGAATTGAACACATCAAGCTTTCTAGGTAAACGGAAAATTCGTTAAAATCAAAGCTAGGGGGACGATACACACCATGAATATTATGAAAGTGTCCTTTGATACAAAGCTCGATGTTTATATGGTGAAATCCATCGGACGTGTAGTTCTTAATCAGTCTATGTTCAATATCTTGTTTGACATATATTGCTCGGCCTCCACTAGAATGTTCTCTACAAGCATAAAAGGCTTTATAATGCCTTATAATATATTATATTATAGAGAGCACAATTTTCATCTTTCAACCATGTTTCTCCGATTACTATAACATCTATAGGAGTTTTAAAATTGTCAATATCAATTATTATATAATCAAATTTTGAAAGATCGTTAATACCTCTTACATTCCATTGCAAAATCTTAAGTGTTTTTTTGTCGTTTAATGTACAGTTGTTATTGAACTTATAAATATTTTCGTGAAAAAAATTTTTGGTAGTCGTATTATCCATTTAAAAGAGAAACAAATAACAACACATGTAACATGAATATAATAGCTAAATTAAGTTGTTTTACGCTTGAGTGGTACTTGATCTGGGGAAGGAGACGTCAATTGTGTGAATCGGTAAAAATTTATAACACGATCTTGATCTATTTTATTACGATTACGATTTTATCCAATTTTGAATGGTCATCCTTTTTCACTAATATAACTCCTCCAAAACCTGGCCAGACATACTTAATATTTAACCATTTTTGAGCAAAAGACACTGGCATGATAAATTCCAAACCGCTTCGCCAATTTTCGCATAGTAATACCCTTCTCACTTAGCCATGTGTCCAGAACAGGCCCGTACCCAGGATTTCGTTTCGGGAGGGGCCCACAGATGAGAAATAATGCGTCTAAGTGATGATTCTTGTGCCTTTAGTATTTTTTGTTTTATTTTTCATTGAAGAGTGAGTGCAAGTATGTAGCATTTTAAGTAAATACGTACTCACATATTTCGGATTGGACAATGAGAGATTTAAGCAAAAATTTCTATGTGTCAAAGGGAAGGGATCGATTTTTACATTTCTTCTAGTCCTAGTCCCATAGTTCGGATTCGACTTCTAGTTCCGGGAAAGCTGAGTGATGAGTATTAAAACCTTCAATTTCAATGGTGTGTTCTTATAAGCCACGATGTAAGAAAGAACAAATATTTCGAAACTCTTCTAGTTTTGCAAAATTTGTTGGTTATTTGTCAAACAGATGGTCGAGCCGATTTTAACAAATTTATATTGAAATGAAGTGCCTTATAATCCCACGCGATCCTATTTAATTTCATCGAGTCAACTTCCGTGTCTGGATCAGAGATGCCTGCAGATTTGTTTGTAAATCAGTAGATTTATAAAATAAGCTGTAGACATGTTTCAGTTGCAGACTTTTTTTGTAGACTTTTGAAAATCACGTTTTTAGTAGACGTTGGTAAAAATTGACCGAATTTGTAAATTGCCGCGATCTTTTTTTTTTTGTTCGCTATAACAATTCCGTGCTTCATTTTTGAAGAAAATTTGGAGTTCGTGGACTTTTTTTCGAGTTTAAATTTTTGAATATATTTGAGATTTTCGGGGGAATATTCGCATAAATATATTTGAAATTTTACAGGGTGATGAGTATAAAATTTAAATTCCTAATTGGGAGTGATGATGTAACAAAAGAAAAATTTTCTTAGTAGCATTCAAAAACTCCAAAACGGAACTCACATAAATTTCTCATAGCTCACACCGATTTTCAATCGCTCCAATAATTCACACTTATACTTATATTACCGAAATCGGTAATGCCCTGTTCTCTGGTGTATAATAATGAAGTAAGTCACCAACCAACCGACATTATCATCATCAGCATAGGCGAACATGCTTCTGAAGTGTGCTCGCGTTCATCTTTTTTAAGCTGAGTATGCAAGTGCAACATCCAGCGGCAGGACATCTTTTTCATTCGCAGAATCGTGCTAAAACTATGATATGTTTGCTCAGTACTAATCTTCATGGCATTTTCTGATCATCCAGTACCATTTCCTTTAATTTTGACATTGACTGTAATCACTGTGAAACCCCACTTTTGAACCTCGAAAATAAATTCGATTGCAAAAAGAAGCGGGTTATTTTAAACTGGTTGGTAGAATCTTCTAATTAGCACATCTTGTTAGTTGATAACCAAAAAACTCATTTCTGTTCCTGATTCCGGAAATAAAAGTTAAAAATCCCAAAATGGAAATTACTTTACATCAATTTCGGGAGGGGCCCAGGCCCCTTCGGCCCCCCCCCCTCTGGATACTGCCTGGTCAATCTGCCTGGTCCAGAACCTTAATTTTCACTTCCTTTTCAATACGCGACATTTTGAAAACGCAGAATTTCAACCGCACAACCCAGTAAACAAACGAAAGCTGACAGCCAAACACACAGCATGCTGTGATCTGAGCATAAAAAAACCATCACAAATACATGCACATGTACCGAAATGTATGTGGATAGCTTATTTGCGATACACTCCTTATACTTTTCGATTGCGGGGAAGAGATTGGTACTCTCGCATGATACAAAGATATCCCCAGGGGGACGGGTATAGCGTGAAGGGATAGTCGATACCTTTCAGGGTCAGAAAACTTTCCTGGCCCGAAGAGGCGAATGACCGTTAAAACCTCTTCTAAAAAAAATATCCCCATTGCTTTCCTTAAAAGTCCCGGTGTTTGTTGAAAGATCCGAGAGGACTGAATATTTCAAAGAATCTGATAATACATTATTTGGCGGTGAAACGAATCGCTGAAGTGTGAAGAGTTATGTTTGCCCTACCTGTTTCTAACTCATTGGTTTTAATAGGCCTAATCAAGTTAGTGGAGCTTAATCTTAGTTTGTGTCTATGTAGATACACTAAACATTGTGTTAACGATGATCAGCTGAATCCAGGAATCAAAGATAAAATACCCCCAGTAGATTTCTAGGCCAAACTATTTCCGACCAAATGGTCCAATCATTTCCCACCGTGTCACCGTGGTACATCAAACAGGAAGCCATTAACTCGTTAAGTGCCGCCAATCTAATGGAGAATTGTCGAAGAAGATGGAAAACACTATTTTCATTTTACGTCCGAGATGTTCTAATTTGCATTCTTGTTCGTTCGTTCATGGAAAATTATCCTCGCTTCGGGAGCAGAAATGGCACACTTGCGCTGTGCCGTTCAGTGTCCAATGGTAGGAAACGGGAGTGTGATAAAGTGGGGCGGATAAATGATCACAAAGGAGGAGAAAAATACTACATCTATTCCACATTTCAATGTGCATCACGTGCAGAATAGATTAACGAATCAGAGCAAGTTCCAAGCCGTTGTACGGATTTTGCAACCGAACAAGTCCCATCTGAAATTTGCGGGCTGGATGGGGAACTGACCTGATTTTTGCTGTCGGTCCGTGCCTAGTGACCCAGAGGAATTTACAACATAGTGAATGAAGGGAGCTTACATTTGCATAGCAAATGAGCGAACTTATTGAGCTACCACACATTTAGCTTGGATGGGGATGGAAGCTGGACCGATTAACGTGAAGATGAATTCCGTTGTTTTGATTTTGTTTTATATCACAAAATGACTCTGATTTTGTATGTTAGAAAATGTTTTATTCATTACATATTTCAAAATCCTTTATTTTCATCTTATATCTTACTTCTCATTCAGGTTTTTCAAAACCGAAATTCGGAGGTCTCGATTTGCAAGTAGATAACCATTAGGTACAGACATTTGGGTCCGTGTTCCCGAAGCACTTGCTGCTGAACCATTCCATAATGATCAACATCCTGCGCAGAAATTGTAGATGAGAGGGAAGCTACCCAGAATACCGAGCCAGCTCATCGGTCTGCTTTTTATAGCCACATTTTCCCCAAATGACCAAACCCCGTTTTCATTCCCCACTGCCGTACATTTTTCACTACTGCGAAATGGTTGGGATAAATATAAAGGTAGCATAAAAATCTTGATACCCGTTGAAGACGCGTTCACCTATATATTTTGTTTGAGCATCGTCTTTCAATCTATCTTTCTCTCCCTTTCTCTCTCACACACAAACACTACACCTCTCCTGTTCCATTACTTACGGTTGATTTTATTACCATCACTACCGTTCTTCGGACGACGGTTCTGCTAAGCGCTGGGCGCCCACCGCCTGCACATCCCAAATCCTCTCCGTCTCATCATCCCTCACTATCTCCTACTCACTCACTCTATTTCTTTCTCGCAGGGATCCAATCTTTGCGTCGTTGGTGCTAACTGTAAACATTGACTGCCTGCTGGAGATAGTTTCGCGGTCTTTTGTTCCTTCTTTCTTCCGAACGAGTACCGAAGGTTCCTGACCGCGCACAGCCCCCTTTGATTATGTAATAGGCAATTTTAAGCTAATTTGGAATAATTCAGAAGATGTGGCAGATCGAATGGAAAATTGCCTCCAGTGGAGAGAGAGGCGATGATTGGGAATGGTTGCGAGCCGTTCATTCAGGAAATGCGATCCGTATGAGCATTCGGGTCCTAATGAGATGTGTATGCAGAATTTATGTGAACGAATTTATGTATGAATGGGGAGTTTTTGCTTGCTGAAATTAAATCGAGCATTGCCCCCACGTTGTTGAGAAACTCATTTACTCCTTTCGGGTGTGGTTTAAGTTATTTTTGATGCTTTGCTTCGGTGCTTCCTGTTGGTCGGTCATAGAAAGACTTTTCAAAAATTTGTTTCCAGAGGCTAGATTACTGGGTTTAATTAAAATCTAGAATAACAGTGTTTGTGTGGATAACCTAAGGCGTCATGCGAAAGTTATGTTGCGATGAAATTGAACAAAAAACTCGACACTTCCTTCCTCCACGTCTCGATTTGTCACCTAATTTGAACCCATTCTCCCTTTAAAAAAAATGGAATTAAATTTAAGTTTACTGCTAATGATGGTCATAGAATCCAGTCATTCTTGTGAAATCCAGTCAGTCGAGTCCCGCCTTTGCGGTTTCTTGTATGCAGTATGATAAATTTTCGATCGTAATTTGCATTCGATAAGCAAGTGAAACTGCGCTTCTTCGACTCACTTTGAGTATCGGACGTACTTTACGATACGATGATTCTTGGTTTGAGTTGCAGTTGCTATCGCTTGTTTTCATAAAATTGAATTCTAAGCCATATTCATTTTGTAGTTGGCAAGCCTCCCTCAGATTTGAATTAAACTTTCGGGACAAGTAGACTTTGTCACAACAAGCCACTTTGTAATCTTTGTTTTTCCAAAATTTATCTAGACAGTCTTTTGAAGAGGGTCAAACAATTTTAATCATTTTTCTCAGCTTGTCGAAAAATAACAAATACTACAAAAAAATGTTTTCACAAAATCAGTCGAATTTATGAATGAAATTCTTATCGAGTCATACATTGGAAAATTGACTTTGAGAATTTAAAATTTACCTAACTCATTTTTTGATTTTGGTAGAATTTTGTCCCAAGATGAGTTATTTTACTCCGATAAGTTCGTTCGGGAAAATATGTCGTAGTACGGTGAAATCCTTTCCATCGAAAGAGAAGTATGGCGAAATTTTTTCCCCGGTATCCGGAATGGCGTGTGAGTGGTACGTATGCAGTTCCATACTACATCATTTGTGCTCAAGGTGGGACACATCCGTGTAAAACGCTAATTACCTATGACAATCAGCTGGTTACATGTCAGTTTTGTGAACAACCTGCAAACTACGGTAAACCTTGCACTGAAACAGCGAAAAGGATATTTTCAACCAAAAACAAGAACAACTGTTCAGCAACGGGAACTAGTGAATCAACTGCAATCTATATACAAGGCTCATCTACAGCAACTAGCAATGAACATAAGACTACGAACAACAGTGAGGAAAAAACGGAAACCATCCATAATAATACGTTTGACAACACCAATACCGACGATGCGACTATAGACGAAAAGATTAGTCACGAACAAAGTGCTCCTCAATCCTCGTTGGATGAAAATGGAAGCTCCTTACCCCCGAGAAAAAGGGTGACTACGAGAATTTAAAAAAATATTGAAGTGAAGTTTGTAAGCAAATAGGCCTGAATAAAGCTTAATTTTGTAAAAAATACGTTGCAAGATGGGCACTTTCAAAGAAAAAAAGTTTGTCTAACGAAAGCTATGTCTTGTCCAAACTGAATTTTCATCCAGTGTCTTTTTGTCGAAAACTTAACTAAAATGAATGTCATTATTATTGTAAGAAATACTTTTTTCCCATAATTTTTGAAAATCGTTTCCTTTTCAGTATAGGATTCGAATAGATGAATTTCGCGCCAAATCGTGTTCGGATTTGGTGGCACCCTCTCAGATTCAAATGAAATTTTCTAGACATATAGACTGCATCACAAGAAGCCTAGTGATATTCAAAAAATTAGTAAAATTTTCGAATCAAAATACTGAAAAAATCACTAATCGAACCGTACACGAAAAAACAAACGGTCTTAAAAATTTGAAGTAAAATTATACAAAACATCATTCTTTAAAGACTGTCCCAGAAAGTATGGACGCACTTTGATTCCGCTGTAAATAATTCACAAGTGTTAGATATTCAAATTTTATTCGATATACTGATAATATTAGACCACAACAACAGAATATTATTCTCAACATTTGCTACTTAACCATTGTAGACTAGCTGGCGCACCTTCTTGCGAACGTTCCTCATTAAATTCCGTACAGACTTCTTGGCGACAAGTTTTAACACTTTTTGACTTTCTGACTGTGAAAATCGACTTTTTAACCGAGGCCCGGAGGGCCGAATGTCATATACCATTCGACTATGCTCAACGAACTGAGCAAATGTCTGTCTGTGTGTGTTTGTGTATGTGTCCGTGTATGTGTGTGTGTATGTAACAAAAATATGCACTCACTTTTCTCAGAGATGGCTGAACCGATTTTCACAAACAAAGATTCAAATAAAAGGTATCATAGTCCCATAGCCTGCTATTGAATTTCATTCCGATCCGACTTTCGGTTCCGGAGATATAGGATGATATGTACCAAAAAAGTGAAAAAAATATGCACTCACTTTTCTCAGAGATGGCTAAACCGATTTTCACAAACAAAGATTCAAATAAAAGATATTATGGTCCCATAGTTTGCTATTGAATTTCATTTGGATGTGACTTCCTGTTCCGGAGTTATATGGTAATATGTGAAAATTAGAGAATAAGTTTTTATCTCTGAACAACTCAACCGATTTTTGCAAACTAAGATTCAAATGAAAGGTCTTATAATATCCTTAAAATTTGTGGAACATTTCATCAGGATCCGACTTCCGGTTTCGGAACTAAAGCGTGATAAGTGGAAAATTACCAATTTTATTAGTATTTTTCCACGAACGATTGTTAAAAACAGGTACAAATCCCAAAAAACTGTCCGATAAATTCTTTTAGTTTTCAGAGCTTGTTAGTTTGTGGGCATGAAAACTTAATTCGGCACTACTGGTCCCCTCTTTTCCTGTTCCAAGAGCACCGAAAGTGGAGAAGAAAAATTCCCAAAACTAAATTCACTTCGATTTCTCTGCGATACTGGAACCGATTTTCACAAATCTTGATTTGAATTAAAGTTCACACTGGCTTTAAACCTACTGTGAAATTTCATCCGGATCCGACTTTCGGTTCCGCAGTTGCAGGGCGACGAGTCCCAAAGTTTTCAAATCGCCATATAGAGTGACAATATGTACAACACCGAAAGAAGAAGAAAACACAAAACGAACAAGGCGTGCTTTGTTCTATTTCGTACACGTTGTGTAGTGATGTCAACAATAATAATAATAATAATAATAATAATAATAATAATAATAATAATAATAATAATAATAATAATAATAATAATAATAATAATAATAATAATAATAATAATAATAATAATAATAATAATAATAATAATAATAATAATAATAATTATTATTATTATTATTATTATTATTAATTACATTAATTGCTGTTTAGCTTGACTTACATATGCAGAAGTAACAGAAACGCTGGTTCGTTTCGTTTGATAGATTTCGTTTAATTGGTTTAATCGAAATATAGCATGAGATAGTAAGAATAGGTTTAACTACGTTCAAAACTGTTCCAATTTGTAGGTCATATTTGTTGGTAGTAAACGAACCAACTTCGGCTATTCCGTTTATCTGAATCCTGTTTCGGAAGAATTGGAAATAGTGATCAAAAACTGCAAAAAGGATCTCACTTACAAAAATTCGTTTTTATTATTCAACATAATTGCCATCAGAGGCGATACAGCGATTATAGCGATCTTCCAACTTTTCGATACCATTTTTGTAGTACGATTTGTCCTTTGCCTCAAAATAGGCCTCAGTTTCAGCGATTACCTCTTCATTGCTTCTAAATTTTTTACCAGCGAGCATTCTCTTGAGGTCTGAGAACAGGAAAAAGTCACTGGGGGCCAAATCTGGAGAATACGTTGGATGAGGGAGCAATTCGAAGGCCAATTCGTTCAATTTCAGCATGGTTTTTCGTTGTTGTTTTTGATCGATTGTGAGCTCACGCGGCACCCATTTTGCACAAAGCTTTCTCATATCCAAATATTCGTGAAGGGTGTCAGCTATCTCGATCAACTTCACTTTACGGTCATTGAAAATCATTTTGTGGATTTTTTTCACGTTTTCATCGGTAACTGCCTCTTTTGGACGTCCACTGCGTTCATCGTCTTCGGTGCTCATATGACCAGTACGAAATTTTGCAAACCACTTACGAATTGTTGCTTCGCCCGGTGCAGAGTCTGGATAACACTTATCAAGCCATTTTTTGGTATCGGCGGCACTTTTTTTCATCAAAAAGTAGTGTTTTATCAACACACGAAATTCCTTTTTTCCATTTTTTTCACGATAACAAAAGTAGCTTCACTCAAAATGCAATATCTCACAATTTATAATCAGACAGCTGTCAAATTTATACACGTATCTTTTGACGGTTGGTACTAACTGAAAATGGTATGGATTTAATTCTAGTGGCGCCCTCTCATAGAAACGATACGAACTTTTCAGCCGATCTGTTAGCTTTCTTACCAAATTTTTCGACTTCAATCGATGTCTCGGACTGGTTTAACACTTGCCCTTCTCGCACCGTATAATATTGTGGTCAGTCACGTACCCAGAGGGGGGGCCCGAGGGGTGCGGGCCCCTCCCGAAATCAAAAACAGATATATAATTATTTAGAAGGTCTTAGACATGTGTTGCAGAAATAACAAGACAGTAAACGTAAAAAAATGTAACACAATAACAGTTCCAGTGGCAAAGTTTATAGTGTCTGTTAAAAACACCCGTAAAAGGCACACCGAGAATTAGGTACATAAGCAATCTACAGTAACATTATTTTTTTATCTTTGGGCCCCTCCCGAAACGAAATCCTGGGTACGGGCCTGATTGTGGTCCCGGCAAGGATTTGTAATCGAGTTTCACGTAGGTTCAAATTTCCAGCAAGAATCGTATTGTACAGCTTTCGAACCCTCGGCCTGATCGATGCTTCTTGTTTCGGACTACGTTTTGGTTGTTTCTGCTTCTTATAGGTTCGAAGATTCAAACGTTCTTTAGCATGAAGAACATTTGACTCCGAAGTGCCCATTTTTTTGGCCTCATCTCGAACTGAAATCTCCTTCTTTTGCTTGAACGCCTTCCGCGCTCTGTGCACCATTTGTATACAATTTTTGGACGTTGTTCTGCTGAAAGTCCACGCATTTCGAAACAAACGAATAAACAACTGCACAAATGGTTAAAGAAGAGTGTAAACAAGAGAACGCAGCCATAAAAATTGACAGATTCTGAACCATTGCGAAATGGCAGCGGTTTTTGGTTGCGTCCATACTTTCTGGGGCAGTGTTTATTCGAACTAAATTGTCCCAACATAGATCATTTTGTTCCCTGTCAACCTTCCATGGGCATTTTTGAAGGAAAGAAGTTTTTCTAACAAACACTTTTTTTTTGTCCGGCACACCACCAGCAATAGGGTATTCGGTGTAATTTTCACACAAATTGAGTTTCTTTGGAATCTTGGATGATAATGGCTTTCTATTTAGTTTTGTTTTCGATAAGACACTAGATAATAAGTTCAGTTTGGAAAAGATATTGTTTTGATGTGGAACACATCTTTGTTTTCTATATAGCGATGCAAATTAGAAATTCAAGGAGAAATACACGTAGAAATGTGATCAGGTTTTGAACACTTACAGCTTTGTATCAATTATTGATATTATTTCACTATTTGATTAGAAATATTGCTAAGTTTCGATTTGAATGTATCATATCATTGAAATTTTGATTAATTGCGAGCAGTGTCCTTTTTGGTCAGCTAAAAAACTAAGACGCTATGCAGACTTACTGGATTTCCTTTACGGAGACGATGGTTTTGAAAGAGGAAACTGGGAGGCATTGCTCTGATTGGTCAATTGATGCAGAAGCGAAGCTGTAGGAAAGCACGCGAATCTATAAATATAAGCGAAATTATAGCCAACGTTTCAGTATCACGTGTAACATGTCAGAGCAAATGAAGCTGCTAGACAACAAGACACAAAGCGCTATAAAACGATTTGAAGCTATAATTGGTTGGCTTTCATCTTGTGTTATGCAAATTTGGATGAAATTATTGTTTGTCGTTTTCACTTGAGAAATTTGCAAATGTTCCAGAGTAAATTTTATGATGCCAAAAGTCTCAGAATTAGCACCCTTATATATATTAGAGCGGTTAAAACAACTTGTTTTGTCGGTTACGTCATTTATACCATCATATCTCCGGAACCAGAAGTCACAACCATTTGATCTTCGAAGCCTGACAGTAGCTTCAATTTTCCGATCTCGTCGAACTGAGTCGAATGGTATATAACACTATGGGTCTATCAACACTTTCCAAAGTAACATTGCACGTCGGGATCTTTTTTTCGAGCAAAAAAAAAACACAAAGAGTGATCACAGAGATCAGACATCCAAGTAGAAATTTCAATGTGTTTAAGAAAATTTAACAGTTGTTTTAAAAAGCAATCACCAAGTAGCAATTCTCCTGTAGAGGCGCTTTGAGCAGCCCAGCAGTCGCTTATGGGCTCTTGCGTTCGAGCTTCCATACAATGATGATTAATGCGTGCAAGTCGTATGCAACGGTGATTTTTAACAGATTTTCACTTGTATTATTTCCACAGCTTTTTTGAAAAAGTTTGTACTAGCTTGGAGATCTGTTCTCTGTGGATTGATGACGGAAATACAATTCCAGTGTGTTTTCCCTAGCAATTCGAAGATTTTTTGGGGTACATTGTCAGTCTGAGGTCAATTCCAGAAAACTGTGAAAATCTGAGTCATTTTTAAATCTGTAAAGCATCAGTGAAACACAGATTAATCTGTGAACCTGGTATCTTTGCTTAGTAGTTAAATTTAATCATGAAACAATCTTTAGTATTTGGTGACCGTTCTGATACTCGAGACTACCCTAATGATAAAGTGGATTGACATTTTCCGCTTGCATATGATTTCTGTGAATAAGATCAACAACATAACTCAGTCTACGCAATAAAAAAATTAACAAACGTTCGAATACCCGATGGAATTTGTGCAACAGAAGCAATTTCACCATAATTAGAAACAGCTCAAAAGGTCGTGCTTTTCATGTGTCGTTGTCAAAAGTTTTCGAGAAGCTCTTGTAAGCAAAACAACAATAGACACTTAATATTATATACATACATACACATACACTTTAACTGATTGAGTGTAAAACTCCAAAAAGAAAGCTGTCAAGATAATCACCCTTAATCGACCCCTGACCTGGTAGCAACCTATCCACATTTCTTCATTATAAACGCGTAATGCAAATAAAAAGCCATCTCTTTCTCTCGGTCATTTTGAAGCCCATGCCTATTTTCACATAATGGATTGCTGTGTGTATGCAGCGCCATTAATCGCAACTAGTTAAGAGACCTGAGACCCGGTCAGTATACCATCTCTACCATGGGGTAGTCAGGTCTTACTAGGGCACGTCAGTCTCCGGTTCGGGGTGAATCGTGCGGTCATTTTCTGACGCGTTTTACCACACCACGTTCCAGGCGGCGGATCGCGAGGTGCGCTGTGCAACGTCAAACTGGCAGCCCCGGGGAACCTTCATTTGAACCGCAGCATCGTCTCGGGGCCTCAGTTTTGCATTTTTGACCCAGTTCAGCCGCATGGAGTGAAGTGAAAAGCTAGCCCAAATGGCGACCGCTATTTCTTTGTTTGCTTGTGTTTATGCTCGTCGTATTCAAAGTGTGGGCTTTACCAAGTTTATTCCCATTATTTATCGGGTGATTTTACATTCCATGCCAAACAGACAGACATCCATGGGAGCCCGTCGGCGCAGTTAGCAAACGTCTATTGTGATGAGTCAGATGATGATGATGATGATGATGATGAAGAAGCTTCTGGCCTCGTGTCTTGTCTAGGCTCCCACAGGTCTCAGCATCTCGTAATGTGTGCTTTATTTGCCGAACCGTGGTCCGTATTTGAATAGAATGGAGAACCGTTTCCTCGTCGAAGACTTTCACCCACCCGGTGTATTTTCCATTACAAACTTACGACCCTTTTTTTTCTCTTGCCCCACAACAAACAACCGGAGCGGAGTGCGCGAAATGGGGCGGATGAAATTTATGAATTTGTTCCATTAAAGGTATAAATTTTATGATTCAATTTCCTCTTTCAATGCAAATAACCTACCACGGCGTCAGTCTCTGACACAACCTCACCTGGCACAAACGTGGGGCCAAGTGTATATGATGATTGCAATGCGTTTTGTTGTGGTTTCCTTTTCTCGTTTGGCTTCGACCCCAACCGCCAAGATCAGATATACTGCATACGGACGGATGAATGAATGAATGAATGGATGCCAGACCAGACATGTGTTCTTGATTTTTTTTCCTACTCTTAAACCCGATATACCTCTCACTCCAGTTTGCTCGCACGGATAATTGCTGTTGATGGAGAGCAAGATCATAAACCGACTCACGAGTACCTCAGGGACTTCCAGAATCAGGTCAACCGGAGTCGTCGAACGACGTGAAATAATGATGCAAGTAACATTTACGCCCAGACAATGAAATAAACTTACCATAATGAAAGGGTATTCGCGACCGACTCTGACCCGGCCAGATTCGCCTCCCAGCGGTTCATTAAAACATGACAGCACCGGACAAACGCGGCGAAAACCTCTCCCACTCTGGCGACGTGATTTCACTTCCAAATCGAAATCGAATCGAACTGTAGTTAGCACTGGTACAAACATCAATTTTAATTAGAGCGACATTCCCGCACTTATTTGTTCAACTGGGCACCGCCTGAATTGACACTCACGAACTTCGGACCACGAGCGGATCGAGTAACACAACAGCAAACCAGCCAACTCCAATAAATCAGCCCGGAATACTTGAGCAAATTCCTGACGCGTCCTCTCACCCAAGACTGGCATGAAGTATTTTAACGCTTTTCGGTAATTAATGACATCCTTCCCGAAGCCAACAGAGACAACAGCAGTCCTTGTCGTTTCGCCCCTCCCTCTAGTCAAACTGTCCGTGGTCTCGTGTTTGGTGGGGTGTGTCTCCGGTGTTCCTTACGCCTCACGACGACGACAAGTTTCTGTTCTGATCGGTTTCGGGAGGGTGTGGGGCCGTCCTCCCCCCGAGTTTCATTCTAAACAACTGATGGGCCGTCAGAATGGGACTGACATTTTGAAGCACCTTGAAGAATTCCGGGGTAGTTGTTCGACGGTGGTGTAATGAATCAATTTCAAAGCCACGGCAGTCATTTGTAAATCTGAGCGGACAACTTGGGACAGGAATGATTTTATTAGTTACTGTAAATGGATATAGTTTGAAAATATTAATTTGTTTGAAGAAAGCTGTGGAGTCTTGTGCTGAATTCGAGCCACGGAATGTTAAAGCTTCTGTTGGTTGAGTATAAATTCCTGCACAATCCAGAACAGATTTGATATTTCATGACAGTTCTTCATTTAAGCCGATGAAGTAAGTTTCACCTACTGCAATTTTTTTACAGCGTAAAAACCAACAAGCTATTAGTCAACATTCTAATCGAATTATTTTTGGATTATGCAAAATCGTTCTTGCAACAGATATTCTCATGCAAATCTTGACCTTTGATTGCAACGAATGACAAATGGGAATCAGATTCGTGATGCAGGAATGTTGAGTTTTGCAGTTCTTTGTTAAAATTCATATTCTTTGGCACTTGTGTGTGTGTTCAATTTATCACAAACTCCATGTCAAAACGATTAGCACAATAAAACGAAATTCCTAATAATTTGACTCAGGACTTAGGAAAGAGTGATTTCAGTTAAATTCTAATTGCGCTTTTTGAACGCAGACTGTCTTCGAAAAATAAGACAGTGCTTCTTTTGTTTTCTTGGGGCCTTTTAACAGTTTAAGTGTATGTATGGATATAAAAAAATATTAAAATTTCGTTACATTACATAGCACGTTTTTTACAGAAAATATTCGATGCAGGATTTCTATCTTGACCAGACTGATGGCGTACCGAATCATATGATACAATCAAAATTAACATATTAAGACCTTGATTGTGGTATGTGAAAAATTCGATCATCCCACGACAAAAATGCCCAACTGATATTGAAAGCAATTAACCATTTAAAAATGGATAAAAATCGAAATTAAATGAGTCAATTATTGATATTCGGAAGTGTGGCAGAAGCATGTCAGCATTCACCTTTTTTAGTTTCACTGGTTAGCATTATGCAAGAAATAATAATTTTAGCACTTTCATTAATCAACACACACTCTTGTCACAGCTAGACTTTCACTCAGAATAACTGTTTCGACCAATTATTTTACTATGAGTGGTTTGATACACATTGAAATTAGACTAGAATTTTTTATGCAACGCATCGTGATCCCAGTGATGCCAACTATTCATTTGTTCCGGAAATAGTGGTCAAAAATCAAAAACCGTAACTCACTTTGTTTTCTCAGATACGGCTAAAACGAAACTCAAATGAAAAGTCTTATAGTCAAATTTAAAATGTTATGTTGGCTTATTCTCAAATAAACTTGCTAGTTTTTAAGTTGTTGATTTTTGCCTTTCTCATATACAAAGGCCTTACAATCGCTGCGAAAACCGAATTTACAACCGAGGTCAGGAGGGCCGATTATCATATATCATTCGACTCAGTTCGTCGAAATCACAAAGTGTCTGTGTGTGTATGTGCCAAATAATGTCACTTCACAATTTCAGATTCAAATGAAAGTTTTATGATCCCATAGACTACTTTTGAATTTTATCCCGATCCAACTTTCGGTTCCAGAATTACAGGATGATATGCACCAAAAAAGGGAAAAAATTGTCACAAACGCTTCTCAGAGGTGGCTGAACCGATTTTCAAAAACTTAGATTCAAATGAAAGGTCTTATATCTTATATAATTTTCCAGAGTTTTATTTGGCTCCGGCTTCCGGTTCCGGAATTACAAAGATATAAGTGCAAATTTGTTTAAAAAAGCTGTTTTTATCCACCTAGTTTATGAATCCTACTATCATATATAATACTGTGGTATTATTCAAAATAATTTACATCGAATCTTGACAGAATAACCGAAATCGGTTTGTTTGACCGCCTATTGATAAAAACTATCAATTGGAGAAAATTTGAGGACAATTCAGAATTTCTTTTTACGGTTTTTCGCGCTTTTCAGTGATGGTATAAAATTTGTAACACACTTTACCCTACATTTTCGAATCTGGAAGTCGGATCCGGATGCAATTCAGGAATACCGTATAGGACCGCAGGACCTTTCATTTGAACCTAAGTTTGTGAAAATCGGTCGCGCCAGCTATGAGAAAAGTTAGAAGATATATTTTAATTTTTTGCACATTTTACCCCATAACTCCGAAACCGGAAGTCAGATCCAATTGAAATACAGAATCTTAGTATGAGACCTAAAGAGCTTTCATTTGAATCTCAGTTTGTTAAAACCTGTTTTCTCGAAAATTTCTTAACCGATTTTCTCTAATTAAGAAACAAATGAAATGTCTAGAAATTCTTTCAAAAGTTGCCAAAATCTAGATCCGGCTTCTGGTTCCGGTAGTATAGTGCAATTAGTGAAAATTTTCAATTTCATGAGCACTTTTTCACAAGCGATAGCGAAACGAGGTGTACATTTTTATAAAACTTCTGCTAAATTCATCTAGTTGGCAGATCTTGTCAGTTTGTGAATATATAAAACTACTTTGGGACTACTAGTCCTCGGTTTCCGCTTCCGAAAGCACCAATAATATTGAAGAAAAGCTCCAAAAACGGAACTCACTTCAATTTCTCAGCAACGGATAAACCGATTTTCACGAATCATGATTCAAATAAAAGCGCCTATTGTCTTAAAATATACTGTGTAATTTCATATAGATCCGACTTCTGGTTCAAAAGTTATAGGGCGATGAGTGTCAAAACATTCAAATCGTCATTTAAAATGACGATGCAAAACTGGTACGCGTCGGTACGGGCGGCTTTGCTCCGTTCGGGGCGTGCTTTGTTTAATTGTATAAAAGTACACTTATTGCTTTCCTCGTATAGAAAGTTTATGCAATCACTTGTAAAGTTCATCGAGATGAGCAATGTGTGCGTGTGAGTATGTGTCAAATAATGTCACTGTCGTATCGCTTTCGACCTCGTGATCGAGATCCTAACAATGTGGTACAAGATTTCGACTGACGCTGCTCGAACTGTCATAACAAACACAGGTAAACAAACCCATATACATTGCAATCATGAAAAAAATTTAACTTTGAATTATTGTTTGGGTATTTTCGATTACATTTATTCGGTTCAAAGTACTGAAAAGAACTGTTTGTAATACTGCGGTTTTAAATTACCACGAAATTAACATGAACACATTGCTGAAATATAAATCAAGAAGCAGATTCGTTTCCGCTCAATTTGAAAACGTAAAGAAGTTTTTCAAGCGTGTTCTTGTACACAATTTATCGATGAATTTTTGAAATTATAATAAAAAAAATCGATGTTTTTCATGTATTGTTGCAAGTCTGATACAATTTACGTCATTCATATGTGTAGTTTTAATCAAAGGCTTTTAGGTTATGCAGCTTAGCTTCCATTGTAGTATTTTCTCATATTTATTAGGAGATATTGCTTTAGCTTTAATATATCAGGAGCAACCCATTCTTTGAAGAAGAGATGGCATTTCACCAGAGAGATACACGCTAGAGTCAGATTTTTGCCACACCGAGGATGCAAAAAACGAAGCACCGCACAAAGAGGAAAGCGCACTTCTTCTCAGTGTCGAATAGACAGCATTTGAGTGTGTGCTTGTGGTTGAAGCAGCTGGCGCGAGTGAAACACATTCTCTTCGCATGAATCGCTCACACGCGCTCTCGTCTAAATACACCCAAGTGACCAATGGCACGTGATGGTGAGCGAACACTTCTGTGAACTTCAATTAATAGAGAGTAGATCTGACCTTGCTATGAAAAATTTGCAAGGAAAACCGAAAATTTTACGATAAATTGTTTTGTTTTGCTGATTTTGCGTGTCCACGCTTCATCTACGAAAACCATACAGCAGAGTGCTCACCGGCGTGTACACCTCTGTGAAAGTATCTGCTTCCACCTCAGAGAATTTATTAGCTAACGCTCTAGCACTTTGGTGCGATTCAGTGGAAGAGGTAAAAGGAAATAAACAAACGCACTCATGATGCGTGTACACTTTACACAACAGTGGTGTATAAATGTGAAAAAGAAGAGCT
Source organism: Malaya genurostris (assembly GCF_030247185.1). Classification (NCBI taxonomy): domain Eukaryota; kingdom Metazoa; phylum Arthropoda; class Insecta; order Diptera; family Culicidae; genus Malaya; species Malaya genurostris. The sequence goes on along the minus strand of NC_080570.1, from coordinate 60,284,581 downwards.
CTCGTTGAAGTTGTCAGTGCGAGGGGAGAAATTTTGCTTGCTCTTCGTCACACAGAGGAGATAGACATCTCTGCTTTGTAGTATTCATAATCTATTTAGGTACTATTGAAGAGTCAAATACACGCTAATAGCACGAGATTGTGATACTTTTGGAATATTCAAAATACTTTCAAGGTATTTGGACAATTTTTTAAATTTACTTGAGTTAGATATATTGGTAAAAACATTATTCACTCATTGTTATCAAGCGAATAAGTTTTTTCCCACAATCCGTTTAAGCGACCTTTTTTGTTTACAGGATTCAGAAATTTGATTACAAACTACAGTTACTGGGCATTTGTTAGTTTCTACTTACTTTTGTTATTTCCAATAAACACCACGAAGGTTTCAACTAATATGCTTTTTAAACAGTTCGACTTGTACATAATATGCCAAACATACAAAATATATAATGATATACAAAACAATGCATTAGATTAAAAATAATGAATACTAATATGTTTATAAAAATCTTAGATGTTATCGATAACTACCTTTAAATAAAAAAGAAACGTATTCGAAAACTCATAGTCAATAATAATAAGGCTTCCGGCCATTTCTTATCGAGTTCAACCGTTAACGAGCTCGATTGTTTTGTTTCCATTATGTCAAAACTTCTCGATAATCTAATACTTTATCGAGTGAAGTCGAACGAAGCTCGATGATCAGCTTCGAATCGAGAACCATAATACGAAACGGGGTCGATTCGATAAAATTTTAGTCGAATCGAGATACATAATGCCACCCCTGGTTCCAAGTTCCCAGTTTCAGAAGTACCAGAAATAGTGGTCAACAGCTCTAAAACGAGACGCACTGAATTGTCTTTGAGATGATTTGATCGATTTCCCCAAACTTAGGCTCATATAAAAGTTCCTATAGTCTCATAGGTTGCTGTATAATTTCGTCCTGGTCCGATTCCCGGTTCCAGAACTATAGGGTAAAGTGTATTTAACCATTCAGTGCGACGATGCAAAATGAAGAGAAATAAAAAATAACTTGACATAACTGTTTACAAATTGAAAAGGTTATGTTAGTTCATACCCAGGGAAAGTTTCTTATTTTATTCAAGATTGAAACAAAAATTTTTTGACAGAATCTTCTATTGATAGTTTTGGAAATATAATATGAGAAAATCATCATTACACTAGCAGGTGGATTAAAAAAGTTTTTCTATTACACAACTGACAAATAACACGATTATCGGAACATTAAAAATAAGAGCTTAGAATTCGTTTGAATGGTAGACAACAGTTTTAAAACTGAAGTAAAGCTTTATTTCTTATCTAAATATAAAATACTTCTTACTAACATGCATGTAATTATTTCATCAATCTTTCTGCATTTTCGAATATCGGTAATCGCACGTACTAGTTGATTAATTATGTGAGTTTTGCAAACTTTCAATGCGTCACTCGCAAAATTGTAACGGTACAACTATAAGGCGAAACACATGAAAGTAAACAAATTATTATGTGGTTGTGTACGTTTAGGTTATTCCTCCCTCCTCGAATGGATTGAAATATTCAATCAATGTTACAATAAGTAGTCAACTACGAAATACTTCCGATCTGACGAGAAATCAGATTCCATAATTCGAGAGCTTCACTGTTTTCACTAACTAGCTTACCCATAGAATTAAAAACTTTGCTACGACTAAAAATCACCCACATAGACAAAACCATGCGCATATCCATCGCATCATAAATGTTGCGGTAATTCTAACTCTAAGTAATTTACTACACTCCTAACACCTAACAAAGTGCAAATAATATGGTGTTATAAATACCCAAATATGTCTCTAGAATCGGGTATTACATCGCAACGGTTTTATGATATGTTATTATTAGCGACATAACAAGGGGAAAGTTGGCAAAAGCTACAAGAAACTGTTGTATCTAAGTTAAAATGCTGCCTGGCGAGGGATGTATTTGAGGTGGTAGCCCTATCGTTTGATGAGGTTTGTACACTTTTCCGAGTTCGGATCATGTTTGTAACACCATGTGAAAGAAACTGAAGTATCGAAAACATGTTCCATGCCATTGTCAAACGTTGAAAAAGCGGTTGATAATGTATAAGATTGAGATGGACAAACTTGCAGTAATTTGGTAAGCAAAGTGGTGATTTTCTGACCGACCACAAATTGTGATTATTTAGAGGTTAAGGTTTCACGAAAGAAAAATACTCCATTTTCCAGATACATTTCAAGAAGATTGTCATTAGTAGAATTCATTCTGATTGACTGCTTCGATAAGATTAACATGTTGACTCAAGGTTAAAATCCGAGTGAATTAACCCAGCCGGATTTATTGTACATAACTGGCGAACAGCGTTCTGTTTATTATAGCTGGTTTATTATTATAGCACTACTACGGAACGGAACTACTTGACTACGGTGGGAATTAGACTGTTTATTTTAGCGGTAAATTTACTCTTCCAATGTAGCTTTCCGTAGCGAAATGCGGAGGGCAAAATATTGGCTTATTATTTTGTTTATTACTCCGACTGTGTGGTTTCGGATTGTCTGCTGAGGGATTAGCGTAGATCCAAGGTGCGGATAGAGAAAGCGATAAGCTGGGAAGCCACCGCGGAACGATTTACGAGCGCTCCCGAAGATAAACATTAATTTGCGCCAGGAAATGGAAAAATAAGACACACTGCTGCGGCTGTCGGATCTGGACCAACTTCCCAACTTCGAACCAGACAGTGGTAAATACAATCTCAGTTCGACTCTCGTTGGTGCTGTTGGCCACACTCTGAGCCGATGATGGACCGCTTAGTTGGCTTAGCTCATGACGGCCCTCGCGCGGAATGGGCGGGGGTGCAGCTCTCGCGATTCTTCTGGAAGTCAGGAAACCACAAATTATCCCAAGTGAACCCCATAATCTGCGGTGTCTGCCGAAGGGAGTTCCGAATTTTGTTTTCCTGAAATATGATATGCGTTGAAGGGTTTTTGCGAATTTTGGGAGCTTGGAGTCTTGGAAGGCTATAATTATGCGGGAGAAAAATATCTTGAGAAACGGGTTTACCGGCGGCCTAAAGTGGCCTACAACGGGATCACAACCGAATGCAGCGATGCAATAGTCGATGTAGCTCAGCCTGTTAGGATTGATTCTATTCTTCAAAATAGTTATTAACTAATTGTCTTTTTTCTTTCGTTTCAGGTAATTACAGTGTTTTCCCCGTTTGACGTAGAATGAAACATAGGCAAGTAATAATTTCAAAATTATGCTGGAGACGCTCTTACTTAACAGTATGTATGTTCCGGAATATGCGACGTAAGCGCTGAAACACGTTTTTTTTGTGCTCCATCTGAATCGTTTTGTCACTCAGATTAGCTCGAATTCGTGTCAGAAATTAACTTGAATGAATAAATGATGTTCAATGGCAAGAAAAATCTTTATCTCATCATTAGGTTGATAATGAAGAGGTTTAGCCTAGGGGCCAGCTACGGGTTCAAGTTCTGTATCTGTGGTAATCTTTTCGCGGTTTTCATTAATTAGTTGTATTCGCGTGTCATTTTGATGTGGAACACATTTTTATTTTCTATATAGGGGTGCAAATAAGAAACTCAAGGAAAAATACTCGTAGAAATGTGGTCAGGTTTTAAACACTTACAGCTGAGTCTATTTTGTATCAATTATTATTATTATTTCATCATTTGATTGGAACTATTTCTATGGTTCGATTTGAATATATCAAGCCACGTATTTTCAATTATATATGATTGAAATTTTGATTAGTAGCTAGCAGTGTCCTATTTTGTCTGCTAAAAATCTTCGGCATACCGGATTTCCCTGCCATAGACGACGGTTTTGAAGCAGTAAGCGATATATCAAAGGGAAAGCATCGCTGGTCAATCGATGCAAAAGCGAAGCAGTTGGAAGTACGCTAATCTACAAATAGTAATGAAATTATAGTTAAAATTTCAGTTTACGGTTGTGATCGTAATACACTGAGGTCTCTTTTTACGCGGGGGATACATAACATCGGAAATCCGCGTAAAAAAACCCGCAAAACTTAAAAAAAATGCCAAATAGCTTAAAAATACATGAAACTTCCAGACCTGGTGTAATGTAAAACATTTTTTTTAATCGAAAATTTTCTATGCGTCAGACAGTTCACTTAAAAAAAAATCAGGACCAGATCTCGACGTTTCATGCAAGACAAGAAAAGAAACTTCGGAAATCCGCGTAAAAAACGCATAAAAACCCGCGTAAGAAAGACCTCAGTGTACTATCCATGCAATGATTCTGAGCGCTAAGAAACGCTAGGTGTAACGCCTCATTAAGATATAATTCTGAGAAAAATTCAAAATCGTGATTTATATTTTCATTCAGAATCTTGATTCAGGTCCATCTGAATACTGAACGTAAATTAAGATTTAAAATTTAATTTCAGATTTCAGTTTCACAATTTAGTTCTAGAATACAGATTTAAAAGTTGAAGCTAAGACTCTAGAACTGAATCCTAATTTTAAATTCTGAAACTAGATCTTTGGAAATGATTTTTTGATTAGATTTTGGAATTGAATTTAGTGCCTTAATTTAAGCTAGGGATGTCGTAATATTGATCGAGTAATCGATTAATAATCCAGATAATCGAGTAATATTTAATCGAATAGCTTAAAACTTGAGCTAATCGAATAATTAAAAAAAACCATAGTAATAATCGAATGAATAATCGAGTAATCGATTAATAACCCAGATAATCGAATAAATTTCAATCGATTAGTTTCAAAATTATACTCAATTATTGAATAATCGAGTAATTCGAAATTTCCGACATCCCTAATTGAAGCTCGGAATTCGTATCTGGAATTCAGAATCAGGAATTCGATTTCACAATTTTAAATCAAAGCAAAAGATATGAATTCTAGATATGGATCCTGAAACAAAATTTTAGATCTGAACTAGGAATCAGAATTTTGGAACTGAATCATAATCTAATTCTTGAATTCAGTTTCATAATTTAATTCCAGTTTTCAGTTTCATAATTTAATTCCAGTTTTTAGTTTCAGAATTTAGTTTTTTAATTCAATTTTAGAATTCATTTCCAGAATACAGGTTCACCCGCACCTAATTCGTATTACTGTTCTCGTATTAGTTGATTTTAACAAAATTTTCAAAATAATCATTATACTTTCAATATAACTATACTTTGGTTTTAGAGAATGTATTTAGTTGGCGAATATCCTGGACACAAACCAACAAAATTTCAATCCAACACGAAAATCTCGCGACTGCAAAATTCTTTTCGGCATCTAGTGGCTAGTAGTCATTACATTACATTGTCATTACATACCTGCCAGTATAGAAAAGACAACCGCAACTGAAATTTTTTTCGGTAGTAGTGTGCCATCTAGTGGCTAACTTCCGTACAGACTTCTTGGCGACAAGTTTTGACACTTTTTTTCAGTCTTTTTCGAACTGTTGAATGGTTTCGGCTGCCGAGACATGTTTCCTAAGATGTGCCTTCGTTAATGCCCAAAATTCCTCAATTGGTCGAAGTTGTGGGCAATTTGGTAGATTCATGTCTTTTGGCACGAAAGTGACATATATACGAAAGTGACGTATATCATCCTACCGTTGATTTCGAGTAGTGGCAAGAAGCAAGATCTGGCCAGAAGATAACAGGATCCTTGTGGCTTCGAATCATGGGTAGAAGTCTTTTATGTAAACATTCCATGATGTATATTTCGCTGTTCATTGAAGCAGTGGTGGTGAAGTGTTTCGAAATCTTACCGCAGCTACAAATTGCTTGCCAGACCATAGCTTTCTTACCAAATTTTTCGACTTCAATCGATGACTCGGACTGGTTTAGCACTTGCCCTTCTCGCACAGTATAACATTGTGGTTCCGGCAAAGATTTGTAATCGAGTTTCACGTAGGCTTCCTCGTCCATGATTATGCAGTTCAAATTTCCAGCAAGAATCGTATTGTACAGCTTTCGAACCCTCGGCCTGATCGATGCTTCTTGTTTCGGACTACATTTTGGTTGTTTCTGCTTCTTATAGGTTCGAAGATTCAAACGTTCTTTAGCACGAAAAACTTTTGACTTCGATGTGCCCACTTTTTTTGCCACAACCCGAACTGAAACCTCCTTCTTTTGCTCGAACGTCTTCAGTATACGTTTATCCAACTGAGGGTTAGCAGGACCTTTTTTTCGACCCGTTTTCGGTTTATCCTCACCGAACTTCCTGATTGCATTTCGCACGGCTTTTTCACTTACTCCTTTCATTTTTGCTATCTTTCTCAGTGACAGTCCGCGTTCTGTGCACCATTTGTACACAATTTTTCGACGTTGTTCTGCTGAAAGTCCACGCATTTCGAAACAAACTAATGAAAACGAATAAACAACTGCACTAGTGGTTAGAGAAGAGTGTAAACAACAGGACGCAGCAGGGGACGGGTATAGCGTGATGGGTAAGTCGATGCGCTTTCACGCAGCCCACCTGGGCTCGATTCCCAACCCCGCACATAGGGTCAGAAAATTTTTCTGGCCCGAAGAGGCGAATGACCTTAAGGTTAAAACCTCTATAATCGAAAAAAAAACAGGACGCAGCCATAAAAATTGACAGATTCTGAACCATTCCGAAATGGCAGCGGTTTGTGGTTGCGTCCATACTTTCTGGGACAGTCTTTATAGCTGCAAATTGCAGAAGCCAATTCAACCATTTATGTTGGTTGAAAACAACGTTTAATTTCTCTAATTCAACTAAAAAATTAGTTGAATGGTAATGAAGTGTGCCTTAGCTAAGAAATGACAGCACGTATAATTTATGAATTCAACTAAAAAATAGCCGTTTTAACAAATATTTTATAATTATTAAGGGCATGAGAATTACAAATTTATATAAGCAAAAGTATCAGGTGTACAATTTTGCTTCCGGCTTTTTTTTCAAAATTATAAGCTTTATTCCAAAAAATGCTTACAGATGTATTATTCAAAGTATTGTCCGTCACTAGCGACAACTTTCTCCCATCTTTCCGGCAATTTTCGGATCCCGGCTCGAAAAAAGGAGACCTCTTTTAACGCTATCCATGAAGCAATCCATTTTTCCAACTCTTCGAAGGATTGAAAATGTTGATCTGCCAGGCCGTGTGCCATCTAATGGAATAGGTGGAAGTCAGAAGTGGAATACGGCGGGTGGGGCAAGATTTTCCATTTCAGCGACGTGAGGCCGAGCATTGTCGTGTTGGAGGATGACTTTGTCATGTCGCTCTTGATATTGTGGCCACTTTTCTTTTAGCGCGCGACTAAGGCGCATCAGTTGCGGTCGGTAGATATCTCCTGTGATGGTTTCACCCGGTTTTGAGAGCTCGTAATAAATCACACCGAGCTGATCCCACCAAATACAAATCATAACCTTGGCGCCGTGAATATTCGGTTTTGCCTTCGACGAAGTAGCATGCCCGGGCTTTCCCCATGATTATCGTATCGAACCCACTTTTCATCACCGGTTACGATTCGATGTGAAAACACCTTACGATTTTGTCTTTGAAGCATTTGCTCACATACAAATACACGGCGCTCGATGTCCCTCGGTTTCAACTCATACGGCACCCAGTTTCCTTCTTTCTGAATCATGCCCAGGGCCTTGAGACGTTTTGAAAAGGCTTACTGACTCACTCCCAACGATTCGGTAACCTCTTCTTAGGTTTGGCACGAATCTTCATCAAGCAATGCTTCTAGTTGTTCATCTTTGAAGTTTTTTGCTCTTCCACCACCATGTTTGTCTTCGACATCGAAATCACCATTTTTAAAACGTTGAAACCACTCCCGGCACGTTCTTTTACTCAGAGCAGCATCACCGTAGGTTTCTGAGAGCATTCGATGCGCTTCTGCTGCAATTTTTTTTGAATTGTAACAGAAAAGTAAAACTTCCCGCAAATGGCGAGAATTGGGCACATAAACAGACATTTTTGAGCGTGAATAATACGAAAACAAGAACAACTGTATTGCGGTTTTTTTACACGGATTTCCGAAGTTATGCAATTTTTTTGCGCGTTTTTTTTACGCGGTACGTATCCTCATGCAAAGAAATCCCTCAGTCTTCAGGCAAATTTGCTCCACCATCCAAACAAAACCAAACAATCGGTTTGACATGCTGAAGACAAGTGCAAAGTTTAATCGGAGCAAGTTGTTTCTAATTTTGCAACGTTTTCTGCCATTAATTTCTGGAATTGCACAAAAAGATTAAATCACTGTCACTGCCGAAACCGAATCATGGCTACCACTAATACCATACAAACTAACAAAAGTTGGCAACAATTTGCCACAATAACAAATTACCCAATTTCAGAGAGGTTAGAGGAAGGACATATCCACCGACCACGATCAACCTTCGAAGGCAAATCAAAAGAATTCGCGTGATTTCAACCAATGGAAAACCCGGTACCGATCGCACCGATAGCATACATTTCACAAAAACTGAGATAAACGATCAGCAGTCGCAATCTACTCCAGTATTCGGTGGATGTTAATGTTTTTATTATCGGTTCAATTGGCATCGCCGAACATAAACCATAGGTGCCCCCTTCCGACAGGTTCGTAGTACGATCAGTCCCGTTAGGTTTTGGGTTGTTATTTTTATTTTCTTTCGTTTCTGGCTTCTTTCGATGCTGCCGGGTCTGCTGCTCCCTGGTCCCCTCCAAGCAATGACATCACACATACGGTCTTGTCTTGTCTTGTTTGTGACTCAACTGTGGCTGGCAACTCCAATTTGATCAACTTCGACGCCCGCAGTACCTACACTCTGAGGCAACTAGAGCTTGAACCAACTGAACCATGGCTAATCACGGTTCGGCTATCTAATTTAATCACCTAGCAGTCAATTACTTAACAACCCGTACCTGCCAGCGCACCGGTGCTGTGGCGTGTGTTCAACGAGGCGTGCCCCCGCGGTTTCGTCGTCGATCCCCTGGACTCTCGGGGCTCTCGGACCAGCAAGCCAAGTTGGAGTTGTGTCATGTGCGAAGACGTGCTTCTGCAATATGAGTGCCTATCAGTTCATATTTTCGGCGGACAGCAACAACAACAACAAGACAAAAAAAAATACTGACCTTCCTCAGCTTCTTATGGTCGTCGGGTCTTAAGTGCCTCCGTATGTGCGAATTACGAGTGCGGTTTCAAAACTCGCATCGTGTCGGTACTTGGACCGCACGCTTCCAGCTGGGCCATGTTTAATGGCAAGATCCATGGCTGAAGGTGTTCTTTGAGGTGTAAAAAGATCGTTCGGAGATAATCACACTGGAGAGATTCAAAGATGGTTACTGCAGTCGTGGACAAAAAAATGACCTTTCCGATCTGTGGAGTGGTCTTCCAAACTGCCTGCTCTGGTAAGGACGGTAATAAATGTGTGCGATGTTTCTGAAATGCTACGAGGGGTCATTTAATTAGCAGCGCAGATGCGTACGAGTGTCAGAGACTCGGTCGCTTTTGGCGCCGCCACTGATGCAATCTCGCGACTGATTTACGCTGTCGTGAAATGTAACGTGGTTGCGGTAGTTTGATGACGGATGGTATCGGTGGGTGCTTAAAGTTTCGGTCCCGGTTTGCTTATGCTCTTGGTAATTTGGAAACCCTTCATGCCTTTCTTTAAAAATGCAGGTTTGACATAAACAGATGGTTTCAGAATGTCTGGAAATCATAATGAATTGTAGCAGAAAATAATATCTATTAAAACCCAGTCAACAAACAGTCAAAAGTCTCGTATATGAGCTGTGTGTGAAATTTTAAATTATCAACCTAACAAACACCAGCAGATATCGCCGTAATCGATTCACATAACGCCAAATGTCTCACAAGTTTATTTTTGTTTTATTCCGATTGAATCCATTCATTCGATATGGGAATAAAATCCGTGTTTTACCTTTTTCGAAATGCAGTAAGACGTGTTCCAATGTTTGTAGTTGCCAAATTTCTGTAACAGACAAGAGAATTTTGATGTCGTTCCGGAACGAAGCGAAACGTTTTGAAAGATTGCGGCGAACAGTCGAGTGCTAGTGGTAGTAGTAAAGTTCTGATTTCCAACGTAGCGGATTTAAAAAAAAAAACTTTGACCGATAGTTCCAAGTACCGGCAAGGTATGAAGTAATTCAATTCGGAAACTGTATCTATAAACATAAATAAACAAAATGTGACGACCAAAACCCGGGCTCGCAAGTTACAGCGCGAATATTTGACGAAGTTTTTCTGCGTTACAATGGACGATGCAATTTTTGTGCTAGAAGACTTCAATCTGCACCCCGGAATGTCCCTTCATACTGCCATACAAACGAAACAACGTAGAGTAGGCCAATCCTCCCAGAAAATATTTGATTTGGCAGGCAATATGTAGCTGTAGTCGAGCAAACCAAAGCTTCATCAATACCGAAATAGTAGTAAATAAGTAAATATACCGTGAAGAATGCCTAAAAAATCGATTGTTACCATTCCTACGCAGCCATTACGCTCCGTTGCTATTCTGGCCTGCCTGATTTGTCATTTTGTCACTACCCGTTCTTAAATATGTGTGACAATGAAAGAAATCATTCCAACAGTCTCATTTTCAATGTTTTTCTGTCTCATTCGTAAATGGCCGACACCAGAACAAACGAAGAGAGACGAAACATTTTCGTTTCTCATCAAAAAAATGAGAGAGTATAGTTGCCAACGTCACTCTTTCCTCTATGACAAGACGAAACCAAGTTTTGTCAAGTTTTAAAGTCAATCGAAATAGAAATCTTGGGCCTGTGCGCCGAGCTCTTGCTTCTTCGTAGAATGAGATAGCCATAGATAAAGGTTCATAACTTCCAGAGTTTCGTTCCAATTTGACAGATAATTCTTCAAATGTTTTACTATTAGAAAATATAAAGAAAATAATAAATGATTTTCCAAAAGTGTTTCGTATATGAAAAACATAATATATCAAGGTTTACTTGATTTATGGTTTAACTTTGTTATAATACAGGTGAGAAATCTAATCCGAACTATGAAAATGCTTCGTTTTAAAAATGTTGTATAATTACACCGAATTTAAGAATATTGTTTAAAAATTCCTACACCCAATGAACAAACTCTTTATTAAAAATCAACCCCAGGAAACCATAAGCCTTGAGCGATAGCACTAAACTAGTATGAAATCAACACTAATATGGCATAAGCATTGTTCACGATAAAATCTGGACAAATAAAATTTGAAATAAATCAAAGGGTATGCATATAAAAACTACCTCCAAACAGAAATTATATTGATATAAGCTGTTAGAAAGGGTTTTTATTGGAGAGAACTTCGTTTGACATTTTACTTAAACGGATAAAGCAGGGGTAAAATGAAAAAAACCTGTTTTAATCCACCTAGTGGTGTAATGATGCTTTTCTCATATCAATCATACTATCATATATAATGCTGTTACTTACCTTACCTAACAGCTATAGGCCTGGGGTGTCCTTTGCTGTATCAAGCATACGTCTCCACATAACTCGGTCCATGGCTGCTCGTCGCCAGCCACTCAAGGCACGGATGCTTCTGAGATCACCCTCCACTTGATCGATCCACCTTGCTCGCTGCGCTCCTCTTCTTCTTGTACCAGTCGGATTAGATTCAAGAACCATTTTCACTGGGCTGTCGTCCGACATTCTGATGACATGCCCAGCCCATCGTAGACGTCCGATTTTAGCTGTCCGTACGATAGGTGGTTCTTCTAGCAGCTGTTGCAATTCGTGATTCATACGCCGTCTCCACGTTCCGTCTTCCATCTGCACTCCGCCATAGATGGTCCTCAGTACCTTTCTTTCGAAAACACTGAGGGCGCGTTGGTCCTCTGCCAACATAGTCCAGGTCTCGTGGCCATAGAGAACAACCGGTCTAATGAGCGTTTTGTAGATGGTCAATTTCGTGCGGTGGCGTACTTTTCTCGATCGGAGGGTGTTTCTGAGTCCAAAGTACGCACGATTCCCTGCCAAAATACGTCTATGAATTTCTCTGCTGGTGTCATTATCGGCGGTCACCAGTGAGCCCAAATACACGAACTCGTCAACCACCTCGATATCGTCATCGTCTATCAATATTCGTGGTGGGAGGCGTAGTGTTTCTTCTCTAGAGCCTCTTCCTCTCATGTATTTTGTTTTCGACGCATTTATGGCCAGTCCGATACGCCTAGCTTCAGCTTTCAGTCCGATGTAGGTTTCCGTCATCTTCTGAAAGTTACGTGTCACAATAACAATATCGTCAGCGATGCCAAAAAGTTGTACGGACTTTCGGAAGATCGTGCCACTCGTGTCGAATCACACCTTCCAGGGAAATATTGAACAAGATACAAGAAAGTCCATCACCTTGAAGTAGCCCTCTCCGAGATTCGAAGGGACTCGAGAGCGTCCCAGATACTCGGACGTAGCACATCACTCTATCCATCATTGCTTTGACCAATCGCGTCAGTTTATCCGGAAAACCGTATTCGTGCATGATCTGCCATAGCTGTTCTCGATCGATTGTGTCGTATGCCGCTTTGAAGTCAATAAATAGGTGATGCGTGGGTACGTTGTATTCACGACACTTCTGGAGTACTTGTCTTATCGCGAATATGTGATCCGTAGTGGCGCGGGCTCCAGTAAATCCCGCTTGGTACGGCCCTACGAATTCCTTATCTATTGGTGATAGACGACGGCAAAGGATTTGGGAGAGTACCTTGTAGGCGGCGTTGAGCAATGTGATTGCGCGGTAATTGCAACAATCTAGCTTATCGCCCTTTTTGTAGACGGGACATACCACTCCATCCATCCATTCCTGCGGTAGAATCTCCTCCTTCCAAATCCTAGAAATCATCCAGTGCAGCGCTCTAGCCAGTGCCTCTTCTCCATGTTTGAGCAGCTCGCCTGGCAACTGGTCATTGAACGCGGCTTTGTTGTTCCTCAGCTTGCCGATCTCCTCAATTATCTCCGACAAATCAGGGGCTGGGAATCTGTCGTCGGCTGAGCGTGCACCCAGATTGATTCCTGTACCGTTCTCGCCATTCAGATGCTCGTCATAGTACTGCTTCCACCTGTCGATCACCTCACGTTCGTTCGTGAGAAGGTTACCAATGGTATCTCTGCACATTTCGGCCTGTGGCGTGTAGCCTTTACGTGAGCGGTTCACCTTTTCATAGAACTTCCGTGTGTCATTTGCGCGGTACAGCTGTTCCATCGCTTCGCGATCTTGGTCTTCCTGGTGGCGCTTTTTCCTCCTGAAAACAGTGTTCTTTCTGTTCCGTGCCTCTCTGTATCGTTCCTCGTTCGCCCTCGTGCGGTGTTGCAGCATCCTCGCCCTTGCTGCATTCTTCTCTTCGACCAACTGCTGACATTCACCGTCAAAGCAGTCATTTCCTCGATTCGAAAACCTCGTACCTAGTACGGTTGTAGCAGTGCTACTCACGGCGGACCTTATGTTCCTCCAGCCGTCTTCAAGAGTTGCCGCGCCAAGCTGCTCTTCCGTTGGTAGCACTAACTCCAGCTGTTGCGCGTATTCCTCTGCAGTACGAATGCTACGTAGCTGCTCGAGATTGAGTTCCGGCGTTCCTGTGCGACGAGAATCAATGTTGGCACTGTGGTAAGTGCGGACATTGATGACGTCGGAGAAGAATCGCCCGTCGATGAGAACGTGGTCGATTTGATTTCCCGTATGTTGATCAGGTGATCTCCAGGTGGCTTTGTGGATATCCTTGCGGGGGAAGAAGGTGCTTCGAACTACCATTCCTCGGGAGGCTGCAAAGTTCACGCATCGTTGGCCGTTGTCGTTTGTTACCGCGTGCAGGCTCTCCAGCCCGATCACAGGCCTGTACATTGCCTATCGGTCTACCTGAGCATTCATGTCGCCGATGACGAGTTTTACATCCCGCCGTGGACAGCTGTCGTAGGTTCGTTCCTGCTGCGCGTAGAATGCTCCCTTCTCGTCATCGAGTCTCGTCTCATATGGGCAGTGCACGTTGATGATGCTGTAATTGAAGAAACGGCCCTTGATCTTCAATACGCACATTCCATCACTGATTGGCTGCCACCCAATCACGCGCTGGCGCATCTTGCCCAACACTACGGTTACGCAATCACTGTGAAAACCGACTTTTGAACCGAGGCCCGGAGGGCTGAGTGTCATATACTATTCGACTCAGTTCGTCGAGTACGCAAAATGTCTGTGTGTATGTGTGTGTAATGTAACTTTTCTCGGAGATGGCAGAACCGATTTTCACAAACTTAGATTCAAATGAAAGGCCATACAAAATTCCTGAATATTATTTGAATCCGACTTCCGGTTCGGGAATTATGGGCTAAAATGTGCAAAAAAATAAGAAAATATGTGTTCTAACTTTTCTCATAGATGGCGCGACCGATTTTCACAAACTTAGGTTCAAATGAAAGGTGCTGTGGTCCCATGCGTAATTCCTGAATTTCATGCGGATCCGACTTCTGGATCCGGAAATATAGGGTAAAGTGGATTAAAAATTGTATACCATCACTGAAAATGGGGAAAAACCTGAAAAAAATTTCTGAATCGATCTCAAATCTTTTCCAATTGATAGTTTTTATCAGTAGACGGTCAAACGAACCGATTTTGGTTATTCTTTTAAGAATCGAAGAAAATTATTTGAAGAATACCACAGTATTACATACGATAGTATGATTGATATGAGAAAGGCATCATTACACCACTAGGTGGATTAAAACAGGTTTTTTTTTCTTTGTACTGTCATTCAGCAGTGAGAACTTCGTGTTGGATTAAAATGTTGCTGGTTTGTGTCAGAATATTTGCAACTAAACACATCCTCTAAAAACAAGAGTAAATTTTGAATTTCAGCTAAAATAAAAGTTATTTTTAAAATTTCGTTGTTAAAATCAACTAATACAAAACAGTGATACGAGTTAGGTGCAGAGCTAATTTCGGGCATTCCTTGAAAACCTGAATTCTGGAAATGAATTCTGTAATTGAATTTGAAATTTAAATTCTGAAAACCGAAATCAGAAAATAATTATTAAATTATCATTGCATATTTTTGTCACCATTAGCATCAAACCTAAAAGCTTTGTCGTTTACAAATTGGCTTGGTATCTAACGAGGAAAATAGATTGAAAAAATGACATGCGAATACAACTAAGTAATGACTTTGCTCGGGGTTGGAAATCGAACCCCGTTCTATACCCGTCCCTGTCGTCATGCTCCTTGTTTTGGTATCTATTCACTCTTTTTTACTAGCAATATCGCACGAAAGGCAATCATGAGCTTTCGGGCACGATCCGTTCGAATTTACTGGTATACGACTTATCACTCTTTCGGGTGTTAAACTTTTAAAAGACATCCTATAGCAACATAAGTCGTATTCACTTGAAAACACCAAATAATAAGACTGCTAGGGCTGTCCAGGTCCACATTTTGGAACCGTCAAAAATTCTGCATTCCGATTAGATGTGCTCGTGACTATGCTCTAAAGAATCAAATAATCCATGAAAAAAATCCCGACTTCCTGAAACGCACACGCCCTTGCATGCATCGATCATTCATTCATTCATTCATAACAGTAATCCCTAAAGTCAATGAGAATGTCCGGGTGGTTCTCGGTGGTACGAGAAGTTCGATGACACAGGGAATCCCGTTGTGGCCCGGCCCGACTCGATTCTGGCAGCAAAGGCACGTGTGCTATCTATAATCGTAATCAGTAGCCGTCAGTAGTGTCCTAACGTAAATTCATGCCCGCCCGTTGGTGGAAACAGGATGGAATGGTGAGAAAGAAGCAGGGAGTGTTTGATCGTCCAGTAACAGTGGAATTGGAATCCTGAGCAGGGACCCCTCACTCGGCTGACCCAAATACCAGAAATCCCAGTAAAATTTTCCAAGAACAATAACAATAACTAATTATTATGATTATGATGATTTGTTTCATTGCCTTTCACAAGAAACGTGAACACACGCACGAGCGTGTCGGTGGCCGAGAGAACGAACGTGAATCCACAGCCACATGCACACATTCATACAAACATACGGCCTTACATTCGATGCATTCTAATGATATGTTGAATTCTGCCTGATTTTACTGGTTGGCTGATGTGACCATAAAAGAGACACGGAAGAAAGCCGGGTCTTGGCACCACCAGGATTCGAGATTCAGCCAGTCTGCCAGTCTGTGCCAAGGCGAACGACGACGACTGAACCGCAAAGCCGGAAAGTTTTGCGTGTTGAGAGACGAACCGTGCATGATAATGCAGCCAGTTGAAGTCACTTCAAGTCTTTTTAGTGGCCATGTGAGTAACCAACCTTTTACTGATTGTGACGGTAAAGATGATGTGAGCAGCACTGGTAGTCGTATTTGTCAGGAGGGCAAAGTTGACTTCGGAAGAAAAGAATGAACAATCAGTGGTATTTATGTGCAATTCAGATGCACAGATTTGAGCAATCCTACGGTCTGTAAGAGCGGTGCTGGGCTACAATTTTACTATCCCACGATTTTTGCTTCATTATTCATGCGCGATGCTTTGATGCATACAATTCAAACGTTTTGATTTGCAGTCGCGAACCATTCACCCATTCTGTAATGCTGATTGATTTTACATAATTTGCGGTTTATTGAATAGTGACCCCAATGCGGCTAGTGGCGGGAAACGACAGAAAATTTCACGGGTTTCGACAGATTTCTATGTTTTATTTTGGGTTTGTGTCAAGACCGTAAATCTCTCTTGAGCTTAGTTTTGCCTTTCACTGTGAACACCGACTTTACAACCGAGGCCCGGAGGGCCGAGTATCATATACCATTCGACTCAGTTCATCGAGATCACAAAATGTCATTGTGTGTATGTGACAAGTAGTGTAACTCAATTTTCTCAGAGGTGTATGAACCGATTTCCACAAACTCAGATTCAAATGAAAGGTCCTATGGATAATTTTCCTGAATTTCATTTGAATCCAATTTCTAGTTCCGGAATTATTAGGAAATATTTTCAAATTTATGAAAAAATGCGCACTCTATTTTTCTCTGGAATGTCTTAACAAATTTTAACAAACTAAGAAACAAATGAAAGGTTTTTAAATTCTTCAAAAAGTCCCCGAAATGTTGATCTAGATCCGACTTCCGGTTCCAGTATTAAAGTGCGATTAGTGGAAATTTTCTATCTCATGAGTATTTTTTCTCAAGCGTTGGGGAAACGAGGTGCACATCTTTATAAAACTTACTGCTAAATCATCTAGTTGGCAGATCTTGCTAGTTAGTGAATATATAAAACTAGTTTGGGACTACTTTCTGTGTAAAATTTTCTAAATTTCACACTTCACAAAACTAACATTATTCCGTTTATAAATTATAAGCATCGTTGCGAAATAATTTGTATTTCATTTAGTACTTCCAATTCGTCAAAATGCAACGAAATAGGTTATATGAAATTCGTTGATTTTCCATGACAAGCGTGGAAAGCTTTTCCAAAAATGTGTCTGAATGTAATCCTTGCAGCCAGAAAAAGGTTTATTCGAAAAAAAAATAATTGTGAAAGATCACAAAAACACTCATTTTCCAGAGCTGTTTTTGATAACACTCGGAAAATCCTCCAAATTTTTCAGCCATTTTTGCCCTGCAGATAGACACAAGTTTTAGAAAGGTCTGTATGTTCTTGGTTTTGGCAAACTTGTAAAGATTTCCATCAAAAATTTCCTAAAACCACCCGCGCGCATGGTACTTGGACGATGGCCTTAAATATACTGTGCAATTTCATCCAGATCCGAGTTCAGGTTCCACAATTATGGGGCGATGAGTGTCAAAACATTTAAATCGTTATTCAAAATGACGATGCAAAACTGGTACGCGTCGGTACTTGCTGCTTTGTTCCGTTCGCAGCGTGCTTTGTTCAATTTCGTATAGCGTGCAGGGCTGCCACATTTAAATCTATATTTTTCAGGTGAAAAATATGTAAATTTGTAAATCTTTTATTGAATTTGTACCCACTTGTTAGTATTATTACAAAATCAAGATAACGAAACTTTTATATAAAAGTACACTTATTGCTTTTCTCACATAGCTTGTGCAATTTCTAACGAATACGATGGCTTTGAAGGAGTAAGAGATTTGTCAGCTAGGAAGCATCGCTTTGATTGATCATTTAGCGCACCAGCAAGACTGTGGATGCATGCCAATCTTTAAAAATGAACGAAATTATTACTAAGGCTTCAGTCTCACATGAAACAAACTAGAGAAAGTTTGCAGCCAAGCCACGAACATTATGAAAAGCGATACATGTTTTGACAGGCTTGCTTTGATCAAATGTAATACGCATTTTTTGACTGAAAAGCTTGGGAATTGAATGAATTGGAAAATAGTTTTTGAATGCTTACGATTAACTTCCAATTTAAATTACTGAAACACATTTAATTGTGGAATTTGTTCCAACAAAATCACAGACGAAAAACCATAATGCGAACACGAATCTCTATGTAACACATCTCCAAGCGAAACTCTCTACATTAGCATGGATTCCGAATCATTTCCAAATTGGTGAGAAATTTTCATTCGGAATTCCATGTGGAAATCATAATGAATTCCAAATAAATTTCGCCTCCAACCGGTTGGTTCAGAAATCTATCGGAATTGATTGAGAAGATGCGGAACGAATTGTGAATTCGGTTTCCTGTTATTCTTTCCCATTTATTTGTTTTTGTGCTGATTTTCAGTCTATTTTTAAATAAGAAATTTATAACCGATACTTATAAATTTAAATCTTCAAGTTTTTCGGATATACAGATCTAGTAAATAGTAAGTTTTCTTAGAATTCCAGCATAAACCGTTGGAATTCGCTGGAAATGAACAAAAAGTCCTGTCTTAGTCAACATCAGCGATGTCAGATAGTAGTAGTGTCATTTCCGTAGATTGCGCTTTTTTTTTGCTCGCCAGACAAAACTTATTTCCGTAGTTCTCCGTTGATAAATTTAAATTTCCGTAGAAAAAATTCGAATTCGAATCCGTAGATCTACGGAGATTTCCGTAGATCTGACATCGCTGGTCAGCATCATTTGTTCCTCTAGCTGGAGTATAGTAAAATGACTTAAGTCGCCCAACTTTTACACTAACACATTCATAAAGGGAGCGAAAACTCAATGACATTTATAATGTCGCTGTCAATCGGGTTGATTGAGCACCCAACTCAGGCGAAAATTCTAGCACAGAATCGATTCCGTCATTTCGATAATGTGGTTCAACGCTATAAAAATAATTGCATACAAGCCAAACTTGAACACAAATTCGGCGTAAAGCGAACAAATACCTTAATACCATTCGTTAAAGCTTTATAGTACTGAATATAATTGCATACATTTCGGCAACTTATAATTTAGTCGTATAAACAACAAATACAAATTATGACGAACAGTCTGCATTCTTGGTGCTTGAAGTTCGAAAACTTTTGAATTTTAAAATACATTAAATATAAAAAAACGGTTTGATAGATTTCAATTATTATACATTTATTTGAAAGGTTGATTCACGAAATTTATTTATAGGAAATGTTTGGTTTCAACAGGACGGTGCTACGTGCCACACGGCTAACGAAACAATCGATGTTTTGCGAACAATCTTTGAAAATCGAAAATGAAACCAGCAGAAATGTTGATGTGAGTTAGTCTCCGCGAAGCTACAATTTGACGCCGCTGGGTTATTTTCTCTGGGGACACCCTATACAAGATTTGCGTTGGGGCTCTTGTACAATTCTATATCAATGATAAAGTATAATTGATTACCCAATGGGACTGATTCTTCTAGTTTTTAATCTCTTTTGCTACGCTTAAATTGTACTAATTAATTGTGAATAGATCATGCTTCGTTACAAATCTGAATGCGAAGAAGTGAAAGTTTGCATGATTCACACAATCAATCAACTAACGAACATCGATATTTGAAAGCCGATACACTACTAGTTTTGTTCGTATATTTAGGCCATACAATTACGTTTCTGACATTACGAATCCACCATTTTTACCTTTTTTTATATATATAAAAAATAGGTATAGAATTCACTCAAACTTTCGAAAAAATTTCCGAGGCCCGGAGGGCCGAATGTCATATACCAATCGATTCAGCTCGACGAACTGAGCAAATGTCTGTGTGTGTGTGTATGTGTGTATGTCTGTATGTGTGTTGTCTGTATGTGTGTTGTCAACTAAGAGGTCGAGATCTCAGAGATGGCTGGACCGATTTTGATCAAACTAGTCGCAAATGAAAGGTCTCCCCGTCACCCAGAACGCTATTGAATGGTTTTGAGATCGGATGTTTACTTTTTGAGTTATACGAAGTTTTATGTCAAAATTTTCAGTTTTTTGACAGTATCTGTCACATTTGACCTTGAAAACAGAATATGTTTCCAGACTTAGATTTCGCTCGGTAATACCTATCCAACAAGCCATAGGTTGTTAAAATCCGTCCATTTTTAACGGAGATATCGATATTTTTGTGTAAGCCTTATTCCAGTAGAAGGAATTTTGAGCGCTGTATGAAAAAGCAATGCTTGGGAGCAACATGAAACACGATTTTTTATACTGTTACATACAATTGTTTCTAAGTACCAAAAAGACTGTGTACAGCATCCTTTTTTATGACAATTTGCCTCGGACCAATTTTAGCACGGTTCATTTTTGGCAACATAATCTTTCGAATATGGCATATGTACCAGCATTATCGCATCGAGTTGGAAGTAATTCCATAATTATATTGATTTAAACTATTTACAGCAATAAATGCTGGAAGAACATGACTTCCATATACCATACGACTCAGTTCGTCGAGATCAGAAAATGCGTGTGTGACAAATAATATCACTCAATTTTCTCGGAGATGGTTAAACCGTTTTCTACAAACTCAGATTCATATGAAAAGTCGTATACTCCCAAACAAGGTTCCTGAATTACGTTTGGATCCGACTTCTGATTGCGGAACCACAGGATGATATGTGAAACGAAATTAAAATAATGCAATTAATTTTTCTCGTAGATGGCTGAACCGATCTAAGATTCTAATGAAATCTAAGAATCATCTATGATTCAAATGAGAGGTCTTAAAATCCTATAAAACCTTTTACTTTTTAGTCAGATCCGACTTCTGATTTAGAAAATGCAGGGTGATTAGTATAAAAATGTCCATTTCACATAAATTAATCAGGTGCAGATTTGGATAGTCGATTACCAAATAAATTTATATTAGTTTGAACGGTATTCGTTTTTGGATTCGGAATGTACCCCCAAATTTTAATTCGCACTACAATTTCTCAAAGATGTCTACACACTCCTCAGGTGGATTTAACTGATTTCGACTACACCGATTTTAGAATTCCGGTTCCAATATCGAATCGTTTCTCAAAGCTCAATCATTTTCTCAAAAAAGACCAAATCGAACTTCAAAAACAAATATCACAGGACTTAAGGTCCCATACAAAA
Organism: Malaya genurostris; assembly: GCF_030247185.1. Classification (NCBI taxonomy): domain Eukaryota; kingdom Metazoa; phylum Arthropoda; class Insecta; order Diptera; family Culicidae; genus Malaya; species Malaya genurostris. Next base: position 60,263,133 of record NC_080570.1, on the reverse strand, counting down.
TCGGTGAATTTTATACGATTCTGGAATTACAGATGATGAGTTTATAAATTTCATGTAAATTGTTTGGCGTAATAATTTATGGCCATTCGAATCATTTTGGGCTATGCTAATTCCTGAATACCGAAGTACCATAAATAATGACGAAAAACTCTAAAGTGTAACTTACTTCGACATCTCATGGAATGTTCAATCGATTGTCACACGCTAAGATTGAAATTCGATATGTTTTGCAGTTTCGGCATTACAGAATAATGAGTGATTAAAATCTCAATTTGCCGTTTAAAACGACGATAATTAAAATAATGTCATGAGAACTAAAACACCTAAGAATATCCATGCAAAAACACATGCGTATTGATTAAAAAAAGGTATCATCTCACTGCTAGGTGGATTAATCACGTTTTTAATTGTTATTTCAGCAAAATTTAATCTTCATGAAGAATTTGAAACATTCTTTAGAGTTTTTTGAAGTCGCCTTTAGTTTTCGCAAAAATTTTCTCGGAAATGAGACACGAAAATATTTCGAAGCATTCTAACCAAAATACTTCCGCAAAAGTTCCATGTTTAGGAAAGTGCCAATTCAGGTGAGGGTTTTTCTATCTGAGAAAGTTATCTGGCTTTATGTTTTTGGTTTTTGTAACAGATGAACTTTCCGATAAGTGGTATTTGCGGAAACGTTAGACTTTTTGTAGGTTTAGTGTAACTATTATTATTCACTGATTTTACCAAGGCACCAAGCGAAGCCATCTGATATATAATAAGATCTTCAAAATTCTTCGGCCTCAGGAAAACCTTTAATGCCTTTCGGAGTGATTTAAGGTGTCTTAAATTTAGTCATTTAATTTCCGAGTTCCGTTGGAAATTTATCGGGAAACTTTTACAATTCGAAAAGTTCAGATTTGCTGTAACTCAGCTAAAACAATGTTTCCATTACCTTCTGAGAAATCCCTATGGTCTTTTCGAGTTTGCGGGTTGTTCAAATTGGCACAATAACTGTTTATAATTAACGTTCTAGCGGTTTCGTCAGTTGGCTTCAAATCGATCGAAATCGAGTCCCTGCTCTAATGAAAACCATAAATGAGCTGCCATATTGCACATATCACGAACTCATTTACAATATGTTTTGGTTTATAAATTTGATTATGCGGAACACCATTAAATCTAAGTACCGCGATGACGGCACTGCGTCGAATTTTCAGGACACTCACTAATGGTCCTAACCCCGCACACATATGATGAAATGTGGTTTTTTTTTTTTTTTTTTTTTTTTTTTTTTTTTTTTTTTTTTTAAATAACTATTTATTGGAATATGAGTTAAAATTAAATTATTAAGATTTAAATTGGGTGTTCAGCCACAAGTGGTGACTTTTCAGCCCTGTTATATATATATATATATATATATATATATATATATATATATATATATATATATATATATATATATATATATATATATATATATATATATATATATATATATATATATATATATATATATATATATATATATATATATATATATATATATATATATATATATATATATATATATATATATATATATGATTTGGTTATTACCATGAAGACATCATTTGCTTCCGCAATTCTGAGATTTTTGTGTAGGGTAGAAATGTGGTTTGCCGCACGGAAGTGGGAAGCATTGAATCATGCGAGAGGAGCAAAAAAAAGTGCCACGGATATGTAAATGAAACGCAAAAGGTTAGACTTTCCATCAAAAAAATCTAGAACCCGGCAACCCTCGTTGCTTTCACCAAATCATTACACCGCACACGTCTCTCGGACCGTTTCGGGGAACGGTCAGAATTTCCTCCAGGCCCTCGCTTGAACTACGGACTACGGAGCATAGTGTTTTCGCACCGGTTCGAAAGGAAGGTGAAGCAATAAATAACTCCGTTATTTATGATGAAGAGGAGAAGTGAATAAATTTTATTACTTTTTCGCGCACTGCCCCGGTCGGTGCCTGTTGCTGCCCAGCACGCAACTATTTAAGTATTGGGGGATCGCCGGGCCGAACCGAGTCGGAGTGAACTGCTGCCGTGCGTCGTTCGGCCATCATCAGCTCGCTTCATCGTCGTCGTCGTCGGTGTGAAAAAGGGAAATTATTCCGCCGGGATAAGTGTACGTTTCGGTTTGATGTGTATGTTTGTTACTTCTTCGGTGCTCGCGGGAGCACTGAACTCGGACATTGTTTTTATGGGAATTGCTTCTGGCGCGAACTGCGGATGTCTGTTGCATTACTCATAAGCGAATCGATGAATTTACTATGTGCGCGAGGATATCGGTTGTTACGATCGCGTTTGGCACGTGCGAAAATGTGTCTTGGCATATTTTATGATCGTTTATGGTTGCGACGGAGCTCCATGGCTCGGCAACGGAACACACTGAAACCCTGAGAAAAATGACGTTTACAGGCCGGGACTTGGAACAATGTTTGCACCCAAGTAAAACATTTTATTTTACCATCAGCATTCAGTGCCGTCAACATTAAACGCATCTTTCAATCTACCGTGAATGAGTGCTAGTACTTTGTTAGTCAGCCTGAGCGACCGTCGCTTCATCTCTACCATTTCCCGAGTCCCGACCTAACTGTTCTTCTTCAGCCTCTGTTAGACAATTGCTCAATATTTTGCAGTTAGGCGAAATTAAAGTCATCCAGGTGGGTTGATGTCCTTTTCGATGATATCCATCCCATTGTCTTGATGTCACTGTAGTAGGGGAAAGTCTTATGAAGCTCCCCTGCTAGCCAAAATGCCCCCTTTCCTTTCTTAAGCTTTGAAGACTTTTCTGAACCAAAGTTTTATTACTAACACTATCTTCTCGTAGGATCTTTCTGCTATGCAAGTTTGGTGATTGTCGTTTGCAGGAAAGTATGAAAAAACTAAAAATTTCATTTGGCAGCTTTTCGATGTAAGGTTTTGCTTCGACTAAATAGATGTTTTATCCGCCATTTCTTTGACATACTGATTATCTCAAAACAGTAACTTTATGGACATTTTAAGAAGCATAATGCATCATTGTTGTGGGATAAAATGTCTTTTGTTGTGTGTCATGCCACTGGTTTGTTGTGAGACACATTTTACGGCTGCTGGGGCATTCTGTCTGAGGCGAGCGAAAAAAAACTAAGAATGTGGCTGTTTTAGAAAATGTGTTTATATCAATCAATTCTCATCTTTTCTATTGGAGTCATTGAAAGTTATGTTCCTCATCCGTATTGCAATGAAATACTTACATTCTCGAGGAAAATATATCAATACACTTGGAAATATCTCAATGTTTTCTTAAGGGGGGCATATTATAACACTTTACCCTACTTTCTCCGTTGTAGTGACAAATCAAATTTCATTGTGCAGGGCCGGTGAATGAGGTGGGTATGGTAGGTAGTACTACCCATCCGAAAAATTCAAAGGTGGGTGATTAACCAAAAACGGAAACAATGGTATTATTGTTATTATTTATAATTTCAAATATATTTTTATTGTAACTAGGAATAAATAAAATCAAAATTATCGAATTTTTATACTCAAGGTAGAGCAAGGATGTAATGATATTTAACAGAAAGGTGAGACGTGGACAAGGGTCCGTCTCTTCTTAATGCTCTCGCAACGACTTCTGGTAACTTTTTCTTTTGCCGTTTCGAATAGTAAATGGTAAAATACCTTTATACTTACCAGCGACTCGAGTGATTTGCATTGATGAGATGCTTAAGTTCGCCTCCTCTGGTAGAAGGTGAAAGTAAAATTACTGAAAGATTTATTTACGAAAATAAACTCAATCCAAATCTCCCCCCAATGAATGACCAATTATGGTTAAAACCGGGGTGAAATAAAATAGTATTAATAATAATAATTTGTTTTCTATGCCGGGGTGCAAATTCAAAATACAAAAAAAAAAACGTGCAAACAGTGGTCAGGTTTTGAACATCTACATCTCAACATTTTCTTAACTGATTTCCAATATCATTACAGATACTGCTTGGAAATATTTCTACGCATCGATTCGACTAAATAAATCTATATATTATAGGTAATCTAAAATAATATGAAAACTTTAGTTAGTAACGAAAAATGTCTTATTTTTATTATTTCTTAAGCCATTCCCAAGTAACAATTTTAACGGGTGATTTTTTAAGAGCTTGAGAACTTTTTTAAACAATAAAACGCATAAAATTTGCAAAATCTCATCGGTTCTTTATTTTAAACGTTAGATTGGTACATGACATTTACTTTTTGAAGATAATTTCATTTAAATGTTGACCGCGGCTGCGTCTTAGGTGGTCCATTCGGAAAGTCCAATTTTGGGCAACTTTTTCGAGCATTTCGGCCGGAATAGCCCGAATTTCTTCGGAAATGTTGTCTTCCAAAGCTGGAATAGTTACTGGCTTATTTCTGTAGACTTTAGACTTGACGTAGCCCCACAAAAAATAGACTAAAGGCGTCAAATCGCATGATCTTGGTGGCCAACTTACCGGTCCATTTCTTGAGATGAATTGTTCTCCGAAGTTTTCCCTCAAAATGGCCATAGAATCGCGAGCTGTGTGGCATGTAGCGCCATCTTGTTGAAACCACATGTCAACCAAGTTCAGTTCTTCCATTTTTGGCAACAAAAAGTTTGTTAGCATCGAACGATAGCGATCGCCATTCACTGTAACGTTGCGTCCAACAGCATCTTTGAAAAAATACGGTCCAGTGATTCCACCAGCGTACAAACCACACCAAACAGTGCATTTTTCGGGATGCATGGGCAGTTCTTGAACGGCTTCTGGTTGCTCTTCACTCCAAATGCGGCAATTTTGCTTATTTACGTAGCCATTCAACCAGAAATGAGCCTCATCGCTGAACAAAATTTGTCGATAAAAAAGCGGATTTTCTGCCAACTTTTCTAGGGCCCATTCACTGAAAATTCGACGTTGTGGCAGATCGTTCGGCTTCAGTTCTTGCAGGAGCTGTATTTTATACGGTTTTACACCAAGATCTTTGCGTAAAATCTTCCATGTGGTCGAATAACACAAACCCAATTGCTGCGAACGGCGACGAATAGACATTTCACGGTCTTCAGCAACACTCTCAGAAACAGACGCAATATTCTCTTCTGTACGCACTGTACGCATTCGTGTGGTTGGTTTAATGTCCAATAAAGTAAACTGAGTGCGAAACTTGGTCACAATCGCATTAATTGTTTGCTCACTTGGTCGATTATGTAGACCATAAATCGGGCGTAAAGCGCGAAACACATTTCGAGCCGAACACTGATTTTGGTAATAAAATTCAATGATTTGCAAGCGTTGCTCGTTAGTAAGTCTATTCATGATGAAATGTCAGAGCATACTGAGCAAATAATAATGCATGAAAATCATAACCTCAAAAAAATCACCTTTTATAATTCATAGGAGTTTTGTAATTCATTTTCAATCACAACCTGACAACTATAACAAGTGTCTCTTTTAACAAGTAATATCATAGTTTCTACAGCTTCTATAAAACCCTTTACCTAGACTAACAACTGAACTAAAAATAAAACATTTTGTACTATAATTAAACCATGCAAACACACTTAATATTGCTTCTAAACAGTCTCTTTAAAACATTTTTGTCAGTTAAATTCTTTCATAAATCTAAGTTTCACTCAGAGCAAATTTGAGGGTTCTAAAGAACATTCATGACACATTCGTTGTGGGTTATTTGATTTATTGCTTCTTAGGTTAAGTGTAATTTGTATTCAAGAAAATTTCATGGCCGCCATTGTGATATTCTATACCGTAGCATTTATTGACATCAGATAAACTTCGAAATGCAAAAACTAGGAAATATGACGGACTTTCATCATTCATTTTCAGAACGTATGCACAAGTTTTAACGCCACGAAATAGTTTCATACAAAAATGAAGATGAATCATAAAAAAATAATTTTCATAAATCATGGAGATTTTCACAAAAACCGCCTTTATTTCAAGGCGATTAGTTAAAATTCTTATTCTTATCCATACATTCTAGATAAAAATAAAAGCGCACGAAATTTTTACGTCGGGAAAAAGTCTTGAACTTGTGATTGAAATCTAGTATATTCTTACCGATTGCATTCAAAGCCGACATGACACACACATAGTCAAGGAAAATATTTTAAAAATAATAAAAACGGTCATGTGCCCTAGCACAAAATTTGGCTAACCCCTAAATGACCAAACCTGCATCGGCCAGAAATAGTCGAAAACACGTTTTCGTTCGGCACGTCAGAAAAGACATTGCACTCCGTTGCAAAACAAAAAGTGTTCTGTAAGTAGCAGAAACTTTACGTCTGCTTAGCGGTTCAAATTGAACTGCCGAGTTTAGCACTAAGCAGTTCAGTTTGAACTGCTCTGCACTGATGAGTCATAGACGAAACGTAAAAATAATAAGAAAAATATCATCAAAACGACAGTTTATTCATAGCGGAAATCATTCCATCCGAATAAATTTAATGTTGATTGTAAAGCTGGTTTCAAATTTTTCTTGAACTTGGAGTTTTAACGCAGGTTTATCTTCACTTTGCTTTATAAACCCTATAACCACTTGGCAGTAACATGCTCTTATAGAAGTTTTCAGTAGATTTCCGTGGGGTTTAAAGTTTTAATGAAGTGACTTGGGTTGTCATTTTCAAACTCTAACAGATACGACATTTTCGTACACATAAGCTCGCGTTGCGTTTTCGGACGGCTTTCCCCGTCTGAATGCTGATATGACTTCGGAGAAAAATGGTGGATCCATGTTTCGTCCACTGTTTCATACCAACGTAAGAAACTATATTTTATTGCTGATGAGCATGAGCAGTGACCGAAAGAGGCACACATTTGGAAAATACCTCTTTCATGCCCAGACTTTCACTTAAGTCTATTCAACTCAGCATCGTACGAACTTTGATTTTGCGTTTATCAATCAAATGCAAATTTTCTTATATTTTTCCAGATGAATGCGCTGTTTAGCCACGGTTAAAATCAAAATACCACAAATCTTTCAATTTTTTTCATAGTAATTAATGGATCCGGCTTGGGCGGTTGTCTCCTTGTGAAAATCAATGTTTTATCAACACACAGAATTCATTTCAAAAATGAATTAGTCACGTCACTTATAGTTCAGAAGGTGAACGAGGTGACGAGAAAATTGGACACATGTCATCTGAAGGTTGGATATTTAAAAAAAAACGTGATTAATCCACCTAGCAGTGAGATGATACCTTTTTTTATCAATCCGCATGTGTTTTTTGCATGAATATTCTTCGGTGTTTAAGTTTTCATGACATTATTTTAATGACCCTCGTTTTAAGCGACAATTTGAGATTGTAATCACTCATTACTCTGTAATGTCGAAACTGCAAATACAATCGAATTTAAATCTAGAAGTGTGATAATCGATTAAACATGTAATGATATGTAAGTTCCACTTTAGAGTTTACGGTAATTTAAGGTACTTCCAGAGCCGGTATTCAGGAACCAGCATAACCCAAACCGATTCGTATAGCCATATGACGAATAAATTACAGTTTTGAGTACAACTTTGAAGCTTAATTGGATAAAATTCATTAATTTTTGTATGTATGTATAAAACTAATTAATTTTGTATATAAGTTTAATTCAATTTGAATTTTTGTTTCTGAAATTTGATTAGGCTTTTTTGAGAAAACGATTGAGCTTTGTGAAACGATTTTATACTGGAACCGGAATTCTAAAATCGGTATGGCCGAAGTCAGATAAATTCACCTGATAGCTGTATAGTTTACATTTGTTTCAAAATATTTGAAAATCAGTGAAGACATCTTTGAGAAATCATAGCACGAATTAAATTTTTAGGTGCCTTCTGAATCGACAACTGAATACCACTAAAACTGAAAAAAGTTAATTTTTTTTATCGACTATCCAAATCTGCTAACCCGATAAACCTGATTAATTTATGTGAAATAGACATTTTTATACTAATCACCCTGTATCCCCGAAACCGGAAGTTGGATCTGACTGAAGAGCAAGATGTTTTAAAGAATCTTGAAACTTTTCATTTACATTTTAGATGATTCTTAGATTTCATTTGAATCTTAGATCGGTTCAGCCATCTACGAGAAGAATGAGTTACACAATTTTGATTTCGTTTCATATATCATCCTGTAGTTCCGGAACCAGAGGTCGGAACCAAACATAATTCAGGAACTTTGTTTGGAAGCATACGAATTTTCGTATGAATCTGAATTTGTAGAAAAGAAATTTTCAGAGAAAATTGAGTGAAATTATTTGTCACACACGCATTTGCTGATCTCGACGAACTGATTCGAATGGTATATGGATGTAATGTTCTTCCAGCATTTATTGCTGTAAGTAGTTTAAAACAATATAATTAAAAAAAAATCTGCCATCATCTGGTTTATATATGTCATATTCGAACGATTATGTTGCCAAAAACGAGCCGTGCTAAAATCGGTCCAAGGCAAATTGTCATGAAAAAGGATGCTTTACACAGTCTTTTTGGTACTAAGAAACAATTGTATGTAACAATAAAAAATCGTGTTTTCCGTTGCTCCCAAGCATTGCTTTGTCATACAGCGCTCAAAACTCCTACTGCTGGAATAGGGGGAAAAGTCGTTTACACAAAAATTTCGATATCTCCGTTAAAAATGGACGGATTTTAACAATCTATGGTTTGTTGAATAGGTATTATCGTGCGGAATCTAAGTCTGAAAACATATTCTGTTTTCAAAGTCAATTGTGACAGATACTGTCAAAAAACTGAAAATTTTGACATAAAACTTCGAATAACTCAAAAAGTAAACATCCGATCTCAAAACCATTCAATAGCGTTTTGGGTGACGGGGAGACCTTTCATTTGCGACTAGTTTGATCAAAATCGGTCCAGCCATCTCTGAGATCTCGACCTCTTAGTTGACAACACACATACAGACACACACACATACACACACACACACAGACATTTGCTCAGTTCGTCGAGCTGAATCGATTGGTATATGTCATTCGGCCCTCCGGGCCTCGGAAAAATTTTCGAAAGTTTGAGCGAATTCTATACCTATTTTTTATATATATAAAAAAAGGTAAAAAGAGGTCATCTCTGGGTCAGTCCAGGGACTTTTTGAACAATGTGTGTCCATATCAGTGATTGAAGTCTGTGGATTTGTTTTGTGCGCCGTTCGATTCTCGCTAGACACATTTTGATCGAAAATCGGCAGTTTTTTTTTTTGTATTCGAGGAACTGGAGGATGATCTCGACCATGGAGTATTGGATGAACGAGCGCAGCACGTTCCATCATCAAGCCCAACAAACTAAACGGTTAGAGTAAACAAAATTCGAATTTCGTTGTGTCGTGAATACGACTTACTTAACTATGGGGCGCCTTTTCAAAATTTACCCTCTGAGAGAGTGATAAGTTTTTGATCGTGAATATCTCCTGTTATATCTAATGAATCAACATAACTCTTGCCACATGCCATCGGAAATATGATCATAAATTTATGAAAAAATTTTCAGTTGTGTGACACATTCTCAAATAGTTCAAAATTAAACTTTTCTGAAATGTTTGGTATAAACGAGTATCAAAGAAGATTCATAAGGCGCGTTTGCCTTTCTCGTATTTTGAAAGCTCATAGCTCAGTGATCTGTAGAAGGATTTATATAATCTAACTACCAATAGAATCGAAAATTTTCAACTTGATCGTGTATTGCAACAACATTGAAGTTTTTCAATAGTACACTATTGAAAAACCTGTTTGATTGAACCCATGACAGCACAAGCCAATCAGAACGTGAGATGTCTGCATATATACAAGAGCATTCATATAAAAGTTGAGTGGTTCATTTTTCCTACCATTTGCTGAGAAACTGTTCCCGAAACAAGACACACGAGAGTAACATCGAGGACCTGTCGTCTCACTGTTTCCCGATCGGAATGCACGAGACACCGTCAGCACGATGACACCGAAAACCGGTAGAAAGGCAGCCAAAAAATCCAGCAGGGCCCATTGCCGAAACAAGACATACACGAGAACCATCTCAGATCTCAATATTTCCTACCAAAGGATTCATCAAGATGGAAGTTAAATTAATTTGCACCGTCACTAACACATTCAATTACGTACGGCAATGCGAAAGCGAAAGTGATGATGTTGAACACATTTTTATACTAGTATACAAATATGCCGTGCGAAACAGAGTTGCCACGTATACAGACAGACGATATGTATTTTTGTCGTGATTACTTTACTATGCGGCCGAGAACAAAAATGAACAAATGTTTCCACTTGATTTGCGCATTCTACTTTCCAGGCGTGTGAAAATATGCCATGCGAAACAGGGTTGCCATATATACAAGTTAATCTGTATTATTATTATTATTATTATCATTATTATTATAAGAATGACTCTTGCATACCGAAGATCGTCGATACATTTAAGACCATGCCATTGCAATTGTCTCATACTAAAATTTCGAGAAGAATCAGATATTTTCGAACTTCATAGCTTCAATAAAAATAAACTACAAATTTGTCGTACCTAGCCTCCTATATTAGCAAATTAAAAAGGTTGTAGAATAGTAGCTGTTTAATGTAACTAATCTGTACTTTAATGTAGGTGCATCGCTTCAAACTCTATTAGTGAAAAAGAGGAAAGCTTGCACAATTCATACAATCAATCAACTAACTGATATTCGGAAAAGTGATGGGAGTGTGCCAGTTTTTTCGTATTCACGACATCCAGTTATGTCTCTGACATTACCCACCCGTCTTTTTTAATTTCGAAAATACGCAGACACAAATAAGTTTATACGGTACACAAAAGACTGCTGCCTTAATGTTCAAAACAGATATTGGCAGTGATTTTGAAACTATCTGGGTAGTCTTACGTCAACAGTTCGAACAACTTCACAATAGTTTTATGTCGTATTGAGCTCTTAAATATGCAATTTTGTTTCAGTACAAAATACAGGAAACTCTCCAAATTTGCCCGTTTAATGCAAAGTGATATCGAAACGAAACATTATAATCGATTTTACAGTTTTAAGGAATAAATATCATTTCAATAATTCAAAATAGTGGGTCTTTACCCCCGGTACGAAAAATTATCCACCTGGGCATAACACGTTTCACCGGCCCTGTCATTGTTAGCTTTAATGTACTGCTTTTTATTTGGGAATCAACAGTCTTGTTTGTCGCGAAACCCTGTTTTTTCCGCAACTGCGAATACCTTACCAGATCACAAGCGATCTAACGAAATCGTTACCGAAAAAATGAGCTCAGAAAGGCTGACATTAATCCATGATTTCATACGTTTTATCGTCTATGAAGATACAACCTTCGTAATTTTCAAAGGATCTTTCTCCAAAAGTCAACCACTAGATTCTGTATCAGAGTCCAATTGTGTTGCTTAGTGGCACGCAAAGAACAAAATCCTTCACACAGATGAAACCTTCGGAGGATGCTTTGGCTTAGACTATCTTGGCGACATCATAATCCCATTTCCTGACAGTCATCTCTGAGTAATCTTAAAACGACACGACGTGTCGCAAATAATAAATAAATTGTTCTTTCGTTAGAATCAAACCAACAAACCTAACTCAAATAATACTTCAAATTTTAATGTATTTCTAGGAAAATCTAAAATTTTTAACTATTTCAGCAGAAAATCAGTTCTATCAACTCAACCGAAATGAATTAACATTTTCGACAGCTAAGTAACTTGATAAAACATCAAAGAAGTGGTCATTGTGGCCGATGTCTTCCATTCCAAAATTTTGCTAAGGAAAAAATGCATCATAGCGAAACCTGTGCTCTGTTTGCGGGGATAGCAAAATCTAACACGCCAAATTTATCATCTTCCAAACTGATTGATTGTCCTGAGTTGTCTTATAACTTGAACACTTTTTTCGTCGGTTAACTTGCTTGTCGTATGAAAACTGTTTCTAATAGGATTTTCGCTAGAAGTAAAACCAGACCCACTTGGGGTTCGATCTGAGTTTTAATTTACATTGGATTTTTGGACTAGAAGTATGATTTGAATGGTAATAATATTCTTAAATTTAGTCCCTTCACAATAAAACAAAACTATTTCACCATTGTTTATGATTTTTATTTATAATTTTCAGATGATTAGATCTGATTCGGTAAAATACACACTACATCACTTTGTAAAACGACGGCACGTCCTCGTTTGTACTCGGCGGTAGAACCGTAGATATGATATTCTTGACTCGACTACCGCGATGGTAGATGAATTGAAATTCATCAGAAATGTCCATGGTCCTTACAGAAATTAAGTCTCAGTAATAAGCAACTTGGCAATTCGGTCCACGATTGTCCGTAGCCGTTTCATTTTCTTAAGTAGGTTTCAGGTTGACCGCAGTCTAAAAAATTTTCAAACCCAAAATTATTCAATACTTCCACGCAAAGACTGCTGATTCTGAGGTCTTCACGTCGAAAACAAAACAATCATTTCGATATAGGAACAAATTATAAGATTTACCTTTTGCCTTTTTCATATAAAAAGGTTATTTTTAATCGTTTACTCTTTCTTCTATCGCTCTACTCACATAATTGCTTTGCTTTATTTATATTTTTCAATGGAAAAGAAAACGTAACCAAGGCTGTAGTAACTATTATCTAAAAATAAACAATTTACCAATATGGGTTGCTAGTTTTAGACATTTTCATGGGATTTTAGTTTTGACATTACAAGTTACTGAGGGGTAGTTAAATTTACGATACAGTTTTAATAGACGAGTGGCAGGTCGTGTCGTCGCTTGGGCGCCATGCACAAATCACGTCACGGATTAAGTCATATCTTTGAGTTAAACGCGATATTCTATACGTTTTTATAACCAGTAGATTGCATTTGGTGTCAGCTTTCAGATCAAAATAGTTGTATATTTCCTACACTCTTAAAAAAATCGTATAAATTTACGCCTCTATAGATGCACCTAAAACGGAGCGTCGAAATTACCTTAAATTCACATCTCAAAACAAGTGAAAATGAACCATATCAATAAATTCACAGCTAATGACTCAAGAAAGTACGGCATCCTTTAAGTTACGTCAGTTGTAAGTTTCATTGTTTCTGAGTGTGCATATAAAATTTCTTGCTGCACATTCTCTTCCAACACGACTAACTTCTCAAACGAATGCAATCCTTTAAAGTAATATAAAAGTAAATGTTTTTTTAGACAATATACAATCGGTAGCGCTTTAAATCTACTCGGCCCCTGTGAATTCAGTCCGAAGCAAACACTTCGGGTGGTTACCCACAATTTGACAGTTGAATCTCTTTTTTTTGTTTGTTTTACTTTGGGAAATGGAAATTTGCATACTCAACGAAAAACAAACCACATCGGGGTAGCAACGGATGCCAGTCCAAAATCACTCTACTTGGAAAGCTTTACCCGATGTCCAGTGCACGTCGTCTCAGTGATTTACGGGACTGATGTGGAACGGCCGTGGTTTGGGGCTTGGCCAAAAAAAAGCAAAAAGAAAAAGCGGGCAAATACTTGCTAAATGTATAAATGAAAAACTTGAGTTATGCTGACAACCTTGAGACCGATGGGCGGTAATTGTTTTGCCTTTCTGTGCAACCGAATAAATTTTCCGGTTGGTGGTTTCTTTGAGGCAATAGCAGTCAAAATTGCTTAATACATATCACGGCATGCTGTGACCGAACGATATAAATCCAAAAGCTCATGGAAGTTGTTACTTGAAAAATAATAAATATTTCAGATCGAACAGAACACTTTAGAAATGCATTAGCAAAAGTCACTGCTAGCAAACTTCACCCGATTCCTTCCGTTGTATTCGTTTAGTTATAAAAAAAACATGTTATTCAAACACACCAAGCACACACACACACAATCACACGCGAAATCTTCAAATTTGAAAGAAATAAGGTTATACCCGGAAGAACCGTGCGCTGGCCAACTTCATAAAGCGAAAGGATGTTTAATCGAGGCTGGATAAATGGAGCCAACTGGCGTCGGATGACCGTTTTACCGCAGTGCAGATTTGGCACCAGGAAAACTTTCCAGCAGATGTTAGTTCTTAAATAACAAGCGTGGTCTCGTAACAGTTGGCAGGAGCAGTACGTTGGCAATCGCTTGAATTGATCGGATGCAGTTGGTTTCATTTGGTTTGGTCGAATGTCAACAAAAAGCTTCTGCCTGAAAAGGACTTTGAACGTAAGAATTATTTCGGTGTACGGTGATTATTCTTGTACTTTCTTACAGTACTCGTAACAGAATGAACACATTATACGACAAAATCTGAAACGATAGGTAATTCCTCAAGTTTCATGTTGGATTTTTGAGAAACTATTCGAAGAATATTCCACATAAAGAAATAGTGTAAAATATATTGGTTTATTATAGATGTCTGGATGAAAGATGCAGGAAAGGAATAGACTTAATTAATTCTGGCCTATTTCATAGGAAGAAGGCGTGCGGGTAATGTCAGTGACATAACCGGATAACGTGTATACGAATGAAACGAATCGTTCAAGTGCTTCGATGTGAAACAAAATTACCTCAAACTCAACAGGGCAGCAAGACCTGAACTTTGTATATTACTGGTCCAAGTTCAAATCGAGATCCTGATCGTGCAACCGGACCAGGTACTACTATGTTACTTGATCGGCATCTGGAACTGAAACCGTAATATGTGATTCTGGACTTGTACCAGTGATATGGTGAGTCCAGATCCTGCTCTAGGTTCATGATCTGGAATTGAGCTTCCAGGTCCAGGATTAGGTTTAGGACCAAGTTCAAGACCAGAATCAAAACTAATAATATGATAAGTCTAGGTTCAGTTCCGGATCAAAATCCAAGCTCAGACCAATACAGTTACTTAAATAGTTATACGATAAGTCCAGGCAGGGCCGGTGAAACATGTTAAGCCCAGGAGGGCAATTTTTCGTACGGGGGGGTACGACCCATCATTTCGAAGAAATAATGTATGAGTAGAAATGAGAAAGGTCAACAAAATTTTGTTTCGGTATAAATTTGCATGAAATTTCGATCTGAAGTATTTTTGGTATGTTGTTTTGAAACAAAATTGCGCATTAAAACAACGAATAGAACATAAAACTATTAACTAGTTTTAAAATCACTGATAGAAAGTGCTGGACTCGTTCATCCACTTCTCCATGGTCGGAAACCAATGTCTTGGTATTACATTCCTTTTGAAGAACTATTTGACGTTCTTTTTCAACAGACTTCGCACCCGACTCATAGCGTACCGAACCATTGCATGACTGGTGCTACGATTCTACTGACACTAAGAATCCTTTCAGATCGGAACTCGAACATACGACTACTGGCTCATAAGACCAGCGCCCTATGCATTGAACCGCCAACTCATGATCGAGGTCATCAAGAATTTTCTCGAATACGAAGAAACAGCTGATTTTCGATCCAAATGTGTATCGCACGGGTATCGAACGGCGCACGAAACAAATCCATAAACAATTCAGCCGCTGAATTGTTCAAAAAGTTCCGGGGATGACCGTTTGTGATGTCAAACAAACCTTATTTTTCAAAAGTACCAACCTTCAGATGTCATGAGTTAAATTTTCACGTCAATCGTGTTTGTGGTACACACTAAACCTACCGACATATAAGTGAAGTTACTTATTAATTTACGAAAAAACAGACATGGTGAATTCCTTGTATTGATAAAACATTGCTTCTTAAAAGGCGCTAGCTCATCACTCAGCAATGGGTTGAGAAATGTTATCCATTAAAAACAAAGATTACTGGTATATCGTCATTCAGACGGAAAAAAATTAGGCGAGTTTTGACAACCGTGTTGAATGAACGCAAAATCAAAGCTCGTGAGATTAGATGTGCTGAGATGGTTAGCACATCAACGATCTTACGCGAAAATCTGAGCACGAATTTGGTCTTGTCCAAATGGGTGCCATGTTCGCTCATAATAGAACAAAAGCAACAATGCATCAACCATCCAAAGAGCTGTTTAGCACTGTTTAGTCGCAATAAAAAGGATTTCTGGCGTTGTGTTGCGTTGGTATGAAACAATGGACGAAACATGGATCCAAAATTTTTCTCCGTGGTCATATCCGCATTCAGACGAAGAAAGCCATCCAAAAACGCAACAAGTAGCCGGAACAATCATAGTGTCAGTTTTTAGATGATCGAGGATAATTAACATCGACTATTTTAGAATGGAAAGTACCATCAAAAGTGATCATTTTATTGAATTACTGATGCGTTTAAAGAGCGAAATCGAATGAACAGTCTCATACGAGGAAGAATCCATTATATTTAACCAATACAAAGCACCGTGCCACAAGTCAATGAAAACAATTACCAAATTGAACGAATTGGGCTCCGATCTGTTTCTTCATCCACCATATTCTCAATAACCTAGTCCCGACTACTTGTCCTTTACTGATCTCAAAAAGATACTCCAAAGAAAAATAGTTGGCTCGAATGAGAGTAAGTCGACGGTTGAGTACTGTTTTATTTGCATTGATTAGATACTTAAGCTAAACTTCTCTACTTGAAGGTGAATATTAATTTACAAAAAGACTTCTGTTTGCTTGTTACTTCTTACCTTACTGTTAGGTATATCTTCACATCCTTACTCTACCTTGAGTACTCGTATTTTATAATTTTAATTTTATTTATTACTCCGAGTTACAATAAAAATATTCTGTTTGGTATGAATAATACTATTATTGCCATTGCTTTACGCTGGAAACTACAGGTGGATAACCTTTGGAATTTTCGGGTGGGTAGCACTACCCACCGTACCCACCTCTTTCACCGGCCCTGAGTTCAGGATCAGAATCTGTACTCTGGACTAGAATTTTGAAACTGGATTGTTAAACTGAGCTTCGGATTGGAATATAGGGACCTGGTTTCAGAATTTGAATTCTGGGCCTAGGTTCTAGATATGAGTTTCAATGAAAAAATATATTTCTGGCTATTGAAACTGTAATCTAAAATGAAATTGAGTTTTGGACCTGGATTCGGCAACTAAACTCCGGAAATGGAAATAAATCCAGAAAATAAAATTAAGAACATAATTAAGAACCTGTACTCTGAATTCTGGAATTGTATTTCAGAACTGAATCCTGGAATTGAATTTCGGAACTGGATTCTGCAACTGAATTTTAGAACTGGAATCTGAAACTGAATTCTGGAAATGATCTCTGGAACTGGATTCTATAAGGAAACTTCGAAACTAAATTCTACAACTAAGTTCTGACACTGGATTCTGAAAGTGTTTGTTTGTTTTGTTTTAATTATAAAGGACCCTAAGGTCATTCGCCTCTTCGGGCCAGAAAAACTCTCTGACCCTATGTGCGGAGCTGGGGATCGAACTCAGGTGGGGTGCGTGAAAGGCATCGACCAATCCATCACACTATACCCGTCCCCGATCCTGAAAGTGGATTTTGCAAGAAGTTATTGTAGTTCAGTTCTGATTTCTAGAATAACAAGTTCCAATTCTGTATTCTAAATTCTGCATCTGGTTTGTGAGCTTGGAACTGAACTATGGACCTTAATTTTGCAATCAAGTTTCGAACATAAGCTCTCAATAGGAATTTTGGAACTGAAACCTAGAACTAAACTCATACCGTTTTTTCATTGAAAAACACTGGTGGAATGGATTACTCTGATGTTGCACTTTCGAGCAGAAATGCAATATTCTGACGGTGTTTCATCGCCATTTATGTTCTAAAATCCAAAACCAGAGCAATCCACGTCACCAGTGTTTCTCAATGGAAAGCGCCATCAATTTCTGCATTCTGAAATCTACTTTTGTATCGATTTGAAGTTTTAACCATTAGGTTTTTCGCCTCTTCGGGCCAAAAAAACTTTCTGATCCTATGTGCTGGGGTTGGGAATCGAACTCAGGCGGGCTACGTGAAAAGCGTCGACTCACCACCCATTACGCTATATCTGTCTCCTGAAATCTAATACTGAGCTTATCCCAAATTTTACAACTGAAATCAAGGTTTTGTATAACGACTGGTTTGGAGTTTTATCGGAAAATATACGGCTTTCTCAGTCAAATACAAATAGGTGAACTATCTGCTTCTGAAATTGCCCGACGTTTCGGTTGTTTCTGATGACCTTTTTCAAGGGAAATTAGTTGTCTGTTGACTGAAAAAGCCGCATATCTTCCGCTATTTGTCATTGAAATGTAGTATTGAGTTGAACGTAAATTCTAGCACTGCGTTAAAAACTTGAATTCTGGCGTTGTTTTCTGGACCTGGATTCTAGATCTGTCCTTTTTTTACAAGGTGAAATGCATTTACGCACGGAGTGTGGGACTCTCCACAGGACTACCCAACTGTTGATTGGAACTACCCACTAAAACACCTTGGATCTCCAACCCTACCTCCCCGGCACCACCGCTAGGTATTACTTCGGGGTGGAAGGCTATTGGTGCTCACAGCACCCTCCCCAGATTTATGCAGAATGGGGATCAGCATCCCGCTCTCGAGGGATCGACCAGTTGGATGACGAGGTCGGTCCAGTGATGCCGGCTGGAGGGTAACTTCCGGTTCACTGGCACCTCGACGACCCAAAACTGATGCTACGTCGCGGAACTACTCGACTAGTCTCCGCCAAAAGATCTAGTCTACACCGACGAAGGGTTCTCCGACGAGGGAAATCCTTCCGAACGTAGGCTTACGGTACGCGTCTACGACCCGACCGAAAGGATGCCTAAGTCGATCCAATGATTCCAGTTGGAGCGTGACTTCCAATTCACTGGCGCTCAGACGATCCTAGCGGTACCACGCGACGATCTACTCATCTAGTCCCCGACAAAAGATCTAGACTACTCCGACGGAGAGTTCCCTGGCGAAGGAGAATCTCCCGACATCAAGTCTCTTACAACACACGGGACACCCGATGGAGTGCCGAGGTTGGTCCCGCGATTCCGGTTGGAGCATGGCTTCCGGTTCGCTGGCGTCTCGACGACTCGAATCGGTGTTGTGGCGGCTACTCGACTAGAGTTCCCCGACGAAGGAGGCCCTCCCGAAACCGACGCTTTCGATTCCCGTCAACGCCCGACCGAAAGGATGCCTGGGTCGATCCAGTGATTCCGGTTGGATCTGTGCTATGAAAGTTTAATTATGAAGTAGAGCTCTGGAACAAAATTATAATATTGAGTTTTGGAACTGGAATCTGGAATTGATTTTTTAAACTTAATACAGGAAATTAACTCAGGAATCGAATTAAGAATCTGAACTCTGAATATTAATTCAGGAAAATCATTTCGGGGCTGGATTCTGGAACTGTATTTTGGAACTGAATTCTTTAACTGGATTTTGGGAGGGGATTTCGAAAACGAATTCTGGAACTGAATTGTACAACTGCAAGTTCCAATTCTGAATTCTGCACTTGATCTCTGAATCTAGATAATGCAATTGAATTTTGTAACCTAATTCAGAACATAAATTCTGGGCCGGATTTTTAAAACTGAGTCCTTGAACTAAACTCTACACCTGGATTTTAAATTCTAGAAAGAACTGATCATTCCCCGGTTACCAATAAGCACATACTAATGCCGCATTATGACAGCAAATAATCTCTAAATGGCATTTCAATTGCACTTGAAACTGAATTGAGACCGACTTTGGCAAAATATACGGCTATTCATAGATAATGCTTATTTAGTCTGCATTTTGAAAGCTGAATTCTGATTGATTCACAACAGATGAGCTTTCAGATTGCAGATATAGAGCTATAAGCATTTTTGGTGCTTATAAAAGGCCATACTAATGCCATTATTAGTGCTTACTGGTTACCTGGGTAGATTCTGGAATTAAATTCATAACTAGGATTCTGGAACTGAATTCCGGGACTGGATTCTAGGTCTGAGTTCTGGATTTTCAATTATGGAATGGAACTCTATTAAAGGAACTACAATATACTGGAACTGAATTTCGAAACTGAATTCTGGATCTGGATTCTGGGAGGGAAGTTCGGTACTGGAATCTGGAACCGAGCTCTGCATCTGAATTCTGGAACTTGATTCTAAAAGTGGATTTTCGAACCGCATTTTGAAATTTGGAACTAAAATCTAGAGCAACATGTTCTGTGTTCTAAATTTTGCTCCTGATATTTGGACCTGGTTTCTGCAACAGAATTTTGGATCTCAATTCTGAACATGAATTCTAGAACTAATGGTCCGCATGGCAAACATGGTTTTCAATAAAAAAAAACCTGCTTTAATCCACCTATTGGTGTTATGCTGCCTTTCTCATATTATTTGTTCTCTACTTATATTACAACAGAAGTTTTCCGGAATACTATAATTTTTAAAAAATTTAGAGAAAAATTTTGAAGATGTCTATTGCATAATACTACTACATTGATATACTAAATTTAAGTTAGTAAAAATCTATTCAATCATATGTGAGAAAGTGAAGTGAGCTCCATTTTATCCCCTTTTTGTCGGAACTTCCGGAACCGAAAGCTGGATATCGGCATAGTGTTCATTCAACCATAGACTAATAAGACCTACAATTTTTTTTTAAAGATTCTCCATAGTGATTTGAATTTTGGAGAATTAGTACCAGTAGTCGGACTTGGATAAAATTCAGCCAATCATTTATGGGGCTATCAATGGTTTACTTGGTTACAAACTCTAATGATATGAAAACTAGAGAAATTCACTAGCCAATAAAAAGAAGTAGCTTATGGAAAAAGTATCCATGAAATTGACGTTTTTACACTAAACACCCTACCTCCGGAACCAGGAGTTTGAACCGAATGAACTTCCGTCTCCGAGAAAAGTGAGTGACATTATTTTCACATTTTGTGTGACCTTTTTCCATATGTTTGGTGCATATCACCCTCTGATTCCAGAACCAGAAGTTGGATACATATAAAATTCCGGAGCTTTGTTTAGAACCATTGTTTAGACCATTAATTTGAATCTAAGTTTGTAAAACTCGGTTCAACCATCTTCGAGGAAATTAAGTGACATTAATTTGATATTTTGGTGCATATCATCCAGTAATTCTAGAACCAGACTTCGAATCTAAATGATATTCAGGAACTTTGTATGGGACCATACGACCTTTCATTTGAATCTAGGTTTGTGAAAATCGGTTCAGCCATCTCCGTGAAAAGTAAGTAACTCTGTAAATCCGGAAACGGAAGTCAGTTCCAAATGAAATTCAGGAACTTCGTATAGGACCATAAGACCATTCATTTGAATCTAATGTTATGCAATCACTGTAAAAACCGACTTCTGAACCGATATACCATGTACCATTTCAATCAGTTCGTCGAGTACGCAGAATGTCTGTGTGTGTTCAAAATTTCAGAATATTATTTGAATTCGATCTCCGGTTCCAGAATTATGGAGTAAAATTGTGCAACAAAATGTGAAAATAAGTGCACTAACTTTTCTCGTAGATGGCTGAACCGATTTTCACAAGCTTTGATTCAAATGAAAGCTCTTATAGTTTTATACAAAATTCTTTAATTTTGTTTAGATCTGACTTCCGGTTCCGATGTTATGGGGTAAAATGTACAAAAAAAAGAAAGCATGTGTACAAACATTTCTCAGAGTGCGTTTGTGATCCATTTCTATAAACTTAGATTCAAATGAATGGTTTTACGGTCGTTTGAATTTCATCTGGATCCGGCTTCCGGTAGCCGGGATCAAAGGATGATTAGTGTACAAATTAGACTTTCAAATTACTTACTCACTTTTCTCAGAGATGGCGAGACCGATTTTTACAAATTTAGATTTAAAAACAACCGTCTTATAGTTGTCCTAATCAAACTTCTGAATTACATTTGAATCCAATTTCCGGAATTAAAGGGGCGAAACATAAAATGTCATAAAACTACTCAATTCGATAGTCATTATAGGTAGGATAGCCAAACAAACTGATTTCGGCTGTCCTGACTGCCGGTTTTCGTATCCGGAGGACCGGAAATAGTGATTATATTTTCCCAAATGGATCTCACTCACTTTTCTCAGTTATGGGCCGACCGATTCTCACAAACTTAGATTTAAATGGAAGGTCGTGCGGTCCCATACGGAATTTCCGAAAATCATTAGGATCGAACCTCCGGTTCCGGAATTATAAGGTAAAATGTGTTTAACATTTTATGCCATCAATTAAAGGGGCGAAACAAAAAAGAACTGAAAAATTTCTAAATCGGCCTCAAAACTACTTCAATCGGTAGTCAATATCAGTAGACGGCCAAAATAAACCAGTTCTGGTTATGCTTTCCAGAAATGGAGAAAATGTTTTTGACGATTACAACATTATTATATATGATAAGGAGTGTATCGAAAATATGCTATCCACAATTTTTTCTTTCAATGAAAAACGATATTTTATTCAAACTAAAAAATGATCCTTTATTGTACAAGGTTAAACTTGAACATAATGAAAACCGGATGAAATTTAAGATATTCCTTCACGAATTTTCGAACTTTTGATCGAACGCTCTTCATCAAGTTCCAAATTTTTTTGAACTGCATGCTTCCAGCTGTCTTAGGGTCTTCTTGAAGACCCTCTTCACGATTGCCCAGTAACGTTCGATGAGTTGAAGCTGAGGACAATTTAGTGGATTGATATTTTTCTCAACGAAATCTATACCCTTTTCCGCAAGCCAATTAAGAGTGGTTTTGGCATAGTGAGCCGACGCTAAATCCGACCAAAACTGTGGAGGTGTACTATGCTTCTTATATAAAGGCATCAATCTCTTCTGGAGACACTCAGGTCTATTAATTTCTGCGTTTATAGTTCCGGTAGTGTAAAAAATGGTTGACTTCAAACCACAGGAACATATTGGTTGCCATACCAGTACCTTTCGACCGATTTTCTCCACTTGAATTATGAACCTAAAATAGGTTTTGAGTCCTCCTTTACATAGGTCTCATCGTCCATAAAAACGCATGCATCCGGACACTTAAAAAAACGCGAATAGGCGAATTTCCGGACCCTTGTTGCTGCTCGCTTCTTCTGTTTTGCACTTTGTTTCGAGATTTTCTGCTTCTTGTAGGTCTTCAGGTGATTTCGCCTCTTGATCCGCTGGATCATTCCGAAACTCGTTCCTGCTTTGACATTGATTTGTTCTTCATGATTAGAGATACCAGTTTCTGGTCCAGTTTCGGTTTGGAAGAACCGGATTTTCTGCCTCTTCTTGGTAGCTCATTCAAATAATAGTGTTCCCCAAATTTATTAGTGATGGTTTTAACGATATGACATGACGATATCCAAACCGCTTCACCAATTTTCGTATAATAATACCCTTCTCACTTAGACATGTGTCCAGAACCTTAATTTTCACTTCCTTTTCAAAACGCAACATTTTGAAAACGCAGAATTTCATCCGCATAAACAAGTAAACAAACGAAAGCTGACAGCCGAACGCACGGCATGCTGTGATCTGAGCATAAAAAACGATCACAAATACATGCGTGCAACACAAATGTATGTGGATAGCTTATTTTTGATACACTCCTTAGTATGATTGATGTGAGAAAGGCATCATTACACTATAAGGTGAATCAAAACAGCTAAACTGTTTTAACTGTAAATGATCGCATTGAAATCAAAAGAACATAGACGAAGCTTATATGAATCTCACTACAGCAAAAGAGAGTACCAATACCAACGTCACTAGACGATACCAAAATGTCGTCTGCACACGGAAAGACCGAAATCAGCATTTTGGCGAAAAATTAGTAGATTCTCTGATTTTAGTTAGTTATTTTTTGAGACAACTAAAAAAATCTTACTTTTGCTAATTTAGATTTTTTAATTCTAATTCCATTAATAATAATAAAATATTTGTTGAAATGGCTATTTTGTCGTGAATACGACTTATTTTACTATGGGGCGCCTTTTCAAAATGTACCCTCTGAGAGAGTGATAAGTTTTTTAACGTAAATATCTCTTGTTGTATCTAACGAATCAACATAATTTTTACTATATGCTTTTACTATATATCGAAAATATGATCACAATTTTATGATAAAATTTTCAGCTGTGTGACATAATCTAAAATAATTCAAAAATTTTCTGAAATGTTTGGTATAAACGAGTATCAAAGAGGATAACAGTGATCTGTGAAAGAATTTATATAATCTAACTACCAATAGAATCAAATCAGCCATTTTAATGGCTTTAAAGGTTTTCTAAAGAACTATTAGGATTTCTTCTTCGCAAATCGAAGGTAAAAATCCTCAGTTTAGTGCAAATCTAGAACTGTTTGATAAAATTTGTGCACTTTTCACTGTGAAATTCACAGTAATCGAGATCAAGTGAAGCCTTCTTTGTTTTTGCAAAAAATATTCCAGAGTTTAATATCGTAGAGAATTACGCAATTGACCCTTCTGAACGCAAGAAACGGATCCCTACAGCATTTTGATAGTTTCTTTCAATGAATTATGCAAATCCGAAATGAAATAATTGATATTAAAATTCTATATGCTGCTATTTTTATACCCAAGTAGCAATCCGCAACTAGTTCTGATACGACAAAGTCCAAACTATGTTGCAACAAAAGCACGAATATGTTTTTTATGTTATACTGGTTTAAACATGGTGCCAGCAATGTTTCATCATAACATAACTAGTTACGAAATAGTTATTTAGGTATCCAATCATAACATCTTTGTGTCATATTGTATTAAATATAATTTATAAGCTATCGTTACTTAATCCAAACATATCTTTAATCACAACAATGCTTCTAGCCACTAGTTGAAAATAAGTTTATTTGACTTCAATAGTAGCAACCCATAACTAGTTTTGATACCATTTAACACAACTGTGTTGCAACAAGAGCACGAACATGTTTTTTATGTTATACTTATTAAAACAAGGTGACAGCAGTGTTTCTTTATAACGTAAACATTATACTAACTATCATTTGTAGGTTATCGTTACTTGATTCTAACATATCTTTAATCACAGCTATGTTTTTAGCTACTAGTTGAAAAAAGGTTTATTTTCCGTTGCAAAACCAGACGGCATGGACACGTCGTTCTGTTCATCAATGCTCGTGGTTCCAAAAGGAAAAGATGACATACGCTTGGTTATAGATTTGAGAGGCCCTAATCGCTACATATTTCGAACTCCTTTCGCCATGCCCACACTGGAAAAGATTTTGGCGGAATTGAATGGAGCCGCCTGGTTTTCAACAATTGATCTTGCGCACGCCTATTTCCACATAGAGTTAGATGAGGAATCTAGGCATCTAACAAATTTTTGTACAGAGTTTGGAATGTTTCGCTGTGTGAGATTACCGTTCGGATTGTGCAATGCGCCAGATTTGTTCCAGGAAGTACTCCAACGGAAAATTTTGGGAGATTGCAAGGGATGTAAAAACTTTCAAGACGACATTTTAGTGTACGGAATAACCAAAGCTGAGCACGATGAAAACCTGAAAGCAGTTCTTTCCTGTTTGTCGAAACATAACGTAAGGATAAACAAAAACAAGTGTGTTTTTGGAAGCCAACAGGTGAATTTTTTAGGCTTTGATTTGACACCGGATGGTTGGATGGTCGAAGAAGAGAAACTATCGGCGATAAAGAACTTCAGAACTCCTATTTGCTGCTCGGATGTAAAAAGTTTTCTTGGGCTGATAACATTTGTAGACAAATTTATCATGCATCGAGCTTCCAATACGGTGTATCTGAGAGCGCTAGCTATTTCAGATAGATTCTACTGGACGGAGAGTGAGGAGAAGGAATTCTTGTATCTAAAGAACGAAGCTCTTAGCTTGATTAGACGTTTGGGTTACTATATCCCGTCAGATCCCATTGATTTATTTGTCGATGCCTCTCCTTGTGGTCTCGGCGCAGTATTAGTTCAATACAATAATGTTGGCCAACCTAGAATCATTGCGTGTGCTTCCAAAGTATTATCAACTTCTGAACAACGTTACCCCCACACACAGAAAGAAGCGCTGGCTGTGGTCTGGGGAGTAGAGCGTTTTGCTTATTATCTTCTGGCTAGACCGTTTGTAGTTCGAACAGATGCGGAAGCAAATCAATATATCTTCAACAGCAACCACAGATTAGGAAAGAGAGCCATAACTAGGGCAGAAGGTTGGGCTCTAAGACTTCAACCGTATGATTTTTCTATTCAACGAGTGACTGGCAAAGAAAACGTGGCGGACGCTCTTTCCCGCCTTATACCCGAATCTCAAAAATCTGAATGTTTCGAAGAGCATGTAGAAAAACATTTCTTATATGCATTAGATACAAGCTGTATGGAAATAACTTGGAGCGAAATTGAGTTGGCATCTGAAGACGATAATGAACTGCGTGCTGTGTGTGAAGCGTTAGAAAGTAAAATCTGGTCGAAGGAATTGAGAGCCTATGAAGCTCAAAGAAAACACATACAGAAACTCGGTTCTCTATTGTTCAAAGATGAACGTATTATTCTCCCTACAAACCTTCGACAAAAAGCACTGCGATCTGCTCATGGAGGCCATGTGGGTGAAATGGCTATGAAGCGAATAATGCGCCAATATTTTTGGTGGCCAAAGATGTCAAAGGACGTTTCTAATTATGTCACAAAGTGTGAAACATGTCTACTCTTGGCCAAGCGCAATCCGCCAGTTCCATTGACTTCTAGAGATCTCCCAGAAGGCCCATGGGAAATCCTCCAAATTGATTTTCTGTCGGTACCTGGTTTTGGCTCGGGAGAGTTTTTGGTGGTAACTGATACTTATTCACGATATTTATCAGTAGTCGAAATGAGAGCTATTGATGCAGAAAGTACCAATTTGGCATTATGCGAGGTGTTCCGAACTTGGGGTTTACCGATAATCATACAAAGCGATAATGGACCACCATTTCAGAGCAGTCCGTTTATCAAGTATTGGGAGGATAAAGGAATTAAAGTGCGCAAGTCTATACCACTTTGTCCGCAGACTAATGGAGCAGTAGAAAGACAAAACCAAGGTATCATTAAATCATTATCAGTCTCCAGATTAGATGGTACAAATTGGCGCCTGGCCGTTCAAAAATACGTCCATAAGCACAATACATTGGTACCACATTCTCGACTTGCCGTGACGCCATTTGAACTGTTGGTGGGATGGCGTTATAGAGGCACCTTTCCTAGCTTGTGGAACGCTTCTACCAATAACAAACTCGATCGTACCGACATATCTGAACGTGATACTGAATCAAAATTATACAGCAAACAGTATGCAGACCGAATGCGGGGTGCAAAGGAATCAAATATCCAAGTTGGCGATATAGTTTTTCTTTCGCAGCATAGAAGATCCAAGACGGACCCGGTTTTCTCTTCGGAACGTTTCAGGGTGATAACCAGGGAAGGAGCTAAAGTTGTAGTCATGAATCAAACAGGCGCTCAATATGCAAGAAACGTCCAAGAAATAAAAAAGGCTCCTGGTTTCGGATTAGATCCTTTACTCACAGATAAGTCATCCGATAGATCGGAACACTACGAAGTGGTAACACCGAATGAGACTGCGGAAACTGCACTGCATAACTCGGTTTCACAAGCAGGGTCAGGCAGAGCTCTGCGAGGCAGAAATCTAATATCCCGACCAAAAAGATTCGATGACAAATTTATTTATCATGTATATCACTAGAGTGTAAGTGCATTATTTTCAAATGATATATCTTCTATTTGTTGCTAAGATACTGTTTTGATTAAAACATTTTCATTAAACCCGAAGTAGTAAAATCGTCAACATTATTTGATGTCCTATTCATTTAATTTTTTTATATTTTATGACGTCGTTTCCTTAATATCCATTTCATGATTTATCTCAAGTGTTGTCTTGGTTGGAGTAACATTCGGTGTGACTGGTAAAACTTTGATTAGGAAAAAAAACGCCTTTTCGGAGAAAATCATTGGCATGCGATTTCGTTGAAATGTATCTCAAGCTCTAAATTTTCCTATAACAGAATTTGTTAAATGAATAAAAATAATTAACCCATGTGGATTGCATTACCTTTATTTATTTTTGAAAACAAATACAAATGTAAGCTGGATAACTAATGGACGCCGGACTGATGAATATTTTTCCGATGAACGGCTTACTTCGTAAAATAGTGCAGATCTGTAATTTAAAAGTGAAACGCAACAATTATTTATGAAGTGTAGAGAAGGGAAAGGATGTAGTGATACAGACAAACGATGTAATGATGAAGCCAAATGAACTATTTTATGTTAAAACTTACCTTATGTATTTGATTTATTGAAGAAATCAAAGTCCGTGTGAACTTTGTGTCATTGACAAATGTTTATGTTTGTTATCATAATATACTGACAGCTACACTGACAGTTCAAACAAACTGTCATAGAAACATAGAAAGAGATGCTAGATGATATTCGAGATTATTCAACGATATTGCTCATGACGTTACACTCTTAAAATAGCTCACTACAGATGAAGTTTACTATGGTTTGGAAAAAACATTCAAGTCGATCGTTTGATGTAAATTTTGTTCAAATGAGTTAATAGAAAACAGTGACAGTATGAATAATAATATAAATGAATGAACAAAAATGTGCAATAGCCGAATAACTATAACCGGAAAATTTCAGCTAAGAATCTGCCGTGGGACTGAAACAACTGTTTCTATTACATTTTATTGTGAGTGTGTACTGGAAACGGATATGGAAAAAAAAAGTAAAGGAGGCTAGAACGGCATTCTGTGAACTAAGCTTGTGACTAACGTGACGAAAAATATTGGATCGCTGAAAAATAAAAATTATATAAAAGCACATGTTTAAAAATTTGCATAGTTTCTAATATTCTGGACCGGGAATACGACAAATACGTTAACGTATATGTGAATCGTTACTGTGAATTGATATAGCAAAAACTTAGATATTATAAGATTATAACATATATTTTTTCATTGATTCAGATAGTTATCGGTAAGTTTTCCCAACGTTATGATAACGAAAATGCAAACAAAACAACCTTTGTTGGCTTGAATATGGCGAACACAATATGGAGTCTCAAGAAGTGTATGAAACGTAAATAAAACCAGGATGTTACTTTTTTCAAAACTACTTTTTGCCGAAAATAGTGAAAGGCAGAATGGTCATTTTTGTTCTATGCACTATCATAAACACGAAGAAAATAATATAGGGATTGAACATCGATTGTGATAATATTATAATTCGCATGATATATGAATTTAAAATGAAGAGGAATCACGCTACTTGGAATAATTTTGAGCATTCTGAACATAGGGTTATTTTGTTGTTTATTTATTTTATCTTCATAAGCAAATTTTGATTGAAGGCGCATAAAAAACAGTTAAATAAAAGTGAATTCCGGTCGACAGTTTTTGGATCGTTGTCAAATTTGTACCTTGTATCAAGTTTGTGATTTAAAGTACTCTTCTACTTTTTTATTGATGATAGAAAAGTATTCTGAATTCATTCAATGTTTATAATGTCGATGGTGACTAAGTTTCAACTAGTTTACTTAGAAACAAGTTATTTTCATGTTATGAAAAATAAGTTATTTCAGTATGGCATTACAACGTAACGACAACTTATTTTTAGCCGACTTAACAACTAGTAGAAACTGCGCTTTTTGAGTCATGCAAGTGGTTAGATGTTAGTAACAATCACTCAAATATCTGGTTGTAAACTAGTCACAAACAAGCTAGCGTAACAAAAATTGTTACTTGGGTAGCCGCTAGGACCGCCCACTAGTGAAAAAGCTACAAACGAAATCACGTAAAAAGAAACCTCTTAACAAAAATTGGGCCAGTTTGGATTCTATCGCCACTGCGAGCAGATGTATTTTGTGTCGTTTGCAAAGCTAGTTTCGCTTTCGAAAAGAGCGATTACGTCACAGCTGCTAGTCGTTTGCATTGGTGAAAAAACAACGAAAAGGGGACAACGGTGGAGAGCATCACACAAAATTAGCCGTTCTAATGGCTCTAAAAGTTTTCTAAAGAACTATTAGGATATTCTTCGCAAATCGAAGGTAAATATCATCAGTTTAGTGCAAATCTAGAACAGTTTGATTAGATTTGTGCACTTTTCATTGTGTGAAATTCACAGTAATCGAGATTGAAGCCTTCTTTGTTTTTGCGAAAAATGTGAAAAAAGGGGAATGCTTGCATAATTCATACAATTGATCAACTAATTGATATTTGGAAGTGTTAAGGAACATGTCAGTTGTTTTCGTATTCACGACATCCAGTTATGTCTCTGACACTACCCACCTGCCTTTTTTAGTTGAATTCACCAATTAAACGTTCTGCCATTTCTTAGCTAAGGCACACTTCATATCCATTCAACTAATTTTTTAGTTGAATTAGAGAAATGAAGCTTTGTTTTCTACCAACATAAATAGCTGAATTGGTTTCTGCAATTTGCAGCTATATGGCGCTCTGTCACCGAAAACACGTTAACGCCGTAATGACTACTAGCCACTACTATCGAAAAAAATTTCAGTCGCGGTTGTCTTTTATTTATTGGTAGGTATGAATACGATGTTGTATTGGAGAAAAAGACATAAACAAAACATCAACTTCTTTTTGAAAATTTTTCTTCAAGGTCGCTGTTTTCTTCATTCGACTTCGCGAAATCGACTCTCTCACTGAAGACTTTAAGCACTCGGAAAACATAAACCGAATACATATACAATTAGAGTGCAACATTCGAGACTCACTTCACTGTTCCGCGTAAAAACATTATTACGCACAATCGCTTCGAATGCGCACAATTTCTGAATAAATACGCACTTTCCACTAATAGTTTACGTCATTTTTACATATCGGTTTAGAAATTTATATATGGATATATCGTAAACATCAAAACAATTTGCAAGCAATTTCAACAAGACTGTCCTTTTTAGCCTTTTAATGGATTGTTTTACTTTGACACTTCTCATGAGTTTTTGGCTAATAAACTTGTTAATAAGACCACTTTCATTTTTGTTTTCTTTGTGCTGTCCTTCAGTAATGATGGTGATAGATAAATAGAAACAAATTTTCTGATTTTAATAACAAAATTAGTTGTCAATGAGAATTTCGTGTTGGATTGAAATATTGCTGGTTTGTGTCCAGGACATTCGCCAACTAAACACATTCTCTAAAAATAAGAGTTTTTTTCAGCAAAGTAAATTCTCAATTTTAACTATTTTTCTAGTTATTTTGGAAATTCTGTTGTTAAAATCAACTAATTCAAAAACAGTAATACGAATTAGGCGCAGAACTAATTTCGGTCGTTCCGTGCAGGGAAATTCAGCCTTATTTAAAGTCTCAATCTTTCTTCAATATAACGGAAATCTGTCAAATTTAACCATAAAGAATGTCTAAAAAAGAACAAATTATATTTATTGTACTCTAGAACATCTTCGTAAATGAAAGAAAAACATCACAAATTACGAAGCTTTGCGCAGTGGCGATATCGTAACCAATAAAGGTTCAACCGCAATTGCTAGTTGAAAACCACAAGTACGAGCACCAACAGGAAGAAAAAAAAACATTGTGAATCGTTTTCTGCCATTGTTTCTACGGCACTCTAATCTGTTGGAACCGTAGTCGTGTTCAGAACTTCAATTCCAGTCAATTTTTCACCAAAAACGTTATTTCAGTTTTGATTTGGTTTTGGATTGCCGTTCTTTCATCACCAATCGACGTCGACCCCGTCGAGGCACTGATTTTGGCATCACATGCTAAATTTTCAACCTACGGAGCAACCCCCGGACAAGGGACCGGCAGAGTTCGTTTGGATTCGTTTGGTTCTTGCGGTTTCCCAGAAACATAGCAAACCACAGCAAATATCCGGCCGTTAAAAGGCACAGCTCGGAGTTGATAGATGATTCTGTGTTGAGTTTTTGAACTGTGATCTTTTCGCACTTGCAAAAATCAGTATGCTTGACAATGTTTTCTCATTTTCCGCCGGATTTAACAACGTCCCCTTTCCTGTTCGTCCGATGTTTGTTGAGTTGACTTTCGTGCTCGCTCATATCAGCGTGCGTTGTTAAACTGGCTGTCCAGCACTATTGATGACCTGTGTGAAAAAAAGAACATGTGTCCGAGCATGTCCAGCTCATCGTGGTCAGTGTAAGGACAAATCCAAATGTAAAACTATACCTGCTTTGGTTTGTACATTTAAACGACTAAGTATAAACATCCGATACCATAAACAGGTGCTTCTTCCATCAAACCCGAACCAGCTGAGAGTCGCATCGCATCAAGAGTAGGAAAAAAAATGAGGCATTTTTCGCATTTCCTGACCAGCGGTAACCAGCGGCGACCAGAAGCGATGTCATGACGACCCACGGGACGGGAGTCGATGGGCCGCGGCTTTCTGCAACCGGAGCAACCATCGTTTGGTCGAGCCCGAAGACTACCGTTCGTTGCTGGCAGTATCTATGATACGTCTAGTTAACAGCACACCGACCGTAATAAGGGACGAATAGTGAGTGAGCTTGAGAAAGAAAGAGCGCACGACGGACAATGACCCACGTGCGTCGCAAATCATTACAGACCCCGCACCGGGTTTGGCTTGGCTTACGGAATGACGAAGACGCAACCGACAACAACGACGACGACGACGATGACGACGAGCAGCGTGGTGCCCGCGATAAGTGGAATTAATTAGTTCGATTCGCGGTTACCGTTATGGGTTTCGCATATTAGCCGCAACTCTGACACCCAGAGCAAAACCGGCGAGCGACTGACGGACGGTTTGTCTTCGGCCGAGGGACGAGGGCCGCGGGTTCTGTGCACTGTACGCAAGATTGAAAGGGAAAATTGATCGTTCTTTTTCGTCTTATTTACAATGGGGTATTCTGCTTTGCGGTACTTTGACCGAGTCGGCAAGCTGGGGCATTGGGACCTCATGCGTATGCGTGTGTGTGTAGTAAGAACCAGAGAATAAAAAATAAAACAGACGAAATCCGGCGGTTCTCAGAGCAGATGATTGCTGCTATTTATGCGTAACTAATATGAAGATTAAACTCGTACAATGATTGACATCATCCAATTCTTCAAAATATTGGATCTTTTCGAGTGATGTCTTTGTTTTCCATTCTTTAGATTTTTTACTTCTTTTCGGTACGCCCCAGTTTCACATTTAACTTGATATGAGTGACGTTTTTTAGTGCTTGAAAAATGATGGAGCGTTTAATTTTTTATTATATTGCAAAATGTCTTTTCGATGCATTATTTTTTAATATAAAAATTGCTTCTTGTACAAGTTCCAGGACTTTTTAAACAGCGCGACTCCTTGTTTCGCCCTCTAACTAAAATTTTTATCCGTCAATTGTGTATCCTGTTGTCGTATTGAACAATCCAATCAGTGTGATCACCACGAGATAGCGTTATGGTTTGTTTTGACATATCCCATGTATTTAGAAATTTTTTTGACGAATTTTTCAATTTACTTGAGTTTGAAAGAATGCAGATGGCAAAACCTTACAAATATGGGTAAGAAAAACGATTATTCACGTGTTGTCATCAAACATATGATTTCAAATTGTCCTATACTCTGGACAATCTAGGATGAAATTTGAAATTTTCAGTTCACATACAGATTTGATTTAGATGGTAAAACATGAGTAAATATACTAGTCATACAACTTTTGATCATAATTTATCAATTAATCTCAAAATCCAACCCAAAAAACAAAGAATGTCCTAGATATGAAAACAGTACCCAACCTCACTTCTTCGAATTTGATATTTCATGCTACAATTTCTCCATAAATATCAATCAAACATACCACGGAAAGTTACTGAATCATTAATGATCGATTTTTTTACCAAATTTTCACACGTTTTTGTATGTTATTCATAAGAAAAAAAAATAAAAACCCTGCATTTTGTTCGAATCTTCAAGCAAAATCTGAAAATTATTCACCATCGCTTAGTTCAAAGCTCGCCACTCGGGCAGCGCAGTGATCGCAAAAAAGATGGTTGGATCCTTCAATAATCCTCGATACCGCGCTGAATGTGACAGTACTTTTGTAGTGTCGGTCAGAAAATAAGTTTCGAACAAAGAGCCAACATTAAGATTTATTTTAAACTTGATAAAACTTTTACCGAAACTCATCAAATCATGAAACAAGTTTATGGCGATGATTGTCTATCCCGCAGTCGTATTCACGAGTGGTTTAAACGTTTTCAAGAGGAACGGGAAGATTTGTTGTGAACGAAAAAAATACGGAGATTGTGCGTGAATACATTAAAAAAGAACCGCAACAATCGGTTAAATATATGGAATCGGAATTATCAATATCCGCAGCATCGATTTATCGTAGTTTGACAGAAAACAAAATAAAAGAAAAGTTTGGGCTCGATTTGATCCGCACACTTTGAACCAACACAAAAAAGACCTCATTATTCAGCATTCAAGAGACATCATTAAAGAGACAAAAAAGGACCCAAACTTTTTGTTTTCTATTGTGACTGGTGACGAAACATGGTACTTTGAATATGAACCCGAAACCAAGCGTCAAAGTGCGAAGTGGCATTCTTAATGTTGGCTCTTTGTTCGATGCTCATTTGCGATCGACACTACAAATGTTAGGGAGAGTGTTCGGTTACCGGCACCATTTTATTTTAAGCTCATAACTTCTGACTAAGTGCGCATTATGCGGACATCTACACATCAATGGAAAGCTGAAGTCCCTAGATAACAACTAATTAAAAAACTAAGTGGATTTATTGGATTGTAAAATTTTTATTATCAATTTAGTAAAGTGATGAATTTTGGCCTTTTCAAAATTGGTGTTTCGTTACCGGCACCCCAAAAATATCGGAAAAATATAAGTAAAGAATGCAATTATTCAACGGAAAACCGGAATTTATTTTTTTCGGAGGCCTTTTGGATAAAAGTCTCCATTGTCTGATGGTCACTTCGCCTTGGCTCTCTTGGCCGATGATTTGGATGGTGGCGCCTTTGGTGTTGATTTGGCCGGACTTCCACGTTTTTTTCTTAACCGGAGCATCTGATGTATGAGCAGCTAGATATTTGGCCAAAACTTTGGCTTGCTTTGTCTCGACAGCAGCCTGCATATCACTGACAATTTTTCACAAATTGTCGAACCCCTTGGGGTGCCGGTAACCGAAATCGGTAGCCATTGAGAAAATGACTAAACAAATCTTTGGTTGCGAAAATTTTGATAGCATCCGGGATTAAATCACGAAACAGATCGATTTCACCTCATAAATATTCAATCCAGTCACCTTTCCGATTTATGCTCTTCAATTTATGGTACTATAAAAAAAAGTCAGAAGAAACTTTTGTGTTGATTTCCACGCAATTAAAATTTGTTTTGAACGCAGCAAAAAGTACAAGCGTCTGTTTGCTTTGGTATTCGGCACAAAAAGAACGTGCTGTTATTACACACACATGACATTTGTCGGAATGACGCTATCTACTTTCTGTCAAAAGTTACGGTGTGGTAGCGGCAACCGAGCACCTTACCCTACTGTTTTAATATCATTATCTCAAGATCACTTTTGATTCTAATACTAAAACTTGCATGCATGTTTCGCTCTGGAACAAAAATGTGTTGGATGCTGATGTCTTTCCTACCGTGCATTCGATGAAATACTGCACACAGTGGAAAAAGCCTGAAAATATTTAACAATTGAGCAATTCCATGTGGAATCGGCTGACTGTTGGCACGAGCCTTTTCGATTTGCATGAAATTTTGCATGTGATTTCGGAGTTATAGGGTAAATTGTGTTAAATAGTGTACACCGTCATTTAAACCGACGGAACAAAATGTGTAAAGAATTGTCGAAACTGAACTAAAAAATACACAAATTGATAGCCATTATTAGTAGGCAGCCAAACAAACAGATTCTGGCTATCCAGGTTCCCGGTTTTCGATTAACGACGGGAGATAATAGTCATATGCTCAAAAACGGAGCTGACTTATTTTTCTCAGAGTTTGCAGAACCGATATTTCCAATCTTAGGGTCAAATGAAAGGTCTTATGGTCCTACCAAATATTACTGCATATTTTCGGATTCAACAAAAATTTAAACCCCCAAAAATCTCCCCTGCGCTCGAGCCAGTCATGAATAAATACACGTTCTCAATGGTAAAAGAGTTTAATGTATTGGCTGTTCCTAACAAAAAATGTGGCCGTTCATTGGATCTCGATATAAAACTCGCTCGAGTACTAGTTCTTTTAATTGAACTCTGCATCACTGAACGGTTCTTTGAAATGAACTGTTTTGCGCATCTCTACCAAAAATGCGTCACCTCTTCAATTCTTGAGGATAGCTTGTTAGAGGAACTTGAATAGAAAATTGTAAATGAGTTCTAGATCGAGGGTATCTTGCAATGGTCCTTGGAGACCGGCTGCTTTGGGTCCAATAATAGACACAACGCTGTCGTCGGCAAGTTGACTTAGCGTGCAGGATGTGTTGATACATTCATCAATGTAGTTTACGTAAAAGTTGTATAAAAGGGGGCTTAAGCATAAGCCCTGAGGAAGACTCATGTAACTGAATCGTATTGTCGACAAATCACCATGCGCGAAATACATGTATTTCTCGGACAATAGATTATACAAAAAGTTATTCAGAATTGGTGAAAGACCATGCTGATGCAACTTCTCAGATAGGATGTTTATGGAAACTGAATCAAAAGCCCCCTTGATGTCTAGGAAAACTGACGCCATTTGTTCTTTACGAGCAAAAGCCATTTGAATTTCGGTTGAGAGCAACGCAAGACAATCGTTCGTTCCTTTGCCACTGCGGAAACCAAATTGTGTATCGGAAAGTAAGCCATTAGTCTCGACGAAACAGAGGCTGGTTTCCCTGGTTTTTGAATGGCGATAACTCTTACTTGTCTCCAGTCATGTGTCATCCTCAAGAAGTCTATTGAATAAATTCAATATGCGCCTTTTGGCAGAGTCTGGCAAATTTTTCAACAAGTTGAATTTGATTTTGTCCAACCCCGGAGCTTTATTGTTACACGATAAAAGCTCAAGTGAGAACTCTACCATCGAAAAATGTGTTTCGTTTCTGTTTGATGAGGCGACGCGCATGATCGTCTGTTCCGGAACAGATTCAGGACATACTTTTTTAGCGAAATCGAATATCCAGCGGCTAGAATATTCCTTTCGTTCATGGTGTTTTTGTTGCGCATTCGTCGGGCTGTGTTCCTAAGAGCAGGCTTCCCAGCAGTACTGCTTTTCAATGACATCCGCCACGAGATAGCATGAACTGTCTGAGTGCAAAGTCGAAAGCCCAGTCTACAATATGTGTGAAGCATATGCCGAACTGTAATGGCAACAGCGCTCGCATGCCAAAATGAATGCTGTCACTGAGACAGTTCCTACTCACCAGTTTGATGAGAGTATTCTATCCGGAGAGTAGTCAAACCGAACGGGCTGTTTGTATCCTGTTTCTTTATGTTCGCTCATTCGTATAAAATGTTACGGAGACAGCCTTTGAAAATCGAAGACATCCTTTGATTTTTAGGGAATTACTGTTACGAAGGGCTGTCGCAAGCCGGCTGTCTCATCAATGTTTCTTGAAGCAATAAACCGGCTGTTTCTGGGGACGAGCTGTGGTTCATAGTGCGCTCGCACTATTTCGGCTGCCTCAGTGAAATGGTACTAGTACATACGATTGCGTTGTTGGGATTACCTTTGCAGGAAATTTTAGGGTTTCATTACATTACCATTGTGAAATAAAGAAATTGTTTTAGATTTATATATACTGTCGGCGAAGCAATGAATTTTAATAAGTAACGAATATTAAAAGATAAACACAGAGTTTTGTGTAACGGCTCATATATGTGAATTTCTAAAGTATTCATCCTTAGTGCTTCCTTCTTATTCCTAAAGAAACAGATACACTTCCATTCATTAATAATACTCCCAAAATGTCTTATGCACCCTTATTCTGAATAACGACGTTTCGATTTTTCTGTTTTTCCTAGGATAACTAAACCAATAATTTTTTTAGGATCGGAAATGACAGCCACAATATTATTATTATTATTATTATTATTATTATTATTATTATTATTATTATTATTATTATTATTATTATTATTATTATTATTATTATGATTATTATTATTATTATTATTATTATTATTATTATTATTATTATTATTATTATTATTATTATTATTATTATTATTATTATTATTATTATTATTATTATTATTATTATTATTATTATTATTATTATTATTATTATTATTATTATTATTATTATTATTATTATTATTTGATGAGTTGGCTAGAGCTGGTGCAACGAATGATTTCGTTGGTCCTGAACCAGCTTTACCACTTTCAACTAGTTGTATAAAGCACAAGATTCGTTCTTGGGCTGCATCCAATCATGCCAGCTACTGGCGCAGCTTGCAAACTTGCGCTCAGACAAAAGCATTTCTACCAGATTTACATCTGAAAATGTCAAAGTGTCTACTGTATTTTTCCAAGCATCATTGCAGTATTCTGGCCAGAGCTCTGACTGGACATTGCAAACTCGATTATCACATGGCTACTATTCAACGTGCTGAGTATTATTATTATTATTATTATTATTATTATTATTATTATTATTATTATTATTATTATTATTATTATTATTATTATTATTATTATTATTATTATTATTATTATATTTATTTATATACATTTTTCAATATATCATTTTTCTTTTTTTTAACATAACAGAAAGAAAACTGTTAAATATATGCAATGAACTCGGCTCTCAGAATGTTTCACTATTCATTTACAATATTTAAAGTTCCAAACGTTTAATTTTTTTAAATGCGGACACAGGCTACAGGTTTTCGTTTTTGAACCTAGACGCGGGCTACTCTGACTCCGAGTAAAACGAACACGTTTTACGCGCCCTAAGCAACAACTCATGAAAAAAAGATAAAATAAACAAACTCAGCTGGATGCGTGGTGCGACCCGAAAAAATTTTCAGAGCGAAACTACGCGATTGGAGTCCGCTCTAGAGCGACCTCAGGTTGCTAAAACAAACATATTAAACGTTGTTTGGGCGACTCTGGGTCAGCTTTCGTGCTGCTCTGATCAATAAACGAAAACGGTATTAGATTTGTAACTGCGGAAGTCGGATCCGAATTAAATTCAATAGTAACCTATGCAGCCTTTTCATTTCAGCCTGATTTGGGAAAAAAAGTGCAGTCATGCCTGAGAAATTGAGTGACGTTGTTTGACACATACAATACACATGCATACACACGGAGGAATTGCTTAACTTATCTTAGTCGAGTGTCAACTTTCACTTGTCGAATTTTCAAGTAATTTCAAAACCTTTTTTTATGACAAATCAAAATCTATGTATAGACACTATGAAATTTTTATAATTCCAATGGCAGATATAAGATTTTTCAAAACCAAATTGAGCTTGAATTCATGTTTAGGTAGTTTTTGTTACTTACCATTTTTGGAAATATAAGTGTACTTTATAGGTAATCGTACTCCCCAAATTTCCCAACCAGAACCGGCAATGAAATTCAATACGATGAATCTATAGTGATTTTGAAACCTCAAATGATAAGATTTTAGCTCTAAATTAATCAAAATTCATGTTTAATTCATTTTTTCCCATCGATTTGTAGTCTTTCCAATTGTACATGTGTGGAATAATATGATGGAGTAGGTCTTGGTTTAATTTTACTATTAAAATGTTCGACAGGTTTTGTACGGACAATTTTGTCCGAGCTGGCGACAATACTAACGCCAGAGCGCTAAACGCTCTTTCAACAGAAACTTGCGTTGCAGGCACAGTCATGAGGGTTAAAGCAACTTCCGAAATTTCTGGATGAGAGTCTTTTCGATTTTCCCAATGCTTCCAAACGTCAAACATGTGACAGTTTCAACGTGTGTAAAAGTCGCGAACTTCTGGTAGCTATGACCAAAATAATATAATAGTTAATATGCCGTTTCTAGAGATAAGATAATTCAATGCATAACAGGAAGAAAATGAATTCCAGATTATCAGCCCATATGTATTTTGGAATATATTCCAGGTTAATAGAAACACTATACTATTCATATATAGAAGATAACTTGATATGTCTGGAAAGCTTGAGACCATATTACACAAGAAAGACATTATTACATAACTTGGGGAATTAAAACTTTTTTTCTAAATAAAACATAATAAACATTCGAATCTGTTACGGGCAACCATGCTGCATTCCACGCTTTTTTGGAAGAACCGGAATTTTTCATTCAGTTTTTGCATTCAAAGCTTTGTTGTACGGTACCTGAAAATAAAATGTTTCTAAATGATTTTTGCCTTGCAAATTCCGACTCCAAATTTTGCACTCAAGGTTTTTATTCGATTGGTGGTTCAATGTACATATAACGAACTTAACGAGCCAGATTTTGTATGTTTCAGTTCTGACTTGGAAAGATTCTTAGTGTCCGTAGTATTGCAGCACTGACCATGCAATAGTCCCGTAGACTTAGGCCGAAGGCAGAGTGGGCGCGAGAAGCTGTGCCGAGCTGGTGACTGACATTAGCAAACCTAGAGCGGGAA
Source organism: Malaya genurostris (assembly GCF_030247185.1). Taxonomy (NCBI): domain Eukaryota; kingdom Metazoa; phylum Arthropoda; class Insecta; order Diptera; family Culicidae; genus Malaya; species Malaya genurostris. Next base: position 60,222,628 of record NC_080570.1, on the reverse strand, counting down.
TGATATTAGCAGCAAATCAAAGGGACCCTGTCAGAGTGAAAACTGAGCAGATTTCTCGCTTGTACTCTGACAGGGCTCCTTTCATTTGCTGCTAATATCATTCCCGCTCTAGGTTTGCTAATGTCAGTCACCAGCTCGGCACAGCTTCTCGCGCCCACTCTGCCTTCGGCCTTACAAGTCGACTGCAAAGTTGAATGCTATTCAGAATCACGCTAACTAGTATCGAATACAGAATCTTTAATTTGAATATATCTTTTGCTACAAACATTCATTCACCGTTTACATCTAAAATCTGATTCAATTGACTTATACACTCTTGTATAAGAAACGATCGCGCCTTTGATATCCTGAAGGAAGAGATAAAGAGGATGAAAATAATGCTCCACGCACATCAGTACGCCCCTACACTATGATTGTTACAGCCGACAAACCGAACGTAAACTGCCTGAAACGAGCACGCCGAACTGTCTCAGATCTTTAATTATGAATATAATTTCTTGAAAACAAACTTTTCTTTCAATAGAATTTCATTGATCGATCGATTCATAGAAGATCGACCAAAATATAAAAATTAAATATTCATTAAAACCAAAGTCCGTCCTTCAATCCGTTTCGTATATTATCAATTCTCAATTATATTCTTATCAATGCCCTACCAACGGTGATTGCTATGCGCAATGATCAACCGCAAAGCAATCACCAAAGGCAAAACTAAAACCCACATGCTTGCCTCGAATCTTCATAGCAAACCAAGAGCAACAAATTTGAACCGCACCGGCTACTGTCGCAGACCTGGTCAAGGGAGAGTAATATTTTGCTCTCGACAGAAACAACGCAGTGACTGATACCCGAAGTTTACTGTCGCAACAGCGAGAACTTCATGCTTCTTCGGCTGTCGTGGACCATGACAAAATGTCTTAAGATGGAATGAACTGTCGAACGAAGTGAATGACGGCAACGTTGGCTGTACAGAACTATTTGTCTAAGGGCTGTCGTGATGAAACCTATCACAAGGCTGTCATGGAAAGAGTAGCAAGACAGCCTCAATAATAATGTCGCGCGGCGGTACATTTGGGAAGCCTGCCTAAGAGTGCTCATTGATGTTTCTCTCGATAATCCGCTTACGAATCGACGTCAATAACCGCTTTTCTTCGCTTTAATCAAGCTTTTCATTTTAGCGTCTAATGCCGCGTAGTTTCTAAAATTATCAGGTGTTCCGTTTTTCCGAAACTCGATAAATGATTAAGCTCTCTCCGCTTTTAATTCTGAGCACTCTTTGTCTCACCACGGGTTGGAAGGACGGACGTTAGTTTTCGCGCCGGGTACTCGTTTCGTCTGAGTTTGAGTCGCGGGGTAGAGAATCAAGCTAGCCAAAAACGTGTACTCTTCCTCCGGAGGATGTTCTTGTGTTGTTTCTAGTTTCTCAGATATCGAATTTGCGTAGCATTTCCAATCAATATTTCGTGTGAGGTCATAAGAAACATTGATTGTCTCCGATGGTCCTAATCCGTAGGCGATTGAAATCACGATAGGTAGATGATCGCTACCGTGGGGATCAGGGATCACCTTCCACGTGCAGTCCAACCGTAGCGATGTCGAGCAAAGGGATAAATCCAGCGCACTTGGTCTTGCTGGTGGTGCAGGAATTCGTGTCAGATATCATGGGTCATAGCTGATCTGTTATCGTCGTGAAGACAACCCCATCCCGTACCGTGAGAGTTAAAGTCTCCTAAAACCAACGTCGGTGCGGGAAGGAGCTCTATGATATCACTGAGCCACCGATGCCCAACCGAGGCTCTTGGGGGAATGTAGATGGAAGCAATGCAAAGGTCCTTGCCTTTAATTGTAACATAACATGCGACAACTTCAATACCTGGTATCGATGGGAGGTTAATGCGATAGAAAGAATAGCACTTTTTGATAATGATAAAATCGAGGAAACTCTTATTTCAGAAGTTAACCAAGTTTTACACAATGCAAATGCGTCATATTTCAGATGAATTACTATAAATTAATTAAAATTACTTCTACAATTCCACCGCAGAACAGTGACTGAATCTGTGACCTCGTTGGGTGACTTAGGATTGTATCCATTTGAACAAAACAAACAACAACTGACAACTGTCGTCAAGAAAAGTATTCCTAAATCGTTAAAGGCATCAGGAAACAAATATTAGATCATCCACCACAAAATGAATCTGAAGAATTTCAGACAGTGAAAGCTAAGGCTGCAGCATTCGACGAAATCATTGAGAATTCAAAGGCGAAATTTACCGAACCAGATTGCTTAAGAGATGATAAAATGCGGATACTCTCAATTTTACCCAACTGGTGGTCTGTTCCAATGACGATGAAAACATTTAATGTGAATAAATAACGGTCTCACTGGTAAAAGAATTGGTTGAGGAGCAAGAAGTATTGACTGTTCCTAACGAAAAATGTGGCGGTCCATCGGATCCCGATATAAAACTATGCTTTATACTATTGGTTTTCTAAAAGAAATCAGGATAATGTCACAGTAATCTCATTTTTTTATATGTCACAAAGGAATATGACGAAGGATCAATAGAATGGAAAGATAATGATTAAGAAACAAAAATGTTTCAGGGTACACAAAAATATCATTGCTTCATTCCAATAACATGAACAAGATTGCTGCGAGTTTCTTTTCAACCACCACAGAAATTAGTTACTATATTATACATAAATCTGCGAAAAACAAAGCTTAAAATCGAATTTCACAATCGATACAGATAATTAAAATATGAAAATATACATCTATAATAGGTGTCGGAAATATTAAAGTTGGTTTGCGAAACGGTTGAAAGTAAATCATTGAACTTATTCCTACGAAAACATCGTTTTCCGAGAATGAACAAAAAGTTTTTCTTCGGGAAACTTATTATGCATCACCCTTCCAACTGATTTTAATATTCATTAGTTTTCTTGTAGCTTAACATTTTGCGTGGTATGACATGAAAATAATCTTACGAAACTAAAAATTATGAAAAAAAAAATTTTTCGATATTTTCAAAAATCTGAAGATTTTTTTTTCAGTGTATTTTTTTTCGAAGGTTTGGGTAGACAAAATTTTCGTAGAAGCTATAGATGTTGAGTTATAATTGTTCGAAAATAATGTTGCTTAAAACACATGCGCCCTTGTCAAAAACTAATCTTGAGTGAAAAAAATCTCTAAACCAGTGAAAAATACTTCTTTATGCAAAGTTTCATGCAAATCGAAGGGGGTCGTGCCAACAGCCAACTGATTCCGCATGGTATTGCTCTCTTGTACCATAATGGACGATGAATTTCATTCAAATTTCATGGTCAGGCTTTTCATATCGCAACGCAAATGTACGCCGTTGCTGAACATTTGCGGACAAAGACGGTGTCCAAATTCCCGAAGAAGTATTTGATTTCGCAGTCCATAAGTAGTTGTGTTCGAAAATCTAAAAGTTTTGTTTCAACCGACACTATAAATAAGGATGTGTATGAGCAAGAATGTCTGCGAAAACGGGTGCTACCTTTTATCAGAATCCACGACTCTCAAGCTTTGGGCTGATTTGGCCTCTTGTCACTATGCGAAATCTGTCCTGAAATGCTATAATGTACAAGAGGTTAAATACGTGCCAAAAACAGCTAATCCACCAAACTGTCCAGCGCATCGCCCAATAGAGAGGTACTGGGCTACTCTAGTTAAGTTGAAACGCTTTGAATATTATTATTTTGAAATAACTAACCGGTTTTGGTGAACGATGTGTAAATTGTCAGACTTAGTCATTTTAATCAACCACCCTAAACTTATGCCCATTTTATTAAAGACCTAGAAGAAATCTCTCAAGTCTCGGAAGCTGGTATTCAACATGCTATTCTTGACATAAATATAAATAAGTTTAATTTTCACGCACTGCTTAGAATGAAGTATTTCCGCAATGTCGATTCCCGACTGAAAAGGATTCTTTCTCTTATATGATGAACCGTTGTAGTGCAGAATTTATGTTGCTCCTCTGATAAGCACCCAACTAAGAGAAAGCACATTTTCTTGTTCATGTTCAAGCCAAGGACACGTTCCGACTATGGAGGGGATTGGGGATATTGCGGAGCGTGACCAAGACGCGCTGTCGCATCATACCGGCAGCAAGAGTTATCCGATTCCAGCGGAAAGCTGGTCGTTTGATATCAGATATAAGCACTGGCAAATAATACTTCACTCGGTACCGGCTTGCGGCACCACACCGTCCGGAAAGAAAATCATTAAACGAGCACACTCCACTTCCCACCAAATCACGAAAAGCTTCGTAGGATCTTTCGCACAGTTGTGCCACGAGCAACAAGGCTCTTGCTTACCGAGACACCAAACAGGGTCTTGCGTTGCGACGACGATGTTCCTTTGAAACCGTGGCGTTTTATCGCCCCATTCTTTGCGTTCGCTTTGAACTTAGCAATTTGGAACCACTCCTATCGTTCTGACTCAAATTGGGCCGATATTATGTACTCGAATGGCACCCTAAATGCAGTTCCCGTTCCCTTGTCAAAACACCGTGTTAGGACTTGAGCACGCCTCCGGTAAATCCTGATACGATTACAATTCGCCCCCGAGAGGAGTGGAAGCGCTGACACGAGAGGAGATAATGGGGTGTCAAGGCATCGTTCAAGATCACGTAATAACGTTCGAATGTTATTTTCCGCCAGAGAAATTATTTCACGATGATACACCCAAATACGGGGGCGGGGATGCATTGCGTTTGCCTCGGCAGAAAGTGATTTTGGTCTCTCCTTCTCGAACAGGTAGGCTTTTCAGGCACTCAGCAGGTGGGATTTGCTGCGTTTATCAGACCGTGGCTAGCGACTCGCTCGATATTTGTTGCTCGTTATCGCATCAGTTGTTAATGATGGAATGATCAAATTTTTAACTGCGTGCAAATTATGAAAGCATGGTGATGGAGTGCTCGCCATATCATTGAACGAAATACATGCAACAGCGTTCGTATCTGCTTTATTAGAAAATTATTGCTCCCAAGGTGCGTTCTGTTCGGGGCGTCGTTGTTTTGAAATGAGTCAATAAGCCATAACCATGCGAGATGTGGTTCGATACATCAAGTATAAGTTTCTCTGATGTAACGTAAACGAATTTGATCATACCGAAGTTTATCATCTGATCGGTAATTACAGTGCTCGTATTTAAATACCAAATTTGAAACATTTTTCCATTGTTTGCCTAACCATAACTACTATTAATTACACTATGGTGCGTTAATATTGTTGATACATTTTAAAGTTGAATTTTGATGTCAGCACTCATATCTCAAATATGAGGAAAAAGTTTTAAAATGCGAAATCTGTTTGAAAAGGTCCTCATTTTTTATGCCGATTTTCACTCTACATGGATTATGAACTGAGCGACAAACACGAAACATACGAACCAAAGTGCAACAAAACTTGTGCTAATTTTTACTTTAGTAGTACATTCAGTCGTATAAACTCGCCATTATCGTAATTGTGCTAGTCACCGCATGGTTGTATGACGCGAATAACGATGTCCGATTTTCGCAAGTGATCGATCACCGTGCAATCGATTAGTTGTTCGACAGCCTGTTTTTTTTAACATCGTTCAATCAAACTTACAATCCTATAAATTGCACTAATCGATTAGAGGTAAAAACAATTGAGAGAAATGGGTCATGCAAACTTAATGTTAGATGAGCTTGAATTTTACTGGTTTCGTCTGTAACTTGCGTTCTGCTAGCAGGTTCGACTGTATAAATTTAAATGCACCTTTTACCAGCCAAGCAGATGCATGCTTCTGTGGCTCAGTCGATTAACAAATGTACTTGCGATCCAATGATTCTCGGTTCTAGTCGCGGTGGTTCCTCCTATCAGTATTCTTTTATTCTTTGTTTATTTCAATGAATTTTATGTCATGGAGCTTTAGACACAATATTAAATGTTCTTCGAAGTACATTTGCGTGAACTGCGACGCTCCGTTTATGTTCATCTAATAAGATGTAAAATGCATTTAAATTTATACAATCGAACCTGCTTGCAGAACGCAAGTTACAGTCGAAACCAGTAAAATTCAAGCTCATCTAACATTAAGTCATTACAAATAAAATTGTCCGTCGTTTGACAAATTAGGTCTTTATGAATTACATCGTATGAGGAATTAGGTCACCTGTAAAATTCAAATTTTTCAGAGTGCATATTTTCAGCGCCTCGATATCAAAAAACCTGTTTTAATCCCCCTAGTGGTGTAACGATGCCTTTCTCATATCAATCATACTATCATATAAAATACTGTGGTATTCTTCACAATAATTTTCTTCGATTCTTAGAAAAATAACCGAAATCGGTTAGTTTGACCATCTGCTGATAAAAACTATAAATAGGAGAAGATTTCAAGTCGATTTAGAGAACTTTTTTTTCGCCCTTGTCAGTGGCGGTATAAAATTTTTAACACACTTTACCCTATACTTCCGGATCCGGAAGTCAGATCCAGATCCGGATGAAATTCAGGAACTATGTATGGGACCACAGGATCTTTCATTTGAACCTAAGTTTGTGAAAATTGGTCGCGCCATCTATGAGAAAAGTTAGAACACATATTTTCATTTTTTGCACATTTTACCCCATAGCTCCGGAACCGGAAGTCGGATGAAAATAATATTCAGGAATTTTACATGGGACCGCAAGCCCTTTCATGTGAATCTAAGTTTGTGAAAATCGGTTCAGCTATCTCTGAGAAAAGTTAGTGAACTTATTTTCACAGTTTTTTGCAAATTTTACCCCATAATTCCGGAACAGGAAGTCGGATTTAAATAATATTCAGGAACTTTGCTTCACGGCGTGTCACGGCGTGTTGAACATAAGGTTTGAATGTCAAGACCAAACGATGGTATGAGAACCATTCATCTAATGCTAATCCCATGAAACATAGTTATCAGCTGGCGCACATATTCATGAACTAATCAACGAACGAAGCCGCATACATCGAAAGCGATTTCCGACTCCATGGAAACTACTACAATATGGGTATTTTTGAACGGGTTTAAAGAGTAGATCCCGGAAATCATTTTCCGGTATTGAGGTATTTTGGAAATCAAAGATGGCGACTTCCGGTTGATTGATATTCCTCGAAAACCCTTACAATATGGGTATTTTCGGAACGGAATTGATGAATGTCGGAAAATGATGTTTGAGATGGTTCTGAAATCCAAAATGGCGACTTCCGGTTTATCGATATTTCTTGAAAATCTTTAAAATGTGGGTAGTTTTGGAAAGTATTTAATAAACAGATGCGCAAAACTATGTTTGGTGTCGTCTCGAATTGAAATATAACATCCTCCGGTTTATCGATATGCCCTTAAAATAAAGAAATTTCCGAAACATATTGGATACCAATAAACGATGTTGAGCGCGTTTCAAAATTCAATGAGGTGACTTTCGGTATAGTGTTTTAAAGGAATACCAAGTTCAAGGAATATGGCAAAAACTTTAAAAAAAAATATACTAATTAACCGGAACTCACTGTTTTGCATTTCAAAACCACCTCAAATATCATATTCCGACGTCTACTTCTCAATCTCTTTCCGAAAGTACCCATATTGTAAGGGGTTTCAAGGAATATCAACAAACCGGAAGTGGCCATCTTGAATTTCAAAATTACCTCAAACATCGTTTTCCGACATCTACTCATAAATTCCGTTCCGAAGATACCCATATTGTTAGGGTTTTTTTTTTAGCAATCTCAATAAACCGGAAGCCGCCATCTTGGATTTTGAAACGAGTCCAAACATCATTTTCTAGCACTTACTCTTCCGAAATAGCCGAAAGTTCCGAAAATAGCCATATGATGCGCGGTTTCCACATTACACAAAACTTTTTTTTACGAAGTAAATTCCAAACAACGTAAATTTTTTATACGAGCTACCTCTATTTACGAACCCCCGTTTAGTTCTTAAACGGAGGTTTCGGTGTATTAACATGAAATAGGCATGAGTTGAATCGAAAGTTTGATTGCAAATCATCGTCGATGCAAAACTAAATTGATTTGCATTGAATAGAACAGTATCTTTTAATTAACGCTTACACTCCAAAAAAATTGAATTTTACAGGTGACCAAATCCCTCATACGATGTAATTCATAAAGACCTAATTTGTCAAATGACGGAAAATTTTATTTGTATTGACTTAATGCTAGATGAGCTTGAATTTGTGAAATTTGACCTTCTGTTTCAACAGACCTCGCAGCCGATTCAGAGTGTACAGAACGAACGATTGCATGGCTAGTGCTGCGATCCTACGGACACTACGAATCCTTCCAGACCAAGCCTCGAAAGTACGACAACTGGTTGTTAGACCAGTGCCCTATGCATTGAACCGCCAACCCGTTCTGCTAGCAGGTGCGACTGTATGAATTTAAATGCATCTTTTACCAGCCAAGCAGATGCATGCTTCTGTGGCTTAGTTGATTAACAGACGTACTTGCGATCCAATGATTGTCGGTTCAAGTCACGGCGGTTGCTACCAGTATTCTTTTTTTCTTTCAATGAATTTCATGTCAGGGAGTTTTAGACACAACATTAAATGTTGTTCGACGTAAATTTGCGTGAACTGCGACGCTCCATTTATGTGCATCTAATAAGATGTAAAATCACAGGGATTTTTTTAAGTGTGTAGTTTTGCGAATAAATTATATTGAAATGTACAGAATTGTAAAGTAATTTTGTGTTAAATTGTCTGCTCCATAAATATGCATGGAAGTCGATGTAAATTCACAAAATGTGTTTATCTGTGTATTAGTATTTCTTTTTTATTACAAATAATTTTATGTCATGTTATTTTTATGCAAATTTACATGCTTTAGCACGTAAATTGGCGTGAACTGTGACGTTTCATTTATATGCATCTCAGGAGATGTAAAATTACAACGTTTATTTGAAGTGTGCACATCTGGTTAACTGATAGATATAATGCATAATTAATGTAGTCGCACTAGCTTGTTAAAAGCAAATCACAGTCAAAACCAGTAAATTTCATGCTAATCCAACATTAAGTCATACGCCACTGCGTGTAAAACCAAAAACTATACAAACCATGGATAGCTGTCAAACATAAACTCAATTCATCTGAAGCTTATGATAAACATAACAAACATTTGAATAGTGTTTTCTATAAATCAGTTCTCTCTAGAATGTCAGTCCTCTGTGGTTGTAGCACAACATTAGTGAAAATCAGGCGCAATAAATTAACATTAGAAAAAAACTCTTCAATGATAGCAGAGTCGTCCAGTGACATTTAAATTGATCAATATTATTACGTCCGTGATTATTGCATACCGAACCAGCTCCCTTTCCAACGGGTTAAGCCCAAACGAGAAATGCTTTTCTTTTCCACTTACCGAGTTCGAGTTCACTAAGTTGACACACCAGATTTTTATCACAGCCTCCGGGAGTGCAGCCGTATTTTCATCATTGCAGCTTACCCACTGACGGGTCTAATAAGACACCATTAGCGAAGATTAGAGCCATGCATGCAGCATGCATGCATCCTAGCCCTAGGCAGGAGCAGTTTTCTGGTGTGGGAGCGAAACGGTAACGGATGCCATTGACTTGTGCAGACTAACACGTAATAATTTCTAAATTAATCTACTCTGTGTCGCGTTCGACCGGCAACCGCTCGTTCTACTTAGCGCTGCAGTTCGCCCGTAAAAGGAAACGTCATACTGTTTCGGGCACAATGATCGTATGCAAAGTTGAGATATTCGAAGTAACTACGACGGTCGGTGTCAGAAGTTATTTGGAGATAAGTTGTTCGCGAGCTCGAATAGCTTGCCCATTCGAAGCAATGTTCACAGATACTTGTGGAACGATGAAATGCAGCGGAGGTGTCAGAGCGGATTATTCTATCATTTGTTGGTTTGACCAATTTGCGTCATACCGAAGCCCACTGTTGTGAATGCAACATCCCCGACACGGCAAGTTTTTCCAAGATCCGGCATATTTTCTCTGCTCGTTGTTACAACAAGCCTATTTCTCGCCCGCGACAGACAAGGTAAGGAAACAATTAACAATAACCAAATTAAGTTAATTCAATTACCAAACAAGACATCTTGCAGCACGGAGTTGCTTTGCCATAGTCTCTAGTCAGAGTGAGTGAGTTAGTTATTTCATGCAGAGAACTCTTCTGCATATCTTCGAGCCGAGATCTGAAACGGACTGAAGACGTGACTGCCTTCCACCAGCAGCAGCCAACCGTGCTCTCCGAGGATGATGAGGAATGAGGGCATACTTGGGTTTTTAAAAGCTGTGCGGATGGAGTTGCAGATACTTGAGCGTACAAATTTAGTAGCACTCCATCATCGCTCGTGGGCTAAAGGTAGCAATCCTCTTGGCATAATGGGAAAGCGAAAGTGGCTCACCGTCGAAACCGCCGAGCCGCTGGAGGAGGGTCGGCACCCGATCTGCTTTTGTCCGCAGGAACATGCCTCTTCGGTTACACTGTCAACAAATGAATTAATTAGCGATATCTTTGGCACGCGTTCGAAGGCCCACCGATCCAACTTTGTGTGGGCTGGCAAGTTGGTGGAACCGTTGTTGCACCGAGAGTTGGACAATTGACTCGAACGGCATATTGGCTTACTTAAATAAGGGAAATAAGGTCAGATGAAGGGTCGCTGCCACAGATGTGGATCAGACGATGATGAGAAATATTTTGACTGAGTGCTGCTTGTTGAGAACGAATTTGTTTAATTTGTTATTGTGTTGCCGACATAGGTTCGGTGTTCACTCTTTTACGCATAGATTGGGAGGACTGATAATGAACCAAGATCAATCACTGCATAACGATTTCTAAGTTGAGTCTACTGAGATTCAGCGATTTACTGGTTTACCGCGAAATGATAGTGATAATAGAAGACTGTAATACTTCAACATTCGCCGTCACTTCTCAAGTTCCTCAAGGAAGTCATCTTGACCCGTTCATATTTTTACTTTGTCTCGACGATTTAAATTTTTCAATCAAGTGCTTGAAATTATCTTTTGCTGATGGTTTCAAACTATTTCATATTATCAAATCAACAACTGATTCATTGATGTTCCGTCATTACTTTTTATCGTAAACAGTCTTCAGTCAAGTTTTACTGAAAAATTTCTCAAACTTTTCTCGAACCAGCGATGCCAGATCGTGCGCACTGAATTTCCGTATTCCATCTTGTATCGAAGTGGTGGTAGAGGAGAAAAAATCTGTATAAATCCGTATAACTTATTTTACATCTGTTACATCTTTTTTGTATCAATTGTTGCGTAATTTATGTAAGCGCGGTTTTTTGGTTTTTGAAGAATTTTTTTTAATACGAAAAAATTACAGGATTGTGTACGATACACGACCGATAATGGTGACATTAAAATGCCATTTTCCTAGATTTAAATTTGAAAAATACAAAATTACAAAATTACAATAAAAAAAAACTGCAAGGATCAGCCCCATGGGGTTGTTCGAGCCGTTGATGTGGAACAATGCAACCAAAATTTATAATGATCGACATTTTCAATTAATCGTCACACTTTTGAATCCGCAAATGCACGAGAGTCGGCTTAGATTGATCTTTATTAAAAACCAACACCGGACACGCGAACCCAGAATATAGACTCTGTCGTGATTTGTATTTGTTTTATAGCCGATGAAATTATATCAATAGCCCAAATGTATGCAATTATATGTTTGTACATGCTTGCGATACGCATATCGATATTTATGCTTCTCTTCGCCAAGCTTGTGTTCAAGTTTTGTATGCAAGCAGTTATTTTTATAGCGTTTCTCTACTATTCCTACCATTATGCGATTTCGTTGAAGCGATAAACTTTTTCTCATTATCAATCGAGTTCATCTTATATAAATTAGAAACTAATCATATGCACTCCAAATTTACTCAGGTGTAGTTGTCAATTTCTCAGGCGGAACGACATAACATGGAATTTCATCCGATCTTGCATGACACAAGATCAAAGCATACCAATTAAAGCTTCAAATCGTTTTATGGCACTTTTTGTTTTGCTGTCTAGTAACAACCTACCTCTAGCATGCTACGCGTAGGCTGAAACGTTAGCTAAAATTTTGCTTATATTTATAGCTTCGCGTGCTTCCAACAGTTTCGCGTTTGCATCGATTGGCCAATCAGAGCGATGATTTCCCTTTGATATATCGCTTACCCCTTCAAAACCATCGACTATGGCAGGGAAATCCGGTATGCCGGAGATCTTTTGCAGGCAAAATAGGACACTGCTAGCTATTAATCAACATTTCAATGATATACAATTAAAATACATGGCTATGAACATTCAAATCAATACGTAGAAACATTTCCAATCAAATGGTGACATAATATTAATAAAGACTGTCCCAGAAAGTATGGACGCACTTTGATTTTGCTGTAAATAGTTCACAAGTGTTAGATATTCAAATTTTATTCGATATACTGATAATATTAGACTACAACAACAGAATATTATTCTCAACATTTGCTACTTAGCCATTGTAGACTAGCTGGCGCACCTTCTTGCGAACATTCCTCATTGAATTCCGCACAGACTTCTTGGCGACAAGTTTTGACAATTTTTTCCAATCTTTTTCGAACTGTTGAATGGTTTCGGCTGCTGAGACATGTTTCCTAAGATGTGCCTTCGATAATGCAGAAAATTCCTCAATTGGTCGATGTTGTGGACAATTTGGTGGATTCATGTGTTTTGGGGCGAAAGTGACATTTTTGGTAGTACACCATTCTACCGTTGATTGCGAGTAGTGGCAAGAAGCAAGATCTAGCCAGAAGACAACAGGATCCTTGTGGCTTCCAATCATGGGTAGAAGTCTTTTTTGTAAACATTCCTTAATGTATATTTCGCTGTTCATTGAAACTGTGGTGATGAAGGGTTTCGAAATCTTACCGCAGCTACAAATTGCTTGCCTTCATTTAATGAAGGCACATCCATAGCTTTCTTACCAAACTTGTCGACTTCAATCGAGGTCTCGAACTTGTTTAACACTTGCCCTTCTCGCATCGTATAATATTGTAGTCCCGGCAAGGAGTTGTAATCGAGTTTCACGTAGGTTTCGTCGTCCATAATTATGCAGTTCAAATTTTCAGCAAGAATCGTATTGTAGCACAAAGAACATTTGACTTCGAAGTGCTCATTTTTTTGTCACATCCCGAACTGAAACCTCCTTCTTTTGCTCGAACGCCTTCAGTATACGTTTATCCAACTGAGGGTTAGCAGGACCTTTTTTTCGTCCCATTTTCGGTTTATTCTCACCGAACTTCCTGATTGCATTTCGCACGGCTTTTTCACTTACTCCTTCCATTTTTGCTATCTTTCTCAGTAACAGTCCGCGTTATGTGCACCATTTGTACACAATTTTTCGACGTTGTTCTGCTGAAAGTCCACGCATTTCGAAACAAACTAAATAAACAACTGCACAAGTGGTTAGAGAAGAGTATACACAACAGGACGCAGCTATAAAAATCGATAGATTCTGAACCATTGCGAAATGGCAGCGGTTTTTGGTTGCGTCCATACTTTCTGGGACAGTCTTTATTGTGAAAGAGCTCTGAAATTTATGACTGGAACGTTTAATTAAGCCTAAAATACTATTTGCATTATTCACAAATGTATTATAATGCTCCACGAAAGTAAGTTTTGAGTCTAAATTTACGCCTAGGCCTCTAATAATTTAACATTTTTCTACTGATTGGTATCGTAAATATATTTCAAAAGAAGAAAACATGTTTTTTCTACTAAATGATATTGAACTATAGCTAATTTTAGGAAGTTAGAGCCTTCAGTTACTAATACATCATCGTCAATTGCACATTTTTATGAAAAAGAAGTATCTATGATTATCTTTATAATACAACTTTTAACTGAATCCATTAGCAAGCCACCGTTTCGCGAAAACATAGGTCAATTCAAACCAATTTTCCAATAGTACGCTACTGAAATACTGAAACGACGTTACCATTAATGTTTAAGCTAAATGTTTTCGTAACGATAGGTTATTAAATTATGTCAATCTCAAAATAAATGACTGAGTTATTATCGTAAAAAATTATGACATGTACTACAAACTTTAGGTGCATTCTGGAAATTCAAGAGTTAATTAGTTCTGCTGAGTTCAACTAGCGATGTTTTTAATGATTTAACCCAGTGAAATTTGCCGTCCGGAATCGGCCCAATTGTCCAACTGATTGATCATGCTCATCTATCATTATATTATGGAAAAACAGACTACCTTAAAAGTCTGTATGAAATCAGTATTTTTTGCAAATCAGTATAAAATTCAGTAAATTTTACCAATGTACTTGGAAATCAGTAGAATACTGAAAAATCCGTATATCTGGTAACCCTGTCTCGAACGCAGATCATAGGTAAATGATTTGGGTTTCCTCCTAGATTCTTAGTTGAATTTCAAGAAGCATATCGAATTCACTATCTCCAAAGCCTTCAAGCTGTTAGGATTCATTTTACTCGTTACTTGAGACTTTGAAGATACTTTTTTTCTCATAAATACAATTATTTCATAGGCAATATACATAAGTTTTTCTTCGCCGTGGCATCGTCAATACATAGTACTTTAAACCTATTACATTTCGAATATCATATTAGTATTTTGGTTTTCATTAGTTAATCTAAACACTGTTTTTATCAAGCGAGTTGTTATTTTAAATTACATTAAATAAAATACATTTAATTTGTACATGATCTTATGACTGTTTCAGCTTTGTTTGTATCAGTTCATCATTTTGAAGATACTGTTTGAAAGCACTTTATTGCGCTTTGGTGCGCTCTACGATTGAGCATGCTCCGGTTGTCTGGTCACCTTACTACCAAAACGATATTCGACGTATTGAAGTAATCTGCCTTCCATGGAGAAACCTTTTGAGCCTTCCGAGTTATCATGCAAACTCATTGACCTCGATTTATTATCTGTAAGCCGCCATGCAGTTTTTGTAGCAGATCTTCACTTCAGGTCACGAATCAATTGCTCTGTGCTCTTACAGCTGTTACAATTAGATATTCATCGTCCTAATCTTCGCACCTATTATTTTCTTGAGATTTCCTGCGCTAGAACTAATTACGGATACAACGAACCCTTTACTAGCATGTGCCACGTGATCAATCACTGTTCCAGTACTTTTGACTTTCAAAGATCCTTAGATTGTTGTCTAATTAGATTCAGTTAGCTTTAACTCTAAACAGTCTGATTGGAATTATTAATAATACTGAATCAGGTATAAGAAAAATGTGTCATTTGGATGATTGTAATCTGTTGATGCAAAAGGTGAGGAGGTTTTATGCCTGTTGGAGAGCAAATGATTTTGTTATCCTTAGCCGCACTAATCAATTTTAAAATTGCGTAAAAACCTTATGTTTTTTTTTCTAGCTGATTGGTAACTTTCTATAACTTATTTAAACAGACAACATTTCAAATGAAAAATTTTTGGTCCACATAACGGGTTTCAACGTTAACATTTTTTGTTTGTATAGTGATTTAGTGTATATTTTTACATACATACACACATACATACATACATACACACACAAACAAACACACACACACATACACACACTGAGAGAGAGATAGAGTGAGAGAGAGAGAGAGATTTACTTTGTCGAGCTTAATCGAATTTTATTTTGGGATGCGAATGATATTTTGTTAAATTATTGCCTTGAAAAGAGGAAAACGGTCACAAAAAAACGTTGTATCGTTTTAAACATGAAATTTATATAAAAAGAAAAAAAAAGCATTTTTATTAGCATAATGCATCGTCTTACAAGCCGATCGCAACGACTGACTTAATTCCATGAAACGAAATTGAAACTGCAACCACATCCACTATATTCGCCCCCAGCGATTAAATTCTGTTATCAAATTTAAAAAAGAAGCTTGTTGGAAACAAGTTTGGATTGAATGATGTAGGGAGACTGAAGCATTTTTTAGGCGAATGAGTAATCTTTGTATAAAATTGATGAAGGAATGTTAGAACGCATTGTATTGCTCATTAAGCAGAAGACTCAGAATAAATTCAAAATTTCGTTACCTGTGAAGTTACTGATATGCCATATCTTTACATGCTTTGAATTGTAAATGTAAGTGAATCGTGACGCTCCTTTTATGTGTGTAGTCTTGGATTGCAGGAGTTGTCTACGTAATATGGATCAATTTTGGTAGGTAATATTTGACTTGCTTCATGTTTGTATGATTGACTTTATTAAAAATTGGAATTTAAGATTCTTGAAAGTAACCGTATAAGTTTCTTTACGTACTTCCTGATTTGGAGTAAAACAGGATACAGTTACATGCGGTCATTTATTCACCTGTCAAGAATACCCTGTGGATAGAAACATTCAATTTTCTTCAGAGTTTTACGGTCAGTCTTTTAAGTAAGGTTCTGCAACAGATAGAAATTAGGACAAAACGAGCATGATAATGAATTTGTAACCACTTCAACTATCATCAATCGTTGAGAGGCTTTTGATCTCTCGTGTGTGACAAGATTGTTCATATTTTGAAGTTTCGTCTTCGACTTCTCAGCGGTCTACTTCGTGGTTTATGTTGAACGACTGGGTAGAGTTTGCACTTCAACATAAACTGCTCATACACTCATGAAGCGGTGACAAATCGAAAAACTAGGATATCATCAATCGATTGTATACAGAGTTTTGCATAAGAAACAGTTATTTTGAAAAAAAAAATGGCTTGGATTTATATGAATCGATTAAGTGAAGTCGAGTTTTTATTCCTTTTTCCCCACCAGGCAATGGTTTGTTTTTTTTTTATGTAGGACTACTTTCTTTCCTATGCTGAAGTGGGTGTATTTTCAAAAAAATTTCTTAATAACTTTTGCATGTAAAAAGAAAAATCTTAACCAGAAGTGGTTCGGTTTGGTATTATTCGGCAGTGCGAACAGATGTCACAACATGTGTTGTGGTTCTTTTGCGAAGCCTGTTCCGCTTTAAACAAGAGCGATTGCGTCATACAGCTTCTGGTCGTTTGCATTGCAGGAAAAGAAAACGAAAAGTGGACACCGGTGGGGAACATTATACTAAATCAGCCGTTCTAATGGCTCTAAATGTTGTCTAAAGAACTATGATTATTACTTTCCTTGCAAATCGAAGATAAAAATCATCAGTTTAGTCTTAATCTAAAGAGTGTATCTAACATAAGAGATCCACAAATTGATCCTATATTGTACGAGGTTGAACTTGAGCATAATGAAAACCAGATGAAATTTAAGTTATTCCTTCAAGAATTTTCGAACTTTTGATCGAACGCTCTTCATCAAGTTCCGGACAAGTGTTGCATCGCATTTTTTGGACGATTGAGTCCAAATTTTTTAACTCCTGCATGTTCCAGACTCCCATACCAGTCTTCTTGAAGACCCTCTTCACGATTGGTGGATTGATATTTTTCTCAACGAAATTCATACCCTTTTCCGCTGTTACTCCCTAGTTTACTCAGTGGGTGGAACGGTATGTTGTAGGCTTGCTATCATAGACACCCGTCCAGAGCTTGGCCGATACTCACCACGGAACTCACTGTGTTCGGGAACTATTGGAAACGAACCATCCATCCCTGCTGAAAACCAAGGTGGAACATACCAAAGGTCAACATATTTCAGTTTTCTACTCTGAGAACATAGGAAAATCCTTCCAAGTGTACTACCGAAGACGAGGGCTGGCGACTCCTTTCGAGTCCGTATACTGAATCAATAACCGAAAGAAAGGATGAATGTGCTGACAGTGTCTATCATCTACAACTTTTCATTTTAACAAACATTTACTATTTATTCTAGGCCTAACAACTAGCATAACTTATGTAAAGTGACGTCACCATATCTTATATCTATTACTTGCGCTTTTCGTTGGGTTTTCTGTATCCGGATACTCCTGAGCAATACGTAGCAATCAAGCTCCTTTCTGGGACTGCTCTCCGATCGATCACTGTTGAATATGGGATGGCGAAGATGCTCCGCAACTAATTCGGTTGCCAGGGTGGTTAAAGTGCTTCAAAATGGCGAACGGAACTGTCAGCTCCGTATAATGAACGCCGGGTTCCGTATAATGAACGCCCCTCTGCTGCAGCCTAGCCGAACGATTATACGTTGGCGTAGTCACACTGGTGTCAAACGTTGGCTACTCGATACTGTTGGAACAATTCCCTTCGATCTGTGGAATAATGCTTCAGACGAAGTCTGAAGCCCGAAACAAAAAGGTCCACTAGGGATCTGCCCAGTAGATATTAGCATTCTGGCCACGTGTTTTTCGCTCTCTACCCTAACCCAACATTTGATTCATTCTATTTAATAATTTTACCTTTTTTAATAATTGCTTTCAATTTTAATGTGTTTTCCTGTCGTGCTGTACTTTCAATAATCACACTGTTATAAATAAACGTTATTTGAATATTCTGACATTAACATTTTTAACTAACTCGTCAAACTAACCGTACTAACACCGTTTTATTTTTACACAATTTTTAATTTGTTTGATTTTCACAATTTTCTTAGACTCCGGCATCTACAAAATAGAACACTATTAGCACATTTTTCCTATTTCTAATTTAACCAACTTTACAAAAATCTAGAGATAACGGCGCGCACTACTGATTTCTTCGGTAGTCGGAAATAGAAAGAACTCTTCCAGCCTAAGCAAAGTTTATCAAGGTTGACACCGACAAAACCCAGAAGCTTCATCGATACCAACCGAATTGACGTTTGACTAATCAAGTTTGGTAGCCCTTCCCCTAGCTGCAACAGCTATGGATGATATGTTGCGCGACATGTTCACACCGTAGCAGCGTGACACCTAGCAAGTACATCGACCATGCCCTTAATCGTGAGTGACCCATCCGTCTCAGAGCGGATCATGGAAGGCTATC
This sequence comes from Malaya genurostris, assembly GCF_030247185.1. Taxonomy (NCBI): domain Eukaryota; kingdom Metazoa; phylum Arthropoda; class Insecta; order Diptera; family Culicidae; genus Malaya; species Malaya genurostris. The sequence goes on along the minus strand of NC_080570.1, from coordinate 60,203,698 downwards.
ACTCACTCTGATAGACGTAATGACCATAATCGGAGTCAGGGATTGTAAAAGAGGGGGGACAGGATCTGAGCTAACATCGTTGATAACGTTTTGAGGCAAAGCCCAAAATAAACTAATTGTAACCGATGGTTACACCGCAAGCCAATTGAGAGTGGTTTTGGCATAGTGAGCCGACGCTAAGTCCGGCCAAAACAGGGGAGGTGTACTAATCCTTTTATATAAAGGCAGCTATTTCTTCTAGAGATACTCAGATCGATAGATTTCTGCATTTATAGTTCCGGTAGTGTAAAAAATGGTTGACTTCAAACTACAGGAATATATTGCTTGCATACCAGTACCTTTCGACCGAATTTCTCTACTTGAATCGACCTGTCAGCATCGCTGACATCCTCCCCAACGACGACAGTAAAGTATTGTGGACCTGGAAGGGTTTTTGAGTCCTCCTCTACATAAGTCTCGTCGTCCATCAAAACGCATGCATCCGGACACTGCAAAAGACGCGAATACAATTTCCGGGCCCATGTTGCTGTTCGCTTCCTCTGTTTAAACTTTGTTTCAAAATTTTCTGCTTCTTGTAGGTCTTCAGGTGATTTCGCCTTTTGATTCGTTGGATCATTCCGACACTTGTTCCAGCTTTTTTGGCCAAATCACGTATTGACATTGATTTGTTCTTCATGATTAGAGATACCACTCCCTGGTCCAGTTTCGGGTTCGAAGAACCGGGAATTCTGTCTCTTCCTGGTAGCTCATCCAAAGAATATTGTTCCTCAAACTTATTAATGATGGTTATAACACTGGCATGATGAATTCCAAACCGCTTAGCCAATTTTCACATTTAAAACCCTTCTCACTTAGCCATGTGTTCAGAACCTTAATTTTCACATCCTTTTCAATCCGCAACATTTTGAAAACGCAGAATTTCAACCGCACAAACAAGTAAACAGACGAAAGCTGACAGCCAAACGAACAGCATGCTGTGATCTGAGCGTACAAAACCATCACAAATACATGCGTACAACACAAATGTATGTATGTGGAAAGCTTATTTTCGATACAATAAGTTGATAGGTAACGCACTTTTCGTTGTGCAAAATCCTCACCAAACGAAGCCAGTATACGGCATATCAATATCCAATTCAGTCCTCGCGTCAATATCGCGGTTATGTCTCTAACATTACCCACTACAAGTGTTTTTTAAATCAGGGAAGTGTCTTAGTAGTTTTAGTAATATCTCAAAATAATTGAAAAACCACTGGAGTTTCATTGTACTGTTTCCTAATTAGCAAACCTTGACTATGAAGAAATTTTTTTCAGCTTATACAACTTGCTTAGTTCATTGAATGGAACTCTAAAGGAACCATCAGGAGTCGCCATCACGGTCCGCAATGCTCCGAGCGCATATTGTTTCCAAATGTTCACAAAAATGCTATCAAACTGCAACTTTTTCCTGTATTTTTCCGGTTCAAGTAACCGGTCGTTCCAGAACGTGTTGACAGGTCCAGACAGTCTGTGCCGCGCCAGATGATGCCATCTGAACCGTTCCCGGTTCAAGAAAGAAACAATCAACTATCCATAATTCATCTCGTCCCAGCATTTAATGCTGTGTTCTGCACCGCCCAGACCAACAGAAAAAAGCGGTAAAAAAATAAACCCAACGAAACGAGGACATTGTCGCCGTCTTGGCTAGTCCAGTCAGCTGCAGATCGGCCGGAAGATATGCTGTGCGGCATACACCGACTGTGTGACTGCGCGGGTCCGAGAGGGCGGGAAAGATTCTCATCTTCGGTTGCCATTCGAAGATGTTTATCGTAACGAGATTCTGTCACAGTGTTTTGGCGTTCCTTGCACGATGGCACCGGTTCCCACTGGCGCGGCGATGGTCGGGGTGTTGGCAAACGTTACCTTGAGCTTTGCTGCTTGAGTTGCTTTGGAAGTACGTAACTCACCGAACGATGGTCGCGAATAACAGTAGATTCGTCTCAATTTCAGCTAGTCAATATATGCTATTATATTTCTTTTTCTGCACCTAATGCATCGAATGAACTCGAGAACTGAAATCCTTGAATCACACGAAGACGACGATGACGATGGTTCAGGTTATTTCTTACTGACCGTCGCGACTGTCAACTATGTACCTGAAGCTCAAGCTCAAACGAGTTCACTGATTCCGTCCCGTTAGCCGAGCTTGCCAGGAGGACATCCGCGGATCCATGATATCGCACAGTGCAATCTGTAAGTGAGAAATGAAGAAAATTTATAATTGAAATAATCCATCTGAACAAGATATGCTCTACGGTAGCCACTTCACGGCAGATGTTCAAGAAATAAATAAAATTACACTCAATAGTGCAAAGAATTTGAGTGTTTTTTTTTAGTTCACTGCCACCGAACTGTAATAAAAAAAAAAAGATGCAACATCACGATAGAAACGTTGTCACATAGTTGGTTGTTGAAAAGAGTTATCTCACCTCCTTCAGAACTCGGAACAAAAGCAATCTAATACCAAAAAAAAACACTTTTCATATGCTCTTTTGCATTCCACTAGAAAGGTAACAAAATTTCTGCTTGCCAGTCCGAAAGCGAAAGTCTTCCCTGCATTTGGGCGTACCTTTTCAAGGACCATGACATTCCACTTCCACTGCTGAAACTGCCAAGGGGAAAATTGAAAGAAGATCGTGCAAAAGACGTACGAACATTCCGGACACCAAAAGTCAAAGGATGGCGTGTCAGCAATGTTGTAAGCATGATCTAAATTGAAACCTCTCCCGTTCCTGTCGTAAGTAGCTTTCAAAGACATCCCGGTGTGACTCTCGGTTTCGTACATACTGGCACCTACATACTGGCACCTATGGCAGTGGGAAATAAGAGGGTAAAACTTTTCCTTTGCTGTTCTTTAGAATGACTTTTGACAGTCGGGACATGATGGCAAGCAAACCCACCGGTATCGGAGGTGCAAACACAGTTCTTCATGGAAAACGGAGCGGAAGACAAGTTCAAATGCAACGACACAAGCAGAGCAACAACTTGGAGAAACACCACTTGCTCCCCGAATTGTCAATTTGAGTTAACACATAATTTGGAAACAGGAAAATAACTACACTCGTAGACAGTTTCAACTCGGTCGTTGAAATCAGTATGCGAAAAATGACACAGGACCAGACAAATTTCACTTGGATTGCCACTTTGTATTTGCATCCTATTATATGATCCTTATGGAATAAATCAACAGTGAAGCCTGTCGGTTAATGAAACAAATTCCGGCGCTTCTTTTCCTGATTTTAATCAATAAATCTTCCATATGGTTGAAAAATAAACCAATCAGTTCATTCTGATTAAAATTGCAATTCAAGAGAAGCGAAAGCTTCAGTCTAAAACTCTTCCGTTTTCCTTAAGCCTGCTCGCGAAAATTATTTCAGTTTCAGCTTACTTCCACTAACACATTTGATTAGCAACAAACACATTCCTATATGGATTTCGTCTTGTAGAAATTATTGCGATATAAAAATGTACGTACCTTCTTTAAGTAAACCCGCAAAGTAGCAACCTTTAATTTAACACGAGAAAGGCAATGGATATGAAATGTTGTCGTAAAACTGATTTTGCAACAGAAATTATTTAGTTTCGTTTATTTTGTGTAGCGCAATCTAATACAAATGCATTGAATCAGTGTTGCTATCTTTTTGTCGTGAATACGACTTACTTTACTATTGGGCGCCTTTTCAAAATTTACCCTCTGAGAGAGTGATTAGTTTTTGATCGTGAATATCTTTTGTTGTATCTAACGAATCAACATAATTTTTGCTCCATGCTATCGGAAATATGATCACAATTTTATGATAAAATTTTTCAGTTGTGTGACACAATCTCGAATAATTCAAAATTAAACTTTTCTGAAATGTTTAGTATAAACGAGTATCAAAGAGGATAATTCATAAGGCGCGTTTGCCTTTCTCGTATTTTGAAAGCTCATAGCTCAGCGATCTGTGAAAGGATTTATATAATCTAACTACCAATAGAATCGAAATTTTTCAACTTAAACGTGTATAGCAATAGCATTGAAGTATTTTAATAGTACACTATTGAAAAACCAATCAGAACGCGTTCTGAGGAAGAGAACAAAAAATCTGCTGCTGTACAACAAATCGTTCGAGAAAAATGTTCCGAACAGTGCTTAATATCGTAGTGAGTTCCACAATTTGGTCCTTCTGAAAGGCAGGAATGAATCCCGTACAGCATCCTGATAGTTTCTTTCAATGAAATGCAAATCCAAAATGAAATAATCGTCATTAAAAATTTGTAAGCCCGTGTTTAGCCGTCAGGACCGCCAATTAGTGAAAAAACTCCAAATGAAATCACGTAAAAAGAAACCTTTTAACAAAAATTGAATCAGTTTGGATTCTATCGCTACTGCTAGCAGATATATTGTGTGTCGTTTACAAAAATAGTTTCGCTTCCGACGAGAGGATTACGTCACAGCTGCCAGTTGTTTTCAATGGTGAAAATACAACGAAAAGAGGACAACGGTGTGGAGCATCACACAAAATCAGCCCTTCTAAAGTTTTCTAAAGAACTATTACGATTTCTTGCTCGCAAATCGAAGGTAAATATCCTCAGTTTAGTGCAAATCTAGAACAGTTTGATTAGATTTGTGCATATTTCGCTGTGTGAAATTCACAGTAATCGAGATCAAGTCAAGCCTTCTTTGTTTTTGCGAAAAATGTGAAAAAGCATAATTCATACAATTTATCAACTAATTGATATTCGGAAGTGTTAAGGAACATGTCAGTTGTTTTCGTATTCACGACATCCAGTTATGTCTCTGACATTACCCACCCGCCTTTTTTATTAGGGAATTCAAATCTACATTCATAAAATGTAAGCAATTTTCCATGAAACTTTGGGGAAAAATTGATCAAAACTGATATTTTATCCAAAAAGTTAGACGTAACATTCATTTGAGAATAAATTATTGTTATAAAGATTGTCTGAAACTCAATCGTGCAAGTCACTTTGATAAACTGATTGCACTGCATATATGAATACATAGATATAAGAATTATGTACCAAATAAAATGCACGTAATATACAAATTACCAACACAAGTTAACTTGGTTTACTCTTGATCCTTAAAATGGTTGTTTCCGAACGATTTGATTGATTCATTTTGTGGTTGAGAAGTGGTGGATTGACTTGATGCATTTCTGTTTGTTTCTTTGTTTTTGCAAGCTGGAAAACATGAAGCAGAGAAACAGTGGTCAAACACCAATAATATCAGTTATCATGAAAAAAAAACTACAAGGATCAGCCCCATGGGGTTGTTCGAGCTATTGATGTGGAACAAGTTTGTTACGCGGCTTTTTACGAGGATTTCCAAAGCTACACTGTTTTATATGCGGATTCCAGAAGTTTTGCAGTGCGTATCTCCCGCGTAACAAAAGACCTCAGTGTATTAAGAATCAACATCGGACATGCGAACCCGGACTCTGTTTGCCTTGATTCGTGTTTGTCTTGTATCCGACGAAATTATCGAAATTACATTAATAGCCGAAATATATGCAATTATACCTACATGCATACTAGCGTAACGGATTTCGGTCATTTAAGCTTCTTTTCGCCAAGCTTGTATTCAAGTTTTGCACGCATGCATTTATTTTTTATATCGTTCAGTTATCTACCACTACTACCATTCTGCGATTTTGATAATAAATCGAGTTCATCTTATTTAAATTAGAAATTAATCTTAAGCACTTCAAATTTACCCTGAGTTTCTTGCAAAGCGACATAACAAATCATTTCATCCAAACTCGCATGACACAAGATCAAAGCAAACCAATTAAAGCTTCAAATCGTTTTATGGCACTTTTTGTCTTGCTGTCTAGCAACAACCTACCTCTAGCATGCTACGCGAAGGACTGAAACGTTTGCTATAATTTCGCTTCTATTTAACGATTTGCGTGCTTCGAACAGCTTCGCTTTTGCATAGATTGACCAATCAGAGCGATGCTTTCCCTTTAATATATCGCGTACTCCTTCAAAACGTCGTCTACGGCAGAAAAATCCGGTATTCCGCAGATTTTTAGCAGACAAAATATGACACTGGTAGCTATTTATCATAATTTCAATCATGCATAATTAAAAATACGTGTCTTGATATATTCAAATCGAAACTAAGAAATATTTCCAATCAAATGGTGAAATATTATTAATAATTTATACAAAATCGGCTGAACTGTAAGAGTTAAAAACCTGACCACATTTCTACGTGTATTTTTCCTTGAGTTTCCAGTTTGCACCCCTATATAGAAAACAAAGATGTGTTCCACATCAAAATCCACTTTACAGTTCGCAGCTGCAAATTGCCTGCCAAACCAAACACTTTTCGGTGGATTTCAGCACCTTTTTGTGCCATTTCTAATGACCAACATTTTCAATCAAACAGTTCAATCAATCGTCACACTTGTTAATCCGCAATTGCACGAGAGTCTGCTTAGATTGATCTTTGTTAGGAACCGGCACCGATCGCGCGAACCCAGAATATAAGCTCTGTTTGTGTTGATTTGTATTTGTTTTGTAGCCGACGAAATAACATCAAAAACCCAAATGTATGCAATTATATCTTTGTACATACTTGCGATACTGATTTCGATATTTAAGCTGATGTTTTAATTGAAAATACAGGGTTATGAAAACTCAAATCAATAGGTAGAAATATTTCCAATCAATTGGTGAAATAATATTACTGATTGAAACTAAACTGACTGAGATGTAAGTGTTCAAAAACTGACCACATTTCTACTTGTATTTACCATTGAATTTGTTGTAGATTACATTACTTCTATATAGAAAACAAAGATGTGTTTTACATTAAAGCTATTTATGTTTATGCCTGGACGATCGGTGAACACGAACCTGTTGGATTTTACATCTACCTGTATCACTCGGGTGGAAGAAAAATCTCAAATTGATGCAATTTATACTGATCTGAAAGCAGCGTTTGATCGAATAGATCATGAAATACTTGTAACAAAATTATCCCGACTAGGCGCTTCGAGAATGTTTGTTAAATGGCTGAGCTCTTATTTATGCGACAGAGTGCTACGTGTGCAACTAAGTTCGTGTATTTCTTCACCTTTCACGAATAAATCTGGTGTTCCTCAGGGTAGTAACCTAGGCCCACCATTGTTTGTGCTGTTCTTTAACGACGCTACTTTACTACTTGGTATTGGATGCAGACTGATTTACGCTGATGGACGAAGCTGTATCTGGCAGTTCGGTCTATTGAAGATTGTGTTCGTCTCCAGGAACTTTTAAATATTGGCTGGTGTAGAAGAAATTTTTTAATTATTAATACCGTGAAATGTCACGTTATAACATTTCATCGCAAAACCAACCCCATAATATTCGACTATCAAATCGATGGACAAACTCTTGGAAGAGTCGACGTTGTCAATGACCTCGGCGTTTTTCTGGATGCTAAGTTTACCTTTAACCAACACCGATCAACTTTGATTTCCAAAGCAACTCGACAACTCGGCTTCATAGCGAAAATTAGCCGAGACTTCAAAGACCCGTACTGTCTAAAAGCGCTATACTGTTCGTTGGTGCGTCCATTATTCAAAAATGCGTGCCAACTCGTTTGGAACTTACGAATGGAACGTGTACAGAAGAGATTCGTCCGGTTGGCTTTGCGGCACCTCCCATGGCAAAACCCTCTGGATTTACCACCGTACCCTGACCGCTGTCGTCTGATTGGTCTGGAATCGTTAGAGCGACGAAGAAAGATGCAGCAAGCGTTACTTGTGGCTAAAGTAATCAATGGCGATATTGATTCACCAAAATTGTTATCTCTTCTTGACTTCCGTGCTTCTCACCGATCTCTACGCCCCACGAGTCTACTTCAAACAAGATTTCATCGTACTACTTTCGGACAACATGAACCAATGACAGCATGTATACGAGCATTTTCCAAAGTTGAGCATCTGTTTGAATTTGGTGAACCGACGCACAAGTTCTCACAGAAATTATTAAGTGTATCCTTGTTATAAGTTTGTTCGTAGTACTTCGTGTTATTCATTAGGACTTTCAATTCAACAAATAAACAAATTTCTTTCATAAAACTTCTGTATATTTTGTGAATGAAAGTACATGTCGATTGTAAGCAATAGGTTCAACATACTTTATGCCTTCGAATGTTAGGCCTTTTCCATCTTTTCTTCTACAAACGAATACCACGTCAAAGAAACGGCTCATTTATTGAAGTGATCAAATAGTAAAGCCATTTTCTACCTAGTGAGATGCGTGAGAAATTGATGAAAACAAATGATAGTCAAAGGGAGTCAAGTCTGGGGAGTATGGTTTAGTGAGGTAAAAGGTTTACTCATGTCTTTTGGAGCATTCTGGTTATTTTTTCGAGTAATTTCAGATTCAATTCCAATATTTTCGATCGTTGGTAAATGCTATTTACCGTTCCCTTGGGTTTGAGCTCGTAGAACAAAACACCTTTCAAATCCCAGCAAATAAACAGCATCTTTTTCTTTCCGAAGCGATTATGTTTAAGCAGTTGATGTCAATTGTTTTACAAAGTCGACAAATCACTTTGAGATTCAGAACTAAATCGATTTCTCATCTCCCATCCCAATTCTGTGTTGAAAACCCATTTTAGTTTTTCCTGCTGTCCATCATTCAATTCGCGAGGAACGCATTTTTCCCCTTCGGAATCTGTCCCATGACGAGTAGATGATCAGAAATATCTTGACTAACAACCAACTACTAACGTTCCGAAGAATTTCAAAATGTTGCAATTTACAAAACAGTAGCGGTTTTTCGTAACGTGATGTTTCAGCAAAAAAAAATTAAGCGATAATTTCGACCTAGAACTAGAACTAGAACACTACTAAATATGCCCTTCTATTGACAAGAGAAAGGGATTATCACATCATTGGGTAGATTAAGAAGAGGGTTTCAATCATATATTTCATAATGATACAAGAATAACCATTTTTGTACACATATTTGTAAGGTTCTACCAACTGCAATCGTTTAAACTCATATAAACTGGAAAATATGTTCAAAAACTCTTAAAATACAGGGGATATATCAAAAACATCACCATGACGTTATCTCGTGGTAAGCACACTGATTGGATTCACACATTGATGAACATGTCACAACCTTACGAAATAGGCTAGATGTACTGCGTTTGACAATTATTAACGGTTCGTTCACATATCCGTTTCAATTTGGGAGCATGTAACTGAATATGTAAACAAACCACTTAAGTTTGATAGCTGTCAAACAACTCTGGTTTGTATACACATTCAATTACACGCGTTCAAATTGGAATGAACACATAAACAAGCTCCTAATAGCTGTCAAACGACGCACAGTGGTTCGAATTAATAAAAACGTGGACATAAATCAATAGCTGCCAAACCGTTCTTTCAATGCATATAATTGCTTTGAAGAAATTATTTACACATATATACCGCGTAATTTGATCCTATCATTAATTGTTCATGGCCTACTTTGACAAAAAATGTAACCATAACTTTTTTTTCTGAAGAGATAGAATTTTTTTTTCTTCTACAAAGTTTTAGAACTATTACAAATAATTTACTTTGTCAAATATACCAAAAGTCTAGGTCGCACCGTTTCGGATATACAAAGCGCTTTTATGGCAACCCCCTTAAAATCAGTTTTTTATTCATAAATTGTTTCGAGTTATTTTGTTATGCATACTTTGTTTTAAATAATTGTAGAATTTATAAAATCGCATATTTTTGTTGAAGATAGTGCATAGGTTTGTTCTTTCCTGGCAAAGTTATGCAACATTTTACCTTTTTTTAACCTAGGATAAAACCTTGCACCGAAGCGAAACATGCAACTTTATGCAGCTGATTTTTACAAAATTTGTAGCAAAAGATGTGCCCAATCCATAAAAAAAATCTAAGTGGAACTCGGTGGAACTTTTTTTTTAGGTCTCTTCAAAGTTAGTTTTAATTACTGAATTATGGCAACCCCCTTAAAACTAGTTTTCTAGTCATAACTTGTTTCGTGTTATTTTTTCATACATACTTCGTTTGTAATAATTTTAGAAAATATATAATTTCATAATTTTGTAGAAGCTAATGCATAAGTTTATTCTTTTCTGGAAAATTTATGCATAATTTTACTTCTTACCTAGAAAACCTTGTGCCGAAGCGAAATATGCAACTTAATGCATCAAACTTTTATAATACCTATAGGAGAACATGTACCTTATCAAATTTATTTTCCAATGAGAATATCTTGAGTAATATTCGTGTGACTCATTTCCACTATGGCCATGCTGAAACCATGAATGGTTAAGAAACAGAGGGCGTCACGCGTCTGCTATTTCTGTAACTCACTTTTGCAGTGAGCGTCGCCCGATCAACATCTCGTCTTAAAAATCGTGTTGCTTCGCGATAACTCAATTTATTTACACGTTTAAACATGAAATCTCTTCGTAAAGGTTTGTACTTTAACAATACTTTATCATATTTTGTCTAGAAAACATTTTTCCATTTTTTTTAAATATGTGTTGAAGTTTTGATACAGGGTCCGGCACTCGAAGTGTAACCAATTAAAAAGGCCATAAATTCAGTTTGGAAAATTACTTTTACTTGATTCAAAGTACAAAATGTGTAAAAAATAATAGAAAATTCAGAATCAATTCACTTTTGCTCGATATGACCACCTTTTGCCTTGACTATGGCCTTGAGACGGTCAAAAAACGAATCGCAAGCTGCCCGAATGTGACTTGCAGGTATTTTGGCCCACTCGCCTCGAGACTGGTGTATCTTTTAGTTCGAACTTTGCTCTCCAAAATGGTCCAAAGAGAATAATCCATTGGATTCGCATCTGGTGAATTCGAGAGCCATTGTGTGGACGTGATGAAGTTCGGAACGTTGTTTTTCAGCCATTCTTGGTTCACTCGAGCTTTGTGAGACGGTGCCGAGTCCTGCTGAAACGTCCATGGTCTGCCACCGAAATGTTTGTCTGCCCACGGCTTCAAAGCAACCTCCAGAATTCTTTCCCGATAATATGTCGCATTTACCTTGACGCCAGGCTCGAAGGTCTGAAGTTGGTTACACTTCGAGTGCCGGACCCTGTAATTTTTCGGATTTTCAATAGTTAAAACTAAATTTGAAAAGGCCTAAAATTGCATCTAGTTCCACTTAGATTTATTCTAATATTGTCAATTGTGAAAAGTAACAAAATAAAAATCGCAACAATTTGCTTAAGTTGCGCGTGCAAGCATGAACTTGTTTATGCGTGTTTACGCGCGTCCAGACTGGTAGTCGGAAATAGGATAGAAATATTTTTCATATATTTGCATACGTGCACAGCATGTCTAGTAATAATCCATGGGGTATTTCACACAAAGCCTTTTTTCAACAGCCTGTAAAATATAACAAAGATACAAAAATTCGTCCAAGGCATGAATGTACGGTTTTTTCTTAGGTTTCAAATAAGCGATTCCATAAAACAACCTTTATAGTTTATTGAATGAAAAAAGTTAAAAATTAATAAACATATAAAAAAAATCCAAACTTGGGCACGAGGAAAAACAGCCTTGAAAAAACGATGACAGATGTTTTTTTAGACTCCTAGTTGCGTCTGGCCCACTGATTTCGAATATTTATTACAATCCTATCAAAACTGGAAAGAAATTGTCACTGGAAGCAATTGATATGCTAGAACTTACAACAGAACAAGAAATTAGCGATACGGAAAACTGACTGATACTGATTGATCGAATGCAATGCGACTAAGTAACATATTGTAATGATTTATTAGGTAACATTAACTACCTAGTTGATTGATTAGGTTGTGAAAAGTATTTGGAAAAGTTACTCATTTAAATGCTAACTTTGTAGTAGATACTTTGGTAATAGAGATAAATTCTACGTAGGTAAATCCAAAAAAACTGTTTTTAAAATAAAGCGAATATCTCAAAAAATATTTTTTTTACATTATTCATATCTGCAGCAAAAATATTTGAAATGTTTTTTTCTTTGAAATGAGATAGAAAAAAAAATTTTTCGTCGAAAACAAAATTATTTTTTTTCGAAATCGGTACTACCCCCTTAACAAAAATTAAGGTGCTACTTTCAAAAAAAGCGTTATATTATTTTGTAAAACTTCTTCGAAGACACGTTAGCTCTTAAAAATCAGTGAAAGTCTGTACAGACTTGTGACCGTCTTTTTCCAGTTTTGGACCACTGTGCGCCCTCTGTTTCGTAACCATTCATGGTTTCAGCATGGCCATAGTGGAAATGAGTCACACGAATATTACTCAAGATATTCTCATTGGAAAATAAATTTGATAAGGTACATGTTCTCCTATAAGTATTATAAAAGTTTGATGCATTAAGTTGCATATTTCGCTTCGGCACAAGGTTTTCTAGGTAAGAAGTAAAATTATGCATAAATTTTCCAGAAAAGAATAAACTTATGCATTAGTTTCTACAAAATTATGAAATTATATATTTTCTACAATTATTCCAAACGAAGTATGCATGAAAAAATAACACGAAACAAGTTATGACTAGAAAACTAGTTTTAAGGGGGTTGCCATAATTCAGTAATTAAAACTAACTTTGAAGAGACCTAAAAAAAAAGTTCCACCGAGTTCCACTTAGATTTTTTTTATGGTATTGGGCACATCTTTTCCTACAAATTTTGTAAAAATCAGCTGCATAAAGTTGCATGTTTCGCTTCGGCGCAAGGTTTTATCCTAGGTTAAAAAAAGGTAAAATGTTGCATAACTTTGCCAGGAAAGAACAAACCTATGCACTATTTTCAACAAAAATATGCGATTTTATAAATTCTACAATTATTCCAAACAAAGTATGCATAACAAAATAACTCTAAACAATTTATGAATAAAAAACTGATTTTAAGGGGGTTGCCATAAAAGCGCTTTGTATATCCGAAACGGTGCGACCTAGACTTTTGGTATATTTGACAAAGTAAATTATTTTTAATAGTTCCAAAACTTTATAGAAGAAAAAAAAATTCTATCTCTTCAGAAAAAAAAGTTATGGTTACATTTTTTGTCAAAGTAGGCCATGAACAATTAATGATAGGATCAAATTACGCGGTATATATTTGTAAATAATTTCTTCAAAGCAACTATATGCATTAAAAGAACGGTTTGGCAGCTACTGATTTATGTCCACGTTTTTATTGATTCGAACCACTGTGCGACGTTCATGCAACTCTTTTTTTGAGGTTTCGCCATGTTCATGTAAAACCTTATTGTGAACCTTCAATTTCATCGATCGGTCGAACGGTCATTTTGAACCGGACAAGCTGTACCGTGGCAATTCAATCGCATTGTCATCAAATCCATCGTCGTTTCCAAACGTGTCAGCTTGAAACCGGTTGAAAATGAATAATTATCTCACTGCTTGATCAACGACCCTTACCTACATTTTTCTTCCGAATGATAGCTAGAATAATTCAATTCAAATGGATCTACCTTCTATCACCGCACGCACTTACGTAACCATTCCTTTTCTCATTTGTTCGCAGATCGGCAGCTAAAATCCTCGCCAAGATAATTACGCACCGGTCGAGAGTTCGCTAATAACAACAAACAATAGCCCCAGCACAGCCAGCCAGCGTATAATTTATCAACTTTCAATCGAGTAATCAATCAATCAATCAATCAACCGCTCGATCGATCCATCGATCGGGAGAGCAGCTCGGAGCGACCGCCGCAATTGGATCGGTCTTTTGCCAGATCGGTACGGCGAAAAAGCACGCATCGAACGCGCGCGCGATCTTGCGGAGGATCGAGGAAGGGCAAATAAAAAAAAAGAGGAAGAACTAGGTCCGCTGTGACGCGCACACCTTCTAGGTCGTGAAGGTGATAAATCAACAAACTGTTCGGCTCTGTCGACTCGCTTGTCCTATTCGGTCGAATCCCCGGGAGCTAAGTGAGGAAACAAGAACTAGACCGCTCGCCAAAACACCGCCACCAACAACCTTCACTAATGGAATCACCCGCGTGAAGGATCTTCAACTTGGATCGTACACACAAAAGGCTTTTGCGGTGAGCGAACGGAGCGAACTATAGTAAGTGAAGTGAGTGAATGAAGTAATGATGGATGAAACTACGACGACGAGTCCTGGAATGATCCGACACTTGGTTGCGGTTGGTGCCGGAATTCATCGGGCCGTATAATCAGTCGGCAAACAAGTCGCTTGCAAGAGAAGTTATTTTCTCATAAGGCGGTGGTAATTTTGTTGTTCTTGTTGTTGTTTTATTTTTCGCGAGTGTGATCTTTCATAAAAGATCTCTTTTTTTTACCCCCGGAACGGGTGTGAAGTTGAGTGATAGTTCTTTTGACTCGGTGCAGTCGGTGTTCATCGACAGATCAAGCTTCACGATGTACTGCCTTTGTCGGTCATCGAAGACCATCTCGTTGCGGATTGTGCTGTTGGATGAGACCGACTTCCTGCATGAATTACAGGTAAGCATCGTATTTACTAGGAGCCCTGTAAGTTTCCTTCTAGATAACTTATGGCTTAATACCGGTCAATTGTAAAACATGATAATGGTGTTTCTCCCGTCTGATTATCCTTGCCATTATGAATAGATAAAGTAAAACCGAGCCACAACTGAAACTAAAACGGAATGAATAGTACATAGTTTATCTGCTAACATGTTGAAAATCAACGCCCCATTTGAACCTTTGCTAACACATACGAGAAGCTGTAGCGTTCTAGAGTTAGATGAAATTTCTGCATTCCACTAAATCCATTTCCATTGGAATGTGAATCAGTAGCACAAAATTTCACTACTAGTGGGCCGCATTTTCCACAGGCGAAGAATGTTCTGTTATGAGCTGAAAATGAGCATGCTAGTGAAATGGTGAGCAAGGCACTATCCAGCCAAAAATTTTCGAGCTTTTTATCTAGCTTGTGGAATGATGTAAACTTGTTGCTACATGTCTCTAGCATTTTTGCCTGCAAGAAAACTGATTCAGAATAAGAGAAACCTTAATATTTTTCGCTAACTAAGAGTGACCGATAAACTAGGTCATTCGTAACCGATGATACTTTTGTCATCGGCAAAGTTAAAGTCCACGCAGTATTTTTTTTTAAATTTTGTAAGGCTTCGACTCCCAATAAAACCAGCTTAAATGATTATTGTTATTGCTTTCAAATACAAGGGTAAATACATGTAGAAATGTGGTCAGGTTTTGAACACCTACAGCTCGGCCAATTTTGTATCAATTATTAATAATGTTTCACCTTTTGATTAAAAATATTTCCAAGGCTTACTGGATTGTGTGTAGCGATGAACTGGTCCGGCGGGAAGGGCCAGGTGAATTACTGTCTGATACTGGTAAAGATATCGGGTTCGATTCCTGATGTGATCAAGGATCTTCCCGGGTTGGAAATTTTCTTGATTAACCCTGGATAGTAAATCCGAGATATTTGAATGTTATTTTGTGGTCAGTCGTTCTTTTGAAGAAGAATCTATACCTGCTAGATTAATCAGATCATTTTCTTTTGTTTACTGGTTAAGATATGTGCAAAAATATTAATTATCATTTAGATAACTCGTTCTGCTCACACCTTTGTAGGGGTATGAGGTGGGACCATCATCATCATTTCCCTTATGGAGACGATGGTTTTGGATGGTCGTTCTGATTTATCAGTCAATGGAAAAGTGAAACTGTGGGATCACGCGAATCTATAAATATAAGCAAAATTATTTCCATAGCTTCAGTCTCACATGAAACATGTCAGAGAAAGTTTGCTGCTACAAGCAGAGAAAAAAAAAATAGAAATATTCAAATTGGGGTTTAACATAAAGATTTTTTAATTAAAATTTATTTATTTATTTGTCGTCAAACTATAGTAGACCATTACATTGTATTGATTACATTTTAACATGTGTGATATTTTCTAAAATAAACATTAATGTGCATTATGTTCTAGGACCTAGGTCGTATTGGTAATTAAAATATTGTTTGAGTCGTCATTGTAAAGTCAATTGCTCCGCAATGCTTATTATAAGTTGACATCATTTGATTTATTGGGCCAAATTTAGCATAGTTGGTACGATAATGACTAATATAGAATATAGCTCGGTTTCGGAATTGTCGGGAAGGTATATAAAAATTAAGTTTAGACAGAAGTCCAGAGGAATCAACCCGATGTGTAACGATGTTATGTAAGAATGAAACCATTAATTGTTCTCGACGCTCTTCTAGTGTGTGGATGTCAATGAGCATGCAACGAGCTTTGTATGATGGTAGAGGAAATCTTGCCAAACCTAACTTACGGAGTGCAAATAATAGGAACTGATTCTATGTTATACGTTCCTTGTGATAGTGATTGAGAAAGGGGACCAAACAATGCTACAATATTCCAGTACAGACCTCAAGTAGGCAATATTTAATGTTTTAATTGTGTAAGGATCGCAAAAATTATAGCTGAAGCGTTTTATAAATGCAAGCATGTTATTAGCTCTGCCTATTATCGTATTATAGTAATCGATGAAAGTCAACTTTTTATCTAAAATTATTCCTAGATCTCTAATTCTGATACATCTTTCTACTGTTTGATCGCTTAGTTTAATTGTGATATCTGGTGTGTTTTGTTTCGTACTGAAAGCTATTACTTTACATTTATTGACGTTTAGTTTCAAAAGGCTTTTGTTACACCAGACATGGAACGTTTGCACTTCATTTTGAAATACCACCTTGTCTACATCAGTTTTTATTTCTAGGAAGGTTGGATATCCTCCCTTTAAATCGAACCATTCGCTGACGATCAGTCAGATACGGCTCAAGCCATTTGAGTAGTTCAGGACCAGTTCCTATTTTTTGTAGTTTGAGGTATGGTCATTTAGGGGTTAGCCTAACAGATCGGCTGAAAAGTTCGTATCGTTTCTATGAAGGGCGCCGCTAGAATTAAATCCATAACATTTTCAGTTAGTACCAACCTTCAAAAGATACGTGTATAAATTTGACAGCTGTCTGATTATTAGTTTGTGAGATATTGCATTTTGAGTGAAGCTACTTTTGTTATTGTGAACAAAAATGGAAAAAAAGGAATTTCGTGTGTTGATGAAACACTACTTTTTGATGAAGAAAAGTGCCGCCGATACCAAAAAATGGCTTGATGAGTGTTATCCAGACTTTGCACCGGGCGAAGCAACAATTCGTAAGTGGTTTGCAAAATTTCGTACTGGTCATATGAGCACCGAAGACGATGAACGCAGCGGACGTCCAAAAAAGGCTGTTACCGATGAAATGACAATGCACCGTGTCACAAGTCGATGAAAACCATGCTGAAATTGAGCGAATTGGGCTTCGAATTGCTCCCTCATCCACCGTATTCTCTAGATTTGGCCCCCAGTGACTTTTTCCTGTTCTCAGACCTCAAGAGAATGCTCGCTGGTAAAAAATTTAGAAGCAATGAAGAGGTAATCGCTGAAACTGAGGCCTATTTGGAAGCAAAGGACAAATCGTACTACAAAAATGGTATCGAAAAGTTGGAAGATCGCTAAAATCGCTGTATCGCCTCTGATGGCAATTATGTTGAATAATAAAAACGAATTTTGGCAAAAAAATGTGTGTTTCTATTAAACGATACAAACTTTTCAGCCGAACTGTTATGTTTGTGCTTAGGGCACATAACCGTTTTTACTTTTCTTTACGTTTCGTCTTAGACTCGTCAGTGCAGAGCAGTTCAAATTGAACTGCTTATTGCAAACTTAAAATATATAAGTGTTTTGCAAATAGCATTAACTTTACGTCTGCTTAGCGGTTCAAGTTGAACTGTTTAAGTTTGCAATAAGCAGTTCAATTTGAACTGCTCTGCACTGACGAGTCTAAGACGAAACGTAAAGAAACATAGGTATATCAATGCGATCAAATGCTTTGCTGAAGTCAGTATAGAGAGCTTCTATGTAATTACCCTTATCCATAGCAGCCAGTGAGTAATTGACAAAATCGAGTAAATTTGTATTAGTCGAGCGACCCTTAAAAAATCCATGTTGCATATTAGTGATTCTATTTTTAACTTGGTAAAACATTTTCCATTGATTATCGCTTCAAAAAGTTTAGGAATGCGGGAGATAATTGCAATTCCTCGATAATTACACCCATCTGATTGTTTTCCACATTTGTAAATCGGTACCAAATATTTTAGGAAAAACACCGATCATCAGTGGTTTATTGAAAAGCCAAAACAAAGGTGTGGCTATTTCTAACGATAGTTTTTTCATGAATATGGGAGGAATTCCATCAGGTCCGGGAGTACTCCTCAGTTTGTTAGTAAGTTCCTAAGTTGACGCTACTACTGTTTCTTTTATATTTTTTATGAGCCTTCTGTTTTCGATTTTTCAGATTTTTAATGTTATCATTATACCATATTGGATATTTATAGTTAAGTAGTCGTCTGATTCTCTTAAAAGGTACCTGATCATTAATAGTATCAAATAAAATCTTATAAAACATTTCCACAGATATAGTGATAAAAGAAAATCTGACTTGAAATGAAACTACAAAACATAATTTGTTTAAATCGATACTTTGATAAAAATAACACATATTTTACTTGTGCCTTCTTGTCAATGTCTTGACAAACAATTTCACAGTAAATTAAATTTGAAAAATTTGTTTCCAAAGAACTAACTTTATCTCAAGTTAATGATTGAAGCGCTTTAAATTTACAAACTTTTTAGTTGAAAAAAATTCACTTAAATTTTGTTATCTCAACTAACGCTTGTGTTTCTTATAATCGTACATTTTTGTTTGTTTTCAAGAATAAAATGATTTCTTTTAAACTAATTTACAAGGTAATTTTTGATGCTACTTCTAATTCGATTTACATTCGTTTTCAAATTCTTGAAAACCTAGCTACCAAAAATATTTAGCTAATCAAGCCTGGTATTATAATCAGTGTTGGTGATTGCCGAAAATTTGACAGAAGCTGTTATATTGCTATCTATATTGTATACAACATTTTCAATCCGGTAGAAGATGCTACAAGAACTCAAGTCTCTCAATGCATGAACCGTGAGAGAATTTTGCTACATTTCTTAGCTTCACTTCATACTCTGAGTATTTCACGGCCCTTAAAAAAATTTGCAGTCTGATAATGATCGTTACTGTGTGGAATTTCCCAAGAGACAATCGCAAGTTGAGAATTATCGCAGAAAATCGAATGATTCAACTTGATGATTCTCATACTATGTTGCAATATTTCCTTGTATGGAGCATTCACAGACATTTTCATAGACACAACTTATACAAAGGTTATATGCACATAGTTAGAATAAGCGGCAAAAGTAAAATGATTCTATCGTAATTATCAACTGCCTGTATAGAATCGGATCGCGAAACGAGAATAAGCGACCGTTTGTTGCTTCAGAGAGGATCCCCACAGCAGCGTGCTAACCTTTGATTCTCAGAAATGTCATCGAGAGAAATTCGCTCTCGCACTGGTGTCGATTCTATGTTAAATGAGCCATGCCGGGTTTTTGTTGTTGCGATGATATCCGTCTCTCTTTGATGACACTGATTCAATCGTGTGAAGAGTTGCAGTGAGCGTTCTTTGATACGATAAAAGCCATCCTTGATTATAATTAGTATCCAATGCCCCGGTGAACGACCGCAACTAGGTTAAAGCCGGGTATAAATAAATGATATTAAAAAAGTATCCAATGATTTGGTCTTGATACCTGCATTAAATATTTTTTGTAAAGACAATATATTAAGTACTGTTATCTAATTTTCAAAAATATTAACAATTATCAATACATACACTTGAATAATTGAAACCCTCCTAGGAAATAGAAGAAACAAACAAAGTTTTACTTATTAAACGCACACAAACTTCACCCCGGGAGAAATATAAAGCTCTGGTTTAGTCGTGCTGGAGAAAATTGCTCTGGTTTACATGAAACGAAAATAATATGGTTCTTTTAAACAGTAAACTTAGTGATATCATTACACAAATAAGATCATAGATAAGATAAACCAATTTTTTTATTTATATGAAAATTTAACAGGAATGAATCAATATAGACATTGTCGATAACATCAACTCAACTTTGATTGACATGTAATAAATATTTAGTTTATTTCAACAATAAAATCAGCCGGAACAAATTTTTTTTATTTGACTAGACCAAAATTTTGATTCAAATCAAACAGAGAACATTGCTGCTTTTAAAGGGATAAATTGGTTCAATGTAATCTTATTCTAGCTAGAAATCATCAAAAATAAAATTTAGGAATCTATTAACAGTTTTGTTATTTTTAACATGATCTATTTCTTTGCGTGTAGACAGTAAGTATCACCACAGATAACAGATATACAGGCTTTCATATGAACTGTGTGTAAAATTTGATCAATCAGCGTGGCGAACATTTGCAGATGTCACCACGATCGACACAAGGTGCCACCACGATTTGGGTGCCGCTTTCACTTGAGACACATTTTTTTGTGCAACTTTCACATCACGCTAGATTTTTGTTTTGCTGTTGGTTAAATTTACAAGTTTATTTTTGTTTCATTCCGATCGAATTTTCGTGTGGTTTATGTGACATGGAAATAAAGTTGTATTTAACACTTAGGAAAATAGTGTGATAAGTGTTAAAATTGTTGTAGTTGGAATATTTATATTACAGGTAGCAGGATTTTGTTATCGTTCCGGAACGTAGTGGAACGTTTTGAATGATCGCGCCGAACGAGTAGGTGGCAGTAGTGTTTCCAACGAATAGCAAATGTAAAAATTACACAGGATTTTGAAAAAAATTGTTCGAGCCTGCATAACTGTTATCTGTGGTATCACACAAAACGCTATGAAACGATTTAAAGTTAAGTGTCATGCGAGTTTGGATGAAATGCTTTGGTATGTCGTTTTCGTCTGAGAAATCTGCAACTAGTCCAGGATAGATTTTGGGTGCATAAGATTAATTTCTAATTTTTGAAAGATGAACTAGATTAATAATGAGATCGCTTCAACCGGAATCGTAATATGGTAGTACCATAGAGTGTCCGAAAATCGCTAAGTTACCCATGCACAAACTTAAAGCTATATAAATAACTGCATGCATGCAAAACTTGAACACAATCTTGACAAAGAGAAATATCGAAATCCGTTACACTAGTAAGTAAATACCTTTAATAGCATATATTTGGGCTATTGATATAATTTCGTCGGATACAAGACAAATACAAAATATGGCAAACAGAGTGTATGTTCTGGGTTCGTGTGTTCGATGCTTGTTCCTACTATAGATGAATCTAAGAAAACTCTTGTGAAATTGCGCATTTAAAAGTATGCCGATTAATTGAACTGTTTGATTGAAAATATCGATTATTAGAAATTTTGGTAGCCTTGTTCCACATCAATAGCTCAACAACAAGCTTGTTTTGCTATTATTCCGCAATTCATAGATAACCAGGTGTCCCGGAGAACTTTAGAATCATGAATTCACCCCAATTCGAACTACATTCAGACTGTATTAATTCTTATTTCTTTGTACTCAATTTATTCGAATAACTGATGGATTCGTATGCGAAAAAGTTCAATGAAATGTTGTTTTTGTTTCTACGTTCTTCTAAGATCATCAGTTAACGTTGTTTTGGAGTCTATATTTTTATGGGACATATTCAAATTCTAGTGTTGTACTTCAAATAAAAAAGAAACAAACCGATTTTGTTAGTTGAAGTGAGAACTTTGTGATCCTGAATGACATTTAAGCGCATTGAAGCAATAAACATTCATTAGAATTTAATTGTGACAAAGTGTGATTGTGAGACAGTGAAAATCGCATCCATGGATCATGTCTTGAAGTTGAAGATTTTCTGGAATTTCAAAAAAAAAAAAAACTATGAATTATTGAAGAACCTATCCACGTTTCTAATATATATTAATTTGACTGCAATAGTCCGTATACTGCTTTGACTTGACTTAACTTGACGGCATTGAACACAATTACTGAAAAATGATAAAATTAAAAATGAACGCATATTTTTTACGATGATTTTGATTTAGTGTATTTTTTCTTTTGTTTAAAAAAAAATTGTGAAATTGTTGTTACACGCCAGAGTTGAGTTTGGTTATGAAGTTAGTCGAAAATTCGTTGGGCCAACAGTAAAGATTGGCCAAGTCTGAAAGTCGGATAATCATTTACTTTTTAGCTTTACAGGACTCTTAATTTGAATCACTGTTCGAAAACACTTTGGAAGGTGCATTCTTAGTATTTAACGCAATTAATCACTCCAATGAACTGTTTTCGCCGAATCAATTTATCAGAAATTTGTTTTCCTCTGCTTTTCTTTCTCTTTGTTCATTGAAACGGGATGAAACTCGAAATGTCAATGAAGGGTTAAATTTAATCTAACGAAGAAAATAATTCCAAAAGGCATTCCTTCACAGAATAGATAGCAAGAATATTTTAACCATTCTACAATACAGATTGGATCCCTTTTCGAAGTTAATTTCGCGATCGCAAATTACTGCTAGGGTAATTTTCCTATAAATAATCAAAAAACACTTAGCTGAACGTTATCTTTTGCCATCAACAACCGTAGAACACACCCGCATAAATTGTGTTCCGTATCGTCCATAAAATTTAACTGTCCCGCAATTTCACTGCCATTTCCGGGTTGCCGCTTATCGTGTCGACCCTTCCTAAATCAATTTTCCCATTCCGTGCCACAGGTTTTGGCAAGTCATTTTCAGATCAGATCGGTGTCCAAGTCCATCGTTTTCCATGCCATGCCTTTAGTAGTGATGTTCAACATTCGCTTACGTCTATCTACTATGGGAAAAGGTTTGGAATCATTTCGAAACAAGATTTGTTTTTCAGAACAATTGTAGTTCATTATGGAGACAAGTAGATTCTGTTGAAGGATTGTTTTGTTTTAGGTTTCGATTATAGAGGTTGTAACCTTAAGGTCGTTCGCTTCTTCGGGCCGGAAAATTTTGCTGACTCTATGTTGAAGGTTTAAAAGCGTTTAAAAAGTTGTTGATCTTAATCCTGCTTTCGATTATTGTTTTAACCATGGCTTTTATCGTATCAAAGAACGCTCACCAGCAACTCTTCACCCTATTGAATCAGTGCCATCAAAGAGAGACGGATATCATCGAAGCAACAAAAAACCGGCATGGTTCATTTAACATAGAATTGACACCAGGGCGAGAGCGAATTTCTCTCGATGATCCGTCTGAGCATCACGGGTTAGCACGTTGCTGTGGGGCTTCTCTCTGAAGCAACAAACGGTCGCTTATTCTCGTTTCGCGATCCGATTCGGTATGGGCAGTGAATAATTGCGATAGAATCATTTTACTATTGCCGTTTATTCTAACTATGTGCATATAACTTTTGTATAAGTTGTGTCTATGAAAATGTCTGTGAATGCTCCACACAAGGGTTTTGAAATATGGCAACCTCGTATGAGAATCATCATGTTGAATCATCGATTCGATTTTCTGCGATAATTGTCAACTCTTGGGAAATTCCACACAGCAACGATCATTATCAGACTGTAAATTTTGTTAAGGGCCGTGAAATACTCAGAGTATGAAGTGAAGCGAAGAAATGTAGCAAAATTCTCTCACGGTTCATGCATTGAGAGACTTGAGTTCTTGTAGCATCTTCTACCGGATTGAAAATGTTGTATACAATATAAATAGCAATATAGAAGCTTCTGTCAAATTTTCGGCAATCACCAACACTGGTTTTAACTAAACTGTCATTTTTGATTTATCGTGCTGGCAGTTTTGTAATGACATCCAGTAAAGACACGCGTCACTAATGAGTAATGAAACGTTACAGTTGAGCAATGACTTAGACTCTAAACGGAAAATGAAACGTTTCAATGAGGTGTAACTCGTGCAACTGAGCAATTACACACTCCCAGTGAAGTTACCTGTATGCATGAAAGCAAAAAAAAAATGCTTCTTTTAGCTTCATCAATAAACTCACAGATGATATAGAAATGTAAAAATAGATTATAATTCCCAAGAGGGAATTCGTCAGCAAAATGTTCACAGAGCATTCAGAGATTTATCCACCACTTGCAGAATGATTCGCGAGAAGGGCATTTTTAATTACGCTTTTAAGGGGTTCAAACCCTTCGAAACACAAGAAATTATTAGGGGGGACCGGGGCTAGACAGGACTCGGGGTTAAACTAGACAGCTTAAATATCTTATAAACCAGCAATTATTTCGATCCATGGATTGACTTTGTAAGCGCGCTTTCATGTGATAGACAAACGTCAGTTGGCTGGAGGTTGAGACGTCAGTCCCACGAAAGGATGAAACTAAGGTGTCTTGAGATTTGTCACCCCATCGTATTCGTTCTAAATTTGTGTACTGGAAGCTCATAGTTTAATTTGCTACAAAACGAGTCCGGCGCAGCTCCGCGGTTCCAAAAATATTGTATTTTAAGTTGGTCACTTCTGCGCGACTTTGTACGAAAACTATCACATATTTTTCCAACTCACAAATTGGGAATTGTAGCTGAAGGTTGAAACTACACAACGGTAGAGATAATTTGGGTAAAATCCTAGTTGTCATGGATGTTTTTCTCAATTTTCAAAAAGTTTTCTGTTTAGCCCCGGTCTCCCCTATATTATAAAACTTTTTTCTTTCGTTAGTCAATTATAAAATAGATACATTCCAACAATCGACTTTATGGTCATAAAACATTTTCAGGTAATTATATTCATATTTCCATACATATGAAAACCCGACGCAGCTCAGAAAACACCTGTATGTGTCGGAGATGACTTAACCGATTTCAACAAACTTTCTCGATTGAAAGCTGCTCTTTGGTTATGAATCTAGTTCATAAATCTATTGGTTGTCACTTCCGGCTCCCAATTTTTTCCTTCCACTCAATTTTATCGAAACGACCAAACCTATTTTAACAAGCTTTGAAATCTCATCTTGAGATATGAGTTGATTTCAAACGGATGTCCTATTTGGTTTCAGAGATATAATAGACGTAACCGACAAAACATATATGTTTTCCTCCGCTCAATATTCTCAGATATGGTTGAACCGATTTCAACAATCGTAGACTAGCTTAGAAGCCACTATTGGATCATCGATCAAGATCACATCGAAGATCAAATTGCAGATACTTTCGGTTCCGGAGATATAATCGTATTAATGACGTAACCGACAAATCATTTTTTCTATGCGCACATTTCTTCAGAAAGTGGCCAACGGTCAAGCTCAATTGTATTATTGCTGATACCTTAGATTTTGGTAATGTTGTTTAGTACACTTTTGTGAACTTACCGAATCAATTTGAAGGAATTTATGTAAAAAAATCGGATCGAATTCGTGTCAGAAATTATTTCAATAAAATTTTGTTTAACAACTGTTTGAACGACACACAACTAGTTGGATTAAGAAAATTTGTTTTCCTTTCTCTTATAGATAGGCTACGGAATCATTGTGATAACCGACTTTTTAACATACCACTATTTTGCAAATTTATAGTCGTTGGAGATTTATTTATTTATACGACAGACTCTCACAGTAACATACTGATGGATGCAAAAGTCATAAAACTGGCAACTGAGTGTCGGAAGATGATGCATTAAAATGTTCAAGTTTGTTAGTGAATGTATTTCGACTCTATTCTTCTGTCCGAAACAATAATTTTATATGCGAAAAGCTAGTCTTTGGTTTTTCATCCAATACATAATTAATAACAGCCCTTCCATTTTATTCTATTCCAGAAAAATTCTCGAGGAGGATTCAGATTCATATTCATCACTTCAAATTTTGTAAAAATATTAAGCTGCTTATTTAGCACTTAAATATTTGCACACTTCTTACACTTGATTGATTTCTTTAATTAACTAATCATAAAGTAAAATGCTAGTAGTTAGTAAAGTATGAAGAGTATGACAAGCCGCCTGTAAACATTTTCGAGTGGACTATCAATTTTGATTTTTTTGCTGTGAATACTTTACTTTCAAAATTTACCCTGTACAAAAATGGATAGAACTTTACCGCTTGTTGTAAAGGGTGATTTTTTAAGAGCTTGAGAACTTTTTTAAACAATTAAACGCATAAAATTTGCAAAATCTCATCGGTTCTTTATTTTAAACGTTAGATTGGTACATGACATTTACTTTTTGAAGATAATTTCATTTAAATGTTGACCGCGGCTGCGTCTTAGGTGGTCCATTCGGAAAATCCGCTTTTTTATCGACAAATTTTGTTCAGCGATGAGGCTCATTTCTGGTTGAATGGCTACGTAAATAAGCAAAATTGCCGCATTTGGAGTGAAGAGCAACCAGAAGCCGTTCAAGAACTGCCCATGCATCCCGAAAAATGCACTGTTTGGTGTGGTTTGTACGCTGGTGGAATCATTGGACCGTATTTTTTCAAAGATGCTGTTGGACGCAACGTTACAGTGAATGGCGATCGCTATCGTTCGATGCTAACAAACTTTTTGTTGCCAAAAATGGAAGAACTGAACTTGGTAGACATGTGGTTTCAACAAGATGGCGCTACATGCCACACAGCTCGCGATTCTATGGCCATTTTGAGGGAAAACTTCGGAGAACAATTCATCTCAAGAAATGGACCGGTAAGTTGGCCACCAAGATCATGCGATTTGACGCCTTTAGACTATTTTTTGTGGGGCTACGTCAAGTCTAAAGTCTACAGAAATAAGCCAGTAACTATTCCAGCTTTGGAAGACAACATTTCCGAAGAAATTCGGGCTATTCCGGCCGAAATGCTCGAAAAAGTTGCCCAAAATTGGACTTTCCGAATGGACCACCTAAGACGCAGCCGCGGTCAACATTTAAATGATATTATCTTCAAAAAGTAAATGTCATGTACCAATCTAACGTTTAAAATAAAGAACCGATGAGATTTTGCAAATTTTATGCGTTTTATTGTTTAAAAAAGTTCTCAAGCTCTTAAAAAATCACCCTTTATTTAAAGCTGCAACATAATTTTTTCTCCATTTCATCGGAAATATGGGCAGAAATTTATGATAAAATTTTCAGTAGTATGAGATAACCACAACTAACTCAAAATTGAAGTTTTCTAAAATGTTTGGTATGAACGAGCAATAGGGTGAAATTCAGTGCCAAAATAAGGCGCGCAAAGTACCAACTGCATGAAATGAACGAACCATCGCACAAAGCGTTTTGCGCGAAAACGACACATAGAAATACGGAATATTTTCAGTGGTTGAGTGCAGTGGGCTTACGACATGTTTTGTTCGCTAGTAAATCAGACTCTAACTATGTATACTTATAAGCCATGAGTATTTTGAATTGATTAATATGAACATTTGTGCATGCTGTTTAAGACGGTCAAATTATGTATTCAATTTTCAACCGAAATGCTTTTATAATTGATTTTCTGCATGGCCAGGATGTAGACCATGTTCGATGTACGCGCTATTGTGTCTGACTGGCGTTTTAGAGTGACTAAAACAAGATTCAGAGTGGCGAAATGGTAGCGCGTATGCACGGAATGCATAAGAACGCAGGTTCGAGTGTTGTCTCTGAGCGTATCTTTTTCCAAAAATTCATCTTTTCTGTTAGCTTTTCATTCATTTGGCTTCTCCAATATATGTTTCCGTTCAGTCATTGCAAAAATTGAACCATACATAGTTAGTGCCTGGTTTACTAGTAAACAAAAGTTGTCGTAAGCCCTCAATAACGGCAAATATTTTGTATATCTATGTGTTGGTTTTGCACCGTACGCTCTCTGCGATGATTCGTCAATTCATGCGGCCGAAATTTTGTGCACCTCATATTGGCAATGAATTTCTCCGTATTGCTCGTCCATACCAAACATTTTAGAAAATTTTGAGTTTTTGTTGACTGTCTCGTATTACTGAAACTCTTTTTCGTGAATTGCTAAAATCCACCTAGTGGTGTAATGATGCCTATTACTTATATTTTCAAAAATATCACTAGAAGATTCTGTCAAGAAATTTTTTTTCAATCTAGAATAAAATAAGAAACTTTTTTTGGGTATGAACTAACATAACCTTTTCAATTTGTAAGCAGTTATGTCAAGTTAATAAGATTTTTTCTTCATTTTGCGTCGTCGCACTGAATGATTAAACACACTTTACTCTATAGTTCTGGAACCGGAAGTCGGACCCGGATAAAATTAAACAGCAACTTATGAGATTGTAGGAACTTTCATTTGAGCCTAAGTTTGTGGAAATCGATCAAATCATCTCTGAGGAAATTGAGTGAGTCTCGGGGGAACAAAATAAATCAGTTTCAAACCAAATCTAGGATAATTTTACTCTATTTTTCATCGTCGCTCTAAATGACAGAGTGCAATTTTAAACAAACTTAACGATTACCGGTACGCCACTGGGTAAAGACCAAATTTTTCGGGAAAATTTTCACTAGTCAATTCTTCAAATGATTGCATAAACTTTCTATGTGAGAAAGGCAATAAAAGTACTTTCATAGAAAGTGGTAATAAGTGTACTTATGTGATAATACTAACAAGTAGGTACAAATTGAATAGAAGATTAACAAATTTACATTTTTTTCACCTAAAAATATAGATTTAAATGCGAACTAAGCAAAGCCGGTGGTGCTTTCTTCTTCCGTGCCGACGCGTACCAGTTTTGCATCGACATTTTGAATGACGATTTGATTGGTTTTGACACTCATCGTCCTATAATTTTGGAACCGGAAGTCGGATCTGGATGTAATTGTAAAATATATTTAATGATAATGAGAGCTTTAGTTTGAATCATGATTCGTGAAAATCGATTTGACCGTTACTGAAAATCGGAGTTAATTCCGTTTTTGGAGCTTTTCTTCACTATTATCGGTGCTTTCGGAATCGGAAACCGAAGACTAGTAGTCTCAAAGTTGTTTCATATATTCAATAACTAACAAGATCTGCCAACAAGAAGAATTTAGCAGCCAGTTTTATAAAAATGTGCAGCTCGTTTCACCATCGCTGGTGAATAAATATTCATGAAATTGAAAATTTTCACTAATCGCACTGTAATACCGGAACCGGAAGTCGGATCTGGAACAACTTTTCGAGGACTTTTTGAAAAGTTTCAAGACCTTTTGTTTGATCCTTAGTTTGTGAAAATGGGATAACAAATTTCCGAGAAAATTAATTGCGTATTTTTTGATAAATTTGCGCATATTTCCTGGTAATTCTGGAGCCGGAAGTTGGATTCAAAGGAAATTCAGGAAAATTGTATGTAAGACCTTTCATTTGAATTTAAGTTTGTGAAAATCGGAGCAGTCATGTCTGAGAAAATTGAGTGACATTATTTGTCATATGTACTAATACATATGCACAGACATTTTGTGATCTCGTCGAACTGAGTCGAATGGTATATGACACTCGGCCCACGGTTGTAAAGCCGGTTTTCACAAGGATTGCATAGCCTTTCTATATGGGAAAGGCAAAAAATTTTGTTTTAGAATAGTTGTATTTAATTATGGAGACAAAGAGATTCTGTTGAAATAAACGGAATGTTGCAAATTATCGTTGCATCATAAATCTGTTAGCTGCATCCAAAATTTTAGAAATTATTGTATGTAACTCCCGGAAAAAGCTAGACGCAATATTTCGAATGATCAACGTGGATTTATGCTCGGGCGATCAGTTGCCTGAAATCTTCTCCAATTTGTTAAAACTTGCAACACTTAGAACACGGACGCAAGTGGATGCAATTTATACTGATCTTAAAGCTGCTTTCGATACAATTGCCCATTATTCTACTAGCGAAAATATTTTAACTAGGAATTTCCGAACGTATAAATAATTGACCTAGATCATACTTAACTGACAGAATTCTACATGTTAATCTTGGTTCAACTAAATCCTCAAGTATCACTAACTCGTCCGGAGTACCGCAGGGAAGCCTCCTAGGTCCGTTGCTGTTCAATTTATACTTAAGCGACATATTGCAATTTCTAAGTCAGCCTGGATTTGTTGCAAGCTATTGAATGGAAAAATCGACTGCTCTGATCTACTATCATCGTTAATCAACCGAGTGCCATCCAGATCTCTACGCAATTGATCCTTCCTCGTACCTCACTTCCATCGTAGTACCTTCCCATATCACGAATCATTTACATCTTTGATCCTTTAGATCTGTCGAATTTTTTTGTCGTGAATACGACTTACTTTACTATGGGGTGCCTTTTCAAAATTTATTCTCTGAGAGAGTGATAAGTTTTTGATCGTAAATATCTCTTGTTGTATCTAACGAATCAACCTAATTTTTGCTACATGCCATCGGAAATATGATCAGAATTTTATGATAAAATATTCAGTTGTGTGACATAATCTCAAATAATTCAAAATTAATCTTTTCTGAAATGTTTGGTATAAACGAGTATCAAAGAGATTAATTCATAAGGCGCGTTTGTCTTTCTCGAAAGCTCTACCAATAAAATCGAAATTTTTCAACTTAAACGTTTATAGCAACAACATTGAAGTATTTCAATAGTACACTATTGAAAAACCCATGTCAACACCAGCCAATCAGAACGCGTTCTGAGGAAGAGAACAAAATAACTGCTGCTGTACAACAAATCGTTCGAGAAAATGTTCCGAACAGTGTTTAATATCGTAGTGAGTTCCACAATTTAGTCCTTCTGAAAGGCAGGAATGAGTCCCGTACAGCATCCGGATAGTTTCTTTCAATGAAATTCAAATCCGAAATGAAATAGTTCGCTTCCGACAAGAGCGATTATGTCACAGCTGCTAGTCGTTTGCATTGGTGAAAAAAACCTCAGTTTAGTGCAAATCTAGAACAGTTTGATTAGATTTGTGCACTTTTCGCTGTGTGAAATTCACAGTAATCGAGATCAAGTGGAGCCTTCTTTGTTCTTTGCGAAAAATGTAATGTATAATTCATACAATTGATCAACTAATTGATATTCGGTACTGTTAAGGAACATGTTGTTTTCGTATTCACGTCATCCAGTTATGTCTCAGACACTACCCACCCGCCTTTTTTAATTCGGAAAACCATCTTGCCGATTCATAACACGGATTAAAAATAGTTCGTCCATATAAGATTATGATTCATGTAGACCACGTACAGACATATTAAATCAATCAATAAAATATTTAAATATCAGGCGTTCAACTTTGCGAAAAAGTGCTTGCAGATGTATTACTCAAAGTATTGTCCGTCGCTAATGACAACTTTCTCCCATCTTTCCGGAAATTTTCGGATCCCGGCTCGAAAAAAGAAGTCCTCTTTTGATGCTATCCATGAAGCAATCCATTTTTCCAATTCTTCGAAGGATTGAAAATGTTGATCTGCCAGACCGTGTGCCATCGAAGGTGGAAGTCAGAAGGGGCGACATCTGGGGAATACGGCGAGTGGGACAAGACTTGCCATTTCAGCGTTTCCAGGTACTTTTCGACCCCCTTTGCGACGTGAGGCCGAGCATTGTCGTGTTGGAGGATGACTTTGTCATGTCGCATTTGATATTGTGGCCGCTTTTCTTTTAGCGCGCGACTAAGGCGCATCAGTTGCGTTCGGTAGCGATCTCCTGTGATGGTTTCACCCGGTCTTAAGAGCTCGTAGTAATGTTACGATTCGATGTGAAAACCCCTTACGATTTTGTCTTTGAAGCATTTGCTCACATACAAATACACGGCGCTCGATGTCCCTCGGTTTCAACTCATACGGCACCCAGTTTCCTTCTTTCTGAATCATGCCCAGGGCCTTGAGACGTTTTGAAATGGTTTGTTGACTCACTCCCAATGATTTGGCAAGCTCTTCTTGGGTTTGGCACGAATCTTCATCAAGCAATGCTTCTAGTTGTTCATCTTTGAAGTTTTTTTTCTCTTCCACCACCATGTTTGTCTTCGACATCGAAATCACCATTTTTAAAACGTTGAAACCACTCCCGACACGTTCTTTTACTCAGAGCAGCATCACCGTAAGTTTCTGAGAGCATTCGATGCGCTTCAGCTGCATTTTTTTTCGAATTGTAACAGAAAAGTAAAACTTCCCGCAAATGGCGAGAATTGGGCACATAAACAGACATTTTCGAGCGTGAATAATACGAAAACAAGAACAACTGTCACTGAAACGGCGATGACAATTCGTTAGGCACTGTACACACTCACTTTAAAGGCATTATCATCTATGTATTTGGATCAGCCTCAGCCGGAACAGCCACCTATCGGCGGAAGCAAAGTTGTACACCTGATAAATAAAATAAATTTGACGCGAAACTTGTCAAGACTGTGAGACTTGAATGATTTGCATATTTCAGGTATGAACATATAATTTGAAGCACAGTATTTATAAACTTAGCGTGCAATAATAAGTAAGTCACCGTCACCCCGCTAGGTGGATGAGATTAAGATTACTTATTTTGGAGAACGGTTCACGTTTGTTTACACATTTCATATTGTACCTTCGTCATTCGGGAAAGAAATGTGTGGTGAAAAGAATGACGGGTAACTAGAAGGTAGAAAGACCACGCCCGCCCAGCTCCGCTGGTCGGGCCCCGAAAGGTAAACACAGCCAGTTGCTTCGACCTCTTCCTGCACCCGCTTCGGGCACTGAACGAAAGAACAGAACAGAAAAAACACTCAGTACGCCTGGCTAGAGTCGCACTTTTTTAACAGCTCAAATCCGGTCCTCTGACAACCCTGGAACAAGATGCTCTTTGAAAGATGTCGTATTTTTGCACAGCGTCATTGTGAAGTGAGTCCTGCTTATCTCACTGGACAAACTGGCGTCTCACCTTGTGTCACCGGACGACCTTTCCCCAAGACGCCGTTGCGAGCGTAAACATGCAAATTAGAACCATTTTGTTTGAAAGAAATTTGAATGTCCTTTCTTGGTGTTTTTCAATGTTATCTTGACTTTTGCCGTCCCTTTTTTTCGATGTTGTTTGCTAAATCAGGATCAACAGCTCTGCTTGGTGGGGTTTCACAACACTTTAGAAATGACCGAAGGACTTCCATTGAATGCCTAAATTCTTGAGTGCCTAAGATTGAATGATTGGTGAATTCCTGCTCGTGGAGTTACCATTTCGGGTCATTATTTCCCCTCGAGCACTTATCGCCGTTTGCCAATGCTGACAATCAACCATCTCCGAACGGTGGCCGCCTGTCCGTTTTAACGATGTCTCAGCAGATCCCGGACTACCGATAATAGAAATTCCCTCTTTACTATTACGAGACCACAAGCAGCTAGCACCTGCTTCCATTTCGAGATTCGATTCTTCTAGACAAGGACAATCCTTCCGTTCCCTCCCATCGGATTAGTTCCATTCGCTCTGCACGCTGCCATTGACCTGTTCAATGAACGGGAAGGCTTTTGCAGTAGAAAACAATTGCCGCTGCAACGATTATTCCGCGTCCTTCTTCGCGCCCTTCGCCACGGAAAACCGTTCCAATACTGGCTAGGCTGGGCTGGTGCTTATCCGTGGATGCGCGGCGGAAATTAATGTAATCTTCACGATCTTCGCGCGCCCGTTTTTCTCTTCGGTTGGCATGAGGAGCCTCCTTCTTATAAATATTGTAAATAGTCACAAGCTTTCCGTTTCGCAAGCAAACAGCGGCACCCGGAATGGAAGCGCGCGCTTCCACTTATTTTGCGCCTCGCGTTTCGTTTTTAAATTTATTTGAATTTAAAATCAAATTTATTCAATTCTTTGCTATCGTTATGTTATCTGCTTATTGTTTTCTAGTTGCGCTACCGAGGCAACGGGGGAAGGGTTGCTGTCCACGGGGAAGTACTGTGCTTCCTCCGTTTGTTTGCATCTCGACGCTATTTTAGGTTGTGTCGCAGATTAATAAAAACCGAGTCTCTGCCACTTGGGATGCCGGGAACTTGATGCAAGTTGGTTGCTTCTCCTGATTGTTGGTGGCAAATTTATGCTATTCTATATTGGGTGGATGGATGGTGGCAGTTGGAAGAATCGCCAAGAATCACCAATCGGAATTTAAATAATTTTAAAATTCCAGAATGAGATTGAAGGAATTCCGGAATCAATCTCTCAAAGCGCGATTATAAACTTGCAATTGTTAGCTAGGCACTCGAATGCGCTCAGCTAGCGAATGTCAAACAAACACAAATAATTAACACGGGAATTGAATATACAATCTCGTTTTTTGTATAATTCAAACAAACATCTGGCATTGCTTTCACAGAAATTAGCCCAGTTTATTTTAATATAAGTCTCTATCCGGTACTTTTATACTACTCTCTAGCGCGAAAATAAATCATTTTTTATTTTGTACCCGTTTCGCCGACTGCGACTTTCCGAATGCCGAAGAATGTCAACATTTTTAACAAAGTTTAAGCAAACCTTTCCCTGGTAACCAGCAAGCACTAATGATGGCAGTAAAATAGCCTTTAATGAGCACTCAAAATTCTTATAACTGCCATTTGAAAATTCAGCTATTGTAAATAAATCAAAATTCATGCTCATCTGTCATAAACAAGCATTATCTATGAGTAGCCGTATATTTTGCCACAGTCGGTTCTAATTCTGTCTCAAGAGCGGATGAAATGCCAATTAACGATTATTTGCTTTATTAATTTTTGCTGGTTTGACGTGAAGTCGCCATAACTAAGTTCAGTTTTTGCAATGACTGGGTGGAAACATATATTGAAGAAGCCAAATGAATGAAAAGCTTAAGGACTTGAACCGGCGTTCTTATGCGTTCCGTGTATACGCGCTACCATTTCGCCACCCTGAATCTTGTGATAGACACAGCTTAGAACACGGTTAGGCATGATGAAACGTACATCGAGCATGGTCTCCTGGCCGTCTACCGACCGGTACCTTTTACATCCTAACATCTTCTCTATTCATCAAACACTAGTCTTCTTGCTCTGTACCTATTTTTCGCTTAAGCACTAACTAGGAGAGTGTATTTATAATCGCTTGTCACCTTCCCAGCTATCGTCAGCTACAGACCCTATGAAGGTTGCATTAAAAGTCTGACCTCCTTTGCTTATTGGATACCTGTGTTAACCCCTTAACGCTCAAGGTCAATATGTTTCCCTTCTATAAAAATTGGTATAGATTCTTCAATCACTATTAAATCGATGTTTTATTTTACTGAATGTTAAAGAATACTTATTTCCAAGGCTACAAATGTGTTTCTGAACGAATAAGATAAAAGAACTATCAATCTCTATTGCACTAAAAAAGTTTGTGCAAAATGACGTATAGAAAATAGAACACATAATAAATGTGTTATGTGCAACGTCCACAAGTACATAAAATCGTTTCGTAGAATGCCATAACTAACTATTTATTTTACTATTCTGATAATTAAGGCAATAAAAGCAATAAATAAAATTAAGATATAATAAACCCAATGCTTCTTTTATTTATTTCTAAGAATCATAGGGAAAAATATTTCCCATGAAATTATAGGAAACTTATGCACACTGCTATGTTTTTCTGGTGATATTCCCTTAATTTACACCCCCAATAGCTAAAATATTGTCTTATACTGACATATTTCGTCCCGCACATCTTACGGTCATGAAATGGTTAACTCTGAAAATCTATGGGAATTTTCGTTTTCATACCTTCATATATTTATAACTAGCTCCGCAGTTTGTGCCTTGTAGTACAATGAAGGCAGTTGCTGGTTAGTTCGATGATGAAAGCATTTTTGAAACAGAAATACTGGGTTCACTAGCTACCTTTGCTTAACGGGTTTCCTTGGCTTTAATTGAGGATGCCTTTTTCACAGTTTCAATGTTTACTGTAGCAAGCAGGTTGTTCACAAAACTTATATGTAATCACCTGATTTTCGTAGGCTACCAGCGATTTACAAGGTTGTCTCCCGCCCTACGTAAGATAGAATCGCCTTATGTAGTGGCGTAACACTCGCACACCATTCCATACACCGAGGAAAAATTCCACCACACTGCCTTTTCGATGGAAATAATTGTTTACCGAAATATATGCAATTGCATTTCGCTCTTGTCTAAACGTGATACACCAAAACATTTGCTAACGATTTTTTTTACGTTACCTCTTCCTACGTAACTCTTCTTACGAACCAAATCCCAAATAACGTAATATTATTTTTTTACGAACGAAATTCCAAATAACGTAAACTTTTTTTACGAAGAGGTTTTTGCATACAAAGGAAATAATTTCCGGCTTATTTATATTCCATGAAAAATACTACAATCTGGGTATTTTTGGAACGAGTTTAAAGAGTAGATTCCGGAAATTGTGTTTAAGGTATTTTGCAAATTCAAAATGGCGACATCCGATTTATTGATATTCCTTACCTTAAAACATTACAATCTAGGTATTTTCGGAACGGATTTAATGAGTAGATGTCGGAAAACGATGTTTGATGTGATTCTGGGTTCCAAGATGACGACTTCCGGCTCATTTATAATTTTCAAAAAACCTTTCAATATGTTTATTACCGGTATGGATTTAATGAATAAGCTTGAGCTTGAGCAACCACCCCTGGTTGCTACTCCGTTACTGATCGCTGAAATTGTACAGGGAGTTTCTAGATGATCCGACCTGGGACTGGTAAATCATCCTTCAATGTACATCTTCTGGTAATCCCAGAATTCATTGATCAGTACCGGCGCCGGCCAGGCCCGAACGTAGATCGTCTAAGGAATGGGAAGGGATGTTAGTCCAACACTTGTCGTTACTAGAGGCCGTATATACTACTGCGCACTCCACAAGTGTCACGGGAGAAGGATATTTGTTAGTAAATTAGTATTATTCGCGCGCGACTGAGTATGTTCCGGTTTCTAGATGCTCGGATGCACCACTAAACTCACTGACTGAGTGAACGTTTTAACAATATCCGACACTGAAGTCCCGGGAAGTCTTGATTCATAGCTCTTATTCGAGGGAACTGAAGGAAAATTTGCAATACTACCGCGTAAAGAATAAAAACTTCCCTATTTTATAAATTAAATTACGTGATACAAAATAAACGAGTAAATAGGATTAAGACAAAATAGTTTATTCATTGCATTGACATATTCTAAACAGTTGTTATAAAATCATTTTAAATCACCAAATAAAGGTCAACAGATTTCACACGCGTTTTGATTCTTTATTATTTCCGATTTATTATTTAGATTATTTATTCAAATTATTAATTGGATATATTGGTTGATCTGGGCAGCCGGCTACCAAGGAAAATTTAAATTTTTTGTTTGAAATATTAATATCAAGTACTTTTAAACTATGCATTCAATATACCGATATATGTTATCTCTGTTATTAACTTTGTAATGTAAACGGATTTGCGCAATAGTTGATTTTTATCATTCAATCTATAATCCTGAAAGACAATCAATAACATGGATGAAGAAAACATTCTAAATAAAACTTTTCGCCGAAGCTAGACGGAAATTGATAGGTTGAATGAAGAGATAATTTAGTAGAAAGTAATCAGAAGTGAAACTTTAAAAATATCTGATAACTGAAAGGAAAAAGAAACTCCTGCAATTGTCGCCTTTTACGACATGGAAGCAGGAAACCAGTGGAATCTAGGCTGGTACTGTCCGGAGAGAGCTAATAGGTATTATCAATCTCTTAGTGGACCCCAACCCCTAGGTATGGATTTAATGAATACGTGCCGGAAAACAATGTTCAGAGTCGTTCTAAATTCGAAGATGGCGACTTCCGGTTTATGGATATTTCTTGAAAACTCTTACAATATGAGGATTTTTGAAACGGATTAGATAAGTGGATGAAGTAAAACGATGTTTGAGGTGGTTCTGAATTCCAAGCTGCTATAGCCATTTGCTCCAGCTCTTTATATCCAGAATATCTCTTTATTTGGGGCACTGTTTCATGTTTCAAATTTGAAAAATATTATATGAGTTTTGACAATTTTTTGGTAATTTGAAACTGATTTGTCAGTACTTTTGTATTTTTCACCAATTTCGGCTATAATTTGGATCTGCCGCAGATATTGTACTACTGTTTCAAAAATGTAAGCGCCTACTTTTTTAATCCATTCCAAAAATATGCATATTATGAAGTTATTCGAGCAATTCGAATAATATCGACACAAATTATAAAGGTTTTCAAGGAACAGTTATTACCCGAAAGCCACCAATTTGGTTTCCGGAACGACCTCAAACATCGTTCTGCCTTTCTCATCTACAAAAGTTATGAAAACTTTATGAAAACCGACTTTTGAATGGAGGGCCGAGTGTCATATACCATTCGGCTCAGTTCGTTGAGTACGCAAAATGTCTGTATATGTGTTTGTATGTATGTGTAACATTATTTGCACTCACTTTTCTCGGAGATAGCTGAACTGATTATAACAAATATAGATTCCAATGAAAGGTCTTGAAGCCCCATACAAAGTTCCTGCATTTTATTCGAATCCGACCTCCAGTTGCGGAGTTACAGAATGTGCAAAAACATGAAAATAAGTGCACTAACTTTTCTCAGAGGCGGCTGAACCGATTCTCAAAAACTTAGATCCAAAAGAAAGCTACAAGTTCTTGTACGAAGTTCCTGAATTTCAATTTTGATACGATTTCCGGTTCCGGAATTACAGGCTGATTAGTGCAAAAACTACAGTTTCAAATTATTTCCTCACTTTTCTCAGAGATGGCGGTACCGATATTTAACAAACTTAGATTTAAATGAAAGGTCTTATAGTCCTATAAGACCTTAACAGTCCTTAACAGAGGAACAGGTATAGTAAAGTTGCTTAGTAGAAATACTAAGCAAGTCGAAATTGTTTCTACAGAATGATTCCGTTTTGATGCCAAACTATCAATTTGCTGTACCATCACAAATCATGGAACCGGTAATTGAAATTATTGAATTTACTCAAGCAAGTATGTGATATAAACTACAATTGTATAATATTTGCATTCCAGTATCCCATAACATCCGGTTCCGATAAAAAAATCCAACATATATCCGATTCTCTAATGGCACAATCGCTGAAGTAATCAATAGTAACGCAGCTATTAGTGGAAACCCTCAAGAGCCAGATGCAAGAAACGAGCAGTTCTGCTGTGAGATTGAACATTTGTCGCGGTGTGTTGAAAAAATCAAGGGAGAATTACATTCATTGAAACAAATCCCTGATAAAATCGATGCTATTCTCAACTTTACTTCTGATATAAAAACAAAATTTGTCCAAGCGGTTTCAGACAGATCAGGAGAAAATTAATAAAGCAGAAGACTTTTCCCTATGCGAGAAGTGTTTGGACATCAAGATTAGGGAAGACCTCGTTGTGCTGAAAAAAAAACATTATCGGATGAAGAATTTAGTGCGAAACTTCTCAGATATTGCGAATCGTTGTATAGCTTATCTGGGAAAAGAAATGGAAAAACTTTCTTCCATATGTTTTTGAGGAATACTGTTCCACCGACCATTTTGCAAACTTATTAATGGCATGGTCAAACAAGAACAAATAAAGGTGCTGAGAATAGAACAGCCAATTAGTCATTTCAAAAGTCATGGTCGAATGTTTCTCTATTCGTATGTAAGTTATTCGGGGTAGCCGACTTTCAATCTACACAAGAATCAAGGTACAAGTCGTTTTCCGAGTTGTTACACCAGAAAAACACTGAACTAACACTAACACTGAATACCGCAGCGAGGTTCGAGAAGCTATCACAGATATAAAAATTTAAGCAGAAACTACATCCGATCAAAATTCATCTTCAGATAGTGAATTTGAAAGTGATTCAATCGATTTAAAATGAGATATTCATAGTGAAAAAACTCTTGAGGAAAACGCATAATTTTCAAAACATACTGAACTGTTTATTTTATTAGCAAATAAGCAGAACATGGTGAAGTTAGTTTTTATAAATAAAACATTTCCTGCTGAAAATATCAAACAGTTACTTTAATATGCTGGATGTATGTTAAATCCTAGCAAATGTTACTGCTTATAATGTACAAAATATCTATTTCCTAGGGAAAAAAGTACGGGTGTGTAATGTCACAAACATAACAGGATGTCGTGAATACGAATATAACTGAAACGCTTTCTTCTTACTTTCGAATATCAATTAGTTGATCACTTGAATAATTATGCCAGTTTTCCCCTTTCTCACTACTAAAATTGGAAACGATGCACTTCAACTGGGTCGATGCTATGCATTTTATATAGAAAATTAACAGAAAGTACCAGAAACAACTACGAACTCCAACTGGTTGAAAAAAGAACCGTATATGGTACAGTAAAGTAAAATTTCGCATAGTTCTTTGGGAATATGTTGATGGTTTTAAAAAGAACCGATTCGAAGAACTCAGGACTGGACCTGAGTTCGAGAACTAAATTCAAAACTTAGTACAGGCTCAGAATTCAATTGCAATTTAGTTTTTGAAATAGTTTCGAAACTGAATTCAGTTCCGGAATCCAGTTAATCAGTTCTACCACGCAAAAGGTCTGCTTTCAATGCCAACTGCTCCTCCTGACGCCTGAAGTCCAAATGAGAGCACGACCTAAGCATTTCACGTTTTATACTTGGTTTGTACTTTACTGATGTTGGTGGATGAACCTCATGACATCCAGATCCATCTGATGCACTAGAAGAATTGAACGATTTTCAATCAAAGTTTCCTTTTCAGTAGATAGTCGGAACTGATATGTGCTTGACTACCTCAAAACTGTCGTCCGGGTGCGAAAAAGGCAAGCAAGCGTGATGAGTTTTCCTCATTATTTCCAAAAGTTTCAGAAAACTTTTTTTTTACCATTATTCATGAATATCTCATGCTGTTAAAATTTAATCACAAATTCCCGATCATATTTCCGATAGCTTGTCGAAAAAACTATGTTGTTTGGTTAAGTGTACATCAAAAGATATTCGCGATAAAGTTCTGCCCATTCTTGTACAGGGTAAATTTTGAAAAGACGCCCCAGAGTAAAGTATGTCCTATTCACGACAAAATTTTCACTATCGTTAGTTTTTTCATCGGGTTTAATTTGAAGTTCGATTGCGTTTATGAAATTTTGTTCCTTCTGGCAAAAAGCACCATTTCTCCTAATACTTCTCCAGAGTTCTGCATTGGATAGCGGTTTATAGTTCGTTTTTAGTATCTTTCACGAAAAAAACTGCGTTGAACGAGGTATATGATGTGGTAATTGGATTAAGCTGCAAAAGATTTATTTGCGTTGAAAAGTCCAAAAACGTAAACCTTTTTTTATGTCATGATTCGATTTATGAGCTCTCTTACGTAAATGGAGATTTGGGTGTTCTGGAAAATTCTCGGATAGAACAAATCTGTGAAGGAAACACAAATTTCAATTATTATCGCAGAAAAATAGTGACGAACATTAACAGGAGCTCACAATGAGATGTGCACTAATAGGGTAACGGACCCCTATTTCATTTCATTTGTAGGGACGTTAACTTAAAAAAAATTCACTTAGCCACTAAAATCCCTATAATTATTTCATATTGCGGCTTAATTCGCCTTACTCCACATTGGGAATTGATTTATATTTGTTGGAAATCAATCAAACTTCACTACTCTGCTCCTAATTTCATCTCAATGGATTTTTATTCATCCTATCGTTTGTCCTTCATTCATCCTATTAGGTTTTGCACAAACATAACATAACCTCACTAAAAAGAAAAGAATTAACTTTTTTTGACAGTCGCCGTGAATTTGTTTACAGTTCAAAAGTTCATTAGAGTTTCATCATTTGAGCTTGAGCTTGAGCGACCACCCCTGGTTGCTACTCCGTTACTGATCGGGATTAGCTGAAATTGTACAGGGAGTTTTTAGATGATCCGACATGGGACTGGTAAATTGGACTAAGCTGCAAAAGATTTATTTGCGTTGAAAAGTCCAAATAACGTAAACCTTTTTTACGTCATGATTCGATTTATGAGCTCTCTTACGTAAATGAAGATTTGGGTGTTCTGGAAAATTCTCGGATAGAACAAATCTGTGAAGGAAACACAAATTTCGTCTAAGGAATGGGAAGGGATGTTAGTCCAACACTTGTTGTTACTAGAGGCCGTATATACTACTGCACACTCCACAAGTGTCACGGGAGAAGGATATTTGTTAGTAAAAATTTCAGTATTGGTATTATTCGCGCGCGACTCAGTATGTTCCGGATGCAAGATGCTCGGATGCACCACTAAACTCACTAACTGAACGTTTCAACAATATCTCTTATTCGAGGAAACTGTTAAAAATTTGCAATACTTTCGCGTAAAGAATAAAAACTTCCCTATTTTTACCTTTTTTACCTTTTTTTATATATAAAAGGTGATTTTTTTGAGGTTAGGATTTTCATGCATTAGTATTTGCTCAGATTTTTTGAGGTTATGATTTTCATACATTATTATTTGCTCAGTATGCTCTGACATTTCATCATGAATAGACTTACTAACGAGCAACGCTTGCAAATCATTGAATTTTATTACCAAAATCAGTGTTCGGTTCGAAATGTGTTTCGCGCTTTACGCCCGATTTATGGTCTACATAATTCTGGTTGAATGGCTACGTAAATAAGCAAAATTGCCGCATTTGGAGTGAAGAGCAACCAGAAGCCGTTCAAGAACTGCCCATGCATCCCGAAAAATGCACTGTTTGGTGTGGTTTGTACGCTGGTGGAATCATTGGACCGTATTTTTTCAAAGATGCTGTTGGACGCAACGTTACAGTGAATGGCGATCGCTATCGTTCGATGCTAACAAACTTTTTGTTGCCAAAAATGGAAGAACTGAACTTGGTTGACATGTGGTTTCAACAAGATGGCGCTACATGCCACACAGCTCGCGATTCTATGGCCATTTTGAGGGAAAACTTCGGAGAACAATTCATCTCAAGAAATGGACCGGTAAGTTGGCCACCAAGATCATGCGATTTGACGCCTTTAGACTATTTTTTGTGGGGCTACGTCAAGTCTAAAGTCTACAGAAATAAGCCAGTAACTATTCCAGCTTTGGAAGACAACATTTCCGAAGAAATTCGGGCTATTCCGGCCGAAATGCTCGAAAAAGTTGCCCAAAATTGGACTTTCCGAATGGACCACCTAAGACGCAGCCGCGGTCAACATTTAAATGAAATTATCTTCAAAAAGTAAATGTCATGTACCAATCTAACGTTTAAAATAAAGAACCGATGAGATTTTGCAAATTTTATGCGTTTTATTGTTTAAAAAAGTTCTCAAGCTCTTAAAAAATCACCCTGTATAAAAAATAGGTATAGAATTCGCTCAAACTTTCGAAAATTTTTCCGAGGCCCGGAGGGCCGAATGACATATACCAATCGATTCAGCTCGACGAACTGAGCAAATGTCTGTGTGTGTGTGTGTGTGTGTATGTGTGTGTGTCTGTATGTGTGTTGTCAGCTAAGAGGTCGAGATCTCAGAGATGGCTGGGCCGATTTTGATCAAACTAGTTGCAAATGAAAGGTCTCCCCGTCACCCAAAACGCTATTGAATGGTTTTGAGATCGGATGTTTACTTTTTGAGTTATACGAAGTTTTATGTCAAAGTTTTCAGTTTTTTGACAGTATCTGTCACAATTGACCTTGAAAACAGAATATGTTTTCAGACTTAGATTCCGCACGATAATACCTATCCAACAAGCCATAGATTGTTAAAATCCGTCCATTTTTAACGGAGATATCGAAATTTTTGTGTAAACGACTTTTCCCCCTATACCAGCAGTAGGAGTTTTGAGCGCTGTCTGGCAAAGCAATGCTTGGGAGCAACGGAAAACACGATTTTTTATTCTGTTACATACAATTGTTTCTAAGTACCAAAAAGACTGTGTATAGCATCCTTTTCCATGACATTTAGCCTCGGACCGATTTTAGCACGGCTCGTTTTTGGCAACATAATCGTTCGAATATGACATATATAAACCAGATGATGGCAGATTTTTCTCTAAATTATATTGTTTTAAACTACTTACAGCAATGGACTGCTGGAAGAACATAACATCCACATACCATTCGAATCAGTTCGTCGAGATCAGCAAATGCGTGTGTAACAAATAATTTCACTCAATTTTCTCGGAAAATTTCTTTTCTACAAATTCAGATTCATACGAAAAATCGTATGCTCCCAAACAAAGTTCCTGAATTATGTTTGGTTCCGACCTCTGGTTCCGGAACTACAGGATGATATATGAAACGAAATCAAAATTGTGTAACTCATTCTTCTCGTAGATGGCTGAACCGATCTAAGATTCAAATGAAATCTAAGAATCATCTAAGATTCAAATGAAAAGTTTCAAAACTTTATAAAACATTTTGCTCTTCAGCCAGATCCAACATCCGGTTTCGGGGATACAGGGTGATTAGTATAAAAATGTCTATTCCACATAAATTAATCAGGTTTATCGGGTTAGCAGATTTCGATAGCCGATAAAAAAAATTAACTTTTTGTCGATTCAGAAGGTTAATTCGTGCTATGATTTCTCAAAGATGTCTTCACTGATTTTCAAATATTTTGAAACAAATGTAAACTATACAGCTACTCAGGTGAATTTATCTGACTTCGGCCATACCGATTTTAGAATTCCGGTTCCAGTATAAAATCGTTTCTCAAAGCTCAATCGTTTTCTCAAAAAAAAGCCTAATCAAATATCAGAAACAAAAATTTAAATTAAA
This sequence comes from Malaya genurostris, assembly GCF_030247185.1. Classification (NCBI taxonomy): domain Eukaryota; kingdom Metazoa; phylum Arthropoda; class Insecta; order Diptera; family Culicidae; genus Malaya; species Malaya genurostris. Next base: position 60,159,085 of record NC_080570.1, on the reverse strand, counting down.
ATAAACTTATATACAAAATTAATTAATTTTATACATACATACAAAAATTAATTAATTTTATCCAATTATGAATCCCGGTTCTCGAATTACATGATGATGAATTTTTAAAATTCAAACCGATATAGAAGATGGGATTGAGCTTCAAAGTTGGACTCAAAACTGTTGTAATTTATTCGTCATATGGCCATACGAATCGGTTTGGGTTATGCTTGTTCCTGAATACCGGCTCTGGAAGTACCTTAAATTACCGTAAACTCTAAAGTGGAACTTACATATCATGGCATCTTTAATCGATTATCACACTTCTAGATTTAAATTCGATCCGATTTGCAGTTTCGACATTACAGGGTAATGAGTGATTAAAATCTCAATTTGCCGTTTAAAACGACGATAATTAAAATAATGTCATGAAAACTTAAACACCGAAGAATATTCATGCAAAAAACGCATGCGGATTGATAAAAAAAGGTATCATCTCACTGCTAGGTGGATTAAACACGTTTTTATAAATAAAATTACAAAATAAACGAGTGAATAGGATTTAGACAAAATAGTTGATTCATTGCATTGACATATTCTAAACAGTTGTTATAAAATCATTTTAAATCACTAAATAAAGGTCATCTTGATTCTTTATTATTTCCGCTTTATTATTTTAATTATTTATTAAAATTATTAATTGGTTATATTGGTTGATCTGGGCAGCCAGCTACCGAGAAAAATATTAATTTATTGTTTGAAATATTAATATCAAGTATTTTTTACTATGTATTCAATATACCGATATATGTTATCTCTGTTATTAACTTTGTAATATAAACGGATTTGCGTTTTAGTTGATTTTTATCATTCAATTTAAAATCCTGAAAGACAATCAATAACATGGAAAAAGAAAACATTCCAAATAAAACTTTTCGCCGAAACTAGACGGAAATTGATAGTTTGAATGAAGAGATAATTTAGTAAAATAGAGTAATCGAAAATGAAACTTTGAAAATATCTAATAACTGAAAGGAAAAAGAAACTCATGCAATAGTCGCCTTTTACGACATGGAAGCAGGAACCCAGTGGATTTTTTTTCCGCCGGATTCCAAACGGCATCTAGGCTGGTACTGTCCGGAGAGAGCTAATAGGTACTATCAATCTCCTAGTGGACCCCAGCCCCTGTTCATCAGAGGTTCATCATTTGAATTTAAAAATTGCAAGTCGCCTCACACTAAACAGATTTATACAAATATCGCTCCATGATGCTGTAAGCGCATGCAGGGTAATTTTTTTTGGTTCTTTGCACTGTGGAACACGTTTTTAACAGGCACTTTTTCGTCATCTCTCAATTTTTAATTAACAGTCGCAAAACAAAACAATCACTTGGCAGCTGTCCAAGATGAACTTGATTCATCGGCAGTTGATTTGTATCGTCATCGTGAAAAACCTCATAAATTGGCAATAAAATTTTTTTCATGACGTCACAAATGAACAAGAATTCATCCTTGACAGTTCAGCGGTACTGTTTACAAATAATCATAAACAAAACTCGAGGAACACATCTCAAACGATCATCTGTACACTTCACAACTAGCCATTTTTAATAAATAAATCTCTGAAACGAACAGTATCGAATCGTTTACGAATGTTTTGAAACTCTATTTAGGGAATATGGACCGTGAACGGTCTCATCCATTTGTTCATAGACAAACAAAAAAATTTTGTTTACAAACAGTACCGCTGAACTGTCAAAATGTGTTCATCCGATTGAGGTAAAAGTGAAGGTAAAACCCTGTTTTAATCCACCTAGTGGTGTAATGATTCGTATGTTCGAGCCCCGACCTGGAAGGATTCTTAGTGTCAGTAGGATCCATAGTACTAGCCATGCAATGATTCTGTACACTAAGAATCGGCTGCGAAGTCTGTTGAAACAGAAAGGCCAAATTCCACGGAAGGAATGTAATGCCAAGACTTTGCTGTGCTTGGTGTAATGATGCCTTTCTCATGTACATATAATATTGTGGTATTCTATTCAAAAATTTTCTCTTCGATTTTGAAAGAAACCAAGAGATTGTTTGTGCGTTAACTAGTATAATATATAGAACAAAACAGTGCTTTGATTGCGTAGGTCATCCTTAAGTAGGTTCACTATTACCTTATGATCAAAAAAGAACCGGAATTTTCATTTTAAAATTCCCGCGCTTGTCCAATCGGTAAACTTTTATTCTCTCAACGTTGGCAACACTTTTATACACATTTTGTCAAATTTTGACGCATATCGTACGATTAAATGTTGTTTGGCGTCTATACAAAGAAGTTGAAAAATTTTCGTGTGGCGATTTTTACACACACACACACTCACTCACTCACTCACTCACTCACTCACTCACTCACTCACTCACTCACTCACTCACTCACTCACTCACTCACTCACTCACTCACTCACTCACTCACTCACTCACTCACTCACTCACTCACTCACTCACTCACTCACTCACTCACTCACTCACTCACTCACTCACTCACTCACTCACTCACTCACTCACTCACTCACTCACTCACTCACTCACTCACTCACTCACTCACTCACTCACTCACTCACTCACTCACTCACTCACTCACTCACTCACTCACTCACTCACTCACTCACTCACTCACTCACTCACTCACTCACTCACTCACTCACTCACTCACTCACTCACTCACTCACTCACTCACTCACTCACTCACTCACTCACTCACTCACTCACTCACTCACTCACTCACTCACTCACTCACTCACTCACTCACTCACTCACTCACTCACTCACTCACTCACTCACTCACTCACTCACTCACTCACTCACTCACTCACTCACTCACTCACTCACTCACTCACTCACTCACTCACTCACTCATACACACACACACATGGGATGCGGGAGAAGAAGCTGGTGCTGGCACATGAAAAGACTGAAATGGTCATCATCAGCAACCGAAAGGCGGTGCAACATGCGAGCATCTCGGTCGGCGAGTGCATCATCAATTCGAAGCGTGAGGTCAAGCACCTGGGCGCGATACTGGACGAACGACTGAACTTTAACAGTCACGTTGACTACATATGCAAGAAGGCAACGAAGGTGATATTGGCGTTATCTCGGATTATGCCCCATAATTCCGCGATTGTCGGTAGCAAGAGAAGGTTACTGGCGAGCGTGTCATCATCGATCGTACGATACGCAGATCCAGCGTGGTCAATGGCACTGACAACAGGAAGGAACCGAGCCCAGTTGAACCGCACTTTCAGACTGATGGCAATGCGCGTGACAAGTTCGTACCGAACAATATCGTCAGACGCTGTGCACGTGATAGCCGGAATGATCCCCATCTGTCTGCTACTGGAAGAGGATAGCTTATGCTACAGGGATCGAGGCACAGGACGAGCCCGGAACAGAGAGAGAGCCAACACGCTCACTAAATGGCAACAGCAGTGGGACAACGCAGAGAAGGGAAGGTGGACGCATCGATTAATTCCTAACCTGTCGGTTTGGACAACTCGAGTTAACGGTGAGGTAAACTTCCAACTGACGCTATTCCTGTCTGGACATGGCTGTTTTAAGCAATACTTGCACAGATTTGGCCACGCAAGGTCGCCGTTGTGTCTTGAGTGCCAGGACACAGAAGAAACGCCGGAGCACGTAATATTCAGTTGCCCACGGTTTATTCAACCGCGTAGCGAAATGACTGCATTCGTTGGCGCCGATGTCAGCGTGGAGAACATCGTTCAAAGGATGTGCAGTGAGGAAGAAAAATGGAACGCGGTAAACCGGACAGTTGTTCAGATTATGTCCACACTGCAAAGGAGTTGGCGAGAAGAGCAGCGTCAAATGATCTAGGTACAAAGACGAAGAATGCCGGACTGTTTTCGGCACCCTAAGAAGACGGACGAAGCGTGTGGAATACTGCTCTGTTTCGGGATAGGTTTCTTCGCCGGGAAACTCTCCGTCGGGTAGGCTAGACCTACCACCGGGGGCTAGTTGAGTAGACGCGTCGTAAACCGGTTTCGGAACGTCGGTTTCGAGAGAACTTCCAGCGTCGGGGAACTCTCTGTCGCGGTAGGCGAGATCCTTCGGCGGGGACTAGTCGAGTAGCCACCACAACACCGACTTGTGTCGTCGGGGCGCCAGCGAACCAGAAGCTATGCACCAACTGGAATCGCCGGACCGACCTCGGCACTCTCTCGTGTGTCCCGTGTGGTGCAACACGGGACTCGGTGTCGGGAGAGTCTCTTTCGCCGTTGAACTCTCCGTCGGTGTAGTCTAGATCTTTCATCGGGGATTAGACGAGTAGATCGTGGCGTATCACCGTTAAGATAGTCGGGGCACCAGTGAACCGGAAGCCATCCTCCAACCGGCATCATTGGATCGACCCAGGCATCCGTACGGTCGGGCCGTGGACAGTTATCGAAAACGTCGGTTTCGGGAGAACTTCCATCGTCGGGGAACTCTCTGTCGGTGTAGGCTAGATCCATCACCGGGGTCGTCGAGTAGACGCCACAACACAGATTCGAGTCGTCGGGGCATCAGCGAACCGGACGCCATGCTCCAACCGGAATCGCAGAGCAGACCTCGGCACTCCTTCGGGTGTCCCGCGTGGCGTAAAAGGGGAAACTCTCAGTCAGTGTAGGCTAGATCCATCGTCGGGGATCAGTCGAGTAGTGTGGCGCGACGTAGCGGCATTGGGTCGTCGAGGCGCCAAAGGTGGATCGAGATGGATAAAGAGAGAAACTCAGGAGCTCATTTTCTCCCAAAAGAAGAAATGCATGAGCACAGTCGAGATGGATAAAGAGAGCAGGAGCTCATTTTCTTCCAAACGAAGAAGTGCATGAGCACAGCCTCCCCCGAAGTATTGAGCTTAGCTTAGTTCCGGGGGGATCGAGGCAAGATGTCCAAGGTGTTTTGGTGGGTAAGGTTCAGCCAGTCCCACTCGCTGGTTCACAATAGCGGTAGTTTGACAACTACCGAGCGCGTGAGCTGGGAAAGTACATACGGTATTTCACCTTGTAAAAAAAACACACACACACAGACATTGCTCAGCTCGATGAACTGAGTCGAATGGTATATGACACTTGGCCCTCCGGGCCAATTTTTAATAGCCGGTTTTACAAGTGATTGCATAACCTTTCTATATGAGAACGGCAAAACCTGACCCCAACGTTTTCCTATTCGTTGTTTGTTACTTTGGGGAGGTTTTACAGCTATAAAATGGCGGATTATTTTGGGAAAAATCGTTGATTTTACTTTGAACAACCACCAAATATTCAAAAAATAAAAAAAAATCTAACAGAAACTTTGGAGTCTAGAAAAACTCCTACTCTAAACATGTTGCTTTGATTTGTTCACTTCTGATTAGTCTGCGCTGAGTGGACACCGCAAATCATGATTTTTAAGAAGCATCCTCAAAAATACCTTCTCACCGACTTATATCTTAATATTTTTCCACGAATAAATTACAAAATGTTGTTCGAATGATGCTTTTTAACAGATCGGCTGAAAAGTTCGTATCGTTTCTATGAGAGGGCGCCACTAGAATTAAATCCATACCATTTTCAGTTAGTACCAACCTTCAAAGGATACGTGAATAAATTTGACAGCTGTCTGATTATTAGTTTGTGAAATATTGAATTTTGAGTGAAACTACTTTTGTTATTGTAAAAAAAATGGAAAAAAGGAATTTCGTGTGTTGATGAAACACAACTTTTTGATGAAAAAAAGTGCCGCCGATACCAAAAAATGGCTTGATGAGTGTTATCCAGACTCTGCACCGGGCGAAGCAACAATTCGTAAGTGGTTTGCAAAATTTCGTACTGGTCATATGAGCACCGAAGACGATGAACGCAGTGGACGTCCAAAAGAGGCTGTTACCGATGAAAACGTGAAAAAAAATCCACAAAATGATTTTCAGTGACCGTAAAGTGAAGTTGATTGAGATAGCTAACACCCTAAAGATATCAAAGGAACGTGTTGGACATATTATTCACGAATATTTGGATATGAGAAAGCTTTGTGCAAAATGGGGGCCGCGTGAGCTCACAATCGATCAAAAACAACAACGAATTGATGATTCTGAGCAGTGTTTGGAGCTGTTATATCGAAATAAAACTGATTTTTTTCGTCGATATATAACAATGGACGAAACATGGCTCCATCACTTCACTCCGGAGTCCAATCGACAGTCAGCTGAGTGGACTGCACGCGATGAACCGAACCCAAAGCGTGGAAAGACTCAACAATCGGCCGGTAAGGTTATGGCGTCTGTAATTTGGGATTCGCATGGTATAATTTTCATCGACTACCTTGAAAAGGGAAAAACCATCAACAGTGACTTTTATATAGCGTTATTAGAGCGTTTGAAGGACGAAATTTCAAAAAACGGCCTCATTTGAAGAAGAAAAAAGTTTTGTTTCATCAAGACAATGCACCGTGTCACAAGTCGATGAAAACCATGCTGAAATTGAACGAATTGGGCTTCGAATTGCTCCCTCATCCACCGTATTCTCCAGATTTGGCCCCCAGTGACTTTTTCCTGTTCTCAGACCTCAAGAGAATGCTCGCTGGTAAAAAATTTAGAAACAATGAAGAGGTAATCGCTGAAACTGAGGCCTATTTTGAGGCAAAGGACAAATCGTACTACAAAAATGGTATCGAAAAGTTGGAAGATCGCTATAATCGCTGTATCGCCTCTGATGGCAATTATGTTGAATAATAAAAACGAATTTTGGCAAAAAATGTGTGTTTCTATTAAACGATACGAACTTTTCAGCCGAACTGTTAATGCAAAACATTTGAATTTATTTTGTTGAACGATAATTCTGAGAAAAAATCGCAAAAATGATGATTTTTTCGTCATTTAGACCCTACCTAGTTGCTAGAATAGTATTCCGAGAGCTAGCGTTTAATTCGATTGTGAATTTGGAACACCATCTAACGAAAATCAGAAAAATATTTTGTTGAGCCACTTTGATTAATTTGTTTCATAGATATAACAACACAAGCTGTATTGATGCGCCTAGATATTATGAATAAGACGATTTTTTGCAAGAATTCGACATAGAGTTTCTTTTTAAGAGGTTTGATTCACTCGTGTTTTTTCATGCAGTTCGTTTAGGTGTTTAAATTCTGAAACACAAAATCAAAACTGAAGTAATGAACGCAAGTAAACAAGTTTTCTCTTTCGTCGTCGTTTTCCAACAACAGAATATTTTAATTTTAAAGAAATTCGTTGTACTTTTCACTGAATTTATGTTGCAAAAATGACCATCGTTGCAAAAATCACACGTAACGCCTGAATTTATGTTGCAAAAATTACCATCGTAGCAGAAACACGCCTGAAGTTATACCCAACAATGTCAAGTGCGTTACGGTTAAATTTCAGCGAAATCAGTCCGAATGGATCATGATCCGAGAAATTTTAATCATGGTGTATTATCATAACATGAAAATATATAATTTTCAAATATCAAATCATGACATCGTTTTGCTCATTTCTAGAATCGGAATTTTGCCCGTGCATCCTCTCATTCTGCTACTAACGCAGAAGGCGATAGCACCCAGACGACGATCGTTCTATTCACCAAATGTCATCAACGACACAGTGGGAGACCCAAGTTAGGAACTTTTGAGTACTTTATCATCTCTTTTTTGATGATCGTTGTTCATTAGATTCATTCATCTCGATAACATAAGAATATGAAAAAAGTTAGCAAAGCTTCCCTAGTCACTTGGTAAATAAGGGTTAAGCAAGCAAACCCAAACAGCAAACTCGGGTACCCGAGTAGTGGACAAGCAACTATCTGATAGTGGTTCAGTGTCGTAATACATTGTTGCAATATCTCTGAAAACTGACGGTAAAGCTCTGATTCAGAATGTGGTATCAATTACACAGTTATTACATTAACCATTTTAAACGCCCTGCTACCAACAATTACATCAACACTTCGATCATAGCCAACATTATAAAAATATGCGGTTTTAGCACTAAATTGACGCTGATCGGTCCTTCCCTTCCTTCCATCGATCAAAAATGTAGTTAATTATAAAATACCCTTACTGCTTGTGAAAAAGAAAAAGAAAAAGAAAACCCTTGGCTCCGCTCAGATCGATCATACCAATTCATCCTTCCTACTTGTGGCTATAATTTACCGGCAAAACCAAACAATCGTTATAGTTATGGCCACTCGGGACATTCCCTCCAAATTGTCGTTCCTCATCAGATTGAACGATGATTGCAGCGTGCCGGACCCGAAGTTCCCGTTTTTTTTATGAACTCCTCCTATATACCGTAATTACCGCTCATTACAGCCAACTTGTGGAATTATGGATCCGTGTTTATTAACACTTTTTACGCCTCCCTTTTCCTGCTTAAAAATTAAAAAAAGAAAATACAGACCGTGTCATAGTATGCAAAACTGCGTCTAGAAGCGGGGAAACTACAGAAAGGTTAGCATCGAGGGTCGATGATGTTTGTACCATAATTAAAAAGAAGCTGTAATTGCCGATATTAAGAAAAATCAAATCGCCTTAATCGACAATTATTATCGCTCTGTTTGTATCTACTCGACTGCCGGTGTCATAAAAGACGAAGACGAAGACGACGAGCGGCCGGCTGCAACTACTCTCGGCTGAAGGCACCACCGCGGCTGCGGCTGTAGCTGCGGCTACAGGCAGCTACTGCTACTGCCGCCACGCTTGCTGTTGCTGACACTTCAAAGACTTGGCGCAAACAAATTACCCAAGATCGAATCAGCTACCAATCGTGATTGTGTGGCGGTACGACTACTGGAAAGGAGTTGCACTTGGCCAGCAACCATCGGCTCTCGTACCAATCAAGGTGTCAGATATTGGCACCTAACGATAGGCTGTTGTAGGGCTACCGAACAGACAGAGGTGGTTGGTTGCTACGTGAGTAAATTGTTGCCACGTTTGGAACTATTATCTTGTCCTTTCCCCCCTTGAAATGTTACTAAGAGGATTTCCAAAGGGTTTACTACTTAGCCGTGGTCCAGAACAGAATTTTGTGAACTCAAGTAAGAATTCTACTAGGTTTCAAGTCAAGTTCCATTATGAGCAACAATTGTAAAAATTTAATTACGCCACATCCTGGCACACTGCTTTCGGTGTACCGCCGACTAGCCGAGCTAGCGTGAGTCCTCTATCACGAAACGATTTACGGCTTTCATCGCTTCCACCACCGGTTTTTCCTGAGCCTTTCACCCATAATCCTGCTTCCATGCAGCATCGCCTGCAGACGGAAGCCTCTCAAGCAATTACGGCATTCATTCACGGTCATGATCACATCACATAACGTGATTATGAGTTTCCGGTACTGTGACAGACCTTCATGTCCCAGCGCAATATGCAGTTGCCCCGTGGGTCCCTTTCTGAAAGAGTAACCGACGAGTGAACGACCAACGAACGAACGGCTCGTCTTTACTTCTTCGCCCACTTTGTTCCAAAAGCTTCCGGGCACGAAATACACGCGAGGACAATGAATTTCAAATTTCAAGTTTCATTCTGCTGCATCCACCACAACTGGTACTGTCCGTCCGTCCGTCCGTCAGCCCCAGCAGTCATAATGTTGCACGTCAGACTCCGACTCCACCCCCGACAGCCGGCCACAAGTCAGAGACCAGATTCCGGGGGGTGGAACAAAAGAAAAGTGACTTAAAACCCGGTACGCACCAACATGGCAGCCGTGTAACGTGAGCAACAATTGCAAGCCAGCAGTGATGGATGATGACAGACAGCGAAAGGAAATGTTTTCATCTGTTGCTTCCTGCGGGGGTGGTGTTACAGTAAGAAAGCGGAAAAAGTACACGATTATGTGATAAAGCAATGCTGATGAAATTGTAAAAAATATGGAACTTCTACATGGAAAAGTTTTTGAATCTTCACGGTAACGATTCGCCTTATGAAAATATAAAACATTCTGAGTTAATATTAAAACAATGGAAAACATGTTTCTTTTTGACAATTGAACAAATACACGTATTAGTTGGATATTTTCGGTTTTTTCCGCAGTTACTGTTACGTTTCGTCTCATCAGACGTTTAGCAGACGTGAACTTATCTCAACTTAATTTGCACAGTGTCCTCATCTCGTCACGGAAATGGTTACTAATTCAATATTGTTTAATAGTTTGCGTTTAGCGTGCACCAAAATCTGAAATGTCAAAACTAATTGATCATGATGTCTACTTATAGAGATGGGAACTATTCTATATTGCAAGTGTTGTTTTGTTCTGTTGAAAGCAAATATCGCCTATACTCAATAGGGTAACGGCTCCCTATTTCATCTGAGCTCCTATTTCCATCTCATCCCTTCACCTCATTACTTTGAACATGAATAAAATCTTACAACGTACCTGAACCAAACTGTGGAATGTTTTAAAAAAATTATTCAAGCAATTGTCACACTTTCTCATTGGAAGAAATGGTTTTAAATTCTTCGGTGATCGTTTATTTTTTTCATTCAAAACAAACTCACTTTTCAATTTAGGACACATTTTCGTCTCAAGATTTACAGTTCGTCATGTTTCTGAATATCTACTAATCGATTCGTCTCAAAACACGATCACTATTTTGCACGATTACAAAACTATTAAATGCTGGATGATTTCATAATTAGTAATGTTCACTTGCCACTCGTTTAAGTAACGATTAAAAACTTCAAAATTATCCGACAAGCAATAAAAGTCTTCAACAATATGAGATGAAAGTTTTTCACTTGATTGCGCTTTGTTTTCATCTCATTTGGTTTCTCATAATGTCACAAAAAAAATATTTTTCTTCTTCAAATTATCATCAACAAGTATTTTTTTTGGTATCCGTGACATTAGTTTATTTATATTATTGATGTTTATATCTCAATAAAACAGTTTCGGCTTCGAATATTACCAGAAAGAGCGTGTTAAATACTAATGAAATAAACATTGTGGCAAATCTGGTTGCACTGGTTTCTTGACGCTATATGTCAACATAACGCTGTTAAGTGTGTGTGTGCTTCATCGGCTGTGCACGGAGATACCAGATATTTTCATAGAAAATATGTATCTGGTCTATCTGTTTTCACAAATAAAATTAATAAGTTCAAATTGGTTTAATATTTTAATATAAATGCTTATCAATGTTCATCATCAAATGTTTACACAAAAGATGTCCATTTTGCCATGTGATTTGTCCATTGATTAATAAACTTTTAAAGAGAGAAAAGTCTAACTTTTTACTTTTCACTTTCTATGAACCCTTACAAATCTGTATTAAATGTAGAAAATCTGTTTGAAATCTGCACTTTTATTTAAATTAGTATGCGAACGCAAAAATCTATACATCTGTATGAATGGCATTTCTGGTTCTGCATTTTATTTTTAGAAGGGCAAATAACTAAATTGTAACGATTCGTTTTTTTTTGTTTTTTTTTAAGTTCACCAAATTACCTGCACAGTAAAATTTTAAATTTAAAACGAAAGGTAACCAAAACGATCCAAAAAATTTAAAACGTCGAAATAATTCCAAACTGTTTCTAAAAATATCGTGTGTTGTCTCATAGTTGGCATTAGGCTTTTTTTTAAGAAGAATTCTGACATTTTGAACCTGAGAGTGTAGTAGTACAATATTTTGGTTTTGATTGCTGTCGCCATTGTCAATTTATTAAATGAATAAAGGAGCAACGATAGAATGAATAAAAAAAAACCTTTGAGATGAAATTAAAAGCACAGTAGTAAACATATCAGAAGTGATTTCAGCTGATTTTTGAATATTATTTTAATTTCCAAGGTATGTGAATCAATTGCCAATGTGGAGCAAGACGAATTAAGCAGAAATATGAATAAATCGTAGTGATTTCAATGGCTAAATCAGGTTTTTAAGGTAACGTTCTACAAATGAGATTAAATAGGGAGCCCTTACCCTACGACAATCAAAATAACAATTTATTTTAAATTCATCACCGAAAGCAAACTGATATGGACGGTCATCGATTTTTTACGGTGAAAATAAAAACTAATCGGTGCATACAGTGTTGGCGATTGCCGAAAATTTGACAGAAGCTGCTATATTTCAAGAAAGTTGTCGTATGTTCGAGCCCCGACCTGGAAGGATTCTTAGTGTCAGTAGGATCCATAGTACTAGCCATGCAATGATTCTGTACACTAAGAATCGGCTGCGAAGTCTGTTGAAACAGAAAGGCCAAATTCCATAAAAGGAATGTAATGCCAGGACTTTGCTTTGCTATATTGCAATCTATATTGTATACAACATTTTCAATCCGAGAGAAGATGCTACAAGAACTCGAGTCTCTCAATGCATGAACCGTGAGAGAATTTTGCTACATTTCTTCGCTCCACTTCATACTCTGAGTATTTCACGGCCCTTAAAAAAATTTACAGTCTGATAATGATCGTTGCTGTATGGAATTTCCCAAGAGAGAATCGCAAGTTGACAATTATCGCAGAAAATCGAATCGATGATTCTCATACTAGGTTGCAACATTTTAAAACCCTTGTGTGGAGCATTCACATACATTTTCATAGACACAAATTATACAAAGGTTATAAGCACATAGTTAGAATAAGCGGTAATAGTAAAATGATTCTATCGCAATTATCAACTGCTTGTATAGAATCGGATCGCGAAACGAGAATAAGCGACCGTTTGTTGCTTCAGAGAGAATCCTCCAGCGTGCTAACCTTTGATTCTCAGACAAATCATCGAGAGAAATTCGCTTTCGCACTGGTGTCTATTCTATGTTAAATGAGCCATGCCGGGTTTTTGTTGTTGCGATGATATCCGTCTCTCTTTGATGACACTGATTCAATCGTGTGAATCGTGTTGTTTATGAAATTCCGTGCGGAATATGCAAAGGAAAAACATATATTGGCCAAACTAGTCAATTATAGAGCAGCATAAGAATTATGTCAAGTCCAAACGCGTTGGCAATACTGGTAGGGTTCAACACAGTATAAATGGAGGTTATGTTTTTGATTTTGAAATTGTTAAAATTTTAGACGAAGTACAAATAACTGACCCACATTTAACAGCTGAAATGTTTTATATGAAAAAAGAAGAAAATCGAACACGAACCTCCAACAAGATTCAATAAAGTTTAGATCAGCATACAACGGACTAGTTGACAAACCAAAACAGTCATAACAGATAAAAAGAGAGAACAAAATAGACAAGACATTTGAATGTGGAGTATTGTAGCGTAGACGTCATTAGCATGTAAGTTAAGTATTAAAATTGTATGTTTTTAGATATCCGCTGAGGATGACCGAACATCTAGTAGGTCGAAACGTCCGGTTAAATGCACCGATTAGTTATTATTATCACCGAAAAAATTGATGACCGACCGATGATCAAAATAACAAAGCGTTCGAAGTTCGTTGTCCCGGGTTGGCGGTTCAATGCATAGGGCGCTGGTCTTACAAACCAGTTGTCGTATGTTCGAGCCCTGACCTGGAAGGATTCGTAGTGTCAGTAGAATCGTAGCACCAGCCATGCAATGGTTCTGTACACGTTGAATAGGCTGCGAAGTCTGTTGAAACAGAAGGTCAAATTCCGCTACAGGAATGTAATACCAAGGCTTTTTTTTCGAAGTTCTGTGCAGAATTAGAATTACACTTCTTCACATTCAAATGGTGTTCAACTTTACTGAAATTAAAACGTGTTATTGTATATTTCAACTACTGGAATCGGAAATAATTATCATAGTCAACTAGAATACAAGCAGCAATGCCTACCCTACGGACTTATCCGTAGATTTACGGACTTTTGTATTTCCATTTAAAATTCACGAATTTTACTATATCTACGGGAAATAATTGAATATTGTCACATCGTCGTTAACAATTTTTTTCTGCATGTCTAATTATCAAACAACTACTCATGTTTGGAAGTCATCAATTACTCATTTTTGGAAGTCTGGCTTTATTGCTTAGAATTCCAAAATATTAGTTTTACGAAAAATTTTGTTTATTATATACTTTTTTTATATTTAAAAAGCGAATTATTTTATTTAATATTCAGGATCGAATGATTGGTGTTGTGTTGAGGTTAGCAATAATTGTCGAAATATTGTTGATACCGTGACAGGTAGTATTCCGTATAAATTAATGGTTTAAACTTTTAATATAATTCCAACGTTCAATAGTTTACACAGCACAATTAATCCACAATTAAATACATACACAGATAGAACGAAATACTGTAATTGACATTAAACGTAAATTGAAATATTATATGAACTGAACTGTTAAAATTATACGTAACACAATTGCAGGAAAAATTTAACAATATACTAGAAAATAAATCCGTTAAATGTTTGGAAATCCTTGTTTAGAATTATCGGAACAGTTTCATTTCCTATCGTATCGAACCCTTCCAAACCTTCAGTCTTCTGAATCAGCCAATTACACCCTTCGAACATAGTATGATATTATACACTTCTTAATACTTTTTCTATAGATGCTCCTGCATAAAACACTTATAATAAGAAAAGAATTATTTTCTATACAATAAAAGTTATTATTACGTCTTAATTTTGCTTTATACGTCAAATTATATAAGGATGATATGCAAAATGCTAATTTATAAATTGCAAGGAATGCTGCAGACGGCTCTCATGAAAACAAGTTGACAATTTGAAGTCACATTCAAGGTTTAATAACACTTCCGCAATAGGACGTCAAGGCGAAGTGCTTTCGCGTTATCGAATGAATGATTACACACCCTATCATTCTGCTACTAACGCAGACGGCGATAGCACCCAGTCGACACCGCTCTATTGACCAAATATTATCATAGACCCACAAGGAGGCATGAGATAGAAACTGGTGAGCGCTTAGTTATCTTACCTTTAGACGACCGGGAATGGGCCACTATTTTGAACTATACCCTTATTCTAATGGAAATGATACACACCCCTTAAAAATGCAAGGAAGATATTTTTTATAATATTTTGTTTCGATTCAACTGAAACGCGTAAATTCTAAGTTTGAAGCTTTTCGGCACTTTGTTTTAAAACAAAACTGCGCATTTAAGGGCTGAGGCTAGTAGGCCGCGTATAACCATGTGTTACGCTCTGCGTGTTACATCTCTCTCCATGCTCTCTCGCATATGTACAAAATGACTCTCGATGGGCCGGGAAACCAGAAAAGTTTCGATATTTTCGGTTACAAGTTTTGCATAAAATGTGTCTGCGTCCAATAAAGCTACCGCTTGTTGGGCAGCTTTTTTGAGCCGATTTTATTTCTGTCATGTTTCGTTACGTTAACAGGAAACTGGAGCAGAAAACATGGCGCGTGTATAGAAATCGACTTACCTTCACAAAAATAACATTCACTTCATTTTTAACGCCACAACATATGTTTTTATGCACTAGTTGCATCTAAATTAAATTATCTAGACATTGTCGGGATAGATTTTTGATACATGCTTTTGGAGGTGAGATATTCAATGAACAAGTTGAAATACGGCGTTTTCAGCGATGCAATTCTTCCTTCAGAAATAAGACTTTTCCGACCGCTAAAGTCAATGAATTATTCTGAAATTTTCACAGAATAATCTAAACGAATTTTCCAAGAGATTGTCAGTTAGATTTTTTGTCACCGTTTCTGAAAAAATCAGATTTAAAGCGTGAAAATAGCCTTCTAAAACACACTGGCCTCATACCTTAAGAGTTAAATACGACAGAAAACTACTGTGAGGTTATTCGAACTGTTGTTTTGAATACTGTGAAAGCAGGTTTTTGTGTCTCTAATTCTTTGAGAATTTCGGTTACCCTGGTCAGTTGGTTTGTTGAGATTGATGATGGAAGGTGCTGAACTCGTTCGTCAAGTACTCCATGATCGAGGTCATCCTGCATTTCCTCAATCAAAGTGTGTCTCGTGCGAATCGAACGGCACACAAAATCCATGAACAGTCTAGTCGCTGATGTGCATAACACACTATTCAAATAGTCCCGAAACGGGATACCAAGAGAGAAATTTGGTTAAATGAATCAGTTATCCGGGAAAAATTAAGCAAGTTTTGATAATCGTGATAGATGAATGCAAAATCAAAGTTACTAGACTAGATATGCTGAGATGATTGGCACATCAACTGTAAATGCTTTTACAATCTTACGTGAAAATTTGGGTATGAAAAAGTCATTTCTTAATGGGTGCCTCGTACGCTCACAACTGAACAAAAGCAACAACGCATCAACGATCTAGAAAGTTGTTTAGAACTGTTTATTCGCTATAAAAAGGATTTCTTGTGTTGGTATGAAACAGTGGACGAACCATGGATCCACCATTTTTCTCCGGTGTCATGTTAGCTTTTAGATGGGAAAAGTCGTTCGATAACGTAACGTAACGTAATATATTCAGTTCCAACGAATTAAATGAATCTTTTCGGAAATGTGTACAGCAATTGAATCATTCTAGTTCATAAGTTGCTCTAGTCTAATTGAGCAGTACTACGAAAGCTGTCTGGGGATTTGCTGGACTGGATTTGCTTCATGATTATTTATTTATTGACACGACAATGTCTAATCGTGGAATAAAAATTGCTCTCATCTGAAGCAATTCCTCTAGTCAAGATGATCGACATACAAATAAATTGTGCTAAGCAAAATGTTCTTTTTTTCAGTTTTTCGCTATGCATAATTTCAAAGTTGCACTGTTTTCATTTGTATTATTAGGAAAACCTGGCGTTTGCGTACTAAATTAGATATTGTACAGATGGTTCAAATCAGAACGAGAAGATGGCTTTCACTGAAACTCAGTTGAATTAAAATTCAACCAATTAAATTTAAAAAGTCAACATCAGCGCAGCCCACTGGAATTAACTTACCTCATTTTTTTCTCGTTCAATTCAAATAAGGCTGTTGTGCTCGCTGGCACTCTTCAGTAGACATTCGAAGCCATCGGAGTCTGAGTTTCGCACTAATCTACCGCTATCCATCATCTGAATCATTCAAGAGAGACTCATTTGCTCGGTGTTTCCTGTCACAAAACTCAAAATTGCTGTCCACATTGTTCCCGCTTGGCACTTGAGGTAATTTTTCATAAATTACCATTAAAAACGCTCACCATGCCCATAAATTATTGCGCAAAAATTACAACACAGTGCCTAGCGACGGTGGTGCTAACGCCAGCGACCGAGCGACGGTCCGATTCGGTTCCATCCCGGTTTCGTGGCATCTTTCTTCGGGGAACACAATCGGGTGTGCATGCCTAGCGTTAGTTAGGTATGTGGTGTAGAGAAAAAAAACCATGCGGCTCGTTTAAGGGGTTGGCCATTCGGAGAAACCTAGATGAAACTGCGATTGATGACTGTTCTTACTAGTATATTTATTTTGAAAATGCAAGCTTAGTTTCGCAGCATTGTGAGTTCCATGAATTTCAGCTTTTAGAAAAGTGTAGTAACCTGAAAAAATATTATCACAAATTTCCAGAAGCTCTGCCCAAAGCATTTACAGAGAAACCAAAAAGTATATGAAAATTTAGTAGCCTTCTTCGATCAATGACACAGTTGAAGTCGTATGTATTTACGTTTCTAGAAGTACCGGATGTCATTTTAAAACGCATAGCTAGCTGCGTTATATTTTAGCATCATCTTTTAAAATGCCTTCAGGACTTTCGCAACTATATTAACGTTGTTGCGGTACTACACTCAAGCAAATTGAGTAGTGAAAATCATAAGGCAAATCTCATGATGCATCAAAAATCACCAAAATCTTAATTTCATGAGATCAAAATGAAAAATATACCTCTGCAATATACATCTCATCTATCACTATTATAGTTTTCATACGAACAACTTATGAAATCCAAAGTACATGAGAGAAGCTATGTTTGTCATAGAAATTTCGCACAATGTTCCTAAAAATTTTGTATGAATTTCATAAGGCGTTTTATTGGAATTCCAATTTTCGTGATTTCATAAGGCGGTCTTATGACTCGCTTACGATATTCTTGTGGCTAAAAACCATACGAAATCATTATGAAATTCCATATGTATTTTGCCTAAGTGTACGATAACAAATCGAGTAAATTGCGTGAAGGAAGCTCAGTGTAGCAGCTCACAAAAAATTACGTTTTCTTAGAGCGACATATTCGAGCATCATGCGGCTGCTAAAATATAGTATTCTTGCATGCTGACATATGTTTTATGAGTTGAATCGTGCAATTTTACGCGTCTTTGTGAAAGACGGAATTTGTTCGGTACAGATTTTGATCATTCTTGTTGAATGTAATCATTTGAAAGCATACGTTCTAGTGAATTGCGTCATACATGAATTTGCGACACATGAAAATTTCATTTATTTTGCTGTGTCGCTAAACGTCTTAAATCAGATTACATAAGAAGTGTCCCACTTTTGGTTATTTCACGCAATGATTTTGAAGCATTAACAGTTTCGAAATACTAATGTTACTTAAAACTTTCAAATATCGACATTTTTTTCTCAATAGTGAATTTACTAATGTTACAAATATGGTTATCGCATAATTTGTTGTATGATCGAAATCGATAAAGCTTTTAACAGAAGATTATCAGATCAAATTTTGATTATCAGAACGTCAAATTTACATATTTCATCGCTACTAAGAAACCAAATTTATAACAAAATTTGTTGTAAAATTGTTTTATGTTGAAAAATTGTTATTGATTACTATATTTTAAGTTTTGTTTGTGAATCATCAGTGCACTAGCAGTTTATGTTGAACTGCTAAAGTCATTTCGCGTGTTAACACAAGCCGCTAGGCAGACGAAAAATATATGCTAATTGTAAAACATATGTTTGGTCGATTTATTAATTTTAATTTGGCTTGACGCGAATACGCCATAACTAAGTTGAGTTTTGCAAAAACTGAGGTGAAATATGTATTGAAAAAGCCAAATAAATGAGAAACTCATGTAAAATATGATTTTTTTGGAAAAAGTTACGCTCAGAGGCATCGAGCCAGACTACCATTTTTTTAAACAATCTAGCCATAATTTCAAACATTTTGTAGCACATACATGATCAAGAATTAAACAACTTTATCTCGATGCCGTTTTGCCTTTTTCATATAGAAAGGATATGCAATCACTGTTTGAGTTTTACCCAGATCGGACTTCCAGTTTGGCAGTAACGGGGTAAAATGTGCAAAGAAATGAAGAAAAAGTGCACTCGATTTACTCAGAGACCACTCAACCGATTTTCTTCAACTGAGATTTAAATTAAAGGACTTGTGGTCTGATAGGTTGCTATTGAATTTCATCTGGATCCGACTACCGGTTCGGGAGTTATGGGGTAAAATTTGTAAAATGAACTAAAAACGTTCAATCGATTTTCTTAGAGACCGCTCATCCTAATTTTAAAAACTTAAATACAAATGAAAGGTCTCTCGATGCCATATGGAGTTCCTGAATTTCATCCGGATGCGACTTCCGGTTCCGGAGTTATAGTGTAAGGTGTGTTAAATATTGAACACCACACTTAAATCGGCGAAATAAAAACCGCATTTTTTTCCTAAACTGGACTCAAAACTCCACAAATTGATAGTCATTATCAATAAGCATCTAAACAAACCGATTCCGGCTATCCTGATTCCTGGTTTCCGATTCCGGAAGTTATTGTATCCTTGATTACTATATATTCAAGTTCTGAGGAATGGAAACAACACGAATTCTGAATCGGTTTTACAAATTCCGAAAAATTTGGATTGGCTTTTTCATAAAATGACGTGTTGTAACTTGTTCAAGACATCATTTTGTGCTTCTTTCGATTGTTGAATGAAACAGCAATTCACGCTTGCTAAACAAAAAGTCTTCATTTTGTATGAGCTGAACATGAAAACATAACAAAGTTTCAATAAAAAACTTGACAAATTTATTTGATTCCGGCGCAGTGATCTCTAATGATAGCATTCGGTTTTCACAATGATTGCATAACTTTGCTGTGTTGGAAAGGCAAAAACTCTTACCTAATCTTCTATTATTTTTCAGAATCAATAAATCTTGCTTACTTCTGTGCATCTTACTCGATTGCACACAACTATCGAGTGCGAGGTTTACTCCGCAGTCGACTACCTATTCAAGTTGTTCTATTCAGTCGCCTGTAGGCCATTTCCTCTTCGAACATTCTTGCTACATGTGCAGCACAATAAGGCAATCAATCAGGTTTCAACGGCCTTACAATGCAGATGATGATGATGATGGTCCCACCTCATACCCCTCAAAGGTGTGAGCAGAACGAGTTATCTAAATGATAATTAATATTTTTGCACATATCTTAACCAGTAAACAAAAGAAAACAATCTGATTAATCTAGCAGGTATAGATTCTTCTTCAAAAGAACGACTGACCACAAAATAACATTCAAATATTTCGGATTTACTATCCAGGGTTAATCAAGAAAATTTACTATCCAGGGTTTATCAAGAAAAACCCGGGAAGATCCTTGATCACATCAGGAATCGAACCCGATATCTTTACCAGTATCAGACAGTAATTCACCTGGCCCTTCCCGCCGGACCAGTTCATCGCTACACACATCAGCTACGATGGAGTAACGAGACTGCGGATGAGCAGAGCCAAGCCCAATTCCATCAACAACTGTCGATCCCGATTAGTTTACCGAATCTATTCCTTAAATCATTAATCAAACCTTGCGATCAAGGTCAAAAGCAAACTTAACACACCGAATACTAAGTCTCTTCGGCCAGTCCTGTTCGCTTTCCAAATACACCCAAACCTCCATTTACGTAACTTATATATGTATATATGTATTAATATATGCACGCATGTGTGCAAATATTTATATTTCTTAATACATATAAATATTGGTGAAGTAAAAGCGATCATTTATATGTATAAATATATACACATATACGAAAACGAGTGAGTGTGTAAGCATACATACATACATATATAAGGTTCGTAAATGGAGGTTTGGGTGAAGTCACTACCTGCTTCGCGTGCGAGGCTCAAACGTTTGTAGACTGCTCATTATTTTTAACTCTCAAACAAACTAGAAATCCATCATCATCATACCGAACATAGTAACTTAATACGTCTCACAATAATATATATAAACAAAAAAAAATACAATCTTCGTAATACGTAAAAAATAAATTTGAACTAACTAAATATTTGCTTACAAAGCGGACTTTATGTGATTTATTTCTTTATTGTCTTCGACTAGAGGTGACCTATCGCACAGACTTTTACTTTATAGCTACACACTTATGTTAACTTAAAAATATTATTTTCGATTTGAATGTGTCTTTGCTCATATTAAAATCAAATAAATGATACACGCTATTGAAATGATGACAACAGACATCCATTGGGTTGTTTTGGCCATACTGTGTGCGATGAAGTGAGCGACGAAGAAAATCCGTTCTTCGCAATGATCTTCCCGGAACGTTAAAATTAATTCTTTTCAGTAGTATGGGGCAATCATTGTTGTCATTCAGTAGGTCGAACACGAAGAGTTGTTGAAGGAGTATTCGTCTGTTTTGTAAAGTAGGTAGGTTGATGAGAGCACAGAGATTCGCGTAACGAGGTAGTTGAGGACGATTTATCCAAGGTAGTCTTCTGAGTGCGAATCGGACGAAGCACTTCTGCACCCTTTCGATCCGATCGATGTGAACACCGTGATACGGAGCCCAAATTGTAACTCCATACTCCAGAACACTGCGTACTAGTGCGATGTAAACTGTCTTGAGGCAGTACACGTCGTTGAAGTTTTGAGTGTTTCGTTTGATTAGTCCCAAAACTGCATAGGCCTTCGCAGTAACGAATGAAAACTGTTCGATGAAACGAAGCTTGCAATCGAGAATAATGCCCAAGTCTTTAATAGACGAAACTCGTTCAACTGAAGCCATCATCATGGAGTATTCGAAAATAATTGGAGACTTCTTAACGTTTACTGTCATGCTGTTTCTGTCACACCAATCCAGGATTCGGTCAATATCCATTTGTAGAGCACAGCAATCCACAAGGCTTGTAATGATGCGATAAATTTTGAGATCGTCAGCATACATTACTTTAAATGACGACAATTCACTGTGAAGATCGTTCACGAATAACACGAAAAGAAGTGGTCCGAGATGGCTCCCTTGCGGTACACCCGAAGTAACGTGAAACGAATCCGAGAGTGCAGATCCGATTCGTACGGAAGCATTACGACCCGTGAGATATGATAGAATCCAATTGGTTAACCAAACAGGGAATCCACTACGTCCACAGCGAACTGATGAGGAACACGGTCGAATGCTTTTGAAAAATCAAAATACACCGCATCGATTTGTTGTCGTTTTTCTAGTTTGTCTTTCAATAAAGAAACGTAGCTCATTCAATTGGTGGTAGTAGACCGCTTTTTGACAAACCCATGCTGATCAGTGGCGATAATGTGCTTTACTGAAGGGTAAAGAACATCCAACACCATGCGTTCGAATACTTTTGATAAACAGCTTAGGATAGAAATTCCTCTATAATTGGTGACATCGTGCACGTTTCCAGTTTTGTGAACAGGAACTATTACAGCTTCTTTCCACTTCGCTGGAAAATAGTGCTCAGCAAGCGAGCGGTTGAAAAGCAGAGATGCAGGTAAAGCCAAAGCAGAAGAACATTTCTTCACGAGCGTCGGAGGTAACCCGTGTCAGATCCTGGCTCTTTCGATCCATCGACTTGTCGTAGATTGTTGTACACCTCGCGTTCAGTAAAAGCAGTAGCAGGTATACTCAAAGAATACGTCGGCAAACTTCTCAGGTACGATTCTGACAAAGGCGGTGAGTTATTACTTAGCACGCTTGAAAGAATGACGAGAATAGGTTGGCTGAATCCGAAAATGTCGACGAAGATTGGTGACGATAGTGGACACTGACAGGAAACTTTGTGTGTGAAATACATAACTTTTTGAACTCCACCAATGTCGTCGCGCGTTTGATTTCTTTTGGCATCGAATTGAAAAAACTTATTCCCCTGTACAATAATGAGTTTCGCGATCTGGCTAACAAAAAGCTTGGTGTACTAGCATCAGATGCGTTTCTAGTATTGTACCTATGCAAATCAGTTCCTCTTTCAATTCGATCACACAAATACCGAGGCAGCATACCATTTAATATCTTGAAAATAAATACCATGGTTAAGTAGTAAATTCTCTGTTTCACTGAAAGCCATTGTAATGCGTTCAGTAGAAAATCTGAGGAGGTATATCTACTACATTTTAGAATTAATCGCATGATCTTATTTTGCAGTCGCTGTAATCTCAAGATTTGTGTGTTATTAGCAAGAAACAGAATGGATGGGCAAAAGTCAATGTGTGGTGAAATGACTGTTTTATACAAAAGAATCTTACTATGGGTCGTTAAGTCATTTTTCAAACGACATAATACACCATATTTTTTGGCAATCTTCTTGATGACGTTATTGATATGAGATTTGAATGTTAACTTTTCATCAATTATGACTCCAAGATACTTCATTTCTTTAACGCGATCAATAGTTTCACCATCAATTTCCACATTGGCGTCATGACCGGTGCTAACAGAAGAAATAACCATATATTTAGTTTTCGCGATGTTTAGTTTTAGTTGCTTAAACTTTAACCATCGAACCAGCGAACTTAGATCCTCGATCCTGCATTGCAATACGAGCTGCGAACGAGCTGGGGAACGTGCCATCTGAGCCATTTTGTTCTGAACTGTTTGTGAGATAACTGTGACACTTTTGTGGTGTTTGTGAGATATCACAATTCGTCGGTAGTGGAGTGGAAATGCCCATTACTAGCGTTTGGGAGATTGCTGAATATAATCCTGCTCGAACAGGACCTTCTAACCAATGTCTTCTATATATTTTCGTGAAGTTTTTCGTTTTTTTGGAAAGCGGAAAGGCTATGAATATCGCCCATAAAAAAGGAAAAATGTCACACTTATTATACAGTCGTAATAAAGTAAAAAGAAAATTTTCAGAACACTAATGGATGCGACATCATACAAATCTTAGATGGGTTTCCTTTCTGCTAGTGCAAATATTGTACCGGCAGGAAAGAACGAAAAAGATATGGCTTTCCTGTGTCATAAGTACGAAGAAGAAACCCCAGTTAGCCAGCTCGAATTCCTGGTATACCGCCAGCTCCGGCAAGGGTTGAAACACAAGCCGGTGGTCGTTGGGAAAAAAAAGTCATCCCACGCGATAATTGCTGGAATTTATGTACTGCAAGGGTGTGCTGAGAACCATGTGAAATGTGCGCGACAAGCTTAAAACCACTAGCACAGATTCGAAGAAGGCGGTTGTGGTTGTGGTTGTGGGTGGAAGAGGGCGGAAGGGAGTCGAAACGAACCATTACTAGGCCGAAGGTTGGCGTGGTCTATGCAAAAGAGGCAATATTTATATGAGCTATCATCGCAGTTGCAGAACGAGGCGATGAAGGGTCGAGTTCATTTGAAAATTGTGCTGTTATGCCCGATCATAACAACGGCAGGAAAATACGGGAGCTGCATATTAAATTTAATGCTGCCTATAAATTTGAATATCATTCCAGCCAATTGATGGTGCTCCGGCGTGCGATAGCAAGGTAATAAGAAGATGATGATGATGATGATGACGACGATGATGATGTTGTAATCCTAGCTTGTTGTGTGCGAACAATATCGTCTTCGGGTCCTCGATGTTTGACGGCTGCCTTTCGACCCACGTCTAACCTACGGTAGCCAGGATCAAGTGGGGCCACCCACAGTGAACATTGTACATATTGCAAATATTTATGTTTGGCATAATTTTAGCATATTTTACCGGATGAAAAACCTATAAAATAAGGAAGAATTTTCCGTCTAACGGTAATTGTTTTCGTATTGCTATGACGATGGCACAGTCGCTACCGCTCATCTTTCCTACTTTTTCGGTTTATTCGATAGACGTAGGGATAGAAGAGACAAAATAGTCCTATCATATTTCGAAAGGAGTTTTGTTGTTTACTTTTTGGTGAAGCTATACGATCGCATTGAAACTTGACTGTGACATTCAATTTCTTCTAAATATAAACAAAATTTGTATGTATGCTTCACATATGCATACAAGGAGAAATCGATTGAAAGCAACGGCTCCAGTAGTCATCTCATTTACGAAAAGCATTAGTTAGAATTCGCATCGAGTTTTCGCGTCGCTATTGAACAAATTTTGAACTATTTTTTTCTGCGGTATTGCTTTTTAGTGCTCAGGAAACGATTCTGTTTCCAATTTTATCACAAATCGTTGATTCAAACTGAAGTAATAGATAAGATGACTATTGGTACAATAGCCTGAAATAAAATTACAGCATTCATTACAAAACTTTGATTTGGTTCTGAAACCGCAAACTGTTCAGTGCCATAAAATTCCTAAACCAAAGATACCATCATAAAAACTGGATTCGAAAAATGGGTATTCGTTTAAATTCTTTTTAACACCATTCCTTTAAAGAAATTCTTGGAATCAGGCACAATATCATAATTCCGATTCAGCGGTATTAAATAATTAACATATTCTAAAGTAAATGCAATATTAACTTGACACTAATCGTTAGGTTTTGGGCAATTGTGGAGGACAATAGTTTCAACAGATTTGCCAATTTTTCGAAATTCTATTGCGAATTCCGGAGCCACTCTTTGCCGCTCAAATATGGTTGTCAAAAAAAGTTTTTCAAATCAATGAAAATTTCAGATTTTCTATGCAGCTTTCCTATATATTTGTATAACTGGTAGCCCTGCTAAAAATTTAACCATATTCGTACGAGCAAGTTTCTCATCTGTATTGATTACTAAGCGGCTTCCACGTTTAACACTAAACTTGTATGAAACGATACCCGAAACCTTCGAACCCGAACTGTCACTTTCTTATTACTGCTCTAGAGCGTGATCCTGGGGAAGTATCGGGCTTGTTTGCACAGACGAGCGACTCAACATAGTCCCGTATAAAAAAAATCAGAAGGTGCTCAATTGTTGGGGCCAAACGTGACATGACATTATCACCGAAGACAGTCTTCAATAAATCAATTGATTCGCCTGCTAACTTTTTTGTTTTCACGAATAAACGTTTTCCATTGTTGCATTTGATGTGTTTCACGTATTTTACTAAACTCAGCCAACCGATCCCAGCTCTTGGGTTTTTTCTGCTTTTGATTGTTAATTTCTTTAATTTTATTCAAGAATGAAAATTAACATTTCTGTTAAAAATGTCAAGACAGAGCAAACCCTTTATCTAAAAATCTAACCAGAAAAAGTACAAAAAATTCCGAAAGCAAATCTCGTCCAACATGTCCCCGTCTCCCCTAAAAATTAACCATGGATGAAAGCCAGTACTTTATTTTGAAAAGTTAATCTTTAGTTTTGTTTCAAATTATAAATCGGATTGTTGAGTACCATTTTTAGTGATTCTAACGAATTCTCAGTCCTTGTTATTTTGTTTTTTTTTTTCGGAAAATCTATTCGTATTCATTTTTGAGGCTCACAAAATTCATTTCATTTGTCAGTTGTTCAATAGCAAAGAAGATTGAAGAACAGTTTCGGGCGAAGTTGAGGGAGGGAGCGCTAGTTCATAGGGAACAAAATTCTTATGATAAATCCGATTTTGACCTAGCAATTCGTACGATTGTAACAAAAAAAAATCATATTTTTATCGAGCGAACTATAAAACCGGAAATATATCAATTATTGGTTTAATGGCATTCAAGTCGAGTTGACATGGTAGAACAATTCCAGTGAAGAGAACGTTTTCATTTTTTCGCAACCCTAGCGATTCACAATCTGTATATCGTTTAGTATTGATTAAAAGTCAAGCTACGTTAATAATAACTTCACGTCAAACTAATCTCCAGCAGTCGTCGATCTTACTGCAGCCCGGCAGAATTTTTGTAAGTTCATTCATATAAGAATAGATTACTGAAGAGTAGTATTTTTAGAGCATTACGGAAGTGATGAAAGTCAAATACATTAAAACAATTGTTAAACAGACGCAAAAGGTTGAAACCGGTGAGCACAGCAGAGATAAGAATAACGTAAAAGATCTGAACAAACGAAATGTGCTGGCAGTAGGTCAGCAACAAAGGTAACCTTAAAAAAGTCACGTCGAACAAAAAGCAGATCGAGGTCGATTAGCTTGCAGCGATCTTCTTAACTGGGAAGATGCGTAACAAGCACTAACGATAGAATAGATTCTCCTTTAGATAACAGAGCACTTTGAAGCATTGAGTACACGCAGAGATAAAACTGTAAATATAACCAAATTTGGATTTCACGCAACGATTTTTTTTTGTTAAAATAGTTACAAAAGAAAATCTGGTTTGATATATAAAAAAACATTGCTGCTTGAAACTGCAAACCATGATAATCAATTTTATTCAGTGGGTTAGTTTGTTTCGAACGATGTTTCGATGAAAACAACAAATATTTCACTTGTGCGTTTCTGTCAATTTCATGACAAACAATTTTACAGTAAATTCAATTTGAAAATTTTATTATAAATGAACGAACTTTAGATAGAGTTAAGAATTGTTGCGCTTAAAATACACAAACTTTTTATTTGACATAAATTACCTTAAATTTAGCTATTTCAACTAACGCTTTTGTTTGTTGAGATCATACATTTTTGTTTGTTTTTAAGAATTAAATGATTTCTTTCATTCATTTCTTTTTACAAGATAATATTTTAGACTACTTTTATTTCGATTTATATTAGTTCTCAAATCCCTAAATAACAATTATATATATATATATATATATATATATATATATATATATATATATATATATATATATATATATATATATATATATATATATATATATATATATATATATATTAAATACATTTAGTCGTTTTGTCATTGCCGTTGCTAGACGATTGAATTATGCACATGCCACAATCAAGCCCTGGTTTTTAAATTTTTATAGCGCCCAACGATTCGGTGCTCCTTCAGTGAAAAAAATGCTTTTTTTATTCGCATGGGAAAAAAATTGCCCTGGTTCATATGAAATAAAATTAATATGGCTCATTTAAACAGTAATCTTAGTTGTTTCATTACACAAATAAGACCATAGATAAATTGAACTATTTTTTTTCTTGATATAAAAGTAAAGCAGTATTGAATCAACAAGCAGATTGCCGATAACATTAACTCAACTATGGTTGACATGTAATAAATAATTTGTTTATTCCAACAATAAACTCAGCTGGAACAAATATATTTTTCGTTTGGTTAGACCAAAATTTTGATTCAAATCAAACAGAGATTATTGTTTTTGTTGGAGGGAGGAATATGTTTGTAACAATCATATTTTAACTTGAAATGAAGATAAATCAAATTCAAAAATTTACTAACTGTTTTGTTATTTTATGCAAGATCAATTTCTCTGCGTGTATCATTCTATTGACTTTGCACCAGTTTGAAAGAACGTCTTATTGCGACTGTAAGAATTCGGAGTCGTCAGAGTGAACAGTTTGGAATCATCTTTAAGTTTTTCATGGTTCGGGAGGTTCAAGTAGTCTGAATAAGTTCACTTTCACATCTCATCCAAGTCAGTCGATAAAACAAAGCCACATCCCGATCAGATGCACATAAAAAAATTATAACACAAGTATATCAACAGTTGATATGTATAACAATTTGTGTTATTTTGAGATATTTAACAAATGAAAACAGTTGAAAGTTAAAACTTATAATAACAACATAATAACAAAATCAGTTATGATGTTTTATTTTCATTTGCAAGGCTCATGATAAAGTTAATTATTTGAAAAAATTAGTTTTTCCGTTGCTTTATATCGAAATATAATGATCAGAAATCCAAAAAAAACTAAAATAAAAAATTAGATCACTAAATAAATTATTCATTTAATAAAAAAAATCATTCAACAATTTTTTAATTGAAACGATACTTAAAGTTAGCTGGGATATAGTTTCTCTGTGTTAAATTTGCTATCTAATTTATTACAACTATTGTTATAAATTTCTACTTTCGGACCTCTGTAGTTATATCAAATTCAATAATAATTGTGATACAAACGTTTCAAAATCTGTTACCATTTTAGTCTCCGTTAGAGTATTTTTTGTTATGATTTTTGTTAGCTGTTAAAGCTTACCAGCCAAAAATAATTCAAAATTTGCTACAAAATATTTCTGAAATAAATTACTTCAGTTGTTATAATTCTGTTATTACCATCTGATCGGGTTACGTTCGGAACGGCAGAAACCAAGTACAGTATTGTTTAGTGAACAATAGAACGATCGCGAAATGACACCGTCTTAAAAAAGAATGAAAGGTTCCTTTTAGACTCATTTTTTTCAGATCTGCGAACAGCCAGAAGTCACTGGGAGCCAAATCTGGCGAATATGGTGGATGTGGGAGCAATTCGAAGTTGTAGTTCATGTAGTTTTGCCATTGTTTTGTGACACGGTGCGTTGTCTTGATGAAATAATATTTTTTCTTTGCCGTATGCGGTCGTTTCTTTGCAATTTGAGCCTTCAAACACTCCAATAACTCTAAGGGTAAGATGAAAACTGAAGCATTCTCTTCATGTTTTCGCGTGATTATAATAGCAGTAACGCAAAATTTTTAAATTACTTTTTCTGCGTGATTGCGCGATCATTGATTGATAGTCGAATGATTTGCAAAATAATCATAATTGCAAGGAATTATCAGATCTCCACGTTTTGTGTAATACTGAAACATCTGGTGCAGAAAAAACTTTTTTTTTTCATGGGAAATTTCACGTACACTCTGTTCCGTCAATCGGGTTAACGCAATGACTTCATCGTCAAATTATCGAAACAAATTGTGGCCTAATAATACACCAAGGCATACAGAAAGGCACCGAACCTGAAATCAATCGATTACCGCTCCGAACAGAAATTCGAACTTCACTATCGATGTTATACTCACAGATCTCGCTTGGCCGAAATTATTGGTTCTGGCCGACCGCACTTTCTGAAACTTGCCAGTCACTTAACACCATCAGTCGTATTTAGTCTCAGATTTGTATTGCTGTCAAAAGTAGAATGACACAACGATTTCTTTACGCCTCAACGCTTTAATGTAGGGGTGGACACACCCCCGTCAAAGTTTCCGTCATTGCCATCGCCACCAGCACGAATTGAAACATTAAGCTTTCCGAGCCATAGAAATCGAATGAGAAAGCTGCAATCCAAATATTCATTCAAACTTTATCAATTTGAGTGAAGCTCTGTGCAAGCAAAGACCGATACCTTATGCTTCGAAGCGGCCAACAATCGCAGGGAAATTAGATGATGAAGCAATTTTCCTTCGGGATTGTGTGTGTGTCTCGAGTCTGTGCAACAGAAGAGATCTTCTATCATGTCAATGCTTTTGCTATGCGAACAAAAAGTGAAGTTAAATATTAGAGGTACTAACCATTTTCGGAGTATGGTTCTATCATACTTTCCGTGCAGCGATGGAATGTTTTGTGGAGAAGGCGATGAAAAAAAAACTGTGTATGAGTAGAGAATTGAATTGAAATAAGTTATTCAATATTTAAGATAGAAATTACTTTTCAAACTATTCTTGGTAACAAGCATATTCTGACGATGCTTTGAATCGCTCCCGAACGCTCCTGTCATCAATGTTTTCAAATCAATCTAACCGTCTGAAAGTTTGCACTGAATACTACCTTCTACAATGATTGGGATCTCCTCATTGGTTTCCACTAAATCATGTATGCTAAATTCTTTAAATTATCGAAATCGCACACCACTCGACCATGGCTTGGTCACGTGACCAACAATCAAACGGTTCTATAATCTTGCTGGAAATGTCGAATTCGAGCCTCCAATCAAGAACGTAATTAGACTAAATTTAAATTCGCTCGTTTGCAGTTACAAATTTTCCTGACCGGCGGCCTGCTCAATCATCAACTGGGTGTCGCAGTTTATACTCGAGTGTCATTTCATCAAGAAACTCTTATCCGGGTCCACTGGAAGCCTAAATCGAGGCTAAATGATGTGTGCAATGACGAGACGAAACCATTCCGAACGGCTAGGGGAGAGCTCGATTTCCATAATTTCCTTTCGATTTCAACCACTCATCTCGTTCAATCATTATTTTTGTAGTGGCAAATTAACGCCCTGCATTTGCTCCGGTTTCCATCCTGCTAAACTAAATCATCCGATCGATGGCGATGCGATTATTGCGTGTTCATCAGCTGACTACTATAGAAATGTTATGGAAGGCTTTCTTGTGCTTAATTGATGCCGCTCACCCAAATCGATCGGAGGCCGAAGAAAACGTACCTTCGGCAGTGAAAGTTACAGCACCCACTACGGAGAAGTTTTCTTTGTCTTTTTTTCTGCAGATGCAGAGCTCTTCAAGTTATTATAAGTGATTGTTTTGTAACACACTTAACAGGTGTAGGTGGGTGGTACTTCAAACGATTTTGTATGTGCTCACTTCGATGATCAGTGCATAACGTTGTGCCGCATTCCACTTCGGTCTGATGTTGATGAAATCTACAAAAATTAGCTTGAGGATTGAATATTGCTTCAATTAGTGTAATATTTATTTCAATGGAATCGAGTATATTATTCGAACACATTATGCAAGACGGCTCATTTGTAGGCTGACGAAAGTATTTAGATTTCGTCTACGATTTGGCAGTATATAACAGTTAATGTTGAACTGTTTGGCCACTTAGCAGTTCTACATACCCAACTGTTGATGTATAGACAAGGTCTGCACTAAAAAAATACCAGAATGTCTGAGGTTTCATTCGGTTATACACGAATAAATATTTACGTGCAAAAACAAAGTGCACTGGATAGACCAAAATTTTACTCTGTCAAACATAACGTAACATTTATACTCGCACTGCAACTGCTCAGATCGAACCATTATGTTATGTTTTCAACAAATTATTACAGTATGGTATATTCTCAACAATACGAAAGCAGTCCCCAAGCCATTCGAAATAGTTGTCAGCTCTGTTGTTCTCGCTCGTACAGAAAGTTTTGTATCAACCGATCAACATGGATTTACCTTATGATAGAAAAAGAACCGGAATTTTCATTTTAAAATTCCCGCGCTTGTCCAATCGGTAAACTTTTATTCTCTCGACGTTGGCAACACTTTTATACACATTCTGTCAAATTTTGACGCATATCGTACGATTATTTTTTGTTTGGCACCTATACAAAGAAGTTGAAACATTTTCGTGTGGCGATTTTTATAATGGATGAAAATTTAGAACAACGGCTCGCCTTCGAAGCGCCATTCGGTCGATTGTTGTGCGGTTTCGACGTCATATTCATAGATCCACACCTTATCACCAGTTATGATGCATTCGATGAATGTGGGGTCACTATCTGCGTTGGAAATCATCTCTTTGGCCACATCAACACGACGCTGTTTCTGAATGAAATTCAGCTTTTTTGGCACCAGCCGTGAAGCGACGCGTTTCAAACCCAAAACCAAAATTAAAATGTGTTCTGCTGATCCATAAGAGATGCCCATCAACACAGCAATCTCTCTAATCGGTACAGAACGATTTTGCAACACGATTTGCTTCGCCGATTCAATGTTTTCTTCAGTAACAGATGTTGTTGGGCGGCCAGGGATCTCATCATGATCCAAGCTTGTACGACCACCTTTAAAGCGTTTATACCACTCGTATGCCTGTGTTTTCCTAGACACGATTCACCAAAGGCCTTTTCTAACATTTTCAACGTTTCGGAACACTTAAATCCATTTGCAACACAAAATTTGATGCACGCACGTTGTTCTAAATTTCCATCCATTATAAAAATCGCCACACGAAAATTTTTAAACTTCTTTGTATAGACTCCAAACAAAAAATCGTACGATATGCGTCAAAATTTGACAGAATGTGTATAAAAGTGTTGCCAACGTTGAGAGAATAAAAGTTTACCGATTGGACAAACGCGGGAATTTTACAATGAAAATTCCGGTTCTTTTTTGATTATAAGGTATGCCAGGACGATCCGTTAGTACAAATTTACTTGGTTTTACTTCGATCTGCTTTTCGCGTATGGAGAAAAGGGTATAAATTGACGCAGTGTACACCGATCAAAAAGCAGCATTTGATCGTCTTTACGATACAATTCTAATACGTAAACTGATGCGATTTGGTGCTTCTCACAAGTTCGTTGAATGGTTGAGTTCCTATTTGTGTGGTAGAGTTCTACGAGTACAGTTGGGAACCTCAGTTTTATCCCCGTGTACGAATAAATCAGAAGTTTCACAAGGCAGTAATATGGCTCCTCTTCTGTTCGCACTGTTTTTCAACGATGCTGCTTGGTTATGGATGCAAGCTGATATACGCTGACGATTTGAAGCAGTACTTAGTAATTCGTAATCATGAGGACTGCCTCCATCTTCAAGGACTGCTAGATGAATTTGTTGCATGTTGTCGACGAAACCATCTTGTGATCAGCAATGCCAAATGTAAAGAATTACATTTCACCGAATAGTTCATCCATTAATCTTCGACTACAAAATTGATGGATTGTATTAAATGCAAAACTCACATTTAATCAGCATCGTTCTGTCCTAATATCCAAGGCAACGAAACAACTCAGATTCATAGCTAAAATCAGTAGAGATTTCAAGGATCCACATTGTTTGAAAGCGTTATACTGTTCCTTAGAGCGGCCATAGCTGGAAAATGCCTGTTTGGTATGGACTCCATACCAACTCGTTTGGAACTTGCGGATTGAGCGTGTTCAAAAAAGATATATTCGGCTTGCGCTAAGAAATCTTCCCTGGCGAAATCTCTTGGATCTGCCACTGTACTCTGATCGATGTCGCCTGTTAAGTTTTGACACCCTGGAACGACGAAGAAAAATTCAACAAACTGCGTTTGTGGCGAAGATTATCAATGGCGAAATCGACTCTCCAAAGATCCTGCCCTCATAGACTTCCGCGACGCCGAAAAACAACAACTAGTTCTTTTGTGAGCATATCTGCTGTTGGACATTCGCAGTGTGAGTTTCGTTTTAAACAAGCCGTTTGCTTTGGAGGAAAAGAAAACGAAAAGTGATAAATGATGGGGAACTTTAAACAAAATCAGCCTTTCCACAGATAACAGACATACAGGTTCGAACAGAATTTTTCAAAATCCTGTGTAAATTTCGAATTTGCTATACGTTGGAAACACTACTTCCACCTACTCCACTGTTCGCCGCGATCTTTCAAAACGTTTCACTACGTTCCGGAACGATAACAAATTCCTCCTGCCAGTTATAGCAAAATTTCAACACTTATCACACGATTTCCCTAAGTGTTAAAGACAACTTTATTTCCATTTCGCATAAATCACACGAGAATTCGATCGGAATAAAACAAAAATAAACTTGTCATTTTTACCAACAACCAAAAAAAATGTAGCGTAAAGTGAATGTTGCACCCAAAATTGTGGCTCAGTGAAAGCGACACCCAAACCGTGGTGGCTCCTCGTATCGATTGTGGTGACATCTGCAAGTGTTCGCCACGCGGATTGAGCAAATTTAACACACAGTTCATATGTGAGCCTGTATATCTGTTATCGGTGGCCTTTCTAGTTGTAAATGTAATTTAAAGAACTTGTTACTGTCTTTGCAAATAAAGTTAGCATACGGCATATTAATTTCGTAGTAAATACCACCTTTTGAAAGCCTGAAATGAATTCCGCGATTATATCATTCAGCTGCTGGTCGTTTGCGTGCGAGTAACAGAAAACCTGTTTTAATCCACCTAGTGGTGTGACGATGTCTTTCTCATATCACTCATAACATCATAAATATTACCGAGGAATTCGCAAAAACAACTGTTCATTGAATATAGGAAAATAGGAAAGTTTGTTCGGCCTTAATCTAAAAAACTCTACAAATCCTGTTTATCATATAGTTCCGGAACTGGAAGTAGTATTCACAACAAATTTAGGGATTCCGTATGAAACTGCAAGACTTTTTCTTTGAATCTATAAGTTTGTGAAAATCGATTTGGCCATCTTGAAGGAAAGTAAGGGAGACCCTTTTGCAGTTTTTAATCACCATTTTCAATTCTTCTAAAACCGGATTCAGATGACCGGAATAGCCGAAGTTGGTTTGTTTGCCAGCAACAAATATGACCTAAAAATTGGAACAGTTTTAACCTAGTTAAACCTAGATTTACTATCTCATTTCCAGTAAATCAATTCAACGAAATCTAACAAACGAAACGAACCTGCGTTTCTGTTAATTCTGCATATGTAAGTCAAGCTAAACATTTTGAATCAGCAGCATAAAACATGTAGTAGGGTTATTACTTTTATTATTATTATTACTATTGACATCATTACACCACCGGCACGGTATTACTGTACTACCGGATGTGAAAATTTCATATTTTTTTCAAATATATTTGAACTTATTGACATTCGTTTATTCTTTCGGTCGTGCTGATCATAAAATAGCTATAATTTTTATCAACCGCAGCACCGTCTTTTACCAATATTACACACTAGTAGCAGAAATAGAACAAAACACGCATCGTTCGTTTTGTGTTTTCTTCTTCCACCGTATCACCACGTACCGATGTTGTACATATTGTCATTCTATATGACGGTTTCAAAACTTTGACACTCATCTCCCTGTAACTGCAGAACCGGAGGTCGGATCCGGATAAAATTCACAGTAGCTTTAAATATAATATGAGCTTTAATTAAAATCAAGATTAGTGAAAGTTAGTTCAAGCATCGTAGAGAAATCAAAGTGAATTCCATTTTTGGAGTTTTTCTTCTGCTTTCGGAACAGGAAAAGGGGGGGACCTGTAGTGCCGAATTAAGTTTTGTGTGATGTGATGTGATGTGAAGTGAAGCCACCATCAGTTCAAGGACTTGCCAGTGGATGCGGGTAGACTTACAGTAGCCCCGATATGACTCATCCATTCACCTTCTTACTATAGCTGTTACCGAAAAGCGAACAAAAAGGGTTGGGCGGATACGTAAGTAGAGTCACTTACTCGTATTCCGCGGGAATAAAAGATGCTCTTCCAACCATAATATCCAGTGCATGGATGAAGCATATCGCTATACATACTTGAACCCGCCTGATGGTTTGTTTGAGAAGGGCGCGTCAGACTCATGTCAAACCTTCAGAAGGAAACAAGTTTCCTTCAAGTGACTTGGGCTGGCTATCCACAATCCCTCGTCCAGTCATCAATTCGTCCGATGCCCTGATGCTCCCTCCTCTTTACGCCCCCGTGCAAAATATTTTATATTGATAAATACAATGAAACATAGTGTAATGAAATTAATATAACATAAAATGATATAATAGATTACAAAATAATATAATATTACATAATATAACATAATATATTTTAATTAATTATAATATAATACAATGTCATACAATATAATATAATATATTACAAAACACGATATAAAATAACAGTTAATGTAGAGTGTCAGTTATGCTCTTCTAATAACAATAATAATCTCTACATCTATAAAAATAATATATATTATTATTATTGATGACAAATTAATAATAATAACAATAAATATAATTATGAACATAACAATAAAAAAACAATATAATATAGTACAATGAATTATGTAACAAATAATAGAATAAATAAAATGATATGTTGCGATATGCTATGATATTATATTACTTGAATTTATATGTCATTTCTCATCCTCTCATTCTGCCATCAATGCCTTCCATAGACCATTTGTCACCACAGACACACGTGTAGGCATGAAACAGGAACCAGTGAGAACCAAGCTCACCTTGTGACGACCTTGATATTTAATTGAGTTACTTTGAAAATGATAACTTATAAGGAAAACAAATTTATATTTTGCGCAGAGGTACGTAGTACTACTCATAATAAACCCTACAATATAATATAATATAATACAACATAATGCAATACAATATAACATAATATAATAGAATACAAATATATAGAAATATAATTTAATATAATAAAATATATTATAATATAATACAATATAATGTGATATAATGCAATGCAGTATAATACCATACAACATAGTATATAATAACATAAAATAGTGTAAGACGATAATATATGAAATAATATGCTATGATACAATATAACAGTTAATGTCGCAGTGTAAGTTACGCTCTTCTAATAATAATAATAATAATAATAATAATAATAATAATACATGATGTAATAAACAACAGAATTATATGTTGTAATATACTATGATAAACACTGCATTTTAGGATGGGCTTCAACCTACAAGCCATTTCGCACCCTCTCATTCTGCTACTAACGCAGAAGGCGATAGCACCCAGTCGACGCCGTTCTATTGACCAAATGTCATCATAGACGCTCGGGAAGGCATGAGATAGGGACTTGTGAGGACTAAGTTATCTCACCATTTGACGACCAGTGCCGAATTAAGTTTTTATGCCCACAAACTAACAAGCTCTGCAAACTAGAAGAATTGATCAAAAACTTTTATGTGATTTTTACCTGTTTTTGACCATAGTTCGTGAAAAAATACTAATGAAATTGGTAGTTATTCACTTATCACGCTTTAGTTGCGGAACCGGAAGTCGGGTTTTACATTTTTTAGGAAACTAAAAGACGTTTCATTTGAATCTTAGTTTGCGAAAATCGGTTAAGCCGTTTCAGAGAAAATTGAGTACACACTTTTTTCTAATTTTCTCATATTATCATGCAACTCCGGAACCAGAAGTCGGATCCAAATGAAATTTAATAGCAGGCTATAAGACCATAATAGCTTTTACTTATATCTTAGTTTATGAAAATCGGTTCAGTGAGTGCATTTTTCTTCACTTATTTTTTGGTACATATCATCCTATATCTCCGGAACCGAAGATGGATCGGGATGAAATTCAATAGCAGGCTATGGGATCTTGAGACCTCTCATTTGAATCTTAGGTTGTGGAAATCGGTTCAGCCATTTCTGAGAAAAGTGAGTGCATATTTTTGTTACATACATACACACATACACGAACGGAGACACACACAGACATCCAACCGGAATCATTGGAGGGACCCAGGCACCCGGCGATGTAAGTTCTCCCGTAAATATCGCTTCCGATACCCGTGGATCCGTTCACATTTACGGGAGAACATACATCGCCGGGGAATTCTTCGCCGGTGTAGGCTAGATCTTTCGTCGGGGACTAGCCGAGTAGAAGCCACAGCACCGAAGTCGAGTCGTCGTGGTGCCAGTAAACCGGAAGCTATGCTCCAACCGGAATCACCGGATCGACCTCGGCACTTCTTCGAGTGTCCCGGTGGCATAACATGAATGGTCGGTGTCGGGAGAACTTCCTTCGTCGGGGATTTACTTTACTCGTCAAGTTGGAGTTTGTATACCTCTGTTGTGCTCTAATAATTTTTCAAAATTTGTTACGTAAAACGTTATATTCCGTGATCAGTACCTGTGATTCGATCTCAGCAGACCTATTGAAAGGTACACAGCGTGGAATACTTTATTTGTCGTTTATCGTGCCAGTAATCCCATTGCTGCAAAAGTGCCTGGTTATTATCGTTTGTTGACGCGTCAATAATCAGCAGCTACAAAGGTTTCGTTAAGTTCTTGCCGTCTTTATCTACCGTCCGTGTTTCACGAAACGAGTGAGAAGCGCAATGTAGAATAAACAATGCGCCGAGTGTAAAAGAGATGTAAACGACATCGAACCAATGCGTTGTGGTTTCTGTGAGGCCTACATTCATATTAGCCAAACTTGTTGCGGCATAAATTCTAGAGGCCTAAGAGAAGCCTTCACCAATGGCAAACTCATGCTTTTCTGCACTGCTTGCAGAGAGGTGCTGGACCGTCGAAGCATTCGTGCCTATATCGATGAGACACAACAAGTGTCGACAATAGCGCCTGACCCGCAAAATTCAACTGACTTGCCATCGCAAGTTCAGCAACTTTCGAAAGCCGTTACTGCTCTAAATAAAAAAATTAGAGGGTTGTATTCAAGACACGACCGAGCACAATAACATTAAAAATGAAACGTTTCTAGGGTCTTCATGATAAATACAAAAATAAAGATGATAATGATGATGATACACTAAACTTCACTACACTGCAAAGTTACTTGAAAGCTCAATTTTAGATACAAACAACCTAAAGATTTAAACCTGAACAAATGAAACTATTTTATTTTATGATGATAATTTTCGAGAAACGTACAAACTTATTAATTTGATTTGATTTATATTGTTTATTTACCCCTTTAACATAATAATGGTCGTTCACAGTCCGCATAAAATATTTAGTTACTTACATTGATTTTCGCTTTGGCATATTAGGAATATACGAAATGGATACGCAACAAAATTCCGAAATTTTGTTCATATTGTAACTTGATGTTATTAACACATGAATGAACATTGTCATAGTTTCAACGCGTGTAACCATCAGACGCTTATTGTTTTGAAGCAAATAATAATTGAACTGAAACTGGCGGTTAACCAATTTCTACGAGGGTTCCTATTCAAACGATACATGTAAAATCGCAAATAAACTTACCTTGAGCTTATCTTTGATACTATATTTGCATCTAATTGTTCTGTATATGTGAGCCTGTGGAACTCATTTATACTACTAAACCGAGGATTCCGCTTTTAGATAAGTTTCAGAATTTAATTTTGAATCTTTTGAAGCGTTTAATTCCTGGTGGGACAAAACTTGTTCAGTCACATTCAATGAAAAAGATGAATACAACTTTATTAAGTATGCAAACCGATCCGCTGCCAAATTAAAACATTTTAAAGCTTACAATATTGAATCTTTGGAATCATTTAAATTAGGAAAATCCATTAACAAATCATCGAGGAACAAGCGCTGCACCTAGATCCAAAAATCTATCGCCGATAATTCTAAATTGGCCTGACAGTTACCAGAAAACCAAAATAAAATACTCAATTCAAACCAGTTTTTCAATGGTATGCAATTGAAATATTCAAATGACGTTATCTCATAAGTTTAAGTTAAATGTTTCCAAATCGATTGGTTGTTGAATTATATAAATCCATCAACAAATGACTGACTAATAAGCGTTCAAAAGTATGACAGAAAAATGTTACGCGATTAGTTTTGCATGTTTTGAATTGACACCCAACCTCGGGAAGCGAAGTGTAAAGCATTTATAATGGCAAAATCGGCCAAAAATTTGCTAAATACAAGGGATATTTCAAAAGAATCTGTAACCACGCTGATTCGGTTCCTCAATAGCTAGATGATACATAAGATACTCAAGCGAACACGGTGTTGCACAGACAACAGGAAATTTCACCAACACATAATGCAAAAGCGACAATCCAGCAAGTGAACAATCCAGTCATCAGCTCACTGGACAAGCTACTTGTTTCATTCACAGTCAAACATCAACTAGGCAAAGAAATATTGTGCAGCCTATATTTATAGATTTCTCTTCATACTACGCATAACGATACGGTGTTTTTTATGTATGACGCAAAGCCTTCTATGCCGAACAAGAAGTTGACGTCATTTTGCACAACAGGGATTGGTGGATAAAAACATAGGTCGGTTCCAACCATTTTTTCAATAGTATGCTATTGAAATACTGAAAAGACGTCGTCATACATGTTTAAGTTAAAAGTTTCCGAATCGATTGGTTGTTAAATTATAACAATCCATCAACAAATGACCGAGTTATTAACGTTCAAAATTATGACACAAAAAGGTTACGCGACTATTTTTGAAACTTTTAATTGACACCCGGCCCCATATAGTGAAGAGTAAGGCATTTTTAATGCCAAAATAGAGGATATGTCAGCTACCCAGTCCAACTGGCCTACACCAGCTTGGCCTAGAGGCTTAAAACGTCGCCGGACTGAAGAAAATGAACCCACAGTTCAAGTTCCGACTGATCGTGGCACTAATCAAATCGATTTGAGTGACCTGTCCGTGCGATCTATTATCACCGATAATACAGAAAAGTTTTGGCTATATCTTTCTGGCCTTAATCCGTTGGTGTCGGACGATGACGTACAAAAAATTGTATCCCGCTGCCTTAGTGTAACTGAATCAATTGATCTGAAACGGCTCGTACCAAAAGGGAAGGATGTAACTGGCATGTCGTTCATTTCGTATAAAATTGGATTGGACCCTTGCTTGAAAACCAAAGCTCTAGACCCATCTTCTTGGCCCGTCGGATTGTTATTCCGAGAGTTTGTGGATTTGCCAAAAAACTCAAATCGTCGTTTGCTGCTCCCTCGCTCGGAGAGCTAAAAAATAATCCTGCTTCCGTGCGTTGTTTCGTGGACGGTGGAAACCTTCGGGTTTCCACCAGAGGCGAGTATTTTTGTATTAAAACAACTATCGCTTCACTAAATGATCCCGCGTTGCAGAGTGATGAACGAAATGAATATAAAATATGGGTATACTACCAGAACGTTCGTGGTTTAAGGACCAAAATCGACGAGCTTTTCCTGGCAGTGTGTGACTGCAACTACGATATCATCATTCTTACTGAAACCGGGCTCGACGATCGGATCAATTCCCAACAGTTATTTGGAAATGCATTCAACGTTTTCCGCTGCGACCGCAGCTTAGCAAACAGTGTCAAATCAAAGTTTGGCGGTGTTTTAGTTGCTGTTTCTCAAAAATATGCCAGCTCTGTTGTACAAACGGTGAATGGTCGTTGCCTCGAACAAGTGTGTGTATGTGCTACCGTGCGGGACCGAAAGATATTTCTGTGCGGTGTGTATATCCCTCCCGATAAAAGCCAGCAAGTTGGTGTGATCGATGAGCACATTTCTACTGTTTCGGAGCTGTGCAGCAAAAGTTCCGCAAGTGATATTGTTTTTGTGTGCGGTGATTTCAACCAGCCACGGATAACGTGGGGTCATGGATCAGACGTAACACAATCTCCTTCTCTTCTACCCGTTGCCAGTACGACACTGATAGATGGTATGGATTATTTGAATTTATATCAAAGGAATCGCCATAAGAATCATCTCGGACGAACGCTCGATCTGATATTTTGTTCGTTAGAGAGCCAATTGGTAGTTGATCGTTGTGTTGCCCCACTACTACCCGTAGACCTTCACCATCCGCCTTTAGCTGTTTCATTGCCCGTTGATTGTGAAAGCGTTTCATGTGATACCCAGCTTATTGTCGAATCAATGCCATTGAACTACCGAAAAATTGATTTTACTGCCTTTCAAGCATATTTGCAGGATGTTAATTGGTCTGTTTTGTATGAAATCGATAACGTGAATGAGATGTCTTCACTATTCTGTGATATTTTGTTTCAATGGCTCAGTTCTAATCTTCCATTAGCAAAACGACCCATTGCTACTCCTTGGACTACAGCGTACCTACGTAAACTCAAGCGGGATCGCAATGCCTGGCAACGCAAACATCGTCGTTTTCATAATGCTGAGACACAAAGAATGTTCAAACACTCCAGTGAAAGTTATCGTAAATTGAACGCGCGGCTATACAAAGATTACGTCATGCGAGTTCAAACTGACCTTCGACGGAATCCCAAGAAGTTCTGGACATTTGTCAACTCAAAGCGAAAATGTTCATCCATTCCTCCAAATGTTTGTCTCGATGGCGTGGAGTCTAACTCAACGGTGGATTCGTGCGAGCTGTTCGCAACATTTTTCGCTTCGGTATTTGCTGGAAATACTGCTTCCGACGCCGAAGCTGATGTCGCTGCTATGGACGTTCCTGAAAATTTAGTGCGTATGGATACGTTTATAATTACTCCTGAAATGATTCTCGCCGCTGCGAAGAAACTGAAAAAATCGTATTCAGCCGGACCCGATGGAATACCCGCTGCAGTTTACACTAATTGTACTGCTGCTTTAGCTGAGCCTCTGTGCATTATTTTCAACAAATCTTTCGAGCAAGGCATTTTTCCTGAGATTTGGAAGCAATCCTTCATGTTCCCTGTATTCAAGAGTGGTGACCGTCGTAATGTAAGAAACTATCGAGGCATAACAAGTTTATCTGCTGCTTCAAAGCTTTTTGAAATAATTGTAAGCAATGAGATGCTCTTTCGCACTAAACATTATATCTCAACTGAACAACATGGGTTTATGCCTGGACGCTCGGTCAGCACAAATTTATTAGATTTCACTTCGACCTGCATTTCGCGTATGGAGGAAAAGGTACAAATCGATGCGGTATACACGGATCTAAAAGCAGCGTTTGACCGAATAGACCACCGAATACTCCTTCGAAAGATGTCGCGATTAGGTGGAACTCAAAAGTTCATTGATTGGTTATACTCTTACTTGTGTGGTAGAGTTTTACGAATAAAATTGGGCTCGAGCGTTTCATCTCAGTTTACGAATGTGTCAGGAGTACCTCAAGGCAGCAATATGGGTCCGCTTCTGTTCTCTTTGTTTTTCAATGATGCTATTTTGCTGCTCAGTAACGGCTGCAGATTAGTTTACGCTGATGATTTGAAATTGTACCATGTAATTCGATCTATTGACAACTGTGTCCGGCTCCAACAGCTCCTCGATACATTTGTTGCTTGGTGCAAAAGAAACTGGCTGATTATCAGTACTGCGAAATGTCAGGTCATAACGTTCCACCGAATACAGAATCCATTGCATTTTGATTATCAAATTGATGGACAAACGCTCCAAAGAGTTGATCATGTTAACGATCTTGGTGTTTTGTTGGATGCCAAACTTACATTCAACCTACATCGCTCAACTTTGATTTCAAAAGCAACACGGCAACTGGGTTTTATTGCCAAAATCGGACGTGACTTCAAAGATCCCCATTGCTTGAAGGCATTATACTGTTCATTGGTTCGACCGCTACTTGAGAATGCTAGTTTAGTTTGGAGCCCGTATCAGATTGTTTGGAACTTACGGATTGAACGTGTTCAGAAAAGATTTGTCCGACTGGCTCTAAGAAATCTTCCCTGGCAAAACCCGCTTGACCTTCCACCGTACCCCGATCGCTGTCGTCTGATAGGTCTTGATTCATTGGAACGGCGCAGGAAAATTCAACAAGCTGTGTTTGTGGCAAAACTAATCAATGGCGATATCGACTCACCGCAACTTTTGTCTCTACTTGATTTCCGTGCCACGCAACGATTGCTGCGTTCTACTAGCCTATTTCAACCGAGATATCATCGAACGACGTTCGGATTCCATGAACCGATAACTACATGTATAAGAACATTTTCCACTGTTGAAAATCTTTTCGATTTTAATGAACCGACACATAAGTTTATTCAGAAAGTGTTACGATCGAATATTTTATAACTTGACTGATATATTCATTAAGACTTATTATATTGTCAGATGAATAAATGGAATAAATAAATAAATTAGCCGAGTAGAAGTCACAGTATCAAAGTTGAGTCGTTGAGGCGCCAGTGGACCAGAAGCCACTCTCCAACCGGAACAACAGGATCGACCTCACCACTCATTCGAGTATCCCGTGTGACAAAACACGAGATTCGGTGTCGGGAGAATCTCTTTCGTCGGGGAGCTCTCCCTCGGCGTAGTCTAGATCCTTCGACGGGGATTAGATGAGTAGATGGCGACGTTACGCCGGTATGGATCGTCGGGGTACCAGTGAACCGGAAGTCATCCTCCAA
Organism: Malaya genurostris; assembly: GCF_030247185.1. Lineage (NCBI taxonomy): Eukaryota > Metazoa > Arthropoda > Insecta > Diptera > Culicidae > Malaya > Malaya genurostris. The sequence goes on along the minus strand of NC_080570.1, from coordinate 60,114,500 downwards.
CCGAAATCACTGGACCGGCCCAGGCACCCTGCCGTTCGAACCGTTCACGGATTTAGGGAGCATCGGTCCCGGGGAAACTTCCATCGTCGGGGAGCTTTTTCGTCGGTGTAGGCTAGATCCATCGTCGGAGATTAGCCGAGTAGTTCGTGACGTAGACCAGCCCTGGGTCGTCGAGGCGCCAGCGAACCGCTGGCTTTAACCGGAATCGCCGGATCGATCTCGACATCCTCCTGGTCGATTCCCTGTAGCGAAACGACTGGCTCAAAATCGAGAGATAAATGACCCAAAAGTAGGAGAGAACGACACAGACGTCCATAACGATGCATAAGTCCGGGAAGGGTGCTTTGAGCACCGATAGCCTTCCACCTCGAAGTAATACCTAACGGTAGTTCCGGGGAGGTAGGGTTGGAGATCCAAGGTGTTTTAGTGGGTAGTTAAAATTATACAGTGGTAGTCCTGTAGAGAGTCCCACACTCTGGGCGTAAATGTATTTCACCTTGCAAAAAAACACCCACACAGATATTTGCTCAATTCATCGAGCTGAGTCGAATGGTATATGACATTTGGCCCTCCAGGCCTCAGTTAAAAAACCGATTTTTACAGTGCACTATGGTCCGAAACGGGAAATTAGGGTGACAAAAATATTTTCACTATTAAATAATAGTTTTTTGTAGTTGGTGTCTTCACAAAAGTTGTTTGTAATCAAATTCTTTTGATAAAAAATGTTACTAGGGTGGTCCTCATTTAGATTGAAATCTGAAATCGAACTTTCTTAATTGTTGTACAACCAAGCTTTTTCATATGAGCTACCAGTAAAAAGTTATGATTATTTTTTCATCAAAACTAGCCAAGGTATTTTTGAAACTAATTTAAAAAAGTTAAAAAAATAACGCTCTTCTAATTTTCTCTTAAACTTTTACTTGTATTATGACCTTTCAGGAACCGCATAGGATACATTTTTATCGATCTGGCATCTAATGAATATCGATATTTGAAGCTTGACTAGTTTTTGATGAAAAAATAATCATAACTTTTTACTGGTAGCTCATATGAAAAAGCTTGGTTGAACAAAATTGTGCGCAAGTTTGAGTTCAACAACTCTTTTGAAGACAACTTTTCCGTAGAATGTTTCACCAAAAAGTTAGAACAAAAAAAGTGAATTTTCCGGAGCCACCCTACTTTTATTCAGGAAAATTGATGTAACTCGATCAAATGAAAAGCTGGAGAGGTGCTTTTTCCAGCAAAGTTGCTCAAAATAAATTCCCTACAACTTTATTGTACAACAAAATCATTTTTGAGTTCAATTAAGAAAGTTAGATTTCAGGTTTCAATCTAAATAAGGACCACCCTAGCAACATCTTTCATCCAAAGGAGCGCCATTTGAACAACTTTTGTGAAGACACCAACTACAGAAAACTATTATTTGATAGTGAAAATATTTTTGTCGCGCTAATTTCCCGTTTCGGACCACTGTGCAGTGATTGCATAGCCTTTCTGTATGAGAAAGGCAAAAATACATTTAATCGACCCAGAAAATGAAAAATAATAATCTTAAATGAAGTAGTCAACCGTAAAATTTTACACGTTTTTATTTTTGTAGCCGTTAGAACCACTCTCTAGAACTTTTGATCTATTATGTTCATTGTTTGCTTCGTTCCCAGTGTGGCTTTCGCTTCAAACAAGTGCGGAAAATTCATCAAAGTACAAACACAATGGAGAGAATTCAAATCGATAGTTCTAAGGGTCATAAATGATACTGTTATAATCCGCAATTACGGTCAAACCATTTAGTTCCAAACCATTTTCAGAGTCTCTTTATAGAATCAAGCAAAGAGTTAATTGGATTTTTTCATACATATTAATTTGATTTTAGAAAATCAATTTTCAATCAGAATAAGTGTCGTCACTAATCCATACGACGTCCAACTTCATGGGTGCCACAACTCGGTACGTTATCGTTAGCGCTGTAGGGAAGGGCTCACAAGCATGTCAAATTCGGAATTTTGCTCGTGGAAATAACTGTCAACTGTGTTGAAAGTTGAAGAAATGGTAACCTGGTATGGTAATGGTTTTTTTCAGAATCCAAAGCATTTTACAAAGATCTAATGATGTTTTTACTTGAAATGGATATTTTTTTAGTAGAACATGGTAGCAAAATAAATGTGCATTTTTAAAGTGATCTGCCCCTTGTCGACAGCAGTCCTACGTCAATCTCGCGGTTTTGTCTCTAACATTATCTACTACAAGTTTTTTGTCAGTGAGCCGACACTCTCTCGTGTCACCGATATTTTCATGTCTTTGGAAATCGTTGGTCAAATGATCGTGAATCAACATTTTTTTCTGTTCCATTTTCTACTTCTACAGTTTGATTTTCAAATGAATTCTCATATTTTAAGATTAGTCGTTTTATTAATGACAAGCGAAGATGTTTCATTTCCTAATAATCAAGTTATCTAAGCTGTTGTGAAACTCTGCAAGAAATTGATTCCAAAACAATCTGTAGTCCATGCTCAACTATAACTTCTTTTGTTTTTCTTTGATAACCTTGAAAGTTTACAGTTACAATTACAATTTTTAACCAGGTTCTCCCCCCGGCTTTTTTTGTTTTCTCTGTCGTCGGATTAATTATACGTTCTAAAATGATTGAAACGACAAACCCAAAATTGGTAATAATGTTGCTGTAAAGCAATCGACAATTTCAAGAGTGGATGAAAAACACCGAACAAAAAAACGTAATTTCAGTGGACGGTGCTTGCGTGAATTCGCAAAACTTTTAAGCATTTGTCAAGCAAATGTCTTCAATGACTTCCAACCGCGGACCGCGGATCCAACGAACAGTTGAACTGAGCCAGGTAATAAACACCCAAAGAAAATTTAATCCAATTTGCTCGTTCAAATCATTTTCGGCTCATTTCGATGTTGAAATATGAAGCGATTGTTTTCGTCCGGCACATTGTTCTGCGTATCGGAAATCTGTCCCATTCCGATTTTATTTCTGCTTATTGTGTATTTTTTTTTGCTGCTGCCGGGAACAAAACGAAAAAAAATGAATACCATACATAATTTAATTATGCAAATATCTTCATCCCTGTTTCCGAGGCTCTTCTCATTCGAACGCAAACACTTCCCTCTCACCCAACTTCACGTCACTTGGCCGGAGGGCTCAACATTTCAAATATTTGCGTACTCATTGCCATTGCCAATGAGGCGGGAGCAGGAAGTGGAACTCCACTTCATGACATGGGCGAGCACCATCAAGCGGCAAATCATCATCACCTGGCAGCTGGCACCTGGTGGTCAGGTGAATTGGCTGGTTGTGGTAGGTGGGATTGAAGGATGCGTGGGAAGGGGATGCGATCAAATGGGACACAGATAAAGGAAAAATCCTGGTAGCACAATTCGATTTCAATTTGCATAGTAATGACTGTTTTTACCTAACACGGTACTGCTAGGTAAAACGGGTTTTCCACATGATGGCGAGGAAGGTATTAATTATTTGTTCCGTACTCATTGCTATTCCATTGGAAATGATTCTTGATTCAGATTTTCATCAAAGATCGTGGAAATCGAAATCGTTGATGGATGTAAAAATACGGAAAATTCTAATTTGGCGGTAGCTGATTCTGATTCTAAAAAGGACAAAATGTTTTATTCGTTGAAGTTTTTTTAATTTTAAAATTTAACGAAAAATTTAAAATTTAAATTTAGTCTGACAAAATATTCTTTAAGGCTAATAGAATAAAATGACACCGAACGGATTCGAAAAAAAATTAGAAAAAGTTTTGATAACGCTTTTTAACACCCAATTCGAATGATTTATGGAGCTTGGAGCTAATTTATTCAAAGTATTTGTTTCCGGCATAGGCTAAAACAACCAAGACTTACACCTGACTCCGGTTTCAACTTATCAAGCATAAAACCTCTGCTGCGATTTAAGTCCTAGGCAAATTTTATTACCTGGGTTATTCTTTTTTTCTCTCGCTTCTGACGGTTAGTTTTTCTCTATCGCAAATGTCACATCCTAGTTTTCAAGTTGCCGGCACAAACTTAAACGACCAAAGTCACCGGATTCATAGAACCCGAAACAGGTTACGTCACACTGATTTAACGTTCCATCTCAATCTGGTTTTATGAACCGTAAAAACTGTAGTACGCTTAAAAGCGGAAATTCAAATGAGCTCTCGGTGCCTGTTTGAATCATTAACTAGGGAGTTGATTAACGAGCGAAATGTGACATTTAAACGGATGAAGCACTAATTGACCGTCCTACCGCCCTACAAACAGTCGACATATTCCGTTCTACAGTAACTTTAACTTTGCAATTTAAACCGCCAATGACCGGAGAATGAATACGTTTTTTTGATTTAAATGTCTAATTATTTTGTGTTATTTTTTTCTTTCCAGGTAAGCCGAACTAACGGAAACCATTATAATATGCTATCATGCATCAATCATACGAGGTATGTTTTCGCTGAACTTTTTTAAACATGATTTAACAATTTGATTTACAAAACGTCGTCGTTTAACGAAAAAAAAATCAAGTTCACCCAATTCGAGACCACCTTTAAATTAAAGTGCCAGCTTAAACTTCTGCCAATCTCGACCATGTCGTCATTCACTGTTGACATGCGCTCCTCATTCCGCAAGGATCTTCACACCTGAAAGCATACCAGCAACGAAATCGCCTTAAAATGTTGGTGCTGATGGAAAAGCTACCGCCGGTTCGTCTACCGCGGGCCAAACGCAGACATCGTCATAGAAAGTTCCCTAGAAAGAGTATCCATTTGTTACACAATGCTCCGACCTGCACTGGGACTGCTTCCGAGTGCTTCGCAACCATCACCGCCCGGAAGGACTTCAAGTAAAGTAACCCCCAGACTGACTGCGCGAATCCGTCAAACCGTGCCGTGGTGTAGGTGGTGTATGTAACAAACGTACATTCCGAAGCGGAATGCCAGCGAAAAGGGATCCGTTCCGTTGGTTCAATTGACCGTATAATCGGCGCTTTGTCCACCTACTCCGGCCGCCAAGAGTAAGTACTTCCAATCACTTTGTTGAACTTCGGCTGGAGGCGGATGGGGGGAAGGATTGAATAGCACAATGACTATGCCCTCGATAAGCTGCAATTTTTGCTCACTGATGGTCGAACCTTATGGTTTAGTTCAGTTCGTCCGTCGGACGGTCGGTATTCTTGTTCCGGAATCTATTACTCTGTGGGGATATAATCGCAAAGAATCCTGATAAAGGCTTCCTATCGCTTGTTGGTTGTGTTTTTTGTGACTTTGTTCTGTTGCTGCAAGAAGAAGTGTAAGAAGGTCGAGGGGAAAATAATTTATGATTCTCCGGAACGGAAAAAACGGAAGGAACTACGGGGGTACGGTTTACCTGATAAGCACGATGTAAATTATGTTTGTGATTGTTTATGAACGGAAAGCTAATCTTACGGGAGTGATTACTTACTGGTATCTTATCGGGTAGCAATCTGCTGTCTGGTAAGGCAAGTAATTTCTGATCCCAATCACAATTGATCCTGGTTTATTGTGAGATTCTTGTTTGATGTAGAAGATTATTTTATTATACCGGAAAGGAACATTTCATCAATTTCTTTCCGTAAGATTAGATTTTCCCAATCGCTTTTTGTTTGGTATTGGTAGGGTTTTATACACTCTTGAAAGGTAAGAAGAGCTTCTCTATAGCGCAACGATCCACGCAAATGATGTCAATATCGTTCGTATATTCACGTTCGAATTACTTGAAAAATCAGCTTAAGTGATTTCTAATCTCAATCATTGTGAAACTACTGTGTGAAGTATTTGATTTTGAAAATAACGAATTGTGATTCTTTAGTATAAGTAGTTTAAAATTTGCTTACTAATAACATGCTTCATTGAACACTATAAAACGCAAAGAATTGTAGTTCTGCTTTAATTGAACTTTTCAACTTTGTTGGTTTTGTCGGTTAAGAGTCTAAAAAACTCACTCCCACTATCTTATCGGCTGCTATTGAATTTTATAAGGATTTGACATCTGGTACAGAGTTACTATTTGAAGGTCTCGTTAATTGATAACTATACTAGCCACTAGCTATCTTTCTTAGAAGAGTTGTTAGGTTATTTTTGACATTAAAAAATGTTTCTTATTACTCTTCACTATACGCGACTGGGTGTCAATTTAAAAATGCAAAACTAAGTGCGTAACCTTTTTCTGTCATTTATGGATTAATAAGGAGTGTATCGAAAAGTAGTTAGCAACATTGATTATTGAATAAAAACCTATTTTAATCCACTTAGTGGTGTAATGATGCCTTTCTCATATTACTCATTACATCGTAAAGATAACCGTGAAATTCGCAGAAACAATTGTTCATTGAATAGAAATAGGATAATTTGTTCGGATCTAATCTCAAAAACTCTGTAAATCCTGTTTAACCTGTAGTTCCGGAACCAAAAGTAGTATCCACAACAAATTAAGGAATTCCATATGAAACTGTAAGACTTTTCTTTTGAACCTATAAGTTTGTGAAAATCGATTTGGCCATCTCCAAGAAAAGTGAGTGAGATCCTTTTTTTGCAGTTTTTAATCACTATTTCCAATTCTTCCAAAACCGGATCCAGATAAACGGAATAGCCGAAGTTGGTTCGTATACTACCAAAAAATATAACCTACAAATTGGATTAGTTTTGAACGTAGTTAAATCTATACTTACTATCTCATGCTCTATTTCGATTAAACCAATTAAAAGAAATCTAACAAACGAAAAGAACCTGCGTTTCTCTTACCTTTGCATATGTAGGTCAGGCTAAAGAGTATGAATCAGCAGCATAAAACATGTAGTAGGATTATAATTATTATTATTATTATTATTATTATTATTATTATAATTATTATTATTATCATTATTATTATTATTAGTATTATTATTATTATTATTATTATTATTATTATTATTATTATTATTATTATTATTATTATTATTATTATTATTATTATTATTATTATTATTATTATTATTGTTAACATCACTACACAACGTGTACGAAATAAAACAAAGCACGCCTTGTTAGTTTTGTGTTTTCTTCTTCTTTCGGTATTGTACATATTGTCACTCTATATGGCGATTTGAAAACTTTGACACTCATCGCCCTGTAACTGTGGAACCGGATATCGGATTCAGATGAAATTTCACAGTAGCTTTAAAGACAGTATGAACTTTAATTCAAATCAAGATTTGTGAAAATCGGCTCAAACATCGCAGAGAAATCGAAGTGACCAATAGTTCCGAATTAAGTTTTCATGCCCACAAACTAACAAGCTCTGCAAACTAGAAGAATTTATCAGACAGTTTTAAGGGGATTTGTACCTGTTTTTAACCATCGTTCGTGGAAAAATACTAATAAAATTGGTAATTTTCCACTTATCACGTTTTAGTTCCGGAACCGGAAGTCGGATCCAGATAAAATGTTCCACAAATTTTTAGAATATTATAAGACATTTTATTTGAATCTCAGTTTGCGAAAATCGGTTTAGCTGCTCCAGAGATAATTGAGTGTAAACTTTTTATCAAATTTTCACATATTACCATATAACTCCGGAACCGAAAGTCACATTTAAATGAAATTCAATAGCAAGCTATGGGACCATAATACCTTTCATTTGAATTTTAGTTTGTGAAAATCGGTTCTGCCATCTCTGAAAAAAGGGAGTGCATATTTTTTTCACTTTTTTTATACATATCATCCTATATCTCCAGAACCGGAAGTCGGATCGGAATGAAATTCAATAGCAGGCTATGGGACTATGAGACCTTTCATTTGAATCTTTGTTTGTGAAAATCGGTTTAGCCATCTCTGAGAAAGTGAGTGCATATTTTTGTTACATACACACATACACACACACACACACACACAGACATTTGCTCAGTTCATCTAGCTGAGTCGAATGGTATATGACATTCGGCCCTCTGGGCCTTGGTTAAAAAGTCGATTTTCACAGTGATTGCATAGCCTTTCTATATGAGAAAGGCAAAAAGCGAAAAAAAACATATTTTTATGCATTTCACTGATTACATTGAAGAAAATCCTAGTTTCAGTGAAACGCTTGAACTTTGGACTTGATATTCTTCATTAAATTCTGCACAGTTACTTTTGTGACTTTCCTGGTGGTAGCTGTCCAGTTTTTTTTTTGAACTCCTGCATGTTTTGGGACACTGTACCTTAATTCCAAAAGTGCCGCTTGACAATTGCCCAATACCTTTCAATTGGCTGAAGATCCGGGCAGTTCGGTGGGTTGATGTCCTTTTCCACAGATTGTATATTATTTTTTGACAACCACTGTAGAACGGAGTTGGCGTAGTGGGCTGAAGCCAAATCCCGCCAGAAGAGAGGAGGAGCCTTATGCTTTCTGTACAGTGGCAGAATTCTCTTCTTCAAACATTCTTCCTCGTACACCTTAGCGTTTATTGTGTCCTTCGTGAAGAAAATCGACGATCGCAAACCACAGGTACAAATTGCTTGCCAGACCCACACCTTCTGCCCAAACTTTTCCATCGCCACCGTGGTATCAGCGTCGTCCAGGTCCTGGTACACCGATTTTGTATAATTTTGCGGTCCGGGCAGCGCTCGGGAGTCTTCCTTGGCGTAGGTTTCGTCGTCGATCAGGATGCATCCGTCTTTATTCTGTAGAATCCGGTTATACAGTTTTAGCGCTCTTGTTTTGGCATGAACTTGCTGTATAAGGGACTTTTTCGGCACCTTTTGTTTTTTGTACGTTTTCAGGGAGTTCAGAACTTTGATCCGTTGAATTATCCCGATGCTGGTGTTGAACTGCTTGGCCAAATCCCGCGTCGACCCCAATGGGTTTTTCCTGATGTACTCAACCACTTTTAAGTCAAGGCCGGGCTGGCTGGGACCCGTTTTTTTACCGGATCGGGGCAAATTCTTCATGGAAAGGGTCTTACCGAACTTCTCGTAATATTTTTGACACTGGTGTGGTGCACTTTCACCCGTTTTGCAAATTCGTTGTACGTGACACCACTTTCTGAGCACCAAGTGTGCAGAATTTTCTTTTGCGTTTCCGGATCAATTTGACTCATCATTGAAACGATATACCGTACCGAAACCAATCAATTGCGCCGCTGTTATTGACATGTAAACAAGCATGTCACCGCAAAACACGCTGCAAAAAATTAAGCCATTTTAGAGTTATAACTGTTTGAAAATTTCTAACTACTTATCGATACACTCCTTATAATTTAACTACCAATCGATTCGGAAACATTCAACATAAACTTTTGAAATAACGTCGTATTTAGTATTTCAATTGCATACTATTGAAAAACTTGAATTGACCTATGTTTTCACAAGCCAATCACAGTCTCTGTCACAGTGCGTCTATTATGTCATCCTCTCGTCCCATTTGCGCAGTATGAACTGTCGCACAAAAGAGAATCCATAAATATATGCCCGAAAATATTTATGCTTTAGTTAACCCCTGGCTGCCAACGAGAAAGCTGTTTGAGTAGTGAGTGGATAACGAAACTGAAAGTTACATCAATTCACTCCAGGCCCGTACCCAGGATCTCGTTTCGGGAGGGGCCCAAAGGTTTAAAAAAATGCTACTGAAGATTGCTTATGTACCAAATTCTCGGTGTGCCTTTTACGGGTGTTTTTAACAGACACTTTAAACTTTTCCAATGGAACTGTTATTGTATTACATTTCTTTACGTTTACTGTCTTGTTGTCTCTGTAACACATGTCTGAAAACTTCTAAATCATTATATATCTGTTTTTTTTATTTCGGGTGGGGCCAGGGCCCCTTGCGCCCCCCCTTCTGGGTACTTGACTGATTCGCTTGCTGGTTAGTTGCTTTTGTATGTGTACGGTGTGTTGATACCGTATTCACTTGAGTATATTGAATACTAGTTAGCAGTTTCTTTTGATTCTCTGGTAACTAGCAGGATGATGAAAAAAATCATAATTTTTGCGAATTTTTTTTCAGAACTATCGTTCAACAAAATAAATTCAAATATTTTATACAATAAAAACCATCATTCGAATAACATCTTGTATTTGTTTCGTGGAAAAATATTGATAAATAAATAAGACTAATCAGAAGTGAACAAATCAAAGCAGCATAGTTAGAGCAGAAGTTTCTCTAGACCCCAACGTTTCTGTTTGATTTTTTTTTAAATTTTTTAAATTTTTGGTGGTTGTTCAAAGTGAAAATTACTATTTTTCAGGAAAAATCCGCCATTTTTTAGCTGTTAAACCTCCCCATAGTAACAAACAACAAAAAGGAAACCGTTGGGGTCTGATTTTTTATATGTAAAAAGTGTGTGCAAAATTTGAAAAAAATGGTGCAGTAGTTTTTGAATGACGATGGACACGGACTTTCAAAACCTGCTTTCGAGAAAAACGCGTTCAAATTTTTTTGTGCATAAAATCAATGGAAACAATTTATTACTCAAGGGAGCCCGTAGGGTCTTACATTTTCAAAAAGCCATATTTTTTCATTTGTATTTTGTTATAATGAAACATTTCAAGTATGTTTTTTCAAGTTTTTAAGTCAATCGAAGCAGAAATCTTGGGCCTGTGTGCGCATCTCTTATTTCTTCGTAGTATGAGATCAACAATTATTAACGGCCCATGCCTTGCTTAGTTTTGTTCCGATAGGCTTCAAAATTTCACAGAATATTCTTGAAATGTTTTACTATCAGAAAATAGAAAGAAAATAGTAAATGATTTTTCAAAAGTGTTAGACCCTACCCGCCCCTTAAAACATATTTTCCTAGGAATTTTCACAATTTATTAAAGAATGTAACATGATTTGAGATATATGTTACATTTTAATTAAATACAACTTTTACCAATATTTAAATCTAGATAAATCGCAAAAAGATTCCAGGGATTTTCCTGTCCATTAAAATACTCGATATGTAATAAAACACAACTTAGACGGAAACCCGATACATGTTGAGATTGTGCACGGCCAGTGGCCCATCTCAGATCTCACAATAATCATAATATTCACGGTATTCTCGTCAAATCGGGTCAGTTTTATGCTTGATCCCCTGTTGTTAGGAGCATTTAAAACATCTTTCTTTTTATAAATACCTTCTTAGTAACCTCTGAGTTCCAAAATGTACGACCATTTCTTAGTAGCAAAAACCCGAGTTAGTTGACTTTTATACTTAAACATATTGAGATCGGCTGCATCTAGAAGACATGTAATTATGAGCAAATCTATTTCCTTTAATGTGTTGAATTATAGTTTGGTGTCTAGATGAATATTTTTATCTAAAACTTTAGGACATGTTGGTAAATTATTTTTTTAACTTCGTCATTTTTCAGTTCATAATAAGCGCAGCACTTATATCAATCGGATAAGCCAACTCTGAGAAAATCGAGCGGTGAAAAACAACGTGTTTTGTCGCTTACGTCACTTGTACCTTTATATCTCCGGACCTGAAAAGCCTTTTGATCTTCGGACTCGATCCACAATTTAATAGTAGCTTTCAAAGGAACCTACGCTTGTTGAAATCGGCTCAGCAATTTCTGAGAAAATTTCGCGGTGAAAAACAACGGATTTTGTCGTTTACGTCAAGGATTTATGTCAAACATTTTCGGTTCGGGAGATGTAATCATGTGTATGACTCAAACTGGGTCTGCCAGTTTTTCTTGTTATAAAATCCATATTTAAATTTTGTAGCTGACATAAATTATGCATCTAGAACTAGAACACTACTGACACCATTTTCGTACAATTTACAATTTCCGAGCTACTACGATTTGAAGGAAGTGCATGCAAAAATGAATACGCCCTTATAAAAATCAGTCTTGAGTCGAATTGATCTCTGCAATCAAACGTGCAAAATAATTGTTAGTTCTAGTAATTATAATATGAAAACATTCTTATCTCTTTTAGTTTGTAAAACAGCCCCATTGGTCTACCTACCACGAAAACCGTTAAGGTCTGAGGACAGAGGACCACGTGTTGAGTTTTAAATCGACCACGTGGCTCGCTCAATTCTCTTTGCGCATCGAATTTCTCTTGTACTCTCTCGTATATGAGCAAACTGTACCGGGTTTGCCAGCATACATTTTATTATTTTGATGAGAAGTTTTATTACATCAATCTATCGTATGGGTTGGACATTACATGGATTCCAATGAACAATGAAAAAATATTCAATTTTCACAAAGATTGAATGTGTGTATATTTGGCAGCCTTGTCAAGCCAATTTTATTTCTCTCTCCTTTTTCAGAATGCTATCAGGAAACCAAAGCGAAAAAAATGGTGGATGCGTTGAAACTGACTTTGTTTCACAGAAAAATACAAGACTTTATTTTTATCGCGATAACATATATGTTTTTATGTACTAATCGTAATTTCACGGAATATTCTCAACTAAATTTCGAAGAAATTGTCAGGTGGGTTTTTCTATATTCTGCACCGTTTCCAAGAAAATTTAATTTGAAAGGGGAAAATAGCAAAAAACCTACCACTTTACGGTACTGTCCTCAGTCCTTAATGGGTATATAAATGACATTTTAAAACACAAAACTCCAACTTTGTAATATTTCACATATTTTTTCCAAAAACTGCACACATTTTTTGACAAAATATCCACCAACTAGCGGATTCGGTCGTGTAGTTCAAAAGTTATATATTTAAAAATCACGGAAACTACGAAATCTTGAAATTTTCATATTATTACAACTCAAAAACAACGCATAGCTCTGTTGTTTTGCACTTTCGGCACGTCAGGATAGACAAGGCACTTCGGTGTCAATAAGTGATTTGTAAATAGCAAATACTTTACGTCTGCTCAGCGGTTTATGTTGAGTCGTTAGGTGGCGTTAGCAGTTCAACATAAACTGCTGACGCACTGATGAGTTGAATGCGAAACGTAAAAATATAAACGCATAGCTAATTATTGGAAATGTTATGTAAAATTGTTTGAGTTTTCAGAAAAAAATAAAAAATGACATCATTGATTGCAAACCATTAAAAGGTTATACAAGTAACTTTTTCAAACACAAAACTTCAACTTTGCAGTATTCGTATATTTTTACTAAAAACTATAGGCATTTGTTGACAACATATTCAAAAATTATCGAAATTGGTTGAATGTTTCAAAAGTTATGATTTAAAACAATGTATTTTATGAAGAAAATCGAAAATAATCGATTTTTTGATCCACCCTAATGATAAAGTAAAAAATACGGGTCTAATATTTTTTAATGAAAAACGATTCTTCCAAATATTACGAATTTCTTAGATATCGTATAGCAGTTTCTAATGGAATTGCTGTATTGCAATAGTCTATAAATAGTAACATAATCATACTCCAGTAGCAACTTTGATTGGATTATGCTTGAAATAGCCACTAAAAGTGTATCCGTTAAAAACTACGTGGAAAGAAAGGTGAAGAACATTCACAAAACTTTTCACGTAACTATGATGTGATTGTTATTTAGTGTGCTTACTCGGCCGCTCCCAATCAAAATTTGACAGTTCTCAAAATATACACTCTACCGATGAAATCATATGCTTCGGGTTTGACCGACGGATTTCGTTTTCGTCGGGTGTCGCGTCAGTAGTTAACTGTGTTAAATTCATATAAGAGTCAGTTTTAAAATCGGTTGATTCACCCATACAAACCCGATTTGGTCTTGAGAATTATAATCGGAAGGATTTTTTATTGGGGAAGCCGATTGATACCGTACAGAACCATTACGTGGCTGGTTCTACGATCCCCCTGAGACTAAGAATCTTTCCTGGTCGGGACTCGAACACACGACAACTGGCATGTAAGACCAGTGCCCTATGCCCGTCAACCCGGGACAAGTAGTTGAATGGTTGTAATCAATTTATTCGCTGAATAGAATTCAGAAAACAACCAGAAATCAATTGCATTTGAATCGAATTCCCGTCGGAAACCTTCCTAATTGGTTGCGATCGTGAGTTGAGTCTGGTTGGTGGCGGATCGTTGTTTACCAAGCCAAGTACATTTCTACAATAGCAAAATCAGCCAAATAATTTCGGTGACTCGAGATTATGAAATTGTGTTTTTTTTTATCATAGCAACTACCTATTGTTTGTCATTTTAGTAGGACTTTTATTGCATCCTTGTAAGGCAACTTGGTTCAACACATGACACAACATAAGACAAAGTCCATATAAGCAATTTTACTGAACTGTCAAGAATGAGCCCAAGTTCATTTGAACATTTGAACATTTCTAAATGAATGTATCGACTTTCATTTTTTCGGTTTCATGGAATGCATTGAGCTATGAGGTTTGATTTCACTTTAACTAATGACTGAACAATTTAAATAACAATTAGTCATGAATCGAAAACGTTGAAATTAAAGTGGATACCCTTGCTTTAAATGCACGAACAAAGCAATATAGGCAAGTGTTGTGATGAAATGTTAGTTTGATTGAAAATTTCAAATAATATATCGATTGTCTTAAGCAAATTTCGCTGATGCCCGCCTAAAAGCGTTGAAGGTTACATCGATTGGTAAGCGATAGAGCCGTAACCTAACCGATTTGGTTGGTTTTATATATTTGCATTCGGCGTTCTTGATGCCTGTATTAAATGCAATAAAAACATTTCCGGACTAGTTTAAATTATTGGGTTACACGAAAATGGGTCTACCGCCTCCTAGGAAACAATCTAACCATTTATGATTCCTATTGTTTGTGGATCAAATTATGTCTAGGCCAAACCCCATGATATACCAATAACATATACTTTTCGAGTCTCAGTTTGAAACGTCGGTGTTCGGAATGATTGCATATTCCCCGAATGGATACAAATTGGCTACACGCAAGTTTAGTTTTTTTATTACTTTTTTTTTGGATTATGAGTTAGACACTCACAACAAATTGGCGGTGCAACGAAATTAGAAAAACACACACAAACTAAAGGTCAATGGTTGCATAACTTTTCCAATCAGTCAATCAAAGTAATATTCCAACACACGATTTCGAGTCGAACCACCGGGGAATAATAAAAGCAAACAAACCTTTCGAATATGTGTCGTACCTCGCCACCTTGGAGTGCATTTTGTTCCCTCGACAAAACTGGCCACTGAAATGGTTCGAGATTTGATGTAGGTTTGATCGCAGAATAGCTGAAAACAATCCGACCGTGAGGTGGTCTCCAATCTCACCTCCCATGCGCCCATTCCAAGTGCTTTAGTTTCCCGCGCTGTCAGCACACATGGAAGCCGTTGGTTATTTTTTTCCTTCAATGTATTCAATCCAAGAAACTTATGGTGAGCGGTGGACAAAGGGAGTCCGTGTGTGCTTCAGAAGTGTCAATAATCCATCACTTTGGTACCGGAGTTGCAGGTTTCCGATCGTGCTGCTGCGTAGCAACAAAATGCGTAACAGAAGAGTCCGGTAGGTTTCCGAGCACCAGGAATTGATTGATACAAAACATTGATTTCGAGAGTGAACAAATGGCCGAACTGAAAACGATCCATGGTTCGTTGGGGAAGAGAAGCGGGCTACTGAAATGTAACCTGGACACGAAAAAAATTTGTTTTTGTACCGGTAGGATCGCAGCACGGTTGAACGCAGTTGAATGCAAGTTGTCGCAAGAACTGTGGTCGTTTATCACAATTAATCGACCGATATCATAACGGTAGGAAAGTCGGAAGCGATCCTTATGAATTAGAAGACAGAAGTAGAACAACTCTGAAAAAGAGTAACTTTATTAGTTTCTCAAATTTTGCTGCTTGAACTAAATAATTACTCAAAGTAAAAGTGTCAAAGATTTTGATCTGTAACAAAGAAAGAATAGTTTCGCAATAAATGAGAAAATCAATTATAGGAGCATTTTGGTTATAAATTGAATGACTAAATCGACCGCTCTAAACAACATGTCCAAATGTGTTATCCTCATATTAATTAAAAGCACTCATGGTTTATAATCATACATAGCTAGTGCCTGTTTTAGTAGCGAACAAAACATGTCACTGAAAATATTCCGCATTTCCATGTGTCGATTTTTGCACGATACGCTTTGTGCGATGATTCGTTCAGTTCATGGCGTCGAAATTTTGCACGCCTTATTTTAACTCTGAATTTTACCTTGATTCTCGTTCATACCGAACATTTTAGAAATCTACAACTTTGAGCTCTTTGTGATAATCACATAATACTGAATTTTTTTTCATAAATTGCTTAACATATTTTCGATGACGTGGAGAAAAAAATATGTTGCTGCGTTTAATACAAAAAAAAGATATTCACAATTAAGTTCTACCCATTATGAATGGATGAGGCTCGTTGGAGACTTAAAATGGGTTGTGAATCGAGTTTGAAGGTCATATGACTGGAACTTTAAGTTCCAGAGATATAATTGTACAAGTGACGTTATTGACAAATTATTTATTATATATGATTATTTCAGAGAGTGACACATGTTCACGTACAAATGTATTACACTTGACTTGAGAAATGTTGTCGAATAAGCGCTGAAGCATCGGAATGAATTCATGTTTATGTTAAAACATGTACATTTTTTCTACAACTTCTTGTTCGACATAAATTATATTTAAAGACTGTCCCAGAAAGTATGGACGCACTTTGATTTCGCTGTAAATAATTCACAAGTGTTAGATATTCAAATTTTATTCGATATACTGATAATATTAGACTACAACAAAAGAATATTATTCTCAACATTTGCTATTTAGCCATTGTAGACTAGCTGGCGCACCTTCTTGCGAACGTTCCTCATTAAATTCCGTGAAGACTTCTTCTCGACAAGTTTTGACACTTTTTTCAATCTTTGACGAACTGTTGAATGGTTTCGGCTGCCGAGACATGTTTCCTAAGATGTGCCTTCGTTAATGCCCAAAATTCCTCAATTGGTCGAAGTTGTGGACAATTTGGTGGATTCATGTCTTTTGGGACGAAAGTGACATTTTTAGTAGCATACCATTCTACCGTTGATTGCGAGTAGTGGCAAGAAGCAAGATCTGGCCAGAAGACAACAGGATCCTTGTGGCTTCGAATCATGGGTAGAAGTCGTTTTTGTAAACATTCCTTGATGTATATTTCGCTGTTCATTGAAGCAGTGGTGATGAAGGGTTTCGAAATCTTACCGCAGCCACAAATTGCTTGCCAGACCATAGCTTTCCTACCAAATTTTTCGACTTCAATCGATGTCTCGGACTGGTTCAGGACTTGCCCTTCTCGCACCGTATAATATTGTGGTCCCGCAAGGATCGAGATTCACGTAGGTTTCGTCGTCCATGATGATGCAGTTCAAATTTCCAGCAAGAATCGTGTTGTACAGCTTTCGAATCCTCGACCTGATCGATGCTTCTTGTTTCGGACTACGTTGCAAAACTTTACGTCTGCTTAGCGGTTCAAATTGAACTGCCGAGTTTAGCACTAAGCAGTTCAATTTGAACTGCTCTGCACTGATGAGTCAAAGACGAAACGTAAAAATAATTAATACGTTTTGGTTGTTTCTACTTCTAATAGGTTCGAAGATTCAAACGTTCTTTAACACGAAGAACATTTGACTTCGAAGTGCCCACTTTTTTGGCCACATCCCGAACTGAAACCCTCCTTCTTTTGCTCGAACGCCTTCAGTATACGTTTATCCAACTGAGGGTTAGCAGGATCTTTTTTTTTCGACCCGTTTTCGGTTTATCCTCAAAGGTGTTATCCTCACCGAACTTCCTGATTGCATTTCGCACGGCTTTTTCACTTACTCCTTCCATTTTTGCTATCTCGGTGCTGCTAAAAGTCCACGCATTTCGAAACAAACTAATGAAAAAGAATAAACAACTGCACAAGTGGTTAGAGAAGAGTGTAAACAACAGGACGCAGCCATAAAAATTGACAGATTCTGAACCATTGCGAAATGGCAGCGGTTAAAAAAGGCATACAAAAATACTTTTTAAATAAGTGTTAACTTGAATCGATCTCTATACACATAAGTAGCTTTCCTTACAGAAGACGTGTGTAATTCCCTTGTCTACTTGTAGTTTTTGGAATTGGTCTATTGTTCGAAAAAGTTAAATCGAAAATACTCCCAAACACAGTATTTTACACAGAGATACCTCAACTTTGCATAAAAAGTATTGACAAGGGGTAAATCAATCTAAACTTTGTCTAATCCCGATTCCTACCACAGAATATTTTGAGATCATTCGAAAACTTTTGGAGAGCCTTTACTGGATTAGATGTGATTAGAAAAGATTCTTCTTGGGATGTAATATCTCGTCCAGAGTGATTTGCATTTCTCCATTTGGATTCATAACATAGTGCTGAAATTACGTAGACACTAAAGTTTGACTCCTTTGTTTGGTAAATTTTTTGACAAAAACTTTCGGTAATCAATAGAAATAACCGATCTTTCGGTACACGAATTTTATTTTACAAAAATTGTGCTAATTTTTACCGCGCGATCTGTTTTATGCAAGTTTTCATTACATAATTCTATAAATAGTTATAAAATTAATACGGTTAATCTGAATAGTTTGCTGAGTACGATAAAAATCATACTGTCCGTATGGTAAAATTGTCCCCCAACAATCGAACTTCTGTAAACACTGATTGTCGTGAAAACTAACTGTCTTTTTATTAACCAAACGAAAAAAATCTTGAAGAGTTCGTCGAATGGATTGAGGTACAGGTTCACAATTTTTTGAAACATTAGAACTAGTTTTTCGGCAAGAAAAAAATTCGTATCACTTATCCACTTGCTGTCAACCTGGACATTTTTTTTCTCAGCACTTTTTTTTTCATGGATATACAGCGCAATAATATCTTAGCCACGAATGGTTCGAATTTGCTTGATTTGTTTTTGTGAAAACAAAATCCAAGTCCGAAAAACCTAATCGTAAGTTGAAAATTTTGTGTTGTTTTTTGAAATCCATTCAAATCCAGAATTTTAACCAAAGAAAACAAACACAAAAAATTACCGAACCATTTGTTAGATCCATTTGGTTTACAGTTTACGGTAGTTGTTTGACAATTCAGCAATAACCGAACGATCGGTAATCAATTCAATTACCGAACGTTCAGCTGTTGAAAATTCGGTAAAAAAGAACGGGTGTGTAATGTCAGAGACATAACTGGATGTCGTGAATACGAATAAAACTGACACTCTTACTTTATACTTTCGAATATCAATTAGTTGATCGATTGAGTGAGTTGTGCAAGCTTTCCCATTTTTCACTACTAGAATTTGAAACGATACACCCAAACTACAGTACAGATTAGTTACATCAAACCTACAAATATTACAAAATAACCAGTATAGTTCTTTATGAAAAAATAATTTTAATTTTCGATTTACAAAGAAGCAATCTTTGTAGTTCTTTAGGTAACATTTAGAGCCATTAGAAGGGCTGATTTTGCATAATGTTCCACATTTTTGTCCATTTCCCGTTGTATTTTGCTCCAATGCAAACGACTACCAACAGGATGATGTAATCGATCTTCTTCGAAGGGAAACTGGCTCTGCGACCTGAGCGTTAGAGGTTTGATACCACGCAAAAGATCTGCTTTCATTGCCAACTGCTCTACCTGACGATCGAAGTCCAAATGAAAGCACAACCTGAGCGTTTTCCGCGTTGTTTTCAAAGTATGAGAAAACATTATTTTTGAGTTGTTTGTGGTTATCTCACGCTGTTCAAAATATTATCCTAAATTCCTGATCATATTTTTGATGAAATGGTGAAAGAATTATGTTGCTACCGTTAATACGAGTAAGTTCTGCCCATTCTTCCATATGGCTAATTTTGCAAAGGCACCCCATAGTAAAGTAAGTCGTATATATATTTCTGATATTACATCTTTTAAGATTTTATCTGATCAACAATTCTTCTCCATGTAACTCGATCCATGGCTGCTTGCCTCCAACCACGTCGGCGCCCGATACTATCCAGGTTTCGCTCCACTTGGTCCAGCCACCGTGAACGCTGCGCTCCTCTTTGTCTTGTACCTGCCGGATTAGAGGTGAACACCAACTTGGTGGGGCTGTTGTCCGGCATTCTCACGACATGCCCCGCCCACCGTACCCTTCCAGCCTGGGCTACTTTCCGGATACTTGGCTCACCGTAGAGTTGCGCTAGTTCGTGGTTCATTCTTCTCCTCCACACTCCATTCTCCTGCACACCACCGAAGATCGTTCTCAGCACCCTCCTTTCGAAGACTTCGAGTGCTTGCAGGTCCTCCTCGAGCATTGTCCACGTTTCGTGCCCGTAGAGAACCACCGGTCTTACCAGTGATTTGTACATGGTGCACTTCGTGCGGGGGTGAAGTTTCCTGGATCTCAATGTTTTGTGGAGTCCATAGTAGGCACGACTTCCGGATATAATGCGCCTCCTGATCTCCCGGCTGGTGTCGTTGTCCGCAGTCACCATTGAGCCAAGATAGATGAACTCGTCAACCACCTCGAACTCGTCGCCGTCGATCGTAATACTGCTGCCCAGACGTTGCCTATCGCGTTCAGTTCCGCCAGCCAGCATGTACTTTGTCTTAGACACATTTATCCTCAGTCCTACTCGTGCCGCTTCGCGCTTTAGTCGGGTATACAGATCTGCTACCGTCTCCTTGTTTCTACCGATTATATCCACGTCATCAGCGAAGCACACGAATTGTCCGGACCTCGTGAAAATCGTGCCCCGCATGTTGAACCGCGCTCTTCGCATAACTCCTTCAAGTGCGATGTTGAACAGCAGGCAGGACAACCCATCACCTTGTCTTAATCCCCTACGTGATTCGAACGGTTCAGAGAAACCGCCCGCAATCTTGACACAACACTGTACACCATCCATCGTAGCCTTAATCAGTCTTGTCAGCCGTTCTCGTCCATAATTTTCCATAGCTCTACACGGTCAACCGTGTCGTATGCGGCTTTGAAGTCGATGAACAGATGATGCGTCGGGACCCGGTATTCACGGCATTTTTGGAGGATTTGCCGTATAGTGAAGATTTGGTCGTTTGTTGATCTGCCGTTGATGAACCCGGCCTGATAACTCCCGACAAATCCATTTACCAGTGGTGATAGGCGCCGGAACAGGATCTGGGATAACACTTTGTAGGCGGCATTTGACACTGTGATTGCCCTGTAGTTTGCACAGTCCAATTTGTCACCTTTCTTGTATATCGGGGTGATGACCCCTTCCTTCCACTCCTCCGGTAGCTGTTCTCTGTCCCAGATCTCTTCGATTATTCGGTGCATGCATTCCGTCAGTTTCTCCGGTCCCCTTTTGAAGAGTTCTGCTCCTAGACCATCCTTACCAGCTGCTTTGTTATTCTTGAGCTGTTGGATAGCCTCCTTGACCTCGTTCATAGTGGGCACTGGTACATCTCCGTCGGCTGCAACACTGACATAATCTTCCTCCTCCAACGCCTGATTGTCCGCCTGTGCACTATTCAGATGTTCATCGTAGTGCTGCTTCCACCTTTCGATCACCTCACGTTCGTCCGTCAGGATGCCACCTTCCTTGTCTCTACACATTTCGGCTCGCGGCATGAAGCCGTTGCGAGAGTCATTCAGCTTCCTGTAGAACGCCCGTGTATCCTGAGAACGATATAGCATCTCCATCTCCTCTCTCTCCGACTCTTCCAGGCGGCGCTTTTTGTCCCGGAAAAGGCGAGTTTGCTGCTTTCGTCTCTGTCGATACGATTCCACGTTCTGACGGGTGGCTTGACGCAACATCGCTGCGCGTGCTGCATTCTTCTCGTCCAATATCTCCTGGCATTCGCCGTCGAACCATTCGTTCCGTCGACTCCTTGGCACGTATCCCAGGACGCTCTCCGCAGCATTGCTGATGGCTGCTTTAGTTCTGGTCCAGCAGTCCTCCAGGGGAGCATCATTGAACTCCTCCTCCGCTAGCAACGCTGCTTCGAGATGCCGCGCGTAGGCAGTCGCGACCTCGGTGTCTCTCAGTCGGTCCAGATTATACCGCGGCGGGCACCGGTACCGTACGTTATTCACAACGGACAGTTTTGGACGCAGCTTAACCATCACAAGGTAGTGGTCCGAGTCGATGTTAGCGCCCCGATAGGTTCGTACGTCGATAATGTCCGAGAAATGCCGTCCATCAATCAGGACGTGATCGATTTGTGTCTCCGTTTGCATGGGTGATCTCCAGGTGTATCGGTGCAGGAGGCGGTGCTGGAAAAAGGTGCTTTTTATGGCCATGTTCTTGGAGGTGGCAAAGTCGATGAGTCTTAGGCCGTTCTCGTTCGTTTGCTGGTGGGCGCTGAACCTTCCAACTACCGGTCTGAACTCCACCTCCTGGCCAACCTGAGCATTGAAATCGCCGATGACGATCTTGATGTCATGTCTTGGGCAGCGATCGTATTCACGTTCCAGCTGCGCGTAGAATTCGTCTTTGTCGTCATCGCTACTTCCGAGGTGGGGACTATGCACGTTAATTATGCTGATATTGAAGAACCGGCCCTTGATCCTCAACCTGCACATTCTGTCGCTGACCGGCCACCATCCGATCACACGCTTTTGCATCTCCCCCACAACCATAAAAGCTGTTCCCAGCTCGTGTGTGTTGCCGCAGCTCTGGTATATGGTGTGGTTCCCGCGAAAGACCCGCATCGTAGACCCCTTCCAACACACCTCCTGCAGCGCTACGATGTCGAACTTGCGGTCTTTCACTATATCGGATAGTATACGCGTGCTTCCGATGAAGTTGAGAGACTTACAGTTCCACGTACCGAGTTTCCAATCTCTTGTCCGTTTTCGTCGCAAAGGTCTGAGCCGATTAGATCCATCCGAATTTTCTTGTTGAACTTCCTGAGCAAGTCCTTTTTATGGGCGGCTAGCTAGGCCTGCGCCAACCTTGCAGTAACGCTGAAGGACCGCGAGAAGAGAGAGATTTGGGCCAGGTGCATATTGAAAGGCGGCGCCAACTCGCCTTGTCAGGGCCAACTACTTTAGGTCTTGTGGTTTTTAGGCCTAGAACGTGTAGGGCCCACTACCTCGTCCTACCCACACCTGCAGTCAGCCCCCGCTACATGGTTCGGGTCGCGAGTCACAACGAGTTGCTATCGCGACTAAGCATTATCCACCACCTATGACCCGCCCGGTTGCTTGCAGCTCAGCTTCCCTCATAGTGCTCCTCCTCCACCACAGGGCCCGAGAAAGTAAGTCGTATTCACGACAAAATTATCAAATTCTGTGAAATTTGTGTGTGAACCTGATGAAAGTTCTTTTTATCATCATTATCCAAAAAACCCGATCCAATCAGAGTATATCGATCACACTTCAAGGAATGGAAGGCAAAGTGCAAACTTTTTCCGTGTACACTCAGTTAATTTGCTGTCCGCCCGTTGTTTCCAGTAGAGTGTTACGTAAGATTCACTTGGCAGCAAGTTTAACTTTTTTTTATTATGCGCGTTGTTCAATTTTTTTTCGCGGTATATTTCTACGAATGCTTTAGGCAGAGTATGTGGCCTTGAGCCTGTCACTTGAAAGCTGCGAACTGGCATTTATGATGCTTTTATCGATCTCTTATTTGATTGTTTTTTTAAAGGTTTCCACCTACTTCAATCCACATTCGGTCGGTTCGTTCGTTGAACTGGATAAGTAACTTGTGATGGTATCGCATATCAAATATCGTATGGGAGGTGTACGATTTTACATTTTTTTTGTGAAGGACTAGATAGTTGATATCGTAAAAAACTTATTATGTTGTTGCGTGCGGGTTTTCGACTTTCCAATATGTTTACTTATCAGTGGTTGAATTATTTTTAGATATTTTCATTATTTGAGTCCTTGAAAGCAGCAGTAATAATACCGGAAGTAGATTCTTATTTCAAATTTGGAAATGTCTTATTTAAGAGGTACTCTAAAATTTAGATTCAAGACGTCGTATGAATGCAGATAAAAAGTAACTAATATACATAACTAATACATCCAAACCTCCATTTACGTAACTTATATATGTATATATGTATTAATATACGCACGCATGTGTGCAAATATTTGTATTTCTTAATACATATAAATATTGGTGAAGTAAAAGCGATCATTTATATGTATAAATATATACACATATACGCAAACGACTGAGTGTATAAGCATACATACATACATATATAAGGTTCGTAAATGGAGGTTTGGGTGTAGTGACTAATAAAAGCTGCATTTATTTGGATTGAACAGCGCAAATAATACATTGAATTTATCTTGCCACCCGAATGTAGCGATTGTTATTTGGTCCAAACTTTACAGAGTCTTTGTGTGCTATGATAAATAGTAGAATGCTTTTCCTTTCTCGAGGAAAGTGAAATTTCCAAAACCAGATGCCCTTTCCGGTCGATAACTCGTATTCTTGTGATTTTCCATTTTTTATATCCCGTTCGAAAAGTAAAGACGCGTAGATAATCTTTTTGCACGAGGTTTGTTTGGAAACTAATTGTCAAAATTGAACAATTTAACATATTTTTCTCGGGACAATTATGTAGAACACTAGGAAGTAGCAAAGTGTAACTAGTGTTAAAAGACCAAACATTCATATGTATTTCCCACTAAAATACGATGCGTGAAACTTGTAAGACTCTGGACAGACGGAGATCGAGAGTACCACCACCTATTCAAAGAAAGGCAGTAGAAAAACAATCCAAAATTTGATAAAACTCGCAAACCTGTAACTGTTTCAAATCTTTATCAACAATTAACCCAAACTCTGAATCCGTCACTCGCGGTAGGGTTTTGCAGCATTCAGTGCATATCCAGAATAAATTTGGATTTTCCAGGAATTGCTTGTTCATTTTAGCACGGTTCAAATTGATGGTAGCAATTTTCGAATTTACTGGGTCTTGGAGAGACACGGGCGCATGAATATTTTGAACTTTCGCGTCACAGAATTATGAAAGAAATAATACTTCTAGCCATCTTCATTAAAGTGGTTTGATTTTGATGTGCATTCGTTGAACAAATTGTTGTTGTTTTTCTTCTTACAAAAATAGTATAAAAATGGGTGTTTTCTTTAGATGAAAATAAAATGTTTTGTTATTCTACTCGAAGTAGAAGTATTCCATAGGTATGTAGTGTATATTTTTATGTAGTTTGTAACTTCCAAAATTCACCAGTAAAACTAGTTCAACGGGACTCCAACCTCTCACATTTAAAATGGCTCACGAAATGTTTGGCATTATAAATGCCTTATTCTTCACTATACGGGGCCAGGTATCAATTGAAACTTAAAAAATAACCTTTTCTATCATAATTTTGCACAATAATAACTCAGTGATTTGTTGATGAATTGATAAAATTTAACAACCTATTAGTATTTAAAAAGTATACAATTGAAAAATTGGTGAGAATCGATCTATGTTTTCACGAACCAATCACAACGGGCCAAAATGATGTCATCCTCTTGATTTTTCTTGCACGGCCGACGATGTTGATCGTTGGTCTACACCTAGAATTTCATATAGTAGCAGATCTTCTTCGTTCGACACAGGGAGGCTTCGCGCCATGCATAAAAAAATATCGCATCATTCTGCGTAGTATGAAGTTTGACACAAAGAGGAATCTATAAATACAGGGGAAAGTATTATAAAGCGCTCCTGCTGGCCAAAACGCCCCCCCCCCCCCCCCTTCCTTCCTTATTTTAACTATCCAGGACTTTTCTAAACAAAAGTTTTATCACTAACACTATCTTGTCGTAAGATCTTTCTGCTATGCAAGTTTGGCAGTTATCGATTGATGAAAAATATGAAAAAAACTGAAAATATCTTTAGGCAACTTTTCGATGTAAGGTCTTGCTTCGACTAAACAAGCATTTTAACCGTCTGAATGGTCGGTTACTACTTAGTAATTAACTTTTAGCTGTGTTTTTTTTACATAAGAATTTTCTCATTTTTTAGAACAAAATGTAGCGTTGGGAGGATCAAAAATGTAGATTTACAGTTGTAACTAATTGATTACGCAATTGATTTCTGAAGCAATGAATATCTTCTTTATCTGCTTTTCTTCTATATCGACATTTCAAGAAGCATATTGCATCATTGTTGTGGGCATGCCAATGATTTGTTGTGAGGCATATTAAACGGTTGCTGGGACAATATGCCCACGGCAAGCGAAAAAACTGAGAATGTGGTCGTTTTGGAAAATATGTTTGTATCAATCAATTCTCATCACTCCTACCGGAATCATTGGAAACTATGTTTCTCAGGCGTATTGTAAGGAAATACCTACATTTCCAAAGAAAATATATGAGTACATTTAGAAATATCTCAATGTTTTCTTCAGGGGAGCATATTATAACACTTTACCCTATTTTGACAGCTTAATTCGAAAACATCATCGTTTGAACTACAGCGCTATCTACTTGTCGAACTGTCGTTAGAAGGAACTTTTGAAAAGCATAAGGAGTTACTCTATACTAATTGCAAGAAAAAATGAACATAGAAAAATCTTTATTAGCATATGTTACCATTTGCAGAGTTAACCGTCCTTGATATTCACTTTTATGTACGTTTTATTTTTTTTTAGAATTAACACAAAATCTGGGTAATAGATTTATTTCATGCTGTCAAAAATGTGTAAAATTTGTATTTCTGGGCAGAGATTTGTATATACAGAATCTTGGTGAAAAATTTATCTAGTAAAATACAGTAAAATACAACTTAATCTGTATATGTGGCAACTCTACCTGATATATTCCGGATCCTGAGTATCAACAAATATACTATAAATCAATATGGATCACTCTTGCGATTCACGAGGGACATCACAGTAAAGTGCGGTGGCAAAAAAGGTTACTAATACATTACAATTTTTTTCATGCACATATGACAGCTTTCCCAATCAGTACACTGAACCAAACAGCTATATTTCTCGATATGCACTGCCAGAAAAATAAGCTTTTTTTAAATTTTGACTATTAGTTCAAACTATTCACAAAACAGTTCACAGCAAGTGGCAAATCGCTTAGTATATGAACTTTTAATTCATAGACAATTTATAAAAATGACAATTTTCGTTTACATTCCAACTTTCCCTGAGAGAAAAGATAATGTGCAGATAATTTAAGTTCAATGTCATGAACGCGATGAAAAAAATAACGCAATCAAAATAACTTGTAATACACCGTTCATTTCATTTTAATTTTGTATATATATTCTATATATCAGAAGTGATTTGTCAAACATTTCCCTCACTGACTATAAGTTTCGCTTATTCAGCACTCATTTATAACATTCGTGAGCAAAGTTGAATACTACTTTATAACTCTTGAAAGTGAAGACGATAGGTCTAAAAAGCGTAATTCTACATTATTTATAGGCGATATTTACCTTCGTGAAACACACTTAAATATAAAAATGTTCACACCTCGATGTGGGCATCATGCTCAACTATTTTTGACATTTCACTGCTGGTTGCACGCTAAACGCAAACTATTAAACATGACAGAACTAATAGCCGTTTTCGTCACGAAATGGTGTTACTGTGATGTCTTTTTCGGTTTGTATTGGATTCGTTAAAGTGATCCATATTGATATATAATATATTTGGTATCAGGCATTCCCCGTGCTTCTTGCTTTCGTATATCCAAACTTTTTTTTCTGGCGATACACAATTTATGCTTTAATCTTACTCGAAAAGTAATCAAAAGCTATACGAATGCGTCCGATGTTCGGATTCGTGCTCATTCCCAGTAAATTGTAACATCGGACGAATGACGACTGCGTTTCGAGCAAGATTAAAGCTTACATTGTGTACAGAGTTACCATTTTAAAATCTGTGTTTCAACTTAAAAATTTGTGTACCATCTGTGTTGCATATTTTCGATCATAATTTGTGAAAATTTGTGAAAAACATTTTGAAAATCTGCCATTTTTATGAAATATTTATAAAAATCTGTGAATTTTGATAAAATCTGTATTCTGTGACACAAAATATGTGTGGTAAACAGGCAAAAAAATCTGTGGTTTTACAGCAAAATCTTTGAAGATGGCAACTCTGTGTATTGTGTATCGCTAGCAGAGTTGCCATGCTATTTTTTTCAAAAATCTGTCTCTGGCTCAAAAATTTATTTGGATTTGTCTGTGTCTAACTATGTACACAAGGGAATTTTGACCGGGTGAGCAAAAAAAAAGGTCTCAAAAAAGGAATCTGGAAAAAGATCTGGTTAGTTAGAGTGTCTGTCGAAGTGAGAAAAATCTGGCATTTGCCAGATAAATCTGGAATATTGGCTATGCTGCCCATCATTCGAAATAATCCCTCTTAGAAAAAAGGTGGGTGGGTAATGTCAGAGACATAACTGGATGTCGTGAATACGAAAACAACTGACATGTTCCTTCACACTTCCGAATATCAATTAGTTGATCAATTGTATGAATTATGCAAGCATTTCCCTTTTCCACATTTTTCGCAAAAACAAAGAAGGCTTCACTTGATCTAGATTACTGTGAATTTCACACAGCGAAAAGTGCAAAAATCTAACTAAACTGTTCTAGATTTGCACTAAACTAAGGATATTTCCCTTCGATTTGCAAGCAAGAAATCCTAATAGTTCTTTAGAAAACTTTTAGAGCCACCGTTGTTTTTTCACCAATGCTGGCAGCTGTGACGTAATCGCTCTTGTCGGAGGCGAAACTAGCATTGCAAACGACACAAAATACATCTACTCGCAGTAGCGATAGAATCCAAACTGATCCAATTTTTGTTGAGAGGTTTGTTTTTACCTGATTTCGTTTGTAGCTTTTTCACTAATGGGCGGTCCTAACGGCTATAAAAATAGCAGCATATAGAAATTTAATTTCGTTATTTCATTTCGGATTTGCATAATTTGTTGAAACTGTTGTTGTTGTTTTCGATTCCATTGGTAGTTAGATTATATAAATCCTTTCACAGATCACTGAGCTATGAGCAGAGAAAGGCAAACGCGCCTTATGAATTATCCTCTTTGATACTCGTTTATACCAAACATTTCAGAAAAGTTAATTTTTGAATTATTTGAGATTATATCACAAAACTGAAAATTTTATCATAAAATTGTGATCATATTTCCGATGGCATGGAGCAAAAATTATGTTGATTCGTTAGATACAACAATAGATATTCACGATCAAAAACTTATCACTCTCTCAGAGGGTAAATTTTGAAAAGGCACCCCATAGTAAAGTAAGTCGTATTCACGACAAAAAAACGTTCAACGGTGGTCCTTCATTGGTCCAATACGTTGGATCATTGGCTCAATAGGAGTCCAATCAATCGTTCAACGGGAGGCCAACACGGGACCTTCGTTTGCCGATTTTGAAACAGACCGTTGAACCGAATGCCATTTTTTTTCGTTCAATAAAATCGGCAGACAGATGTCCATTGTTGAGCTATTTTTAATATGAGGAATTGGCGCCCCGTTGGACTAGTTTTACTGCAGAATTTCTGAAGTTTTTTCCACTTATTTTTACCTTTTTTTATATATATAAAAAATAGGTATAGAATTCGCTCAAACTTTCGAAAAATTTTCCGAGGCCCGGAGGGCCGAATGTCATATACCAATCGATTCAGCTCGACGAACTGAGCAAATGTCTGTGTGTGTGTGTGTGTATGTGTGTGTGTCTGTATGTGTGTTGTCAACTAAGAGGTCGAGATCTCAGAGATGGCTGGACCGATTTTGATCAAATTAGTTGCAAATGAAAGGTCTCCCCGTCACCCAAAACGCTATTGAATGGTTTTGAGATCGGATGTTTACTTTTTGAGTTATACGGAGTTTTATGTCAAAATTTTCAGTTTTTTGACAGTATCTGTCACAATTGACCTTGAAAACAGAAAATGTTTTCAGACTTAGATTCCGCACGGTAATACCTATCCAACAAGCCATAGATTGTTAAAATCCGTCCATTTTTAACGGAGATATCGATATTTTTGTGTAAGCCTTATTCCAGTAGAAGGAATTTTGAGCGCTGTATGAAAAAGCAATGCTTGGGAGCAACATGAAACACGATTTTTTAGACTGTTACATATAATTGTTTCTAAGTACCAAAAAGACTGTGTACAGCATCCTTTTTCATGACAATTTGCCTCGGACCAATTTTAGCACGGTTCATTTTTGGCAACATAATCTTTCGAATATGGCATATGTAAACCAGATGATACCAGCATTATCGAGTTGGAAGTAATTCCATAATTATATTGATTTAAACTATTTACAGCAATAAATGCTGGAAGAACATGACTTCCATATACCATACGACTCAGTTCTTCGAGATCAGCAAATGCGTGTGTGACAAATAATTTTACTCAATTTTCTCGGAGATGGTTAAACCGTTTTCTACAAACTCAGATTCATATGAAAAGTCGTGTACTCCTAAACAAGATTCCTGAATTACGTTTGGATCCGACTTCTGATTGCGGAACCACAGGATGATATGTGAAACGAAATTAAAATAATGCAATTAATTTTTCTCGTAGATGGCTGAACCGATCTAAGATTCAAATGAAATCTAAGAACCATCTATGATTCAAATGAGAGGTCTTAAAATCCTGTAAAACCTCTTATTTTTTAGTCAGATCCGACTTCTGGTTTAGAAAATGCAGGGTGATTAGTATAAAAATGTCCATTTCACATAAATTCATCAGGTTTATCGGGTTTGCAGATTTGGATAGTCGATTACCAAATAAATTTATTTCAGTTTGAGTGGTATTCGTTTTTGGATTCGGAATGTACCCCCAAATTTTAATTCGCACTACAATTTCTCAAAGATGTCTACACACTGCTCAGGTGAATTTAACTGATTTCGGCTACACCGATTTTAGAATTCCGGTTTCAGTATCCAATCGATTCTCAAAGCTCAATCATTTTCTCAAAAAAGACCAAATCGAACTTCAAAAACAAATATTACAGGACTTAAGGTCCCATACAAAATTGGTGAATTTTATCCGATTCAGGAATTACAGATGATGAGTTTATAAATTTCATGTAAATTGTTTGGCGTAATAATTTATGGCCATTCGAATCATTTTGGGCTATGCTAATTCCTGAATACCGGCTCTGGAAGTACCATAAATAATGACGAAAAACTCTAAAGTGGAACTTACTTCGACATCTCATGGAATGTTCAATCGATTGTCGCACGCTAAGATTGAAATTCGATATGTTTTGCAGTTTCGACATTACATGGTAATGAGTGACTAAAATCTCAATTTGTCGTTTAAAACGACGATAATTAAAATAATGTCATGAGAACTAAAACACCTAAGAATATCCATGCAAAAACACATGCGCATTGATAAAAAAAGGTATCATCTCACTGCTAGGTGGATTAATCACGTTTTACCTATTTTTATATATATAAAAAATAGGTATAGAATTCGCTCAAACTTTCGAAAATTTTTCCGAGGCCCGGAGGGCCGAATGACATATACCAATCGATTCAGCTCGACGAACTGAGCAAATGTCTGTGTGTGTGTGTATGTGTGTGTGTCCGTATGTGTGTTGTCAACTAAGAGGTCGAGATCTCAGAGATGGCTGGACCGATTTTCATCAAACTAGTCGCAAATGAAAGGTCTCCCCGTCACCCAAAACGCTATTGAATGGTTTTGAGATCGGATGTTTACTTTTTGAGTTATACAAAGTTTTATGTCAAAATTTTCAGTTTTTTGACAGTATCTGTCACAATTGACCTTGAAAACAGAATATGTTTTTAGACTTAGATTCCGCACGGTAATACCTATCCAACAAGCCATAGATTGTTAAAATCCGCCCATTTTTAACGGAGATATCGAAATTTTTCTGTAAGCGACTTTTCCCCCTATTCCAGCAGTAGGAGTTTTGAGCGCTGTATGACAAAGAAATGCTTGGGAGCAACGGAAAACACGATTTTTTATACTGTTACATACAATTGTTTCTAAGAACCAAAAGGATTGTGTACAGCATTCTTTTTCATGACATTTAGCCTCGGACCGATTTTGGCACGGCTCGTTTTTGGCAACATAATCGTTCGAATATGACATATATAAACCAGATGATGGCAGAATTTTTTTTAATTATTTTGTTTTAAACTACTTACAGCAATAAATGCTGGAACAACATAACATCCATATACCATTCGAATCAGTTCGTCGAGATCAGCAAATGCGTGTGTGACAAATAACTTCAATTAATTTTCTCGGAAAATTTCTTTTCTACAAATTCAGATTCATACGAAAAGTCGTATGCTCCCAAACAAAGTTCCTGCATTATGTTTGGTTCCGACCTCTGGTTTCGGAACTACAGGATGATATGTGAAACGAAATCAAAATTGTGTAACTCATTTTTCTTGAAGATGGCTGAACCGATCTAAGATGCAAATGAAATCTAAGAATCATCTAAGATTCAAATGAAAAGTTTCAAAGTTCTATAAAACATCTTGCTTTTCAGTCAGATCCAACTTCCGGTTTCGGGGATTGTATAAAAATGTCTATTCCACATAATTTAATCAGGTTTATCGGGTTAGCAGATTTGGATAGTCGATAAAAAAATTAACTTTTTTCAGTTTTAGTGGTATTCAGTTGTCGATCAGAAGGCACCTAAAAATTTAATTCGTGCTATGATCTCTCAAAGATGTCTTAACTGATTTTCAAATGTTTTGAAACAAATGTAAAGTGTACAGCTACTCAGGTGAATTTATCTGACTTCGGCCATACCGCTTTTAGAATTCCGGTTCCAGTATAAAATCGTTTCTCAAAGCTCAATCGTTTTCTCAAAAAAAGCCTAATCAAATTTCAGAAACAAAAATTTTAATTAAAACAAACTTATATACAAAAATTAATTATTTTATCCAATTATGACTTCCGGTTCTCGAATTACATGATGATGAATTTTTAAAATTCAAACCGATATAGAAGATGACAATCCCGAAAAGCTTCAAAGTTGAACTCAAAACTGTTGTAATTTATTCGTCATATGGCCATACGAATCGGTTTGGGTTATGCTGGTTCCTGAATACCGGCTCTGGAAGTACCTTAAATTACCGTAAACTCTAGAGTGGAACTTACATATCATGGCATGTTTAATCGATTATCACACTTCTAGATTCAAATTCGATCCGATTTGCAGTTTCGACATTACAGAGTAATGAGTGATTAAAATCTCAAATTGTCGCTTATAACGAGGGTCATTAAAATAATGTCATGAAAACTTAAACACCGAAGAATATTCATGCAAAAAACACATGCGGATTGATAAAAATAGGTATCATCTCACTGCTAGGTGGATTAAACACGTTTTTCAAACTAAAACTACATACCTGCACAGTACTTTTACTTCACGTAGAATAACAATAAATTTTCTTTCTATATGAACCTAATTTTCACACTATTTTTGAAAGAGAAAAAACAACAACAAACCATTCCAGCAAGCTGAACGAATATTTCGTACAGTGTGTCGTTCAACAAGCGCTCAACGGCCAACAAAATTGAACGGCCTGCTGAGAGGGAACTCTCTTGTTTTGATTTTTTGGGTGTGTTGAAAAAGTAAACAATATTGTTACACCATGAGCGAAAAATCACAATCTTTCGTTAAATGGATTTACATTGCAGAAATACAATACAATTTCAGAAATACAATACAAGTTACTCGAACATTAGAATTTATTTTGAAAATAATCGTTTCGATTGACTCCTTCCTTCAACATCAACAATGGTTTCTGTGTGATTTGAATCATAATTTACATTTGTTCCGGCTGAGTTTATTGTTGAAATAAACTAACTATTTTTAAAACGTTAATGTTATCGCAATGTCCTTGTTGATTCAATCCTGCTATATATTTATATCAAGCAAAAAAGTGGGTCAATTTATCTATGAGCTTATTTGTGTAATGATACAACTAAGTTTATTGTTTACTGTTTGTTATTTTTATGAAAGTATTGAATGAAACAAACCAATCCACTGAAAAAAATCATTTTCATGTTTTGTAGTTTCAAGCAGCAACATCAGATTCAGATCAGATTTTCTTTGTCACTGTTTTAATAAAAAAAATGTTGCATGAATCTCAAATTTAGTTATCCAGCTTGCTGTCACATCTCATCCAAGTCAGTCGATAAAACAAAACCGCTTACGTTCGGAACGAAAGTAACCAAGTACAGTATTGTGTAGTGAACAATAGAACGACCTCGAAATGAGTGAACCAAACGAACAAAAGCTACCGCCGACACGAAATAATACAATTGTTGTTGACTTCAGGCAGTACAAAATTCGACCTTCGATACGAGAACTTGAAGGTTTGCTTAAGGAGTAAATGATATTGAACGTGTGCATTTACTTCAATGTAATAAGACAAATAATCCAGTTTTATAAAGAGGTGGAAGAAATTCAATTCGAAAATGACAACAATAATGTGCACTATGTTGAGCATGAAAACATTAGGTAGAAATTCCAGTATAAATGGAAGATAGTGCTATAGAAGTGCGTTTGCATGATCTGCCCTCAAGGGTCATCGATCCTTATATTCGCAAAACTATGTCCCAATACGGAGAGATTCTCTCTATCGAAAAAGAAAAGTGGAAGAACTTTTTCCCCGGTATTCTAAATGGCGTACATTTGTTACGCATACACTTGAAGAGGCCTATACGTTCTTATGTGATTTTCGGTCAAGATGCATGAATTCCGTGCAAATCACTTGTTACCTATGACAATCAGATGGCCACATGTCAATATTGCCAAAAAGCTGTTCACTACGGTAAGCCATGTGATAAACTGGACAAGGAGACAACTACACCAAAGGACAACGGTGCTTCCTTCACACTAACCCCAAGCAACCCCAGTACACCTGTGACAGTCGCCAACAACAGTGAAGTATTCCCTTCAACGAAACCATCCAACGTATCCCCTATAGAACAAAGTGCATTAGCTGCAGTTAACAACTTACCATCCAACCAACTAGCAACTGCAAACAATGTACAACAAGGCGCACCTACAGCAACTATCAACGAAATCATCAACAATACCACCGATGAGGCAATGGATGACGCGACGAACCACGAACAAACTGCCCCTCAATCCTCGCAGAAGAGAAATGGAAGCTCCTCACCCCCTAGAAAAAGGGTAACAACGAGATCCAATACCAAAAAATTTTTAGCTAAAAACTCAGCTCAATCGGCCACATAAAGCTTGTACGCAAATAGGCCTGAATAAAAATATCTTTGATAAAAAAATTAGTTTAAAAAAAAATTTCTTTGCGCGTGAGAGGTATTTACTACTTAGTTTGAAAACTGATTGGAATCAAATCAGTGCGGTGGAGTTTTATGTATTGAAAATCAACTCCGCAATCGAACAAACTTTCAGCCCACTCTTGTGGGTATCACGATGCGGGGTCGATTTATTGATGTCAGTTGCCGGCAGTACCTAGTCTTTGCCAACCATCTCCACCATCATCTATATCAAAATGACGTAAGCGGAAACCGTAATCTCGTCGAATCGCCGAGTAATTGTGCACGATTTTATTGCTTCCCGATGACGATGATGGTATTGAAGTAGCATCAAAACCATTTGGCAAGGCTTCAGGTTGCCGACTGTTTCCACGAGAGTGATTCGGATGCCGAAGCTGTGCACTAGATAGGTAGGTAGATAGGTAGGTTCACCAGCAGCTTGTTTTCCTTAGTTCGCGGAAAGCGTCCCGGCAGCCGTCGACCAGGCACACCTTGCGGAAGTCCACGGAATGGCACGTAGGTAAATATCAAACAAACAATAGTGCCATGAATGACATTGGCAAATAGAACTTAGCCATTGGACTCCAAATGAGCTCGTCTTTATGGGTAACGGAATTTGCAACCCGGTTGCTCTACTTCAACTGAGTTAGAATTTGCTGTGCTAACAATCAAGAGTGATCCCGCCAAATGCCAGTTCTCAGTTGCGGAGTAATAATAGTTGGCAACATTCCACCGTTTATGATATTTACTATACCTGCATTTGATATCCCGCATGCCGTCGTGTCTACCTTGTTCCATTCGCAATTTCCCTCCTTTAGTAAACCAGTTCCAGTGCAGTATTGTACCTTCACTTCCAGCATCATCGGTAGAATTTAAAAAAAAAATAAACTAAGGGGTGCTCGTGCTGGCCGTGATCCAACTGTTCGATCAATTGACCCCATCTTGGGAAGTATGTGGTCCGCAGCTAACACACCAACCATCCAACCAACCAACGCCTGCTCTCCGATCCAGACCACTGACTGCTGCAACCATTGCATTGTAATCCATTCTGTTGCAAATGCCATAAGCAGCGTGTCGCAGGTAGGCAGTCCGGTACAGGAGAAAAAAAATGGACCCATATAATAAATATGTTACCACGTTGGACCATTGCAATATTGCATCCATACCGCACCGTGTAATGGTGCTTGCAGTTGGTTACTTACAGTCGGAATGGGATTTTTTTCCCCACATGGGAACTCGCAACTTGCTTCACGGCTGCTGGATGCGGGATTGATGAAATGACATTAGCGTCTACTTTTTGCATATCAAGACCGATATTAAAACCAATTAATGTGGTCTGGCAATCCATCCAGAAAACAGTTTGAGGTTAAATGATTGCCGTTACAAGTTCAAAGCTACATGTTTTGTTATTGAACATAGTGGAGACAATTTTCTTTTTCGAAAGTTCAATAAGCATTTATCATAGCCATACTCATAAATTCTTTTTTTTTTTACTATAGTGTTAGTTTTACTCAAGTAGGGTAATGACAGCCTCATTAATCTTAGCTTCAGTAGTGATCCTATATAAGAAAACCATTTGCTAAAGTGAGATCTTCTGTCCCTGTTCGATAGATTGACTTTCAGGGTAAGATTATTTTATTTCACTTCGAGCTTTCGCGTCACTATAACAGCTGTATTGCACAATTGTCGAACCATTTTAACCGTTTCTTCGGTATTGCTTCTTAGAGACAAAGCAAAGATATTGCATCCGATTTTAATCAAATTTCATTGATTGAAAGTCAAGTAATCGGTTTATTAGCGACTTTACTAATGAGATGACTATTTGTACAAATACACCTATGACATCTCTCAATAGAATCAGTCATTTTTTTCGGTGGGGGCTTCGGAACATGATAATTAATTTCCATACGCATGGAAATATTTATATAATTACTTGAATTTTTTGGATAAAGTCGTGTGTTGAAAACTATTCATTTTATGATTGACTTAAACATGATGAATTTCGCGCTAAATAATATTCGCAGTTGACAGAATTTTCTCCGATTTGAATGAAACTTTCTGGAAATGTACACACTTAAATTTTATAGCTGAATCTCGGCCAAAATATACCGAGATTCGCACAGCCGAGTAATCAGCAATCATCTCGGCAAAAATAAAATTACTGAGCGTCTCGGCAC
Source organism: Malaya genurostris (assembly GCF_030247185.1). Classification (NCBI taxonomy): domain Eukaryota; kingdom Metazoa; phylum Arthropoda; class Insecta; order Diptera; family Culicidae; genus Malaya; species Malaya genurostris. Next base: position 60,077,174 of record NC_080570.1, on the reverse strand, counting down.
CCTCAAATTTGACAAACGTCAAATATTTCCGAAATCGTCAGCACAAGATTTACTGTTTGCTCAAGGAAACGTTCACTGAATATTCGGCAATCCAATAAAACGAAAAAAATTTAAAAAAAATAATTACTGAATCATCAGTAATTAAAAATCTAGTAGATTAATTTTGTTTGTGATTTCTCAACATTATAAACACGCCATTTAGGATCAAAAATTCATTTTATTAACATTTAAAGGAGGTTTACAAATTTGTTGCCAGCATGTAGCATACAGAAAAATTAAAAACCCTTCTTAATCCACCTAGTGGTGTGATAATGCCTTTCTCTTCTTTCATAACAGTCTCATGAAAATATGTTTCATACTTTTATTAAATAATTTTGGATACTAATTTTGTCACCAATTGATTCAGATTGATTCGAGTAGTTCACAAAAGCATGCTTCAGTGTTTATGTCACACAGTCAGCATCATTTTTCCAAACTAGTGCTTGACATTTGCGTTGCCTATTTGTATGAGAACAGTGATGCTAATCTAAAACAAGCCTTCTTAGTCCACTTAGTGGAATTTTCATATATCTTGAAAAATCACCATAGGGGGGAGTACATGAAATTTTCGAAATCGAAAAAAAAATTTTTGATGCCAAAAGGCTTAGAATTGCATGAAACGTCGAGATTTAGTGTCATCTCGAAAAAATTTTTTTAATAAAATATCGACTTTTTGGGACTTAGAAAAAATATGAAAATTCCCAGAAGTTGATTTTTTCAAAAATTTTTTTTTTGAGATGACACTAAATTTCGATGTTTTATGCAGTTTTAAGTGTTTTGGCATCAAAAAAAATTTTCGATTTTGGAAATTTCATGTACTCCCCCCTATGGTGCTTTTTCGAGATCGAAAATTGTCAAACCTTTACCACCGGGCAGCACCCCTTAAGCATGTCCGATTTAGGTCAAATTTTGCATGAAGGCTTTTTTCGAGGTGCTTAAACTTTTGAGCACTAGAACTTAACGAAAATAGAGGTGATCCCAAAATTTTGGCACCCTTATATATATAAGAGCGGTAAAAATCAACGTGTTTTGTCGGTTACGTCACTTATACAATAATATCTCCGGAACCAAAAGTCACAGCCATTTGATCTTCGAACTTGATCCATGATCCGATAGTAGCTTTCAAACGAGCCCAAGTTTGTTAAAATCGGTTCAGCCATCTCTGAGAAAATTGAGCGCGTTCAAATAGCACGATTTTTGTCGGTTACGTCACTTATACAATCATATCTCCGGAACCAAAAGTCACAGCCATTTTATCTTCGAACTTGATCAATGCCCCGACAGTAGCTTTCAAACGAGCCCAAGTTTGTTAAAATCGGTTGAGCCATCTCTGAGAAAATTGAGCGCGTTCAAATATCTTCTAAAAGTGCACACACATACACACACACACACACACACACACACACACACACACACACACACACACACACACACAGACATTTTCCGATCTCGCCGAGCTGAGTCGAATGGTATATAACACTATGGGTCTCCGAGGCTTCGTTCGAAAGTCGGTTTTTCCAGCAATTCTAATACCTTTCTATAGAGAAAGGCAAAAAGATTGTCTGCATACTGTAAAAACCATGCAAAGAGTTTTAAATGCTGACAGTATTCCCGGTCCTATGGGAATTATTACATCTCTCCAAACTAATGAGCAGTCTCCTTCGCCAAATTCCTCAGACATCACTACCATCAGCGGCGTTTCCGGATGCTTTGAGTCGAGCTGGAAATATGAAAATAAATAAATAAATATATATATATATATATATAATATATATATATATATATATATATATATATATATATATATATATATATATATATATATATATATATATATATATATATATATATTGATTTCTGGTTTAGTCTAGTCTACCGGAACACTTGTTGAAATTAACATGCTAAATGTGTTAGACAATCCAATCCAAAGTGAAAACTGAGCTTTGGTCTTTCGTGAAAAGTAAAATCAAGCAGAATGTTGAAGAATGCTAATGAATAAAACTTGAAAAAAGTTACATAATTAATAAACTATTCAATCAAAAAGTTATTTAATCTTCCCCTAAAATATGCTAATTTCTTATGCTATCGAAAAGCGCTTGAGCATAGCATTAGAATAACTCATACTCGTTTGATTACTATCCTATTCATAAATGATTGCTCCAAAACAAACGAATTAACAAAAAGCATTTTCGTCTCTCATTGAAACAAAGGAGAGTATCAATGCCAACGTCACTCGTTCCCTTACGACGAGACGAAACCAAAATAACTGATTAGTTGAATTTCAATTCTCATTAATTCATCGATATAATGCAAATCTGTGTCTTTGGGTGAATGATGGCGTCTTAAATATGATAAATTTACGTAATTATACCCCCGAACTTCCTTGGAAACTAAAACTATTTTAGATACGAACACTAATAGGTAAACATAATTGTGAATCGTTTTCTGTCATTATCGATTTTTGAAGCTTCGGTTGAATATCGACACTGTCCGATTTACTAGTTATTTTCACTGAAAACCGAAAATGACTGACGTTTATGTCGTTGCCTGGACATGGATCTCGTTCTCATAATTTGCAAGCGGAGCTGTGAGTGACATTTATTTCTAGTCATTTTCGTTTAATTTGAGTCAATGAAAATTACTTTCATTAGCACTAATTGCTATAAATCTTTGAAATGTCTCTGATTTCGTGATGCACACGAATTCAAGACTTTGTCATTCTATAGGTTTGGTTGATTATATTTTCGCAGGTGTAAAATTGTTTGAATTCGAGAACAAAATAAATAATTTGGAATGATCACTGTTCGTTGTTCAGAATCAACTTCTCGTTTTAGTTGAGAATGATGTTGCAGCACCGTTAATAAATCATGCTGTTGGCGGGTTCAACTCTACACTTTCAAGTAATCCAATTCATACGGTTCTCCTAAATATCTTACTAGAACACCTATTATCGAATCCTCCTTGAAACTTTCCGATATCAAACGGTCAACAGTTTCAACTCTATAATCGGACGAGTTTAGTTACGACGACTGGCAATTGCTTAGCTTCTGTTTCCACCTTCGAAAGGGTCAAGATTCTCCCGAGTCGAGAAGATCAAAAGCCCGCGGTCCGAATGGGGATGAGCTAGCCTTTGCCAGGCGGTAAAATTGGTAGCAAAGAAGGCCGAACAGAAGGCGGTAATAAAACGCCAGTGAACACCCCTTCGAGGGATGGGGAGAGGTGGCTCAAAGAAAAGTGCCAAACAGCGGGCGGGAGGCAAAAAGTCAAGCATTAATTAAAACTATTTAAACAATTTTATCATAAATTGAAAGAGAAAAGAGTGCAGCCAAGGGCTGCAAGATAAAAGCAAGGCAGCAGATGAATAAATGAGAATGTTTTTCCATCGCCAGTTGGACTTGCGTTCCTTTGAAGGACTGTGAGCTGCCCCAGCGATCCGGCATTTGCGCAAGAGGTACACTGGGGATCGGGGAGCAGCTGAATTTATACATAGTGACTGCCCGGTGGGAGATCAAATGAAGTTTCCGATGCTGGGTGCCAACCCAGGGTGGAATTGTTCGCCCTGCAGCTATTACCAAGTCGTGAACAAAAGCTCGGCGTAAATATTAATTATCTTATCCTGAATCGCGAGTCGACTCCACCTCGGCCGCGTTCGGCGCACGCCACCTTTCGCCTTTGCAGAAGCGAGAAGCAGTTCCGCAGCGGCGGCCGTGTCGGATGAAAATAAGTGTAAAATAGTACATGCATTGGAGACAAACAATGGACCTTCGACGAAGGTGGGTGGCCTTCGACCGACAGAACCCCTTCCTGGTTTCAATGTTTTTTTTGTAATTTTTTTTAATCAACGAATTTGTTTCTTTGAAAAATTTACACACCGTTCGGTGATCGCACAAAAATGTGGGTGGATCGCCGATTGTGTTATTTATGTGTATCCGTGTGAATAAATCGGCTCAATACGTAACAAAAAAAAGTGAATGAACGAAAGTCGTGTAGCTGCGGACAATAGCAATTACTTCAATTTGCTATTATGAGTCGAACTGATTACCGTAATGAGAGAATAAAGCAACCGACACCAACAAAAGCGACTCAATAATGTAAACTCAGCTAGCTAGGGTAGTTCCAGATTGCGTCAAAATTATCTAGTAAAATTAGTTCGGAAGACATGGATTCCAAAATATACAATTTTTTTTAAAGCGGTCGATTAATTAGTTAGTTCCGCCTGTTATAGTTTTCATCAAGCAATGGAAAAGGCGCATACATGCATAAAAGCAATGGTTAAATTGATTGATTTGTGGTACGGATCGGTCCACCATCCCCCGTATTCTCCAGAACTGACCCCCAGCGACTATTATCTATTTTCAAACCTGATATGGTTTTTAAAGGAAAAGAAATTTTCGTCGAATGCTGAGATCATTGCAGAAACGAAAGCCTATTTCGAAGGCCTTGACGAATCTCAATCAAAATGTTGAAGGAACAATGGGTCAAGTGTATCGCTCCAGATGGAGATTATACTGAAGAATGAAATAGTTTTCATGGTAAAAAATCGACTTTTTCTTTGGTAGGCCCAGGACTTCTCATTCCATGTAGTAAGCAGCAATACCACAGAAAAAATAGTTTAATACTGCTGTTATAGCGAACTGAAAACACAAAGCGGATGTACCCAATTTCATCTCACCATTAAGGTCAATATATCAAACAGAGACAGGAGATTTCAGTCTAACTAATGGTTTTGCCTTTTTCATATAGAAAGGCTATGCTATCAGTGTGGAAACCGACATTTTAACCGAGGCCCGGAGGGCCGACTGTCATATATGTGTATGTGTGTATGCATGTAACAAAAATATGCACTCACTTTCCTCGAAGATGGCAGAGTCGATTTTCACAAACTTTGATTTAAATTAAAGGTCTTAGAGTCCCATAGTCTGCTATTGAATTTTATTCGGATCCAACTTCCGGTTCCGGAGTTACAGGGTAATATAAGAAAATAAGAGAAAATATGTGCAATCAATTTTCTCGGAACGGCTTAACCGATTTTCACAAACTAAGATTCAAATAAAAGGTCTTATGGTTTACTAAAAATTTCTGCAACATTTTATTCAGATCTGATTTTCGGATCCGGAACTAAAGTGTGATTAGTGGAAAATTATCAATTTCATGAGTATTTTATCACAAACGATGGTAAAAAACAGGTACAAATCTATAAAATTGTCTGATAAATTCTTGTTAGTTTGTCAGTATATAAACTTAAATCGGCACTACTGGTTCCCCCCTTTTCCTGTTCCGGAACCTCCGAAAGTAGTGAAGAAAAACTCCAAAAGTGGAACTCACTTCGATTTTCAGCGACGCTTGAACCGATTTTCACAAATCTTGGTTTAAGTTAAAACTCACATTGCCTCAAAAGCTACTGTAAAATTTCATCCGGATCCGACTTCCGGTTACGCAGTTACAGGGCGATGAGTGGTGAAAATGGTGCTGCGGTTAATAAAAATATTAGCTATTTTGTGATCAGTGTGTCCGAAAAAATAAAAGAATGTCAATGAATTGAAATCAATTCGAAAATGAACACAAAATGCCGTAGAATCTTTGCTTTATTTGTAATTTTCGCTAAACGTCAATCTTGCTTATTTCGCGAATGATTTTAACTTTTGGTTGAAATTTGACATTTCGATAGTGATTTTTTATCGAGTGAAATTTAACTGAACCCCAATTCAAAGTTTGACGGATTGATAGTTATTCGAATTCACTTTGCACTGAAAATAAAATGGTTATTGCAATACAGAGAACGCAAGTAGAATTTCGAGTAAAACTTACTTCGATTGGCAATATAATGAATCTTTTTATTGGCACTTTTTATTTGACTGAAAATTTAAAAGAAATTACACAAAAGTAATTTTCACTAAAACTCTGAAATAATCAGACAGAGTAAATTATTCTCCAAGAATTTTTTCAGTCCCGTAACTTAATGCTACAAAATAATCATGCTTTTTATTGAAGGGCTATTTTTTGATAACGACAAAATAACGACGGTCAAATTTGAACTAAACGTCAAAATAATTCGGGAGCTGATTCACAGCCTTTAAATTCATAATAAATGATTTTCACAAATCTTGGTTTGAGTTAAAACTCACATTGTCTCAAAAGCTACAGTAAAATTTCTTCCGGATCAGACTTTCGGTCCCGCAGTTACAGGGCGATGAATATCAAAGCTTTCAGACTGGCATGTTAGAATGTCAATACAATACCGTGAAACGTGGAAGAAGAACACTGCACTGAAATTGGACAAATATTTCCCAATCCAATTGCTTTGTAGAGGCTCAATTTGATACTAGTGTCTTGTCGTGCTATGAATTAAATTTTCAGTAATTTTTTATTGAATATAAAAAGCCTTTATCTAAACCAAATTGGACGGGCCAGATACTTAAAACCTGACCACTTTTATATACGGTTTTATACTCGAGTTTTCAAATTCATTCTCATATAGTAGGCTAAGAGTAGATTAAATGTGAAGATTCATATTATTATAAATCAAATAAACATAGATTTCCCATTGTACGGAAACACTAACAGCGCTTCTAGTGAGAAACGGGTGTACTGTTTTCCATTAGCTACTATGATTGTGTTAAATACGCAGGCAACTTTGTACATGCATTTTAGGAGCATTTACGCACCCATTCTACACCAGACGGCGTTTTTGGTGTCACGGGTTACTCAACTACAGTACTATTACACAGGGGAATCTAGGTTTATTTTATTTATGATTATATATTGAATCTTCGATTCAAGCGAAAATATCACAAACGTAAGTCGAATTGCATTTCAATCATGAAACTCAGCAGTGGAGCGAACTATCATTAATGAAGTAAACCCTTCGGAACAGCAAAACTCCCTAGTTTTAAATATTTTCCACCTAATTTCGGGGTTTCGTTCGATAACCTAATTTAGAGTAAAGTGGCTCTAAGTAGTTTCCATAAGGCATCTGCAAAATTATACTGAGAAGTGAGTTATATCAACTCAATAGTAAGATATTTTTACTCTGTGGTTCAGTTGTACCATTTCAATTTCAGGTGGAATGCGCTTTACCTAATTTTAGCATTTTGAACGAAACTCTCGCTGTTGGCTGGTTTTGCTCTTTGTGTTTTGACAACAATGGAGAAACCGAATGAATGCAAAGATTAAAAAAAATCTAAACTAAGTGCAAAGAAGTAGAAAAATAGTCGGTTTTATTTTCTGTGTAGATTTCCCATCGTAAGAAGACATTGACAGCGTTATAGGGACCGTGCACGAGGGCGTGGTTTAGTGGCCGGCGACGACAGCGCACGAGGCGGCGAGTGGATAAAATAATGCGACCATAGCAAAACTTGTAAACTGAGTTTGAAAATACTTTCTAGCGTATTTTCTCTGGGGATTTTTTTTCCGAACCCTATGGAATTATTCGCGTGTGGTGCGAACGATTGTGCAACATCGACTGACTATTAAATTTTGAATCGAATTATTCATTCTGTATCTAAATACGGCCACGTCATTTTCTGTCATTGCAGTTGGATTTGTGTCTAATATTTGTCATATTCACTCAAATTCAAACACTCGAACGATATTCTCAACACATTAAATGATTTTTCAATCGACTTGACCGGAAACACTGAAAAATATCTTGCTAAAACATTCTAATTTCAGACCATTAGTAAAAATTGCTTCTGTGTAATTTCTTTTTATACTTTCACTCAAAGAAAATACCCCAATAAAAAGTTTAAATATTTTTTTAAATGAAGTACGTTTATCTCGAAGTTGTTCTTACTTTCGCTGAATTGCAATCATTACACCACTTGCTATTACTTTATTTTCAGAGCAAAATAGACCCAAATAATTTTCCATCCGTCAAACTTTGAAATGGGCCACAGTTTTAGATAAATTTAGCTACTCGATAAAAAATAACTGCCCGACCGTCAAATTTTAGCTAAAAGTTCAAATAATTCACAGGATGGTCCATAGCAAGAAAATAAATTGTAATCGTAAAAATGCTAGCAATCTCAGCAATAGCCAGTTTGACGTATATTGAAAATACGAGTCACGAAGCTAACAACAAATAATCATTTTATTGAAACGCTGAACTGTTTTGCCTTTCTCATATAGAAAGGTTATACAATCACTTGAAAATCGACTAGTAAAAATTGACCAAGTGTCATATGCTATTCCACTCAGTTCGTCGAGTTGGGCAATGTCTGTGTGTGTTTCTAAAAAAAAACTTAATCGATGTTGACCAACTTAGATTCAAATAAAAGGTCTCGTGGTTTTTCATGGAGTTCCTGAATTTCATCCGGATTCGACTTTCGGTTCCGGAATTATAGGATAAAGTGTGTTAAAAATTGTATACTGTCACTTAAAGAGTCGAAACTAAACAAGTAAAAATTTTCTAAATTTATCTTGAATGTATTCCAATCGGTAGCCATTATCAGTAGACAGCCAACCAAATCGATTCCGGCTATCCTAGTTCCCGGTTCTTGAACAACGACGGCAAATAATAGTCATATACTCAAGAAAGGATCGCACTTACTTTTCTCAGAGATAGCAGTCCGGTATTCCTAATCTTAGGTTCAAATGAAAGATCTTATGCTCCTACCGAAAATTGTGCATATTTTTCGGATGCAATTAAATTCGTCGTTTAGAATAGGATGTCAAAATCGTATAAAATCTTCAAAATTTGAATAAAAACAAGTACTGTTTGTAGGTCATGTTAGCCATACGAGCCAACTTCGATCATACTGGTTCTCGGGTTCCAGTGCCCGGAATACCTAAAATAGTGGAACTCACTTCGTTTTCTCATGGATGTCGGAGAACTGTTTCATTCTGTTGGTTATACTACATTACACCACTAGGTTGTATTAAAATTGACTATTTTATTCAGCGTGAACATATGGTAACAGTGTAAAGCTATGGTAGAGCTTTTTCGCCTATTCGCCACTAATGGCGCTACTTGTTATCGTGCACGGTCCCTATAGGCTATCTGCGCAGCTCCGGAAGCGCCACCAAGTGGCGCATAGCGTCTCCAGCGCAGTGCGCTGCATCGAGTGCATGAAATGTCCAACAAAGTGTGATAGCTTACAAAATTTACAATGGTCTCTATTTTCTTCATTTACATAAACGCAACTGGAATTTTGAACACTTCTGTCCGCATTATCTGCAAAAAACCAGTTTTTTGGTGAGTTTTCACAATGTTTTTGTAATATAAAAAATTAAGTATACGATTTTTGGGAAAATTAAGCGATGCCCGGAAGGCCAACCGATTCAGCTCGACGAACTGAGCAAATGACCGTGTGTGTGTATGATTAGTTATGTGTTGTTCACAAAGAGGTCAAGATCTCAGAGATGGCGAGACTAATCGCGAATGAAAGGTCTTTTCGTCAGTCAGTACGCAATTGATTGGTTTTGCGATTTGATGTTTACTTTTTAAAATATACATAGTTAGATGTCAAAATGTTCAGTTTTTTGTAATTGTAATAATTGGATTGCATAGTTTCAACCCATAGATTATAAAAATACATTCACTTTTAACAGAGTGCTCAGTGGTCTCAACAACTTCAAAATACATTTTCTGTTTGAGTTTCAGAGGTTGATTTTAGGGCTTCATTGCATTCAGAAACACTTTTGTTTGGAACTGTCTTCTTCTTTGAATAACCTCAAAGTTGGCATTAATTAATAGGTAGTGAATTCAAGGCTTTTGAAGAATTATAGAACATGTTACTACAAGAAAATATGCCGGGCCCTTTAAAATAAAACACACGGGCCCTTTAAAATACATTGGTGTCGATATAAGGAGCATAATTGATATGAGGCTCAAAAAATGTAGTTTTCCCATCATAACTTTCTTGAACACACAGACGAAAAAGGGAATTGAGGGAACCACGTGGTCGATTCACAATTTATACGCGCTCCACTGTGCTCAGGCCTTAAATAGATTTGAAAATACACTTTTAGAAATGAGTGTCTTAAGATTCGTTACTAAACGTAGCACCTTAATATGCGTTAGTTTTTCCTTAGTCGTTCCTTAGTTGTTCCCAAAACCAGTTGGGAGGTGTAAAAATGTTCCTTCATTATTTCTATCTGAAACAAATGATAACGAACGAGTCTAAAATAAAACAATTACTGGTAGATAAAAACTGATTTGTCGTTTACGTCACTTATATCATCATATTGCTGGAACTTGATCTTCAAACTTCACCAATAACTCAATAGTAGCTTTCAAACGAATCTAAGTTTGTTTCAACTGGTTCAGCCTTCTACTCGCACAAACACACATACTCACACAGAGAAACATTTTCCGATCTCGTCGAGCTGGTCATCTGATCGAGCTCAATCAAAAGTCGTTTTTTCCTGCAATTCTAGAATTGTGCCTTCTTCTAAAAAGGGAATTAAATATTCCCTTTATAGAAGAAGGCAGAAACATTCATGCAAGAGTATTCAAATGTATGTAGTAAGATTAAATGTGGTTAATTGTTTTTGTACGCGAGTTTTCTTAATCAACAAGAAGTAAAGATACCTAAAAACGGGATAATACAAATTTTTGCGTTTTAGCGAGCTATTGATGCTCAAAACAGTTCCCTGGAGAAACCCATTATCATTTCGCTCTTCCTTATTTTTTTCCCTTCCTCAACGATTTATGACGAAAACTAAGGAATTTAACCGTATGAAAGAGATTTTCAATAACCGTGCTCATACTTCATTGGATTATGCAAATGATATTAATTAGAATAGTCGAGTTTGGTTTGTAAACCCATGGTTAAGGATATTAAAGTGTACCGCGCTAACGATGCCAGCCCTCACAAGGTGTCGCATTAATCGCTATTTCGAGATATGCAGTTAGCCTATGCGTGATAAACGAGTGTATTTTTATTATATACGTTTATCGTGGTTGAGTGAAATGCGCAGGCAACTTTATACATACATTTTAGGAGCATTTAAGCACACATTTTTGATCAGATTGCGCTCTTGGTGTCATGGATCGCTCTAATATGTTACTGTTGCACTAGGATCTCTAGTGGCGTTTTTCATTGAAAAATACTGGTGGCGTGGATTGCTCTGGTTTTGCACTTTCGAACAGAAATGGCAAGAAAACACCGTCAGAATATTGCATTTCTGCTCGAAAGTCCACGCCACCAGTGTTTTTCAATGAAAAACGACATAGGTTTAGTTGCTTTATGTCACCTTCAAGTAGATATAACTCACATTTCTATATATTTCTGCATGGTCCTTATGCAAATTACTCAGCTCCACGTTATCTAGGTTACTGCGCGGAACCCCAAAGTTTGGTAGAAAGCACTAAATAAGATAGTTTTGCGGTTCCATGTAGAATACAGCTGATGAAGCAAAACTCTACGAACCGAGACGCCGCCACCATAGCAAGCGGCGACTAGTTGCACTACTCATCCTAGAGGCATACAAGAAAAGCTTGTACACAACCTATTCGCTCAGCACGGAGATCGCATGTTTGATGTTCGTCAGAAAATGATATTTTTTTTAATGCCACTTTTCTAAGACTAGTTTATATAAATAATAGATCCTCATGAACATTAAACAAAGTTGTGCGTGTCATCAATCGCTTTATTTACGGGTTGTTGGAGATAGTCCTAGCGACATGTTTTATTATAGTTGATCCGAGTAGCCGAGTATTTCTATGGCGATTGAAGCGCAGAAATGCTGGCAGTTTTGGAATTCTGCTTGAAACTTTGATTAAATATCCTCAAATAACTAAACGTGGAAAAGGAACAAAAATATGTCGAATGTTTCGGAAACGGTTAACGAAATATTTGAAGAATTTTTTAATGAGAATTTTAATACGAAGAAGCAAGGAAACTGTAACTCTCAGTTCATTAGACTAATTTTGAATACATCTTTTAAACATGATTGAAATTAGTTTGCTCAGTAGTAGACTGACTCACATGAATTATAGCTCGATATTGAGGTTGTACTTAAATGTATAATTATGGTAATCATGTGAAAAATCGTTCATTATTACCTCTAATTGTCGACCATTCATAATATTTTCTGCTAATTTCTCGAATAATTCAATTGGAAATGATTGAAAATTATTTTAAAATATTGCAGAAATAGAAAAATATACTATAAAATTTTTGTTGATTTCAGTTTCAGAGTCTGCTTGTGAATAATTAAATTTTAAACAAAAATCTTCTGAAGCCATTTGTCATTGTAAAGTTGTCCTCTTAATACCGTCCTATGTTATTTCTTCCGTAACTGCAGATGCCTTGCCAAATCAATAACCTTAAAAGATCAGGGGAAAATGTTGAACCGGCACTCCTTGATAGAGTTTTAGCAAGTAAAACCATTCCATTCAAACATAATTTTCATATTACCTATTGCAAAATTGTACAATTTGATCGATTTGTGAAGTCATAAAATAATAGTACTACCATCTATATAATTTTCCCCAGCTCCAATTTTCTGAAAGTCGTTATTCTCCACTCAGATTTCAAGATTTGAAATAATGACAATGCATCCCAAATTTTCTAGTATTTCGTCTTTTTGGGTCAGTCAAATCCGTCGATCTATTGAAATTTTTGTAGATCTGACGTTTCTGCTTACTCTATTTAAAAAATTACATAGTATCAAAGGAAAATGATACACTATTCTGAGACAACGACGCATGGTCATTATGTTCTTTTAAAAAATCATTATTATAATTAATTTCAAGCCTCACAGGAACACTTGTGAGGAATTCTGTCAACCATCATAAGTCTGACTGCACGCTTAAAAATAGTTACTCAAAAATAAGTAAGATCTCACTCATCTACCGAAAAAGTGGAACAACTCTAATTTAGAGTAACTTTCTAGTTACTCAAACTTGAGTTCTTTCGTTGGAAACGATGTTTGGGTAAAATCTACTCATTTATTGAGTAATGCTTTATTTGTACATGTGCCAAAAATAGAGTAGTTGACACTCAAATTTTGAGTGAAATTTTATTCCACGTGTACCAAATTTGCGTGAAAATTGTTCCTTTTCTGAGTGTATTGTGTTGAAATATTTAGTAATTGATTCGCAATACCTAAAATAACCCTACTGTGTTTATTTATTATTCCGTTTACAATTGATTTCTAACTTCGAGACATCATATCAAGTGGCGGTCGCTTGGAGTAACATACATGCTAGTAATGCTCAGTCACCAATAAGACACTTATTCCTCACAAATGACATTTGAGCATATTCGTTTGCACTCTGAAGCACAATACGGAGCACTCCTGGACACAATATCTGCGTCGATTACACAACCAAGAGCACAGTCTATCATTCCGGTTTTTGCAGACACAACACCGTTTGTGTTAAGCGACTCACCCTTGAAATTCGCGATCTCACTAACAAAACATAGAACCTGTTACTACAAATGGTTATTACACCTTTCAGACTGATGTTGCGAATAGTAACATAAAAACGAGTTCCTGCGCTAAACTAAAATTTATAGCGAGAGTTTCTCAATATCATTGATGGTAACTACTCAATTTTTAACGTTTCCATATATCATTTGAAAATGAGTAACTAGTACTCAAACTCTGAGTAACTTTTTCTAAGCGTGTGTATTCCGGTTGATGTCAATATTGCCCAGGCGAAATTGTGTCATTCTCTCGAAGGCCGTGTGCTTACTCACTCTTTCTTTCATACTTGAGACGAGGTAAATGAGATTGAAATATGAGTATTTGGAGAGAAGAAGAATTTTACTACACTTGGTTCAGTAAAGAGGTTACTACACTTGGTTCAGTAAAGATAACCTTTATTATTGAACATTTCTGAACACAGTGAGTTTTTATAAGCTCATGCCAATAATTAGATGCTTCCTTTCATGACAACATGTTTATGATCCATTTTGCCGGTGTGATAACTGTATATAGGAAAATTGCGTGACCAGTGTAAAGATCGTACTAACCCTAAGGTTGCTATCAGAATGAAAGCATCACGCGAAGCGTCAAGACACGCGTGCGAGCAAATTACATTGGATCAAAGCAAACATGTCAGAGTGAAAGCCAGGCGTTATCAGTACATCGCATTGAATCGCTTCGCTTCTCTCCGCTTTCCGCGCTCACTCTGACATCAACCTAAAAATACTTCTTGGTCGGCACTCGAACATACGACAAGAAATTCGGGGAAGTCAACTCACTACCAGAAACTGATTGATTTGATCGCGTCGAACCACCCTCACTGCGGCTAGCCAAACGGCGTACAAAACATCTCGACATGTGGACGCTGAACACGGCCAGGTTCGATGTATGTTTCGGATAGCTCGCTTTGGGCAACACGATTTATTAGCGGGAAACAATAAAAGTAAATAAAAAAATTACCAGGTTCGCTTTTATTTATAAACCATGGGATAGAAAACAATAAATCACGATTTTTACCTCGTTTCTTCTGAGCCGAAAGTGCCCAGAGATGTACCGGGGAATACGCGCACAGCTAGAGTCGACCTTCGGTTGCCGGTTGTTGATAATATTTGCAGAAAACAAATCCACGAAAGCACCCCAAAGCAAAATGGAAGAATCCTACGCTAATAAACTTGTTCATGTTCTATTATCTTCGCTTCGGTGGACAAGCCTTGGAAGATTCATCTGCCTCCTTTTGTGGAGGATCTTTGAAACGGCACCAGCAACAGCAGCAGCAGCAAACAGGCACCGAAAGGCCAGGTCGGTGCATTTTGCTTTCATTATTCCAACAAATTTTTATTGAAAACGAATGTGGATGCTGCTAGGTTTGCCATACAAGGAACTGACAAAGTGCTCTCTCCAGATAGCCTCCCACAAGTTATTGCTTCGGTCTCTGTCCCCGGCGTTATCTGTTTACTTCTCGGATCATCCATCAACTTCAAACGTACATTCGTAGACTCGTTCGCCACGCTTGAATGTGCTGAATCTTGGTCTTTCGACACGTAGCAAACAAAAACATGACAACTTCAAACCCAAACTCCAAACTGTCATGTAAAAAGCCAATGTAACAACAGACAAACAAATCTTCAACAGCAAAGCAGCTTATCTGCCATAATGCCAAAGCATTTTCCTTTTACGGGTCCAGTAGCAGTAGCAGCAGCAGCACTAGAACGGATCCTGGCATCATCGGTTGGTGGCCGATAAGCTCGGATCTACCCGGTGCAGCACGATTACAGGAGAAACAGCCTATCTGTCTGGTTTGCATCACTATTTTTGTTGCATTCCGCATGTCGAGGTTGCTGCGAGTGCAACATCACCGAATGCCACTCCAACCAAGACCGCATGCAGGTCTGATTCAACTTCATCCGCATAAATTATACGCGAATTGTCCTGTAATCCGCGCGAACTCGGTTACGTTGTTTTTTTTGTGCAGATGTGTGTGTGTTTGAATGTATGCTTACATATGTCGTGTTTTGTACGGTGTGACGAAAGCAGTGTAAACAAGGACGGATGTGCGACCCGGCGGTGGCGGCGGCGACCGAAGAACCCTCGCACCCAAAAAAGGATTGGCCAGTCGTGTGATGCGCCTGCTGGTTCAACTTAATTTAATCGTACATTCAATGCTCGCGTCCGCATGGGCGAGCAAAATCTAGATCCGAGAAGCGAACCGGCCCGGCCCGGCCATGTAGAGAGCGGCCAGATGACCAATCTGAAACGAAAGGAATGTATGAATAATGAAAAATTAATAGAATGCACCTAGCCGAGCGTCTTTCTTGGCATAATTTAAGACAGCCTTGTCGCTTCGCTGTGTCCAGGAACAAGACGGTGCCGGTGTATTCATTGTATGAATAGTTGGCTAACAAGGCTTTCGCAGCCAATATTGTTTGCATCGCGCAAAATGCAAGGAGAAAGAAATAGTTTACAAAAGGTTTACGCAGCAGGAATTCCCCGCCATTCTGCGGATGCCACTAGAGGTGTAATTTTGTAGCTTTACTGTTCCGGTACTGACAATCCGACAAGTCCGTCTTCGAAATGGGAAGGGAAAAATTACTAATTTTTATAGCGGTAATCTCGCACGAAGAAAGGGCTTCGTTGGAATCCTTCTTGGCTTGTTTGTGGAGTCGCTTTTAGTTTTCCACTCGCGGTAACTTTTCTCATAAACGTCTATTCATACACAAGTCTAACATATGTCAGAGAAAATCTCCTTAATAAACTAACATTTGTAACCTATTCTCATCTTTAATATCTCTCAGTTTCTAGACATTTCTTTATCAAGACTTTTCAAAACCACAAGGCAGAATTATATGTACTAGTAATACATTCGTTGTACATTGAATATTAGTTTCGATGCAAAATTAAATTGGATTGCATTAAATTTTCAATGAATAGAACTGTATCTTTCAATTGACACTTACTTTTGCGACTAAATTATGTTTTTTCCATAAATACGTTTATTTCTTAAGGCAAATTACATAAGTTTTTTTTCGCCGTAGCATCACTGTTACATAGAATTCTTATCCTAATATAATTCTAATATAGTCATAACGATTTGAGTTTAATAAAACAGATACCTCTTAATTTTAAATATCACATTATTTGAGCCAAACGATTAACTGCTATAAATTATAAAATAAGCTGAAATTTTTATACATTTTGTTGTTGATTTCATAACCTATTTCGAGTTTGTTTCAGCACATCATTTTTATTAAAAATTTTCTATTGGATGAACTAATGGACGCAGTAGGAATCAGAACTAAGTCTCAAAAAGGTCAATGATCACATTGAAACTTCAATTGTCTTCATTAAATGATAAAGATGTCTCATGTCAGAAAGGTCACGACAAGCAAGAATGTCTCGAACTGGGACATTGGATAGTCTACCTTGAATACGCACAGAATTTATTAGTAGAGATCTGACATCACGATACTCCACGCATGTCCAAACGACATGATCAATATCGCGATAATCTTCGCCACAAGCACAATGATTAGTCTCGGGAAGTCCAATTCGAAGAAGATGTGCATCTAACGTGTAGTGATTGGACATGAGTCTGGATATCACACGAATGAAATCTCTACTCACATCCAGTCCCCTGAACCATGCCTTTGTCGATATTTTAGGAATAATTGAGTGCATCCACCGTCCCAGATCATCTCTATCCCAAGAAGCTTGCCAGCTGGCAAGTGTTCTTAGGCGAAACGCGCTATAGAATTCGTTGAAAGCAATCGGTCTCTCATGAATTTCACCCTCAATCGCCCTTATTCTGAATAACGACGTATTGATTTTTCGACCTAATATGGTTCGATCGAATCCTAGCTACCTTTGATTTTGCTAGCGTTATTAGGAATGCAAATATCAATAAAGGTGAATAGCACCACGTTTGGCTAAACTATCGGCTCTTTCATTGCCTGGAATGGAGCAATGAGCCGGGACCCAAACTATTGTGATTTGATAATTTACTCTTTGTTAGTATTTTGTTATCAGATACCTAATGTGTTCTCCCCACGTGAATTTGGAATCAAATCACACCCCGAGGTATTTGAAAGCCAAAACCTGTTGGATCATTCTTCCCATCATATGAAGCTGAAACTACGCGGGATCATGTCTAGTAACCCCGTGGGATCATGCTTTCTTGAAAGCTCTGTTTTCTCCACAGAGAACTCGATACCCAGATGAACAGCCCAAACGGACAGGTAATCTAAGGTATCTTGCAATAGTTTTTGCAAATCAACTGCTTTGGATCCAGTAACTGAAACTACGCCATCATCTGCCAATAGTCTAAGTGTCCAGGGGGTTACTAGACAGCTGTCAATGTCGTTCACCTAAAAATAATAGAGAAGCGGACTGAGGCATGAGCCTTGCGGGAGACCCATGTAGCTAATTCTGAATGTTGCCAAGTCGCCATTTGAAAAGTGCATGCGTTTCTCTGACAAAAGGTTGTGCAAATAATTATTTATAACCGCTGGAAGTCAATGTTGGTGGAGCTTGTCTGAAAGAACATCAATGGAAACTGAATCAAATGTTCCTTTTATGTCTAAAAATACAGATGCCATTTGTTGTTTTTGAGCGAAGGCAATTTGGATATCAGACGAAAGTAATGCAAGGCAATCATTCGTCCCTTTATTTCTACGGAAACCAAACTGAGTATCTGACAACAAACCGTTCGTCTCGACCCAAGTGTCGAGACGTTGTAGAATAATTTTTTCAAACAATTTTCTGATGCAGGACAACATCGCAATGGGTCTATATGAGCTGGTTTCCCCGGCTTTAGAATGGCGATAACTTTCACTTGCCTCCAGTCAGGTGGAACAATGTTTTGCTCAAGAAACTTGTTGAACAATTCCAACAAACGTTTTTTTGCGAGGTCGGGCAGATTCTTCACCAAGTTGAATTTAATTCTGTCCAACCCAGGAGCGTTATTGTTACAAGACAAGAGAGCTATAGAAAATTCCATCATTGAAAAGGGATTATTAATAAAACCATTATTTGGAGGAGACTCCCGAATAATGCTCTGCGTAGGAACAGAATCTGGACAAACTTTCCTAGCGAAGTCAAATATCCATCGGTTCGAGTATTCATCACTGTCATTGCCCACGTTACGATTCCTCATTCGTCTAGCCGTGTACCAAAGAGTGCTCATTGAGGTTTCTCTTGACAAACCTTCGACAAAATGTCTCCAGTAGCTACATTTTTTGGCTCGAAGTATGCTCTTGTACTTGGTTTCTAAAACCATTGCTGAGGAGTTCCTCCTCCCCGTTTTAGAAACGTCTTGCAAGCATTTTGTTTTGCGAGTTTAGCCTCTGAGCACTCTTTGTCCCACCAGGGGTTGGGAACCTCCTGTTAGTCGTTGGCCCAGGAAAGCGTTTAGTTTGGGATTGTTCTGCGGCCTCCAGAATCGAACAAACGAGGATGTCATATTCTTCAAGTAGAGGGAGCTCTTCCATTGAATTCAAAATACTAGAGATACTACTTTGGTATTTAATCCAGTCGATATTTTTTGTCAAATCATATGGAATACTAGCTAAAGTACCAATGCAATTGCTACTGCTAATTGAGATGATGATTGGTAAATGATCGCTACCGTGTAAATCAGGCAATATTTTCCAGGTGCAATCTAGTCGAATTGATGTTGAGCAAAGAGATAGATCTAATGCACTTGGGATCCGTGTCATGCTACCCATATTTAAAACTGTCATGTTAAAATTGTCACAAATGTTTTGTACAGGGTGATTTTTTAAGAGCTTGAGAACTTTTTTAAACAATAAAACGCATAAAATTTGCAAAATCTCATCGGTTCTTTATTTTAAACGTTAGATTGGTACATGACATTTACTTTTTGAAGATAATTTCATTTAAATGTTGACCGCGGCTGCGTCTTAGGTGGTCCATTCGGAAAGTCCGCTTTTTTATCGACAAATTTTGTTCAACGATGAGGCTCATTTCTGGTTGAATGGCTACGTAAATAAGCAAAATTGCCGCATTTGGAGTGAAGAGCAACCAGAAGCCGTTCAAGAACTGCCCATGCATCCCGAAAAATGCACTGTTTGGTGTGGTTTGTACGCTGGTGGAATCATTGGACCGTATTTTTTCAAAGATGCTGTTGGACGCAACGTTTCAGTGAATGGCGATCGCTATCGTTCGATGCTAACAAACTTTTTGTTGCCAAAAATGGAAGAACTGAACTTGGTTGACATGTGGTTTCAACAAGATGGCGCTACATGCCACACAGCTCGCGATTCTATGGCCATTTTGAGGGAAAACTTCGGAGAACAATTCATCTCAAGAAATGGACCGGTAAGTTGGCCACCAAGATCATGCGATTTGACGCCTTTAGACTATTTTTTGTGGGGCTACGTCAAGTCTAAAGTCTACAGAAATAAGCCAGTAACTATTCCAGCTTTGGAAGACAACATTTCTGAAGAAATTCGGGCTATTCCGGCCGAAATGCTCGAAAAAGTTGCCCAAAATTGGACTTTCCGAATGGACCACCTAAGACGCAGCCGCGGTCAACATTTAAATGAAATTATCTTCAAAAAGTAAATGTCATGTACCAATCTAACGTTTAAAATAAAGAACCGATGAGATTTTGCAAATTTTATGCGTTTTATTGTTTAAAAAAGTTCTCAAGCTCTTAAAAAATCACCCTATATTAAAGATGATTTGTTATCATTGTAAACAGAACCCCACATAATACCGTGCGAATTTAAATCCCCCAGAATCAATCGTGGAGCAGGAAGGGCTTCAACCATTTCATTAAGCTGTCGCTGTCCAACTTGTGCTTTTGGAGGAATATAAACCGAAGCTATACAAATATCTTTTCCTTTAATGTTTATTTGGCAAGCAACAACTTCTATACTAGAAGTTGAAGGGATGTTTAATCTATAAAAGGAATAGCATTTCTTAATTCCCAAAAGCACTCCACCATACGGGGAGTCTCTATCGAGACGTATAATGTTAAAATCATTAAAATTTAAAGCTATGTTTGAAGTCAGCCATTCTTCGCATAAAGCAAATACATCACATTTTTGACTATGCAAAAAGATTTTAAATGAATCAAGTTTTGGCATGATGCTTCGACAATTCCACTGCAGGACAGTGATTGTATCATTTGCGGCGGGTGATAAATTATCCATCAAAAGATACAAAACCTGAGACATTTGGCCATTGAGCTGATAACTGCTTCAAAAAGGTTCTAGCTATTGGAAGGAATGCCATTATGAGGGTCTTTAAGGGTTCAGATATATTGAATGCTGAGAAAATCCATTCTACAATTTCCGAAAACTTCAGTAATCCTGTTGGT
The DNA here is from genome assembly GCF_030247185.1 of Malaya genurostris. Taxonomy (NCBI): domain Eukaryota; kingdom Metazoa; phylum Arthropoda; class Insecta; order Diptera; family Culicidae; genus Malaya; species Malaya genurostris. Next base: position 60,056,419 of record NC_080570.1, on the reverse strand, counting down.
GGCTGTGAAATGGGGCCCACAGGATTATTATCTTTTTCTGTGCTAGATCCTGGATTGGTTTGTGAATTTGACAAACCAGGAGGCACAGTCTTTGGTTTTGACTTTTTTTCTTTAACACGGGGATTTTTTTTTTTTGAAGATGAAATTTTAGGTGTCTTTTTTGGTAATTTGGAGGACGACTTCTTTCTCTTAACTGACCCTTGGGTAGTGATAAACGAATTACCTTCACTATTTTCGTCAGAGTCAGAGTCCTCTGGTTCCTCTAGATTTGAAAACCCGTTTTCGGTTTCCAAAGGGGGGACACAAATGACCGTTTTAAGCCATTCTGCATATGTGCGCTTGGACCGTGCTTTTAAAGAAAGTTTAATTTTGTCTTTGTGCCCTTTAAATCCAGCGCATACTGAAATATCATCATGAGGACTATCCCCACAATAAATACATTTTTCAATTTCCTTGTTGCAATCATTATCTTTATGAGGCCCTTCACACTTAATACATTTTGGTTTATTACTAAAGTAAGTAGCTGTGTGGCCGAATCTTTGCAGTTCGTACAATTCATTACATTTGGAACAAAAAGCCGAACAGGGAGGCGAATTTTATCGACATACGAGGTCTGTTCAAAAAGTACCCGGAATTCTCATTTTTCTAAAAAAATATTTATTTATTCGTCTACATCTATATGGTCCCCTTCAAAGTAATCACCCCTAGATATAATACACTTATGCCAGCGTTTTTTCCAGTCTTCGAAACACCCCTGATAGTCACTTTTTGTAATGCTCTGTAGCACTCTCAGCGATTCTGCCTTTATCTCTTCAATCGATGAAAAACGCTGTCCTTTCATGGGTCTCTTCAACTTTGGGAACAGGAAAAAATCACACGGAGCGATATCTGGTGAATAAGGAGGTTGGGGCATGATTAAAGTATTGTTTTTAGCCAAAAAATCACGAATAAGCAACGATGTTTTGGAACGAATTTTGCTGCCACTCGTTTCATGCCCAAAACATTTGAAAAAATATGATGGCATGAGCCAACTGATATGCCAACTTCATCAGCAACTTCTCTAATAGTGATTCGGCGATCATCCATAATCATTTTTTCCACTTTTCCCACATTTTCATCGATTATTGACGTGCTGGGTCGACCGGAGCGTTCGTCGTCTTCAACGTCTTCGCGGCCATCTTGGAAACGCTTATACCACTCGTAAACACTTGTTTTTTTCATAGCAGACTCACCGTAGGCTCTTTGTAACATTTCGCACACTTGGTTACACGTTATTTCATTTTTCACGCAAAATTTAATACAAATTTTTTGACTCTTCAATTCTTCCATTGTTTAAACTAACAAAAATCGCCGAGCTCAACAAAACACGTCTACACCAGCCGCTACAAGACAGAATGTAAACAATGAATACAGCTGAAAATTTCACCATACATTAGGGACATATGTACCAACACAATAAAAAAAAATTTTTGACCACCGGACTCTCCAGACGCGCGCAATTAAAAAATTCCGGGAACTTTTTTGAACAGACCTCGTAGACATGGGACGGCAACGCAGACCCGGCAAATGTCACTCGAAACGAGTCTGATGGGCGATAAACTTTTTTTCCCTCTTCATGAAATACTGAGTACAGTTGTTTGCATTCCAGTATTTCCACACCCTCAAGCATAGAGTTCTTGAAACGACCAACACCATGCTTGAGTAAATCATCTACCGAAAGACTCGCTTCGGTGACAACACCGTCAATTTCGACATCTTTGGAGGGTATGTAAACTTTATACTCTCTAGTGAAATGTTCCGAAGAGACAATATCATTCGCGTGTTTCGAATTATTAACTACAACACGAATTTTATCGTTATTCCCTTTTATGATCTCTTTGATTGAGGAGAATCATGATGTCAAACCTTTAAAAATGTGTAAAATGTTCAATAGCTTTTTTTTTTTTTTTTTTTTTTTAAATAACTATTTATTGGAATATGAGTTAAAATTAAATTATTAAGATTTAAATTGGGTGTTCAGCCACAAGTGGTGACTTTTCAGCCCTGTTAAATATATATATGATTTGGTTATTACCATGAAGACATCATTTGCTTCCGCAATTCTGAGATTTTTGTGTAGGGAAAATTCTAAACCTACTTGTATTGTGTAATGGGGAAAAGGAACTTATATACTAACTTACTAACTAATACAGAGAGCGAATCGATTCAATTGAAGATTGCATCGATTTTTGTCGGAATTTGCTTATAATATTATGTGACATTACATCTAATGGTTCTATATTTGTGAGTCTGTGTAACTCATTTGTACTAAACCAGGGAGGACGCTTCAGAATCATTTTCAGAATTTTATTCTGAATCCTTTGAAGCGTTTTCTTCCTGGTGGAACAACAGCTTGACCAAATTGGTACCGCATAAAGCATGGCTGGTCTGAAAATTTGTTTATAAATTAACAATTTGTTTTTTAGACAGAGCTTAGAATTTCTGTTTATAAGAGGATATAAACATTTAATATATTTATTACACTTTGCCTGGATTCCTTCAATGTGATCCTTGAAAGTGAGTTTTTTGTCATACGTTAAACCTAAGTATTTAGCTTGATCAGACCATGTCAATTCCAAGCCATTCAATTTGAGAATGTGATTATTGTTTGGTTTAAGAAAAGAAGCTCTTGGCTTGTGAGGAAAGATAATTAATTGCGTTTTTGCTGCATTTGGTTTAATTTTCCATTTTGACAGATAATCACTGAAAATATTTAAACTTCTTTGTAGGCGACTGCAGATCACTCTTAGATTTCTACCTGTGGCTAACAGACTTGTGTCGTCACAGAATAGCGATTTCTGACAACCAACGGGTAGATTTGGAAGATCAGAAGTGAAAATATTATACAAGATTGGAGCTACACTCGAACCCTGCGGAACACCGGCTCGTACGGGTAGCAATTCAGATTTACAATTCTGATAGCTAACCTGAAGAGTACGATCAGTTAAATAATTTTGAATCATTTTGATCAAATAAATAGGAAACTGGAAATCAGACATTTTTGCTATTAAACCTTTGTGCCAAACACTGTCGAATGCTTTTTCTATGTCTAGAAGAGCAACTCCAGTGGATAACCCAGAAGATTTATTTGCTTTTATCATGTTCGTTACTCTGACAAGTTGATGAGTAGTTGAATGTTCATGACGAAATCCAAACTGCTCTGGTAAAAAAATTGAATTCTCATTTATATGAGTCATCATTCTTAACAAGATAATTTTTTCAAAAAGTTTACTGATAGAAGAAAGTAAGCTAATTGGGCGATAACTTGATGTTTCTGCTGGGTTTTTATCAGGTTTTAGGATAGGAATTACTTTAGCGTTTTTCCATCTTTTTGGGAAGTAAGCTAATGAAAAACACTTGTTGAAAATTTTAACCAGGAGTCTCAAGGCAACATCGGGAAGATTTTTAATAAGAATATTAAAAATTCCATCATTACCAGGAGCCTTCATGTTTTTAAGTTTTCTAATAATTGATTTAATTTCATCAAAATTCGTCTCAATAATGTCATCGTGTGATAACACTTGAGTTGAAATATGATCATATTTCAGTGAGACTTCATTTTCAATAGGACTCACAACGTTCAAATTAAAATTGTGGACACTCTCGAACTGCTGAGCAAGTTTTTGAGCTTTTTCGCCATTTGTAAGAAGTATTTGATTTCCTTCCTTGAGAGCAGGAATAGGTTTCTGAGGTTTCTTAAGAACCTTAGAAAGTTTCCAGAAAGGTTTAGAATATGGTTTAATTTGTTCAACTTCTTTAGCGAAATTTTCATTTCGCAAAAGAGTAAATCTATGTTTAATTTCTTTTTGTAAATCCTTAACTATGTTTTTCATAGCAGGATCACGAGAACGTTGATATTGTCGTCGACGAACATTCTTCAACCGAATGAGCAGTTGAAGATTGTCATCGATGATAGGAGAATTTAATTTAGTTTGAGCTTTGGGAACTGAAAGATTTCTAGCTTCGATAATATAATGATTCAAATTATCAATTGCTGTGTCGATATCCGCAGAATTTTCTAAAATAGTTTCATGATCCACATGATTTTCAATGTGAGATCTGTAATCCAACCAATTTGCTCTATGATAGTTGAAAATAGAACTAATTGGATTAATTATAGCTTCGTTGGAAAGTCTGAATGTTACAGGAAGATGATCTGAGTCAAAATCAGCATGAGTAATCGGTTCACTACAAATGTGACTTTGATCTGTTAGAACCAGATCAATTGTAGACGGGTTTTTCACGGAAGAGAAACAAGTAGGATTACTGGGATGAAGAACTGTAAAGTAACCAGCTGAGAGTTGATTATGAAGTATTTTACCATTACTGTTATTTTGCCTACAATTCCACTGGACATGCTTAGCATTTAAGTCCCCTATTACGAAAAATTTCGATCGATATCTTGTAAGTTTTTGCAAATCGCCTTTAAAGAAATTTAATTGTTCGCCGGTGCATTGGAATGGCAAATATGCTCCAGCGATGAAATAAATTCCATGAATGGTTTCAACTTCGATTTCCAAGCTTTCAATAACTTTAGTATTGAAAGAAGGTAAAATTCGATGTTTAATTTGCCGTTGGACAAAAATGGCAACTCCACCACCCATTCCAGTAAACCTGTCAAATCGATGAACCACATAATGTGGATTACTTTTCAATTTTACATTTGGTTTAAGAAAAGTTTCTGTCACAATGGCAATATGAATTTTATGAACTTTGAGAAAATTATAAAATTCATCTTCACTCGATTTCAAAGATCGAGCATTCCAATTTAAAATATTCAAATAATTATTTAACATCACTGTTAAATTTTAAATTCATTATAATATTATTTGCAAATTTCCATCCGATTTGAAATGCTTCAAAAAGTGATGAAGTCGAATTCATTTGGATGATCATTTGAAAAAGTTGATCTTGTAGGTAGATCATTTTATTTTCAGTTATATCGCCTAAATCGACTTCATTTAAAGAAGCGAATGGCATTGAAGGAATATTTGTAGGTAGACTGCCATTAGAAGAAGATGATTTGGTCGGTCTACCTATTAATAAATTGTTTTCGTTAGAAGAAGAACTGCAAGGCGGTCCTGTGTTTTGATTATTTACATTAGAAGAAATAGGTGATAGATTTCTACCTAATATACCAGCATAACTGACATTAGAAGAAGATGATGACGAGGTCGATCTACCTGTCAATAAATTGTTTTCGTTAGAAGACGAATTGGCAGGTGCCTTAGAAGAATTTTCATGTATATTCTGTAAATTTAAGGTCGTTGATTTGACTTGTTGTCTAAGCGAACGAGCGTTTAAAATTTTTTCCCTGACAGGACATTTCAAATAATTGGATTTATGATTTCCATTGCAATTTGAACATGAAAATTTATCAGTGGTTTCGTTCATTGGACAAACGTCTTTCGAATGCGAATTACCACAATTCAAACACCGTATATCCATATGACAATTTTTGGTTCCATGACCGAAGCCTTGGCAACGACGACATTGCGTTAAGTTTGCAATACGATTATGCCGTTTATAATGTTCCCAATGAATTTTAATGTGGGAAATGAAACGTACTTTTTCTAAAGTTTTCAAATTGTTTACATCACATCGCTTGAAGTGTATTAGGTAAAGTTCATGGGAAATTCCAGAGCGTGGTTTAGAAGTACCATTCGCTCTTTTTTTCATAAGTATTACTTGGGAAGGGGCAAAACCAAGCAATTCTTTTAGTTCATTTTTAATTTCATCAATACTTTGATCATTTGATAATCCTTTCAAGACAGCCTTGAAGGGTCTGTCTGATTTTATATCATATGAATAAAATTTATGAAGTTTCTCGGACAAATATCGAATAAGACGTTCGTAATCTTCCAATCCATCCACCAAGACTCGACATTCTCCTCTTCGTCCGATTTGAAATGAGACTTTTACTTCCGGGAGAAAAGTAGAAAGCTCAGTACGGAATGCTTTGAAGTCGGAAATCATCACCGTCACTGGTGGCATAGATTGATGTTTCTTCCCAGAACGACAAGCGTCCATTTTGGGAATTTTTGAAGAATTTTCTTCTATGTCGCTACAATCGGATTCAGGAAGAATCTCGTAAATATTGTTAGACGGCATAGGATCAACGGAAGGGAAATCCGTCCGTTGTCTTTTATTTTTACATTCAGATTCTATAAGATCGTGAATGTTATTAGAAAAATGTTGAATAACGGATTGTGATTTATTCCGTATTGAATTATTTTTAGCCTTAGGCTTGTTGCCTTTCCGGTTGGACGCAGGCATTTTTGAAATTAATGAAATTTTAAATTAAATTAACTAGGCTAAATTAGTCTTCGATTAGACTCCTAGCTAGCCTTAAAAAAGGCTGATTAATTTCTTAGTCACTCTAATATCACTCTTTGTATCACTTAGTCACTCTAATATCACTCTTTGTATCACTTAGTCACTTAGTTAGTGATTCAGGTAGCCTTGAAACAGACTGAAGCCTTGAATCAATGAAACTCTAGGTAGCCAGAAAAAAATTCCAGGAGCCAAGAGCTATACGCGTGCGGTGCGAACGACTGTTCAACACCGACTGAAATGAGTTTATTTATAAACATATGTTTTAATGTGACTGTGTGAGTCACAAGCATTATCATTATCATTATCATCAGGCATTATCGAACCACTAGGTGGACTAATAAGAAGCTTAGCATGATTTGGCTATCATCAAAATGATCCTTTCGGTGCAATGATTCTTTTTGCAAAATGGTTCCTAGGCGGAAAGAATTTCGGTAATATAATTCTTTCACGAGTTGTGGAAATTCAACCTAATTGGTTTAAATATTTTGTTTTATATTTTATACTTTATTCTTATTGGAATTGAAATCGCTTTTGTCTGAAATTCTGAGACGAATAAATTTTATTATTTATTAACAAGGTGAACTATTATTATCCAGGGAATAACATGAAAATATTAATCACTTCCTTTCCTAGGTTATTGATGACACCGAATTGAAAACTTCATGGTAACTTTCATCGGTTACAAGAAAGTATGGGTTGAATTATTTTGCATGACAAAAAAAAAAAAAAACAAACAGACACAGAATATTCAATCAGTAAAAACGCTGCTTCTGCAACTGAATATCATTTTTGGAGGCAGTCGAAAAAAACCCACACCGAAAAACGAAACCCATCAGCATGTGAACTTCGCGCAGCATCTCTGTACTTCGGGTCGGGAAGACTTTTCCCAGGAAGACCACCAACAATCTGATAACGAGAACATTTTCCCGCACGGCGATAAATTATTTATTGAGCTTTCATGGGCTCAATAGTACAATGTGTTCAAACATTTGCCAGTCGGACGATGGAGACTGAACTGCATCCCCGAGGTGGAATCTTCCGACGAGAGTCGATCGCTGGGCGGTTCGCTGTAGGGCATGCTGTTTTCCACGTAGCAATATAATAAGAACCAGCAAGGGAGCGAGTGTAGCACAAAAAAAATATTGAAACAAGAAAAAGGAAAACCATCCAACTGCACTCCATGTTCGGTGAAATTCGCAGCTCGGGTGTGAGAGGTTTGGTTCTGTATTTTGTATAGCTAGCAAATCTGGAAGAACCTGGCGGCAGCACAGCACATTCATATATCTCGATCTACTTCGGTGCTGTGAAAAATGAGCGGACAATAAGTCTTGAAAGAAGATTAACGACATAATAAAGTCAGTACTGTTGGGCTTCCAGGCGGTTTGCGAGAAGGAGGAGGAGGTAGTGGTAGCGGTTGCGAGAACGGGGAACGGTGGTAGAGTATGCCGGTATGGGTTCGTTGAATGCGGGGGCGGATCCATGTCAATTTCCGGCCCACAGCGTCAGCTAGTTACTGCAGTAACCAACCCAACCACTATAGACTGACTGCTGGACTTGCTGACTGGAGAGCACAGGAAAAGAGTTAATTTGCACTGATAACGACAAAGTTTTCATCCGCTCGGTTGGGCTGCGACGACATAATGGGGGTCGATTCCCCGCAACCGAGTGGGGTTGCTACCAGAAGCATGTGGGTTTTCCTTTGACGTGGGAAATATTACGCTCTAATTGGTTCCTCGGAGATTATATTAATTATGTAGCATCGTTAATTGAGTCGTTTTGGTGACGACCCGTTTAGTGTTTAGTAATTGGAGCGGTTTTGTATGGGACAAACGGTTCTCAAATCAAACGAGTCATTTTGCCTGAATTGCATCGAACAGATAGGATTAATGAGTTCGGATGAAAGCTTTCAATTTAATCCAACTTCCAAGAAATTATTTTGACCTAACTTAAGCGGAACAGAATATATGAAGAACTGTGTCAACAATGGCGGTGTATGGTTTCACTGTTGACGAATCTGCATATAACCCAAAACTAGAAGAAATTGATTTTTTTTCAGTACGCTATCAAATTCTTTTCCGTCTACCGCCAGCAGTCAGTTGTAGATGGCTTCCAAAATTCAATTATGTACTTCGATCCGACGGTTCGCAAAATTGTGCCGCCGGCTTATTGTGAGAATAACGAAATCACTTGATAAACAACCAAAGTTTTCCACTGGATTGTGTGTCTGTTTATGCTTGAAAGTATGTTCAAATGTCAACGACTTTCGGCACTCTCTCTTTATCTCTCTATCTCTCTCTGTCGTTGAATGACTGGCTTCGGTAGTTGTTTTCCTATCGAAACTTCATTGCGAGCCAACCGGTGGGATTCCATTATTAATGCAATCAAAATTAAATTTTATTCCTTCTTTGTTTTACAACCCTTTCAAATGGCTTTGGAACGTCTTCAGATTTTGTCGGTTTGCGGGGGATGCCACAGTTATGGTTCCACTGGACTGCTTCTGGTGCCGCAGTAACTAAGGAACTTCGTGAGGTAAGCTTCCTGTTTGCTTGCCGTGCGCTTGAGGCTAGTTGATGGTTTTAAGCTACTTGTAAATTCCAAAAGCAGCTTAAATTTACACAAAATTAGTTATAAACTGCTCTTGATTTTATGAATTATTGAGGCGAATTAAAAATTCGTTGTTTGTTTGAATAACTGAAACTTTAAATTTATCGTGGCTGTGTTACATGTAAAAGTGGTGTTTTCATCTGATAAATGAAATAACTAATGGTCGGTCTTGTTCAGTCTTACATACTTAGATTTGGTGTGATTTTTGCGACACTTTTAGATACTCGTTGAGAAAATTTTGAAACCCGAAACCAACCTAGCTAAGAGCTAGCTATAAAAAAGTTAGTTTAAACTGAAGCTACTAACGTACCTGGGTCAAGTGGTCAGATAATTATTGTTTTTCCCAAGATTTTGTTGCATAGTCCAGGAAATTAGCATTAGCATTTAAGACTGCCCTTATAAAATGAATTTATATAATTAAATAATTAGTAATAATATTATTATACATTAATTGCTCTGGACATCCGGCTACCGAAAATGCGTAGTTTAACATGTTTTGTGTTACTATATAATTCCTACTAAAAATATAATGCATGAAACAGTTAATTTCCGAAGTTCTTAAAACTATGGGGAGATGACTTTCGATAATGCCAATAATTCATACATTCAATCTATAGTATTCTGTTTTTGCCTTTCTTATATAGAAAGGTTATGCAATCACTGTGAAACCGACTTTTAACTGATTTACTTCAACTCAGATTCAAATTAATGAACTTATAGTTTCATATCCTGCTTTAGAATTTCGAATGAATACGACTTCTGGTTTCGGAGTTACGGGGTAAAATGTGCAAAATAAACTAAAAAATTGCGCTCGATTTTCTCAGAGATCGCTCTGTCAATTTTCATAAGCTCAAGTTCAAAAGCTTAAGTCTTGAAATCTTATATAACCTTACCAAATTTCATCACTTTTGGTTCCGGAATGAGAGCATTTCATTTTCAGGAGCGTGTTTTTATACATGACACGGAAATTTCAAGCCAATTACATTCAAGTAGCCGTAATATTCTTCAATTGGCCAGGCATGGCTAGTTTATGGTCAAATATGTTGATTTTTGGTATACCGGATCACCGTTCTTGGTTCCGGAAGTACCCGAAAAGTTCTCCGGTGCTCTAAACCGGAAATCACTCCAATTTCTCAGTAACGGTTAGACTGATCATCGCAAATTCAGATTTAAATGAAATGTATTGTGTTTCCATAAGTTTATGTAAAATTTTATCCAGATCAGGCTTTCGGTTCTGGAAATGTGGTTTCTCTGGCAATTAAGAAGCTTTTCCGGATTTTTAATAGTCCCTTTATTTCCACAGGGAAGATTTTAAATCTCTGTAGTAAATTTAATATAAGTTGACATTAGTTCATTTAGCTGTTATAACATACAAAACTCACGTTTAGTAAATTCCTACTGTTTTAGCTCAGATGTAGCTCATGGATCTACTGCTGCTTCAATGATTCGTTACTACACATTATAGACATATTATTACCAAATTATGTGTGATATTTTTCAATCTTACCGATGATAGATGGATTTAGAGATATAGTTAAGATAGATATTTATCGAACAGTACAATCCTAGAATATTACTTATAAGTTCAAGTTCAATCAAAGTAACTATTTGGAACAGAATGTAACTGTAATTACGTAAATGAGTATTTTTTAACTAAGCGGCGTTCAGTTCACATACGTTTTCTTAACTCTCAAACCATTTTGTTTTGCTCCTTCTTAATCTATTTAATCAAACTGTCATTCTCTTCACAGTGCTATCGCTATCAAGGTGCGCTCAACTTGTTGTTGGCAGGAAATATAGACTAATGTGTATGAAATTGCACCCTTTCGTATACAGCGATAATGTAAAAACTTGTTTTAATACACTTTAAAGAATAACCCAAATCAGTTTGTTTGGCCGTCTACTGATAAAAACTATCACTTGGAGAAGGTTTGAGGTCGATTTAGAAATATTTTTACGGGTTTTTGCCCTTTTCAGTGTTGGTACAAAACGTTTAACACACTTTACCCTATATTTCCGGATCCAGAAGTCGGATCCGGATGAAATTCAGGAATTACGTGTGAGACCACAATACCTTTCATTTGAATCTAAATTTGTGAAAATTGGTTCAGCAATCTCCGAAAAAAGTTAGTGCACTTATTTTCACAATTTTTTGCACATTTTACCCCATAATTCCGGAACCGGAAGTCGGATCCAAAAAATATTCAGAAAATTCGAATGAAACTACAAGACCTTTCATTTGAATCTAAATTAGTAAAAATCGGTTCTGACATCTCCGAGAAAAGTTACTGCAAAAACGCGTTACATACACACATACGCACACACACACACACACACACACACACACACACACACACACACACACACACACACACACACACACACACACACACATTTTGCGTACTCAACGAGCTGAGTCGAATGGTATATGACATTCGGCGCTTCGGGGTATCGGTTGAAAAGTCGGTTTTCACAGTGATTGTATAACCTTTCTATGAAACCTGTTTTAATCCACCTAGTGGTGTAATGATGCCTTTCTTATGTACATATAATATTAATAATATCCATTCAAAATTTATCTCTTCGATTTTTGAAACAAACCAAGAGATTGTTTGTGCATTAACTAGTATAACATACAGAATAAAACAATGCTTTGATTACGTGAGTCATCCACATTTCCACAAACCAAAGTCGGTTCGTACGGCCACCAACTAACATGACATACAAACTCTTCTAGTACGCACTCTAAATTACGATTTAAATGTTTGTTGTATCCGAAAATATTTTAAGTGACGGTGTACAAAATTGAACACACTTTACCCTATACCTCCGGAACCGGAAATCGGATCCGGATGAATTTCAGGAATTCCATATGGGATCGAAAGACCTTTCATTTGAATCTAAGTTTGTGGAAATCGGTCAAACCATCGCTGAGAAAAGTGAGTGAGATCTACAGGGTGATTTTTTAAGAGCTTGAGAACTTTTTTAAACAATAAAACGCATAAAATTTGCAAAATCTCATCGGTTCTTTATTTTAAACGTTAGATTGGTACATGACATTTACTTTTTGAAGATAATTTCATTTAAATGTTGACCGCGGCTGCGTCTTAGGTGGTCCATTCGGAAAGTCCGCTTTTTTATCGACAAATTTTGTTCAACGATGAGGCTCATTTCTGGTTGAATGGCTACGTAAATAAGCAAAATTGCCGCATTTGGAGTGAAGAGCAACCAGAAGCCGTTCAAGAACTGCCCATGCATCCCGAAAAATGCACTGTTTGGTGTGGTTTGTACGCTGGTGGAATCATTGGACCGTATTTTTTCAAAGATGCTGTTGGACGCAACGTTTCAGTGAATGGCGATCGCTATCGTTCGATGCTAACAAACTTTTTGTTGCCAAAAATGGAAGAACTGAACTTGGTTGACATGTGGTTTCAACAAGATGGCGCTACATGCCACACAGCTCGCGATTCTATGGCCATTTTGAGGGAAAACTTCGGAGAACAATTCATCTCAAGAAATGGACCGGTAAGTTGGCCACCAAGATCATGCGATTTGACGCCTTTAGACTATTTTTTGTGGGGCTACGTCAAGTCTAAAGTCTACAGAAATAAGCCAGTAACTATTCCAGCTTTGGAAGACAACATTTCTGAAGAAATTCGGGCTATTCCGGCCGAAATGCTCGAAAAAGTTGCCCAAAATTGGACTTTCCGAATGGACCACCTAAGACGCAGCCGCGGTCAACATTTAAATGAAATTATCTTCAAAAAGTAAATGTCATGTACCAATCTAACGTTTAAAATAAAGAACCGATGAGATTTTGCAAATTTTATGCGTTTTATTGTTTAAAAAAGTTCTCAAGCTCTTAAAAAATCACCCTATATTAAAGATGATTTGTTATCATTGTAAACAGAACCCCACATAATACCGTGCGAATTTAAATCCCCCAGAATCAATCGTGGAGCAGGAAGGGCTTCAACCATTTCATTAAGCTGTCGCTGTCCAACTTGTGCTTTTGGAGGAATATAAACCGAAGCTATACAAATATCTTTTCCTTTAATGTTTATTTGGCAAGCAACAACTTCTATACTAGAAGTTGAAGGGATGTTTAATCTATAAAAGGAATAGCATTTCTTAATTCCCAAAAGCACTCCACCATACGGGGAGTCTCTATCGAGACGTATAATGTTAAAATCATTAAAATTTAAAGCTATGTTTGAAGTCAGCCATTCTTCGCATAAAGCAAATACATCACATTTTTGACTATGCAAAAAGATTTTAAATGAATCAAGTTTTGGCATGATGCTTCGACAATTCCACTGCAGGACAGTGATTGTATCATTTGCGGCGGGTGATAAATTATCCATCAAAAGATACAAAACCTGAGACATTTGGCCATTGAGCTGATAACTGCTTCAAAAAGGTTCTAGCTATTGGAAGGAATGCCATTATGAGGGTCTTTAAGGGTTCAGATATATTGAATGCTGAGAAAATCCATTCTACAATTTCCGAAAACTTCAGTAATCCTGTTGGTGGCTGTGAAATGGGGCCCACAGGATTATTATCTTTTTCTGTGCTAGATCCTGGATTGGTTTGTGAATTTGACAAACCAGGAGGCACAGTCTTTGGTTTTGACTTTTTTTCTTTAACACGGGGATTTTTTTTTTTTGAAGATGAAATTTTAGGTGTCTTTTTTGGTAATTTGGAGGACGACTTCTTTCTCTTAACTGACCCTTGGGTAGTGATAAACGAATTACCTTCACTATTTTCGTCAGAGTCAGAGTCCTCTGGTTCCTCTAGATTTGAAAACCCGTTTTCGGTTTCCAAAGGGGGGACACAAATGACCGTTTTAAGCCATTCTGCATATGTGCGCTTGGACCGTGCTTTTAAAGAAAGTTTAATTTTGTCTTTGTGCCCTTTAAATCCAGCGCATACTGAAATATCATCATGAGGACTATCCCCACAATAAATACATTTTTCAATTTCCTTGTTGCAATCATTATCTTTATGAGGCCCTTCACACTTAATACATTTTGGTTTATTACTAAAGTAAGTAGCTGTGTGGCCGAATCTTTGCAGTTCGTACAATTCATTACATTTGGAACAAAAAGCCGAACAGGGAGGCGAATTTTATCGACATACGAGGTCTGTTCAAAAAGTACCCGGAATTCTCATTTTTCTAAAAAAATATTTATTTATTCGTCTACATCTATATGGTCCCCTTCAAAGTAATCACCCCTAGATATAATACACTTATGCCAGCGTTTTTTCCAGTCTTCGAAACACCCCTGATAGTCACTTTTTGTAATGCTCTGTAGCACTCTCAGCGATTCTGCCTTTATCTCTTCAATCGATGAAAAACGCTGTCCTTTCATGGGTCTCTTCAACTTTGGGAACAGGAAAAAATCACACGGAGCGATATCTGGTGAATAAGGAGGTTGGGGCATGATTAAAGTATTGTTTTTAGCCAAAAAATCACGAATAAGCAACGATGTTTTGGAACGAATTTTGCTGCCACTCGTTTCATGCCCAAAACATTTGAAAAAATATGATGGCATGAGCCAACTGATATGCCAACTTCATCAGCAACTTCTCTAATAGTGATTCGGCGATCATCCATAATCATTTTTTCCACTTTTCCCACATTTTCATCGATTATTGACGTGCTGGGTCGACCGGAGCGTTCGTCGTCTTCAACGTCTTCGCGGCCATCTTGGAAACGCTTATACCACTCGTAAACACTTGTTTTTTTCATAGCAGACTCACCGTAGGCTCTTTGTAACATTTCGCACACTTGGTTACACGTTATTTCATTTTTCACGCAAAATTTAATACAAATTTTTTGACTCTTCAATTCTTCCATTGTTTAAACTAACAAAAATCGCCGAGCTCAACAAAACACGTCTACACCAGCCGCTACAAGACAGAATGTAAACAATGAATACAGCTGAAAATTTCACCATACATTAGGGACATATGTACCAACACAATAAAAAAAAATTTTTGACCACCGGACTCTCCAGACGCGCGCAATTAAAAAATTCCGGGAACTTTTTTGAACAGACCTCGTAGACATGGGACGGCAACGCAGACCCGGCAAATGTCACTCGAAACGAGTCTGATGGGCGATAAACTTTTTTTCCCTCTTCATGAAATACTGAGTACAGTTGTTTGCATTCCAGTATTTCCACACCCTCAAGCATAGAGTTCTTGAAACGACCAACACCATGCTTGAGTAAATCATCTACCGAAAGACTCGCTTCGGTGACAACACCGTCAATTTCGACATCTTTGGAGGGTATGTAAACTTTATACTCTCTAGTGAAATGTTCCGAAGAGACAATATCATTCGCGTGTTTCGAATTATTAACTACAACACGAATTTTATCGTTATTCCCTTTTATGATCTCTTTGATTGAGGAGAATCATGATGTCAAACCTTTAAAAATGTGTAAAATGTTCAATAGCTTTGATTTACGTCTAAAAAAGACTATCCAAGGCCCAGAAGAGCTCTCCTGATATTTTTTCGTTCGGGGGGGTATAGGATTCATGAAACCAACACTACACAGTACTTAATCAAAAGGAAAAAAACTTCTACCTTGAAATTGTTGTCTATCTCTGTTGCACTGCCGTGTTGATCCTCGTTGCTCTAGATGTTCTTGTTGGATGTACCTGGACGTTGATACAATGCTGAAGCTCACTGTAGTGATAGAATACGATGTGATGCTACTGCTACCTGACATCCAGCACCACACGATTTCCGATTCTCTTTTATCTTTACCAGCTGTAACCAGCGCAGGTCACCGGTGTATACCTGCGTGTTGTATGGCAGTGGAAAGATCGAGATGTCTTGTCTCCTTCTTCCTTGTGCTCCGCACCGATATGCTTCTGCACCGAAGTGCCTTCGCACCGGTGTGCCTTTGCACTCTCCTGCTTCTATGTGCCTTTGCACTCTCCTTCTACGATGTGCCTTTGCACTCTCCTGCTCAGCACTTGTGGCTGTATATTGTGGCCTGGGTAGAGCTTAGGAAACGCCCTTTGTTGTTTCCTTCACCAGCTTGGCCCAGCACTAGGGCTCTCTTATGCAGCACGACTATACGTTTTAACGGCTGCTGCCAACAGGTCTCTACCTGTAGTTCAACCGTTGTCGTATTTAACGCGTGTAAACCAACCAGCGTTATTAAACTGCACGCTTCTATACACAACCTTCTCGGTTGAACGGCTATTTCGGAATGTACCATAAGTAGTTGTATGTCCGAATTTTTTACAGTTCGTGTAATTCATAACATACGATACGAAAAGCCGAACAGGAAGACGAATTTTATCGATATAGACATGGCCATGCAACGCAGATCCGGCAAATGTTACTCGAAACGAATCTGAGGGCCGATAAGACTTTTTTCCATCGTCAATAGATGCTGAGTACAATTGCTTGCACTCGAGTATCTTAACTCCCTCAAGCATGGAGTTTTTAAAACGACCAACTTCATGTTTATGTAAATCATCGACTGTCAGATTTGCTTCAGTGACAACACCGTCAATTTCTACCTTCTTCGATGGAATGTAAACTCTATTTTCAACAGCAAATAATTTACAGGTTACAATTTCGTTCGCCTGTTTCAAATCGTTAACAACGACTCGAATTTTATCTCTTTTAACTTTAGAGATTTCTACAACTTCAGAAAAATTTGATGTCAAATCATTTGTAATTCGCATCAAATTTAATTCCTTTTCTTTTTCCGAAAATAGACTATCCATGACCCAGTGGTACCCTCTGGATAATGTTTAGCCCTTGGAGAATTTAAGATTTTACTAGTATCCGGAATCGGATTCGGATGATTTTCCATGAGATCATCCATTACATCAACTGTTTTTCTTTTGTAAATTAATAATATCAAAATAAAAACTTATGTATAGTAAAATTTCAGTTATAACAGAAATAAAACAAAATTTATTTTATCTACCTTGTCTCTGTTCCTCTATCGTAAAGAACGACGTGAAACTCATCCAACGATTTCCAATTGGCAGCTGTTTGGTATCGTTTTCTGCTACCTCAGTTGCTCTGCCGTCGTTGTGGTCACCACTGACTGAACTTGGTGTGCTGCCTGTACCTGACCCCAGGTACAGTGCTATTGCTCTTGGTGGCGATCAAATGTGATGCTTACAGTGTAGCACCTCACGGTATTTGTCATCTCTTTCGATCCTACGCAGCGTAAAAATTCTGGTACCTTGCAGATCAGCACTGGGTTGCCTTTGCACTCCTTCGTCTTCGAACCTTTATGCGCTCGCACCTCTGTGTCTCTACACCTCTATGCGTATGAACTGGATGGCCTTCATTGCTAGCTTTCCAGTCGGGAAACGCCCCGAATATTGCATTGGCGATTAGCTCCAGCAGTTTTAACTAACTGCTGCCATTAAATCACGAGCCAGTATAATCGAAACACAACCTCTTTGCTTGAATGGTTTTTACTGAATGATGAAACTTTGTTGTGATTTTGGATATTTTAACTCTTATTTCAAACTAAACAATGTTAATTTCTACAATGAAGATGTTTGGTTTCAACAACAAAATTTGGTATTGGTTTAAAAATCTCTTCAACTCGGGAAGAGATACAAAATTCAATACGATAGTGATTGAGAATATATTTCACCATCGAATTAATTTGAACCAAGTTGTCTGTCCTCTATGAAGTATTTTTTACAAGAGTTTTCTTACGGATCATAGCACGAAGCACCATCAAGTGATTTACACCGAGTCTTGTATGAGTCTAGTGCAGGTTCAATCCACGGATGAAGTCGATTCACTGTTTTTCATTCGCAGTGAGTCAATCTATGCCTAGTGGCAAACGAACAGTGATCCTCTTTTAAAAAGAAGAAGTGTGTCGGGCGTTGCATTATAAAAACAAGGCTGTTTTGTTCGGATAAACTTGATTGATATTAGTTATTCCATCAAATTGCTTGAGGCATTTTCTCATTTGTAAATGAACTGTCAAAACCCTTCATCATTAATGTTATGAAGTCTACTTGTATGTTTGTTTTTACACTACAAAACTATTACAAAAAGATGCTCTCAACTCTCCAGTGCAGTGTTGTGAGTAGAAAAAAAAAGAATAAGTTGGTTGTGCACTGTTTCCAGTATACCTCTGGTTGTTTATAAGTTATGAAAACACAACATATTTGTAGCCACCAGACTGTAGAGCTCACTAGACCGTATGGCAAACCGCCATTGACGATGTTGGTAACAACTTGTGGTAATAATAAAACCGCGTGATAATAATCTATCTATCATATTTGCACCATTATGTTGGGGGTAGTTCAAAAGTAGCGCAAACAAATGCTTTTCCCGGTTCCCTTATTAAACCGAGCACTTGCAGCATCCGGAGAAAATGTTCCCTCTTCGGAGCCCGCAGTTGTCGTAAAACGGAACGAGCGACACCCGGTACTGGACGGACGAGGTGGAGGAGGAGAAAGAAGAAAAAAGAAACGTTATAGGCATCCTCCGCTCGGAACAGAGGGTGGCAAACAGTTTCTACTAGTCTCCAGTGCAGCGGCAACGCAACAGATATTTTTTTTGCTTCCAAACAATTTGGAGCATCCTCACCGAGCGACCGGGACGACCGTACTTCACTTCACGTCACTTCAGTTGGTTGCCTGGAGGGTGTGTATGTGTGTACGCGCGCGAAAAAGAGCGAGAGAGAGAGTGAAAGGGAAAGAAAAAAAACGTGAATGAGTGCTGAGATACTTGTAATGGGTGGATTGGTCGGTCGGTGAAAAGCGTTTTTTTCGCGCTATGCTCGTTGAAAAATAGATGAGATAAGGGAGTTGGCAGGGAAAGAGCAAAATTGTACTGAGATTTCCTTTCGCTGTCGTCACGTTCCGCTTCCATCATAATAATACCATGTCAGGAGGAAAAATTTCCGAGTGAAGACCCGATGCAGAGAGATTTGAGAAAAAACAACAGCAACTGATGCATTAAAAGCTACTTTCCCGGTTCATCTACCCGGGAAAGGATGTTCGCTGACCAGCCGTGTGTAGCAAAGTTCGGATCTATGGAAGGAAAACTTTTCCGACATCTTCACAAGTCCTCAAGCTAGCTGGAAATGTTGTGCCGGGGAAAAAATACACTACATCACATGGAACGGATTATCCAAGCTTTCAACGAGATACAACCGTGAAGGTGCGCCACCACACAATCCTCTGTGGTACTCAAGTTCTCCTAGCATGCCAGGTTATTTCGACTGTGCGGAACATCGCATCGTAGCAGATCTTATCTTACTTTAACTTACGATTGTCATCCGTTCTCACTCCAGAGAACGCAATCATTTGCATGTGGTTCGCATTATTGGCAAGCATCCTTTTTCAAGTAGTCTGCTGCTAGACGCTGGAGTATCACGCACCAGTACGAGACACGTGCCAGGCAACGGTTCACCGTGTTCTCTCAACCATAGCGATTGAAGTATTAAATCTAATGGGAGCATGTTTGCCTCTAATAGGGTCACATAGATCCTTTTGGAAAAAAAACGATGACGCCATTCGCTCGTAACATTACCCGTTGGCAAAGGAAAGGGAAAGTACTCAAAGAAAGTACCGTAGCACAGTGGTCGTTTTTTGACAGTATTAAAAACGAGATTTTTTTTTCTGTTTCGGAGAAACCTACCAAACAAGTTTTTAGGTTTTCAGCAATGCAAAGTACGTCTTTTCGATAAATTCATGAAACTTTTAGCTTGATACTATCGTTTAATTACTGAAATTTAAAAAGTCAACTAATTAAATAAAACCGTACAAACAGAGGAGGAACTTACTTTTTTCAGAGCTGACCCGATTTTCACGAACTTATATTCAAATGAAAGATCTTATGATTCCGTAGTCTTCTATTGAATTTCATTAGGATACGACTCCCAGTTCCGAAGTTATAGGGTAATATGTAAAAATTAAAAAAAAAATGCGCACTCGATTTCCTTGGAAACGGCTTAACCGATTTTCACAAACTAAGATTCAAATGAAAGGTACTATGGTTTTTTAAAAATTTCTCCAACATTTTATTTGGATTCGACTTCCTTTTCCGGAACTAAAGCGTGATAAGTGGAATATTATCAATTTTATGAGTATTTTTTCAAGACGATGGTCAAAATCAGGTACAAATTTAATAAAACTTTCTAGTAAATTCTTCTTGTTTGCAGAACTTCGTAGGTATATAAACTTATTTCGGTACTATTGGTCCTCAGGGAAATCCAGAAGCACCGAAAGTAGTGAAGAAACACTCAAAAAGTAGAGCTCACGTTGATTTCTCTGGGATGCTTGAACCGTTTTTCACAAATTTTGGTTTAAATAAAACTCACATTGTTTCAAAAGCTACTGTGAAATTTTATCCGGATTCGACTTCCGGTTCAGCAGTGACAGGGAGATGAGTGTCAAAGTTTTCAAACCGACATATAGAATGATAATGCAACAACGGTACGTGCAACGTGGAAGAAGAAAACACAAAACGAACGATGCGTGCTTTGTTGTATTTCGTACACGCTATAAAGAAAACGGATCGGTTACGAATGTCTGCTACCTGTGAGTGATTCTGGTAAAAAACGTTGCTGCGGTTGATGAAAATCTTAGCTCTTATCCTAGCTACAAATGCAAAAGTTACAGAGAAGCATGTGCGCTTCGTTTCTTAGATTTCCTTTAATTGGTTTCATCGAAATAGAGCATGAGCGACCACCCCTGGTTGCTACTCCGTTACTAATCGGGATTAGCTGAAATTGTACAGAGAGTTTCTAGATGATCCGACCTGGGACTTGATATATTGTTGTGACATATTCTAAAAAAAAATTATGAAATCTTTTTAAATCACCAAACAAAGGTCAACAAATTTCACGCGCGACTTGATTACTTTTTTCCGCTTTGTTATTATAATTATTTACTACAATTATTAATTGGTTATATTGGTTGATCTGGGCAGCCGGCTACCGAGAGAAAATTATTAATTTATCAAACAAACAAGTATTTTTTACTGTTTATTCAATATACTGATATATGTCATCTCTGTTATTAGTTTTGTAATATTAACGAATTTGCGCAATAGTTGAATTTTATCTATCAATTTATAATCTTGAAAGACAAGCAATAACATAGAAGAAGAAAACATATCAAATAAAACTTCTATTCAAAGCTAGTCGCAAATTGAAAAGTCTATGGAAGGGATAATGTAGTAAAATAGAGTAATCAGAAGTGAAACGTTGAAAATATCTAATAACTGAAAAAAAAGGAACTCCTGCAATTATCACCTTTTACGACATGGATCTATTTTTGGCTCATTTTTTCCGCCGGATTCCACACGGTATCTAGCCTGGTACTGTCCGGAGAAAGATAATAGGTACTATCAATCTCCTAGTGGACCCCAGCCCTTGGTTTCATCGAAATAGAACATGAGATAGTACGTCAACCAATTGGAATTTGGGCAAAGTTTTTGTCTCTATAATCAATATTCAGAATGAAATATTATTTCACGGGATTTTTGCTCTTTTCATATGGAAAGGTTATACAATACCCTGCGAAAACCGATCTTTGTACCGAGGCACGAAGGCCATTTCAATCTGTTCATTGAGTACGTAATTTCTGTGCACTCGCTTTTCTCGGAGATGGCTTAATCGATTTTCACAACCTTGGATTCAAATAAAATGTCCCAAGATGCCATAGGAAAAATTTCAAATCAATCTGTCTTCCGGTTTCGGAATCACAAGCTGATTAATGAATTTAACTTTTGAGTTTCAAATTTCTGATATCTTACTTTTCTCAGATATAGCGTAAAAGATTTTCACAAACTTTGGTTCATATTATGGGCCTTAAAGTCCCATATAAAGCTATAAAATTGTGAAAAGTGTTGAAAAAAAAACGGCTCCTAAAGCGACGAAGCGAAAGAAAGAAACATGAATTTTAATTGCTTGCCATACGAACCAACTTCGACTATTCCGGTTATAGAAATCCGGTTTCAGAAGTATTGGAAACAATGATACAAAACTGTCCTTTTCGCTTTTCTTCAAAATGGCCAAATCGATTTTCACAAACTTATAGATTCAAACGAAAAGGATACTAGATCCGGTTTTTGAACTATGGGGTAAACAGGATTTGTAGATTTTGTTAGATTACGTTCGAACAACGTTTCCAAATTCTTTTCATTGAGCAGTTGTTTTTTGCGAATTCCTCACTAATATAGATGATGTTATAAATAATATGAGAAAGGCATCATTACACCACTTGATGGATTAAAACAGATTTTATTATGATTTGTTTTAGTCTTGTTAAGACGTAGAGCTGCTTTGGGCTAGTTTTTAAATTAGATCAGTGTCTAACGAGGAAAACGTATTGAAAAAATTACATGCGAATAAAACTATGTAATGATGAACCGCGTAAAGGCTGTCGCATAGACGGGATTCGAACTCGTAGCTAGCTCCTATTCGGGGAATTTGTTTTGCCAAATAAACTACCATGCATATGAAACACATGAAGAAATAGCCTAATTGGCTAGAAGAACCGAGCATGCTTCACTGTGCTCAGGCGCTACGGCATTCAATTATAGTCATATCTCTTGGCAACTCCTCCACCACCAATCACTACACATCGTATCGCAAGTCTATCTTCACTCAGCAGCAGTGTCAGGAGAATACGGCGGGTGCACCTAGCTGCCTTGCTTTTCAATTATTAACATGGATTTTAATCGTACAGAAACTGCTTGTTGAGTTACTTCCAATGATTCTGGAAGCTCCTCTTACGTTTGAATCGGATCTTCATCGAGTAATACCTCCAACTGTTTGTTCTTGATTGTAAACTCGAAGCAATATGAACCTTATATAGCTGTTACTGTTCAATATTACTAACAGTCAGAGCCATCTTCTGAAAACGAACCAAACTAATTTGTACTCCTAATATTTCAAACGGATATTTGTGCATAGTTATGATTTTTGCTGCTAGTAGAATATAAATTTATTTGAAGTTACGAGAACATTATGAACACGTAAGCGTATGTGCAAATCGTTATCAGAGATATGATTGTAACAGACAATTTAAGCATTAATTCAGATGGCTATTGATTGATAGCGGCAAGGTAATGGCAACAAATTGGAATAAAATTTTTGTTATAGGCTAGAGGTGAAAAGGTAGTTTGAATACTGCAAAAGTTTAATGGCGTGACGCGCCACTTATGCCAATTAGTTTTGATTCCTGATAAGTTAGCCTACAAGTATAATTTTCGAGCATTAGAAGGTTTGTTAATTTCACAAATTGTTTTTGATATTAGTATAAACAAAGTTTATTTGAAAGCGCGTTGAAATTCAATGAACTAGAATTGAGTTTTGCTGGACAGTTTGAAGTTCGTTGTAAAATTTGTGCATCGCATCAATTTGTCATTCCAAATAGCATTTTTTTTCTTATAGTTGCAAAAGTTGTTATTATAGTTATTGTTAATGACAAGTTGTAACAAATTTACTTCATATTAGTTATTTGCATGTTACGTAAAGTTAGTTTTTAACTTATTATTTATCTCCAATACGTCACTATTCAAAACGACGCTTTTTGAATCACTCAAATAGTTAAATGTAAGTAACAATCACTCATTTATTTTATTGAAAACTAATCACAAATAAGCAGAAGTAACAAAAAATGTTACTTGGGCATTATCGAGAAAATTGTGCGACTAGCAAAGTGTGCTGTTTGTCGATTACGTCTCTTGTTAGATTATATCACCGAAATACTAAATGCTTATCATGATCTATCACACTTTTAAACTAGTATAAAACTTGTCTGAATCTGTGGAGCCACCATTGAACTATGCGCTTTATCGATTACGCCTCTTATGCGATCATTACACCGGAACGAACTATTTGAACGTTTTAAATATGATCAGTATCTGACGGGAAAACAGATTGGAAATTCGACATGCGAATGCAATTATGTAATGAAAACCGCGAAAATGTTACCGCAGAGACGGGACTCGAACCCGTAGCTAACTCCTAATCGGGGGAATTGTTTTACCATTTAAACTATTCTGTATCTGAAAACACAATTGATTAGAAGAACCAAGAATGCTTCAATTTACTTGGTCACTACGACATTCACTTTACAGTTCTATATCTATGGAAACAAATTCAACAGAAACACATACATCAATCACGAGTTTACTTTGCTGCCGACCAGTGTTGGTGATTGCCGAAAATTTGACAGAAGCTGCTATATTGCTATCTATATTGTATACAACATTTTCAATCCGGTAGAAGATGCTACAAGAACTCGAGTCTCTCAAAGCATGAACCGCGAGAGAATTTTTCTACATTCCTTCGCTCCACTTCATACTCTGAGTATTTCACGGCCCTTAAAAAATGTACAGTCTGATAATGATCGTTGCTGTGTGGAATTTCCCAAGAAAGAATCGCAAGTTGAAAATTATCGCAAAAAATCGAATCGATGATTCAACTTGTGTGGAGCATTCACAGACATTTTCATAGACACAACTTCTACAAAGGTTATATGCACATAGTTAGAATAATCGGCAATAGTAAAATGATTCTATCGGAATTATCAACGATCGCGGAACGAGAATAACCGACCGTTTGTTGCTTTAGAAAGGATCCCCACAGCAGCATGCTAACCTTTGATTCTCAGAAATGTAATCGAGAGAAATTCGCTCTCGCACTGGTGTCGATTCTATGTTAAATGAGCCATGCCGGGTTTTTGTTGTTGCTATGGTATCCGTCTCTCTTTGATGGCACTGATTCAATCGTGTGAAGAGTTGCCAGTGAGCGTTCTTTGATACGATGAAAGCCATCCTTGCTGCCGACACTGTTTTCATTACAAAATTGCATTCGCATGTCAATTTTCCAATCTGTTTTCCCCATTAGATATTGATCATATTTAAAACTAGCTCAAAACGGCTCTATATCTTAACAAAGGCTAAAACACAAATCGTTCTGTGCCTACCTTATAAATTTGAAACGGGTTCAAATTTCAGGTCTAAATATACCTTTTAAAAATTCTTCTGATCGCCTAATTTTCTCGGGAATAGCTTAATCGATTTTCACAAGTTAAGACTCGTTAGAAAGCTACTATTAAGCCATTGATGAAATTCAAAAATCAAATTTCTATTACTTCTGGTTCCGGAGATATAATGGTATAAGTGACGTAATCGTAAATACGCCATTTATCTCTTACTACAAAATTTTCTCGAAGATTACTCACAAACCATTTTCTATTAACTCAGGATTATTTAAAAGCTAAAAAGATGGTCATTGATCATGTTTGAAAGGATCGTGGAGAACGTAACCGACAAAATGCAGTGTTTTTTCATGCGCCAAAAATTTCTCGTAGATGCTGGTACAAGCTACTATTTGATCGTTTGATAAGTTCACAGTACTAAAGACCGAGTATTATTATAAATGTTTTAGGGACACTATTTAGAGGGCAAGAGAATGGCATTATCACCTCACTCGGTGGATTGAGAATGGTTTTGTCGGTTACGTCACTTATACTATCATATCTCCTGACTCGGACGATCAAATCAAGAGCCATTTTAGTTTATCAAATAACTCAATAATATCTATCGACCAAAAGAAACGAGTGAATGAAAGAAAATTCAATTTGTCGGACACGACACTTATTACACACTTAAATTATTACGGTTACGTCAGACTTTACGTACTCCAATTAAAATAAAACGATGTACACGTCTTCAATGTGACAAACCGATCATATCACATTATTAAACTTTTTCCATGTTCTCTTTATTCAATTTCAGTGTCATATCAATATGTTCGAAACTTCCTCTTAACACTACGCACTTTCACACTACACTTTAATTTGGTTGCTAATTTTCTCTAGTCATTCTAACGATCTCCAATCAATTGTTCGACCATTGGAGGAACACGTACCTCGAGATTTTTTATTTATTTTTATTCAATCTATTGAATAGTCAGTTTTGTTCGTGTTTTTACCCACTGTGTCATGGTTCAAGACAGAGAGCCTTGAACACAACAATTCCTCTTGTATAACAATCATCTTTTCTTTCAAGTTTAGTATTCTGTAGAATTTTATACTTTTGTAGCCATGTCGAATGTATCAAAACACGTTCGACAGCAGAAGCAATTCTTGGTAAAAATCACCCTAACGAGACGGAAAGCTTGAAAATATAGAAGATTCAGTTGCGAGTCGCAATTAAAGCAATAGGAGTTTTTCTAATTTCGGTTTTGAGTGCCATTTTCTCGAAAACGAAAACGACTGTTGTTGCAAAATGCAAAAGCAGTTTTCTTCGTTATCGTGAAGCAGAAATTCATAACAGAATTATCATTCTCAAAGAGGAATATCAGTTTGTTTGGTATTTTTAGAACTTTTCTATATAAACTGATTTTGTTGTCATGAAGAGTCATCATACAGTAAAGGAGAAAACAATTTTTGCATTTTTAACAATGAACGTGTTTCTAAGATTGTAAGAGAACATTAACTTGATAAAATGTGGCTCACTTGATATAGAAACGTACAAAATCAACTCTATCCTGGGATCATTTTGGTGGAATATAACAATTTTAACAATCAATATATGGACTTTTATTCACTTTACCGGAAAACAAATCAACAATCTTTTGCCGTTTTGGTTTATTAATTTATTTGGAGCAGGAAAAAGCCCAATGGAGCTGAAATATAATAATCTCTCACTCCAGCAGGCATAAAACCTCCTCATCGTTTATATCAATAGATTACAACAATCCAACAGATACATGTAGGTATGTACTTACAACTATCAATTAAAATTAACCCTATCTAACTAACACTACAGTAATTAGATGACACTAAACCCATCGGATAAACTATATATATTTAGCATTAAAACTAGAGAAGAGAAGAAATATGTTTTAAAAAAAGGGGTGGGGGGGAGAAGGAGGGAGTGGTGAATGAGAGTTGGCGAACGAAACGGGGTTAGATCCGGCATGTAGATCTTATTAGTGGTCGAAAAAGATGGTGGAAGACGGATAAAGAGAAGAGGGCGAGCGAACGTGGTTAGAACCGAAGTAAAGATCTAATTAGTATTCGAAAAGATGGGAGAGAACGATGAAGAGAGGAAAAGAGGAGATACAATAGGATTAGTTTCAACGAGCGAATTTATTAGTTTTCAATGGAGATGGCGGAGAGACGAAGGGGTGGTCGAGTGGAAACAATTAACATTAGTACTATAACTGCAAACATAAAGAATCATGGAATAATCGTTGTATCGCATTACGAGAGAGATGAAAATCAAATTCCTGTGAGCAGCTACTGCATAAACGACACATACTGGAAAAAGGTTCATTATATCCGTAGTTGGTTCTAGCATGGGGAATTCGTATAAATGGATGAGAACGAAGACTTCGACGATGAAAGTCAAAATTGATCAATTGTAAGAGATCAGGACTGTCAACACGTGATTGAATTAGATCAGCAATGAAGACAGCTTTGCAAACGTTCCTACGTACAGACAGCGGATCTAGCTCAATAAGCCGACAGCGATCTTTGTAACTAGGAAGGTTGAATGGGTCCCTCCATGGTAGATTGCGGAGTGCAAATCTAACGAATTTTCGTTGAACACTTTCGACACGATCAATGTCGATTAGATAATGAGGTGGCCAAACGATAATGGTTTCGATGAAACAAAGAACTGCCATATCTTTCATTACCGTTTATTCGTCAAGTTCAGTGATCGTTTCATTTGATAATCCATTGCTCACATTTCTTAATCGGTGAAATTAGCTATTGGATGAGTTGAGAACCTTTTCAATGTTATTCGCGCTGTTATCACGGTACCTTGACGTTTCTCTCGAAAGTAGTGGTAACAAACCAAATTTGACTAAAATTTTAAATTTTAATATTTATTTAATTTGAAGAAATCTGTTTCTTGTATCGGTTCGAGCTCATCGGCTTTCATTTATAACCAAAATTTGAGTGTTCTGTTTCCAGCAGCAGCAAATCGTTTGCTAAATCATAAACTTTCCACCGAACTTAAAAAATATATGAATTTTACTCAACAAAAGATGCAATTCGTAAAACTCAACTTGTCAAATGACGCAATATTCCATATGTACGGAATTTCACAGGCTCCGAGTGTAAATAGCACCCGGCTGCCAAGTGCCGCTGAACGAATTTATATATTTCAATATATATATATATATATATATATGTGCTTCTGTGGTTCAATCGACTAACTGGCGTGCTTTGTGATATAATGTTTCTCGGTTCAAGCCCCGCTATTGCTATCGATCTTTTGTTTTTATTTCATTCACATAATTTTACAGATTCTTAAATTTGTGTGAAATACGACGCTCCATTTATGTGCATGTTATAAGATGTTGAATCACAACATTTTTTACTGTGCAGACGCCATGCAACGTAAATGCCGTGTGTATATAACTTCAGGTTTTTGGCCTGGTTAACCCTTAATTGCATGATTTTTCAAAACACAGCCGGATTTTTTTTTATACACAGCTCGAAAAAATCTTATGATTTTACATCTTATAAAATGCACATAAATGGAGCATCGTATTTCATACAAATTTATTTTCAAGAGCAGGTAAAATTGTGTGATTTGAAAATTACATGTCTTGAATTCGAATGAAATAAAAAACAAAAGATCGATAGTAGCAGCGCGACTTGAACCGAGTAACATTAGATCACAAGGACATCGATTACTTGACTGCATCGCAGAGCTCTTATTTGTTCTTTGAATAATTGATAAATATAAATCCATGTATCGGAACTTGGTAGCCGAGTGCAAATTACACTCGGTGTATGTAAAATTCCGTGCAAGTGGAATAATGCAACATTTGAAAAATAAAGTAGTTGTGAATTGTATCGTTTGAAAAATTCTGTCACCAGTAAAATTCAAAAATTTTTCTGTGTAGTTTAAGTGGTCTAGAACACGAATAAAATAATAAAAAAAAATCCCCCGACATAACTACTCCTTCAGGGGTGAAAAAACAGTCTGTCTCATATATGGACATTGTGCATTAAATTATTTGAAAATCACGAAAATCAAAAATTTTTTTTATTATTAGTATGGTAGATTACAAAACAACCAAAAAAAAATTTTCAGATTATTTCAGCGCTCCAGAATTTTTTTTGAAATAGCAGAAATCAGCTGTGTACGAAATTCTCATTTTGTGTCAGGTAGATGCCGCTAACTTTTCTCGATATGAAGGGAATTCTATGAATTTTTTTGTGAGTTGAGAATTCGTCCCAAATATGGAACATCATGCGATCGGTGAAAAATATACTATAGGCACAACGTTTTGTAGAATTTATTGAAATCCCATATTTGGGACTCAATGCAATTAAGGGTTAAGAGTCAGGTTAGACTACTTCCGGTAATTCCGGAATACTGGAACCGGTTTAGCCGGAGTCCGCTTGTTTTAATCAATTTGATGCTTTCTTCATCCTTGTGTTCCAAAATACATCGTTGAAATTGATGTGTGTTTTTTACTCATCACACACATCGAAAAAAACTCTGTGATTTTACATCTTATTAGATGCATATGAAAGGAGAGTCCCGGCTCACGCAAATTTACGTGGAAGAAATTCTATGACATGTAATTCATTTAAAAAAAAACAAGGAATGCTGATAGCGACCGCCGCGACTTGAACCGAGAATCATTGGATCACAAAGTACGTCTGTTACTCGACTGAGCCACAGAAGCACACATCTGCTTGGCTGGTAAAAGGTGCATTTAATTCATACAGTCGCACCTGCCAAATTCAAGCTAATCTAACATTAAGTCATTACAAATGAAGTTTTCCGTCATTTGCCAAATTAGGTCTTTATGAATTACATCGTATAAGGGATTAAGTCACCTGTTAAATTCAAATTTTGCTGGTGTGCCCCCTATAACCAGAAGTCGGATTCGTATAAAACTCAACAGCAGAATTTAGAACTGTGAAACTTTCATTTGAATTTGACACACTTAGAAAATAATTGGAAAAATTTACACCGTTTAAAATGACATATTGCGTCAAAGATGACTTATTTTTATAGTTCTGATCTGCTCAGTAAAACTTCATTCAATTCAATTGAAACCGAATGTGAAACACACTGACGATCTCTCTACTGCAGTTAACTTCACAGTCTGAAACACACAACATTCGCTGACGTACCGAACGGGCAGCATTCAATTCTTCAATCGATTCTCTTCAAAACAAAGCTCAGTTTAACCACCGTCAGTTGACCTATTGAAGTAACAAATTGATGGTTCAAATGAGGTTCATGTGAACTTTCGGATTGGTTCAAGATAATAGATGAAAGACAAACCATATAGCTGAAATATCATTTGCAGAATATACATAAATTAATAGTTTCCTCCTTCAGTTTTCATTTTTAATACTTTACTCCATTTGTAATTCTATTCATTCAAAATTGCTCACTACCAACAGCGAAGGCAATGAAGCAGCTAGACTACTTGAAACTGAGCAAGCAAAACTTCAAATGCCTAGGTACGATTATTCAACTGACGATGAATTCTGGGAGCTTCACTTGAAAATGGCAGCGAAAGTCAAATGAATTTTTATCGATATACTGACGGTCAGTGGTCATAAATTTCATTTCCATCTGATATTATTCGATTGATACTGAAATTTTACCGCACTGATCATGATTCAAGGATTATGACATATTTTTACGTGTACGAGGTTTGTTGAAAAAGTATCGCGAATTTTAAATTTTCATGGGCTACGCATGGTCGGAGTATCTTCACTTATGTTGACAATTCCGGCCACTTTGAATGACCTATTGTGCGTGGACGTGTTTTAGCTGGTCTTTGATTTTCGTCTATCCCGAAAACAATAATGGGATGGTAGCTTCCATTGGGATGATTGAGCTTCGGTTTCTACGCCACGATTGGTCACCAGTTATGATTCTCTGGAGCAATTTCGGCTCGTCCCGGACAAAATTCAACAGCTTCTGAACAATGTTAACGCGATACTGTTTTTAATTCTCCCCGCAAAAATTATTACAAATACTTTGATACATTGAGACCAAATACTACAATCACAGAAAACAGACATACAGGCTCGCATAAGAATTGTATGTAAAATTTTCAATGAGCAACGTGACGAATACTTACAGATGTCACCGCGATCGACACTATTTTGGGTGGTGCATTCACTTCACCAGTGCTGTAAAACTTTATTCAATTGAAATCGAATGTGTACACACACTGACGAGCACTCTACACCCTTCGCAGTCGCACCGAATGGGCATTCTCCCGTCCTTCATTCGTTTCTCTTTCTACCGAAGCTCAGTTTAACCACCGTCAGCTTTTCTCATGAAGCAACATAGTAACTCTTACAATTGAATGAGAGAGCGGCCTTCAAATGAGGTTCATGTAAACAATCGAACTCCTGCAAGATAACGGATGAAGGGTAAACCAGTCATGATAACTAAAATGTCTATTACAAAATTAACATAACTTAATTGTTCTCTTTCTCAGTTTTAATTTTTAATATTTCAAAACACATGCAACTACATTTCAAACAGTCGAAATTATCGATTTTAACTTGCTGGTGATAATTGAAAACTCAAATGAAAACCCATTATGGTCGGAGAGAGTTTTATGTTATCGAATTGATGTTTATGCCTATTCGCACTTGCTCACTACACACACTGAAGACAATGATACAGGTAGACTAATTGGTACTACAAACTGAGCAAGCAAAACTTCCAAGTGACTAGGAACGATTATTCAATTGACGACGAATTCTGAAGGCTTCGGCAACAACAGTAAAATGAATGAGAACGGATATGCTGACAGTCAACGGTCATAAATTTCATTTCCATCAAAAAATAGTCGATTGAAATGAAGTTTTACCGCACTGCACCTCACACTAAATAATTGTTTTTCTCTCGGTAAAAATAACATGTTTATTTCTGTTTTATTGTTATTGAATTCACATGTGATTGAAACGACATGAACATAAAGTTATCTTTAACACATGTAAATAGTGTAAGAAGTGTTCAATATGTTTTAGTTTGAGTATTACTATAATAGACTGGAGAAAATCGTTCGAATAGTTGAGTAGGGGGCAGTAGTGAACTGTTTGTTTCCAGCCTAGAGCAAATTAAAAAATTACACCGGTTTTTGTTCGAGATTGTACATTCGTATAGCTATGCTACAATCAAGTCTGAATCAGTCCAAAGTATGTTAATCTCATAATTTTTATATGGAGCTTACGATTACCCATGTACCAATTTCTCTGACAGCCTTGGATTTACAAACTCGATTGTAGAAGGTTTCGTATGAGCAACTTATAATGATTAATATTGTACTGTATTACTAGCTGTCAGAGGATTGCCTGGGATCGGATTTCCATTCGGCAAGAGTCTCCATTTGGCCCTTTTTCAATTCTGTTTAATTATTATTCATCTTATGCATCAGTTTCTCCACCGCCAGCATTGACTCACTTCCGTTCCAACAGAGATGGTGGCGGAAAACTGAGCGCACTGTTTGAATTACAGTTTCTTTTTTTTATTATTTCACTACATCAACTATAGCTCCGTGAAGCCAACAGAAGGAAAATGAAATGGAAGATTAAATAGATGGAAAATCCAATATCAGCTAGTTTCTGTGCTTTATTATGATTGTGTAAATAGAATTCATTTATGATAATCATGATTGCTTGATTTTCCGGCTAGTGGACCGATTGTTTGAAATTGGGAAAACAACGAAACTGTAGTACAGGATATCAGCAGTTCCGTTTGCAAAAGCTTGTCCGACGTACGCGAAGTTTATATTGCAAGACTATCTGACTGGCGCCCAAATGTTATTTTTTTTTTAATGGAAATTAAATGCGTTTTCAAGGAAATTAATGACTATCTGCGACTGTAAAATGCAGAGACGGAAATGCTTACCATAATTTATCTATTGTCAGAAGCGAATGATACACACAATTGCAATAATCATTACGAACTGTGTGCAATCATTTCCGATATATCGATATCAATTTTGTAGCATTAGCATAAGAGACCGCCCATTTGCTGCTACTCCGTTATTGATCAGAACCAATTAAGCTTGCAAAATGTTTGTCTGAAACAGCTTGCTTGGAAATAGTACGTAGCTTAACATTGTGCAAACTGCATTGATCCCTGCATTCTGATCAATACCGACGCCGGCCACGTCCGAATGCAGATCTACTTGGGAAGGACGGATTTTCAGTTGAATTCATGTTACTACTAGAAACCGAGGAATTCTCTGCATATCTACATGCATCACAGGAAGGGCTGTTTGTTAGTAAATTTTCGAAAGATATAATCATTTGTTTATTGCTCTGGGCAGCTGGCTGTCGAAAATACGTTGCAATTTTATCCAGATAGCCGGCTGTCGAGAGGTTCGCTATCAGTTCATATATTTAACATAATTCATTGTGTTCTGTTTTTTTTTTGCAATAGACACCGTATGTTCTAAATTTTCTAATAAAAATACCGAAAAACTTTCAAATCGAAGTGACATTAAAAATTTAAAATCAATTTGCATCATTTTATAGTGTCTATTTATAGAAAACTGAACCTAACTGAAGGTCATTATCATCCAAGAATTTAATGAATCTCAATTTGAGAGGAGATTTTACCGAATACTGATACTGAAAAAATATTGGCAAGACATCACTCGATCATCATCAACCGAAGAACAACGATACGAAGTAATGTCCATATCCACTTTCTAATAAAAAAAAGAAATGGATCTTCCTCGCAGTCTAAACTGTATTTACACCCGTCCTAGTTAAGAACAATATATCTGCACGGTTTTGAACATCACACCCGTGTCTTAAACTTATCGTTTAAGCAGAAGAAAAATTAAACGTTCCCCGAATAATCGACAGAGTTTAGTCTAGCCCGATTTTTAGTAAGGGAGTAAGTAACAAGATTGTAAATAAGAAAAATATATTTCTAAAGAACGATCTCATCAACGATCCTGCTTCTCCTATTCGCATTGTTGTATACAACGCGAGATAAGACACCACTACTCGCGAATGGATTTGCTGCAGAGTAATTTTAGATTTTCACTTTGAATCACACTTGTAAATTTTCACACATTCCATCTAAACCTGATAGCATAAATCTCATAACACCGACAATGATATGCAGATGACCCTTCGATCGGTTGATCGGTCGTTGAATTTTGGGCGGTAAATTCGCAGTTTGAGTCACTTCAACATTTTTCAGTTTCGCAAATCAGCAATACTGACTTTTAACACTTTTCTCTAATCAACGCGCATTTGCAACAGCTGCACTATCATTCAAAATAACTGTTTCGATCAATCACTTCACTATAAGTTGTTTGATAAACATTGTAATCAGACTTTTTCAAGGGTAACACTTAGACACCGCATTGTGCTCCCAGTGATACCCTGTAACGCTTCGTAACATCTATAACTTACAAAAAAAGTAACGCATGTAATGCTTTGTAACACATAACTTATAAAAAAAAGTAACGCTACGCAAGGATGGCTTTTATCGTATCAAAGAATGCTCTCTACCAACTCTTTACACGATTCAATCAATGCCATCCAAGAGAGACGGATATCATTTCAGCAACAAAAAATCGGCATGGTTCATTTAACATAGAATGGACACCAGAGCGAGAGCGAATTCCTCTCGATAACCTATCTGAGCATCCCGAATTAGCAGCCTGTTGTGGGGATTCTCTCTGAAGCAACAAACGCTCGCTTATGCTCGTTTCGCGATCTGATTCAATATGGGCAGTTGATAATTGCGTTAGAATCATTTAACTATGTGCATATAACCTTTGTATCAGTTGTGTCTATGAAGTGGAGCGAAGAAATGTAAAAAAAGTCTCTCACGGTTCATACATTGAGAGACACGAGTTCTTACAGCATCTTCTACCGGATTGAAAATGTTGTGTACAATACAGAGAAATATCGAGAAGATTCTCTCAAATTATCGGCAATCAACAACCCTTACCTCTATAACTAACAAACATGTAACGCGTGTAATGCTTCGTGACACCTATAAATGGATTCTGGAATCGAGCCTTGACCTAAACCAACCCAAATCAGATGATTGACTTAAACATGAAAGTCGCATATTCTCAGTTGACAGAATTTTCTCCGATCTAAATGAAACATTCTGCAAATGTAGCCTTTGTCCTAAAATGTCACATTGCATACTTTGTTTTTCCAAAATTGATCTAGACTGTCTTTTAAGAAGGGCTAAATTTGTTAATCCTTTCTTTTTCAAATATTTGACGAAAAATGACAGAGCATACAAAAAAGTATTACTCTATTTACTTTCACAAAATCAGTCAAATTTTCTAATAAAAATACCGAAAAACTTTCAAATCGAAGTGACATTAAAAATTTAAAATCAATTTGCATCATTTTATAGTGTCTATTTATAGAAAACTGAACCTAACTGAAGGTCATTATCATCCAAGAATTTAATGAATCTCAATTTGAGAGGAGATTTTACCGAATACTGATAGTGAAAAAATTACTAACCTAATTTTACACTAAAAACCTGTCTTAATCCACCTAGTGGTGTAATGGTGCCTTTCTCATATTACTTATATTTTCAAAAATTTCACTAGAATTCGGTGGAATTTTCTTCTTTTTTAGTGCCAGAACGTATTGACGTGTACCGGTTTTGCATCGTCATTTTGAATAACGATTTGAATGTTTTGACACTCATCGCCCTATAATTTCGAAACCGGAAGACGGATGAAAGTGCACAGTATATTTAAACACAATAAAAGATTTAATTTGAATCATGATTCATGATAATCGGTTTAACCGTTTCTGACAATTCGAAGTGAACTCCGTTTTCTTCACTTTTATGGGTGCTTTCTGAAGCGGAAACCGAGGACTAGTAGTCCCAAAGTAGTTTTATATATTCTCTAACAAAATCTTCCAATTAGATGACAGTAAATTCTATAAAAATATCCACCTCGTTTCGCCATCGCTTGTGAAAAAATACTCTTGAGATTGAACATTTTTACTAATCTCACTGTAATACCGAAGCCGGAAGTCGAATCTAGATCAACTTTTCAAAGACTATTTGAAGAATTCTATGACCATTCATTTGCTTCTTAGTTTGTAAAAATCGGTTGATAAATTTCCGAGAAAATTGAGTTAGCTTGTTTTCATAAATTTGCGCATATTTCCATGTTATTCCGGAACCGAAAGTCGGATCCAAATGAAATTCAGGAAAATTGTATGAGACTATAAGACCTTTAATTTGAATATAAGTTTGTGAAAATCGGTTCAGCCATTTACGAGAAACGTGTGTGACTTTTCTTTTCCTTTTTTGGTGCATATCACCCTGTAATTCCGGAACCGGAAGCCGAATCGGGATAAAATTTAAAAGTAGTCTATGTGACCGTGAGATCTTTGATTTGAATCTCAGTTTGTAAAAATCGGTTCAGTAATCTCTGAGAAAATTGAGTGACATTATTTGTCACATTTATACAAACACACACACAGACATTTTGTGATCTCGACGAACTGAATCGAATGGTATATGACACTCGGCTCTCCGGGCTTCGGTTGTAAAGTCGGTTTTCACAGCGATTGCATAGCCTTTCTATATGAGAAAGGCAAAAAATCGATCTTAAAAATTTGAAGTCAAGTTACAGAAAAGCACCTTTCCTTATTTGAACGAAATGTTGTCCCAGCATCAATAATTATGTTCGCTGTCAATCATATATAGTAAAATTTTGAAGAGTAAATAGTTTTTTAACCAAAATTAGGAGCAATAGGGTATTCGGTGTAATTTTCTCACAAATTGAGATTTATTGGAACCTTGGCAGATTATGACTTTCAGTTTAGTTTAGTTTTTAATAAAAAGACACTGGATAAAAAAAATCAGTTTGGATTAGAAATAGTTTTTGTTTGAAATTTTTTTTCTTTGAATGTGCCCATATAGCAATGTATGATCGATTTGTCAATCACCTATCTTGGGACAAAATTTTATCTGATTCAATAATGGTTTTGTTTTGTTAATCATGTTTTAGTTTTTAAATTCAATTTTTTGCAGTGTGGGACTCGATAAGGATTTTTTCAGTATTTTGCTGGTTTATCCACATAAAAAATAAATACAAAAATAATCGAGTGGTGGCGTTAAATCACACGAAGGCCAATTCACCGGTCCATTTATCGAAATAATGTTGTCGTTAAAATGTTCTTCCAAAGAGTCGATTGTTTCGGCCGCAGTATGATAAATGGCACCATCCTGTTGGAACCAAATTTCGTCCACATCCATATCTTGAAGATTTGAAAACAACAATTTATTATTTAGGGTTCATTTTTAAAGAAACAAGGACCGATGATTCCACTAGCCCATATACCGTACCAAACAATTCATCTATCGGGATGCATCGGTAGTTCTTGAACGGCGTGTGAATTATCTATGCTCCAAATATGACAATTTTGCTTGTTGACGTATCCATTCAATCGAAAATTTGCCTCATCACTGCAGAGAATTTTGCGGTAAAAAAGCGGATCTTCGTCCAATTGATTAAGCCACCAATTTCTGAGTTCTCGGCGCATACGATTGTCGTGTGGCTTCAGTTCTAGCACCAATTGAATTTTGAGTGGCACAAAACCCTAATCTTTACGCAAAATTTTTCCATAAAGTCGATGAACAAAGTGCACGTTCTTGCGCACGACGACGAATCGATAGATTTTTGTTCCCCTCGACACTAGCAATATTTTCAGCTGTACACACTCTTCTCATTCTTGTCGATCGCTTGGCATTTAAAAGAGTGAATGTAGACCGAAATTTGGTAATTACGTACGATTATGTGCACCATAAAAATCACAAAATTCACTATAAACAGTTTTAATTGAACACTGATTTTGAAAATAAAATTCTACGAGTTGGAAGCGTTATTCTGGAAACAACCTATTGATGATGATTTATCAAACAATACTGAATAGAGATGTCACTTCACACTGTCAAAATAACTTTCAGATAATAGAGTAATCCCTATTGAAAATCCAAATGATGTGGAATAAGGCAACCAAAATTTCTAATGATCTACAATCAAACAGTTCAATCAATCATCGCACTTCTAAATCCTCAATTGCACGAGAGTCGGCTTAGATTTATCTTGATTAGAAACCAACACCGAACATTGTTTGTCTTTTTTTTTGTATTTTTTATAGCCGTCGAAATCACACCAATATCCCAAATGTATGCAATTATATCTTCGTGCATACTTGCGATACGGATATCGATATTTAAGCTTCTCTTCGCCAAGCTTGTGTTCAAGTTTTGTATGCAAGCAGTTATTTTTATAGCGTTAAGTTTCTCTACCATTCTGCGATTTCGGTTGAAGCGATAAATTTGTTCTCATTATCAATCGAGTTCATCTTATATAAATTAGAAATTAGTCGCTTCGCCGTGATTATTAGATTAGATTTCACCCTAAATTGCAAATTTCTCCAATACTAACCCGATTCACGAAAAACCAAGAACATACGATTGTAGATAAATGTGCGAGTTTTGTTAAAGATTTTGTTTTCTTGTGTGTTGAAATTGTGAGTGTGCAAAAGAATAAGGAAAAACTCATTTATTGTTAAAACCTGCACGAAATCTTTCAATAAAAACGTTCATCAGGCACAATTTATTTACGAATCGATAGAAAAACTAATTATCTAGTATCATATCCAGAGCTAATAAAAGTCATTTTCATTGACTGAAAAATAGACGAAAATGACAAGAAATTACTGTCACTCTCAGCTTCGCTTGCAAACTATGAGATCGAAATCCATGTCCAGTCAATGACATAAGCGGAACAGTGGTTTCAAAATTGTGCTCATTCCTTCATTTGCCCTTTCAGTCATTTGCGGTTTTCAGTGAAAATCCCATAGTATGCAGTGTCGGTATTCAACCGAAGCTGTGAGAATTGAAAATAACAGAAAAAGGTTTCACAATAACTTTTACCTGTTGGTGCCTGAATTTGTAGTAGTTTTGGTTTCCAAAGAGGTTCTGGGATGTAATTACTTCGATTTACCATATATTGGTCACTTTTTATAGCCAAGCGTCACATAATTTCAATACATCGATGAAAGAATGAGACTTGAAATTCTGCTGTTGCTACCTGAAGACGTTAGTTTGGTTTCGTCTTGTCACAGAAGAAAGAGTGACGTTGGCAATTATGCTCTCTCATTTTTTCGATGAGAAACGAAAATGCTTCGTCTCTCTTCGTTTGTTCTGGTGTCGGTCATTTACGAATGAGACAGTAAAACATTGAAAATGAGACTGCTGGAATGGTTTCTTTCATCGAGAATGCGTGACAATTTTAAGCTCTGATCATGTCAGTTTTTGCAATGACTGGACGGAAGTATATATTGGAGAAGCCAAGTGAAAGAAAAACTAACAGAAATGATGAATGTGTTTGATGGACAGAGAAGATGTTTGGATGTAAGGTATCGGTCGGGTGACGGCCAGGATGTAGACCATGTTCGATGTACGTTGCTACTATGTCTGTTTCGAGTTTTAGAGTGACTAAAGCAAGATCAGAGTGGCGAAATGGTAGCGCGTATGCACGGAATGCATAAGAACGCAGGTTCAAGTCCTGTCTCTGAGCGTATCTTTTTCCAAAAAATTCATCTTTTCTGTTAGTTTTTCTTTCACTTGGCTTCTCCAATATATACTTCCGCTCAGTCATTGCAAAAACTGAACTTAGTCATGGCGGC
The DNA here is from genome assembly GCF_030247185.1 of Malaya genurostris. Classification (NCBI taxonomy): domain Eukaryota; kingdom Metazoa; phylum Arthropoda; class Insecta; order Diptera; family Culicidae; genus Malaya; species Malaya genurostris. The sequence continues at coordinate 60,016,738 of NC_080570.1, read as the reverse complement.
TTTACGTCAAACTAAAATTAATAAATCGGTAGTATCATATGTTCTTGGAATTTCCGTTTTCTTCCCCGTTCTCTATCAATTTAGGGTAAAGTGCGTGAAACCCCGGGATAGGCAGCGAACTTCACCTGACCACGGCGAAGCTCTACCTTGAGCACTCAAACCCTGGAGTAGTTTCAATCATATAAAATTGAAAATACGTGGCTTCATACATTCAAATCGAAACTTAAAAATATTTCCGATCAAATGATGGAGTAATATTAATAATTCATACAAAATAAACTCAGCTGTAAGTGTTTGAAATCTGACCACATTTCTACGTGTACTTTTCCTTCAGTTTCGGATTTGCACTCCTAAATAGAAAATAAAGATGTGTTCCACATAAAAAAACACCCGTTATAAAACTTTTTTGGAGCACTTAACATTTTCGATGTTTAGCCCTTTTCAAAAGACAGTCTGCTTCAATTTAGGAAAAAAAACAAAGTATTTAAAGTGATTTTTAGGGATAACAAATCGAGATAAGTTTTCATAACATTATCTTTTCAAGTTTTGAGAGGGGCTTGAACCCATCAAATCCCTTCTTGTATTCGCGCCTGGGTAACACTATTGATTATTCGACTTTAACAAATAAACAGCCTCTGACGTGAATCTAGCTCAAATCGGCAGGAAAAAAACGGAACAATGGAAAACAACCGAAAGCGGCTCGACAAATGGAAAGAGATTGTGAGTGCTTTCTTCTGTCGGTGCTTGGATCTTCGATTTACGGTTATCTGCTCCCGATGTACGTTTAAAGTTTTCTTCGTAAGTCTATTTGCTTAGGACCGTAAGTAACTGGTAGGTACTGGATTTGAATCTTGATTTACTGAGTGGAAAGCAAAACTAGACGGTAACGCACATTTTCCGGAAGGCGAAAAGCTTATCGATAAGATTTAATATGAGAGAAGCTTTCTTTTGATCACAGTGAACTGAATGCGAGCCTAACTTGTTTGCCTCTGCCGGTCCTTTGAATTTCGTGTTTGTTGACAAACATACAAACAAATTGTTTATTTGACGTTTCCGTATGAGAGTTAGGCAGTTTGACTGAATGATACCAATCAAGTGCAGCATCCCGGCAAGTGACTGCGAATTGAAAACGGCCACCCGTCTTCGAAATCACTGTCACGGACACGTGAAAACAAGGAACGCACACAATGAATTCCATTAATAATGGGTACAAACCAAATTTACCCGCTCTCGTTATTGGTGCGGTTTGCGGCAATACGGAGATGGCCAATAATCCCCATCCGGACATGAACGGAAGAAAATTGTGTCTCTTTTCTTCGTATCACGTCCCGGCGTGACGGTTTTCTCACCCGAGGAAAGCCCCCGCTCCGGTATCAAGCCAAGACCAGCTGTCAATTCGTTTGGGTCATGAAGGAGCGAAACAGTTAGGAAACGAAGGACACACATATCGTTTCGTTGAGGGCAAGACCAGAGAGTAAGGCGAACACCAAGGCCAGCAATTTATTTGTCTTTCGTGATGTCCTACAGAATGATGCTGTTTTTCGCCTTCTTTGGCTTTTCAAGAGGGGAAATAATGTGTGCACCGAGGGTATTATATTGTCTCCTTCGGATTACTGCTGTGCGATAATGGTTGATTTTTTGCTACTGTGACCGAAAAAGCGGAGAAGTTTGGTTGGGTCAAACAGTTCTTCGGGGAGGGATTTCGGCACCCATTTTCCGAAAATTGCCTTCAATGCCTGCTAATGGGAAAACATTTTTTCTGCTTTCGAAGTAAGTCTCGTGAGAAATAGGATTATCGTTGTAACATTCCAAACTGCTCGTAGTCCAGCTACTGAGTTTCCATAGCATCAACATATTCTTCTATGCAAACAAGGACAGTGTATTTTATGATTCGCATGACTATTTTATGAAAGTACGACCATCGGACCGGTCTCTAACGAGTCTCTGCTTCTCGAATACAAATAAAACAAACAGGCTGTTCAACTTTTGAATCCACCAGATCGCAAAGTTTTCTTTCACATTTTCCTAGAACACATTGCCTGGATGCATTGTTCGGTTTCTCACCGGCACCACATTGAAATGTTCTTCTCCAAGTGCATCCCAGCAGGACAATAACAATTTTGATAATCATTATCTCTAATTGAAATATATGTTCACCTGCGGGCGTCGGCGACGGTGTGCATCCTCACTCCCATCCTCGCATGGAGTCCTCGCGTCTACCCCGCCGATGTGTGCCCCCTCCAGTAATGGCTTTGTGTGTTCTTTTACAGTGCTATCAGATTTTCCAGGCCCTCTGCAAGCCTCTCGGAAGGTTTGTTTTCATTTTTCCACTTATTTCACAGCATTATCCATGTTGTTCGGTCTTGTCTAGGCCGAGAACAAAAGAAGATGTTTGCTGGTGGAAATGAAGATTGAAATGGAAAAAAAACAGGAATCTCCTTCCCATCTCTTAAACTAATGAATATGCCTGTTTCCTACCTCTCCAACACTCTGTTTTTTTTTATTCTCTGTCTCTGCGCCATCGGCACAATTGATATAATAGAATCAATTCGATTCCAACAACAGACCGGTACGAGGCTTCCGCCCGCTCGACCAGATACGGTCTGCCGTTTCTGTTTTTCCTGCCATGCAATATTGCGAGCTTAGTTACTATGAATAAGAATTCCATTGTTGGTGTTCTGTTATCGTGATCTGGTTTGAGTATTTTCCTCCCTTAATCAAAACACAATAGACCAACTAGTGGAAGCGAGGTCCGATGTTGTGCTTGATATACAATCTTTTATTTTTTGCTGTGTTATCTGGCGGTGCTTTTTCTCTAATCATGTTTATTTTTTTCTATTTTTTGCAGGTAACTGAACCAGTAACAACCTCAACTAGTAAATATAGAGTGTTATGAAGTTTCAGTCACATACGAATCAACGTAAAGTAAACTGCGATTTGCAATACTTTGAAAGGTATTTAAAAAAAATTCTTTTATACTTTCGGTCGACTTTATCATAAAATAGTTAAAATTTTTATCAACCTCAGCACCGTCTTTTACCAATATCACACACCAGTAGCAGACATCCGTTTCGTCTTTTTCTTCTTCTTCTTCCTCTTCTACTTTTGGTTGGCGTCACGTCATTTAAGATGACACCAATTGATGGCACAGCAACTTAGTCTATATTGCTAGTGTTAATTGTAGTTTATAGTCCAATGCACTATAGTCCGAAACGGGAAATAAGCGTGACAAAAATGTTTTCACTATTAAATATTAGTTTTTTGTAGTTGGTGTCTTCACAAAAATTGTTTGTAATCAAATGGCGCTCCTTTTGATGAAAAAAGTTACTAGGGAGGTCCTTATTTAGATTGAAATCTGAAATCTAACTTTCACAATTTTTCTGAACCAAACTTTTTCATATGAGCCACCAGTGAAAAGTTATGATTCATTTGGGGGTTAGCCAAATTTTGTGCTAGGGCACATAACCGTTATTATTATTTTTACGTTTCGTCTTTGACTCATCAGTGCAGAGCAGTTCGAATTGAACTGCTTAGTACTAAACTCGGCAGTTCAATTTAAACCACTAAGCAGACGTAAGCTATTTACAGAACACTTTTTGTTTTGCAAAGGAGTGCCGAACGAAAACGTGTTTTCGACTATTTCTGGCCGATGCAGGTTTGGTCATTTAGGGGTTAGCCAAATTTTGTGCTAGGGCTCATAACCGGTTCAAATTGAGGATGAGGATAAAAATATTTGCATTTTACTAACTTGCACCAGCTTGTTGGAATGGTTGTCGAGATCATGAAAGTTTCTGATCATAAATTAATCATGGCCAACTAGTTCGAAAAAACCATATTACAAAGTGTCTCTAATCCTCAGTTGCTCAAACTCAATTAAAGTAGTTATTTTGGTAATAAATTAATTAAAATTGTTCTGCAATCTAATTTCGGCAGTAGTTTTTGTGTGTCTCATTTCTCGAAACATTTGTGGAACTAATTTGATGCTATTATTTTGCTGAAGAAAGTATATTGATGCGTTAACGCGTTTAAGAGTTATGCAATGTTTTTGAGTTTTTTGAAGGTATTTTTAAAACTAATTCAAATAAGTTAAAAAAATAACACCCTTCCAATTTTCTCTTATATTTTTGCTCATACTATGATCTTTCAGAAACCGCATAGGATACATTTTTATCGATCTGGCATCTAATGAATATTGATATTTGAAGGTGGACTAGTTTTTGACAAAAAAAATCAATCATAACTTCTCACTGGTGGCTCATATGAACAAGTTTGGTTCAGAAAAATTGTGCGCAATAATTAGTTCAACAACTTTTCTGAAAACAACTTTTCCATAGAACGGTTCACAAAAAAAGTTAGAATAAAAAAGGGATTTTCAGGAGCCACCCTACTTTTACTGGGGAAAATTTATGTAACTCGATCAAATGAAAAGCTAGAGAGGTGCTTTTTTGAGCAAAGTTGTTCAAAATATTATTTCCTACAACTTTATTGTACAATGAAATCATTTTTGAGTTCAATTAAGAAAGTTAGATTCCAGATTTCAATCTAAATAAGGACCACCCTAGTAACTTTTTTCATTTAAAGGAGCACCATTTGATTACGAACAGCTTTTGCGAAGACAACAACTACAAAAAAACTCATATTTAATAGTGAAAATATTTTTGTCACTCTAATTTCCCGTTTCGGACCACTGTGCAATAGACTTTCTTTTCATTTGACTATAAGTAAAAACCTCGCTGCGTGATAACGTCGAGTTGCCAAGTACGGATAAAAATCCATTCTTTCTCGCGAAATAGTTGAATTTTCATTGCACTAACACGATACTACGTGCTCACTCGTCGAGAGTTTCACCGGAAGTGTTTCGTTTTCTTTATAGCTTGTACAAAATATAAAAAAAACACGCATCGGTTGTGTTGTGTTTTCTTCTTCCTCGTTGCACGTACCGGTGTTGTACATATTGTCATTCTATATGGCAGTTTGAAAGCTTTGACACTCATCGCCCTGTAACTGTGGAACCGAAAGTCGGATCCGGATGGAGTTCCACAGTAGCTTTTGAGACAATGTGAGCTTAAATTTAAACTAAGGTTTGTGAAAATCAGTTCAAGCATTGCTGAGAAATCTAAATAAGTTCTATTTTTGGAGTTTTTCTTCACTACTTTCGATGCATCCGGAACGGGAAAAGGAGGGACCAGTAGTGCCGAATTAATTTTATACGCCCAAAAACTAACAGGTTTTGCAAACTAGAAGAATTTATCAGACAGTTTCATCCTATTGTACCTGGTTTTGACCATCGGTCGTGAACAAATACTCATGAAAAGGAAAATTTTACACTTATCACGCTTTAGCTCCGGAACCAGTAGTCGGATCCGGATAAAATGTTCTAGAAATTTTTAAATAATTTTAAGACTTTTTTTTCACACATAACTGTAACTCCGGAACCAGAAGTCGAATCGACATAAAATTCGATAGCAGACTGTGAGACCATAAGACCTTTCATTTGAATCTAAGTTTGTGAAAATCGGTTCAGCCATCTCTAAAAAAACTAAGTGCATATTTTTTCCTCTTTCTCGGTTTTCACAGTGATTGCATAAATTTTCTATATGACAGCCTAATAATTACAGCCTATCACACTGTGAACCTTCTCTAAACTGATTATATTTATTACCGATTTGTATATTCCAACAGATAAGTAGTTCTAATAGTTCTTTAGATAACATTTGGAGTCATTGGAAGGCTTTGATTTTGCATAATGTTTCTCATCGTTGTCCACTATTTTTTTGTAATTTTCTCTAATGCACATCCAATGACGCAATCGCTCTTGTTTAAAGCGATTCTGGCTCTGCGAACGTTCTGCAGCAGAACTACTTCTTGTGCGGATTGATTCAATACTAGGGGTTTTATTTTTGCGTGATTTCGTTTGAAGCTTTTTCAAAAAAGGTCCGTCCCAACGGCCACAAATACAGTACCATATAGAATTTGGATGTCGATTATTTCATTTTGGATTTGCATATTTCAGTGGAAAAAGCTATCAAAATGCTGTACGGGATTTATTTTTGATCGAAATGTGGATTTCCTACGACATTGAAGACTGCTCTGAGTTTTTTTTTCTTACACAAATCAGTGAAATGCTGGCTTTTTTCATATTTCTTTGGTGTGAATTTTGGACTGCGAAAAGTGACAAAGCTCAATAAAGCTTATTCTAGATTTGCACTGAATTGATGATTTTTATCTCCGATTTTCAAAGAAGCAATCTTTATAGTTCTTTAGATAACATTTGGAACCATTAGAACGGCTGATTTTGCATAATGTTCCCCATCGTTGTCTACTTTTCGTCGTATTTTACTCCAATGCAAACGACCAGCAGCAGGATGACGCAATCGATCTTCCTTGAAGATAAGCTGGCTCTCTGAACGTCCCCCACTGAACTGAATTCTTGATACTGAAACTGAGCTCTGGACCTGAACCAACTGGAATGATGCACTTGCCTTACTTCCTGCTCAGTCAATTCAGAATGCACGAAATATATCAAGTGTTAACCTTTTATACCTATCCAGATACGAGAAAGGCGTCATTAGTTTTCTTCTATGATACTCGTTGATACCAAATATTTTAGAAAACTTTATTTTGAATTATTTATGATTATGTCATACGACTTAAAATGTTATCATAAAATAAGCCATAACTAAGTTCAGTTTTGCAATGACTGAGCGGAAATGAATGAATGAATGAATGAAAAACTAACAGAAAAGATGATTTATTGGAAAAAGATACGCTCAGAGACAGGACTCGTACCTGCGTTCTTATGCATTCCGTGCATACGCGCTACCATTTCACCTACTCAATGCTTGATCGTAGAAATAGCTATAAATCCAGAAGACTAGTGTTTGATGGACAGAGAAGATGTTTGGATATAAGGTATCGGTCGGGTGACGGCCAGGATGTAGACCATGATCCATATACGTGCTATTGTGTCTGACTGGCGTTTTGGAGTGACTAAAACAAGATTCAGAGTGGCGAAATGATAGCGCGTATGCACGGAATGCATAAGAACGCAGGTTCGAGTCCTGTCTCTGAGCGTATCTTTTTCCAATAAATCATCTTTTCTGTTAGTTTTTCATTCATTTGGATTCTCCAATATATGTTTCCGCTCAGTCATTGCAAAACTGAATTTAGTTATGGCGGCTTTACGTCAAACCAACTAAACATTACTAAATTGTTGTATCTATTTTGGTAAGATCCGTGAAAAACTCAGAATATGAGGTGGAGCGAAGAAATGTAGAAAAATTCTCTCACGGTTCATGTATTGAGAGGCAGCGAGTTCTTGTAGCATCATCTATCTTGACGATATTGTATACAATGTAGAGAAATATCGAGCTGCTCTCTGCCAAATTATCTGCAATCACCAACACTGTTTCCAGTATTTAATCCGTTTCAAAAATTACACAAACGAGAAATGGTATTAAGATACATCAATAACCCGGAGACTACCATGTTGGATCTTGGAATGACCTATTCATCATATTCGTTCCAAAAATACCCACATTGTAAGAAATTTAAGGGAAAGTCGATAAACCGGAAGTGGTTTTCTTGGATTTTGGAACACCCTCAAACATTGTTTTCCGGTATCTACTCATTAAATCTATTCAGAAAATATCCATATTCTTATGGTATTCAAGGCAAACCGGAAGTCACCATCTTGAATTCGAAAATAAATTAAAACATAATTTTTAAATTTAGCAAAATCCTCTATTTACGAAGAAGAGTCATAAAAAAGATTACGTTATTTAGGATTTGGCTCGTAAGTAGAACTACGTAAATCGAATACTTCGCAGAAAAAAACCTCTTTGAAAACAGATTTCGTAAAAGGATGTTTCACGTATACGGTTTGCTTCTCATCAACTCTCTGTTTATGTCTATGTCTAGAAATGAATAGCAACAAATATATTATGCATCAATATGGATCACTCTTGCGATTCACGAGGGGTATCACAGTGCGGTGGCAGAGAAAGTTACTAAGTTGTTTTCCTTAAAACTGCTCGAAAAAAAATATTCCAGTTTCAGCTTACTTCCACTGACATATTTGACTAGCAACGAACACATTCCTATATTCCTATCTTGAAGAAATTATTCCGATAGAAAGATTTACGTACCTTCTGTGAGTAAACCCGCAAAATAGGAACCTTTAATTTAACACGCGAAAGGCAATGGATATGGAATGTTGTCGTAAAACTATTTATTGTTCCGGAAAGCTGTTTTTGTAACAGAAAATATTCAGTTTTGTTTATTTTGTGTAGCGCAATCTATTACAAATACATTGAAGCAGTGTTGCTAACTTTTTTAATAGGAAACTAAAATCTACATTCATAATATGGAAGCAATTTTCCATCAAACGTTGGTGGAAAATTGATCAAAACTGATATTTCATCCAAAATGTCAGGCTTAACATTCATTAGAGAATTAATTACTTTTTAAAAAGTTTGTTTGAAACTCAATCGAGCAAGCCATTTTGATAACCTCGTTGCACTGCATATATGAATACATAGATCAATGACATACGTACCAAATAAAATGTACGTAATATACAAATTACCAACACAAGTTAACTTGGTTTACTCTTGTTCCTTAATCCAGAAAGTTAAGTTCCAAATCTCGTTTATTGCGCATCAGTATTTTCAACACAAAATATATATTTACACACAATTTACAATGTTGGCAACACTTTTATACATATTCTGTCAAATTTTGACGAATATCGTACGATTAGTTTTTGTTTGGCGTGTATACAAAGAAGTTGAAAATTTTCGTGTGGCGAATTCGGTCGATTGTTGTGCGGTTTCGACGTCATATTCGTGGACCTCATCACCAGTTATGATGCATTCGATGAATGTGGGGTCACTATTTGCGTTGGAAATCATCACATCAGCACGACGCTGTTTTTGAATGAAACTCAGCTTTTTTGGCACCAGCCGAGAAGCGACGCGTTTCAAACCCAAAACATCAGTTAAAATGTATTCGGCTGATCCATAAGAGATGCCCAACAACACAGCAATCTCTCAAATCGGTACAGAACGATTTTGCAACACGATTTGCTTCGCCGATTCCTTGTTTTCTTCAGTAACAGATGTTGTTGGGCGGCCAGGGATCTCATCATGATCCAAGCTTGTACGACCACCTTTGAAGCGTTTATGCCACTCGTATGCCTGTGTTTTTCCTAGACACGATTCACCAAAGGCCTTTTCTAACATTTTCAACGTTTCGGAACACTTAAATCCATTTGCAACACAAAATTTGATGCACGCACGTTGTTTCATCCATTAGGGTAAAGTGTTATAATATGCCCCCCTCAAGAAAACATTTTAATATTTCCAAGTGTATTATTATATTTTCCTCGAGAATGTAAGTATTTCATTGCAATACGGATGAGGAACATAATTTTCAATGGCTCCAATAAAAAAGATGAGAATTGACTGATATAAACACATTTTCCAAAACGGCCACATTCTTAGTTTTTTCGCTCGCCTCAGACATAATGCCCCAGCAGCCGTAAAATATGTCTCACAACAAATCAGTGGCATGACACACAAAAAAAGACATTTTATCCCACAACAATGATGCATTATGCTTCTTAGAATGTCCATAAAGTTACTGTTTTGAGATAATCAGTATGTCAAAGAAATGACGGATAAAACATCGAAAAGCTGCCAAATGAAATTTTTAGTTTTTTCATACTTTCCTGAAAACGACAACCACCAAACTTGCATAGCAGAAAGATCCTACGAAAAGATAGTGTTAGTTATAGAACTTTGGTTCAGAAAAGTCTTCAATGCTTAAGAAAGGAAAGCCAAACCAAAATTTTTTTAAACTTCTTTGTATAGACGCCAAACAAAAACTAATTGTACGATATGCGTCAAAATTTGACAGAATTTGTATAAAAGTGTTGCCAACGTTGAGAGAATAAAAGTTTACCGATTGGACAAGCGCGAGAATTTTAAAATGAAAATTCCGGTTCTTTTTTGATCATAAAGAAAACCAATGCAAATTATTTAGACTTCCAACTATTTCCGATGACATTTTTTGTATGGCTTTTAAATCGAATCTTTATTTTTTATCTATGTGCGACAGTCAAAAATTATTATTATTACATTTTGATGGAGTTATTTAATGTCGTTTTCGTTTTTAAATTGCACTACACAGGTGTAGCGAAAGCTGCACTGAAACCGTTCGTTTTTACCAATTGCACTACACCAGTGCTACACTTTTTCTGCACCGATACCACTGGTGTAGCACTCATCAAAAGTTTGGTGTAGCTCTGTGCAATGAAATCGTTTATTGTAGTCAATGGTTACTGTTTATGTTTTCATCATTTTTGTTCGTTTATCCATGCCATGGTGTAGCACTCCACCGGTGTAGTGCAGTTTAAAAACGAAAACGACATAAGTCGTTCCATATCTCATCCATTGAATTCAATAATGAAGCTCAAAGATGTAACACACTTTTATATTAAATTGTAATTGATTGTATCAGATAATGATTGCAATATCGTCAAGCAAATGGTGTTTTTAGGAATCAGATTTCAGAACAATTTAAAACGAACTATTTTTACTAGTTCGATAAAGTCGGTACTACAATCTACCTAAAATTAATGGAAATAATTCGTTTTTGTGACCCAGTCATTCTGATTCCTACTGCACTCACAACACTCAGTACACTGATGATGGATTTACGCAAACCGGAGCAACATTGAAGCCTGGCTGTTTATTTCAACATTTTACATCATCAATTCCAGAACAGTGTTCCTGCCGGCATCGGTTTGCCGCATCATTCCCTGCATAATCGCTTCGACTGATCAAAAGCCGATGACGTATAAAATAAAAGGTACGATTATACGCGATTCAGTTCACTCGGTCCAAACGTTACAGGTTTCCATTGAAATACCGATGGCACCCAGACCGAACCAGAAACCAATCGGCCGTAAGGACCCTCCCCACTCCGTTGGTGTTATCGAACGGAACGCATCCTGCCCGGCAGAGCTTATGCACTTGTGCACCGAGGAACTGGCAGCAGACTTGCTGTGATTTGTTTGAATGTTTTTTCCCGGTGCATTCAAACTCACCGAACTGATCGGGGAAACATAGCTATGCGGATCTTTCTTTTTGTTCCCGTGGCGGTGTTCGTGGTGGAACTAAATCCGATGGAAAATCTGTAATAACTAGCTACAAACGGAGAGAAATTGGCATCCGCACTTGGACTGATGGAAACAGAAGTGGCTCCAGCATGTTCAGAAGCCACACATTTTCGTAACGAGATCTCCGACTAGATTGGGAAATCATGAGCAGAAATGTTAAGCCATCCAAAGAGCCAGCTGCAAAATTCGGAAAAGCCAGAGTTCCGGTAAAGGCACGCTTCATTTGTGTAATTTCAACTGCGTGAAAATTCGTTTCAACTAGCGTGCCCTCACACCACCCATAAAAAAACTACTCTTCTGTGTGATGATGGCAACCCAACTCTTTTGTGAAGTTTGGATGAAAGGATTCACTTTTAACACGCGTGGCTGTGTGTGAGCGTGTGTGTGTGTAGCGGTGTGTGTATGTGAAAGCACGCGGTTGAAAGGAAACCAAACGAGCGTACTACTAGTCTATGAATGTGGTTCAATTTCGGTTTGGAAACCACATTTTCCACTTCAGTTGGTTGTGTTTAATCCTGGCAATCGTCACTCGGTTGTGGAGCCTTTCTAAATTTTACCCAAGCCACCACCTACACGGTTTGCGTTCAACATTGGCTTGTATGTCGATGAGAAATAAAGAAAAAAAACACAGTGCGATTCCGACATAGATGCTAAGAAGATAATTAGTGCTCAAGTTTTAATTAAAATCCAAAAGTTTGCAATAAGTAAAATTAATATTCCAGCCAGCCTTCCCGATGACATTAGGTATGCCACTGAAATTTTATCATTTCGATAGAGTTAATATTAGCCTAATTCGGAATAGGTACAATTAAACTAACATCGATAAACTGAAATTGAAACAGAAAATCAAAGAGAGTCAATCGTTAATGTTTTTGATGTTCTATAACTGTCGCACATAGAAAAAACATAAAGATTCGATTTAAAAGTCATACAAAAAAATGTCATCGAAAAAAGTTTAAAATTTGTAGAAATGGCTATGGTTTTGTTATATGATAATTACTTTGTAAATTGTGTGTAAAATGTAGATTTTGTGATGAAAACGCTGACTGGAGAGACCGGTAGGTACGTGTTTTATTTTTGTTTTTATCACTACCGGCCCTTATTACTAGTATGAAGTGGAAATTACCTCAAGTGAACGTAAACCCAATTGGGTTTTACACGATGACAACAAATGAACGACAAATTAAGTTCATCTTTGACGTTTAGTGGTGGTTTGTTTACCATGGCACACAGTGGAAGAAGATGGAATATTGTAGAATAGAATAAAATAATAATAAAGACTGAACTTGTGAGCAGACCACTGATAGCTGCCAAACGATGTTCATCCAATTGTGTCGTTTTCGTGTGGAACCTGAAGGGTTATCTGATATGGGAGTGAAGTGTAAGAGTAAGTGCATGCAAGAACGGTAATAAAAGCCACCGTTTCAGGGGGTAACGATACCCCCTTTATCTAACTTCCATTCATATACGAAAATCATTAGTTAGAGTGAAATAAAATTAGGAGCATTTGATTCGAGTATTCTTGTCGCTATAACAGCAGTATTAAACAATTTTCTACTTTTCCTGCAGTATTGCTTCACAGAACCGAAGCAAAGTGTTCGATTTTATCACAATTCATTGATTAAAAGTCGAGTAATCGACAAAATAACATGGTGACACTACTAATGAGATGACTATTGGTACATTATGCCTAGTTAGAATCTATCAGAATAGAAATATATAAGGCCTTCCATTTGACCCTAAAATTTGGAATATCGGTTCTGCAATCTCTGAGAGAGTGAGTGAGATCCATTTTTGGACATATGACTATTATCTCCCGTCGTTAATCGAAAGCCGGGAACCAGGATAGCCGGAATCGGTTTGTTTAGTTGCCTACTGATAATAACTATCGGTTTGTGTAGTTTTGAGTTCAGGTTAAAAAAATTGTTGCGTGTTTTGTTTCGCCGGTTTATGTGACGGTGTACAATATTTAACACACTTTACCCTATAACTTCGGAACTGGAAGTGGTATTCAGGAATTCCGTTTGGGACCACGAGACCTTTCATTTGAATGTAAATTTGTCAAAATCGATTCAGCCATCTCAGAGAAAACCTAGTGAGATTATTTGACACATACACATACATACACACAGATATTGTTCAGCTCGACGAACTGAGTCGAATGGTATATGACACTTGGCAAAAAATTAAACAGGCTCTCTTCAAATATAGCGTCATTACACGTTTACCGTCAAATACTTCTGATATATTCACTACTGTGTTCCTAATTTCATCTCAAAGGTTTTTGCCTTTCTCTATAGAAAGGTATTAGAATTGCTGGAAAAACCGACTTTCGAAAGGAGCCTCGGAGACCCATAGTGTTATATACCATTCGACTCAGTTCGTCGAGATCGGAAAATGTCTGTGTGTGTGTGTATGTATGTGTGTGTGTGTATGTATGTGCACTTTTCGAAGATATTTGAACGCGCTCAATTTTCTCAGAGATGGCTGCACCAATTTCAACAAACTTGGGCTCGTTTGAAAGCTACTGTCGGGCCATTGATCAAGTTCAAAGATCAAATGGCTGTGACTTTTGGTTCCGGAGATATGATTGTATAAGTGACGTAACCGACAAAAAGCGTTGTATTTGAACGCGCTCAAATTTCTCAGAGATGGCTGAACCGATTTTAACAAACTCGGGCTCGTTTGAAAGCTACTATCGGACCATTGATCAAGTTCGAAGATCAAATGGCTGTGAGTTTTGGTTCCGAAGATATGATTGTATAAGTGACGTAACCGACAAAAAGCGTTGTATTTGAACGCGCTAAATTTTCTCAGAGATGGCTGATCCGATTTTAACAAACTTTAGCTCGTTTGAAAGCTACTGTCGGGCCGTTGATCAGGTTCGAAGATCAAATGGTTGTGACTTTTGGTTCCAGATATATGATGGTATAAGTGACGTAACCGACAAAACACGTTGATTTTTACCGCTCTTATATATATAAGGGTGCCAAAATTTTGGGATCAACTCTATTTTCGTAAAGTTCTAGTGCTCAAAAGTTTAAGCACCTCGAAAAAAGCCTTCATGCTAAATTTGACCTAAATCGGACATGCTTAAGGGGTGCTGCCCGGTGGTAAAGGTTTGACAATTTTCGATCTTGAAAAAGCACCATAGGTGGGAGTACATGAAATTTCCAAAATCGAAAATTTTTTTTGATGCCGAAACTCTTAAAACTGCATGAAACATCGAAATTTAGTGTCATCTCAAAAAAATTTTTTTTGAAAATATCAACTTTCTGGGACTTGGAAAAATTTTCATATTTTTTCTAAGTCCCAAAAAGTCGACTTTTTCAAAAAAATTTTTTTCGAGATGACACTAAATCTCGACGTTTCATGCAATTCTAAGCCTTTTGGCATCCAAATTTTTTTTTCGATTTCGAAAATTTCGTGTACTCCCCCCTATGGTGATTTTTCAAGATATATGAAAATTCCACTAAGTGGACTAAGAAGGCTTTTTTAGATTAGCATCACTGATTACAAATAGGCAACGCAAATGTCAAGCACTAATTTGGAAAAATGATGCTGACTGTGTGACATAAACACTGAAGCATGCTTTTGTGAAATACTCGAATCAATCTGAATCAATTAGTTTCGAAATTAGTATCCGAAATTATTTAATAAAATTATGAAACATATTTTCATGAGACTGTTATGAAAGAAGAGAAAGGCATTATCACACCACTAGGTGGATTAAGAAGGGTTTTTATTCATCCTGTCGTCGGTCCTTTATTCATCCCATAAATTAATAATGGCGACAGCCATCAAAACCAAAATATTTTACACTCTCAGGTTCAAAATGTCAGAATTCTTCTTAAAAAGGGCCTAATGCCAACTATGAGCAACACACGATATTTTTAGAAACAGGTGGAAATCCTTTCGACGTTTAAAATTTGTTGGATCGTTTTCGTTACCTTTCGTTTTAAATTTAAAATTTTACTGGGCAGTTAATTTGGAGAACATAAAAAGAAACAAAAACAAGAATTGTTACTATTTAGACATTTGCCCTTCTAAAAACAAAATGCAGAACCAGAGATGTCATTTATACAGATATATCTGTATTGTACAGATTTTTGCGTTCGCATACTGATTTAAATCAGAGTACTTATTTTATACAGATTTTCTAAATTTAGTACAAATTTGTAAAGGTTCGTGAAAAGTTAAAATGGACATCTTTTGTGCAAATATTTGATGATGAACACTGATAAACATTTATATTAAAATTTTAAACCATTTTGAACTGATTCATTTTATTAGTGAAAAGAGTTAGAGCAGATACATAT
Organism: Malaya genurostris; assembly: GCF_030247185.1. Taxonomy (NCBI): domain Eukaryota; kingdom Metazoa; phylum Arthropoda; class Insecta; order Diptera; family Culicidae; genus Malaya; species Malaya genurostris. Next base: position 60,001,237 of record NC_080570.1, on the reverse strand, counting down.
TTTATATGAAAATATCTGGCATCTCTGTGCACAGTCCATGAACACACACACTTAACAGCGTTATTTCGACATAAAGCGGAAAGAAACTAGATTTGCCACAATGGTTATTTCATTAGTATTTAACACGCTCTTACTGGTAATATTCGAAGCCGAAACAGTTTTATTTAAATATAAATGTCAACAATATAATTAAACTAATGTCAGGGATACCAAAAAAATACTTGTTGATGATTTTTTTAAGAAAAACAAATGTTTTGTAACATTATGAGAAAACTTGGCAACTTTGCGAAACCAAATGATATAAAAGTGTGAACATTACTAATTATGAAGTCATCCAGCATTCTATAGTAGTGTAATTGTGCGAAATAGTGATCATGTTTTGAGACGAATCGATTAGTAGGTATTCAGAAACATGACGAACTGTAAATCTTGAGACGAAAATGTGTCCTAAGTGACAATATCTTTAATAATCTATTTAAAATATTCCATAGTTTGGTTCAAGTACGTCGGAAGATATTATTCATGTTCAAAGTAATGAGGTGAAGGGATGAGATAGAAATAGGAGCTCAGATAAAACAGGGAGCCGTTACCCTAGTTAACAGATCGGCTGAATAGTTCGTATCGTTTCTATAAAAGGGCGCCACTAGAATTAAATCCATACCATTTTTAGTTAGTACCAACCTACAAAAGATATGTGTATAAATTTGACAGCTGTCTGATTATTAGTTTGTGAGATATTACATTTTGAGTGAAGCTACTTTCGTTATTGTGAAAAAAATGGAAAAAAGGAATTTCGTGTGTTGATGAAACACTACTTTTTGATGGAAAAAAGTGCCGCCGATACCAAAAAATGGCTTGATGAGTGTTATCCAGACTCTGCACCGGGCGAAGCAACAATTCGTAAGTGGTTTGCAAAATTTCGTACTGATGATATGAGTACCGAAGACGATGAACGCAGTGGACGTCCAAAAGAGGCTGTTACCGATGAAAACGTGAAAAAAATCCACAAAATGATTTTCAATGACCGTAAAGTGAAGTTGATCGAGATAGCTGACACCCTAAAGATATCAAAGGAACGTGTTGGACATATTATTCACGAATATTTGGATATGAGAAAGCTTTGTGCAAAATGGGTGCCGCGTGAGCTCACAATCGATCAAAAGCAACAACGAATTGATGATTCTGAGCAGTGTTTGGAGCTGTTATATCGAAATAAAACCGATTTTTTCGTCGATATATAACAATGGACGAAACATGGCTCCATCACTTCACTCCGGAGTCCAATCGACAGTCAGCTGAGTGGACTACACGCGATGAAGCGTGGAAAGACTCAACAATCGGCCGGTAAGGTTATGGCGTCTGTAATTTGGGATTCGCATGGTATAATTTTCATCGACTACCTTGAAAAGGGAAAAACCATCAACAGTGACTTTTATATAGCGTTATTAGAGCGTTTGAAGGACGAAATTTCAAAAAACGGCCTCATTTGAAGAAGAAAAAAGTTTTGTTTCATCAAGACAATGCACCGTGTCACAAGTCGATGAAAACCATGCTGAAATTGAACGAATTGGGCTTCGAATTGCTCCCTCATCCACCGTATTCTCCAGATTTGGCCCCCAGTGACTTTTTCCTGTTCTCAGACCTCAAGAGAATGCTCGCTGGTAAAAAATTTAGAAGCAATGAAGAGGTAATCGCTGAAACTGAGGCCTATTTTGAGGCAAAGGACAAATCGTACTACAAAAATGGTATCGAAAAGTTGGAAGATCGCTATAATCGCTGTATCGCCTCTGATGGCAATTATGTTGAATAATAAAAACGAATTTTGGCAAAAAAATGTGTGTTTCTATTAAACGATACGAACTTTTCAGTCGAACTGTTATTCGTGGTCGTTTTTCGTTTCGTGCAAGAACTGAATCGTAGAATTACTTCCATGTTAAACAAGTTCGAGTGCAAAGCTTTTACTACTGACCACTGGTTCGACACAAAAGACGCTCAAAGTAAATTGACCAATAAGCCTCAATTACATTTGAGTAGATACCAGGACCAAAACCACATTTGATGAGAGGAATCAGTTCAGTAATGCTGGTTACAATTCTCAGTCCCATTTCATGGATTACCGAATTTCGACTAGAGCTTTTTTTTTAACAGCTGGAATTGTATGTATCTGACTACTCAAAACCATCGTTCGAGTGCGCGAAAGATATGTAAGAGTTCGAAATTCCAAAACTTTGAGAAAACTAAATTTTTGAATTATTTATGGCTATTGCATACCGCCTAAAATTGGAAAAGATATGAAAAAACTTTGAAAAACTTTGATTTTGAGAAGGCACTCGAAAGTAAAGTAAGTCTACTTCTTCCCAAAATAACGGTACGAAACGCAGACGAATTGAGCTCACCACCGAAAAGTAATACTGTTTTTACTTCAAACTAACCCAGTTTCGACCCCATCTACTGTCAGCTATTAGAGCCGAAAATGGGTTGAGTTTAACTTTAAATTCAAAACTTGGTAAAACTGCGTCTATTCCTTTCTATGATTCGACCCGCATGTTCCGTAAGTGCAAAAACGGGCTTATTCTTCGTGTCAATATTGTCATAACACATGTACCCATTAATAACATATTTAATGAAAGGGCAGAATTTGCACGGTCCTTAGCCAATCTCTTTGCAAAGCACTTCTAGCACCGACCGGTACGGCGGTCAGCAGCAGCGGCCTCTCAGGGCTGTTATTAAGTTTATTTATTTATAAAAACAACATCAAAGGATAATTTATCATCTCATTTGGTCGACGGCGGCGGCACTAGCTCTTCCGATTTGATTTCCAGAGCGTACGTACGTGACGGGGCCTGGGAGCACGAAAAATCCCTTAACCGCCCGTACCCACTACGCAACTAACACGATTCATGAATTAAGCCCGCACTGAGCGTTGGTCCGGGGCTTTTTTTTATTTTATTTTGCGGGATGGGCTCTGATAGACGACGCAGTAGGCAGCTATTGAGAATTGGATGTAAACGATTCCATTAAGGTGCAGTGCAGCTGCTGCGTTCTCCAAATGAAATCCTATTAAAAAGTGGTAAATAAAGATGATTACCATCCGATACAGTGAACAATGACTGTAATTATGACTGAAGGAGAGGCTCGTAGCAAGAACTGACTTACCGGGCCGGTCGATGAGAGTAAGCGGTGAGGACGCGGGTGGAGAATTGTAATATTTCCGTTGGAGGCGGCCGTGGGAGGTCAAATGCTTCCATGATGTCGTTAAGCCAAATGGAAGAATAATGAAAGCGGTCTTGTCCGCATGTTGTCGGTCGGAAAGGATGGTTTACGGGAAATGTGTGAAATAATTAGTTTGCGATAAGGAAACGACAGAAAGGCACTAAAAAAGGTCCGCGTAAATGGGCGAAAGAAGTGCAAATCCTATAATTAATGGGCGCACAGGCCCAGCAAGGCTAATGAAGAAGAAGAAGAAGAAGAAGAAAATGCCGCAAAACCAGAACGAAGAAGACGGATAAATTGAGTTTCGGTGATATTCTGCCAGGAAAGACACGTGTGGTTGTAGCTTGGAAATTACTTTTGATGAAATCAAAACTTTTGTGTTCAATTCTTCTGGACGATGTGGGCAAGTGTTGTGTTGTGGAAATGCACGTTGTCTGAACATGATCCGAACAAGTTTCAAAATAATTGCATGATTGTGATAATTTTATGGTTAAATAGTTGAACATGTTTCGGTGGTAAGATAATGTAGGGTAACGGCACTCTATTTCATCGGAGCTCCTATTTCCATCTCATCCCTTCACATCATTACTTTGAACATGAATAATATCTTTCAACGTATCTGAACCAAACTTTGGAATGTTTTAAAATGATTGTTCAAGTTATTGTCACACTTTACCATTGGAAGAAATGGCTTTGAATTTTTCGGTGATCGTTTTATTTTCATTAAAAATAAACTCACTTTTCAATTTAGGACACATTTTCGTCTCAAGATTTACAGTTCGTCTTGTTTCTGAATATCTACTAATCGATTCGTCTCAAACATCACTATTTCGCACAATTACACTACTATTAAATGCTGGATGATTTCATGATTAGAAATGTTCACTTGCCACTTGTTTAATTAACGATTAAAAACATCAAAAATTACCCGACAAGCAATAAAAGTCTTCAAGAATATGAGATGAAAGTATTTAACTTAGCTAACTTGATTGCGCTTTGTTTTCATCTCATTTGGTTTCGCAAAGTTGCCAAATTATCTCATAATGTAATAAAACAAAAATTGTTTTTTTTCTTCAAATTATCATCAAAAAGTATTTTTTTTTGGTATCCGTGACATTAGTTTAATTATATTATTGATATTTATATTTCAATAAAACTGTTTCGGCTTCGAAAATGACCAGAAAGAGCGTGTTAAATACTAATAAAATAACCATTGTGACAAATCTAGTAGCACTGGTTTCTTTCCGCTATATGTCAATATAACGCTGTTAAGTGTGTGTGTGTTTCATTGGCTGTGCACAGAGATTCCAGATATTTTCATAGAAAATATGTATTGCTTTGCATATAAAGTCTATATCTGCTCTATCTGTTTTCACTAATAAAATGAAATTCCAATAATAAAATGATATTAAAAGATAATTATTCATATCTCAGAAAGTCTTTACCGAACTCACTACAATATTCAACGAGGAAATTAGTTCAAATTGATTCAAAATTTTATTATAAATGTTTGTCAGTGTTCATCATCAAATATCTTAACAAAAGATTAACATTTTTACATGTGATTTGTCTGTTGTTACTCAGAGAGAGAAGTTTATTTTTTTACGTCTCACTTTTTATGAATCTGCACAAATCTGTATTAAATTTAAGAAATCTGTACTCTGACTTAAATCAGTATGCGAACGCAAAAATCTATACAATACAGATAAATTTATATAAAACATGGATCAATAAGTCCCGAGACTAACAATGGAAACAACATTTTTTTTGCAAAATATTTTTTATTCATCAACATAATCACCTTTTAGGGTGATACAATGGTTCCAACGTTTTTCCATTTTTTCAATACCATGTTTATAAAAAAATTTATCTTTCGCTTCAAAATAAGCTTCAGTTTCAGCGATGACCTCCTCATTTGAGCCAAATATTTTTTCCTGAAGCATTTTTTTAAGATCAGCAAAGAGCCAGTAGTCACTGGGGGCTAAATCTGGCGAGTATGGGGTGTGGGGAAGCAGATTAAAGCCCATTTCGTTCAATTTCGCCATTGTTTTCATCGACTTGTGGCAGGGTGTTTTTGTTCCATCGAAAGCAATCGCGGCACCCGCTTGGAAAAAACCTTTTTCATGCTCAATTTTTCATGAAGGATAGTAAATACACTTCCACATGATATCTGTGTCATCTTAGAAATCTCACGGAGCTTCACTTTACGATCTTTCATTATAATTTTTGTCACTTCACTCACATTTTCCGGTGTAACGGCTTCCACAGGTCTACCCGAGCGTTCCGCGTCATTCGTGTCGGTACGACCACGTTTAAACTCGGCGAACCACCGACAAATCGTTGCTTTTGATGGACAAGAGTCTGGATAACATTTTGCAATCCATTGTTGCGCTTGAACGGTGTTTTTACCCATTAAAAAACAATGTTTTATCAAAACACGAAACTCGGTTTTTTCCATTTTTTAACAAACTACAAAACGACTTTACTCCAACCTCGATAACTCAGCTGTTTCTGGTCGGATCGACTTAAAATTTTGACCCGTTTCAAGCAAAGGTTCGTACTCTAGAAAGACGTGGTTACTGGTTTACTACGAGCGCCATCTCTGCTTTAGTCTCGGGACTTATTGATCCATGTGTTACATGGCATCTTTGGCTCTGCATTTTGTTTTTAGAAGCACTAATGCGTAAATAGTAACAATTCCTTTCTTTTGTTCTTTAAAGTTTACCAAATAAACTGCACAGTAAAATTCTAAATTTAAAACGAAAGGTAACGAAAACGACCCAAAAATTTTTCCACATCGAAATAATTAAAAACTGGTCTTAAAAATATCGTGTGTTATCTTATAGTTGGTAATAGGCCCTTCTTGAGAAGAATTATAATATGTTCAAGACGCTGGTCCTAATATACGACTCCGAAACGGTTTTCTTTTATGCTTTTAAAAACACGTCTAACTCAGTTGGTTCCAAATAACCTTGACTTATTCAGTTTTCTCATAGTGACAGCAGTGTTGCGCGCTGCGCCGAAGTGTTGCTGAATACACTCTAAAGTGTAACAAAGTATAATTTAGTTTAAATTCAATATATAATAGGCAGTAGTAAGTCTTTTGAATTAAACTTCGCGCTGAAACGTCGAAATATTTTTTTTAGGTTGTTATGGCTGTCAGTGACATCTGTGACAAGTGTCACGTCAAAATATTCATTAGTGTTTAGTATACGCCTGTCTTCCTGAAGTATTAAAAGTGCAATCGGCGATTCTTTCAATGAGTGAAACTATTCTACAAAGAAGTTCCATTAAATTTTCGGTGCGGAATCAAATGTCTGGTGCCGGGACGTTCAGAATAATGCAAAGGGCCTTCGGTGATAATTGTATGTCGCGAGCAAGTGTTTTTGATTGGTACAAGTTCTTCAAATAGGGTCGAGAACGACGCGTTGACGACTAACCGAACGTCCAGGACAACAGTTTTTACAGTTATCTTTGACGCGGTGCGCATCGCCTGTAACTTGCAAAAAATGACACATGTAATGATTCGTAACACCTTCAACTTGAAAAAAGTAATCCCCCGTAACGCCTAATACTTACAAAAAAGTAACGCTTCGAAGCGCTTCGCAGCACCTGTAACTTACAAAAAAGTAACACATTTAATGCTTTGTAACACCTTCAACTTGCAAAAAGTAACCCTTCGTAACGTCTATAAATTACATGAAAGTAATGCTCCGCAACGCTTGTAACTTATTCAAATAAGTGACTCATGCAATGCTTCGTAACGCTTTACTCTTATTTAAAGTGCCTGTAACTTACAAAAAGTAGCACATGTAACGCTTCGTAACACCTTTAATTTGCGAAAAAGTAACGCTTCGTAGCGCCTAATACTTACAAAAAAGTAACGCTCCAACTTACTTACGCCTATAACTTACTAGTAAGTAACGCATGTAACACTTCGTAACGCATATTTTTCACAAAAAATTAACGCATGCAAAGTTTCTGTACGCCTTAAACTTATTGAAAGTAACACTTCGTAATGCTTATTTTTCACAAAAAAGTAACGCATGTAACGCCTATTACGCCTATAATTTACAAAAAAGGCACACATGTAACGCTTTGTAACACCTATAACTTACTAAAAAGTAATACATGTAACGCTTCGTAACGCATTTTTTTCACAAGAAAGTAACGCATGTAACGCTTATAATTTACAAAAAAGTAACGCATCGTAACGCTTATAACTTACAAAAAAGGAACACATGTAACGCTTTGTAATACCTATAACTTACTAAAAAGTAATGCATGTAACGCATATTTTCACAAAAAAGTAACGCATGTAACGCTTATTACGCCTATAATTAACAAAAACGTAACGCTTCGTAACACTTATAACTTACTAAAAAGTAACGCATGTAACGCTTCCTAACATGTATAGCTTACAAAAGAGCGACGAATATAACACTTCGTAACACCTATAACTTCTTTAAAAGTAACGCATCGTTACTTGTTTACCGTAAGAGTCTAACCCTTATGACGGTTTTTAACATTCATAATTTAAACAAAATAACTCATATGATTTGTAACATTTTTCCATTTTGGGGACGGGTATAGCGTGATGGGTAAGTCGATGCCTTACACGCAAACCCGCCTGGGTTCGATTCCCAACCTCTCACATAGGGTTAGAAAGTTTTTCTAGTCCGAAGAGGCAAATAACGATTTGTGGTTTTGTACTCTGTTCTTACTTCAAAAGCTCAACTCTCAAAACCTCTTTATCACGGAGTAATCTACAGGATCAACAGCCCCATAATATTTCCAAATTTTTTTTACAATCTAAACTTGTAAAAACTCTTATTGATTCCTAATAGATTTGTGAATATTTTACAATATACCCTACTTCAATCTTTGTTGTTATTTATTATTATTATTACACTAGAACTAAGAACATTGTAAAGAATTATTGAAATTAAGAAAACATTCAAGTATTTCTGTAGCATGTATCAAACAAAAACATTTTCTATAAACGTATATTTTTTAGGGGTTTTGGTACTACGTGGGTACCGGTTTTATGCTAAGTGCACGTAACTACTTTTAATTTCTACGTTTTGCCTTCCACTCATCAGTGCGTCAGCAGTTTATGTTGAATTGCTAACGGTCCAAACATAAACCGCTGAGCAGACACTTTTTGCACCGAAGTGCAATGTCTTTACAAAGGCTTTACTTTTGGTACAATATGAAATATCTATAATATGAGGAGCTGGGGTCCACTAGGAGATTGATAGTACCTTTTATCTTTCTCCGGACAGTACCAGCCTAGATACCGTGTGGAATCCGGCGGAAAAAAATGAGCCATTAATAGATCCACTGGGTTTCTGCTTCCATGTTGTAAAAGGCGACAATTGCAGGAGTTCCTTTTTCCTTTCAGTTATTAGATATTTTCAATGTTTCACTTCTGATTACTCTATTTTACTAAATTATCTCTTCATTCAACCTATCAATTTCCGTCTAGCTTCGGAGAAAAGTTTTATTTGAAATGTTTTCTTCTTCCATGTTTTTGATTGTGGATTATGAATTGAATGATTAAAATAAACTATTGCGCGAATCCGTTGATATTACAAAGTTGATAACAGAGATAACATATATCGGTATATTTAATACATAGAAAAAATACTTATTATTAATATTTCAAACAATAAAATAATATTTTTCTCGGTAGCCGGCTGCCCAGATCAATCAATATAACCAAATAATAATTTTAATAAATAATTAAAATGATAAAGCGGAAATACTAAAGAATCCAGACTCGCGTGAAATCTGTTGACCTTTATTTAGTGATTTAAAATGATTTTATAACAACTGTTTAGAATATATCAATGCAATGAAACAACTATTTCATCTAAATCCTATTCACTCGTTTATTTTGTATCACGTAATTTCATTTATAAAAAATAGGAAAATTTTTATTCTTTACGCGGTAGTATTGCAAATTTTTCTTAAGTTTCCTCGAATAAGAGCTGTGAATCAAGACTTCCCGGGACTTCAATATAGGATATTGTTGAAACGTTCACTCGGAAAGTGAGTGAGTTTAGTGGTGCATCCGGGCATCTTGAAACCGGAACATACTGAATCGCGTATTACCATTACTGAAATTTATACTAACCAATATCCTTCTCCCGTGGCAATTGTGGAGTGCGCTGTAGTATACACGGCCTCTAGTAACAACAAGTGTTGGACTAACATCCCTTCCCATTCCTTAGACGATCTACGTTTGGGCCTGGCCGGCGCCGGTACTGATCAATGAATTCTGGGATTACCAGAAGATGTACATTGAAGGATGATTTACCAGTCCCAGGTTGGATCATCTAGAAATTCCCTGTACAATTTCAGCTAATCTCGATCAGTAACGGAGTAGCAACCTGGAGTGGTCGCTCAAGCTCAAGCTCAAGCTCAATATGAAGTAATATCTATAATATGATACTACACAATAAATCATCATCAATTAATTGATTGTGCATTTCTCATACCACAACAAAAACGAATCAGCAGCGCAAGCAATACAGAAAACTCGGAAAAGTTTATGAAATTTACTTGAAACTTTTCCAAATTACGGATATTTCGACAAAAATTTTATAATTTTGAGTTGCCTTTAAAGATCCTTTGAAAATTATTTTAAAAAAATTACTTTTTGATTTAGGAACCACTTTCGTCTGAAGTTTTACAATTCATCATGTTTCTGTATATTTACTAATCGATTCGTCTCAAAACATATTCACTATTTCACATAGTTACACCACTCTTCAATGACTTGGATGACTTTATAGTTAGTAATGTTCACTTTCCACTTGTTTATTCAACGATAAAAGACTTCTTAAATCACCTGATAAGCAATAAAAGCAATGAAAAATATGAGATGAAAATTTAGATTGCGCTTTGTTTTCATCTCATTTCGTATCGCAAGGTTGCCAAGTTTTCTCATAATGTTAAATAAAAAAAATTATTTTTTCTTCTTTAAATTATCATCAACAAGTATTTTTTGGTATCCGTGAAATTAGCTTAATTATATCATTGATATCTATATATAAATAAAACTGTTTCGGATTCTAATAGTACCAAATAGAGCGTGTTAAATACTAATCAAATAATCATTGTGGCAAATCTAGTAGTACTGGTTTCTTTCCGCTATACGTCACCATAGCAGTGTTAAATGTGTGTGTTTCATCGGCTGTGCACAGAGATGCTAGATATTTTCATAGAAAATATGTATCTGCTCTATCTGTTTTCACTAATAAAATGAATCAAATTCAAATTCAAATAGGTTTTAAATTTTAATATAAATGTTTATCATCATCAAACATTTGCACAAAAGTATTCCATTTTAACATGTGATTTGTCCGTTGATTAATAAACTTTTAAAGAAATACTGCAATCAAATACTAATAGATACTCAGAGAGAAAAGTCTAACGTTTTACTTCTCTCTTTTTATGTACCTTTATATATCTGTATTAAATTTAGGAAATCTGTAATCTGATTTAACGAACGCGAACGCAGAAATCTATACAATACAGATAAATCTGTATGAATGGCATCTCTGATTCTGCATTTTGTTTTTATTAACAATTCTTTTTGCCTTTCTCTATAGAAAGGTATTAGAATTGCTGGAAAAACCGACTTCCGAACGGAGCCTCGGAGACCCATAGTGTTATATACCATTCGACTCAGTTCGTCGAGATCGGAAAATGTCTGTGTGTGTATGTATGTATGTGTGTATGTGTGGGCACTTTTCTAAGATATTTGAACGCGCTCAATTTTCTCAGAGATGGCTGAACCGATTTTAACAAACTTGGGCTCGTTTGAAAGCTACTGTCGGACCATTGATCAAGTTCCAAGATCAAATGGCTGTGACTTTTGGTTCCGGAGAGATGATTGTAAAGGGTGATTTTTTAAGAGCTTGAGAACTTTTTTAAACAATAAAACGCATAAAATTTGCAAAATCTCATCGGTTCTTTATTTTAAACGTTAGATTGGTACATGACATTTACTTTTTGAAGATAATTTCATTTAAATGTTGACCGCGGCTGCGTCTTAGGTGGTCCATTCGGAAAATCCGCTTTTTTATCGACAAATTTTGTTCAGCGATGAGGCTCATTTCTGGTTGAATGGCTACGTAAATAAGCAAAATTGCCGCATTTGGAGTGAAGAGCAACCAGAAGCCGTTCAAGAACTGCCCATGCATCCCGAAAAATGCACTGTTTGGTGTGGTTTGTACGCTGGTGGAATCATTGGACCGTATTTTTTCAAAGATGCTGTTGGACGCAACGTTACAGTGAATGGCGATCGCTATCGTTCGATGCTAACAAACTTTTTGTTGCCAAAAATGGAAGAACTGAACTTGGTAGACATGTGGTTTCAACAAGATGGCGCTACATGCCACACAGCTCGCGATTCTATGGCCATTTTGAGGGAAAACTTCGGAGAACAATTCATCTCAAGAAATGGACCGGTAAGTTGGCCACCAAGATCATGCGATTTGACGCCTTTAGACTATTTTTTGTGGGGCTACGTCAAGTCTAAAGTCTACAGAAATAAGCCAGTAACTATTCCACCTTTGGAAGACAACATTTCCGAAGAAATTCGGGCTATTCCGGCCGAAATGCTCGAAAAAGTTGCCCAAAATTGGACTTTCCGAATGGACCACCTAAGACGCAGCCGCGGTCAACATTTAAATGAAATTATCTTCAAAAAGTAAATGTCATGTACCAATCTAACGTTTAAAATAAAGAACCGATGAGATTTTGCAAATTTTATGCGTTTTATTGTTTAAAAAAGTTCTCAAGCTCTTAAAAAATCACCCTTTATAAGTGACGTAACCGACAAAAAGCGTTGTATTTGAACGCGCTCAATTTTCTCAGAGATGGCTGATCCGATTTTAACAAACTTGGGCTCGTTTGAAAGCTACTGTCGGGCCATTTATCAAATTCGAAGATCAAATGGTTGTGACTTTTGGTTCCAGATATATGATGGTATAAATGACGTAACCGACAAAACACGTTGATTTTTACCGCTCTTATATATATATATATATATATATATATATATATATATATATATATATATATATATATATATATATATATATATATATATATATATATATATATATAAGGGTGCCAAAATTTTGGGATCACCTCTATTTTCGTTAAGTTCTAGTGCTCAAAAGTTTCAGCACCTCGAAAGAAGCCTTCATGCAAAATTTGACCTAAATCGGACATGCTTAAGGGGTGCTGCCCGGTGGTAAAGGTTGGACAATTTTCGATCTTGAAAAAGCACCATAGGTGGGAGTACATGAAATTTCCAAAATCGAAAATTTTTTTTGATGCCGAAACTCTTAAAACTGCATGGAACATCGAAATTTAGTGTCATCTCAAAAAAAAAATTTTTTGAAAAAATCAACTTTCTGAGACTGAAAAATTTTCATATTTTTTCTAAGTCCCAAAAAGTCGACGTTTTTCAAAAAATTTTTTTTTCGAGATGACACTAAATCTCGACGTTTCATGCAATTCTAAGCCTTTTGGCATCAGAATTTTTTTTTTCTATTTCGAAAATTTCATGTACTCCCCCCTATGGTGATTTTTCAAGATATATGAAAATTCCACTAAGTGGACTAAGAAGGGTTGTTTTAGATTAGCATCACTGTTCTCATACAAATAGGCAACGCAAATGTCAAGCACTAGTTTGGAAAAATGATGCTGACTGTGTGACATAAACACTGAAGCATGCTTTTGTGAACTACTCGAATCAATCTGAATCAATTGGTGTCAAAATTAGTGTCCAAAATTATTTAATAAAAGTATGAAACATATTTTCATGAGACTGTTATGAAAGAAGAGAAAGGCATTATCACACCACTAGGTGGATTAAGAAGGGTTTTTTTTTTGTTTTTTTAAGTTCTCCAAATTAACTGCAATTTTAAATTTGAAACGAAAAGAAATAAAAACGATCCAAAAAATTTTAAACGTCGAAATGATTCCTAACTGTTTTTTTTATATCGTATATAAATCAATTCCCAATGTGGAGACGAATTAAGCAAAAATATGAAAAAATCGTATTGATTTTGGTGGCTGAATCAGGTTTTTAAGGTAACGTCCTTACAAATGAGATGAAATAGGGAGCCCTTACCCTACTTCAGTAAAGACTTGATTTCATTACGATAGCCGATAGCCGTTTTACCAATTAATATAAAGTGTTGCAATAATTATCGACTCACTCGTGCTAATCATTATCGACTCGGACTCCCACTTGTGCCAATGTTCTGATAGTTCAAGAATGACTATCATTAAATTCTCAGCAAACGATCCCTGAAATTAGTATAAAACTTGCTAGCCGTACCGAACCACTGGACGACTCTGGTTTGCCAGAGACACGGCACCTCGCGTCGAAAATGACCGAACTGTGGCAATATTCGTAACTTGTTTAATTGACGATCCGATCGCCCACGGGGAGATTATACAATAAATAACTTGTCGCACACTTCACCTGCCGCACCGACAAACAAATTCAGCCATTATTGTAAAAATGCGACCACTTTCGGCTGCCCACCAACCAACCAATGAGCTCAATCAACCCGTTCATCGTGAAACACCATTCGCGCCTTTTTCCGTTCCGATCACAAGATCATCAACCCTTCCACCAGATGTTCGGCGTCCTGCGTCCTGTGTCCTGCGTCCTGCTACTCCCGGCCAACCAACCTACATTAAATGACTAATCAAATTCGCATCATTAAGCTCCATTTGTGGACAGTCTTTTGTCTGTCCGGGCCGGCCGGCTAATGTCAGCTCGCAAAGGCCAATCACTCACGTTGGTCAAATTTGCGCGATTGATTTACGACTCCAGACTACTGCCGTTTCTACTGCCACGGCCATAAGGGGCCCGCTAATCCAACCGAGCAACAGAGGGACAACTTCTGCAACTCCCAATCATCGGGATCCAGAGTAGTCTGAGCATGATACGGTTCTCACTATAGCTGACGGCAAACCAGCCACAATCCATGTTCTACTCTTTCTGTTTCTGCTGCGGCGGCTGCCACTGGAGCCGCGGCTGCCGCTGCTGATGAAGCCGAGAGGAGAAGAAAAGACAAATGCTTTACGATGCCATAAATTTGAATTCAATGAAATGTATGGTGTATCTGGCGACACCTGAAACTTCGTTTTTTTTTTTTGGTTTTTTTTTGGTACCGTCTTCTGCGTCAGGACTATTCCGGTCGTGGGACGAGGTGTTAATCGGAGCTCCCAAACAAAGGCATAGGAAAGGAACCAGCTTTACGATACCCCGGGGAATAGAGCTGTTGTGCCTGGAAAGCAAAAGTGGAATTTGGAGACAAACTTAGCCTCGCAGCTAGTGGTTTGGATCCGAAGCACAAAAGTTAACATTTGTTTGAAACTGACAACCGTGAAACAATCGCGTAAACATATTTGTGGACTGTGGCGTTCGCTAGTCAGTTGCATTTCCGACCGAACTTCTTACTTGAGAAAGGTGACGTTGCACATACTTTAAGCCCACACTTTTTTACACGCCAAGTTGTAGATTTGCCACCTGAACAAGGTTAATCCTTTCCATTCAACAAGAATATATTCGTAATACAATGTAACCATTCAGACGAGACCAAACATTAAAGCATCGTCACCCGTGTTTGTACTCACTCAGATGGTATTCAAGTATACAGGAAACCACGTTGTCCCAGCGGCTCAGAAGATAAGGAGCCGGTTTCGTGAGCCAAATTGTATATATTCATCTTACGTCTACGCTCATTATGTCCCTGATGTTCGCTTGGCTGACTCTAGGAATCGATTAAAAAGTCGTGCTGAAAAGATCATGTTCCGTATTGGAACGTAACACCAAGGTTTTGTTATTTTGTACGTGAAACTCCGAGCGCCAATTTATGGCGGCTGTTTACTACAGATTCGGTGAAGTGCAATAAACTGCCCAATCACACGACTCTTGCACTTAATGGTAGCCCATTCCACTCGAGAAGAGAACCAGAGATCTTTTGGCTTGCCTTCCGAAGTCTGACCGAGTATTTATGTCTGAACGTGCGGATGAACGAACGAACGAACGAACGAACCGGTGCACCACTTGATACAAATGTAGGCAGGCCAAGGGTGACAACGGTGAATCTACGACAACATTGCGCTGTCAACAACAGGAGGCCGTAAAAAACGACGGTCGGGAATTTCATCATCACCTCGGCAGTGCAGAGTGTTGTAGGTATTGTTGGGCCCATGGCATGTTGGTGGACAAAGGAAAGAAAAAAGAGTTCCGATGCTTCCTGTTCCGAATTTATTTTGACATTGAAAGTTCTCCTCCCCTTCACAAGATGTGGCTCGAAGGTTTTGTTGAATACAACATATCGAATGCCTAGATTCGAGATATTGATACGATTTAATACGGATTTTCAAAACGAATGGATGCATTTATTGCTTGCACTTTATTGAAACAGTTACTCGGAAACCGTATTTTAAGAGGGGTTAGGGTCTAACGGATGAAAAAATACCTTTTTTAATTAACCTAGTGGTGTAATGATGCCTTTCTCATATTACTTATATTTTCAAAAATATCACTAGAAGATTCTGTCAAGATTTATTTTTTCAAATTTGAATAAAATAAGAAACTTTCTTTGGGTATGACCTCACATAACTTTTTCAATTTGTAAACAGTTATGTCGAGTCAATAAGAATTTGTCTTTATTTTGCCCCAATTCAATTTTTCAAGTGATTGCATAAAATTTCTATATAAGAAAGGAGGGACTTTTATAGAAAAGAATCGTTATCATGAGTTTGCAATAAATACTAACAAATAGGTACAAATTGAATAAAAGATTTGCATTTGTTTTCCACCTGTGGCAACCCTACAAGCTATACGAAATCAAACAAAGCACGTTGCCAAAGGAGCAAAGACGGAGGTGTTTTCTTCTTCCGTGCCAGCACCTACTGACGCGTACTGGTTTTGCATCGTTATTTTCTATGACGGTTTCAATGTTTTGACACCCATCGCATTATAATTTCGGAAGTCGGATCTGGACGAAATTGAAAAATATCTTTTAAGATAATAAGAGCTTTAATAGTAATCATGACTTGTGCAAATCGGTTTAACCGTTGCTGAGAAATTGGAGTGAGCTCCGTTTTTTAGGTATTTCTTCATTATTATCGATGCTTCTGGAAGCGGAAACCGGTAGCAATCCCATAGTAGGTTTCATATATTTTTTTACTAACAAGATCTGCCAACTAGATGAATTTTTCAAAAAATTTTATAAAAATTAGCACCTCATTTCACACAAATGAAAGTGTCAAAATACTCATGAAATTGAAAAATTTTCACTTATCGCGGTGTTAAAGCGGAGCCGGAAGCCCTATCCGGATTAACTTTTCCTAAAATTTTTAAAGCATTTTGAGACCTTTTTTCCGTATCTCATTTTGTGAAAATCGGTTAAGAAACTTCCGTGAAAATTTGAAATTTGGTACAACTAATCGATTGTTGTTTTAACCAAACTGTCACATTTGATTTATCGTGCTGGCAGTTTAACAATGACACCCAGCAAAGACTCGCACCACAAACGAGTAATGAAACGTTGAGCAATGACATGCACCCTTATCGGAAAATGAAACGTTTCAATGAGGTGTCACTCGTGCAACTGAGCAAAGACATAATCCTAGCAAAGTTACCTGTATGCATTAAAGCAAAAAATGTCTCAGTTGTTTTAACTAATTATTCAGTTATTTGAACTTTGAACGCATATTGCAATAAATATTTTTCACTGCTAGTCTCTTCGGAAGGCAGCTAATCGTTCACCGCTTGAATAACAAAATTTTGCCTGCAGTAGCTGCTTATAGCTTTATCACTGAACTCACATATGATATATCAGGTGTACAACTTTGCTTCCGCCGTTTTCCGATAGGTGGCTGTACCGGCTGAGGCTGGTTAAAATACATAGATGATAATGCCTTTAAAGTGAGTGTGTACAGTACCTAACGAATTGTCATCGCCGTTTCAGTGACAGTTGTTCTTGTTTTCGTATTATTCACGCTTGAAAATGTCTGTTTGTGTGTCCAATTCTCGCCATTTGCGGGAAGTTTTACTTTTCTGTTACAATTCGATAAAAATGCAGCCGAAGCGCATCGAATGCTCTCAGAAGCTTACGGTGATGCTGCTCTGAGTAAAAGAACGTGGCGGTAGTGGTTTCAACGTTTTAAAAATGGTGATTTCGATGTCGAAAACAAACATGGTGGTGGAAGAGAAAACACCTTCAAAGATGAACAACTAGAAGCATTGCTTTATGAAGATTCGTGCCAAACCCAAGAAGAGCTTTTCGAATCGTTGGGAGTGAGTCAGCAAGCCATTTCAAAACGTCTCAAGGCCCTGGGCATGATTCAGAAAGAAGAAAACTGGGTGCCGTACGAGTTGAAACCGAGGGAAATCGAGCGCTGTTCATTTGTAAATCACACTGCTTCAAAGACAAAATAGTAAGGGGTTTTCACATCGAATCGTAACCGGTGATGAAAAGTGGGTTCGATACGATAATCGTAAACGCAGAAAAACATGGGGAAAGTCCGGACATGCTACTTCGTCGAAGCAAAACCGAATATTCACCGCGACAAGGTTATGATTTGTATTTGGTGGGATCAGCTCGTTGTGATTTACTACGAGCTCTTAAAACCGGATGAAACCATCGCTACCGAACGCAACTGATGCACCTTAGTCGCGCGCTAAAAGAAACGTGGCCACAATATCAAGAGCGACATCACGAAGTCATCCTCCAACACGACAATGCTCGGCCTCGCGTCGCAAAAGTGATCAAAAAGTACCTGGAAACGCTGAAATGGGAAGTCTTGCCCCGCCCGCCGTATTCCCTAGATGTCGCCCCTTCTGACTTCCACCTATTCCGTTCGATGGCACACGGCCTGGCAGATCAACATTTTCAATTCTTCGAAGAGTTGGAAAAATAGATTGCTTCATGGATAGCGCCAAAGAGGACTCCTTTTTTCGAGCCGGGATTCGAAAAATGCCGGAAAGATGGGAGAAAGTTGTCACTAGCGACGGACAATACTTTGAATAATACATCTGTAAGCAGTTTTTCGCAATAAAGCTTTTAATTTTAGCTTTTAAATTTAATAGAAAAGCAACAAAATAATAAAATTCTCAAGAGAGAATTCACATGCAAAATGTTCACAGGGCATTCAGAAAATATTACCCACTTGAAGAATGGCTTACTAAAAGAGCTTTTTTGATTTCGTTTTCAAGAATGTTACTGATAAGCCTAATGCTATAGATGCACTTTCAGGAAAATACAAATAGTACTACTTCACTTTAGTGCAAGTTTTCAAACGTTAAGCGTTTTAAGTTACATGGACATGATCTATCCCAAGTAGCACGTTAAGTCGCTGTCCTGTATTTTTCTACAGATAGTGCAATTTATCAAGTTAGTTTCTATCACTATTGTAGTAACTGTTGTGTTATGGCAGCGCAATTTTTCTGTGTTATGCAACATAGCGCAATTTTTCTGTGTTATGCAACATATCTTTAAGTTCTTCCGTTGTCACGAACATTTATTCACAATTATTGTGCGACTGATACAAAAACGCATGTATCGACCCCATTGCAAATGCAGGAATTAAATCAGCGAAAAAACAATTGTGAATCTCATGGGAACTACTACGTAATGTAAACAAGAATTGAATTGATGTTTACAAAAACATAGCAAACAAAATTTCTAATGAATAAGTTTCACATTTGATTTTCAATACAACTGCTCGTAACACAAACATTTAAAAATATTCTGCACATAAATTAATGATAATACTACATATTGTAGAATTGATTTTTTATGTTTCAGTTAATAGAAAATCGACAACGAACTGCATTTTTATGGTGAAACATGTCTTCGTACGCCTGAAATTTTCAAGCGCCTTTGAATGTACGTGTTTTGATGATTGCACATAAATTTCTATGAAAATAGCAATCTATTCTTTTCAATGACTATGATCGAGTTGGCGTTTGAAATATGTATAAGAAGGCTATCAAACATTTATACACCTTTTCAGACGATTTTAATCATATTGATGTTTGTTTTTTTCTTGAAATGAATTTTTCTTCAATATTTTCCAATATGGCATCGAGGGTAACAGTATGTTGAAAAGAAAATGGTTCACCCATTGTAATGATTTATTTTACCTAAATAAAAGGAAATAGAAACATGGTTATATTGAAAAGATAAGTTTTTGATTAAGTTTTGGATAAGTTATCAATATAGTTGTTTTGATTTTAATAAAACAGGTTGACTCAAACAACAATACAATTTAGTCATTCATCTTAGTGAACCCGACATTTGTGATATGTACTGTAGGTATTATTTTGGTGAGGCCATGTGCTGTTGTTGCAATAACAAGTTACTCAAGCGGTAATATATAACTATGAGAGTAACTATGATGAACTTAACTTTTCGTTCAATATCTTTGAAAAGTGGACCTGGCATCACTTTTTTTTCACGAGATGAAAACCGAATACAAATTATCTGATTTTTGTTTTCATTGCGTATGCAATGCTGTATTTCTGAAACTTTTATGATAATATTCACATGTCGGCAAGTTTTGCGTTCATTTTAAGCAGATAAATCTGGTACAACTTATTTGTAAGTTCCGAATTGTTTTTCTAAAAATGAAGAAAACTGCACACACTGACCGAAAATTTCATGAGGCAGCCAAGACTATGCGGACTAGGCAGCAAAATAGTTTTCACTGCGAGGTTTTCCACTCGGCTTATCATTTTTTGATTTGCGGAGAGCATAATTTCACTATTTTTTTTTTCACAAGAGATATACAGCCATTTTGGCATATATTGAATCCGTTACAAATATGACAGCCATTTGGAAAATTGTTGATAAGTTGAACTATTGTTTTAGTTACTTCGTTTTTACATGACGATGTGGAAATTTTTGCAGAACTTCTATAACAACTAGTGTAACGTGGGCAAGTTAATGATTTGCTGCACAATTGATTTAGATGTACTTAAAATTGTTCTTTAGTGATTTTTTCGGTAATATTGTAAAACTTAACAGTGCTAAGTTGCACAACTGATTTTAATATATTTAAAAATCTTTCTAAACATATCTAATATAAAAAACAATTCTAAAACAATTGTAGAACCTCTTGAAATTTAAATAAGTTACATTTGCTACTTGGGATCCGAAAATACAACACTCTCAGATGAAATAAAAACATTTATGCTGTAGGTATATCTATTTAATACTTGGAAAGCTGGTTTTACATATAACTCTTATATTCCTATGCATACTTTCACTTACATGAAATGGCGACTACATAACTGACATAAATGTCGTATGAAATGTTTCTGGTGAAATATAGAGGATTTTTACTCAGCGTTTTGCTGTCTTCGTTCTCCGCCAAGTGACAGCATTCAGGTAAACGAGAATGGTTATGATAAAATCAACAGATATGTTAGCTAAATCAACATGTTAGTTGAAACAACTAGGGCGTGAAACAATAATTGCAATATTGTAATTTTGTGATCTGCAGGTTTTCCGTGCAGAAAGCGTTGGGGTATAGTAATGTATTTGTATAAATTGTGTGTGTGCAAAATTTAAAACAAAGTGGTGAAGCAGTTATTGAATGACGATGGACACGGATTTTCGAAACCTGCTTACGAGAGAAACGTGTTTAAAGTTTAATGTCTATAAAATCGAAGGAAACAACTCATTTTTTTAAAGGGCGCGGAAAATCAAATATTTTTTTTGTTTGGGACAATTATGAGTAGTTATTTATCATTCTAATAATTAAAAATGTTATTAAAATCACAAAAGCATCCGTTGGAGTTTATAATGCTTACAGAACTGCTAGGTAGGTTTTGACAGATCGACTAAAATTCGGTTAAGAAATCAATTAAAACATTTACAAAGAGTAAATTTTTTGCAAACATTTGACATTCTATTTTTTAGATTGTATAACATATTTCTCATTGAGAATTATATTCATTTCATTCAAACGCGAAGCAGTACGTTCAACACAATACGTTTTGAAAGTCCTTGCACTTTATTAGATTAGAAAGATTTCCTGTCGCTGAATCACGTAATACTTATTTGGAACTAAAAAGACGAACGTAGGCGCACTTCGAACACATGCTTGGCTGGATCCATTATTATACGGCAGAAAACCGAATGATTACCCGACAATGGACTGAAGTCAGACCGAGCGCTTCTGAACGGTATAGGTCCCTCAAAAAAACCCAGCTATTACATTCCTGTAGTGGAATTTGACCTTCTGTTTCAACAGACTTCGCAGAGTGACTCGATTCAGAGTGTACAGAACCATTGCATGGCTGGTGCTACGGATCTTACTGACACTACGAATCCTTCCAGGTCGGGGCTCGAACATATGACAACTGGTTTGTTAGACCAGTGCCCTATGCATTAAACCGCCAACCCGAGACGCTTTGAGTGCCTCATAGGAGGCTCAATTAGTCGGAAAGATCATAATGTCGGTCTGAAATTGTCATGACATACTTTTGAAGGACTACTTCAGAACAGAACTGCAAGTAATAACGTGTAATAATGGAGCGATCGAGGAACGAAATCGCTGTGAAATGGTCTTATCTGAAGCATATGAGCATCGCTACCATGGTTAAAATAATCGGTTTAGGGTTCCAATTACTTGCTCGTCCACTTTGTTCACCTGATTTGGCTCCCACGAACCTTTATCTGTTCCCAAACCTCAATCCATCTCTGAAAAATCGATGTGAGCTTCGTAAGACCACTACTTTCGGAACCAGAAACCGAAACCAGCAAAAGCTACTAATTTAGAAGATGTTTTCCGTTTCTCAAGAATCGGAGTTCCACCTCTACAAATCTATCGCATTATTACAATTATTGTGTTCTATAAAAGGACATTTTAATGGTCTTGGACATGTGCGTCAGAAATGGCATAACAGTAAACATCAATAAATGTAATACAATAACCTGATCTCAAGCATAGTCACCAATTTTATTTGGTTACAATGTGGACTCATGTTCACGTCGGTTTTGGCTGAATCGTCTTCAATTGCCACGCTACGAGAATTGCTGTGCCCTCATCAACTTACCGGCTATGCAAAAAAAGACGAGTATTTTTTTAACTCTAATAGAAGTCAATGAAGAAACATAATCATGTATAATTGTGTTGAGATTATCAACACTCGAAATTCTGTATTTCTGGAACCAGAAGCCAAATTCGGATTTGATCCATGCTATCATTTGTGAAAATCGGCCTTGTCAATTCTGGCACATCTATGTGCGTTTTGTTTTCGAATTTTTGGCCGTTACTTCCCAAACTGAAGACCGGTAAAACCAAGCTTGTTTAAAAACCAACATAAAAAAACCTTGAAATTGAAACAGTTTAGAGTCAAGTGGAGAAGGTTTTTCTGTTTTTGTTGCGTCGTTACTTCTAATAACGACTTGAAATTTTCAACACTTATTAACCTTTTATATTTCCGAACCTAGAAACTGGATGTCGATGAAATTAAATGGGATAATAATGCATTCGAATATAAGTTCGTGGAATAGACAAAGCAATATCTATGCTTCATTCCGACGTATATGACCACGTTTTTGGTAAAGTCAACCGGGTCCTCCCGATACTAAAACCGGGCCACGGGTCTGATCCACTGAAACCGTAGTTTGTTAGTTTACTCTAAGCCCAATAACTCAATATTCGTCAGCATAAAAATCCATTAAAGCACACTTTAAACCATATTTTCCCACATCCTAATGCTGTTTATCATTTTCACGCCCCCGATAGTGTGTCGCGTTTTTCTATCATTAAACCCATAATTTAATAACTTTGTTGACGATGAAACGCTAGCCATTAATCATTCCATTTCGGAACATAATTATTCGCCGAAGATAATTTGCATTTAATTAGTGGAATGCAGGTGTTGCACTGGACATCGACGATTAGTTTCAATCAATCGAACCCACATTTGCATCCTCAATCGTATCAATAATGATTTACATTATTGTGATAGGCGGAGGTGCGTCGTGTCGTTTCGAATGATAGACACCAAATTCGGTAGTGAATTTGCATCATATGTACGAGGACCGGTTTCGTGTTGCACAGACTAAATCAAAGACTAAATGCCATTGGTGCGGTAGTCCAATTTCCGCTCGACCGCAGTTTTTCATCAAATTCTTACTGGTGAAACAATATCATCAAAGCTTTCAAAATCGGTAAATCTTCTCCGAACATGACTTGTCAATATTTTATATATATTTTTTCTTCTCGTTGGAGATTTGCTATGGTTGCAAAACTAAATTTTCGCTCGGCACCAGCGTGAATGACATTCCCAGCGCTGCCTGTCAGCTCGGTCAGAACTCAAAAACCGGCAACTGCACATTGTCCGTGTTGGAGCGAATGCAGAAAAAAAACATACTATTGCATCACGACGAACCGAGCAATCCTGTGCAGCATCGGAAATGAAATAATGTTTCATCCGCTTGCTACCGAACCGTCGCCATTGCTGTGGCGGCTGCTCGTCTGACGGTACGAGTTTTTAGTCAATCTTCCTCAATCCCCCTCCCCCTCCCCCACCAATGAAACTCCCGCCGTCAGGAAGGATGGCGAAGCATCCTGCCGGGAGGACACAAATATTGTGATGTGCTGTCACGGAAAAGCAGCGGAAAAAACTTGTTTGGTGCTGGAATTAATCCGCCTGGTGACGACGGGCAAAGTGCAATGTTTGTCTGTTTTGATGAACGCTATTGTTTTGTGCAAACACGGTCCCTGAGTGGAGGGAATTGGAATGATTGTAGGCGAAAATGGATTCCAATTTGATACGTCACCTGTTAGTGTATCATTTCCTAGTTCCTAGTTTTTCAGTGAGTAATCAAACTGCCATTCAGGTTTTTACGCAGATCAAGGAATATGAAGCGCTGCTATAATTGGAACTGAAATTTCATCATTCGAACCCTTTGGAGCTGCTGCTGATTCTGTTTCTTTTCATGTTTACTTTTCTATGTCAATATTTTTGGAAAAGTTTGACTGTCCGGTTCTCTAAATTCCGTACAAATGCATCAGTTCCTTTCTCGGCCACCGGGGCCAACTTGATTCACCTATGATTTATCATAGCAATCAGCATCTCCGCGTACAATAATCCAAAAATATTTTATTTGCCTACGACCGCCTCTACCGTCTGAGTGCGTTGTTTGTGGTCGGAAAAGTTATAAAAGTTAATTGAAAATGTTTTCCCACTTCTTATCGCAATCTTCGGCACCGGTTCAGCATGAGTCGAAGTTCTCCTGCTGACTTCTGACACCAAAATACACAATCTTTTAGGGTTGCGTATGCCCGAAAGAAAACTTCAAAAATTGATGAGATCGTACACGTGTTTGCAATATAGGAACAGTCAAACGGGAGCTTTGCGGATTCTCGGTTGCTACCAGGGTGGTCAACCGTGCGCTTAGGTGGCAATGTTCGAATTTATCACCAGTCGTAAATGCCGGAGAATTGAGCCCTCTATCCACAGCAATGTGACAATCGATATGAGTGTGTTTTCTCCCGATAAGATGTTAAAGTGTTGCCGATTTCGGAATGGGAAAATTGATTAGAATTTAGGTATGCTATTCTAGGCACGTAGGGCAGAAGCTTGATTTCTACTCAGAAAAACTCTTTACGGGTAGGGTTACCACCTTGGATACCTCTAGTCTGGCAGTAAATATGTTTAAGAAAAAAGATGCAGCAATTGAAAATAGTTCCTTATCAACTTTCTGTCATATCAAATCATAACGTAATGATCAGAACTTATAAAAGTTATTTTTATTGACTCAAAATAGACGAAAATGACGAAAAATATATGTCACTCTCAGCTCCGCTTGCAAATTATGAAAACGCGAACCATGTCCCGTCAACGACATAAGCGAAATAGTAAATAGTAAAAGTGTGTTCTTTCTTTCATATACTCTTTCTGGCATTTTCGGTTTTCAGTGTAAACCGTTTACTGTGGATATTCAACCGAAGCTTCGCGTATCGATAATGACAGAAAACGATTTACAATTATGTTTACCTGTTGATGCTCGTAGCGTTAGCGACGTTTTTTTGAGATGAGATACGAAAGTGCTTTGTTTGTTTTCAAAGCGAGTACATACACTCAAACATACACGTTCGATTTACTTGAAAAATAACATAAAATGGTTTAAAATGTCCAATTTATGTGACGGAAATGAATGTTATGCTAACATCCCCTAAAATGAATAGAATCATCAAATAAGGTTTACGTGAATTTACCAAACGTCAAGTAATTTACGTGAATTTTCTCTTTGAAAAATTTTGAACATGGTGAACAGTGAATCCTTAGAGTGTAGGTAGTTTGAAAATTCAGTCGCAAAAATTAATTTATTTGCAATTTTGTTCTACAACTCTCACGGTGTTACCGGTTGCTGATGGTTTTTACAGCCATTGAACTTCTATGCTATTTTTCTAAAAAAAAAGGTTTATATTTTTCGAGACGGCTAGAACGATTAAATTATTAAATTTTATTTCAAATGATAGGTCTTACATATGATCCGATTGAATTATGTTTCGATCTTTTTTTCGAGTTATGTACAATAGTGTATTTTAATTCTTTTAGAGTGATGATGCAAAAACTGTAAAAATTCTTTGGCTTAACAATGTTTTAGTTTGTGACTTTTGTCATTATATCAAAAATTTTCTTATATTTTTATTTAAAGAAAGCCTGAAATTTTGCATAGAGACTTTTTCTGACGTGCTAAACCATCCGGACACTACATATTTGTGAAATTCGATGGTCACTATTTCTCACCCTAACATACAGAGACGTGTTTTAAACACGGGTTTTTATACAACTTTTTATGCTCAGTTTTAGAGTTATGCGAAATTTCAGAGCTATGAGGTTTTGACTGCAGATTTGCTAAGTTTGCAAATTTTCGAAGTAATGCGTCTTGTCTTATAAATGCACAAATCATCAGAATCTGGTGTTATCTCAAGAAAAGTTTTTGTTAAAATTGGCTCGACTTTCTTTTAAATCGATTCAGGGGCTCAAACAAAATTTCCCAGTAAGTTTACCTTTTTTATAAATAAAAAAATAGGTACAGCTTTCGCTTAAACTTTGGAAAACTTTTCCTAGGCTCGAGGGGTCGAGTGTCATATACCGATCGGTTCAGCTCGACGAGCTGAGCAAATGTCTGTGTTTATGTTTGTATGAATGTGTGCCTGTATGTGTGTCAAAAAGGGAGCGGGTTATTTCGCCGAAAGCCGTTTTGCCGAAAGTCGTTTCGCCGAAAGTCGTTTCGCCGAAAGCCATTTCGCCGAATAGGTCATTTCGCCGAAAGCCGTTTCGCCGAAAGGGTCATTTCGCCGAAAAGGACATTTCGCCGAATAGGTCATTTCACCGAAAGTCGTTCCGCCGAAAGGGTAATTTTTAAGGGGCGGGTAGGGTCTAACACTTTTGAAAAATCATTTATTATTTTCTTTATATTTTCGTATAGTAAAACATTTGAAGAATTTTCTGTGAAATTTTCAAGCCTATTGGAACGAAACTCTGGAAGTTATGGACCTTTATCTATGGCTATCTCATTCTACGAAAACGCGAGAGCTCGGCGCACAGGCCCAAGATTTCTACTTCGATTGACTTCAAAACCTGACAAAACATTCTTGAAATGTTTCGTTATAATAAATTATAAAAGAAAATATATGATTTTTTTTATTAGACCCTACTGGAGTAATTAATTCTAGACAAAAACCTTTAAACGCGTTTTCCTCGAAAGCAGGTTTTGAAACTCCGTGTCCATCGTCATTCAAAATCTACTGCACCAGTTTTTTTTTCAAAATTTGCACACACTTTCTACATATAAAAAAACAGACTCCAACGTTTTCCTTTTCGTTGTTTGTTACTTTGGGGAGGTTTAACAGCTACAAGGTTTTTTTCGTGAAAAATCGTAGTTTTCAATTTGAACAACGACAAAAAATTAAAAAAATTATAAAAAAATCAAACAGAAACGTTGGGGTCTAGAAAAACTTCTACTCTAATTATGCTGCGTTCATTTTTCACTTCTGATTAGTCTGCGCTGAGATACAGTGGACACCGCAAATCATGATTTTTAAGAAGCGTTCTCAAAAATACCTCTTTACCGACTTATTTCTCAATATTTTTCCACGAAAAAATTACAAAATGTTGTTCGCATGATGCTTTTTATCATGCAAAAAATTTTATTTTATTTTGCTGAACGATAATTCCTTTATTGTACGAGGTTAAAGTTGAGCATAATGAAAATAGGATGAAATTTAAGTTATTCCTTCACAAATTTTCGAACTTGTATCCGATGGCTTTTCATCAAGTTCCAAATAAATGTTGCATCGCATTTTTTGAACGCTTGAGCCCAAATTTTTTTGAACTCCTGCATGTTCCCAGCTACCTTACCAGTCTTCTTGAAGACTCTCTTTACGATTGCCCAGTAACGTTCGATGGGTCGAAGCTGAGAGTAATTTGGTGGATTGATATTTTTCTCAACGAAATTTATACCCTTTTCCGCAAGCCAATTGAAAGTGGTTTTGGCATAGTGAGCCGACGCTAAATTCAGCCAAAACAGTGGAGGTGTACTATGCTTCTTATATAAAGGCAGTAATCTCTTCTGGAAACACTCAGATCGATAGATTTCTGTTTTAATAGTTCCAGTATTGTAAAAAATGGTTGACTTCAAACCACAGGAACATATTGTTTGCCATACCAGTACCTTTCGACCGAATTTTTCCACTTAAATCAACCTGTCCGCATCGCTCACATCCTACCCAACGGCGACAGTAAAGTATTGTGGGTCTGGAAGGGTTTTTGAGTCCTCTTTTACATAAGTCTCATCGTCCATCAAAACGCATGCATCTGGACACTGCAAAAGAAGCGAATACAATTTCCGGGCCCTTGTTGCTGCTTGCTTCTTCTGTTTTACACTTTGTTCCGAAATTCTCTGCTTCTTGTAGGTCTTTAGGTCATTTCACCTCTTTATACGCTGGACCATTCCAACACTCATTCCTGCTTTTTTCGCCAAATCACGTATTGACATTGATTTGTTCTTCATGATAGGAGACACAACTTTCTGGTCCAGTTTCAGGTTGGAAGAACAGGGTTTTCTGCCTCTTCCTGGTAGCACATCCAAAGAATAGTGTTCCTTAAACTAATTAATGATGGTTTTAACACTGGCATGATGAATTCCAAACCTCTTCGCCAATTTTCGCATAGTAATACCCTTCTCACTTAGCCATGTGTCCAGAACCTTAATTTTCACTTCCTTTTCAATACGCAACATTTTGAGAACGCAGAATTTCAACCGCACAAATAAGTAAACAAACGAAAGCTGACAGCCAAAAGCACAGTATGCTATGATCAGAGCATAAAAAACCATCACAAATATCTGCGTACAACACAAATGTATGTGGATAGCTTATTTTCGATACACTCCTTATTATCATTCTTTTGTGTTTATTTTAAATCAATTCCAATTAAAATATTAAGACAATTGCAGGAATCGGCGAAATGACATTCGGTGAAGTGACCCATTCGGCGAAATGACTTTCGGTGAAACGGCTTTCGGCGAAATGACCCTGATCCGTGAAAAATTAAGATGCTTGTTTCTCAGAGATTACCTGACCGATTTTGACCAAACTAGTTCCAAATGAAAGGTATTATATACTATTGTTTTTGGATCCGATGATTACTTTCTGAGTTAAACTAAGTTGAATTTTTATTTTTAAATTTGCAGTTTTTGGAAATATCTGTCACAATTGAAAACTGAAAATTGTTCCAAATTTAGATATCTGATCCTAATACTAATTAAACGTGTCGTAGATTGTAAGAATCCGTCAACTATTCACGGAAATATCGATTTTTTCGCTATATCCTGGCAGTTGGGGTTGCGAACAAAGCACGATGAAATGGCGCAGCAACGCGTTACAACGATTCGCACTTTCCATACCAGACGAACTAGACTATGGTGCCCAAATGAACACTAGTAACGAAGGAGAAAATCCTCCAGCATGTAACCCAGGCGACAGATTCCTTTACGGTTATCAATTTGCAACGAAAGATACGAATATCTTCTATTGCAAGTTCACCAGAGAGTTTGTCACTTTGCGTCTGTATCGTATTGGTATTTTGTCATCCTACCAACTGCTTCTGTGTCTTAAATGTCCTCGTCGATGAGACTTTGGAAAATTTCGCATTATATCCGCTTTGGTCTTGGCCCTGCTTTACTATATAGTCTTTTATGTCTGAAGCGGTACTTACGATTATTACTTTGAAGTTCCCTAATCAGTGTAGATATGTTTGGTCTACTTACACTATCCAATCTAATCTATTCTAATTGTTTCTATCTTTGTCGATGTTACACTACGCTTCCTTTTGCCCCATTGCATTGCCTTTTACTAGTAGATTATCAAGAATAATGGAATAATAATAAGATTGATAATAATAATAATTACAATAATAATAATAATAATAATAATATTATAACTAATAATAAAAGTGATAGTAAAAATCGTAAGGCATTTTACTTACCAAAAGTTAGGTAATTTTATAAAATACCTATTTTTCTTCATTTTCTTGAGAACATTCTAGGGTCTGTTTCTTGATCTTAAATCTTCGATGATAATCCTTTGTTTCAGCAGGCTCGGTTTTCGTTAAGAAAATAAAATAAAATAAAATAAAATAAAATCAGGTGTTAGTAAGCTTGTAAAATTATATAATGTAAGGATGCGCATTTAACACTAGATTGCCCAGGAATGTCACAATATGTAAACAATGGAAGGATTGCTTAAAATTCTGTGATTTTTTTAATTCTTTATTTAACGATATATGCACTTAGGCACACTGCACTAGCTTCTATTTATTCTGTCACAGTTTTTATTATTGACTTTCTCTCTTCCAATCATTTTGACTGCTTTAGAGCAATTTAGGCCTGAACTATGTTTTGGGCCTTTTAGTGTTGAGCACGCATCCAGGAAACAAGAACTACATGCATTTCGTGAAGAAATGCTAGGTGTGATTGGATGAAATGGTCCACGTGAACCGTTCTCTTCCAGAAACACACATCTCACACTCTTAGTTACAAGGTGACATCTGTGTCCAAGTTGGAGAAATCTAAGAACATTCAAACCTTTCTCGATTGGAGAGTGTATTTACACCCGATTAATCAACCTCGCTGTCATTGCAACCGAACCGGATCGGAAAGGTTTGAAAGTTCCTAAACGGTTAATAAAATATCAATTTACTCCTATTCCTGATAACAATAGTCCTCCTTTTTGAATTAAATTCACCAGTCCAGGACGACTATTATATATTAATATTCATCCCAACTAGATCAAGATAATTCAAATTGGTGACCAATTCCAGGCATAAGAATGTTCGAAACCACCTAATGACCTATTGTCAATTTCAAGCAGTATTAGTCCTGTCCACTCCGTGATCGATCCAGATAACATAACAATTTTCATCTTTTTACTTTTATAAGCGAACGATCGATCGATCTCGGTATGGTCCGACTTTGTCAATACGAAGTATAAATTGACTCCCACCCCCATCCGCCAAAGGGGGGTACGCGCCCTGTAGCTCATTATCCAAAGCCCAGGGAATTTCATATCACTTAAATATATTTAAAAAAAATAGGGACATTTTTTTAATTGTCATCAATTCATTTTATTGAATGTTTTGGCCTTTAAAGCAAACGATGACCAGTCTTTCTAGTCACATCTTTGCAGAGAAAAACAACTATTGATGCAGGGAACACATCCTCTTTTTTCTGTCTTTCACCATCCATTTTATTTTATCATTAATTAGATCTAAATGCTGTTTCTAACCCTGTGATTTGTTTGCGCTCGTTTAGCATCCCCTCCGCCAACCCTTGCATACCATTTATCTATCGACTTTTCTCCTCTCTCTCAACTTTTTAGCTAGGGCTCTATTACTAATGTGTTATGCTTGGTGTCTTCAACTAGTTATAGTGTTATAAATTTTGTTTTAACTGTCAGTTTTATTTATAGTGTTAAGTCTAAACGTATCTGTTGGATCATTGTAATCTGTTGATACAACTAATGAGGAGGATTTATGCCTGCTGGAGAGAGAGATTGTCAAATTTCATTTCCACCGGGCTTTTCGCTGCTTACAAAGAAATAAATAAATAAATAAATAAACACGTGAATCTTTAAAAAGAGGTATCCTCTCACTGCTAGGTGAATCCAGCGCAAGATTTCACTTTTCTAATGACTGAGTGGAAATATATATTGAAGAAACCAAAATGAACGAGAATCTCACAGAAAAGATGATTTTTTGGAAAAGATGCACTCAGAGGCAGGACTCGAACCTGCGTTCTTATGTAATCTGTGCAAACGCGTTTTACCATTTCCGCTATGCCAGACAGCACTAGAACAGTACCGTACTACCAGTACTACAACAATACCGAGTTGGTAAGCGTACATCGAACAATGGCCTAAATCCTAGTCGGCAACAAGAATTATTCTCAAGATAGCACAAGATCTCGCGTCTAAGACATTTGGCTTCAAAAGATATTTTTTAATTTATTGTAGTCCAAGGAAGTCGATTTTTCGACCTAATTTTCGTAAGTAGCACCAGATCTCGACTTCCATGAATTTTTAAGGCATCTGACAGATAAAATTTCTGAAGTTATGTGTTTTTTATGCGAAGATTAAGGGTCACTTGATTGATATTTCCTAAATTTAAAACAAAATGGTTTTTATGGATCAATTTAATACATGCCATTGAAACGAACTGAAATCATACCAAAAGCATAATTTCTTTCTATGTAGAATATTTGATACATGTGGATAGTTTCTATTTGTTGATTATGAAGACGGACTGAGCGTAGTAAATGAGACGAATGCATTGATTAAAGGAACGTTCAACATATTTTCAAACATTGCGCGTTAGAACCGATTTTCCTTGCGTTAACACCGAAAATTTTCTATTCAAACGTTCGAAGCCTCCTGAAAAAAAACAACGTTCTAAATAAAACTACAGCTTTTTTTGCACCGGATATCTTCATCGGGTGAACGATAGAAAAAAAATATATATCGTTACTCGGAAGGATTAACGACACTCTGTTCTTCCAAATGCGCCAAAATTTCCCGTGGGCTTTCTATCTGCTTAAAAGTTTACGTAGAACTTTTGGTAACTTAAAAATCCTCAGCAAGTTTCTCCTGGATTTCCCAAATTTAACCTGCATTGCGTATTTATATATAGTTAAGCTAAGTTAATGAATAAATCATTTTATAACGAATGATGTTATATCCATTTTTTAGAGTAATTAATCGTACTGGTAACTCAAAGTATCCCGAGCGAAATCGGTGTAGTTGGCAACCCTATTTACAGGTGAGATGAACTCAGAGGCTTCTACCCTCAACCAGCAGAAATCCTGTCCAACAATACCACATTCAGGCTATTCGGAAACATTACCTATCGTCCGGTAGCGTGAAATTCAATACCTTTACTCATTCTTTCAATCTGAAAACAAGCGAAAGAAAATCCTTTGCTAGCATGCTTTTCTTAAAAAAAAATGTACACCACCCTGAAGGCATATCTTTGCCAAATGGAAATATAAACCAAGCTTGTAGCTCCCAAGGGAAAGATTTCTGCACTTTTTTCCCCCGCCTGAGTATCTGCCGTAGTTATTCAATTACTGACCTGGTTTGAGTTGTAGGAAGGAAAGCCTCGGTGCTGGCTCTTGACTCCGGAACATCCTGACAGACCTCGTTCCATTGATGCCTCGAATCATCAGTTGGGGGAAGGTTCCTCCAACTAGTACAAATTATTTAAAAGGAAGAACATCTTTCGCCTAGTGGGAGAGGATATTTTATTATTACTAATCTTTCTGCAGTCGTAAGATGCTTGTGATGGGTGGAGATGAAACACCGAAAGAAAAAGCTCAACTTTTTCTTCGCTCATATTCACAGAGTGTATTTGGAATGAAATATGTCACGAAAATTCAATTGTTGTGCCAAAATTTTAAGGAATTCGAAACGAAAATTTCTAATATTAACACAATCAAATTTTGTGCGATGTGATTTAATTTGCGTATTTCAATGAACTTTTGTACCAGTGTACGTAACTGCCTTACCTGATGGAAGTCCTTTTCTCGGTGTACTTTTGCATAATATGAGTATTCCGAGACTGCTTTTGTACGGTTGCCGGTTTCTTGCTTGGAAAGTGTCTAGGATTTAGTCTCTTTGGTTACAAACTGGGACTTCTTCCTGCATGCCTTTATGTTCCGAGTGCCGGGTGAAATTTTACTCGTAGATAAATACTCCGCCGGGATGGGAAAGATGCTTCTTGATAAAGACAGTTTTGTGGTTCAATGAAGAAGGAAGTCTTTCAGGGAATGTCTGCTCCGATAGAAGTGCAGACGTTTTCTGCTTTTCAGCTGCTGTGGATTTGTATTGTTTGTTGCGAACTGTTGAAACAGGATTTTGCTTTCTCGATCTTAGATGATTGTAAAGTAGTGGCTCTAGCAACTTACTCATTAACGTACAGGAATGATTTGTTTTAAATTCCTCGACTACTGTGATCAGTTTAACCCAAGCCGTATTCATAATATTTGTGCTGCATGGGCTTATTGGGTTTGGTTTATGAGTTACATGTTCTTAAAGTGCCGAGAGACGATTTAGGAAATATTAAGGTATAATCTTTTAAATGTTGTCATTAATTGAATTTTTTTTTCCTTTCTCATTTAGAAATTTTACTGTTAGAAAACAATTTGTCAACCGAATCAGAGAATGTCGGTTTCATACAGATTCGACTTCCGATTCCGGAGTTACGGGTTTTTAAAAGTGGTTGAGAATTTTTATAACAGTTACGACAAATAAGTGCAAAATTCAAACTCAGCTGATGTGTGGTCACAGAAGTGACCATCATGATCCCTAACACAACATTAGGAAGGACAAATCAAACCTCCATTGACTTTCAATTATTTGTTTAAGTTTTGTTAAGACGTAGAGCCGCCTTGAGCTTGTTGTAGGTAGCGAAAGGAGACAAAAACAAAATCGCAAATCTTCGTCTGACGGCAAGGCAGAGAGTGAAAATAGACTTGCTATACGAGGTGTATTGGTGATTGCTGGTCAAGGGATGGCCATAGAGATATGACTATAATTAAATGCCGTAGCACCCAAGTACAGCGAAGCATTCTCGGTTCGTCTAGTAAATTAGGTGACTTTTTCGTGTGTTTGCACATGCAGGGTAGTTAAATTAACAAAACCATTCCCCCGGATAGGAGTTAGGAGCTACGGGTTCGAGTCCCGTCTCTTCAATAACCTTTTCCATTGCATAGTGGTACTCGCATGTAATTTTTCCAATCTATTTCCTCGTTAGATACTAATCAATTTTAAAACTAGTTCTACGTCTTAACAAAACTTGAACGAATCATTGAAGCTCCTGAGTGTTTGACAGGTTCGGACCGAAATTGAAATCATTTGCCTTATAATACTCCAACACGTATTTCGTGTAGTGGCATGATGCCAAATCTATTCAAAATATCGTCGGACCGTCATGAGCCTTCAGGAGAAAGAAAAATCGCTTTTGGAGACACTATTCCAAGTGCATCTGTCCATTCATGGTGCTTGAAGTAACGAAATGTTTAGAATTGATTGTAATCTTTTCGAACTTATCGTTCCTGAAATATAAATATTCTTGTTTTTTTTGCTTTTATCTATAGAAAGGTATTAGATTTGCGGGGAAACCCGACTTTCGAACGGAGCCTCGGAGACCCATAGTGTTGTATACCATTAGACTTAGTTCGACGAGATCAGAAAATGGCTGTGAGTGTGTGTGTGTGCACTTTTCGAAGATATTTTAACGCGCTCAATTTTCTCAGAAATGGTTGTATTTTTACGCGCTCAATTTTCTCAGAGATGGCTGAACCGATTTTAACAGACTTATGCCCGTTTGAAAGCTACTGTCGGGCAATTGACGAAGTTCGAAGATCAAATAGCTGTGACTTTTGGTTCCGGAGATATAATGGTATAAATGACATAACCGACAAAACACGTTGTTTTGTATAGCTCTAATGTAAATAAGGATGCCAATATTTTGGGATCATCTCTAATTTCGTTAAGCGCTATTGTTCAAAAGTTTAAGCACCTCGAAAAAAGTCCCCATGCAAAATTAGAGCTAAATCGGACATAGGTAAAGGGTGCTACCCGGCGGTTAAGTTTTGAAAATGTTCCATCTTGAAAAATCACCATAGGGCGGACTACATGAGATTTCCGAAATTGAAAAATTTATTTTTGATGTTAAACGTCTTAGAATTTCAAATTTCAATTTCAAAACAGTCAAAAAGTCGATTTTTTCAATGAACAAATTTTTCTGAGATGACACTAAATCTCGACGTTTGGCATCAAACACAAATTTTGTATATATGTATGGTGATTTTTCAACATCTATGAAAATTCCACTAAGTGGACTAAGTAGAGTTTTTTAGATTAGCATATCTCTTTCTCAAAGTCAAAAATCAAAAATGAACCGAAATTAGTGTCAGAAATTATTTTATAAAAAGATACAAAAATTATAAGACTATTTTGAAAGAAGAGAAAGGCATTATCACACCACTAGGTGGATTAAGAAGGGTTTTTTACATTTGCTTAGGCTCTTTTCAGAAGTCAAAATTGCAAACTGTCAATATTTTTTGACCATTCAACTAATATCTGGGAGTAAAAAAATAAAAAAATCGTTTTTCATTTGGAATCGCGTTGCTTCATACAATAATTAATACTCGAAATAAAGGTCATTTAGAACATTTAATAGTTAAACGCGATTTGGTTTTAAAGAAAACATTTGTTCGTGTAACACTCATCATATTTTGGACCAGACACGTACCTAAAAGGAAACCCTGGCTCCTCCCATAATCGGACACCTTATCGAAGCTGGATGCTACGAACGACGAACGCAAACGCACTTCGGAAACATGTTTGGCTATGCAGATTCGGTTGGATTTTTTTGTGTCGGTTGGTAACTGTTGACGAAACCTGGATCTATTACTACGCGCTAGAGAAAAGAATTATCACATTGGAATGTACTCCAAAACGGCCTAGGGAGGCTTAATGGGTCGGAAAGGTCATAATATCGGTTTTCTGGGATTGTCATGGTATACTTTTTATGCACTACCTCGAAAAACGAAAATAAAACTGCCGGTAGTAAGTATTAGTGTTTATTATTGAAGCAATTGACTATCGAAAAAATTGACAAAAAACCGATACATCAGAGCATTTTAACCAAAAAACCAAGTTCAAAATAAATTTCCAACGTCCTCAGTCTGAATTCTAGAAATGAATTCAAAAACAAAATTTAGGAACCAAATGCTGAAACTGAAATTAGGGAATAAAATCTGAAAGCGTTCAGGAGAGTTAAATTGAATTTTGTTTAAGGCACTAAATTCAGTTTCTAAATTTAGTCCAATAACCAGTTCCAGAAATCTAATTCCTAAATTTAGAATTGGGATTAAGTTCCAGAGAGTTAGTTTGAACTTTTGAGCCTGTGTTCTGGAACTAAGTTCTGCATCTGAATTCGCAAACAAAATTCTAAACCAAAAGTTAACTTTAAAATTAAAGTGGACCAGAATCCAGCTTCTGAATTCATCTCAAAAATGCAGTGTTTGAATTCAGTTCCCAAATCAAATCTGAATGAGGTTTTACAAGAGACTGAGAGCGCATCCTGAGCGTTTGAGGCTTTATTCCACGCATTGCTCCATTTTCTGTTGCTGGTTTAAGATGATGACTTACCTCACCTGAAACTACCTCAAAACCTGATGAGTTTTCCTCGTTGTTTCTGAAAGTTAAAAACAAACTACAATTCTTGAGCGATTGAAAATTGAATCATAAATTGCGGATCATATTGCTGGTGGCATATGGAAAGAGTTATGTTGTCGCGCTTAGTACAACTCGAGATATTTACGATTAAGTTCTACCCATTCTTCCACAGGGCGAATTTTGAAAAGGCGCTCCATAGTAAAGTAAGACGTATACACGTCAAATAAATATTTTTTGGCGACAATTACCATGGTAACGGATATATACTGAAATCTGATCTGATATACAATGAACCTTATCATTGCGAATGTCAAGGACGATATCCTTCCTGCAGTTGATCGCAGACGAGTAATTCAATTACGGTATGAAAGCTCTTTTGAAGTAGTTTTACGTGTAAGTGATCTCATATGCGTCTTCCTGCGCCTTTTGATGATAAATAAGTTAGAATAATGTGAAAAAAAAAACATGCAAAATGATTTTCTTTCATTGAACTGAAATTCAAAAATTCCAAAAAATTGTGTAGTTTTAAATGACGAATAACCTTGCAAAACCTGAAAATTTCATGGAAATTGAAAATATATGTTTTCTTACAAAAACTTGTTTCAGGAGACCCTTTTCAAGAAATACTTTATATCATGAATTTTACTTACGGGAATAGTACCTTCTGAAAATTTATTCAAAATGACTTTCTACACAACTTTGTCGAAGTTACATTCATATCTCACATATCGCGGGTTTAATCACATAAATCAAAATGTCAAAATATGGCGGCTATCATTCTGAGTAACTTAGCTGAAAATACTGTACCTCGAAAACAACGTTTTTAATGTTTTTTAATCAATTCGATAGTCCCACGACAAAAGGGCCTAACTGCAAATGAGAGCCTCTCTTTGTTTACTTTCTCTTTTGATTATAACGGAGCCATTATTGAAAATTCTCTAAAGTTTCCAATATAAATCGAAAGCTTGTAGTTTTACCTTAAAAGTTTTGCAAAGAGTAAAGCGTCAAATATAAAACCAGTTCGGTAAATCGTGAAAGAAAAAGTAAACAAAGAGAAACTGTCATTTGCATTTAGGCCCTTTTGTCGTGGGACGGTCGAATTGGTACAATGACGCTAAAATGAAATGTAGAGGAGCTGCTTTTTAGAGATGATACTTTTAGTAAGAGCTGTCAAATCAGTAAGAAATTTTTTAATCATTTCACCTTTTTAACGATTTCTTATAAAACCGGGTGAATTCATTTGAAAAACCATAGTAGCAGTGAGGGAAAATATTTCTACTCTAAGATGGTAACGTTGATCTTAATTGATTGTGCAAAAACTAACGTTTATTTCGAATGGAGCATTAAACTTGGTTCAATACCATTTTTCAAATGCCCGGAAATAGCAAATAAAGTGTCCAAAATAAATGGTACTCGATCGCTATACATTGTAGTACTCGAGAAATCAACATTACACTGATTTCTGTTTAAAAATATGTTGATCTGAAAAAAACCTACCCTTTCCCAATTTCACACATTTCTGAAGATTTTCCATATTTAATCGTAGTTTAAACTAAAAAAAGTATTAGTATTCACTTTGAAATTGATTTTCTTCTACTCCCAGTTTTCTTTTATTGCTGATATCTATTTGTATCATTGAATTAACGAAA
The DNA here is from genome assembly GCF_030247185.1 of Malaya genurostris. Classification (NCBI taxonomy): domain Eukaryota; kingdom Metazoa; phylum Arthropoda; class Insecta; order Diptera; family Culicidae; genus Malaya; species Malaya genurostris. The sequence goes on along the minus strand of NC_080570.1, from coordinate 59,962,550 downwards.
AAAAATGTTGAAAATCACTACATCCGATATGAAAATTTTCGGAAAACCCCTCTTTTTTTTTGGTTCCATTCTCCATTTGCAGGTGTCGCTACCGGTAGTTATGTTTTGCGGTAATGTGCCAATAAAGAGCGTAGCATTATCATAAAAGATTATCAATTCATACAATGTAACTATAGCAACAATCGACTTAGTACACGATGCATTGGATCAGTTGTGAGAAAACACGGCAACATTTTTTTCGTATTCAAGTATTCATACAAAATTATTAATCCTATTGCTTGCACAGTATTTTTCCATAGAGAATTCATGTTTTATCTACACACGAAATCCTTGATTTTTTCATTGTTCTCTATGTTTCAAAAAATAGCCTAACTATAAGCACGATAAGCAACACACTAATGAAACGAGTACACGCTTAAAAATAGTTACTCAACAATGAGTAAGATCTCACTCATCTACAGAAAAAGTAGTTACTCCGAAGTTACTCAAATTTGAGTTCTTCCACTGGAAACGATATTTGGGTAAAATCTACTCATTTACTGAGTACTACTTAATTTGTACATGTACCAAAAATAGAGTAACTATCACTCAAATTTTGAGTGAAATTTTATTTCACATATACCAAATTTGCAGAAAATTTGCTCCTTTTCTGAGTGTATTATATTAAAATATTAAGTAATTGAACTCAATACTATATCAAGTGGTGGTCGCTTGGAGTAGTGTGTCAATCGCAAATTAACATACATGTCAGTTATGCTCAGGCACCAATCATACACTTATTCCTCATAAATGACATTTGAGCATATTCGGTTCCATTCTAAAGCACAACACGGAGTTTATTATTCCGGTTTTTGCAGACACAACACCGTTTGTGTTGAGCGACTCACCCTCGAAATATGCGATCTCACTAACAAAATATACAACCTGTGTCTACAAATGGTTATTACAACTTTTAGACTGATCTTGCGAATAGTAACAAAAAAACAAGTTCTTGCGTTAAACTCAAATTCAAAGTAGGAGTTACTCAATATCATTGATGATAACTACTCAATTTTTGACGTTTCCATGTATCATTTGAAAATGAATAACTAGTACTCAAACTCTGAGTAACTTTTTCTAAGCGTGTATACCATAACATATGACACCTGAAAAGTTTCTCGATTGGACGCTAGAGGGATTTTTATTCAATGACGCCATCTGCCTGTCAGACAGGAGCCTCATTGACCGACGTGACGGTCACGGATATTGTGTGCAATGCGGTAAAACCAAATACGAATTATAATACGGAATACTTCGACAAATTTTCAAGGACACATTTTGCATCGTGCGGTACACTGTCATGATACACTGTCTAGAGCTAAAGCAGTGTGCCTTAAAAATAATTATATTATTGAATAAAAAAAAAAAATGATACACTGTCAGAGTGACAATGTACTTTAACGAGTTTTCTATAAAACTAGCAACACTGAAGGGTAAAAACAAGTTCACCATAGTTACTGTTTATTATGCAAAATGCAAAAAAGTAACGTTCCTTACCCTAGAAAGCATATTGATACTATTTTCAATATTATAAAGTGTCTGGACTGGTAAGTGGTATTGTATTAGTTTTACTTAAAAGAATAATTTAATTTTCGTGTATTGGTTTATCAAAACACAGCATTACAGAGACAAATTGAATGGAGTGAAGTTCATGTTACATGCAACTTAAATGATATTACCAACAATTTTACACTTCTTATTGAACCAAAGATTCGGTCCATGGATTTCTGTTTACGGTTGGATTAAAACTGGCTAAATGTTTCTTAAGAAAATCTGTTTTTTCAGTTCGCACGAAAAATCGTATCGCAACGTACTGCATCCGAAGGATTCAGTACTATCAACTATGATGCACCGGCCATCAACGAATATTACACATCATCTCTACGATGGACTATAGGATGTGACCATCTCGTCGGCGTTGTGAAAAGCCACAGCATGCAATCAAGTCTAGATTCAGGTTCAAATCCCTGTGGGATGAGCTGAAGAAATTCCAGTGGAATGTGCTGGCTAATATTCTTCAATGGTTCTTTGCAATTGGAATACTGTAATAATCGCACCGAATATTTAATGTATCTGATAACTATGTTGTTAAGCGTGATTGTAGATCGTTGACCCAAGGAATGGCAATTGAGAAATATTGGATAAAAACAATTGGCGAATAAATAAGCATCTCTTTAGTTTTATTAAATGTTATGAATAAATTTCGACACACAGAAAAAGTGCATTCAGCATCCCATCTACAATTGGGACCGGAAACTTTTCGGTACTTACATATACACATAATGCTAAGTACCAAAACCTCAAATAGAAACGATAAATTTGTGCAAACTCTGATTTTCCAATTCTTTAATATTAACCGATTCTGCATACACTAATTTGCTTGGATTTCAGTCCTCACATTTATGATTATCTGAATTCAGATTTTCAGGATCACTAATTTAAATCCTAACAAACGTCTCCGATTGTTTACTTCCAGTAATTCCATAATTCAGTCGGTTTCATAATTTTATTCATTAACGAATAGACAGACAACAACAAACAACTTTCGTGTCGTAGCAACTATGTATCGATGTATCGTTGCCAGAAATTTCTTTTTTCAACGTTTCCAAGCCGTCATGAGGAAACAGTCAAACAGGCTAGGCTAAATTGATCATTATGTGAACCACATATTGGCGATCCGTTTGTATGGGACCTAGGGGTATTATTATTTGTATTTGGTAAAACTTCATTTCAATAAATTATTATGAGATAAAAATGAAATTTATGGCCGTTGACTGTCAGCATATCCTTTCTCATTAATTTTAGTTTTGTTGCCGAAGCTCTCAGAAATCATCATCAATGGACTAACCGTACCTAGTCACTTGAAGTTTTGTTTGCTTACACGCTTAGAAAAAGTTACTCAGAGTTTGAGCACTAGTTACTCATTTTCAAAAGATACATGGAAACGTCAAAAATTGAGTAATTTTCATCAATGATATTGAGTAACTCCTACTCTAAATTTGAGTTTAACGCAATAACTCGTTTTTTTGTTACTATTCGCAAGATCAGTCTAAAAGTTTTAATAACCATTTGTAGCAACAGGTTGTATATTTTGTTAGTAAGATCGCGTATTTCGAGGGTGAGTCGCTCAACACAAACAGTGCGAGTGAGCAACCAAAACTCTCTCCGACCATAATGATGAATAGAGAGTGGTGGTTCTCAATTTAGTTTAGGATTATCACCAGCAAGCTAAAATCGATAATTTCTACTGTTTGGAGTGTATTGACATTTGTTTCGAAATATTAAAAATTAATACTGGAAGAGGGAACAATTAGCTTATGTTTATTTTTTAATTGATATTTAAGTTATCATGACTGGTTTACCTTTCATCCATTATCTTGAACCAATTCGAATTTTTACATAAACCTCACTTGAAGGCTGCTTTTTCATTGAAGAGAGTAAGAGATATTTGATTACTTCAAGAGATAAACTGACGGTGGGGTTGAAGTGAGGTACGGTAGAAAGAGAAACGAATAAAGAATGGGATGATGCCCATTCGGTGCGACAGCGAAGGATGTGTGTTAGAATATGAAGTTTACTGCAGTAGAGTGATCGTCAATGTGTGCACACATTCAATTTCAATAGAATTGATTGAAATTTTACAGCACTGAATTCATGTCAAATGTATTAGTGTGTCCATAACTCGATGCGGACTCTACTGCGGACGCCATACTCACAAAAAAGCATGATTTCCTTGTAAAATGTGAGAGTCATGTTGATGTCTTCAGTGTGGTACAAGAAGATCATTTTATTATAGACTCTGACTTTCAATGAAGCAATATTTACACTGTTTGAAATTGGAGAGCTACGCATGAGAAAACAGCAGACTAATCTTGGTCAATACCAGTTACAGAACCTTCACTAGAACGCTCGTACACACCTGTAACTCAGTTTCAAACACTACAATTGCTCCCAGAACCTTCACCTGGAAGACAGTCTATTCGAGCTGGTCCAATTGTAGTAATAATTATTTTGCTATTATTATTTTGAAAATTATTACCCAATTTACAACAACCACGCCAATGGTGGAATTTGATGAATCGAATTTGTGTCCTTTGCAGTGCAAGTGAATCCCACCGGTTCTCCACCATTCGGTGCCCTTCTGGGTACGAATGACCACGGCAACCTTCGACAGTATCATCATCATTATTAACATCTTACGAATAATTACGACTCCCGTGGCGGGCAGCGCCCTTTCGAGTGGCAGGCAAGGAAAAATGGGAATACATCCTTTATCGCACAAACCTCCTGGTGATTACACACGTGACCACGGACTCATTACCTTTCAACACCCCCTTTCCACCGTTGATGGCCGAATTGCATTTTACCGCTCCGTCCGATTGCCTGTTCGGAACTTGGATCTACCGGCGGCGGCGGCGGCGGCCCCGAAAGGGTTTTCGCCCGGTCTTAATTGGTTTCTCCGGCGTGCATTCTTTGTCTAGGTCGAAAAAGAGGGTTGTTACCTCAATTTGCTGATTTCCTCCAGAGCTCATAAGCGCTTTTAGATGGTGTTAACTGATTGACTAACTGCTTTTCTCTTTTGTTATTTCGTTTCAGGTGTGTATCGTCGTTTTTGAGGCATTTCTTGAGGTACGGAAACACTGTACCATATTTGTGCTGTTCCGCACCACCTGACAAATCATCGTTTCTATTAGCTGATTAGACTGCTTCAATCAAGCAGGACTCGGCCTGTCCAATGCAGTTCTTGTATTGCACCACGGCATCGAGACGCAAGGTAGACAAATAAATAATATTAATATCCACTTAATATTATTGCTTCGGTTCCCAGCCAGGAAGGATGGGAGGAGTATATCCGACCATTGGATGGCGGAGGGAGGAAGGAGAATGGCAGTAAACCATTTCATTATCAGAGCACTTTGCTCAAGGAACTCAAAATCAGAAGGTGCGGTTTTCTTCGATTGAGCCTTTCTGCGCTGCTTGGCGTTCCAGCGCGCCAATACATGCACTAATGGGGATTGTTTAGTTTGTCGGACGGGTGGTTCGTACCTAGGTAGGTGCAATAATAGCCCCGCACTCGGTAGGAGGAGAAATAGTGCATATTATTGCGACTTGCGATGATCGTTGTTGATTATGATGAAAATAGTTGGTGTGCTGTTACATCGAAATGGCACACATAAGCACTCAGAAATGCTCGGAGCCCGAAGATTGCGACGTAACAATATTGAATGTAAATATGCAGACTATGTTCACAGCAGAAATACGTTTATGCTCCATCGAATCCTTCCAGGCGAACAACATCGCTTCGAGCTTGGAATGTTTGGTAATACAGTAAATAGCTTCTTTACGGGGTGCATCCTTGCTTTACTATCTAGCTGGGAGAAAGAGAATGATTCTTGAATCGAAAGGGATCATTTCAATTTGCAGTAAATATGATGGCATAGTACTCTGTTAATACTACACATGTATAAACGAACCCAGTCACACAAGCCATGCGAGTTTGATGGAAATTTTTGTGGCAAAAAAACCACAACCCTTAAAAATAATAATGACCTAGAGATGGAATGCATTTAAAATGGTTGAGAATAGTATGTTTTGTTTTTTACGTTGCGCAGGAGAAGACCATTTTATGGAGATTTTCGCGGCTCATATCAATCTCTTTTCCAGGAAGTCCAATTTTCTTCAACCATGATTTTTAATTACTGAATACAGAAAAGTCTACTACATCTCGGATTCCTCGTGGAATAATTCCTCATTACTGGAAGAAAATCTGACACAGTGTCTCACAGAGCTGAATTCTTTGGTTTGTCAATGATTTTCTCACAAATGTCACCATGCTTTCTTTAGACAACTTGCTGTAGTTACTCGGTTTTACAATTTAAAATTAATCATTCATCATGCTATTTTTAAAGAACAATTTCACTATTGCAACAAGCAATTAGTAATTCATTCACTTATAACAGAAAATGAACATAAAGAAACATAAGATCTCCAACATCTATAAGATGTTCAATAGCTTAAAGTCTGAGTTACTATCAGTAGAAGGTTGAACGCCATTAGATGAAATTAGTGGGAGCGGGTAAATTCGTCGAAAGCCATTTCGCCGAATAGATAGTTTCGCCGAAAGAGTAATTTAGCCAAAAGAGTCCCGCCGTCGGAAGCGACGGCCTCTTGCATACAAACATGTAATCGCCTCGTTTGCCCGGTCTACTCAAAGCTAGGTTTCTTTGCTTTAGTTAGGTCCGAAGGAACGGTAGCGAGGTCGGACAGGACACTAATTAAATTGATGCGACGAAGCCGCATTAGATATTTTTTCGCTTAGTAAATGGAAAATACCACATACATTTACTTGGTAGATACACCTATGCAATTGCTTTGATGCTTAGTGGCTAATAATCAACAAGTTTCCTTGGGAACTCCGTTCTGAGGTTCATGAATCAATCTTTATTCCAGAGCACAAGAATCATTATTTGTTCAAGAAGTACAATTGTAGGTCAAACAAAACGGACGTTAACGTATTATCATTCATTTGTGTATTTTTTAAATCCACTCCAATTATTCAGACAATTGCATAAATCCGCGAAATGACATTCGGCGAAGTGGCCCATTCGGTGAAATGACTTTCGGCGAAATGACCCTGATCCGAAATTAGTAGCACGAACAAAGAATAAAAATTGAAAAACACAAACGAGCTATTAGAGATATGTGTAGCAGGCCGTCAGTTTTGCCTTTCTCTCTAGAAAGGTATTAGAATTGCTGGAAAAATCGACATTCGAACGGAGTCTCGGAGACCCATAGTGTTATATACCATTCGACTCAATTCGACGAGATCGGAAAATATCTGTGTGTGTGTGCACATTTCCAAGATATTTTTACCGCTCAATTTTCTCGGAGATGGCAAAACCGATTTCATCAAACTGAGGCTTGTTTGAAAGCTACTGTTAGGCCATTGACACGTTCGAAGATCAAATGACTGTGACTTCTGGTTTCGGAGATATGATAGTGTATGTGACGTAACCGACAAAACTCGTTGTTTTTTACCACTCTGATATAAATAAGGGTGCCAATATTGTGAGATCACCTCTAATCTCGTAAAGCGGTAGTCTTCAAAAGTTTAAGCACCTCAAAAAAAGTACCCATGCAAAATTTAAGCTCAATCGGATAAAGGTAAGAATGAATCCTATGAAATTTCCGAAATCGAAAATATTTTGTCGTGAGCGCGACTTACTTTACTATGGGGCGCCTTTTCAGAATTTACCCTCTGTGATAGTGATAAGTTCTTTAAAGTAAATATCTCTTATTGTATCTAACGTATCAACATAACTTTTGCTACATAACATCGGAAATATGGTCATCAATTTGAGGTAACGTTTTCAGTTGTATGTCATAGTCACAAATAATTCAAAATTAAAGTTTTTTGAATTGTTTGGTATCATCGATCTGTATATAATTTATATAATTTATATAATCCCACTACCAATGAATTTGAAATATTTCAATTTAAACATGTATAGAAACAACTTTGAAGTGTTTCAATAGTACACTATTGCCATCTCAGCTCTACCTGAATGCAGATACTGTAGGTCACCATAAAGAATCATTTGAATTGTCTTCATTTCTTATCAAAAGCATCGGATTCTTCAAAGTGGAAGTTGGAAAAAGTCTGCACTGTCATTAACACATTCAATTACGACGGGCAACGCTCACACGCAATGTGAAAACGATTGTATGGATGTGGAACACATCTTTATACTGGTATGGGTGTCGTTTCGAATCAACGATAAAATCTTTGAACCTATCTTTATAGGGAGCCGGTACAAAGATGCCAAGTATTAAAATAAAAAATAACGAAAATTTGAAATTACCCTGCGTTCCTCAAATTTTAACTCATGAGGTGATGTTGGATGCCAACATTCACCAAGCGATCTTCCTAATCATATTAGACTATTAAAATATTTACCGGGTTGTGTACAAACGAAACGACCGATTACGGTGACAATAAAAATGCAGTATTTGAAACAATAACGAAATTATATTAATGGTAGAAGTCACGATTTATGGTACCAGATACAAGGAATAATATTCTTCATAGCATATTTTTTCACTGCTTTGTAAAACAATTCTAGTTTGAATGTTTATTATAATGGATAGAGAATGCGTTGCCTTTTCGACAGATCACGCCTGTCTTGTGTCATTGTCAAACTTGTTCAGTTTGGCCTATAATTTAATCATGAAGCGTCGTTTGGTCTATAATTTAATGGTGAAGTTGAATGAAGATCCACTTTTTCATCGAAAAATTGTGTTCAGCGGCGAAACTCATTTCTGGTTGAATAGATACGTCAACAAGCAAAATTTCTGCATCTGTAGAACTTTATCGCGAATATCTCTTCATGTCGATCGATCGATGTCGCAATCAATCAATTAATTGATATTCAGAAGTATAAAGATAGTTTCTTTCGTATTAACGACATCCAGTTATGCCTCTGACATTACACACCCGTACCTTTTTTGGAAAATTAAATTCTATACCTCTTAAAAAATCACCCTTTATTTGACATTGAGCTTATTATTTTTGTTATATATGTTTTACATAGTCAACTAGTCAAAGTTGTCATCGTGCTTCAAAAGAACACAGTTTGAGTTTCAGGGAGCCATTGTTATTCGTATTCACGTCAATCCGGTCATTTCTCTGCTTTTACCCACCCGCCTGTTTTTGATGCCGGATGTCTTAGAATTACATGAAAAGTCGAGATTCAGTGTCATCTCGAAAAAAATTTTCTTATTTTGAAAAATTCGTCATGATTTTGACTTTCAATGCTAGGCTAGTGCAGTAACAAACACATTTTCCTAATTCACATAACTAAAAATCCGTTTGAGAACAATAATTTGGTATTTGATTTTGAAATGCCGGACTAAATTTAAAATTTGAGAACGTTCCTAAGTAATTCCTACATAAATTATACAAAGTTTTTATTCAAATATTAATAATTAATTAAAAACCAATATGTTTCAAGATGCTTTTGCACTTTTACTCCGTCGAACAAAGAAAGGTTATGCAATTAATTCAAAACTTGACTTCAACGACTCAGTTCGTTGAATCCTGCAATGTTTCCTCAGAGCTGATTTTCACAAACTTCGATTCAAATGAATGCTTGAATTCCTTAACTTTATCGGGGACCGATTTTTGTTTCCGAAAATACAGAGTGATAAGTGTTCAAGACTTAAATCTAAACTGAACTGAGATCAAAACTAAAATTTAAACTCAGCTCAATACTTTTTCAATTTGTAGGTTGCGACCTTGGTTTGACCGGACCCCGGATGAACTGGAAATAGAGAAAGAAAACGTTAAAGAACATCATATCGATTTATCTTTAACTCTTGCTGTACTCTATATGCTCAATTCGTAGGATTTTGACTACTTCCAACTTGAACTGAGATTTGGAATTTCATTAGACATTCGTTATTGAGACTGGGATCATATCCGGTTGAGCTTAAAGCATTCGACCCGCATTATGAGACCTTCCATTCCAACCCATTTTTGTGAGGCAATCTAGATATCAAACCTTCAAACCGAAATGAAACTTCAATTCCGATGATATTTGAACACTATTTACGGGGGGGCTTCTGGAAGCGGATATCGTGAACTATTTGACCAATGGGCAATTGATTGATCACGAATCATGAAGACTTGCTAAACGAATGCACTGTCTTTCCAACCGTAGTCTTCATCCTGTAACATCCAAACCAGAAGCCAGTTCATAATAAAGGTTCAACAATAGTGTGAGGCAACAAGAACTTTTATTCTATTCTAAATTTACGAAAATCGATTCAACCATCTCCGAGAAAATTAAGTGTCCTTTTTTATCAAATATGCCCTCCCCTCGACACATAGACACGTACAGACAATTCACTTCTTCAACTAAACGAGCGAACTGATTCGAATGTTGTATGAAAGTCGGCTCTCTTGGTACAAAGTAGCTTCCTCCACCTATCAAATGTTTGAAAGATGAAAACAAACTGAAAAATTATCATTAGTTAATTTCCTCAGATTCTATTAGGTAGTAACAAATTTGTTATCATCTAGGTCTAATTGTGTTATAACTTCTGTTATTTTAACTATTAACGAGGCCAAGTTTATGACTAGTTTAGCTGAAAAAACGAAACAATCTCAGATACAATTTTGTTCTCCCTTGTTGATCGAGAAAATACGACTTTTTCACGATAAATATATTCTATCGCGGAACCGCAGAACTGAGACGGAACTAACAAGATACAAAATACTACAAAGAACCGATTGAATAAATCATTCCTATTTTCAGAAAACTTTTTTTCGAATACGCTGTGCAGAAATTTCTCTTAACAAAAACGGCATGACTAGTACACGAGAAATGCTGCATGCGTGCTCTCTTACATATGAGCTCACGACTCTTGATCTTTTACGAACTTCTAGGAATGAGAGTTTATCTTATAAAGGACTTTCCAATACTCACATTCGAGGATGTATGACTCCATCTCCATCGACTGCTGTTTCTGCAACTTTCTAAGATAGTTACGATTACTTCCCAATTGCTCGTAAAATCATAACGACTGAGTTGACCAAAAGGTTGAGTTGAGACTTTCGTTCCGTACGAATCTCCAGGAGAAAATTCAAATTTATTCAGTGTGAATTTACTTATATATTTATTTATTTACTGATTCATTTATTTTTTTATATTCATTTATTTATTCACATGATCATCATCTATTTATTTATATGTTTATCTCCAAGGATGCACTTTGGACCAAATATTGGAAGTTGTTTGGTGGAAGTGTCGGCAAAACCGGATGACGTTAATACAAATAAAACAGATTTTTCAAGTCCTTTAAAGTTTAAATCTGTTAAGTGCTCTCGGCCTTTACCTGGACCTGAATCTATAACTGGACTAGATCCATAGATGGATTTTAGATTAGAACCTAATTTCTGCACTTGGAAATCTTTTTTGTTTTATCCCTCTATGGGCTACTCTGGCCGGGGGTGAATAAATGCTAAATACGACAACGGCGACTGGCACCAAGGATCATTGGATCACAAAGTACGTCCGTTCATCGACCAAGCCACAAAAGCACACACATACATTCTGCAAACTAAATTCTAGAACTGAATTCTGGATCTGGATTCTGGAATTGAATTCGAGAACAAAATTATTAACCTGAATTCTGGAACTGAAATTCGGACCTGAGTTTTGGAAATAAATACCAAGCTGGAGTTGTGGAAATAAATCCTAAAACTGAATCCTGGTTATGAAATTTGAAACTTAATTTGGGACCTAATTGTAACCTAAATTTGGAATCTGAATTCTGGTTTTTAATTCTGATTCTGTAATTTGGACTGAATTCTGAATCAAAATTTCAGTTCTGAATAAATTAATTAAATTCTGGACCTTAAATCTAGATCTGAGTTTTGGGAGTAAGTTCTGGCATGAGGTTCTGCATCTGGTTTCTAGCACTTAATCCTGGATCGGAATTTTGAAACTGAATTCTAAGTCAGGATTCTGGCCTGAACCAGAATTTTAGCTCCATAATCTAGAACCAGAATGCAGGTTCAGTTCAAATTCCTAAATTCCACACCGGAATTGAATTCTTATCTGAGTTATATAATTCGATTCTGAACCTGAATTCTGAATTTGAGTAGTGGATTTTACAACTGGCCCGGAATTCTTCACCAGGAAGTGATACAAACTTCTAGGAAAATTTCATGTGGAACCTGGGTTCTCAGGTGAACCTGAATCTTAGTTCCAAAATTCCGGTCCCAAAACCAGTTTCAAAATTCTGCTCCAAAATTTAGTTCCACAATTTAAATCCAGCATTCCGTTTTAAAATTCGTTAGCATAAACTAACTGCTAAAGCCTTTTTCTGAATTTGATGACTGACACTGGATTTGAGCCAGCATCCAGGAACTGGAACTGATTCCTGGATCTGGATTCAGAAAAGCATATTCTGGAACTGAATTCTGGCCCTGGATTCAAGAACTAAGTTCTAAACATGGAACTGGATTTTGGTACTGAATTTAGAAAAAGAACTAAACTCTGGACTTGGATTTGGGAACTGATTCTGGTAATGCATTCTGGAGCCGAATTTTGCATATGGATTCTGAAACTAAATTCAAGACCGTAATCAAACGAAATGAGCTACTTATGGTTGTTGAGCTACAAAATCGTTGTCCGAGTACAGGTAGTTCATATATGCTCAATAAGTTTTTCTCTTTGAAACACGTTTATATCGAACATTTTAGTAAAATAAAATTTTCAGTTATTTACGGTTTTCTCATATTATTGAAAATTGTACCATGAATTGTTGATCACATTCCCGATAATATTGTACAAAAAAATAGGTTGTTACGCTGAATACAACATGAGATATTCATGACCAAAAACTCATCGCTCTCTCACAGCGCCTATTTTAGAATGCGCCCCATAGTAAAGCAAGACGTGTTTAAGTAAAAAAAAGTCAAAATTTATTAATTTTGTGTGCAATCAGTTCAACAGGTTTCAAATGCACGAAGGGCAGGTCAGGTTAGTGCGATCTAGCTTCATACCACTCTTTAAAAATAATGGTGCGAGGCTAAATCCGACCAAAATAATGGTTTCTCAGAGTGTTGCACCAAAAGTTACTACAACAACAAAAACGTTTCAGAGGCGTTCATCGTTGTGAATTTCCCCACCGAATGTGCCTGTTGTGATACAACACAATCATACACTTCAAACTTATCTCTTCCGATCTAGGCTTTGACTACAGTTCGCTATCGTTCAATGGGGCTAGTGAAGCTTTGGATCTTTTATGCATATAATTGAGCTCTTGCTCTCATTTTCTCGGCGAAACTCGGACGTTTCTGACAACATCACCTGTTGAAATGGAAATAATGAGCAAAATGAAATTTTATTTGGAAAAAAAGAAATGGAAATCGTTTTATTAAAGCTCATTTCGCTCAACGAAGCTATAATCCTTCCGCACATGCTGGTCTCGTCTTGTTAGTAACTCGATAGTTAGAAAACACGCTTTCCTACACTCCAACAACTCGATTATATTATGAAAAAGTTTCAGAAAAGAAAACTTTCATTCAGCTTGCACATGACAACGAATTACAAATTTTTCCATCAGCGGAAAATCTGACACTCCCACAACGGATTCAATCGATACGGTCGGATCCGAGAAAAGTTTTCTCTCTTCCGAAACGAAACATACAACACTAAGAAGAAAAAAAGAAGCAAAACTATTCCCATTTTGCACTAGCAGCGTATGTGCACGTAAATTAATTTCGAATTTGCAACTACATGAACAAGAAGAACGGAACTCATAAACAGCAACAACTAGCAGCGGAGTAGTTGCGGGTGCAATATTTCATTCCAACGCTAACCGCACACTTTTCCATCCTTGTCGGGCAGGAAGCGCGAACAAAGTACAATCTAACTCGCAATGGAAGAACACTTGTTAACAATTTGATGCTTCTCCGGAGGGTTTCAGACTTTTCCCGACTTGCCGGCTCTGTGAGAGTAACCCACAATCCGGATGAGGCCGGACGGACGGGCGGACGGGAGCCCGGTGCCAAGTGAGGGAAAGTAAGAAGTCTTCGTGAAACTTTGAAATTGATCTTCTGCCGGGAAGTTTTTTTTTCATGGCACTGGCACAGTCGTTTTCAAAAACCACGAGACATGGTTAGTGCGCCTGCAGAGATAAGACCGGACAGGGTTCAACTATTTTAACGATGCGAAGGTGGGAGTTTTTGTTGAAGCAACAAAACTGTAAACTCGTAAACGAATTCCTCATAATCCTCCGGTCACTGAAGAGCGAACAGTTTATCGGTCTTTTGTATTCGGAGAAGTTGCTGTGATTCCAGCCCGCATTTATGGGACAGCAACATGAGAAATCGTAAAATCAGTCTGTGATAGTTGTTTCTCCGGATTGTTTTCGAAGCGGCTTTGGCGGAACTCTAGGATGATAATTCTGGTTGCGGTAGGAAATTCACTCATTATTGGGAGATAAAATTTAATTGGTTTTTGTTTGTTTCACCGGCACACACTTAAGTATGGCGACTTTTTAAAGTTCGCTTAAAATTTACATTTCCATTATTTTTAAACCATAACCATGAACTTTATTTAGAGTAGTTCGAAGCCTGATTGAATTACTCCCACGTTTATTTAATAGGTAATTAAATTAAAAGTGTTAAAATTATCTTGCTACTCTTGGTGATATTTCTAAATGGAGTTCTTGACAGATTGTACAATAAATGAAAAGTCATTCCACGAGAACTATCTCAACTCATCTAAATTTCATCACCTCGGAATTAAGACAATGCTAGGAGAAATATTTTTCAAAATAAAAATGAAATTATATCAAGAAAGATGGTGGTTGAAGAAATTCAGTTAAAAGTATTCGTTCACGCAAAGTGGGTCAGTATAAAAAAGCGAGAACGTCTATTTAAGTACTTAAAGGATATATTTAATTGTTTTTTTTATAATTTTTACAAACTTTGTAAACTTTGTGAACATTTCCATGCCTGCTGGCATGTCTGCATACTGGCACCAGCATGATGGCAACCAAAGATGGCTTTTATCGTATCAAAGAACGCTCCTTAGCAACTCTTCACCCGATGGAATCAGTGCCATCAAAGAGAGACGGATATCATCGCAGCAACAAAAAACCGGCATGGTTCATTTAACATAGAATAGACACCAGTGCGAGAGCAAATTTCTCTCGATGACCTGTCTGAGAATCAAAGGTTAGCTCGCGGCTGTGGGGATTCTCTCTGAAGCAACAAACGGTCGCTTATTCTCATTTCGCGGTCCGATTCTGTATGGGCAGTGGATAATGGCGATAGAATCATTTTACTATTGCCGTTTATTCTAACTATGTGCATATAACCTTTGTATAAGTTGTGTCTATGAAAATGTATGTGAATTCTCCACACAAGGGTTTTGAAATATTGCAACCAAGTATGAGAATCATCAAGTCGAATCATCTATTCGATTTTCTGCGATAATTGTCAACTTGCGATTTTCTCTTGGTAAATTCCACACAGCACCAATCATTATCAGACTGTTGTTTTTGTTTAAGGGCCATGAATACTCAGAGTATGAAGTAGAGCGAAGAAATGTAGAAAAATTCTCTCGCGGTTCATGCATTGAGAGACTCGAGTTCTTGTAGCATCTTCTACCGGATTGAAAATGTTGTATACAATATTGATAAATATCGAGCAGCTTCTGTCAAATTTTCGGCAATCACTGGTCGAACGGAATAAAGAATGCACTGATAAGCTCGGCAAACACTGATATTTACCAAATGTAGTATTTTTGAGATTCATCATTGTTATACTTTATGCCGAGACGATTACTGACCACCTGACGATTTTTAAAAATCTGTCTGTGCATAATCCGTCAACACTTTCCAAAGTAACAATGCACGTCGGGATCCTTTTTCGAGTAAAAAAAACAAAGATTGATCACAGCGCTCAAAACTCCTATTGCTAGAATAAAGGGAAAAGTCTCTTACACAAAAATAGCGATATCTCCGTTAAACATAACAGTTCGGCTGAAAAGTTCGTATCGTTTAATAGAAACACACATTTTTTTGCCAAAATTCGTTTTTATTATTCAACATAATTGCCATCAGAGGCGATACAGCGATTATAGCGATCTTCCAACTTTTCGATACCATTTTTGTAGTACGATTTGTCCTTTGTCTCAAAATAGGCCTCAGTTTCAGCGATTACTTCTTCATTGCTTCTAAATTTTTTACCAGCGAGCATTCTCGTGAGGTCTGAGAACAGGAAAAAGTCACTGGGGGCCAAATCTGGAGAATACGGTGGATGAGGGAGCAATTCGAAGCCCAATTCGTTCAATTTCTGCATGGTTTTTCGTTGTTGTTTTTGATCGATTGTGAGCTCACGCGGCACCCATTTTGCACAAAGCTTTCTCATATCCAAATATTCGTGAATAATATGTCCAACACGTTCCTTTGATATCTTTAGGGTGTCAGCTATCTCGATCAACTTGACTTTACGGTCATTGAAAATCATTTTGTGGATTTTTTTCATCGGTAACAGCCTCTTTCGGACGTCCACTGCGTTCATCGTCTTCGGTGCTCATATGACCAGTACGAAATTTTGCAAACCACTTACGAATTGTTGCTTCGCCCGGTGCAGAGTCTGAATAACACTCATCAAGCCATTTTTTGGTATCGGCGGCACTTTTTTTCATCAAAAAGTAGTGTTTCATCAACACACGAAATTCCTTTTTTTCCATTTTTTTCACAATAACAAAAGTAGCTTCACTCAAAATGCAATATCTCACAAACTAATAATCAGACAGCTGTCAAATTAATACACGTATCTTTTGAAGGTTGGTACTAACTGAAAATGGTATGGATTTAATTCTAGTGGCGCCCTCTCATAGAAACGATACGAACTTTTCAGCCGATCTGTTACACGGATTTCAACAATCTATAGCTTGTTGGAAGGCTATTACCGTTCGAAATCTAAATCTCAATTTTATAATTCAAAAAGTAAACATCCGCTCTCAAAAACATTCTATAGCGTTCAGGGCGACGAGGAGACCTTTCATTTGCGGCTCTGAGAAGATCTCGACCTCTTTGTTGATCACACACATACAGATGCACACGGACATTTGCTCAGTTCTTAGAGCTGAATCGATTGGCATATGACATTGGCATGAATTTTTGTAATGTTTGAGCGAATTCTAAACCTATTTTATATCATTTAGGAGTTAAACTAAGATTGTGCCTAGGGCACATAACCGTTTTTACTTTTCTTTACGTTTCGTCTTACAGTCGTCAGTACAAAGGAGTTCAACTTGAACCGCTTAGCAGACGAAAAAGTAATGCTATTTGCAGAATACTTTAATTGGCACCGAAGTGCCATGTCTTTGCCGACGTGCCGAACGAAAAAGTTATTTTCGGCTAATACTGGCCGATTCAGGTATGATCATTTAGGGCCTAACCTAAGTTTGTGCTAAGGGTACGTTTTTACTTTTCTTTACGTTTCGTCTTCGACTCATCAGTGCGCTAGCAGTTTATGCTGAACTGCTAACGTCACATAGCGGTTCAACCTAAACCGATTAGCAGATGTAAAATAAGTCTATTTGCATAACACTTAACCCGGGTTGGCGATTCAATACATACGAGCTGCTTAACTTAACCCGGGTTGGCGATTCAATAGCAATAGCAATAGCACAGCTGCATAGTCTGTTGAAAAAGGAATGTCAAATTTCACAAAAGGAATGTAATGTCAAGACTTTGCTTTGAAAACTACTTTCTACTTTTAAACCGAAGTGCAATGATTAAACTGATGTCTCGGACGAAACAAATTTTGGCTTGCTGGCTGTCTCAAAGTCAATTTAACAAGAAATATTTATTCGAGATAACACCAGATCTGGATGATTCATGCATTTCTAAAACATTTGGCATCAAAAAAATTCTTATATTTTGCATATATTTTTCTGCGCGGATTTCCGAAATTACGCAGTCCCAAAGTCGTTTTTGTCCAACAATTTTTCTTTGTGATTACACCATATTTCAACATTTCATGCATTTCAAAGACATTATCATAAAAAAAGTTTCGACACCGGAAATCTAAAAAATTATGTAAGTTCCAAAGTAATTTTTTTCAATAATTTTTTCGATGTGGAACACATCTTTATTTTTTATATAGGGGTGCAAATTAAAAACTCAAGGAAAAATACACATAGTAATGTGGTCTGGTTTTAAACACTTACAGCTCAGTATATTTTGTATCAATTAGTAATATTATTTCATTATTTGATAGAAAATATTTGTAAGATTCGATTTGAATGTATCAAGGCACGTATTATCAATTATAAATGATTCAAATTTTGATTAATAGCGAGCAGTGTCCTATTTTGTCTGCTAAAATCTCTGGCATATCGGATTTCCCTGCCATAGACGACGGTTTTGAAGGGGTAAGTGATATATCAAAGGGAAAGCATCGCTCTGATTGGTCAATCGATGCAAAAGCGAAGCTGTTGGAAGCACGTGAATCTATATATATATATATATATATATATAGAAGCATAATTATAGCTAACGTTTCAGTCCTACGCGTAGCATGCTAGAGGTAGGTTGTTGCTAGACAGCAAGACAAAAAGTGCCATAAAACGATTTGAAGATTTAATTGGTATGCTCTGATCTTGTGTCATGCAAGCTCGGATGAAATTCCATGTTATGTCGTTTCACCTGAGAAATTGACAACTATCCCAGGGTAAATGATGAGTGCGTAAGAATAATTTCTAATTTATATAAGATGAACTCGATTGATAATGATTGATTTATCGCTTCAACCGAAATCGCAGAATGGTAGAGAAACTCAACGCTATAAAAATCACTGCTTGCATACAAAACTTGAACACAAGCTTTACGAAGAGAAGCTTTAATATCAAAATCCGTATCGCAAGTATGTACAAAGATATAATTGCATACATTTGGGATATTGGTGTAATTTCGTTGGCAATAAAACAGACAATGTTCGGTGTTGGTTCCTAATCAAGCTTAATCTAGGCAGACCCTCGTGCAATAGCGGATTCAAAAGTGTGACGATTTATTGAGCTGTTTGATTGTAGATCATTATAAATTTTGATTGCCTTATTCCACATCAATGGCTCGAACAACCCCATGGGGCTGATCCTTGTAGTTGTTTTTTTTTTGAGTTTACACCAGATCTGGACGTTTCAGGCATCTCACAATAGGCATAAAAAAACAACTTTTTCAGTTTTGGCAATGACTGAGCGGAAACATATATTGGAGAAGCCAAATGAAAGAAAAACTAACAGAAAAGATGAATTTTTGGAAAAAGATACGCTCAGAGACAGGACTCGTACCTGCGTTCTTATGCTTTCCGTGCATACGCGCTACCATTTCGCCACTCTGAATCTTGTGTTAGTCACTCTTAAACACCAGACAGACATAGTAGAACGTACATCGAACATGGACTTTTTCAGTTTTGCAGTTTTTTACGGGAATTTTCGAAGTTACGCGTTTTTTCTGTACAGTTTTTTACACGGTATGTATCCTTCGCGTAAAAAGAGACCTCAGTGTACTTCTACTTGTTCATCGATTATCTCGATTTTTAATGCTTATATCTTTAATCTACCTAGATCTAATCTAGATTAGTTTAGATACGATTAGTACATAAAAATTTCTGTGAAACGAAGTCAGTTTCAATGCGTCCGCCATTTTCTCCACTTCAGTACCGGGTAGCGTGCAGAGAAAGAAAAGGAGAGAAGAGGAATTAAGTCGATCTCAATGATGGTCCTATACACATAGATGCAAAGCGAATTGAGGGAGTCACAAGGTCGATTCAAAATCTATACGCGACCACTGTCCTCAGGTCTTAAATTTACGTCTACCTAGCGGTTTATGTTGAACAGTTCAACATGAACTGCCAACGCACAGATGAGTCGAAGACGAAACGAGCAAAATAAATAAAATTGAGTATGTGTACTTGGCATACTTTTGAGGAGTACTTTTTTAACCCTTAAATTACCATGAAAAACCATGCATGGCGGATGTGCTGAAAATTGGGTTTAAATTTGACGCGAAAGGAAAAAGATCGTTTATCTTATTTTACCTGATAATTTTAACGCATCTTTGATAATTTTAACAAAAAAATGAAATGACACCTGTGTTTTACCAACAGCTACAGAAAACAGGGAATTTCAACGATCCGAAACAAGAGACCGAGAATTGATTAGAATTACAGCTGGTAGAGTTGCCGTCGGCTTGTAAGTCAACAGTCAACGATACGATACTTACTGAAGAGTAAATGTCAAAATTAAACCGCTACACACAAACATGTTCAAAACAAGCAGTATGCAGGATCTTTTAATGCTCGACGATATCAAGCTGAAGATGTATCAAGTTGATCGTAACACCTGAAGCAGAGTCTCAGAAATGCGTCCTTCTGTGTAGCCTGTCTTTGTCTTGAACACTACCTGCTGTATGAATGACCCCTAACCGAATACCTAGTTTTATTCACTAAACTACCGAAAAACAATTAGCACCAACTGGAAACACTTGATCGAATGCACCGTCAAACGAAATGAAGAGCCATCGACGCCATGAGAACGGCGCACCGGAGCATAATTCCTCCCGTCCCGGTAAGAGTTTGTTCAGCGCCATCGATAAGCTCTTGGCTAGGTGATCTATTGTAGACCGACACTCGACGGAGGCCATTTATCATCGTATGGAGTCTTGCCGGAATCACCTGAACCACCATCGATCTTCGCCGGATTGTGCGGTCGCCTTCAATGTAGACCACTCCACTGACCGAATGTGAGCATCAAATACAACCCGCTATGCGAATCGAACCGATCGACCACACTCAGCAGGAAGTCAAGAGGTTTGCGGGCAATTGTAAGATCTTTTGTGTTCATTCGGTAAGGTCTCTGTGCCTCTGCCGCTTCTCAGGTGTGTTTCGATTGATGCTTATGATGTGTTTATTTTATTGCAAGTGGGCATTGAGATTTATTTCGTACCATCATTAGGCTACATTTATTCAAACCCGATCTGGGTTGATGATTCATGGGAATCCACGATCATCGTCCGAACGGTTGGAGGGCATTTATTGCACCCTGCGGTTACTCTGATCTCCAAGGATGAGGCACACCTTTGATTTTCCTAGAGCAGTCGGTTCGGCTACCCGATAGGACAGAACGATTGAACCGATTGAGCAAACAACATTTGCCAGCATCGTATTAAATTGCACTGATTTGAGGCCAACCAAAGGGCAGTTGTGACTTGGCAAGCGTGAGATACTGAAGACCTGTCAGTGGTTTTTTCAACTGACAGTACGATTTCTGCAACAGCTTGGTTGGCATTGGCGGATGACGATGAGGTACGCACTGACTCATGATTCATCGTCGTCTACTGCACCGATTAATTTCGTGATGAAAGGCGTAAACATGTTGGTCCTTGTAGCAGCGCAACATAATGAGCTCTGCTGGAAATTCGCGATGAAAATCGTCTCAATTAGATTATTAATAATTAAAACCGATTGTATGTGAGCAGCGGGCCTCCTACCCTGCAGGGATAAAGCCAACACCGTTCAGTGAGTTTATTACTGGTTTTAAATGATTTATTTAATTACACCACACCGCGTCACTGCCGCCTCCTCCTCCTCCGGCCGAGACCACCGCACTCGATTTGAATGCACTTTTCGCTTCTCCCGTGGCTGAGTGGGGACTTGGCGATGACGATGATGATTAATACAACTTGCGGAATGGAGTGGCGAACTTTTGTGAGTGTCGTTTCCTACAATCCATTGTGGCACTTTCTGCTTTACGCAATGAATTTGCCCGAATTCTGCGCGGTGATGATCACGAAGTGGAACCGGTGGTAGGCTGGAATTGCTCACCCCTTTAGACAACGTGCCGAGTACATCAATTAAACTGATAGTACAATAAGATACGGTTGGCTGGTTTTCGACAGTAATTTAGTAGTCTGTCTGATACTACACCGACACGACACTCACCGCGCTAATGACCGTGAGGCAACGAGACAAAGCTATGACATCTGGTTTCAGGCGGAAACTGGGGCTGTGAAATTACGGGAAAGGCTAAGCATCGATGTTTTAAGTGCACTGTTAACTTTATGATGATGAGTGAGTTGAAATAGTTCACAAAGCTTGGAAGTATTTACAAAAGGCTGCCGTATCTTGTAAGCGATCTCAAAGAATTGAAAATGACAACCTTACGATGATAGCTCGATTGAAATTATATAGAGATCAGTCGTCGTGCGACAAATCAACAGTTTTGTGGTGAGATGAATGTTGATTCATTGGACCGCAAATAATTGTTCGGCTCAACAAACATCGGGTTCTCGACTGGACCGGACGATTAGCACCGCTCCCTGTCCAAAGTAATCAGCAAGTATTGATCAAAACCGTGTTCTAGGTGCAGTTGATTTACTGATCAGGGTTGAAGCTTGCGGTATCATTGAATTCGATGGCATTTGTAGATTTTGTGGTTACGTTCATCTATTCTTCTCACTAATGCATCTTCCGAAGCAGGGTTCGATTTAATTTTCCTTTGGACATTTAGAGTATCTTTTACTGTTGAACCACAGAAAACAGGGCTATCATTATGAATCTCGATTCGAATAACATTTTTTCGAATCGACCATGTTTCGTATTGTGGTTTCAATTTTCGTTCGAGTTCACTCAAAGAAGTTTATTCACATTACGTAAAGATTACTCCATCTAAAAACACGATTACTGTTGGATTGCCCTATTAACGGAAAAAATTTACGATTATACTTAATCACTGGTGATTACTCCGTATTTATCAGCTGTTTCTTCTAACTACAGGATTGTTTCGCACATAGTTTTTTCAAAGAACTCATAAAATTGATTTCCATTCTCACATGATTTGAAAATATTAGTTCTATACAGGTACGAGAATGCTGCTGACGAAGGCACACCGTAAACGATCAGGATGCAATTCTGACGTAGAACTACGTCTTTCTTTACTTCAACTGGGTACATTTTCAAAATTCCACAACACGAAAGTGTAACGAAAATACTCCAGATTTCTCTTCTTAATAACTTTTTCCCTGTTTGATTATTTTCTCTAACTCTTTCACGAAACGTATGGAAAAAAGGCGGGTGGGTAATGTCAGAGACATAACTGGATGTCGTGAATACGAAAACAACTGACATGTTCCTTAACACTTCCGAATATCAATTAGTTGATCAATTGTATGAATTATGCAAGCATTCCCCTTTTTCACACTTTTCGCAAAAACAAAGAATGTTTCACTTGATCTCGATTACTGTGAATTTCATACAGCGAAAAGTGCACAAATTTAATCAAACTGTTCTAGATTTGCACTAAGCTGAGGATATTTACCTTCGATTTGCGAGCAAGAAATCCTAATAGTTCTTTAGAAAACTTTTAGAGCCATTAGAACGGCTGATTTTGTGTAATGCACTCCACCGTTGTCCTCTTTTCGTTGTTTTTTCACCAATGCAAACAACTGTGACGTAATCGCTCTTGTCGGAAGCGAAACTAGCTTTGCAAACGACACACAATACATCTGCTAGCAGCGGCGATTGAATCCAAACTGATCCAATTTTTGTTAAGAGGTTTCTTTTTACGTGATTTCGTTTGTAGCTTTTTCACTAATGGGCGGTCCTAACGGCTATAAAAATAGCCGCATACAGAATTTTAATGTCAGTTATTTCATTTTGGATTTGGTTAATTTATTGAAAGAAACTATCAATATGCTATAGGAATCCGTACACACGAATTCCGTAGGAATCGTTTCTAGCATTCAGAAGTGTCAAATTGCGTAATTCTCTACGACATTAAACACTGTCCGGAACATTTTTCTCGAACGATTTTTTGTACAGCAGCAGATATTTTGTACTCTTCCTCAGAACGCGTTCTGATTGGCTGGTGTTGACATGGGTCAAATGAGACAGGTTTTTCAATAGTGTACTATTGAAATACTTCGATGCTTTTGCTATACACGTTTAAGTTGAAGAATTTCGATTCTATTGGTAGTTAGATTATATAAATCCTTTCACAGATCACTGAGCTATGAGATATAAAAATACGAGAACGGCAAACGCGCCTTATGAATTATCCTCTTTGATACTCGTTTATACCAAACATTTCAGAAAATTTTAATTTTGAACTTTTTGAGATTATGTCACACAGAGGGTAAATTTTGAAAAGGCGCCCTATAGTAAAGTAAGTCGTATTCACGACAAAATACAGATTAATCTGTATATATGGCAACCCTGTTTCACATGGCATATTTTCACAAGACCCTATACTAGTATAAAGACGTGTTCAACATCATCACTTTCGCTTTCGCATTGCCGTTCGTAATTGAATGCGTTAGTGACGGTACAAATTATTTGAATTTCCATCGTGAGTGGCTGCTTTAACTTAAATGACGCTATTTCTCACATCACATTTCATCAGCGGTGTACGGACAGCCCCTTTGCTAAAATTCCTTTCCTGTTCGCAGAACGGGAAACAGTGAGACGACAGGTCCTCGATGTTGCTCTCGTGTGTCTTGTTTCGGGTACAGTTGCTCAGCAAATGGTAGGAAAAATGAATCACTCAACTTTTATATGGATGCTCTTGTATAGATGCAGACATCTAGCGTTCTGTTTGGCTGGTGCTGTCATGGGTTAAATCAAACAGGTTTTTCAATAGTGTACTATTGATAGTTTTTCACGATCAAAAACTTATCACTCTCTCAGAGGGTAAATTTTGAAAAGAGCGCCCCATAGTAAAGTAAGCCGTATTCACGACAAAAGATGTAAGATTATTGTTGAAACCACATTCGTTACGAAAGCATTTTCTAAATAGTGTAAAAATAGGTCCAAGCACGAAACGTTAAAATAAATCGCATTTTATAAATAGTGTAAAAATAGGTCCAAGCACGAAACGTTAAAATAAATCGAATCTTGTGGGTTATTCAACTGGTGCTTCAGTCAATGGTGAATATGAGGATCCGTTCTTCAAGCCAAAACGCAGAAAAACAGCAACTAGTTCTTCTGTGAGCATATCTGCTTTTGAACGTTCGCAGTGTGAGTTTCACTTCAAACAAAAGTGATTGCGTCCTCCTGCTGGAAGTCGTTTGCATTGGAGGAAAAGAAAACGAAAAGTGGACAACGATGAGTAACATTATACACAATCAGCCATTCTAATGGCTCTAAATGTTATCTAAATAACTATTAACATTGCTTTCGTTGCAAATCGAAGGTAAAAATCATCCGTTTAGTGAAAATCTAGAATAGTTTGATAGGTTATGCTCTTTTTGCTGTGCGAAATTCGCACCAAACGAATGCAAATGAAGCCAGCATACGGCATATCATATCTTAGAAAATACCCCCAGTTCTGAAAGCCTGAAATAAATCCCGTTATTACATCATTCAGTGGCTGGTCGTTTGTGTGCGAGTAACAGAAAAAATATATTAAATCGGACCAAAAAATGAAAAATGATAATCCGAAATGAAGTAGTCAACCTTAAACTTCTATACGTTCGTGTTTTTGTAGTTGTTAGAACCGCTCTTTTGAGCTTTTGATCTATTGTGTTCATTGTTCGCTCCGTTCGTAGTACGGCTTTCGCTTCATATATGATAGTTCTACAATCCGCAATTAAAGTCCAACCATCTAGTTCTTAACCATTTTCAGTGTCTCTCAGAGCTAATAAATGTCACTTTCATTGACTAAAAATAGACGAAAATGACAAGAAATTACTGTCACTCTCCGTTTCGCTTGCAAACGGTTACGGATGTCTGCTACTAGTGTGTGATATTGGTAATAGACGGTGCTGCGGTTGATAAAATTTTTAGTTATTTTATGATAAGTGCGACCGAAAGAATGAAAGAATGTCAATGAATTGAACCTTATTTGAAATAATAAACATACATCAGAATTTCAAGTTTCGCGATGTATATGCAATTTTCACATTAATAACAATAATAATAAAAATCATACTACAAGTTTGCAAAAGTTAAAGAAACGCAGATTGGCCTCATTTGTTTGATTTAAGTCTATGTTTAACTAGGTTCAAAACTGTTCCAATTTGTAGGTCACATTTGTTGCTGGCAAACGAACCAACTTCCGCTATTCCGGTCATCTGAACCCGATTTCGAAAGTATTGGAAATGATCAAAAACTGCAAAAACTTACTTTTCGGTTGCTACCCAGATCGGACTTCCGGATCGGAAGTAACGAGGTAAACCCGATTTTCTACAACGAAGATTCAAAAAATCTGGATCCGACTTCCGGTTCGGAAGTTACGGGGTAAAAAAACTGAAACTGCATTCGCTTATTTCAGATAACGCTCTCTAAATTTCCACAAACGTAGGTTTAAATGAAAGATTTTACAATTTCATATAACCCTAATAAATTTCAATTTCCAAAAAATAAAAACGATAAAGACGGCTGAACCGATTCAAATGAAAGGTATAATTAACTCATACAAAGTTGCTGAATTTTACTTCAATCCGATTTCCGGTTCCGGAATTACAGGGTGATTAGCGCAAAAATTAATTTGCAATTTCCAATTACTTTCTCACTTTTCTCAGTAATGGCGCAACTGTTTCTAACAAACTTAAATTCAAATAGAAGGTATTATGATTCAATACAATTTCACTTAAAGCGGCGAAGCAAAAAACTTTTTAAAAAAATCTAAACTGTTCTCAAAACTACTCCAATTGGTAAGCTTGATTCCCGGCTTCTGGTTCCGAAAGCACCGGAAATGGTAGTTAAACATTAAAAAATGGATCTCACTCACTTTTCTCAACGATGGCGCGAGCGATTTGATCTATTTATTTATTTATTTATTTATTTATTTGTTTATTTATTTATTTATTCATTTCTTTATTTATTTATTTATTTATTTATTTATTTATTTATTTATTTATTTATTTATTTATTTATTTATTTATTTATTTATTTATTTATTTATTTATTTATTTATTTGTTTTATTGACATAGAAATGTGTCAATCGGATATAAAATCTAAATGTACAAGGATGGAAAAAAGCACATTTGAGTAGCAAACCTCAAATGGGCGCAAAAACCATCATCTTTTGGAACAGAAATTTGAATAACAATAATTACAATACGAGAATAAAAATAATCACAAATTAACTTCCATACGATAAATAACAGCAAAACAAAGGTCATAAAATAGTCAAAGCAAAACAGATCTTTTATTTTTCCTAACAAAGCTAGATTATTCCCCAAGCTCGAACTAATTTTCCACAGAAGTGAACGTTCGAATACATGCAGCTATCGGCTGATCATATCTCAATAGAGTTTTGTGAAAACTGTTCTGAAGCAAGGTTGAATTTCGCAGTGTTCTGTTCGGAATCCAAAAATTGACTTCGGAACGTAGCTCGGGAGCATTAATCTCTACGTTTATCAATTGTGCGATGATCAATGCCTGTTGAATTTTCCGGCCTAACCGATCAGAGGTTAAAACCGGGGTAACATAAACGACAAAAAAAGAATACCACAGTATTATATATGAGAATATAATTGATATAAAAAAGCATCATTCCCAAGTAGCAAATAAAACTTAAAAAAAATTTCGAGATGTTCTACAATTGTTTTAGAATTGTTATTTAAGTTAGATATGTTCAGAAAGATTTTTAAATATATTAAAATTGGTTGTGCAACTTATCACTGTGAAGTTTCACAATACTACCGAAGAAATCACTGAAGAACAACTTTAGGTACATCTAAAACAATTGTGTAGCAAGTCACCAACTTGTTCATGTTTTACTAACAGTTATAGAAGTTCTGTAAAAAATTTGAAATGAACGCAAAACTTGTAGGCATGAGAATATTATTATTAGAAACACAAACAAAACACAATTAGATAATTTGTATTCGATTTTCATCTCGCGAAAAAAAACGAAGAGACCTGACATCACATTTTGAAGATTTTGAACGAAAAGTCAAGTTCATCATAGTTACTCTCATAGTTATATATTACCGCTTGAGCAACTTGTTTTTTCAACTCCAGCACATCGGCTTACCAAAATAATACCTACAGTGAATAACACAATAGTCTAAGATGAATGACTATACTGTATTGCTGTCTAATTTAACTAGAAGATTCAAACCTATAAAAAAAAACGTAGAGCATTTGTTTCCGAAATATTAACAATATAATATTAACATGTTAATGTTTCCTGTTATTTGAAGTGCCGAATAATATCGCCAACACAACATTTTACTGACTATTCAGTAATTAACATTATCTTTTCCGAAAATCGTTAAAGTAATATGCTGATATCTCGGTAAAGCGCGTTCTTTTGCTGAAGTTTGGCCAAATATTATACTGAACGTGTCAGTAAACAATAAATATACCGAAATCAGTAAAACCGTTGCCGAGATTTCGAACAGCGACTTAGCTTTTACTGAAACTCGGTAAGACACTTGTCATCTACAGGGTCCGGCACTCGAAGTGTAACCAATTAAAAAGGCCATAAATTTAGTTTGGAAAATTACTTTTACTTAATTCAAAGTACAAAATGTGTAAAAATAATACAAAATTCAGAATCAATTCACTTTTGCTCGATATGACCACCTTTTGCCTTGACTTGATGACTTGAGAGAGCGAAGGAGTTGCTTCGTTTGGCCGAATGTGACTTGCAGGTATTTTGGCCCACTCGCGGACAATAACTTTTTTCAGCGCCTCGAGACTGGTGTATCTTTTAGTTCGGACTTTGCTCTCCAAAATGGCCCAAAGAGAATAATCCATTGGATTCACATCTGGTGAATTCGAGAGCCATTGTGTGGACGTGATGAAGTTCGGAACGTTGTTTTTCAGCCATTCTTGGTTCACTCGAGCTTTGTGAGACGGTGCCAAGTCCTGCTGAAACGTCCATGGTCTGCCACCGAGATGTTTATCCGCCCACGGCTTCAAAGCAACCCCCGAATACTTTCCCGATAATATGTCGCATTTACCTTGGCGCTAGGCTCGATGAAAACGATTGGAGAGCGCCCATCTGCGGTTACAGCGGCCCAAACCATTATCTGTTGCGGGTGCTGCCTCCTGGTGGCCAATCGATGACTCAAATTCTCGTATGAACGGTCGGTCATGTAAACCCTATCGTTTTGAGAGTTTACGAATTGCTCAATTGGAAAAATTTTCTTGTCAGAAAATACAATGTTCGGAAATTGACCGCTTTCGGCCAAACGAAGCAACTCCTTCGCTCTCAAGTCATCAAGTCAAGGCAAAAGGTGGTCATATCGAGCAAAAGTGAATTGATTCTGAATTTTGTATTATTTTTACACATTTTGTACTTTGAATTAAGTAAAAGTAGTTTTCCAAACTGAATTTATGGCCTTTTTAATTGGTTACACTTCGAGTGCCGGACCCTGTAATGTCTCCTTCCGATTTTTCAAAGCATCACGTCGCCATTGCTCGTGGAACTGGAAAACATATAAAGTGGATTAAGGAAAAAAATTAGTAAATTTTGTGAAAAGATACGTTAAATTAAAAAAAAACTATTTGATTAGCATATATACTTATAAATATCCGCTTATTTCCAGGTAGAGACGTTAAGGAACACTAGAAACGATCGACTAGATTTAGCCGTGATGTTTTTATGATGGTTGCGCTTTTTTTTTGTTTGCTGAATTGAAATGAACATCAATGAAGCAACCATTTCACCAAACTTAGCTTTTGTAATATTTATTTCATGAAGAAAAATCATTCTTTCTTTCGATTACTAATGACTCGGCAATTCATGATTCCATCCTGATAAATTTTGCCGAGCTGACAGCAAAATTTCTACTAACAAGCTCGGCAATAATTGATTCAGCAAGAAAATCTAAGTGCGTAGGTCGTCAAAATCGTGTGAAAATCTTAAGAATGTTTGAATACACGTATTTTGAACAACATTCCGATAGTTCTCATTTAAAATAATAAACTGTTATTTTCATAGAAATTGATGTACAACTATCAAAGGCGCTCGAAAATTTCGGGCGTACGAATACATGTTTCGCCATAAAAATGCAGTTCGTTGTTGATTTTTCATTTACAAAAACACAAAAGATGAATTCTACAATATGTAGCATTATCATTTTTCAAGTGCAGATTATTTTACATAATCCATGTTTGTGTTTAGAGCAGTTGTGTTGAAAATCAAATATGAAATTGATTCATTTGAAATCAAGTTTGTTATGTTTTTGTTAACGTCATTCCATTTCTTGTTTACATTACGTAGTAGTTTTCATAAGTTTCACAATTGTTTTTTCGACGATTTTCTTACTACCTTTGTGATGGGATCGACGCATGAGTTTTTGTATCAGTTGCACAATCTTTGTGAATAAATATTCGTAATATCGGAAGAGCTGAAAGATATGTTGCAAAACACAGAAAAATTTAGCCTTTTCCATAACAAACAGTTATTAGAATAGTAATATAAACTAACTTGATAAATTGCATTCGATTTCCTGTTCCAGAAGTGCAGGACGATAAGAGCTAAAAAAAACTCAACAGCTATACTGTCACAAAAAGTGGTACGAAATCTTCAAAACGGCCCTTAGCATAATTCCAACTTGTTGGTAATTTTAGTTAAAGGCCAAATAGACTCCACGGTTGCGAGTTGAGGAGTGTGCTTGGCTTCTACGATTCATCAACCTAATCGGTGATCTTTGCTCCTATAATCAGAGCAATTTGCTATTGACACGCATAATCAATTTTGTTTGACTCCCTCATTTTTCTATTACTGCAAAATGCTCTAACGCTGATCCGACTCCACTCGGTGGACCAAATGTAATGAAAGGCTCAGCTCGATGACCTCGATGACTGACCCTAAATTTACATAGATTAAACCGTTATACCAAATCGACATTTGGAACTCGCTCCGATCGATCGGCGCAGCAAATGTTTTTATGCGTCATTTCACTGCAACTGCACTCGCGCATGCATGCATCGAACATAATCCAATCGACAATGATCGGTTGTGACTAATGTCTGATTGTCAAGATCCCAACTGTTCAGTGTATTCGCAGCAATGTTTCGCGGGCTGCCGCCTTTTCAGTAACAGCATACACCGACTTTTATTCTGCTGCCGATCAAGACGCTGATGGTGATGACGTTAGTCGGAATTATCATCGGATGACTGATTGCCTTGGTTTGCCGTCCGATCGGCTGCTCCGATGGCGCTGCCACCGAGGGTACAGTCCTTGTGAATAATGAACTTTCGTATTAAATTAGGAATCATTGGCATAATAATCGTTGACGAACGAAATGGCGGGGGGGGGGGGTTTGAATTGGTTGGCTGGTCCGGGTGTTGCGTTTTGCCAAGGTGCGACTTTGAATGCCGCATGGCAAGATTGGATTGGAAGTGAAATGATTTGTTCATTTAGCGTTTTAATGAGGAATATGAGATTATTATACCATTTATGGGTGCCGTTCAATTAGGCGAATGTGAACCTAGAATGAATAACACGGATTCGAATGTAATCCAACCGATGCAAGGCATCACAAGGTTTCCTTTTCCATCGGATTTTTTTTCCTCGGCAAGTTATAGAACAAAATTCACCACAATCAGAAGGCGTTCTACGGTACCCCAGGCCAGGGCAAAATCATTTCTTCGGCTGCTCCGTGGAACGAAACCCAGTGCGATGATTTATGCAGCTGACATTCGCAAAGTTTGTTTTATGGTGCAATTAAAGCGATATAAATTATTTCATACCTATCTATTGATGTTTTGCGGTCCTTTGCTTCGATATCGTCATGAGCCTGTACAAATCCGGACAGAACTCCTGGGTCATAACGTTTAGATCCGTAGGCAACGATAAGACACAGTTCATGATCTCTCGACGTGGAAGAGTCATAAACATTCAACTTGTGCCTCGTGGTTGTTACCTGCATGGTAAAGTTGCGTATCGCAGGTTCACAGCAATTTAAATCCCATCAATTTAAAACCACCAACTCCCGTCGCTGCCACCATCGCCGATTCGTAATCATTTGTTTGTAGAGCGAGGTACACGGCCGAATCTACTTCGGAATATGGACTATTATTCATCGAGAATCGAGAGCTGTTCCGCTGAACTTGAACATAATGACGAAACTTGCCCGACGGCTGGCAACGGGGACCTCTTCAAACATCTCGAAGCCCCCCCTGCCTCTGGGTCCCATGCCGGCCACTATCCACTATGTAAACCAGATAAATTACAGCTGTAGAGTACCGGCCTGGTGTTGTGGAACATGAACTACGTCGGAGTACGTCTGGGACCAATGTAGACCTACTGGATCCCGCAGACGGTCGACGTCTGACGCCAACGCTGGGTAATAGTCATCACGTGTCTGGAATCGCAAATTCGCTTTCGCGTGTATTACATTATCGGATCAGTGCTAGTCTGACACGGAATGATGACTTGGCAGGAAGGCATATCTCATCCCTTTCGCTGTTCTCAGCGATGATACATTCCGCCGAAGGAGGAAACAGTAGGAAGAAATGGGCGAAAATCTTTGGCTCGAGACTAATTATTCGGTTGTGCAAAGTTGGTAGACATTATTATTATTGTTTGTCGCCGATTCAATCCGTAATATGAGTAAACATTATACTGTGTCTTTATTAAATTGCGAAAACTGTGTAAATATTAACAGTTTAAAAATGAAAAAGGAATCTATTTCATACGTTACCACTAAAGTAACCAATGTGTAGTCAAAGTAAAGTTTGTTTTCTTTACTAGGAAACCCGTGTTAATTTTGCTAAGTAACCCCAATTATCTTCAAGAACGGGATGAAGATGATTCTAAAGCACAAATAAATTTCACATCTGTGTTGTTATCATTCCAAGTCATTGATCAATTTGCTTATTGTCATGTCAATTCACACTTTAATCTTTTTCCGCAGAATCTTCATTCATTACCGGGAAATCTTCTCTCCTGCTTCCAGTCAATTAGGTTTTACGCTAGAAATATTTCGTTAGCCTATTAAAACACCTTCATACAAAACTACGAACTGTTGACGTGGAACAACAATTTTAAAAATATTTGACAGTGACGATGACGAATGATTACTTGTATAATTCGTTGTGCAAAAAAATCTATGAAAATGATGTTACAATCCGAGCTGATATCTGTCACTATCAACTAGCAACATTGTACGATAAAGATTGGATAGCTTATGTCACTGGCAGAGATGGCATTTCGCCAGAGTGATACACGCTAGAGTCAGATTTTTGCCACACCGAGGAAGCAAAAATCAAAGCACCGCACAAAGAGGAAAGCGCACTTCTTCTCAGTGTCGAATAGGCAGCATTTGAGTGTGTGCTTGTGGTTGAAGCAGCTGGCGCGAGTGAAACACATTCTCTTCGCATGAATCGCTCACACGCGCTCTCGTCTAAATACACCCAAGTGACCACTGGCGCGTGATGGTGAGCGAACACTTCTGTGAACTTCAATTAATAGAGAGTAGATCTGGCCTTGCTATGAAAAATTTGCAAGGAAAACCGAAAATTTTACGATAAATTGTTTTATTTTGCTGATTTTGCGTGTCCACGCTTCATCTACGAAAACCATACAGCAGAGTGCTCACCGGCGTGTACACCTCTGTGAAAGTATCTGCATCCACCTCAGAGAATTTATTAGCTAATGCTCTAGCACTTTGGTGCGATTCAGTGGAAGAGGTAAAAGGAAATAAACAAACGCACTCATGATGCGTGCACACTTTACACAACAGTGGTGTATAAATGTGAAAGAGAAGAGCTCTCGTTGAAGTTGTCAGTGCGAGGGGAGAAATTTTGCTTGCTCTTCGTCACACAGAGGAGATAGACATCTCTGGTCACTGGACAGCTGTCAACCAGGCTCTACAAATTACCATGCACGCTTAAAAATAGTTACTCAAAAATGAGTAAGATCTCACTCATCTACAGAAAAAGTGGAACAACTCTAATTTAGAGTAACTCCCAAGTTACTCAAATTTGAGTTCTTCCACTGGAAACGATATTTGGGTAAAATCTACTCATTTACTGAGTAATACTTTATTCGTACATGTACAAAAATAGAGTAACTATCACTCAAATTTTGTGTGAAATTTTATTTCACATATACCAAATTTGCAAAAAAATTGCTCCTTTTCTGAGTGTATTGTATTAAAATGTTAAATAATTGAACTCAATACTATATCACGTGGTGGTCGCTTGGAGTAGTGTGTTATGCTCAGGCACCAATCATACACTTATTCCTCATAAATGACATTTGAGCGTATTCGTTTCCATTCTAAAGCACAACACGAAGCTGATAATTCCGGTTTTTGCAGACACAACACCGTTTGTGTTGATCGCCTCACCCTCGAAATACGCGTCTCACTAACAAAATATACAACCTGCTGCTACAAATGGTTATTACAACCTTTAGACTTATCGCGAATGCGAATAGTAACTATAAAACGAGATTTTGCGTTAAACTCAAATTTAGAGTAGGAGTTACTCAATATCATTGATGATAACTACTCAATTTTTGACGTTTCCATGTATCATTTGAAAATGAGTAACTAGTACTCAAACTTTGAGTAACTTTTTCTAAGCGTGCATGTATTGAGTGTCTGACAGCCGGTATGTCAAACCCAGCCATCCCAAGTAACAATTCGAATGCCTAATGGTTTTGATTGTAATTTATAGGAATTTTGTAATTGATTTTTCAATCACTATTTGTTTTATGACGACTATAATAAATGTCTCCTTTGACAAGTAATCACAGACTAACAGACATGACAGTATGAGTAAATTCTTATAAAAATAATTTTTCGTGATACACTAGTTCCACCTATATTGTACTGCGCGAACTATTTACTATCTGTACACCCCTTGTGTTATGTACAAGTTTTTTTACTAGTTGGTTTCCCCTCGTTTGTCAACACCGATCAGCTGCTTGCAGGGATGCCTGATTTCATCCAAATATTTGAAAATGAATAGTCGCAATAAATTATTGGATTATGTTGATAATATATTCAACTTTTTCGCGATGTTGGAAGGTAACCATTTATTTGACTCAGCGTTGTTCATCTAGACTATTTTTTATTGTGTTGGTAGTTTCCACCCGAAATTAAGTGGCGGCAGACCAGAAGCAAGTAAATATTGTAACAAAACGGGTTCGATTTTGTATTGCGTTGGAGGATGAGAAGTAGGCACAATTATGTATATAGTTTTGGCAATATGTATTAAATCTGTATCCTGTATGAAATTCGCATGGACGTATACAAAACAATACATTACAGGTAATTTTGTATAATTGGCAACTCTGTTGTTAAATGAAAAAAATAAACACAGTCTAGATGACAGACAGGATGTTTTTAATAGGGTAACGTAGCGCCATCATGACACATGTGAGCACTGTCCCAAATAAAGGAATATTCGAAATGACCGTTAAAATGATTGAAGAATCTAATTTGAGTGTCCTGTCTGTTAGTCTGTGAAGTAATATCATAGTTTTTAAAGCTTCTATAAAACTTTTTACCCAGACTAACAACTGGACTAAAAATAAAACAATTTGTACTAGAATAAAACCATGCAAACACTCTTAATATTACTTTCAAACATTTTCTTTAAAACATTATTGCCAGTTAAATTTTTTCATAAATCTAGTTTTATGTGTGTGCGTATTCATTGGATGACAGTTTCACTCAGAGCAAATTTGAGAGTTCTAAAGTACATTTATGACACATTTGTTGTGGGCTATTTGATTTATTGCTTCTTAAGTTAAGCGTAATTTTCATTAAAGAAAATTTCATGGCCGCCATTATGATGTCCTATACCGTAGCATTTATTGACATCAAATAAACTTCGAAATGCAAAAACGGATAAAAATGATGGGCTTTAATGATTCATTTTCAGAACATAATTTTAATGCCACGAAATAGTTTTATACAAAAATGACGAAGAATCACAAAAAATAATTTTCAAAAATCATGGAGATTTTCGCAAAAACTGCATTTATTTCAAGGCGATTAGTTATAATTCTTATTTTTATCCAAAAATTCACGATAAAAATAAAAGTGCATGAAGTTTTTACGTACGAAAAAACCTCAAACTTGTAAATAAAATCTAATATATTCTTACTGATTGCATTCAAAGCAGACATGACACACACATATCTCGGACCACTGATATTTCTACTGTATTTCAACGACGTGAACTTTTCATTGAAAGGTGCACGATTATCTTTCGCGGACGACCTAAAGTTATTCCAAATTATCAAGACTCTTGAAGATGCCTGTCTCCTTCAAAGTGAGCTTGAAATTTTCTCCGAGTGGTGTGAAATTAATAAAATGTCGCTAAATATCAGCAAATGCTCGATTATCACCTTCACACGAAAAAAAACACCAATTCGTTTCAATTATTGTCTTCGAGGATCAGTGATTGATAGAGTCAATTGTGTCAAAGATCTTGGCGTTCTTCTCGACGAACAATTGAATTACAAGCAGCATATTTCGTACATCGTGGCAAAAGCTTCTCGTTGTCTAGGATTTGTCATGAGAACCGCCAAGCAATTCACAGATATATATTGTTTGAAATCTCTCTACTGCTCGCTTGTACGGTCAACACTCGAATATTGTTCGTCAGTATGGAACCCTCACTTTCATAATGGAGCTTTAAGACTTGAATCAATACAGCGCAGATTCGTTCGTTTCGCTCTTCGTCGTTTGCCCTGGAATAACCCTCACCAGCTGCCTAGTTATGAAAGCCGTGCGATGCTCATCGGACTCGATACTCTACAAGTACGCCGAGATCTGTTCCGTGCAATGCTGATTGCCGATATTTTGACGAACAATATTGATTGCCCTGCACTACTTAGTGAAATCAACATCAACGTTCGTTCTAGAGCTCTTCGCAACAACAACCTCCTCAGAATGCCTCTACGTCGTACTAACTACGGAATCAACGGTGCCGTTATTGGATTGCAGCGAACCTTCAATGGCGTATCAATGGGATTCGATTTCCATTTTCCTCGTAGCAGAATAAAAGCGAATTTTTTGAATATTCTTAGAAATAATCATTAGGACTTTAGTTTGTCTGTTTATTAAAATATATAAATAAATAAATAAATAAATAAATAAATCTGACACCGGTATGTGAGCACCAGTACACCGATTACGTTGAGCCCCTCGCGTTTTGAGCCCCAAACACTGCGATGTTTTGATACTCATCGCGACTCTCAAATTGAGAAAATTACTTCTACTTGATGTCCCAAAACATTATCCGCTGTATTTTAGGCAAAGTGACAAGTTATTGTTAGAGAATCGACCCACAATTCTCTGATTTTTGTGCAATAAGCAAGGTAAATCGTAAAACAATTGCATTACTAATTGCTTATTTACATTGCAATCAGCTGATTTTGAAGTTCCGACTTAGATCTCATCAAGATGGCGTCGTAACAGGAAGCTCTTCAAACGTAAAATTCTCTCGACATTTCGACACTAGAGGTGTGCGAAACAGCTCACATTGGTGAGCAGCTCCGAACCGATCAGCTCACCAAAATGAATCGATTCGATGTATCAGCTCATCAGCTCATTTAGATTGAACTGATGGTTAATTTTGTGACCCGTTCTTGCTTCGTGAGAGGTAAGTTTTCTTACTGGTAGTGTCTCATTTAATCCGTTAAAGCAGGATAGATGCAGGCATGATAGAAATAGCGAAACTTGGTGCAAACATTTTTTCTCGTTTAGAGCTCGCTCTTCAAGAGCCGAAGATCTGTTCAGCTCGTAGCTTATTCCCCTCTTCACAATGCGGCGAACTGGGTAGCAAATGAGTGAGCTGGTGAGCTGCGGTTCTTTTAAAAAGAGCTGTGAGCTGTCAGCTCACTTTTATGATTCGATTCATTGGAACAGCTCAGGAGCGAATTGCCCATCTCTATTCGACACTCGTCAGGACGCTCATTTATGCAATTCATATAATCTTCATTACTCCTGTCACTGCTTGATTACGATGCGACTAAATAATAACCGAACAGCATGAATATTGAAATTAAACAGTATACCATCCTCGAAATTTTTGTCGTGAATACGACTTACTTTACTATGGGATGCCTTTTCAAAATTTACCCTCTGAGAGAGTGATAAGTTTTTGATCGTGAATATCTCTTGTTGTATCTAACGAATCAACATAATTTAAAATAAAATTTTCAGTTGTGTGGCATAATCTCAAATAGTTCAAAATTAAACTTTTCTTAAATGTTTGGTATAAACGAGTATCAAAGAGGATAATTCAAAAAGGCGCGTTTACCTTTCTCGTATTTTGAAAGCTCATAGCTCAGTGATCTGTGGAAGGATTTATATAATCTAACTACCAATAGAATCAAAATTTTTCAACTTAAACGTGTATAGCAAAAGCATTGAAGTATTTCAATAGTACATATTGAAAAACCTGTCTCATTTGACCCATGTCAACACCAGCCAATCAGAACGCGTTCTGAGGAAGAGAACAAAATATCTGCTGCTGTACAACAAATCGTTCGAGAAAAATGTTCCGAAAAGTGGTGAATATCGTACTGAGTTTCTCAATTTGGTCTTTCTTTCAATAAATTATGCAAATACGAAATGAAATAATCGACATTAAAATTCTGTATGCGGCTATTTTTATAGCCGTTAGGACCGCCCATTAGTGAAAAAGCTACAAAAGAAATCACGTAAAAGAAAGCTTCTAACAAAAATTGAATCAGTTTGGATTCTATCGCCAATGCGAGCAGATGTATTTCGCGCCGTTTGCAAAGCTAGTTTCGCTTCCGACAAGAGCGATTACGTCACAGCTGCCAGTCATTTGCATGGATGAAAAAGCAACGGTGGAGAGCATTACACCAAATCAGCCGATCTAATGGCTCTAAAAGTTTTCTGAAGAACTATTAGGATTTGTTGTTCGCAAATCGAAAGGAAATATCCTCAGTTTAGTGCAAATCTAGAACAGTTTGGTTAGATTCTTGCACTTTTCGCTGTGTGAAATTCACAGTAATCGAGATCAAGTGAAGCCTTCTTTGTTTTTGCGAAAAATGTGGAAAAGGGGAATGCTTGCATACTTCATACAATTGATCAACTAATTGATATTCGGAGGTGTTAAGGAACATGTCAGTTGTTTTCGTATTCACGACATCCAGTTATGTCTCTGACATTACCCACCCGCCTTTTTTTTCTTGTGCTGGTCGTCGTGGCGTGAACCTTCCACCAACAGCAGCGAAAACCGGCCTGCGTGCTGTAAAGCGTCATTTGGATTGGATTCTGGAACTTAATTCTGTAACTGAATTCAGAAACTACACAGATAAAAATGTTTTGTGATTTTACATTTATTTTCATGCACATATTTGGAGCAGGCAATTTAATGGAAATTTACATTACAAAACGAAGCGGTTTGTAAATATACAGTCTTGTTCAAGGAAAAACTAAATGAATTTTAATGTAATTTTACATCAATCATGGTTTTAAATCAGATTTTCGTTTCAACTGATGTCTATTTCATAGTACTATCGGTTTACATGTCGTGTAAATTTCATCTTTTCTTTCTGTGTAGATGTTGAAACTGAATATTGTGCCTTAATTGAGGATCGGAATTCGAATTTTAAATTATTACAATTTCCATTTTTTTGTTTAGAGATAAACTGGTAAAAGTTTATTTTAGGCTGTGAAGTGCAAGAAATAATTGAAAAATAATTATGAACATGATTTATATATTGCTTCGGAAGAAGGGAAAGTAATGTTGGTTCCAGGATCTGAGTGTTTACGAATCTGTTCCGAATTTAAGCGTTACAGAAAACAACCACGAGAGGTTTGTGTTTATATGATGAACTTCAAAATTCCATTTACTGTGAAGATCACATTTTGTTCACTTGTATTGCAGGTGTTTTTGTCACAGAAGAAATGACGGTATATTCCAATCGGCATATCTCTCGGTAAAATGTTGGTACCGTATGTCAAACTGATTTCATATCTATTGAACAATCCAATCACCGTTTTCACCACAAGATAGCGTTCTGGTGATTGTCTTGACATATCCCATGCATTTAGAAAAAATTTGGATAAATTTTTCAATCAACTTGAGTTTGAACGAATGCAGATGGCAAAACCTTTCTATACACTTGAAAATCTCGGACGAAGTCTGAAATTTTCAATTCACATACAGATTTGATTTAGATGATAAAACATGAGTAAATAGACTAGTCATAAAACTTTTGATCATAATTTATCAATTAATCTCAAAAGCCAACCATAAAAACAAAAATATCCCATATCCTATAAATAGTACTCAACCTCACTTCTTTGAATTTGATATTTCATCTTAGGATTTTTCCATAAATATCAATCAAACATTCCACGGAAAGATACTAAATCATTATTGATCAACTT
Source organism: Malaya genurostris (assembly GCF_030247185.1). NCBI lineage: Eukaryota > Metazoa > Arthropoda > Insecta > Diptera > Culicidae > Malaya > Malaya genurostris. The sequence goes on along the minus strand of NC_080570.1, from coordinate 59,922,624 downwards.
TTTTACCAAACTTTCATACGTTTTTGTATGTTAATATTCGAATCATCAAGCAAAATCTGAAAATTATCACCATTGCTTGGTTCAAAGCTCGCCATTTGAGCAGCGCCGCGATCGCAAAAGAGTTGACTGGATTCTTCAATATCGAGGGTTTCAGAGCAAAGTTGAATGTTTGTTTAGTTCCCTTTGGCTTCCTCTCCGCGCGTCTCTAATTATAACCGAGTCTCTAGAAATTGTTTGTAACAAGAAAGTCAAATCTGATTAATGATGACGATTTCTTCGAACTCTCGAGTTTTTATAACCGTGCAGCGCATATGCAATTGAACAATCCAATCAGCGTGGTCACCACGAGATAGCGTTATGGTGATTGTTTTGACATATCCCCTGTATTTAGAAACAATTTTTGACGAATCTTTCAATTTACTTGAGTTTGAAAGAATGCAGATGGTAAAACCTTACATATATGGGTAAGAAAAACGATTATTCACGTGTTGTCATCAAACATATGATTTCAAATTGTCCTATACTCTTGACAATCTCGGATGGAATTTGAAATTTTCAGTTCACATACAGATTTGATTTATATGATAAAACATGAGTAAATAGACTAGTCATACAACTTTTTATCATAATTTATCAATTAATCTCAAAATCCAACCCAAAAAACAAAGAATATCCCAGATATAAAAACAGTACCCAACCTCACTTCTCTGAATATGGTATTTCATGTTACGATTTCTCCATAAACATCAATCAAACATACCACGGAAAGTTACTGAATCATTAATGATCGATTTTTTTACCAAATTTTCACACGTTTTTGTATGTTAGTATTCGATTCATAAGAAAAAAAATAAAAACCCTGCATTTTGTTCGAATCTTCAAGCAAAATCTGAAAATTATCACCATCGCTTAGTTCAAAGCTCACCACTCGGGCAGCGCAGCGATCGCAAAAGAATTGGTTGGATTCTTCAATATGTGAAAATGAACAATTCATTCAAAATTTGTTAAGGGTATTTGACAGGGTTGCCATAATCGCAGGTTTTTCTTTGAAACTACAGATTTTACAATCAATTTTACTGCACAGATTCTGAGTTACAGATCATAGATTTTCTGACATTTAAAAAAAATCGCGGATTTCTACTGATATCTATGATTATTTTCAAAAACAGGCCGATTTTTAGATGTTTCACCAAGTTCTTGCCTAACGAATGGTAAAAATATTTCTCATTTTGGAACACAGATTTTCATATGGCACCTCTGATATGTGATGAATGCTCGGTTCTGTTCGAAACACGCATCGGTTTGGAACTAGGATCGTTTCGGAATTCGCATCGGTTCGAAGTCGGTTGTTGCACATGATTTGAATTCAGTTGTAAATCATACTGAACTCCGAATCAAATTCCAGACGAGTTAACTGAGTGAGATCGATCCATATCGATCGACCCATAATTTTTTTTCCTAGATAACAATGTCACTGTTTTGTAATAAAAATATGAATTATTAAATATTGGAAATATCAAAACTAACTAATCTTTGTCGATTATTCGGTGTTTAACCGATGTATCTATTTGACTTAACTTTTTCAATCAAAAATTTTTTTCTAGTTAGTCGCTGAGTTGTAACTTTGAAGATTCTCTCTAAATAACAGAGTAAAATTTTAAACGTATCCCACCCTGTTGCTCCGGAACCGGCAATCAGATCTTAGAAAAGGTCAAAAGCGGTCTATTTTAATAGAAGTAAATCCTTTTATTTGAGTCTAAGCTTGTGAAAATTGGTTTTCGACCACTATTTCCGGTACTTTCGAAACCGGACGTTGTGAACCGGTATAGCTAAATTCGGTTCGTTTGGCCAGCAACTAGAAAAATCTATGAAATAAAACAATGTTGTGACAAATTTGTTAGATTTTTTTCGTTTTTGCCTTTCTCATATAGAAAGGTTATGCAATCACTTGAAAAACCGACTAGTGAAAATTGGCCCGGAGGGCCAAGTGTCATATACCATTCGACTCAGTTCATCGAGCTGAGCAATGTCTGTGTGTGTGTATGTATGTGTGTGTGTATGTGTCAAATAATCTCACTAGGTTTTCTCGGAGATGGCTGAACCGATTTTGACAAACTTTGATTCAAATGAAAGGTCTCGTGGTCCCATACGGAATTCCTGAATTTCATCCGGATCCGACTTCCGGTTCCGGAATTATAAGGTATAGTGTGTTCAATATTGTACACCGTCACTTAAACCGGCGAAACAAAAAACGTAAAAAAATTTCTAAACTGGTCTCAAAACTACACAAATCGATAGTCACTATCAGTAGGCAACTAAAAAACCGATTCTGGCTATCCTGGTTCCCGGTATCCGGTTCCGAAAGTGCCGGAAATAGTGGTCATATATACCAAAATAGATCTCACTCACTTTTCTCAGCGATGGTTTGACCGATTTCCACAAACTTAGATTCAAATGAAAGGTCTTTCGAATTCCTTTCATTTCAGGAATTCCATGAAATTCATCCGGATCCGATTTCCGGTTCCGGAGGTATAGGGTAAAGTGTGTTCAATTTTGTACACCGTCACTTAAAATATTCTCGGATACAACAAACATTTAAATCGTAATTTAGAGTGCGTACTAGAAGAGTTTGTGTGTCATGTTAGTTGGTGGCCGTACGAACCGACTTTGGTTTGTGGAAATGTGGATGACTCACGTAATCAAAGCATTGTTTTATTCTGTATGTTATACTAGTTAATGCACAAACAATCTCTTGGTTTGTTTCAAAAATCGAAGAGATAAATTTTGAATGGATATTATTAATATTATATGTACATAAGAAAGGCATCATTACACCACTAGGTGGATTAAAACAGGTTTTATAGAAAGGTTATACAATCACTGTGAAAACCGACTTTTCAACCGATACCCCGAAGCGCCGAATGTCATATACCATTCGACTCAGCTCGTTGAGTACGCAAAATGTTTGTGTGTGTGTGTGTGCGTATGTGTGTATGTAACGCGTTTTTGCAGTAACTTTTCTCGGAGATGGCAGAACCGATTTTCACTAATTTAGATTCAAATGAAAGGTCTTGTAGTTTCATTCAAATTTTCTGAATATTTTTTGGATCCGACTTCCGGTTCCGGAATTATGGGGTAAAATGTGCAAAAAATTGTGAAAATAAGTGCACTAACTTTTTTCGGAGATTGCTGAACCAATTTTCACAAATTTAGATTCAAATGAAAGGTATTGTGGTCTCACACGTAATTCCTGAATTTCATCCGGATCCGACTTCTGGATCCGGAAATATAGGGTAAAGTGTGTTAAACGTTTTGTACCAACACTGAAAAGGGCAAAAACCCGTAAAAGTATTTCTAAATCGACCTCAAACCTTCTCCAAGTGATAGTTTTTATCAGTAGACGGCCAAACAAACTGATTTGGGTTATTCTTTAAAGTGTATTAAAACAAGTTTTTACATTATCGCTGTATACGAAAGGGTGCAATTTCATACACATTAGTCTATATTTCCTGCCAACAACAAGTTGAGCGCACCTTGATAGCGATAGCACTGTGAAGAGAATGACAGTTTGATTAAATAGATTAAGAAGGAGCAAAACAAAATGGTTTGAGAGTTAAGAAAACGTATGTGAACTGAACGCCGCTTAGTTAAAAAATACTCATTTACGTAATTACAGTTACATTCTGTTCCAAATAGTTACTTTGATTGAACTTGAACTTATAAGTAATATTCTAGGATTGTACTGTTCGATAAATATCTATCTTAACTATATCTCTAAATCCATCTATCATCGGTAAGATTGAAAAATATCACACATAATTTGGTAATAATATGGCTATAATGTGTAGTAACGAATCATTGAAGCAGCAGTAGATCCATGAGCTACATCTGAGCTAAAACAGTAGGAATTTACTAAACGTGAGTTTTGTATGTTATAACAGCTAAATGAACTAATGTCAACTTATATTAAATTTACTACAGAGATTTAAAATCTTTCCTGTGGAAATAAAGGGACTATTAAAAATCCGGAAAAGCTTCTTAATTGCCAGAGAAACCACATTTCCAGAACCGAAAGCCTGATCTGGATAAAATTTTACATAAACTTATGGAAACACAATACATTTCATTTAAATCTGAATTTGCGATGATCGGTCTAACCGTTACTGAGAAATTGGAGTGATTTCCGGTTTAGAGCACAGGAGAACTTTTCGGGTACTTCCGGAACCAAGAACGGTGATCCGGTATACCAAAAATCAACATATTTGACCATAAACTAGCCATGCCTGGCCAATTGAAGGATATTACGGCTACTTGAATGTAATTGGCTTGAAATTTCCGTGTCATGTATAAAAACACGCTCCTGAAAATGAAATGCTCTCATTCCGGAACCAAAAGTGATGAAATTTGGTAAGGTTATATAAGATTTCAAGACTTAAGCTTTTGAACTTGAGCTTATGAAAATTGACAGAGCGATCTCTGAGAAAATCGAGCGCAATTTTTTAGTTTATTTTGCACATTTTACCCCGTAACTCCGAAACCAGAAGTCGTATTCATTCGAAATTCTAAAGCAGGATATGAAACTATAAGTTCATTAATTTGAATCTGAGTTGAAGTAAATCGGTTAAAAGTCGGTTTCACAGTGATTGCATAACCTTTCTATATAAGAAAGGCAAAAACAGAATACTATAGATTGAATGTATGAATTATTGGCATTATCGAAAGTCATCTCCCCATAGTTTTAAGAACTTCGGAAATTAACTGTTTCATGCATTATATTTTTAGTAGGAATTATATAGTAACACAAAACATGTTAAACTACACATTTTCGGTAGCCGGATGTCCAGAGCAATTGATGTATAATAATATTATTACTAATTATTTAATTATATAAATTCATTTTATAAGGGCAGTCTTAAATGCTAATGCTAATTTCCTGGACTATGCAACAAAATCTTGGGAAAAACTATAATTATCTGACCACTTGACCCAGGTACGTTAGTAGCTTCAGTTTAAACTAACTTTTTTATAGCTAGCTCTTAGCTAGGTTGGTTTCGGGTTTCAAAATTTTCTCAACGAGTATCTAAAAGTGTCGCAAAAATCACACCAAATCTAAGTATGTAAGACTGAACAAGACCGACCATTAGTTATTTTATTTATCAGATGAAAACACCACTTTTACATGTAACACAGCCACGATAAATTTAAAGTTTCAGTTATTCAAACAAACAACGAATTTTTAATTCGCCTCAATAATTCATAAAATCAAGAGCAGTTTATAACTAATTTTGTGTAAATTTAAGCTGCTTTTCGAATTTACAAGTAGCTTGAAACCATCAACTAGCCTCAAGCGCACGGCAAGCAAACAGGAAGCTTACCTTACGATGTTCTTAGTTACTGCGGCACCAGAAGCAGTCCAGTGGAACCATAACTGTGGCATCCCCCGCAAACCGACAAAATCTGAAGACGTTCCAAAGCCATTTGAAAGGGTTGTAAAACAAAGAAGGAATAAAATTTAATTTTGATTGCATTAATAATGGAATCCCACCGGTTGGCTCGCAATGAAGTTTCGATAGGAAAACAACTACCGAAGCCAGTCATTCAACGACAGAGAGAGATAGAGGGATAGAGAGAGAGTGCCGAAAGTCGTTGACATTTGAACATACTTTCAAGCATAAACAGACACACAATCCAGTGGAAAACTTTGGTTGTTTATCAAGTGATTTCGTTATTCTCACAATAAGCCGGCGGCACAATTTTGCGAACCGTCGGATCGAAGTACATAATTGAATTTTGGAAGCCATCTACAACTGACTGCTGGCGGTAGACGGAAAAGAATTTGATAGCGTACTGAAAAAAAAAATCAATTTCTTCTAGTTTTGGGTTATATGCAGATTCGTCAACAGTGAAACCATACACCGCCATTGTTGACGCAGTTCTTCATATATTCTGTTCCGCTTAAGTTAGGTCAAAATAATTTCTTGGAAGTTGGATTAAATTGAAAGCTTTCATCCGAACTCATTAATCCTATCTGTTCGATGCAATTCAGGCAAAATGACTCGTTTGATTTGAGAACCGTTTATCCCATACAAAACCGCTCCAATTACTAAACACTAAACGGGTCGTCACCAAAACGACTCAATTAACGATGCTACATAATTAATATAATCTCCGAGGAACCAATTAGAGCGTAATATTTCCCACGTCAAAGGAAAACCCACATGCTTCTGGTAGCAACCCCACTCGGTTGCGGGGAATCGACCCCCATTATGTCGTCGCAGCCCAACCGAGCGGATGAAAACTTTGTCGTTATCAGTGCAAATTAACTCTTTTCCTGTGCTCTCCAGTCAGCAAGTCCAGCAGTCAGTCTATAGTGGTTGGGTTGGTTACTGCAGTAACTAGCTGACGCTGTGGGCCGGAAATTGACATGGATCCGCCCCCGCATTCAACGAACCCATACCGGCATACTCTACCACCGTTCCCCGTTCTCGCAACCGCTACCACTACCTCCTCCTCCTTCTCGCAAACCGCCTGGAAGCCCAACAGTACTGACTTTATTATGTCGTTAATCTTCTTTCAAGACTTATTGTCCGCTCATTTTTCACAGCACCGAAGTAGATCGAGATATATGAATGTGCTGTGCTGCCGCCAGGTTCTTCCAGATTTGCTAGCTATACAAAATACAGAACCAAACCTCTCACACCCGAGCTGCGAATTTCACCGAACATGGAGTGCAGTTGGATGGTTTTCCTTTTTCTTGTTTCAATATTTTTTTGTGCTACACTCGCTCCCTTGCTGGTTCTTATTATATTGCTACGTGGAAAACAGCATGCCCTACAGCGAACCGCCCAGCAATCGACTCTCGTCGGAAGATTCCACCTCGGGGATGCAGTTCAGTCTTCATCGTCCGACTGGCAAATGTTTGAACACATTGTACTATTGAGCCCATGAAAGCTCAATAAATAATTTATCGCCGTGCGGGAAAATGTTCTCGTTATCAGATTGTCGGTGGTCTTCCTGGGAAAAGTCTTCCCGACCCAAAGTACAGAGATGCTGCGCGAAGTTCACATGCTGATGGGTTTCGTTTTTCGGTGTGGGTTCTTTCGACTGCCTTCAAGAATGATATTCAGTTGCAGAAGCTGCGTTTTTACTGATTGAATATTCTGTGTCTGTTTGTTTTTTTTTGACATGCAAAATAATTCAACCCATACTTTCTTGTAACCGAAGAAAGTTACCATGAAGTTTTCAATTCGGTGTCATCAATAACCTAGGAAAGGAAGTGATTAATATTTTCATGTTATTCCCTGGATAAAAATAGTTCACCTTGTTAATAAATAATAAAATTTATTCGTCTCAGAATTTCAGACAAAAGCGATTTCAATTCCAATAAGAATAAAATATAAAATATAAAACAAAATATTTTAACCAATTAGGTTGAATTTCCACAACTCGTGAAAGAATTATCTTACCGAAATTCTTTCCACCTAGGAACCATTTTGCAAAAAGAGTCATTGCACCGAAAGGATCATTTTGATGATAGCCAAATCATGCTAAGCTTCTTGTTAATCCACCTAGTGGTTCGATAATGCCTTTCGCTTGTGACTCACACAGTCACATTAAAACATATGTTTATTAATAAACTCATTTAATTTGATTCGCGTAGTTTACAAAAGCGTGCTTCAGCGCTTACGTCACTTATTCGACAACATTTTTGAAACCAAAATTATCAAATGTTACTAAACTGATAGACTATGGATGAGTGCAAATAGCATTCAAAATACTAGTATCTGTCTGTCTGTCTGTCTGTTACTTTTACGTTAGTATTATAACAGAACAGTTCAAATCTGCATAGTGGAATTTAAGAGATAATTGAACGGAGATACAAGAGAGCATTTTTTTCGTTACGTCACTTTTACCATTATATATCCTGAACCATAAATAATAGCCATTGTATCTTCGAACTTGATTCATAACCCAATATTAGTCAGGAACAAGCCTACCCAAATAGCAAACATTGTTTGCTTGTTTGATTTCTTTCACTGCAGTAATATTTGTTAAAAGAAAGTCGGAAATGAAACTGTTCAAATGAACATAGTGTATAGTCAGTTAATAAAACCGAGGTAGAACACATAGTCCTTACAGGTTTTTGAGTTGGTTTCACAAGCAGTAATATTCGTTACAAAAACACGTGAAATCACTTGTCTAACATATCCAACAAAAATAACCGTTCTGTAGCAATTGTGAAACATGACAAGTTTAACATGTTTTAATTGCTACTTGAGTAAGCTTGCTAAAATCTTTTCAACTATTCCTGAAAAATATGAACGAAGAGAAAGCAAAAACCCTTCGTCACTTACGTTACATATACCATTCTATCTCCAGAACCGAAAGTGGTAGCCATTTGATCTTCGAACTTGATTCCCAACCCAAGAGTAGCTCTTAAATAAGTCTAAGTTGATGAAGTTAATTCAGCGATCTCCGAGAAAACTCCCACTTTCTACTTTCGTCAAGCTGAGTCAAATGGTACATTATTCTATGGGTCGCCGGAGCTCCCGATAAAAAGTCGGGTTTCCACCAAATTTATTCTTTTTATAAAAGGAGGCATAAAGTTTGTGCAATCACTGTGATTATCAATTTTACAACCAAAGCCCGATGGGCCGAATGTCATGTACCATTTGATTCAGTTCATCGAAATCAACGAGAATTTGTAAGTATGTATATAATGCAAATATGCATTTGATTTTCTCATAGATGGCTGGACCGATTTCGGTAAATTTATAACGTTTTCGTTTATTGATTAGATAAGCCCGCGAGCTAACCCAGAGTCGCCCAAACAACTTTTGAGATGTTTTTATTAGCGGCCTGGGGTCGCTCTAGATCGGACTCCAATCGCGTAGTTTCGCTCTGAAAATTTGCTCGGGTCGCACCACGACATCCATGCGAGTTTGTTTATTTTTTCTTTTTTATAAGTGTTGCTTAACGTAACGGAGTAACGGGTAAATTTTATGAAAAAAAAACAAAGTTCAAAGAATTTTTGCAGAAATCACTGAACTGACTCCCATAAACTAATTTTCCAATAAGAGGTTCCATTGCCTGATGGCATGCCATTAAATATTATCCAGATCTGGTTTCCGATTCCGGAGTAACGAGATAAAATGTGTAATTAAAAACCCAGAGCGCTTGAGCAATTTTCATGTACTTAAATCCAAATGAAGGGTCCTATCCTGTTATGAAATATTTGACCATTGGTTGTAACAATTACGCACTAAGCTAGTTGATGTCTTTTACAATTAGAATCAGATAGAAACATTTACCAGCATTTTTATCGCATTGCGTGCCATCAGTGAATAACTAAAGTGCAGGGGAATTTATTAGACAGATGAACAGTTGCCAAACGGATTAAATAAGATTACTTCTGAAGACTGTTAAGTGCAAAAGTAGATCATTATTGTGAGACACTTGTTGACTTAATTGGTGTTCTAGGATAGTAGCACTTAATTTTAGTAACAAGTCGTATTTGTCTACCAACAACCAGAACATCGACGTCAATAATTGAGGGCTGAGGCCAGTGTGTTTTAGGGTGATTTAGAGGGCTATTTTCACGCTTCAAATCTCACTTTCTCAGAAACGGTGACAAACACCAAAAACCCAGCTGACAATCTCTTAGAAATGATTCATTGACTTTAGCGGTCGGGAAAGTCTTTTTTTCGGAAGGAAAAATTGCATAGCTGAAAACGCCGTCTTTCAACTTTTTCATTGAATATCTCGGCTTCAAAAGCATGAATCGAAAATCTATCCTGACAATGTCTAGATAATTTAATTTAGCTGCGATTAGTGCATAAAAACATATATGTTGTTGCGATAAAAATGAAATGAATGTTATTTTTGTGAAGGTAAGTTGATTTCTAAGAAACATGACAGAGAAATAAAATCGGCTCAGTAAGGCTGCCAAGAAGCGGCTCAGTAGCATTTTATGTCAACTTGTAACCGAAAATATCGAAACTTTTTTGGTCACCCGACCAGTCGAGAGTCATTTAATTTCGGCTCCTCTCGAACAACGTGTGCCAATTGGACCAATTATCGCAAGCTTATCTTCAAATAAAAGATCTCATAGTTCCTTAGCCTGCTATCAAATTAAATTAAATGTTTAGACCCAACTTCCAATTCCAGAATAACGAGATAGAATGAGTAAATGAAAAGGTAAGAAAGCGCACTCGATTTTCTGGAAACCGCCAATTCAATTCTCGCATACAAATGGATTATGGATAGATTATTCAGATCAAGGGTCGCGAAAATTTGACATTTTTTAAACTGTCGCCAAGCATAAGACAGTTACTGTCAACGATACGCGCAGCTGCTACGTTCAACAGTAGCCAACACGCAATGACACGAGAGCTTGGCGCAATCGTGAGAGCCACGACACACGACAGCAATATTGAGAGCAGATAATTTTGTCGCACTCTTTCACAGTAGTCAAAACCACAGCGTTCGCTTTATGGTAGTGTACGTACATACTGGATAAGTAGCTGCTATGTTCATTTTCAGTCACGGGTTTCGAAAATGTCACGAGCTCAAAATGTCATGACATTTTCATAACTGGACTGTCATATCCGCTGTGACCGATCTGTGGCAATAAATGAAGTGCGAACAAGTGCAGATGATTCAAAAATATTACAAATATTTACTGAAAATTCATACAGGAAGTATCAGAAGCGCAGCTTTTGCCTTTCTAGTATGATGCAAAGGCAAGAAATCGTACAGCAGAGACAATAGATTTTGCGCTCCTGTTACTTCCTCAATTCTGGTTTATGCTAAACGTGGTTTAATTGTTTGATCGAAAAAATGCATTGTTGTAAATCAACCAACTAGAAATAAAACAAAAGCATCTGAACTGCTAAAATGAACCCACCATCCAAGTTCTTGAAGTCATAGCATTTACTTCGCTTTTCTCACTGAGCCGCTTCCTTCCAACGGGAGTGCAGAGAAACAAAACACGTAAGGATGCACAAAAAAACCGTCTGCATCGGGAAGCAAGACTTTCTTGTGTATGTCCCCCTACACCTCATGAGATTCGACATAAAACTAATTTCAACGTTGAGCCTTTTTGGCGACTGTCTCTCGAAATTTATTGAATTTGGAAGAAGCTACTGTTTATTGTGGCTAGCCATTCTCAGATTGAAAAGAGTAGAACAGCTATCGATGAGAGCAAACGGCGAAATTCACGAGAGCAAATGCCATGAGACCTATAACATTTTTCATCTGCTACATTCACTACACTCGTGTACAATAAAACAAAATCTTATTCCCAACATAATTTTAATTACTGGAAATCTTTTGTAAAATATTGTATTTATCTATCATCTGACACTGATTGAACGTATTGGTAAAATTCCTGTTAGCTGTTCGGGGATCTATTGCTAATGTTCGACAAAATGCAGTTCTCTCATGGTAACAGGTTGTTTAGAGTTTAACACACTACAATTATTATTCATATATTCCTCTCCAATCAATCCTTGACACAAATGCTGGATCAGAGATGCCAGGTAAAAATTTCAAATATCTTCAGACAGGATTGCAAATGTCTGTAAATCTGAAAAAAAAATCTGCAGTCAACAAGTATGTCTTGCTGGCAGCAATTTCTCTATAAAGTATGATATGTAAAACTGACTTGATGAGCAAAAAAAAAGGTCGCGTCAATTTCAAAAGTCTGTAAATTTGAACGTAAGTCTGCGAAAAACTCGATTTTTCAAAGTCTGTACAACCAAAAATGTCTGCAGCACTATATACGAAACCTCCAGATTTACAGACAAATCTGAAGATCTGGCATCTCTGTGCTGAATAGTGTTTTGATAGTAATTTTAGTACCTCATACTGTTCTGGCACCACTGTCCATAACATAGTGTTACGTCGTTATCATCTTACAAGGGTGGATATGGTATCACAGATTTTTTCATAAAACCACAGATTTTTTATCTATTTTGACGAACAGATTCTGCGTCATAGATAACACATTTTTTCAAAATCCACAGTTTTCTACAGATTTTTAACATTATTTCGAAAAACTGACTGATTTTTAGAACGTTTCTCATAAAATTTTACAGGTTTTAAACTTAAATACGCGTCACAGATGACAAACAATTTTTTTAATAGGGATGGGTATAGCGTGATGGGTAAGTCGATGCCTTTCACGTAGCCCGCCTGGGTTCGACTGCCAACCCCGCACATTGGGTCAGAAAGTTTTACTGGTCCGAAGAGACTCTGTAATCGAAACAAAAAAAATTGTAAGTTAATACACAGATTGTAAAATAGCAGCTCTTCATTCCACTGATCAGATGCATTAGCTGTCGAATGATATGGTAGTGAAAAGAAGAGGGAAGCAAGATAGAAACAGTCATTCAGGCGTCTTGGTACCTCGCGAGTATTCAGTTTGTGTGAAGTGCATATGACTTGTTTCATACTCGAAGACTAAACGTAAAAATATGAAGATAGAAACCTCATTTAATGAAACATAAAAATTGTAAACAAATATGTACGAGAAAGTTAGTAGAGTGAATACTGATAGCGTGGAAAATTGAGTTTTTGGAGTTAGAACGGTCTTGAGAAAATGAGCTCAATTTAGAATAGAATAGATCCGTAAGTGCACTGAACAAATAAGCACACAAAAAATTTAAATAATAATTGTGAACAGATACAGATAAACGCCAGACGGGTTAAATTTTTATTGTTTCCTGGACAAGAACACAAAGATAGTGTGCCTTGTGATCAGAAGACACGTCAGTTGAAAAGAATAGTAGTAGCTTAAAATGAAAATGCACAATTATTACATAAAACAATTTAACAAATTGTAGTTCAATAATACCAAGACGAATGCAACGGGACGAGAAGTGGAAGATTTGAAGTGCAGAGAATACAAACAATTGCAGCTAGTAGAAGTAAGAATGAAAATTTACGATAGTAAAATGAATTTTATTAAGTTCGATCTTCCAACATAGATCAGTAGAGTTCCGAAAATTTTTGTTTTCGACTGTCGTCCAAACATATATCTTATACCCATTCAACCTGGAACCAGTGAGAAAAATCTAGTGAGGCGTCGTCTTTTCGTATACTAGGTGTTCTATAAACATTTCCTCTAATCTTCATTATTTATCACAAGGCACCATTTCCTAAGCAGCTCCTATTAGACCATTACCAACAAACATAATGAACATTTTGTGTAATAGTGGCATACCGTAACGAATTTAGCATGGTAAAATACCTACAAATGAATTAATATAGAAAATGTCATTCCGAATTAAGTCAAATGGTCACATTTTGGAGTAATCCCTAAAATTCGAAACCAAAACATTAATTTCATTGTTTTGTGAACACACATGTTGCTCTGAATTCACACTAAGCGAAAATATTGCAAACAACGAGCCTTGTAGAAACAATTCTGATCCAAAAGGACAACGGAGCATACGTCCAGTTAAACGACGTTATTCTAAACCTTTTTTTATTTCTCTTCATTCTCATTCCAGGACGATTTGCCCGGGCAAGCCTTGTTAGATGTAGTATTCGCAAGACTGAACCTCATAGAGACTGCCTATTTCGGAATACGATACATAGATCAGGATAATCAGACGGTAAGTACTAAAGCAAACAACCAAATCGAATTGCACTCTGGACGGGTTTGGTGCGTTTTACTATGCTCAGTAACACCGAAAATAGAGCCCCATTTCGGAATTGCTTTCGTTGCATTTGACACCGCACCCCGAATTTAACGAACCGATGCGATACTGAGGCAATAAATTTCGTTTCTATCGTACCATGTTTTAGCACTGGTTGGATCCTGCCTCCCGACTATCCCGACAGCTAAAAGGCAGCAAAGTACCGTTCGACCTGTACTTTGGGGTGAAGTTTTACGCTTGCGATCCTTGCAAGCTGGTGGAGGAAATCACGAGGTAAGTGCGTTTGATTTGTTAATTTTATGTGTTGCCAACGGTAGAGGTCCTTCGTAGAGAATAGCTCTTTCGTGTGTAATTTTCCGGTGCCAAGTTATTTTTACTGATTACTTTCGTACCAGGTACCAGCTTTATTTGCAGGTTAAGCAGGATATCCTTCAGGGGAGGCTACCGGTTTCTTTCGAGTTGGCTGCCGAGCTTGGCGCCTACGTTATTCAAGGTAGAGTATGCTATTCTTCCGTTGACGGTTTCGTTTTGCTAACAAAAATTGTGAAACTTCATTTACAACAGCCGAACTTGGTGACTATGACCCCAGAAAGCATCCTCTCGCGTACGTTTCGGAGTTTCGTCTGCTCAACAATCAGACGAAAGAAATCGAAAGCCGAATTCATGAATTGCACATGCAGCTCAAGGGCATGTCACCCTCGCAGGCCGAGTTCAACTACCTCGATAAAGTGAAATGGCACGATATGTACGGAGTAGATCTTCATCCAGTTCTGGTAGGAGTAATTGATGTGATAACGATAACAGTTGCGAGTACTGTGCAACCTTTTTTGCAGGGTGAGGACAGCGTGGAGTATTTTCTTGGTTTGACTCCTGGCGGCATCGTAGTCCTGCGGAACAAGACCACTGTAGCCCATTATTATTGGCCCCGGATAGCTAAGGTGTACTTCAAGGGACGGTACTTTATGTTACGGGTCTGTGATAAAAATGTAAGTTTTTAAAAACTGATTTAGTCCGCGTCCAGTAGAACATCAAATGTTTTTTTTCTCTCTCTCAAAAGAATGAGATTAGCACATACGGTTTTGAGACACCAAAGAAAAGCGCATGCAAACATCTATGGAAGTGCTGCGTAGAACATCACTCATTTTTCCGACTTGTAAGAACCGCTCCGATGCAGGCCACTTCCGGATCAGCTAGTATGAATTCATTGAGTTCCAAATTCAGGTACAGGTGGGTTTATTCTGAGAACCTAGAGGTCTATCTGAGCCGCGTATGTTTTTCAACGGTTTGTGTGTTTGGTTTGCTTCCAGCGGTCGAACGGAACGGCAGCAGATCAGTGACGCCGTGGCACAGCAACGAGCTCCACCAGCATTCACCAGAACACCGTCGCGGAGGCAACCACGTCGAATAATGGACGAGAAACCAGAAGAGAAAATATTTGATGCTCCCAAATATATACAGCAAGAAATCAAATCCGTTTCGATACCTCAACCAGCCCAAACGTGAGTGTTCTCGGCAGTTTACTCCAAGTCATTGGTCCAACTTTGGTTTCTTATGTCCGTTACAAATACCGCTATTCTATCTCTTCCCTTGCTGTTTAGGTTTGATAGCCCTTATCGTTCTACTTGCAGCATTCCTGCTGCACTGAACATTAGCAGCAACAAATCGTATCCGGCACCGCCGGATTCCCCGCGTAGCACTCGAAGTGCACCGTGGATGCGATCCCAGCAGCGCGGTTTGTTCGGAATCAACTCAAGCCCGAAATCGGTGCGATCGGCTTCCACCAGGATGAGCGCACCGGCGAACACAAACCGGATGCGATCGAGCTCGGTGGAAAGCCACTCGTCCAATGATTCACGTTCCGGAAGACGTCGTCGACATCGAAGCCGTCGTGTGTCGGACAATGAAAGCGAAATGTCACGCGGATCCGGACGTTCTGGGCGTTCCGGGCGGTCACACAATTCGCACCGCAAGCATCGCCGTCATCGCTCCAAGAACCGTCGGAACCGGTCCGATACGGAAAGTCGAGATCGTAGCTACTCCAGTCACCGACGATCCACGGAATCTATCGAACTGGTGGACTCCGGTGAACAGTGGCTCGAAGTTCAACGTAAACAATCGGATAGCGTCCAAAAGGCAGCCGTCATCAAGAGTAGCCAGGTACTGAAAGGATCAACACCCGACTCGGGAATTGTGCATCATCACCGCAGTCGGCGACATCGGAAGCACCGGTCACCTTCGGAGAAGATTTGGTCTAGTGAACTGACGAAACACTTGCAGTTTGATCTGGTCGATACCGCAGGAATGACGGAGGACCAGCTTAGAGAAATACCGTACACTGTAGTCGAAACTGACAATCTAGCTACCAAAAAACCCAGTGCACTCAAGGTTCACAAAACTAGTCATCATGGCAACCCACGGGTCGATCGGATACGGGAGTACCCTAAGGAGAATGTGACAGACAATCTGTGCGGTGTGAATGGGTCGATTCGGTCTGCAAGTACCATCAGCTCATCGCGGGATTATGATCGGAACTCCGGACTGATCAGGTTTGACTGTCAAGTGTTACTGAATTTATAAAACATTCCAAAATATTTTCTATACCTTTTAGAATGATGTCCAGCATGAGCATGGGAGACTTTATTTCACCGACGGGATCCAGCCTTAGTCCATTGGATAGCTCTGGGTTGCGAGTGAGCCACGAACACACTGACTCCGGTCTTGGAGCGGATCAGGATTATGCATATTCTTCGGAAAGGTATGATTAGCTCCGAATTCTTCGGAGGGTTTGAACTCAAACTATGTCACATTGTAGATCCAGTGACAGCGCCAAATACGGAACTAACAAGTCGTCGGGAGCCTCGGTAACCTCAGCACACACCAAATCGTCCTCGTCGAACAACATGAAGAATCATCACCATCCAGTGAGTAATAGTAGTACAACAACCACGACTAGGAAACCCCCACTTTGCCCGAATAGGCAACAGAAGTTTTCCGCACCGGTTATTCCCGGTGTACATTGTACTTCCGGCGGTCATAATAATCGTCTGATCAATAGTAGTAACACACACTTTCAAAATAATCACTACACGTTTAGCCTGAACCGCAACAACGAAGCTTCCGGGCACGGAAGTCGTAACACCTTCGGAGCCAGCACTGGTTTCGGGTTGAACTCCTACGGTTATCTAGATTCGGCAGCAACGCTATCATCAACATCGCCGTACCACTACTACTACGATGGTGCCGGATTTCGAGCCGGAACCAATCAATCCCACGTACCAGGTGTGCCTGGGTTCGAAAACTCTCGGCTTGGTTCCATTCGTGGAACCAAGTCCGACATTGGAGTCCCCATTCGACCCAAGCAGTACCGTCACCAACAGTACATTAGCAATGTGCATAATCCCATTCGTACTGGGAACGGTGGTAGTAAACGGGCTATAATTCCGTCCTCCAAAACGGACTATCTAGAGAACTATAAGACTGGCCTAGAGAGACTTAAGCTTACTGCCAACAACAGCAGCGCCAATAACAATGGCAGTAACAGTAATCCTCCGGAAGCATTCACCGGATTGCTAAACACTTCCGCGAGTGTACAAAATATTATAAATAACAACTTCCAACCGTGTGCGTCCAGCAACGGAACTAGCTCGGTTGGTAGCAGCCCCGGCAATGGAAAACCCATGTCCAGTAAGGGTCCACTAGTTTTTCTGGATTCGAATAAAAATCGAAATAGCCCCGCCCACGATAACCAATTATTTCGGGCAAACGTGAGTACTCGATAAATTGGTACCTACTGCTTTGCTATAGTTTTGTGTCTCCGTGTCTCCCCCTGCCTGCTGTTAAATGTTTGCATCCCCTTCGGAATGTTATCCTGCATGATGTTGTCTGTATTTGTATACCTTTTAGAATGATTGTTTTAAAATTGTTTCCCACTTAAATGTTGCGTGTCGCATGCACCTTTATGTCCAGTAGCCGTTTGTTTGCACGATCAATGTTGGAAACTATTTCGTTTTATTATGCTGCTAAGTTTTCTTCAAATGGAGTTTTTGCTGTATCATTATAAGAAAGAAATACTTTATTTCAGCCTTGTTACTTAGAAAACAAGCATGGCTAAAAGATTTTGGATCGGTCGTTTATTGTCTTCAACGCGATGGTTTTTGGATTACGAATCAAAGGTTTCCGCAATGAAACATGGTTATTGTATCAATAGTCATCTCATTAGTGGAAATCAAATACAATATATTCGTTTCGGCTCTAAGAACAAAACTGCGAAAAAAATTAGATTGAAAGTTGTGACATACTAATGTTATACCAACGCAAAAATTCGAAGCGAAAGCACCTATTTTCATCTTAACCTTTAAGTCAATTGATCGAACAGAGACAACAGATTTCAACTAACTTAAGGATCAAATGTAAACTTGCGTTGTCATAAATCTTTGTATTTGTATATGCAGGGCAACTAGTTTATCAAAATGGCTTGAATGATTGAGTAAAAACCAATCTTTTGTAACAATAATTTATTCTCATACGAATGTTAAGCCTGATTTTTTGGATGAAATATCAGTTTTGATAAATTTTTATCAAATGTTCGATGGAAAATTGCTTATATTTTATGAATGTAAATTTAATTTTCCAAAAAAAAATTGTTAGCTACACTGCTTCAATGCATTTGTATTAGTTCACGCTACACAAAATAAACAGTACTCATTATTTTCTGGTGTAAAAGTGATTTTCCGTTGAAAAAGTGATTTTCCGGAAAAAGTGATTTTCCGGAAAAATTGCAAAGTGTCTTGCTCTTTAAGATTTTGGTATATAAAATTAATAGTGGAGATCACAGTATATTCGTATATGTTATGTTCCAATTTTGCCCAAACTAAACAGTTTGACTCCCATCACGATATATTCACCACATTTTTCTTCTCAAAAATGTATAATCAATAGTATAAAACTCCAACTAACCTAGTGCAACATAAGACTTAAAACAAAGCTCAAGTAAAAAGTTCTACTAGCTTTCACGAGGACATCGCATAACCTTTCAAATTATGCTAGATGAACGTCGTTTGACAGCTAGCAGTGGTTTGTTTATACGTTCATTTACATTTAAATGCGCGTGATTAAAAATGTAGGAAAACACTGATTGCAATCAAACATTAACTTTATTCATCACCAGTTTATTCGTGCCGTCATTTTTAAAACCTAAGTGAATTGTCACGACACGATAAAAAATACTGAATAAGATTTGGCACGATGATGAAACAAATTCATTTTGGTGGTTATTTTTCACTGGAATATCAAGGAACACAATGAAATGATACAAGAATAACATGGAACAGAAAGAAATGATACGGAATGAACATATAAACAAACCACTAATTAGGTTTTACACGAACATGACATAACCTCACAAAATGAACAGTATGAACTTTTTTTGACACTCGCCGTGTTTTCGTTTCCAGGTAAAAAGTTCACCTTAGGTTCATCATTTGAATTTAGCAAGTCGCCTCACACTGAACAGATTTATACAAACATCGCTCCTCGATGCTGGAAACGCATACCGGGCAATCTTTTTAGTTCTTTTGACTGTGGAACACATTTTTAATCGCAATTTTTCGTCATTTTCCAATTTTTAATTTGCAGTCGCCAAACAAAACAAACACACGGCAGCTGTCAATTGATTCATCGGCAGTTCATTTGTGTCGTCATCGTGTAAAACCTAATTAGGTTTTGCACAAACATTACATATGCTCCCAAAAATGAACAAAATTAATCAATTTTGACAACTATCAGTGGTTTGTTTATGTGTTCATTGCGTTCATTCTAATTTGAGTTCGTGTTAATAGATATGTAAACTAACCACTGATAGCTGTCAAAAGGTGAACTTGATTCATCGGCAGTTCATCGGTAGTTCATTCGAATGGTCATCGTGCAAAACCTAATTAGGTTTTGCACGAACATGACATAACCTCACAAAAATGAACAGAATGAACTTTTTTTGACAGTCGACGTGTACTTGTTTACAGTTTAAAATTTCATCAGAACTTCATCGTTCGAATGTAAAAATTGCAAGTCGCCTCACACTCAACAGATTCATACATAAATCGCTCCTTGATGCTGGAAACACACACAGGGCAATCTTTTTAGTTATTTTCACTGTGGAATACGTTTTTAACAGGCACTTTTTCGTCATTTTTTCAATTTTTAACTTGCAGTCGCAAAACAAAACAAGTACACGGCAACTGTCAAAGATGAACTTGATTCATCGGCAGTTCATTTGTGTCGTCATCGTGCAAAACCTAATAGCTGTCAAACGGTGTTCATTCAGTTCATTGTGTCAAGTTATGTCGTTTTCGTGCAAAACCTAATATGTTACGTGTCGGATAAAAAAATAAAAATCTTCACCCAAACCCGAAAAAGTTTTGGGTTTTGGGTTCAACTACCCGAGTTTTTAAAAAACTTAAAAGTTAAGAACTCTCTCGCCGAAAGGCACTAGTAGGCTCGCAAGTTTATGATAGAAAATAGTTTATGCTATATATTGAAAATATGATGATCGTTCACCACTTGAACAACGGAATTCTCCCTAATTAGGGTAACAGAGGTACTTTGGCCCACTTTAGAATCGATTTTATTTTGGCCCATTTTGTAAAAATATCAATCAAATGTTTAATATCTTTGAAAAACCTTTCCGCAATAGGTAAATAATGTGATTAGCTTCAAATTGATGCAACATGGGTTACTTCAGGGCCGGTGAAAGAGGTGGGTACGGTGGGTAGTACTACCCACCCGAAAATTCCAAAGGTGGGTAATTACCCACCTAAAATTTCTAACGAAAAATAATAGTAATATTAGTATCATTTATAACAATAGAAATAGTTTAATTGTAACTGAGAATAATAAATAAAATCAGAATTATAAAATGCTACTACTCAAGGTAGAGCAAGGATGTGAAGATATACAACAAAAAGGTGAGGCGTGACAATGGTCATTTGAGCAAGCAGAAATCTTTTAGTGACTTAACTTTTACCTTCAACCAAAGGGGTCGAGTTTAAGCAGTTCCGGCATACCAGAGACTCGAGTGATTTGCATTGATGAGATGCTTAAAATCAACTCCTCTTGCGAAAGTTAAGTTAGTAAAAGATTTCTGCTTGCTAAAATCAACATTGTCACGTCTCACCTTTCCATTCTTTATCTTCACATAAATGAAATCATTCAGAATCTTTTGACCTAGGATTGCGTCTTTGTTTTCTATACCGGGGTACAAATTCGAAATATAGAATTAAAACCATATAAACAGTGGTTAGGTTTTGAACATCTACAACTCATCCACGAACAATGTCTAATTCTCCCTGTTTTTCAAACCATTGTCATTCCTCTAATTGATATGACGGTTTCGTATACATAAGTTCACGGTTTCCATATGATTTCTGCTCTTCAACGAGTGCGTTCGCATTTGAGAAAATTACTCACAGAAAACAAAATTCAGTGTCGAATCGACTTGCACTCTGTGCGGTTCGATACTGCCGTAGCGAAGGTTGCTTCCACATCGTCCAAAAAGTCCAGGAACTAACTAGGAAAACAACATTTCTTGAGCAAAATTTCCTTATTTATTATCAAAATTTTTTATATCATACTTGTAACATAGAGTAGGCTTCAGTTGCGGCGATGACTCTCTCAGATCATCAAATGACAAGTAGTCGCTGGGGGCTAGGGAATTGAGAATATGGTGGGTGAAGAAACAGATCGGTGCCCAATACGTTCAATTTGTCAATTATTTTCATTGACTTGTGGCACGGTGCATTGTCTTGGTTGAAGATGATTTTTTCTGCTTCATATGAGGCCATTTTTAACGATTCCTTCAAACGCATTAATAACTCCTAACGCAATGATAACTAAAAACTTTTGTTGGTACTTCCTTTTCAAGATAATCGACGTTAATTATACCTCGACCATCTAAAAACTGACCCCATACTTGTTGCAGCTACCTGTTGTGTTTTCCCCGTCTAAATGTTGAAACAACTCCGGAGAATAAAGATAGATCCATGTTTCGACCACTGTTTCATAGCAACGCAAGAAATCCTTTTTATTGCGACTGAACAGTGCCGACCAGCTCTCTGGATTGTTGATGCGTTGTTACTTTTGATAGATTGAGAGCGAACGAGGCACTTATTTGGAAAAGATTTTTTTCATGCCCAGATTTTCGCATACGAGCGTAAAAGCACTTCCAGTTCAGTCGGACTTTGATTTTCTGTTCATCCATCACGATTATCAAAACTTGCTCACATTTTTTTCGGATGACTGCTCAATTTGGTCACGTTAAAATTAGAATCTTTGTTTTTAATCTGAGTGCGGGTAACACTTCTTAAACCATTGCTGGACTTGTGTGGTTTTTCCTTATAGGAAGTAAAGTTTTATCAATAAACGGAATTCGTTATTTTTAAGTTTCAATAAGTAACGTCACTTATATGTCGGTAAGTTCAGTGTTTGTGGTGCGGTTGATGTGAAAACACTTGTCTTCTGAACGATGGTGATAGTTTGACATTACAAACGCCATCTCAGTCGGTCCCGGGACTTTTTTAACAATGTGCTATGCACATCAGCGGATGAATTTGTTTTGTTCGCCGTTCGATTCGCCCGGGTTTGCGGTTCAATGCATACGACGCTGGTCTTATAAACCAGTTGTCATATGTTCGAGCCCCGACCTGGAATGATTCATAGTGTCAGTAGGATCGTAGTACTAGCATTGAAATGATTCTGTATGCTAAGAATCGGCTGCGAAGTCTGTTGAAACAGAAAAGCCGAATTCCACAGAAGGAATGTAACACCAAGACATTGCTTTCGATTCATGCGAGACATCTTTCACCATCAACCCCAACCAACTAAACGATCAGAGTAATCAAAATTCTCAAAGAAATAATTTCGAAAATTGGCAAACACAAATAAATTTATACGGAACCTAAAAGACTGCTGACTTAATATTCCGAACAAAATTTTGCAGAAATTTTGTAGTTTGATATTGTATTTAACCCTTAAATGCGCAATTTTGTTTTACAACAAAATATTGAAAACGCTTCAAGCTTCGAATTTACGCGTCTCTTGCAAAGTTATATCGAAACAAAATATTATTTAAAAATCGACTAAATAATACTTCAAAATAGTGGGTCGTTCTCCCTGGTACGAAAAATTACCCACCTGGGCTTAACATGTTTCACCGGCTCTGGGTTACTTAACATCGATTACATCCATAAAGTTTGTTAGGTGGGCAAAAATATATGAAGTGGCCAAAATACCTCTGTTACTCTAGCTGCTTATAGCTTTATCACTAAACTCACAGATGATATAGAAATTCAACAAAAGATAAAAATTCCCAAGAGGATGTTCACAGGGCATTAAGGCATTTCTTCCACTTGCAGAATGGCTTGCTGGCGAAGCTTTTTTGATTCCGTTTTCAAGAACGTTGCTACTACTACAGATGCACTTTCAAGAAAATACAAATCTCGGTTAATTTTTCAAAAGGGCGTATAAGCAAGTGACAGTTTCTCTTTGTTTACTTTCTCTTCTATCAATTACCAAGCGGTTTCCACGTTTATCACTCAACTCTTTGCATGAAATGATACCCGAATCTTTCGACTTTCAAACAGAATAGTGATATCAAAGAAAATATTTTAAATCACATCACAATAATCGAAAGAGAGAGTGATTTAAGAGAGACTGTCACTTGCTTATACGCCCTTTTGAAAAATTAACCGAGAAATAGTACCACTTCACTTTAGCAGCACATTTTTAAGCGTTAAGCGTTTTTAATTACATTGACATAAACTGTCCGAAAAAAAAATTTCTCGCAGATGAAATTAAAACATTTATACTGTAGGAATATGTATTTAATACATGGCAAACTTATTTCACTATTCAGTCCTGTATTCTTCTGCATACTTTCACTTACACGAAACGTCTACTACATAACCGACATATACGACGTTTATTTACTATTGAAATTTTTCAATATGAAACGTTTCTGCTGAAATGTAGAGGATTTTTGTTCTGCGTTTTACTGTCCTCGTTTTCCGTCAAGTGATAGCGTTTGATTACATCAATTCCGTTTACCTGAATGGTTAAGACAAAATCAACAGATGTTAGTTAAATCAACAACATTCTATGTTTGAACAACAATTGCAATATTGTAATTTTGTGATCTGCGAGTTCTCCGTGCGAAATTCTTTTCGTCTGTCTAACATGAAAACCTGTTTTAATCCACCTAGTGGTGTAATGATGCCTTCTTATGTATAATATTGTGGTATTTTATTCAAAAAATTTCTCTTCGATTACGAAATTACGGTTGAAAGAAACCAAGGAGTTGCTTGTGCAATAACTAGTATAACATATAGAATAAAACAGTGCTTTGCTCGCGTATCCTTAAGAAAACGAAGTGGGTTCACTAGTATATACACTTTCGGTACCGGAACCCGAGAACCGGTGTAATCGAAGTCGGTTCGTACGGCCACCAACTAACATGAACATTTTATTCAATGTTGCCATCGCACTCTAAATGACGATTTAAATGTTTGTTGTATCCGAAAATATGCAGTTATTTTTAGTAGGATCATAAGACCTTTCATTTGAGCCTAAGATTGGGAATAACGGTTTTGAGTCCAGTTTACAACATTTTTTACGGTTTTTGTTTCGCCGGTTTAAGTGACGGTGTACAATATTGAATATACTTTACCCTATAACTCTGGAACCGGAAGTTTGATCCGGATGAAATTCAGAAATTCCGTGTGGGACCTTCAATTTGAATCTAAGTTTATGGAAATCGGTCAAACCATCGCTGAGAAAAGTGAGTGAGATCCATTTTGGTATATATGACCACTATTTCCGATGCTTCCGGAACCGGATACCGGGAACCAGGATAGCCGGAATCGGTTTGTTTAGTTGCCTACTGATAATGACTATTGATTTGTGTAATTTTGAGACCAGTTTAGACATTTTTTTACGTGTTTTGTTTCGCCGGTTTAAGTGACGGTGTACAATATTGAACACACTTTACCCTATAATTCCGGAACCGGAAGTCGGATCCGGATGAAATTCAGGAGTTCCGTATGAGACCATGAGACCTTTCATTTGAATCTAAGTTTGTCAAAATCGGTTCAGCCATCTCCGAGAAAACCTAGTGAGATTATTTGACATATACACACACAGACATTGCTCAGCTCGATGAACTGAGTCGAATGGTATATGACCCCTTGCCCTCCGGGCCAATTTCTATTAGTCAGTTTTTCAAGTGATTGCATAACCTTTCTATATTAGAAAGGCAAAAAATGTTATGCAATCACTGTGAAAACCGATATCATATACCATTGATATAGTCATTGGCAGTAAAAGGCCAAATAAACCGATTCCGGCGATCCTGATTCCCGGTTTCCGATTCCGGAAGGTGTCATATACTCCAAAATGGAGCTCACTCACTTTTTTCGGAGATGGTTTGACCGATTTTCACAAGCTTAGATCCAAATGAAAAATCTTGTGATCCCTTTAGAAACTCCAGATTTTCATCCAGGTTCCGGAGTTACAGGGTGAAGAGAAATTGTATACCGTCACTTAAAGCGTATATCACTAGGTGGATTACATCAGGTTTTCTCCATGGATTCTAATTTTCCATAACTAGCGTCACTCAAATCAAATGTTATAAAATTTTGACAGATGACGTCTGAAAGATGCCTCTATTGAATTCCAGATGTTTTTCGATCAGTGACGCCATCTTCCCGTCAAACCGAGAATTTATTGACCAACGTATTAGAATAACAGAAAACCGATACAAATTGAATTGTCTCTACACGAAAGAGAATGTAACCTGTGCTGCTTCATTGTTTTCTTAGAATCTGTTCAATCAACTTTGTACTAAACGTGCTCAAGTAAGTTATATTAGACTCGCTACATAAGTAACGCTTAACTTATTTGAACTCCGCATTATTATTCATTTAGAACATTCATTAGAACTATTTAGTTGTTGGTTATTGACCTGACCCGATTTCAAAAGGGTTATCGGCTTTCAACGACCTGCCGGGCTGCGGTGGCTGTTTATATTTTGCAGACTAGCATTCACTCATCAAACTCAGTCACCTGGAGTGAGTGAACAAGAACAACGGAAACTTCCTCCCGGTTGTCACAAAGTTCACCTTCTACCTTTTTCCCTCCCTTTCCTAGCATGCTGAACACAGTGAACATTGTTCTTCGTGAGTAATATCAGAAAGTGTAACAGAGTAGCAACTTCCAACACAAAGTATTCGTCTTTCGTTTGACTTTTTTTTTCCTCCCACACAACAATGAACAAGTAAGTTTTACGTCGAAAAGCTTCCTAAAGAAAGACTCTGTAGTTTGTGTACCTGAAAAAAACACCAGCACCGTTCGGAAAGCGGACACAAAAAACACTGTACTCGCAGCCTCGCCCTCCACACGATTCGGAAGGGAAAACGTCGATGCGAAGGTGACCAGAGTAAAAAAAAACTCCCGATGTGTTTTCCCAAGTAGGTTGCCACGGTTCAATTCGAGTAACGAGGAATGGCAAATATGCTGCCTGTTGGCTTTCAGGAGCCCTCTTTGTTCTACGAAATATGAGTGCAGGTGGTTCTGGGGTGCTTTTTTATCGCAGGGTCTTATTTAGCACACCGAGCAAATATTCCGTACAATTTTCCAGTTTCCGAGTTGTTTTAAACTATCTTTATACCAAAAATGTTTTCCCCGCTGATCTGTAGGTGTAAGGAAAATTGAATGAGTAATCATCAAAATGCATGCTAAATTTGAACGGCTCCATCCATCCATTAGAAAGAATGTTCACCTTTTAGTAATTATGAAAGTTTGCCTTGTTCCAAGCATCCATCCAACGCTGCATGCCAGATTCGAAAGGGATTTGCACGATATGCCCTGCCGCAGAAGAAAAAAAAAATCCTCCTACTATGTACCGACCTGCACGAACTAATTTCCTCAGCCCCTGTTTGCTCGCTAGAAAACGATGTGAACGAAAAAGTTAAGCATGCTGAACGGGGTACCCACTTCGTCACGACACCAAATTGAAATTTTCCTAGCGCTCAAAATTTTCGTTTTTGTTCTAACTTCAACACCAAAAACCCTACAAATTCTGTACACTAGTCCGGAACAGCTGCCTATGGATCTCCGGTGAATGATAGTGCCAGTGTACCGAAGGGCGGCAAGAATCAGTCGGCGAAGGGGGACGGGAGTGATGAGCCAGCTCCCGCGTCAGTCACGGGTTCCAACCTGCACAGAACCGCCGTCGATTTCAGTCGAAAAAATTCGCTCAACAGCAAGATCGATTCCAAGGGACCGGCGAACAGATCGTCCAGCTTGGAACTGATACTAACACCCATTATTCAAAGCAGACGGTGAGTATTGATAGGTTACGTAATCAAACACAAATCCCTGCTAAAAGCCGGTCTCAAACTAAAGGTAACTAAATCTTTCAATCCTATCTTATTTGCGCATCATTAGAAATTATTTCAACTTTGCATAATTACCACCAGGGGAAGGATTATGCGAAACTAGTAACGACCCATCGATTTGATGCTTTTGTATCCTTCGGGGAGCAAGACGGCGTCCGGAGCGGAAAACTTGGTACTTTCGAATAGCTGAGTTGGAAATTATATCCCCATCATCCTTACGTACGCTACGCTACGCTTCCCAACGGGCGAACTGCAAACAAAATATGCTTATGTGGGCAGAAAACTTCAACCCAAGGGATTGGGTTGCGCTGTGCTGCTCTGCTCATGTTTGGTTATTTGCTTTCTTTACGAAGTGGTATCATTTTTCGTTACATCAACAACCAAATTCACATTTTCAACCGATGAAAACAGTCCCCATCTCGGGATACAATTGACTGCTGGGGTTCTGAAATACCATTCACACTTGTTTGGTTGCGTTTAAAGCAGGACCGGTTGAGAAGTTCGAAAGCAGAGCGGTTCCGTTACTCAATTTAAATTCAAATATCTAAAACCAAGCATAAAATGGAATAGGGTGCTGTTTGTTGATTGTTTTGGCTAACTGTAAGAAAGAATTCAATAATAAACCGTGGATTTTTTGGACTCCCAAGTAGATGAGTTTGAATTATTAATATATTTTGAATTATTCATACAAAACAAAACCTTTCTCCGTGATCAAAATTTTGTTAGTTATAGACTGTGCCAGAGATTTCATTATTCTGGGTTATGTGTTCCTATTTCGGTATGTTGTGATATCCAGTGTCGTGACGAGACTGCCTTATTAGTTGATGTAACTGACGAGACAACGCGTTTCTTCTTCAACCAACCGTTCCGGGTCAGACACTGTTTTGAACCACCCCTAAAATTGAAAACAGACGCTCAGAAGTCCTAACCGAGGTTAGTTACCCTATCAGCACTACTGTTATTTTCATTCAAGCTGGTGTCACTGGTAGAAAGAGATAAAAGATCATTATTCTAAGATAATGGGTTATGAAGACACACTTTTCTGTCAATATGAAAATGGACGTAAAATGTCATTCAATCAGCAGCTACATAATTAACAAAATAATTCAGTTAATTTGAAACTCGTACATGAAAACTAATTGATTAATGGGAAAAGATCTGATTTTAAGCTTATTCACGGCACTACATGTTATCTGAGCGTTTGCCCTGGTAATAACGATTTTTTAACGTAGGACTACGTCTTTCTTTGCTTTGCTTTGCTCTTTGCATTTTCAAAATTACACCAGATATGATTTCTTAACGACTTTTTCCCTGTTTGAGTATTTTCTTTAATTCTTTCACGAAACGAATGGAAGATGGTGCAAGATTATTGTTAAGACTATGTTTCTTTCGTAAACATTGATGAAAAGGTGAAAAAATAGCTGTTCTGTTAGCTGCCCAAAATTATCTACTCAAACTTTGACTTGATCGTAAAAAATGGGTAGCGTGCTTTGTTATGGCAGAACATTTTGGGTAAACTTACATTTACCTAAATTTTGAGGTCATCACTCGTTACCTAAAATTGGGGAAAGGCACTTTAGTTGATTTTGGGTAGGTTTTGACCCAAAATTAGGTAACGGCTGGTAAGAGTGTAGCTTAACAGTTTGTTATTGTGGTTTTCAGCAAGGCATAGAATGCGACGGAATCGCCGCATAATAGCGAAATAATGAGCTCCAGAGTCACGGGTGCCAGATTGCAGATTTGTATGTAAATTTGCCGATTTCTTTTGTAAGCAGACTCTGCGATTTTGCAGACTTTTTACAGGTTTTTGAAACTATACTTATACACGCTCTTTGAACATAACTCATGGTTTGAGTTGCGATTACTCAAGTTCATAAACTGGAAAAATATATCAAAGTGTATGGATTTGAGTGAAATTTTCTAACATTTGAGTGAAAAAAACACTTCTTGCAGTTCAGTGCGTTTTCATTATCGGAATATTCTAATCGAATTTAGGAATGCAAGTATACGCCGTTTTTCATTGCCGTTTCTAGATCCGGTTTTAGAAACCATGTATCATCAATCATGGTTGTTTTCAATAGAAATTGTGTGGTTTCAATTATGCTAAGTGAGACGTCTAACATAAGGATATCAAAATCATTCGATTTTGACTCCAATCCGGTCAAAAGCAAATGGATTTGAATAACTTTTTTGCGCTTCCCGTTTAAGAATGACTTTAAATAGAAATTCAGGTATATAAACATTAACGAAGAAGATTTGAGTGAAAGGAACTCAAATTTTGAGTTACACTCACTCAGATTTTGAAAAAAAAAATTGTTTTTCTTATTTTGAGTAAAAATTAAGTATTCGAGTATTTTGACAGCTTCGTCTCTCAACTCAAAAATCAGTAGTACGTGCACTTTCTATGAATTTTAATGGTGTTGTAACTCAATTTTGAATTATGTTTAATGAGAGTGTATATACAATCTTCTAATTGATAGACTTGCGTTGGGCTTCTTGTTTGTTGTTTCTCGTTATGCTTATAAAATTTATAAACACGAGCATTGGAGGATTTCTACTATGCAAACATGAAAATGGCGTCTCTGCCTGCCAGGAAATGACAGTAAGTTGTCCCCTTCGCTGTCTGTTGTCTGTTTCACAGATTAATCTGCATAGATTTTAAAAATGGTACAGATTTTCACAGATTGTTGAAAATGATCACAGATTCTGAAATAAATCACAGATTTTCACAGATTTATGAAAGCTCAGTGGTAGCACCAAAAAGTACAGAGCGGTTGAGGAAAACGGTACAGAGCGTGTTGGTAGTGAGACCTTTCTGTTTTTTTTTTTTTTTTGCTCACCAAAATGATTTCGATCTGCTATTATGGTTACGGAAAACGGGTACAGATTTTCACAGACAGGATTTTGGCTTAATCACAGATTTTTGAAAAAAATCCCTGGTTGTATTAAAGTTTACAGTGTTTTTATATCAAGCATCCATAGACAAGACCTGACAGTGTAGCCATATTTACAGATTTTTTTAATAACTTCATGCTAAGAAAAAAATATTTATTTAATATAAATTATTTGACTCAGTTTTTGATTTGCAATAAACATGAACAATATTTTGGTGAATGCATTTTTTTTATTATATATTAACGCTTAAAAACAATTTATTGAGCTTTGATGACAAAACACGAAATATCTCATGTTGAACGCAAAATCGAATCCATTGTTGACGTATTACCGGATCTTTTGGAAACCGGAGATAGTCAAGTTTGGATAGAAATGCTTAGTGCGACAGTGTGGAACACAACAGCTCATTCTTCTCGCACACTTTCGAGTTTACACTAATTTAACAAATCTTTTTTGGTTACACTTTAATTCACTAAAAAGAAAAACGACTTGATGCTAATTTTAATTACACAGTACTCAAAGTCTTGGCATTACATTCCTTTCGTGGAATTTGGCCTTTTTGTTTCAACAGACTTCGCAGCCGAATCTTAGTGTACAGAATCATTGCATGGCTAGTACTATGGATCCTACTGACACTAAGAATCCTTCCAGGTCGGGGCTCGAATTAATTACACAGTGCTGCTACTATATACATTTATTTTAAATGAGATTGAAATAAAGTGAAATATTGTCTGAAATTTTTCATTTTCATTGGTGAGCTAAAATTATACATTTTTTTCTGATTTTCTTCATACTTGGCATCACTGCTCGCGTACCGCGTAGTTTTTTCTTTTCACAATTTGCGGGTAGCAACATCAAAATCAGCCAATCAGAAACTGGTCCATTATGGAACAAAAGCAGCCCCCTCCCCCAGTTGTCAGGTCTTGTCTTAGTCAAGCATTGGAGGGAATAGCGAAATAAATCGTCTGGCGGATTAAAGGCGATTATAGATTTAAAAGGTAATATTCTCAAGAATTATTTCTTTGTTCACTAAAAGCATCAACAAGTATGCATATGTCAAAGAAGACTGATTTTTTAGAGTAGACGATTTGCATAGCAGTTTATTCTCATAGGTAATATTGATAATGTTTCGAATGAAGCACGAGGTTTTGAAGACAACGACGTCGTTTAATAAAAAGTATTATTGTATAATTATTCTTTATTTTTAATAACTATTTATTGAAATATGAGTTAAAATTAAATTATTACGATTTAAATTGGGTGTTCAGCCGCAAGTAGTGACTTTTCAGCCCTATTATAAACATGATTTGGTTATTACCATGAAGACATAATTTGCTTCCGCAATTCTGTGATTCTTGTGCAGAGAAAATTGTAAACCTACTTGTATTGTGTAATGGGGAATAGGAACTTATATATTAACTTACTAACTAATACAGAGAGCGAATCGATACAATTGAAGATTGCATCGATTTTTGTCGGAATTTTCTTATAGTATTATGTGACATTAAGGTCTTTTTTATGTGAAAGGTCTTTTTTATGTGAAAAAAATAGTTGCAGTTCAGTGCATTTTCATTCTCGGAATATTCTTATCGAAATGAAGAATGCAAGAATACGTCGTTTTCCATTGCCGTTTCTAGATCCGGTTTTGAAAACATGAATCAACGTCAATCATAGATCTTATGTGGTTAAAATTATGCTTAGTGAAATGCGCAACATAAGGATATCAAAATAATTCAATTTTGACTCCAAACCGTTCAAAAAGAAACGGTTTTGAATCACTATTTTGCGCATTCAAAAGAAAGAAGAAAAAAAAGTCGGTTGTCACAGTGATTGCATAACCTTTCTATATGAGAACAAAATGAATCAATTTTGACAGCTATCAGCGGTTTGTTTATGTGTTCATTGTCTTCATTCTAATTTGAATACGTGTTTATAGATATGTAAACAAACCACTGATAGCTGTCAAAAGATGAACTTGATTCATCGGCATTTCATTCGAGTGGCCATCGTGCAAAACCTAACCAGGGATGTCAGGTTCACAGATTAATCTGTGTTTCACTGATTTTCAATATCCTGCACAGATTTTAAAAATGACACAGATTTTCACAGATTTCTGAAAATGATCACAGATTTTCACAGATTCTTGAATAAATCACAGATTTTCACAGATTTTGGAAATCGAGCACAGTTCAGCACCCAAAAGAACAGAGCGGTTGAGGAAAAAGGTACAGAGCGTGTTGGTAGTGAGAACTTTTTTTTTGCTCACAAAATTGATTTTTAACTGCTATTGTGATACGGAAAACGGGCAAAGATTTTCACAGACAGGTTTGGAGTTTGATCACAGATTTTTGAAAAAATGACCTGGCATCCCTGAACCTAACAGCGACGACAATTAGGTTTTTTAGCGTCACTGCTAACCTCAATCGGATGAACACATTTTGACAGTTCAGCAGTACTGTTTGTAAACAGAAATTTCTTTTGTTTGTTTATTGACAAATTGGATCAGACCATTTACAGTCCGTATCGCCTAAATAAAGTTTTAAAACATTTGTTCACGATTGAATACGGTTCGTTTTTGATATTTATTAAATAAAAGTGACTAGTTGCAAAGTGTAAAGATGATTGTTTTAGATGCGCTCTTCAATTTTTGTTTAAGCTTGTTTGTCAACAGTACCGCTGAACTGTCAAGGATGAATACTTGTTCATTTGTGTCGTCACGATAAAAAACCTAATTAGGCTTTTTACCGTCACTGCTAACCTCATTCAGATGAACACATTTTGACAGTTCAGTGGTACTCTTTGTAAACAGCCTTTTTTATTTTTTGTTGACAAACGGATCGTCTAAATAGAGTTTCTAAGCATTTGTTAATGATTCGATACGGTTGGTAATTATCGTAGATATTTATTAAATAAAAATGGTTAGTTGTGAACTGTAAAGATGATTGTAATGTATTCCTCGATTTTGTAAAAACTTGTTCGTAAACAGTACCGCTGAACTGTCAAGGATAAATTCTTGTTCATTTGTTACGTCGACTTTCTATCGTGACGTCCATTCGGATCGATTGAGCACGAAATCGGTCCGATCGTAGCATTGCCGTCATCCGAGCGATATCGGGTTCAATCGGATCGTACACACTAAGAAAAGTTTACATCTTTATAGATGCACATAAATGGAGCGTCGCGATTCACTTACATTCACGATTCAAAACATATAAAGATAAGTCATATCAGTAACTTCACAGTTAATGTAGCTTAAGCTTACATCGATATAGACGCGAAGTTTATTTTTACATGTTTGTAGATGTGATATTGTGTCATCACCGAAGAAATTATAGCATGTTTAAATTTACGTCAAGCGTAAATTTCATTTTTTCTAAGAGTGTAGCATTGCTGTCTTCGGACAATTCTGCACCTTTTGCATCAATCTTTTGCACTAGCGATACACAATGTAAACGTCAATCTTGTTTTTTTTTTTTTTTTATTCAAGAATATAATGTTTAAGGCACACTGCTTAAGCTCTAAGATGCCAAGGGCTTTTACTAATTTAAAATTTACGACTAACTTAAAACTAGGGTTGTATCATTAAGTAATGTCATATTTGGGTCGCAGTGGTTGACTTTGGCAGATCCAGCCTTCATGTGGTGATCGGCCGGTGAATTGAATATCTCATGAGAGTCTTCCATATGGCGTTGGTGAATATTCATGTTGGCCGCATTCTTCGGTCCGTGTGGGTCCGCGGGAAACACCCCCAGGTTACGAATACCCGGCGGGTGGCCCGCATGCTGTTGATAAGTTTCCGTGGGCGATGATGGTGTTGTTACAGAAGAAAATGAAAAAAAAAAAAATAGCGAAGTAAATATTGCGGAAAACGGAGTAAAAAGGGGATATGGGAATGAAATGACTAAAACGACAGAGATCTAATTAGTTGACATCGAGATGGTGAAGAGACGGGGAGGGGGGAAGCGAAGGTTAGTGACAGCAAAAAGATCTTGTTAGTTCCGATGAAGATGGTGGACAGATGAGGAATCGGGATAATCGGCGGAAGTTAGTGTCGAACCTGCAGTTGAGAAATAATTCTTAGCCACAGTTGAAACAACGTCGATAAATAGGAGGAACTTTCTAAGCCAGATGTAACAGATTACACTTGTATATTAATGTGTTTGAGAAACTGGTATATGAGAAGCATATATGAACTATCCCGACTCGCCAACACATCCCGAACCGGAACCTCAGGCGGTCTACCTCGGGCCCTGAGGGATTCCAGTAGCTTCGACCTGGCGTCGCGATACTCTACGCACGACCACACGACATGCTCGATGTCCTGATAACCGTCGCCACAGGTGCAGAGCCCGCTCTCCACGATCCCGATACGCCGGAGATGTGCGTTGAATGTATAGTGATTTGACATGAGTCGTGACATAACGCGAATGAAATCACGACTCACGTTCATCCCCTTGAACCAAGGTTTCGTCGATACCTTAGGGATAATGGAGTGTAGCCATCGTCCCAGTTCGTCATTGCTCCATGAAGTTTGCCAACTTTCGAGAGTTTTCTGACGAGAGATACTGAAAAATTCATTGAAGCAGATTGGTCTTTCATAAATATCATCTTCTAATGCGCCCACTTTAGCCAATGAGTCTGCCTTTTCATTGCCCGGAATGGAACAATGCGAAGGGACCCAGACTAACGATATTAAATAAGACCGTTCAGATAAAGTACTCAAATGTTCCCGTATTTTCCCCAGGAAATATGGGGGATACTTTCCTGGCTTCATTGCCCGGAGAGCTTCTATTGAGCTTAGACTGTCCGTGACAATGAAGTAATGGTCTTTGGGCAACGTTTCAATGATCTCGAGGGTGTACTGAATAGCAGCTAATTCTGCGACGTAAACTGAAGCCGAAGCCTGTGGACTCGTTGATGTTTGATCCGTCAGTGTAAAACACCTTTTCACAGTTGACTGTTCTAAATTTATTATAAAAAATATTTGGGGCCACTTGAGGGCGCACGTGAGCCGGAATTCCACGAATTTCTTCTCTCATGGATGTGTCGAAAAACACAGTAGAATCAGAAGTATCCAAGAAATGAGCACGGTTGGAAACAAACAAAGAAGGATTAATATTCTGAGCCATGTAATCAAAATACAAGGACATAAAACGGGTTTGAGAATTAAGCTCAACTAACCTTTCGAAATTTTCAATCACCAGAGGATTCAAAATGTCGCATCGAATGAGCAAACGATATGAGAGATCCCAGAACCGGTTTTTCAATGGGAGAACACCCGCCAGCACTTCGAGGCTCATCGTATGAGTCGATTGCATGCAACCCAAGGCAATACGCAAACAACGATACTGAATTCTTTCCAGCATGATGAAATGAGTGTTCGCCGCGGATCGGAAGCAAAAGCATCCGTATTCCATCACGGACAATATCGTTGTTTGGTACAGCCTGATCAGGTCTCCTGGATGGGCACCCCACCACGACCCGGTTATTGTACGAAGAAAGTTGATTCTTTGTTGGCATTTTCTTTTCAGATACCTAATGTGACATCCCCAGGTGCCTTTGGAGTCGAACCAGACCCCGAGATATTTAAATGTGAAGACCTGAGCTATGGTTTCACCCCCTAGTTGAAGCTGTAATTGTGCTGGTTCTCGCTTTCTCGAAAATACAACCAGCTCAGTTTTCTCCGTAGAGAATTCGATACCCATTTGAAGAGCCCATGTGGATAAGTTGACAAGAGTATCTTGTAACGGCCCTTGCAGATCGCCAGCTTTGGGTCCTATAATAGACACAACGCTGTCGTCGGCAAATTGTCTTAGCGTGCAAGATGTGTTGATACATTTATCGATGTCGTTTACGTAAAAATTGTATAGAAGGGGGCTTAAGCATGAGCCCTGAGGAAGACCCATGTAACTGAATCGTATTGTCGACAAATCACCATGCGCGAAATACATGTGTTTCTCAGACAATAGATTATGTAAAAAGTTGTTCAAAACTGGCGAAAGACCATGCTGATGCAGCTTCTCAGATAGGATATTTATAGAAACTGAGTCAAAAGCCCCCTTAATGTCTAGGAAAACTGACGCCATTTGTTCTTTACGAGCAAATGCCATTTGAATTTCTGTTGAGAGCAACGCAAGACAATCGTTCGTTCCTTTACCCCTGCGGAAACCAAATTGTGTATCTGAAAGTAAGCCATTAGTTTCGACCCAATTGTCTAGACGGAAGAGAATCATTTTTTCGAACAATTTCCGGATACAGGAAAGCATAGCAATCGGCCGATACGAATTGTGATCGGAGGCTGATTTTCCTGGTTTTTGAATGGCGATCACTTTCACTTGTCTCCAGTCATGTGGAACAATGTTGTCCTCAAGGAACTTATTGAATAAACTCAACAAGCGCCTTTTGGCGGGGTATGGCAGATTTTTCAACAAGTTGAATTTTATTCTGTCTAATCCCGGGGCTTTATTGTTACATGACAAGAGTGCAAGTGAGAGCTCTACCATCGAAAACGGTGTTTCGTTTGTATTTGGTGTCGCGGCGCGGGTGATCTTCTGTTCCGGAACAGAGTCTGGGCATACTTTTTTAGCGAAATCGAATATCTAGCGGTTGGAATATTCCTCGCTTTCATTCGTGGTGTTATGATTGCGCATTCGTCGGGCTGTGTTCCAAAGAGTACTCATAGATGTTTCTTTCGTTAAGCCGTCTATAAACCGACGCCAGTAACCGCGTTTCTTAGCTCTAATCAAGTTTTTAATTTTAACGTCTAACGCCGCGTAATTCCGGTAATTATCAGGTGTTCCATTTTTTCTGAATATTTTGTACGCGGAGGCTCTCTCCGCGTTTAAATTTGTGCACTCTTTGTCCCACCACGGGTTGGGAGGACGGATGTTAGTTTTCGCGCCGGGTACACGTTTCGTCTGAGCTTGAGTCGCGGTGTCGAGAATCAAGCCAGCCAAAAACGTGTACTCTTCCTCCGGAGGAAGTTGTTGAGTTCTTTCAAGTTTCTCAGATATCGAGGTCGCATAGCTATTCCAATCAATATTTCGTGTGAGGTCATACGAAACATTGATTGTCTTCGATGGTTTTGAGCCGCTGGTGATTGATATTACGATCGGTAGATGATCGCTACCGTGGGGATCAGGAATTACCTCCCACGTGCAATCCAACCGTAGCGATGTCGAGCAAAGGGATAAATCCAGCGCACTTGGTCTTGCTGGTGGTGCAGGAATCCGTGTCATTTCACCCGTATTCAAGATTGTCATATTGAAGTTGTCGCAGATATCATGGATCATAGCTGATCTGTTATCATCGTGAAGACAGCCCCACCCCGTACCGTGTGAGTTAAAGTCTCCTAAAACCAACGTCGGTGCAGGAAGGAGCTCTACGATATCACTGAGCCACCGATGCCCAACCGAGGCTCTTGGGGGAATGTAGATGGAAGCAATGCAAAGGTCCTTACCTTTGATTGTAACATGACATGCGACAACTTCAATACCTGGTATCGAGGGGAGGTTAATGCGATAAAAAGAATAGCACTTTTTGATCCCCAAAAGTACTCCTCCATAGGGATTATCTCGATCCAGACGAATAATGTTAAAATCGTGAAAGTTTAAGGGTATTTCAGAAGTTAGCCAAGTTTCGCACAATGCAAATGCGTCACATTTCAGATTGTTTACTAGAAATTTAAATGAATCTATTTTTGGGATAATACTTCTGCAATTCCACTGTAAAACAGTGATTAGATCCGTGACCTCGGTGGATGATTTAGCCATCGAAAGATACAATCGCTGAAAGAAGGGGCCAATTTGCAGTCAACTGCTTCAAATATGTTTTTACTGTTGGCATGAAAGCAATTAAAATGCTTCTAAGAGGGTCTGAAATATTGAAAGTTGTAAAAATCCAGTCCACAACATCAGAGAACTTTATAAGTCCAGCACCTAGTTGGTTCTCTGGTGGATTTTCAGGGACGCTTGGGGATTTTTTAGTCCCTGGAAGCGGTGGGAATTCCATCTCGGAATTGAGTTTTCCGAGACCAGGAGCTTTTTGCTTCGGTGATTTTTCCCGATTCCCGTTAGCTGTAACTTTTCGAAGCCCTTCGGAAGACACCTTCGAACCCTTACTAGGTAGCTTATGAGAAGATTTATTCATTCTTTTCCTACAGCTATGAGGGACCGCTGAAGATGGACCTTCCAAAGGGTCGTCACAATCGCTCTCGTCAGTTGACAAGCAGGCATATGGATTCGTTGCCTGTTTAGGAGGGGTGGCACTCTTAACCATCTCGGCAAAGGAACGCTTGGAGTGTTCCTTCAGGGAACGCTTCATCCGATCTCCTCGCAGTTTGTAAGCGGGA
The DNA here is from genome assembly GCF_030247185.1 of Malaya genurostris. Classification (NCBI taxonomy): domain Eukaryota; kingdom Metazoa; phylum Arthropoda; class Insecta; order Diptera; family Culicidae; genus Malaya; species Malaya genurostris. Next base: position 59,884,273 of record NC_080570.1, on the reverse strand, counting down.
CAGTCAGAGAGGTCATGCGGACCCTCCTTACAGTAGAGACACTTTTCAGCATCCTTACCGCAAGAGCCGTCCGCATGAGCTTCCCCACAGTTAGCACAACGTGGCTTATTGCTGCAATGAGTAGCTGTATGCCCCAGTTGTTTGCAATTGGTACAATTCATTATCCGGGGTACAAATAGACGAACAGGCAAACGAACCCGGTCCAAGAGGATGTAGTTGGGCAATGCCGAGCCGGCGAAGGTCACACGATAAGAGTCTGATTGGGGATAAGACTTTGTTCCATCCCCGGCGATCGATACTGAATGCAATCGCTTGCAATCCAGTATCTTGACATTCTTAAGTGAGGGGTCTTTAAAACAACCCGCCCCGTACTTAAGAATATCCTCGCAAGTCAAACTCGAATCGGTGACCACACCGTCGATTTCGACTTCACGAGCTGGCACGTAGACGCGGTACTCCAGCGTAAAAGGATCCTTTTGAACAAGCTCATTAGCCTGTTTTGAGCTGGTAAACAGGACCCTGAGCTTGTCTGGCCGTATTCTATCTATACTTTTTATGGTATTATATCGCGAATTCAGGTCCCGCGATATTTTTAAAATATTCAGTTTTTTTTCCTTTGATTTGGTCCGGAAATAGACCGCGAAAGGCCCAGCCGGTAGTGCGAGCCCATCAGGATAGCTCTTTATGCGGGACTTTTTACTGACAAGGGAAGTCTCCATTTGAACATCGGGAGCGGGGGGGGCAGGATTTAAAATAGGCATAGCGGAACTACTTCCGCGCAAAAACAAATGATTCGGGGGGAAATATAATGGTCAAATAAAGAAATAAAAATAAACGACGTAAAGGTACTTAACTAAGATCCAACGGGGGACACCAAGCTGGACTTCGTCGATCGGCGTATCGCCGCTTTGATAGTGTGCAAAAAACCTCCGAGAGGAAAAGGCACACTTATTTATAATCCTCACACAATGGCCGCTTGTTTATAATCCTCACACTTGGCCTTGATCGGCGAAACAATAATCGGCTAACGGTACCGTTTCGATCGACCGCTCGCAATAAGGCACTGTTCTATTATATAATGCGAAAAAAAAACCTCTCAGAGGAAAAAGCACTATTGTCTATCACACAATATCGTCCGACCACTTTATCACACACACACAACTGGTTTTCAATGCTTTCGCAGTAAATCCAAATCACGTCCGTTCGCTCGGAAGGTTGAAACGGCAATGTCAATCTTGTTTGAAAGCTTTTAGGTTGACACGGTTGATGCAAATGATGCTACGATCGGGTCGATATCGTGATCAATCAATCCGATGATCGGACCAGAAATGCCAGGTAAAAATTTCAAATATCCTCAGACAGGGTTCCAAAAGTCTATATATCCAAAAAAATCTGCAGTTAACAAGTATGACACGCCAAACTGACTTAGCGAGCAAAAAAAAGGGTCGCGACAATTTTTAAAGTCTGTAAATTTTGACGAAAGTCTGCGAAAAACTCGATTTTCAAAGGTCTGTAAAAGTCTGCACAGCAAGAAATGTCTTCAGCGCTATGTGAATCTGCAAATTTACAGACAAATCTGCAGATCTGACATCTCTGGATCGGACTGATGATGCTTGACTAATGTACGATTCAGATGATCCGGCTTCTTCCGTCACCGTCACCGGAACGTCAGCCTCCGTCAAAATTAGTCAAATGAGTTTTCCCTTTGCGCATTCACACGATCCAGCAGAGATCCGGAACGTCAACGTCCGTCAACGGCAAGCTCCGTCAACATTTCTCCGAAAGAATATTTGACGGACTGTGATTATCGCACACATGCACGATTCATATGATTACGGTATTGAGCTGACGTTTGTTATGTATGTATTCGGTGTCAAGATACCACATATAAGTAAATAAACTTATCAATAGATTTGCAAAGTACGTTACGTTGTTGAGTGGAACTGATTGTTTTGTTTTTTCCTCTTTCTAGTTAATTTTGAAAGTAATTTATTCGATTAAAAGGTAGGAAAACAACAGATCGATTGGCTTCAAAAGCTCCCAGATTTTGTATTAGTGGAATAAAATTGTGCGAAACTAAGTTCTTTAAATTCTGCGTGTAAGAAAATGACATGACGGACACGAATAGGAAACCGGATCGTGTGAATCAGAATGACGGTGACGGACGTTGACGTTCCGGTAACGATGACGGAAGAAGCCGGACCGTCTGAATCGTACTTAAATCAACTGAAGCAAAACTTCAAATCTCCAGAGATGCCAGGTTCACAGGTTAATCTTTGTTCAACAGATTCTCAATATGCTGCGCCGATCTTAAAAATGACACACTGACAATGAGCTTCTAAATGTCTTGAAATTACTTGAAAAAACACAGTGAAATTGTATTTCTGACAGAGCATTTGAAAGTGGCGAGACCATATTTTTGCTCATGAAAATGATCCCAATCTGCAATGTTGTTATGGGAAGTATACACAGATTTTGCACAAACTGATTTTTGGTTCGAATACAAATTTAAAAAAACAAGACCTGGTATCCTTGCAAATGACCAGTTACAGTTATTCAACTGGGAGATTTGGGAGCTTAATTTGAGTATGGCGACAAAAGTCAAATGAATGAGAAACCTAACCTCTTTATCTAGAGTGCTATGAGTTTCTTCTATTATCAGCTGCAACATAGAATAAAATAATCGATTGTTATGTTTTGTTTGTGAAATAAAATTTGAAAAAAAATCCTACTGTGAATTCTTCAATTGCCGAAGACATCAAATCAATCAGACCCATCGTTTTTGACATATATGTTTCAGAATACTTCCAAGAATTTGTGCTTAGGCTCTTCTCTAAAGCAAGGCTTAAGTCCAAATTTTACTATAACTGGTGATGCAAAATGTTCTTTTTGGTCATGGACTATCCGTATGCAAAATTTGAGCCAAATAAAAACTAAAATTTAGGGAAATTTTTATTATTATTCTCGGTGAAACCGCTCTTGTATGTCTTGCCTTCAAAGCAGCATACGATCCTATCAATATCAGCTATGGCTGATGATGCTCGAATATGGTGTTTCGGATAAACTTACTCGATTGGTCGAAACAACAGTGTAAAAAGTGACATCCGACTATCTAAAAAGCTTTCAATCCCCTTCAAAAGTCTACGACAAGGTGATGGATTCTGATGCCTCTTATTTATTAAATCGCTTTTGGAACATTAAAAAATTAATCCAAATGGCAAGGTAACAAAATTTCGATGGCGACGATGATATTGTGACAAATAACTTCAAGAAGATGATGCCAACATACATCGAACTGAAGACCGAAGCTAGAAGATTGTTACATTAGAGGATCAGATCTAAGAACCGTTTTCACTGGATTGTCTTCCTTTTTAAGTAGCGATTTCCACTCATAAGTCGGATGTATGAAGTCGCCATCATCTGAAAATTGCTAGTCCTCGGTTTATAAACACACTTTCCATAAGATCGGTATAACGTTATAGAAAAAAAACCCTTCTTAATCCACCTAGTGGTGTGATAATGCCTTTCTCTTCTTTCATAACAGTCTCATAAAAAAATTATTCCATACTTTTATTAAATTATTTCGGATACTAATTTTGACACCAATTGATTCAGATTGATTCGAGTAGTTTACAAAAGCATGCTTCAGTTTTTATGTCACACAGTCAGCATCATTTTTCCAAACTAGTGCTTGACATTTGCGTTGCTTATTTGTATGAGAACAGTTATGCTAATCTAAAAAAACCCTTCTCAGTCCACTTAGCGGAATTTTCATATATCTTGAAAAATGACCATAGGGGGGAGTACATGAAATTTACGAAATCGAAAAAAAAATTTTGATGCCAAAAGGCTTAGAATTGCATGAAACGTCGAGATTTTGTGTCATCTCGAAAAAAAATTTTTTTTTTAAATCGACTTTTTGGGACCAAAATTGATTTTTTCAAAAAAATTTTTTTAAGATGACACTAAATTTCGATGTTTTATGCAGTTTTAAGAGTTTTGGCATCAAAAAAAAATTTTCGATTTTGGAAATTTCATGTACTCCCGCCTATGGTGCTTTTTCAAGATCGAAAATTGTCAAACCTTTACCACCGGGCAGCACCCCTTACGCATGTCCGATTTAGCTCAAATTTAGCATGAATGCTTTTTTCGAGGTGCTTAAACTTTTGAGGACTAGAGCTTAACAAAAATAGAGGTGATCCCAAAATTTTGGCACCCTTATAGGGTAAGGGCTCCCTATTTCATCTCATTTGTAAGGACGTCGCCTTCAAACCCCGATTTAGCCACTAAAATCACTGTAACTATTTCATATTAATGCTTCATTCGACTTGCTCCACGTTGAAAATTGATTCACATTTCTTGAAAATTCAACTAATATTTATAAAACAGCTTCTTCTTCTTCTTCACTTCTGGTGGCGTCACCTCACTTGAGATGACGCCGATTGATGGCACAGCGATTTAGCTATATTGCCAGTTAGCTTTCGTTTATAGTCCAATGGACTTTCTTTTCACTGGACTACAAGTGAAACCCTCGCTATGTGACAACGTGGAGTCACCGAAGTACGGATGAAAATCCTTTCTTTCTCGCGAAATACTCGAATTTTCACCGCACTAACACGATACGACGTGTTCACTCGTTGAGGGTTTCACCGGAAGTGTATAAAACAGCTAAAAACACTAATGATGTTTTCACTACTCTGCTCCTAATTTCATCTCAATGGATGTTTATCCATCCTATCGTTGATCTTTTATTCATCCTATAAATTAGCAATGGCGACAGCAATCAAAACAAAATATTCCACTATTACACTCTCACCCGCATTCGCATGGCTGCCAGATGGCTGACTAAACGCTGCCAGCTGGAAAAATATGGCTTGCAGACATTCTGGTGACCGACTGCCTTACCGCTGCCAGATATACAACTCAAACGATACAACCGTACCCACCAGGATTTTTCCACATTATTATTATTGGTAAAAAATTTACTCGTTGATTGTCTAATTAATGGGGCAATGGCTTACGGAGATCTAAAGAACTATCTTTTAACATCATTTAATTAGTGAAACAGATAGAACAGATATAGACTTTCTATGCAAAGTAATACATATTTGCTATGAAAATACCTGGCATCTCTGTGCACAGCCGATGAAACACACACACTTCACAGCGTTATGTTGGCGTATAGCGGAATGAAACCAGTGCTACTAGATTTGCCACAATGGTTATTTCAATATAATTTAACACGCTCTTTCTGATAATATTCGAAGCCGAAACAGTTTTATTGAAATATTAATATCAATAATATAATTAAACTAATGTCACGGATACCAAAAACATACTTTTTGATGATAATTTGAAGAAGATAAACAATTTTTGTTTTGTAACATTATGAAATAACTTGGCAACTTTGCGGAAACCAAATAAGATGAAAACAAAGCGCAATCAAGTGAACGAAGTGAAAAACTTTCATCTCATATTTTTGAAGACTTTTATTGCTTGTCGGGTAAATTTTGAAGTTTTTAATCGTTAACTAAACAAGTGGCAAGTGAACATAACTATTTATGAAGTCATCCAGCATTCAATGGTAGTGTAATTGTGCGAAATAGTGATCATGTTTTGAGAGGAATCGATTAGTATATATTCAGAAACATGACGAACTGTAAATCTTGAGACGAAAATGTGTCCTAAATTGAAAAGTGAGTTTATTTTATATGAAAAAAACGATCACCGAAGAATTTAAAACCATTTCTTTCAATAGGAAAGTGTGACAATAGCTTTTCGAATCATTTTAAAACATTTCACAGTTTGCTTCCGGTAGGTTGTAAAATATTATTCATGTTCAAAGTTATGAAGTGAAGGGATGAGATGGAAATAGGAGCTCAGATGAAATAGGGAGCCGTTGCCCTATATAAGAGCGGTAAAAATCAACGCTTTTTGTCAGTTACGTCACTTATACAATCATATCTCCGGAACCAAAAGTCACTGCCATTTGATCTTCGAACTTGATCAATGGCCCGATAGTAGGTTTCAAACGAGCCCAAGTTTGTTAAAATCGGTTTTGAGAAAATTGAGCGCGTTCAAATATCTTCGGAAAGTGCACACACACACACAGACATTTTCCGATCTCGTCGAACTGAGTCGAATGGTACATAACACTATGGGTCTCAGAGGCTCCGTTCGAAAGTTGGTTTTTCCAGCAATTCTAATACCTTTCTATAGAGAAAGGCAAAACGTTTCTGCAGTTATCATTTATTTTAAATACGTATCATTAAAATATTCAACTATGAAAATACACCTATCAGAATAGATGAACAAAGGATGCAGAGTAAAAATACATTTTATGGCTATTAGTGCCACATTCCTCTTCTCAGTAATAATTAAAACATATTGAAACTCTGTTGTGGGAATGTAATATTACTGCATGCTCATTTGTTCCCGCATTATTGTACCTGTACCGGCAAACGCAACCATCGCATTCACTGTGCAATGGGTTCCAAAACTTGATGAAATATTAAATTAACATGCAGGCGAGGGCTGAGGCAACAGTAACGTTCCGCCCTTTGGCCCAGTGTATTCCCCGTAATTGGATCGGATTGAACATTGGGATGCATTGTGCACCGGAGAGAACAAGCTTCATCTCAAACCACATTCGCTTGCACGGCCAGCCAGCCAGTGCCAGTATGTATTTACTTTGAAACACTAATTAATTACTCAGCCTCATCATCGTTATGTCATCATCGATGTTCATATTTGAATTGAATCTCGGGGGATCGAGCTTCCAGTTCCACCCTGGAACCCAGGCCAGTTGAGTGGATCGATGGTGGCATATGTGGCTGGTAGTCCCTATGGGGATAAGCTTTCATTGCTGTATGTTGTTGGCCGATGAGCACCGATGACAAATTAACAATTAGTATGAAACTAACCGACCAGAACCCCTCCCGTCGTTCGGCTTGCTTTTTTACAGACACTGAATAAATATTTTTGTCGAACCACACAACAAACTATTTTGCTTGGTAGTTCTGGTGGTGGATAGTTTTCCGCGATTTTAGTTACGATTAGGCTCTACTGGTTCAAGTAATAATTTATTATGTCGTATCGAGTGATGTACCAAATTTATTTTCGGGAATAATTCCGTAGGAAAAAAAACCCGGTCAATTGGGTTTTTTTCTTTTTTGGGTATTTCATAAATCATATTTTCGGAATAGTATATTTATAAAAAAAAGATTTTATTGAACTTTTGAAGAATCTGGAAAATCTGTTAAGTCATTATCGTTTAAATTTTTCGCAATTTCGGGTTGAACCCACATTTCTTTGCACAAGTTTCAATTATAAGAAAGATAAGTTAATTTTCCCGGTCGTTGGGTAATTAGGCGATTGCGCCTCTTAGTATGTATCCAAAGGATCTATCCGTCGTGGCCGATGTCGTTGGCGATGAAAGAATTCGAATGCCAACTTAAGACAATCCGGTTCTCGAAGTTTATGGAAAGTGTATTATCCATAGAATATATTGTGATTTTATTTGGAAAAGTTTTGAAGTGATTTACACTTGCCATTGATGTGTCGAATCAAAAGCGGCAGAATGAAGTGTAAAACACTTAAGTCCAAAGTGTCGGTTTTTATCAGTATAGAGAATCAATGCAAAATGACGTTGACATAGTTTCTCATGCAAACTAACTTCATGTGATAAAATTTAACCTGTATAAAATATGTAGAGAAGTGAGATTTTAAAATAATTTTTTTTTAAGTTTATAATTTGGAACGAACAAACAAAAAAAAACCCAAATTTTGCGACACGCATTGGTCGAGTTTGGGTCGGGTTCGGGTGACGATTTTGATTTTTTTTCGGGTACGGGTCGAAAAATTGTTCTCGGGTTCGGGTCGGGTACTGGTAAAAGTATCGATCGGATACGGGTCGGGTTCGGGTTAAAAAGAAACCTTACCAGACCATCTCTAACGCGATCTAAGAAAATACACTTTTGGCCATAATTTGTATTTGTTTTGTATACAACGAAATTATCACCCCTATTCTGTACGTCGATCGATTCGAAATATTCCGATCGAATGTGCAATTTCCATTCTGCATTCCGTTCGAGTTGGTATGAACTCGAATATCATTCGTTCGAGTTGTTAAATTTTCGAACATTACTCGATCGACTTGCGTACGTATTACTTCTGTTCGGTTTAGAATCGTTCTAATTTGTTTATACAAGTGCGACGGTTTCGTTTACTAAGAAATTAATAATATAAATAGAAAAAGAACGTGTAAGTAGTGTTGACAGCTTTGATGGTTGGTGTTCGAAATTTCAAGTGTCCCGAACGAATCATACAAGTCGAACGGAATAAATAATGCAAAATTCGAACTCGAACGAAAGTGTAGAATCGTTCGTATCACAAATCCGTCGGATTGCAGAATCGGGGTGTATATCTGCACCTGAAATGTATGCAATTATATTTATACAAAGTGCTTACCTAAGTGCACGGGATTTAGGCATTCAATCATTCTACACCAAAGTTGTATTCAAGTTTTGCTTGCAAATATTATTATAGCGTCATAGTCTTGCTTGGGAATGCGTTATGCAGCGATTCGATTTCGCATTATGGCTTCATTAGTCTGCGATTATGATGGAATCTAATGGCTTTTTTTTACTTTGCACTACACTGGTGTAGTGCTACACCATGGCATGAATAAACGAACAAAAATGACGAATACATAAACAGTAACCATTGACTACAATAAACGATTCCATTGCACAGAGCTACACCAAACTTTTGATGAGTGCTACACCAGTGGTATCGGTGCAAAAAAAGTGTAGCACTGGTGTAGTGCAATTGGCAAAAACGAACGGTTTCAGTGCAACCTTCCCTACACCGGTGTAGTGCAATTTAAAAACGAAAACGACATAAGTCAACAAGAGCGATTTCGAGAAAATTACATTTGAACAAGGCAAGCCTGTCTGGACTTGCTATCGTTTTGTATCGTTTCTCTTGACGTATGTTGCCTGGTAGAAGTCTTCCCCCGGCCAGAGTTGCAATTTGTCAGTCGTGTCAAACGACCTTGACGAACACTAAAATCATCATCAACTATAATTGGTACGGTGAAAGTGACTGTCAAATGAGATACTCGATAGTTGTATCAAATACAAATAATAATACGCCTAAGTCCCATACAAACATATCGCCAATGTTTGGTTCACAAAACATTCTAGTCCATCCTTCTACTAACCCTCGACAATGCCAAGTTACCATAAATATTCCTTTCTGGCAACTTCAATTAATGTTGCTATGGTTATATTTGCTTATTTATGGTTCCATAATAAATAAAAAGATACCATCAAAGTTTCCTCGAATCCGAATTTTAATTCAAATAAATAAATTCTTTTCTGGCTTCGGAAAAAGGTTAAGTCTGCATTGTACAGGTACATAATGAAACAATTCAGATAGTTAGAATGAATGTACATTTTAAATAGTTGTATCAAGGGCTTTTTTGCCATTTCTCTCTAAGTGCACAATTTTACGATATCATCTAGATTGGTATCACGAATTGTTGGTATGGTTAAGTTGATAATCAAACGTGTTTGCGAATTGATAAGTATGATAAGCTTAAAAATGTGCAGATGAGTCACGGTGTTATTTTCGAAATTATCCTTGGGTGCCCCCACAGAAAAGTTTTGGTTGTATGTTTCTTATTGCATACTAATTTTTAGAAAATCATTTGTTGATCACGGCTTGGTATCAAACCAGATTTAAAAAAAGTTATTTGTATTCGATTTAGGAGCGTCATAAACTGGTGAATATTACGATAATGATAAGACCATCTAGAGATTAGATGATCACTTCAGTCCGGATGTTCGATACATGATTATTGGTATTTGTTATCTGTCTCTACGATCGTGATTTAATTGTTTGAAAGTTTTGTTTTGGTGTATACACTAATAATAAACAGTATCCATGGTGAAATGATTTTCTGCCTTCAGCGTTGCTAGTTATTTGAAAATTTCACCTAAGTAGATTGTCACTCTGACATTGTACCTTTAGTGTGTACAGCGTAGTACAAAACGCGTCCACGAAAATTCATCAGAGTATTCCGTATTATAATTTGTATTTGGTTGTATGACCAAGTAGAAGTATACACAGTCGAAGCCAGGTTACTTTTTTGTTTACTCTCACGTTCTCATATTCCCTGTTGAAGTAAAACAATTCAATGAGAGTACCCGCTTATGAGGAATTCTGGCAACCGTCAGAAGGCTGGCTGCATTCCGGCTGCTGCCAAAATTGTCCAGGCGAAATTGCGTCATTATCTTGCCGTACGTGTCTTGTTTATTTCCCTATTTTATTTTTATTCGACTTTATTTGATATTGAAATATGGGTATGTTTGGTAGTGAGAAAACAATGTTATTGACAATAACATTTTCCATGATTAGTATATATGAAGGGCAATAACTTATTGCCTTTCATAAGTATCTTTTATTGAAAAAATAAAACCAAGACACTTAAAATGTAGAACCGATTCAAAACGGTTCTGTCAATCTCGTATGGCAATAATCCGAAACAGAACCGTTAATAATCGCTAGGCAAAATTCTCTGCCGGATACGGTTGTTGCATTGTTGCCAGACTTTTGCCGGAATCACTTATTTGACGTGCCACACAAAACAATAGTGTAAGTTCATTGAATTAAGATAGTATAGGGAGTGTGGGGTTAGTTGTCCAAAATGGCTTCGTTTTGATGTACGTAATTTTACTTGTTTCTAAATTCAATCGATTGAAGAACACAAAAGCTTGAATGTTTTCTTTGCATTCCTCGTTAAGTTTCAAGTACTGTTAAGATTTGAAATGTAAGTAAAAATATCGAGTTTTTATCAGATTTTTAGTATATATAGAATACTTTTTTTACAAATTTTAGTTAATACCAAATTAAATCTACATTGAAGATCATAGATGTTTGTTTTACATTTTCCAATATATTAAATTCGAAAACTTCCAAAAAAAGTAGAATTTTTGAGATTTTAGTTGTAAATATAAGATTTCACTCCTAAAATTTTACACGTTGCTAAGTTCATTGAGTTGGTAAGCAAAATTTTTTAGACGTACACTTACGTCAAATCCACGTAAGTGCCTACAACTTCTTCAATTTTAAAAAACTTCTGTGAAAATATCGATTTTTGAGATTTTTGGTAAATATAAAATATAAAATTTTTGAAATTTTAGCTGAAGGTAAATTTAGTTGGTTGGTACTTGAACATTCTTGAATGCGTGCTTAGCTGAGTCTAAGATTCAAAAATTTCTGTAAAATACAAAATTTCTTAAGAATTTTTAGTAAATATGATAGATTTTCCTGCTAAAAATTTCAATTAAAGCAATATTCAATCGATTGGTGATCAACAATGCCAAAATGTTCAAACAGGTTTAATTTTATTTTAATTTTAAAATTTCTGTGAAATATCCAATTTCTGGATTTTCTTTAGTAAATTTGAAACCTTCTTTCTTCCCGTACATTATAGCTGGTATCAAATTCAATCGATTGGTGTACAAAAATGCTTAGCTGTATTTAGCATTCTTCAAATACTTCTAATACTCTAAATTTTCTGTGAAAATATCGAATTTTTTGAGACATTTTCAGTAAAGTTGAAATTGATTTCTTCTAAAACATATAGCTGATGTCAAATGCAATCTATTGGTATATAAAAATGCATATGGCGTCGCTTTGAGTTTAAACATATGTCGAAAATACGAAATTTTCGATAATTTATGCTTGGACTTTTGGTTACAGTTTTGATCATAATTTTCATTAACAAAGTGTCATTGAAAAATTTTCTGTTACATTTATGTTGTGATAGACGTATCTGTCTAATGATAAGCAAATGTCGGACTTCTAACAGCTGAGATATGGCCAGCCAAAGTAAGCGTTCTCAATTTTTTTCAACAGACTTTAGTTGGAACTTTTTATAATAACTTTGAATAGAATTTTCGGTTTTCCATCGTTTCAAATGGATTATCTTTCTAATAGTAAAAAAAGTTTTGAGATCGGTCCAAAAATGGCTATGATATAGTCAGTCAAAATTAGCGTTCCCACTTTGCATGGTACCCTTGGTAGTCCGCGTAACTTTTTACCCCCTTGGTATTCGGAGTGTTAAAAGAAAAATTTCAACACTCTAAGAAAAAATGAATTTATCAGCAGAGATGCCCCTATTTTATTTTTATGTTTTATTGTCTGTGTGTGGTGCGTCTCTTTTTTAAGGTTTTTTCGCGACAGAATCTGGACAGATTAAATTTCAAATAAAACAAATTTGCTGTTAGATCAACACAAGATGCATTTTTTATTCATTTAATTGTGCGTCATTAATCATCTTAAAACTAACAACAGTTATCTAATTCGGCTGCATGAAGAAACTACGAACTTTTGAGTTTACTTCAGTCTTTAAGGTCTGTTCAGCCACCGATTTAGCTACTTTTGCACAAGATTTTCGAAATTTTTGCCTTTCTCTATAGCTAACTAATAGAATTTTTGCTGGATAAACCGACTTTCAAACGGAACATTGGAGACCCATAATTTTGTATATCATTCGACTCAGCTCGCCGATATCGAAAAATGTCTCTTCAAAGATATTTTACTGCAAATTTTTTTCAAAAATGGCTGAGCCGATTTTAACAAGTTTTGGTTCGTTTGAAAGTTAATATTAAACTTTTAATTCAAGACGATCAAATGACTGTCAGTTCGGTTCCGGATAAATAATGGTATAAGTAACGTAACTCGTTTGAAAGCTTCTATTGATTTGTGAATGACGTCCGAGAATCAAATAGTTGCAACTTCTGGTTCGGAAAATATATGACGTAACCGACGCACATTTTTCATCGACTAAATTTTCTCGCAGATGATTCAATGAAGTTCGATAAACTTATTTGAAAGCTAACAATATGCATCACGTTTGGAAGGGTTGTGGTAAACTTTTCCGGTTCGAGAGATGTATTGTTTCATATGACGTAACCGACATGTCCCAGTGTTTTTCAATGCAAGAAAATTTCTCGGAGATGAAAGATTCAATTTCGAAAGGCTTAGGCTCGTTTGAAAGCTACTATTAGATTATTTGATTAGCTTACAATACTAAAGGCCGAGGATAGAATCTGACAAATGTTTCAATGAGACTATTTAAATGGCAAGGTTTTTTATAGTTGTAGCTTATACTGGAAGTTCTCTCTAAACGAGAGCCCAATTCCGTTCGATAGGTAACAACTCCGGGCTGTTCCAATAGTGATGACGCTTTGACTTTCTCGACCACAGCTGCATATTGCCTGCCAAACCAACCATTTTTTGGGAAACTTTGTCTTTTTCTTCGTCTTGAAATGCTCCTCTAAGACGTTCCGTTGCATGGCAGTATAAAACCTTTCCTGAAGGCTTTCAGCACATAAGTTTCATCGTTCATTATCACGCAGGAGAACTTCGTCAAATTTTGAGTGATACATTTAGCAAACTTTGGTTTTTGCCACCACATGCTGTTTATCATTACGGGTCAATACAGTTTTCACCTTGAACGACTTCATACTTTGCCGGTGCCTTTGTCGGTTATGGACAGTGCTTGCAGGAAAACCAAACTTTTTAAACAAGTTTTTTTATGGACAGACCCGAATTTTCATTGCGACCGCGCACAAATACTTTTCGCACTTCGCTCTTCTTTCGACACCATCTTTGATCTAATAGTTTGTAATATCACCAAAAATTAATTTGCAAAGAAAACAGACTTACGTTTATCAGTCTGCAAAATATGTTTCGTGTTGATGAAACATTTCCAAAAATTATCAATGGAAAGAATGATCATGATATCACAATATTTATATAAATATTTACTGTGTAACAGAACAAAATTGAATGTCTGGTCTACATTTTCCATTAAAAAGATCAAAACAATGCAGTCTTAATCGAAAAGTCAAACTACCAAAGAATTCCCCTTTTTGTTTGATGGGTGTGTTTTCAAGAATCCCTAAAAAACACGTTCTAAGACACAGAACTGCATCTTTCGGAAAACAACCGTCTTTAATGTGCTCATACACATAAATACTACTAATGCCAGCTTACATGATGGTAAGTGGCACGGATTCCATGGCAAAAACTTCCCCCGAAATGGCTCCAAAAGTCTCTTCCGTATCTCGATTATCCTTTGTTCCACTCTATCGAAACAGCAGCTCATTATGCTAACTATTCGCCATAAAAAGCTTCCAAATTACTGTTTGGAAAGTGCTTTTCTGACGCAGTCGACTCCCAGCTGGCAAATCGCTGCTGTTCATGCAAATATATCCTAGTTTTTAGCATCACATCAACATTAGCATTGCGGGCTCGTTCATCGTTCACGTTCAAGCAACGGAGTGTTCCTTGCCCTGGCAGCGGCATTCCGAAGGGCACTGCTCGTCGTAATCGTCGACATCTGATAGAGGAAGGATTTGTTGAATAATCTACAGGCAGAAATCAACACCCTCTGTGCGCTTTTTCCGATAGTCGTGCCGTCGTAGTCAAATTTCCTTACGGCGGATGTTCTTTCACAGCATCATCAAACAGATCGTTCAGGTTAAGGGTTAAATGCATAGGGGCAAGGATAATATTAACCGAAAATTCTCCCCATAAAACGTTTTTCGATGCCGGCCTGTCTAACGGTCCATCTACGTGCCGGGTCTTTTTTCGGAGTGTTGTCCGATGGTTAGAGAATTGTCTGGTCAGAAACCGGAACTGCTTCCGTTGCAGACTTTTGGGAGTATGTTCGGTGAAAGATGAGTGCCTCGTCAGCAGGTGTGTTTTAGAGAAATGTTTGCCTTTTCACTATAGTTAACATTTACGTTGCAGTTAAGTTATTATATCAAGGTAAATGTAATATGAATGCATCTTCGTTTCGACAAGAACATCCTTCTGAAGATTTTGTTTTGCTTCGCAGTGAATTTTGAGCTCAAACGTCGAATAATAGTACTTCTTTTGAAAGGACCAACATGTGATAAAATTGAAAAAATATATCAGCCAACTCTCTGGTTTTGTTTGTGAACATGCATTCTAGTAAAAATTACCTGCATACACTCAATTTATTCATTGCTAGCTTTCAATTTTCAACATCAACCAACAAACAAAGCAACAAAATCGATTCCGTAGCAACATACGCACCCTCAAAACCAATATCAATGAAACAATGAGCTATGACCTCCGATTCTAGGGAGGAAGGAGATTAGTTCATGGTAGTGATGGTAATTGAAAATTAATTTTGACATGTTCATTTGAACCGGCAGTCCACAGCTGCCACCAGCAACGACTCAAAATGCCTCATTTAAATTGCATATCAGAACAATTTTCAATTAAACTCTCAAAATCAGCTAGTAATGACCAAATGAACCCGGAGTGTGTTGTGACCAGTGCCAACAATTTGATTTTAATACCGTTCTGTTTATTCATTTTTTTTGTGCCATTTCAGGGTGCAGTAATCATTGGTGAAATGAGTACCGAGCTGTAGAATTCAGGCGGACAGACAGACCAATCCCTGTGCTTTGTGAAAGTTTTGAAAAAATAGCCCCGACCAACTGGAGGAGAAAAAAAGAATTAAGATGGTAGCTAGCAACGAATGCGTTCTTTTTAAAATATACTGTACCATACTCCTATTATCGCCTAAACTTAAGGAACCAGAAAAATCAAGTGTTGTGTTTAAATGCTAAGCCTTTCGAAATGTGTATATTGGTAGACACTATCGTGAAATAGATGTTTGATGTTAATTCTTGAGTGAGAACGCCGAATTCAGGACGCTTCTTTAGATGTTTCTAGGTCATTTTAAGAGAATTTTAAATGTGCTCCGATATTATTTTGCCACTTGTCTCTCTTTCACACCACAGTTTACGATTGCAATTACGTACCAAATACTAAATTTTAGCAGGTTTTACAAGTATGTAGTATCCGTAACCGTTACTGCCGATAATTATAATACGCTAATCAAAACA
This sequence comes from Malaya genurostris, assembly GCF_030247185.1. NCBI lineage: Eukaryota > Metazoa > Arthropoda > Insecta > Diptera > Culicidae > Malaya > Malaya genurostris. The sequence continues at coordinate 59,868,314 of NC_080570.1, read as the reverse complement.
CACATACACAAACACACGTATACTTGTTATTTGGACATTCAACGCTAACCGAGAGAAGAACAGTTCTAAGTGTTAAGTGAAAAGTCAATTTTCAGTATCTCTTCAATGCATGTATCATAAAAAACACCGATGTATTTTTACAACCTATATCCGATGGGAAGCAAACTCCCAGAAAAAAATGTAACAAGAAAATTTATCTGTATTTTCGAATAGTGAAGAAAAATTAATTTGTAATGTCTGTGCTAACACTGGAAATACAATAAAAACAAAACAAATATTTACGAACCTACTCATGCTGCTGTTTCGGTTAATTTCATTGATGACTTCCCTTGGATTGTGACTTATAATTTTCAGCAAAAAACTGACCATCAGTTATATTCAACAATATTGATTGAAACAAGTGGACTCCAATTGCATCATCAGAAAGTATTCGGCAAAATTTACCCACTTAATCGATCATAACCAAACGCTCGGAAAATCGAAACAGAATTTTTTTGTTAAGCTTTTTGCATGTTCGTTTCAGTCAATTCCCATACCATATCCAGATGCACAAACCTTCCTCTTAACACTACTCATAAGGTCTTCTACAACGCACAGTGGGGAAAAAACGATCAAAAACGCGACTTTGCTCAATAGTTTTATAAAAACCTAAGCAAATATTTTCAAAGTTAGTATTTCTTATGGAAATTTTTTCCGTAGAATCGATTTATGATAGTTAGAAGATCCGCAAAATTCACTATCACGCCCGTTTTGCTCCAATTCCACTTTTCGCATGCGTATAACAAGATTCGTGCGGTCATTGAATTCATTTGTAATCCTATTTTTAGATCTTTCTTCGTAATATCAATCGATTTTCATCAACCGCAATCAGCCTGCTTTCGGTATGCGAAAGAAAGTTTAACCAGAAATACGACTTATGATATAAATTGGGGTGAACGGGGTTAAACAGGCTAGTACTGTCATTCACATTGTGTTTAATTGGATCACAGATGTTTTGCACGTAATATGAACTAATATTGATAGATCGTATTGGATCTGCTTTTGGATTGTAGATCATATTTCAACTGAGTATTATGGGGTAAAACGGTACAATGAGTTTTCTGCTGTCAATAAAACTAATTGCAATCGATTTGTTAGACTTTTTACATCGGAAACACTCTATTCGCTCTTCTGCAAGTTCTTCGGTTTCATGTTATATAGTTAAGCTTGAATACAATGCAGTATAAAAATGGAACTTGGGGTAAAAGGAACATGATTGCGTTTCGTGCGGTCCTTCTAAAATATGGAATCGATTTTACTGACCATTTTACACCAAAAAAGTGCTTTGTGGTCAGCTGTATCATGCCTCCAAAAAAATCGTCGCGTTTTTGGTCCATTTTTCCCCACTGTGCAACGCTTGTACCATTTTATTTTGTCGTGAATACTTACTTTACCTTTTCAAAATTCACCCTGTGCAAGAATGGGTAGAACTTTATCGCGACTATCGCTTGGTGTATTTAATGCCTCGCCGTAGATTTTTCTCCATATCATCGGAAATATGGTCAGCAATTAGAATTTTCAGTAGGATGAGATAACCACAACTAACTCAAAATTGAAGTTTTCTAAAATGTTTGGTATGGACGAGCATAAGGGTGAAATTCAGTGCCAAAATAAGGCGCGCAAAGTACCAACCGCATGAAATCACGCCTTTTTTTGAGAACGGCCAATAAGCCATCCATCAACATACACTTTGAAGAGTAATTTCGAATGACTCGGCACTTGCTGAGAGTAACGAGTAACGGCAGAGAAAAATTTTCTCTTTCGTCTGGTGTTAAATTTAATACTCTATCTTTCATAGCTCGCTTGCAATTTCTTTCGAAAGTGGAAGTTGACAGGTGGCTTATTGGCCGTTCTAAAAAAAAAAAACGCGTGAAATGAACAAACCATCGAACAAAGCGTATCGCACAAAACCGACACTTAGAAATACGGAATATTTTCAGTGGTTGAGTGCAGTGGGCTTATAACATGTTTGCTCGCTAGTAAAACAAATAATAACTATGGATGGAAAGAAACCAGGAGTATATTGATTTGATTAATATGAGAAAGACACATTTGTGCAAATTGTGTAGGACGGCCAAATTATGCGTTCTATTTTCAACCAAAATGTTCTTATAATTGATTTTCTTGTATATTGCGAAGTTGTCCGTTCTTTGTTACAGACCAAACCTTTGGCATGATGACAACACTTCACCTAGTTGATTCCAACTATGTATCGTTTTATAAAAGAACTGCATAATATTCAAGCTAGATCTTTATACGAAATTTATTTCACATGAATTTTTGAAGGAATTATAGAAACGTTTTGTCAACGCATAGCGAGTGGATATCAATAATTTTTATATTCTTTCAAATCGCTCGTCAATTTGGATTTTTTGATATGAATTTTACAAGTAAGTAATTGAAATTAACGTAATATTAATACTCTACTTACATTTAGAAATCCCAGATGACTAAAGCGTTACAATTGTGCAAGTTTCTGATATTACCCTCCCGCCTTGTTTTTTACGTGGAAATCAATATTTTCTGCATATCATCATCCGAATTTGCTTCCTTAGAATCTTATAAACTTATAAAACCGATACACTGAAGAAGGATGTAAATAGCATTCCGAAATACGTATCTGTATTATAACGTTTGATACACTTTCGGAAAAATAGTGACTGTGAAAATAGTGACTTTGTGAGAGTGTAATGACGTGACATAGTGGAATTCAACGGTACAACAACAGTACTATTAGTTCCTTAGAATGTTTCCGAAGCGCCTGATAAAAGATCCAATATTTTGCCGTAGTTCCGGTGCATTCGGAGATTTGAAGTCCTTAAGCATGAAGTACCACTCCAAAACATCTTTCGTGTAATGGCATGAGGCTAAATCCGGTCAGAAAAGTGTAGGACCGTTGTGTGGCCTTAGAAGTAGAAGTAGATAATGTGGAGACATTAATTTATGTGTTGTCGTCTGTTTATCGTACCGGTTGTCGTAGCTAAGATGCTTAGCTTTCAACATGTCCAAATTGCTTGCCAAATCATGTATTTTTAGCAGACTTTGACATCGTCTGCTTGCTACTGTCTCCTGAGACATCCAATTTATGATAGGCAGTGTGAAACAGGAGTTCCGGAGGCTACCGGAAGTCTGCTTTCACGTACGTCTCGTCATCCATAATGAGACAATGCGGCTTCGTCAACATCTGTGTGTAGAACTTCCGAGCACGTGTTTTTCCCACCGTATTCTGCCGTTCATTGTGATTCGTTGCCATTTGAACTTTGTACGTGTGTAGTTTATCACGTTTTTTCGCGTCGTGAACGAAAGATTTAGTCAAATGCATTTTTCCACCACATCTCACGCATAGCTGTTTGGATTCCTCTGGAAAACTGGCACTGCCTGCTTGTGATCCTTTTCATTATACGGAAATCCATTTAGGTAACTTTTATTCTTCAGATCAACAGTTTAGCGTTCGTTTTACCGATAAAAAAAACACGAGATTTCGTAGATTGCTCAACTCCAATGGTTCTTGACGATGACATTTTTAAGGAGCGTGCGCAACATTATTTTACGCTGTTGCTGTTCTTCCGACTCCATCTTCGTAATGATTGCAAAAATACTACTTTCACTTACACAATGTGAACATTATGCATGAAGCTAGTTTTACCCAAAATTCTAATTAAAAGTACCCAATAGGTAGAAAGTTACTCCCATTTGAAAGTGATGCAATTTGAGTTTGTATACCATTCAATATGTCGTCTTTTCCCTTCTGCAAATCAATCTCTTAAGTTTCAACAAAGATATCCAGGCTCGAGTAAAATTACATCTCCACTAACACGTGTTCAAATTAGAATGAACATGTAAACAAACCACTGTCAGAAGTCAAATGTTGCTCCTTCATCGAGTTTTGTGAGGTTATGTCATGTTCGTGTACAATTTAATAGACAAAAAAAACTTTGTTGTTGTTTCAGAACGAAGCGGAACGTTTATCCAGATCGTGGCAAACAGTCGAATAGTTGGCAGTAGTTAGTCTCTTATATTCAACGTATTACTTCCCGGAAAATAAAACTGCATATTGTTTGACTTTTGGGATGTTTTTAAATCTTTTCCTCAATCTGCTATCTCAATTGGTGTCAAGAAGCAAGGAGCAAAACAGCAAGAATTTCGTTCAATAAGCTGTCCCAGAAAGTATGAACGCACTTTGATTTCGCTGTAAATAATTCACAAGTGTTAGATATTCAAATATTATTCGATATACTAATAATATTGAACTACAACAACAGAATATTATTCTCAACATTTGCTACTTAGCCATTGTAGACTAGCTGACGCACCTTCTTGCGAACGTTCCTCATTAAATTCCGTACAGACTTCTTGGCGACAAGTTTGGTCACTTTTTTCCAATCTTTTTCGAACTGTTGAATGGTTTCGGCTGCCGAGACATGTTTCCTAAGATGTTCCTTCGTTAATGCCCAAAATTCCTCAATTGGTCGAAGTTGTAAGCAATTTGGTGGATTCATGTCTTTTGGGACGAAAGTGACATTGTTGGTAGTATACCATTATACCGTTGATTTTGAGTAGTGACAAGAAGCAAGATCTGGCCAGAATCGAACACTGGTTAGAAGTCATTTTTGTAAACATTCCTTGATGTATATTTCGCTGTTCATTGAAGCGGTGGTGATGAAGAGTTTCGAAATCTTACCGCAGCGACAAATTGCTTGCCAGACCATAGCTTTCTTACCAAATTTTTCGACTTCAATCGATGTCTCGGACTGGTTTAACACTTGCCCTTCTCGCACCGTATGATATTGTGGTCCCGGAAAGGATTTGTAATCGAGTTGCACGTTGGTTTCGTCGTCCATGATTATGCAGCTCAAATTTCCAGCAAGAATCGTATTGTACAGCTTTAGAACTCTCGGCCTGATCGATGCTTCTTGTTTGGGACTACGTTTTGGTTGTTTCTGCATATTGTAGGCTCGAAGATTCAAACGTTCTGTAGCACGAAGAACATTTGATTTCGAAGTGCCCACTGTTTTGGCCACATCCCGAACTCCCTCTTTTACTCGAACGCCTTCAGTATACGTTTATCGAACTGAGGATTAGCAGGACCTTTTTTTCGGCCCGTTTTCAGTTTATCCTCAAAGGTGTTATCATCACCGATCTTCCTGATTGCATTTCGCACGGTTTTTTCACATACTCCTTCCATTTTTGTTATCTTTCTCGGTGACAGTCCGCGTTCTGTGCACCATTTGTACACAATTTTTCGACGTTGTTCTGCTGAAAGTCCACGCATTTCGAAACAAATTAATGAAAACGAATAAACAACTGCACAAGTGATTAGAGAAGAGTGTAAACAACAGGGCGCAGCCATGAAAACTGACAGTTTCTGAACCATTGCGAAATAGCAGCGGTTTTTGGTTGGGTCCATACTTTCCAGAACCAGAAATTGAGTCACTGCGACCCAACCATAAAGTAAATATAAGTTACTAGTGAGTAGATATAACTCAATTTAATTTTTGCCAGTTACTTACGGAAACTACACACACCCAGAAAATTGATTTTTACTGCTGACCTAATCCCTCATGCGATGCAATTCATAAAGACCTAATTTGTCAATTGACAGAAAATTGCATTTGTAATCACTTAATGTTGGATTGGAATGAATTTAGCTGGCTCCAATTGTAATTTGTATTCGACTAGCTAGGGCGACTGTATCAATTTATATGCACCATTTTCAAACCAAACAGTTGTATGCTTCTGAAGATGATCGGGTATAGAGATTCTTAAAACCGAACCCGTATATATATAGTATGGTATATATATAGTATACCATTAAAAATAAAAAAATTACCCGTACTCGATTAAACAATAAAAAACTTTATCCGTACCCGACCCGAACCCGATGAACTAGTAACAATTTTTAGCCGTACCCGGCCAAATCCGTCGGGTACAGGTTCGGGTCGGGTTTCGGGTACAAATACCGACCATCTCTATTTCTGAACTATTGCAAAAATGAAACTTCCATTAGGCGTAAACTCAACTATGCCGCAATTTCTTGGTGACCTCCGGTTTGAAGATACTTCATAAAACCTCCATGTCACCAACGGTGGGTCGGTTTTGTGAGCAAAAAACGGTCCCGCCAAAAATTGTTTTGCCTCACCAAACACATTCTTCCCGGTTCGGACTCGAACATATAAAAACTGTCTTGCAAGACCAGTGCCTTATACACTGAACCATCAACCCGGGATCTTCTATAAATAAAGTACGGTAAAATATCATGATTGAGATTATTCACCAGAGGCAGTACTCGAACTGCTATCAACAATTACAACTATACACTACTATCGACAAAGAATTGAGGATGCTAATAATATCCCAATGATCAATGTAACCAAATCATGTAAATATTCGGACTGAAAAATCGTCACTTGTTACCGAGCAAGTCGTCCCAATTAATCTTTAAAATGAATAACGTTTCTGGGACGACTCTCCGTTATACGCGTGCAAATTCACTCGTGAGAGGTTTCGAATGCCTTATTATCTATGGAGACGCTTGGTTGCTCAACAATTTAATTTAACATTTGCGATCCTGTTTACACTAGAAAAGGGACAGTTTTATCGGTGTTAGGCGACCTTTACCATATTTCCACAAGTTGGTAGAAACAAAGGCTCAGTTGAAGGCTTAAGCATGTTCCGAAATCCTCCGTGGAACGAGATTCTCACTGGTTCATCGGTCAGGAACGGAGATTCGATCCCTGCGGTCCTCGTATTTTTAACCCGTCATTAGAATGATAAAAATAACATATCTAGCGGAGAAGCAGTATAAAAAGCCTTCCCTACTCGATAGTCGCCGACATTTGCACCTCAAAGCGCCACTGTGATTCTGACATTCATTCATGGTATTTTAGTTTGTTTGTTGTATCTGAAACTTCATTAAACCAGTGCCGTATGTTCTTTCTGTATCCATAAATCATTTCATGTTGGTTCTCGAATATAGCAGTATACTAACCTGTGAGTGAGACAAATTATTTTTACTTTTAAACCACCAGTCTGTGGTTATTTTCCACATTGGGACTTTACCAATTTACATCCCACGATTTTATTGATTTGAATACTTGGTGGTGCTCTCCACCGGAGCGATCAAAACATTTTTCGATTGATTTGGCCGATTATAGGGGAACTGTATTTGGGTAGGATTATTGCAAAATATAATTTATCCCTTTTTATCCTTTGCTGTGGCCCGTAACAAATGCTGGAAGCGACACGGCTTTGTTAAAACTGGTTCAATTTACACGCTTCCCATTCTATGAATTTTCTCAGTCCCCCAGTTTTTCCGGTCGCTATGGAATGCTGGCAACGAAAGGTAAACATAATACGAAATTGAAATTTTATTCGTTCTCAGTATAGTCGGTGAAAACAATAAATGTGTTTTCAACCAATTGTTTTGCCCCCAGGTATGATTTGCGTTTTCAGTCATTCGCATTCGCGGGAATGGGGTTTTTGTCGCCTCATTATTGAATATGCAGGGACATGTGGGTAAAAGGATTAAGTAAACATTTCATGTTATGCCCTATATACATATTTCTGTGATGGTAAACACTCAAACACTTTGGCGTATTTTCTTTACATCAGTTTTCTGTCCTACTATTGACTGAAATTATGAACGTTTCCGTGTTAGATCCTGAATGTTTTGACGATGCGCGTGTCCAAAAGTCTTGCCAAAACGAAAGCGGAAGATCGAGGAAAAGATAACCCCATCGTTATTAACAGTACAAAATAAGAATAACCTAGACAAAATGGGCACTGTTAGGGGGAAGCGTTTGTCGTTGATATTTTTTAAGCAAATACCGACGAAGGGTGCAGCCAGAATTAACCCAGAAGGCGAGGGTAACTGTTAGCATTCAATCTGACAGGTTTCCAAATAAAACTAAAGAGTGCAAGGCTTCATAAATTAAGTAAACCTAGATTTCCCACTGTACGGTGACACTGACGCTTCAAGTGATAAATGCGCAGGCAACTTTGTACATGCATTTTATGAACATTTACGCACCCATTCTACACCAGACGGCGCTTTTGGTGTCACGGGTTGCTCAACTATAGAACTATTACACTAAGGAATCTAGGTCTATTTTATTTATGGTGCAAGCGTATCGCGAACCGTCAAAACTCGCGTGTACAGCCAGAATGAGAGCGTTTTGCGAAACGTCATCAGTATGATACTGGTGTGTCAAATGATGATCGCTCAAACTTTAATACCTATACCTCTTACAAAGTCGGCAATTTGGGTATCTATTCTTTTGTCGTAAATACGACTTACTGTACTATGAATGGAAATATGATCACAATTTTATGATAAAATTTTCAGTTGTGTGACATAATTGCAAACAATTCAAAATTAAACTTTTCTGAAATGTTTGGTATAAACGAGTATCAAAGAGGATGATAATTCATAAGGCGCGTTTGCTTTTCTCGGATTTTTAAAGCCCATAGCTCAGTGATATGTGAAAGAATTTGTATAATCTAACTACCAATAGAATCGAAATTTTTTAACTTATACGTGTATAGCAAAAGCATTGAAGTATTTCAATAGTACACTATTGAAAAACCTGTCTCATTTGACCCATGTCAACACCAGCCAATCAGAACGCGTTCTGAGGAAGAGAACAAAATATCTGCTGCTGTACAACAAATCGTTCGAGGAAAATGTTTCGCACAGTGCTTGATATCGTAGTGAGTTCCACAATTTGGTCCTTCTGAAAGGCAGGAATGAATCCTGTACGGCATCCGGATAGTTTCTTTCATTGAAATGCAAATCCAAATTGAAATAATCGACATTAAAATTCTGTATGCTGATATTTTTATAGCCGTTAGGACCGCCCATTAGTGAAAAAGCTACAAACGAAATCACGTAAAAAGAAACCTCTCAACAAAAATTGGATCAGTTTGGATTCTATCGCCACTGCGAGCAGATGTATTGTGTGTGTAGTTTGCAAAGCTAGTTTCGCTTCCAACAAGAGCGATTATGTCACAGCTGCCAGTTGTTTGCATTGATGAAAAAACAACGAAAAGAGGACAACGGTGAAGAGCATCACACAAAATCAGCCGTTCTAATGACTCTAAAAGTTTTCTAAAGAACTATTAGGATTTTTTGCTCGCAAATCGAAGGTGTCGTTTTTCATTGATTCCACTCGCTCGGTGCCAGTGTTTTGCCCTGACAGCCGATCAATGAAACGGTTTTCTAAAGTTTGGTTTGAACGCATGTTGCTCGGAAAAGAAAACGGGTGCCAAATATTTGCACGCGAATTGCCCCGAAAGTCGTGCGGTGCAAATCAATGAAACACAGTATACCTGTTTTGATTGCCCGACTGCACGAGAAGTGCACGAATCGAGCAAAACATTCCACGAGTATTCTCAATGAAAAACGACATCAGTTTAGGGCAAATCTAGACCTGTTTGATTAGATGTGCACTTTTCGCTGTGTGAAATTCACAGTAATCGAGATCAAGGGAAGCCTTCTTTGTTTTTGCGAAATATGTGAAAAAGGGGAATGCTTGCATAATTCATACAATTGATCAACTAGCCCAAGCAGCATGTTAAGTTGCTGTCCTGTATTTTTCTACTGATTGTGCAATTTATCAAGTTAGTCTATATTACTATTCTGGTAACTGTTGTGTTATGAAAAAAGCGCAATATTTCTGTGTTGTGAAACATATCTTTGAGTTCTTCCGTTGTTACGAACATTCATGCACAATTATTGTGCAACTGATACAAAAACTCATGAGTCGATCCCATCACAAAGGCAGTAATAAAATCAGCGAAAAAACAATTGTGAAACTTATGAGAACTACTACGTAATGTAAACAAGAAATGGAATGACGTTTAAAAAAACATGCAAACTTAATTTCTAATGAATAAGTTTCACATTTGATTTGCAATACAACTGCACTTAACACAAACATGGAACCTAAAAAATAATCCGCATACGAAAAATGATAATGCTACATACTGTAGAATTGATCTTTTGTTTTTTTTTATAATTGAAAAATCGACAACGAACTGCATCTTTATGGTGAAACATGTACTCGTACGCCCGAAATTTTCAAGCGCCTTTGAATTAACGTTTTGTAAAGATTGTGTACCGATTTCTGTGAAAATAACAATCTATTATTGTTAATGAGAATCATCGGAATGGTGCTTGATATATGTGTATTGAAACATTCTTAAAAATTTCAGACGATTTTGATCAAACTAATGTGTAATTAAACCTGAAAAATCTCGAAATGAATTTTGCTTGAATATTTTCCAATATGGCATCTATGGTAACAGTGAGTTATATAGAAAATGGTTCACCCAACGTAATGAAATATATTATCTAAATAACAGGAAACATTAACATGTTAATATTTCGGAAAGAAATGCTCTACGTTTTGTTTTTTTACCTTTTTTATATATATAAAAACGTGATTAATCCACCTAGCAGTGAGATGATACCTTTTTTTATCAATCCGCATGTGTTTTTTGCATGAATATTCTTCGGTGTTTAAGTTTTCATTACATTATTTTAATGACCGTCGTTTTAAGCGACAATTTGAGATTGTAATCACTCATTACTCTGTAATGTCGAAACTGCAAATACAATCGAATTTAAATCTAGAAGTGTGATAATCGATTAAACATGCCATGATATGTAAGTTCCACTTTAGAGTTTATGGTAATTTAAGGTACTTCCAGAGCCGGTATTCAGGAACCAGCATAACCCAAACCGATTCGTATGGCCATATGACGAATAAATTACAGTTTTGAGTACAACTTTGAAGCTTAATTGGACAAAATTCATTAATTTTTGTATGTATGTATAAAACTAATTAATTTTGTATATAAGTTTAATTCAATTTGAAATTTTGTTTCTGAAATTTGATTAGGCTTTTTTGAGAAAACGATTGAGCTTTGAGAAACGATTTTATACTGGAACCGGAATTCTAAAATCGGTATGGCCGAAGTCAGATAAATTCACCTGAATAGCTGTATAGTTTACATTTGTTTCAAAATATTTGAAAATCAGTGAAGACATCTTTGAGAAATCATAGCACGAATTAAATTTTTAGGTGCCTTCTGAATCGACAACTGAATACCACTAAAACTGAAAAAAGTTAATTTTTTTTATCGACTATCCAAATCTGCTAACCCGATAAACCTGATTAAATTATGTGGAATAGACATTTTTATACTAATCACCCTGTATCCCCGAAACCGGAAGTTGGATCTGACTGAAGAGCTAGATGTTTTAAAGAATCTTGAAACTTTTCATTTGCATCTTAGATGATTCTTAGATTTCATTTGAATCTTAGATCGGTTCAGCCATCTACGAGAAGAATGAGTTACACAATTTTGATTTCGTTTCATATATCATCCTGTAGTTCCGGAACCAGAGGTCGGAACCAAACATAATTCAGGAACTTTGTTTGGGAGCATACGAATTTTCGTATGAATCTGAATTTGTAGAAAAGAAATTTTCAGAGAAAATTGAGTGAAATTATTTGTCACACACGCATTTGCTAATCTCGACGAACTGATTCGAATGGTATATGGATGTTATGTTCTTCCAGCATTTATTGCTGTAAGTAGTTTAAAACAATATAATTAAAAAAAATCTGCCATCATCTGGTTTATATATGTCATATTCGAACGATTATGTTGCCAAAAACGAGCCGTGCTAAAATCGGTCCGAGGCAAATTGTCATGAAAAAGGATGCTGTACACAGTCTTTTTGGTACTTAGGAACAATTGTATGTAACAGTATAAAAAATCGTGTTTTCCGTTGCTCCCAAGCATTTCTTTGCCAGACAGCGCTCAAAACTCCTACTGCTGGTATAGGGGGAAAAGTCGTTTACACAAAAATTTCGATATCTCCGTTAAAAATGGACGGATTTTAACAATCTATGGCATGTTGAATAGGTATTATCGTGCGGAATCTAAGTCTGAAAACATATTCTGTTTTCAAGGTCAATTGTGACAGATACTGTCAAAAAACTGAAAATTTTGACATAAAAGTTCGAATAACTCAAAAAGTAAACATCCGATCTCAAAACCATTCAATAGCGGTGACTGGGAGACCTTTCATTTGCGACTAGTTTGATCAAAATCGGTTCAGCCATATCTGAGATCTCGACCTCTTAGTTGACAACACACATACAGACACACACACATACACTCACACACAGACATTTGCTCAGTTCGTCGAGCTGAATCGATTGGTATATGACATTCGGCCCTCCGGGCCTCGGAAAATTTTTCGAAAGTTTGAGCGAATTCTGTACCTATTTTTTATATATATATAAAAAGGTAAAAATAGGTATAGAATTCGCTCAAACTTTCGAAAAATTTTCCGAGGCCCGGAGGGCCGAATGTCATATACCAATCGATTCAGCTCGACGAACTGAGCAAATGTCTGTGTGTGTGTATGTGTGTGTCTGTATGTGTGTTGTCAACTAAGAGGTCGAGATCTCAGAGATGGCTGGACCGATTTTGATCAAACTAGTCGCAAATGAAAGGTCTCCCCGTCACCCAGAACGCTATTGAATGGTATTGAGATTGGATGTTTACTTTTTGAGTTATACGAAGTTTTATGTCAAAATTTTCAGTTTTTTGACAGTATCTGTCACATTTGACCTTGAAAGCAGAATATGTTTCCAGACTTAGATTTTGCTCGGTAATACCTATCCAACAAGCCATAGATTGTTAAAATCCGTCCATTTTTAACGGAGATATCGATATTTTTGTGTAAGCCTTATTCCAGTAGAAGGAATTTTGAGCGCTGTATGAAAAAGCAATGCTTGGGAGCAACATGAAACACGATTTTTTATACTGTTACATATAATTGTTTTTAAGTACCAAAAAGACTGTGTACAGCATCCTTTTTTATGACAATTTGCCTCGGACCAATTTTAGCACGGTTCATTTTTGGCAACATAATCTTTCGAATATGGCATATGTAAACCAGATGATACCAGCATTATCGAGTTGGAAGTAATTCCATAATTATATTGATTTAAACTATTTACAGCAATAAATGCTGGAAGAATATGACTTCCATATACCATACGACTCAGTTCGTCGAGATCAGCAAATGCGTGTGTGACAAATAATTTCACTCAATTTTCTCGGAGATGGTTAAACCGTTTTCTACAAACTCAGATTCATATGAAAAATCGTATACTCCCAAACAAGGTTCCTGGATTACGTTTGGATCCGACTTCTGATTGCGGAACCACAGGATGATATGTGAAACGAAATTAAAATAATGCAATTATTTTTTTTCGTAGATGGCTGAACCGATCTAAGATTCAAATGAAATCTAAGAATCATCTATGATTCAAATGAGAGGTCTTAAAATCCTATAGAACCTCTTACTTTTTAGTCAGATCCGACTTCTGGTTTAGAAAATGCAGGGTGATTAGTATAAAAATGTTCATTTCACATATATTAATCAGGTTTATCGGGTTTGCAGATTTGGATAGTCGATTACCAAATAAATTTATTTCAGTTTGAGCGGTATTCGTTTTTGGATTCGGAATGTACCCCCAAATTTTAATTCGCACTACAATTTCTCAAAGATTTCTACACACTCCTCACGTGAATTTAACTGACTTCGGCTACACCGATTTGAGAATTCCGGTTTCAGTATCGAATCGATTCTCAAAGCTCAATCATTTTCTCAAAAAAGACCAAATCGAACTTCAAAAACAAATATTACAGGCCTTAAGGTCCCATACAAAATTGATGAATTTTATCCGATTCTGGAATTACAGATGATGAGTTTATAAATTTCATGTAAATTGTTTGGTGTAATAATTTATGGCCATTCGAATCATTTTGGGCTATGCTAATTCCTGAATACCGGCTCTGGAAGTACCATAAATAATGACGAAAAACTCTAAAGTGGAACTTACTTCGACATCTCATGGAATGTTCAATCGATTGTCACACGCTAAGATTGAAATTCGATATGTTTTGCAGTTTCGGCATTACAGGGTATTGAGTGATGAAAATCTCAATTTGCCGTTTTAAACGACGATAATTAAAATAATGTCATGAGAACTAAAACACCTAAGAATATCCATGCAAAAACACATGCGTATTGATAACAAAAGGTATCATCTCACTGCTAGGTGGATTAATCACGTTTTTATCAGTTTAAATCTTCTAATTGAATTAAACAACAATACAGTACAAGTCATTCATCTTAGCGGGCCCGACTTCTGTGATACACACTATAGGTATTATTTTGGTAAGTCCGTGTGCTGGAGTTGCAAAAACAAGTTGCACAAGCGGTAATGTATAGCTATGGAAGTAACTATGATGAAATTAACTTTTCGTTCAATATATTTAAAAAAATGATGCCAGGTCCGCTCATTTGTTTTGCGAGATGAAAACCGAATACAAATTATGTGATTGAATTTTGTTTTCATTGCGTATGTAATGCTGTATTTCTGAAACTTTTATGATAATAATTTCATGTCTGCGTTCAACTCAAACAGATAAATCTTGCACAACATTTTTGCAAGTTTTAAATTTTATATCACTGTTATTCTAAAACTGAAGAAAACTGCACACACTGACCTAAAAATTCACGAGGCAGCCAAAACTATGCGGACTCATCAGAAACATCTGTTTACAGCAAAGTTATCAATTCGGGGTTTATTTTTTGCCTTGCGGAGAGCATAAATCATTTAACTATTTTTTCATCCACAAGAGATTTATAGCAATTTCGACGTATATTGTGTCCGGTACAACTATGACATCCGTTTTGAAAGTTTTTGGTAAGTTGCACAATTGTTATAGTGACTCCCATTTTACATGACAATGTGAAAGTTTTTGCAGAACTCCTAGTGAAACATTGAAGTTGCTCTGCAGTGATTTTTTCGGTAGTATTGTCTTGAATAGACAGTGATAAGTTGCACAACCAATTATAATATATTTAAAAATCTTTCTGAATATATCTAACATAAATAACATTTCTGAATCAATTGTAAAACATCTAGAAAGTTCAATAAGTTACATTTGCTACTTGGGAATTGATATTCGGAAGTATGAAGGAACATGTCAGTTGTTTTCGTATTCACGACATCCAGTTATGTTTCTGACATTACCCACCCGCCTTTTTTCAATAGTATACTATTGAAATATTGAAACGACGTCGTCATACATGTTTAAGTTAAAAGTTCCTAATCGATTGGTTGTTAAATTATAACAATCCATCAACAAATGACCGAGTTATTGATGTTCAAAATTATGACACAAAAAGGTTACGCGACTATTTTTGAAACTTTTAATTGACACCCGGCCCCATATAGTGAAGAGTAAGGCATTTTTAATGCCAAAAAGCATTACGATTTTTGCAGTTTCGGCATTACAGGGTAATGAGTGATGAAAATCTCAATTTGCCGTTTTAAACGACGATAATTAAAATAATGTCATGAGAACTAAAACACCTAAGAATATCCATGCAAAAACACATGCGTATTGATAACAAAAGGTATCATCTCACTGCTAGGTGGATTAATCACGTTTTTATCAGTTTAAATCTTCTAATTGAATTAAACAACAATACAGTACAAGTCATTCATCTTAGCGGGCCCGACTTCTGTGATACACACTATAGGTATTATTTTGGTAAGTCCGTGTGCTGGAGTTGCAAAAACAAGTTGCACAAGCGGTAATGTATAGCTATGGAAGTAACTATGATGAAATTAACTTTTCGTTCAATATATTTAAAAAAATGATGCCAGGTCCGCTCATTTGTTTTGCGAGATGAAAACCGAATACAAATTATGTGATTGAATTTTGTTTTCATTGCGTATGTAATGCTGTATTTCTGAAACTTTTATGATAATAATTTCATGTCTGCGTTCAACTCAAACAGATAAATCTTGCACAACATTTTTGCAAGTTTTAAATTTTATATCACTGTTATTCTAAAACTGAAGAAAACTGCACACACTGACCTAAAAATTCACGAGGCAGCCAAAACTATGCGGACTCATCAGAAACATCTGTTTACAGCAAAGTTATCAATTCGGGGTTTATTTTTTGCCTTGCGGAGAGCATAAATCATTTAACTATTTTTTCATCCACAAGAGATTTATAGCAATTTCGACGTATATTGTGTCCGGTACAACTATGACATCCGTTTTGAAAGTTTTTGGTAAGTTGCACAATTGTTATAGTGACTCCCATTTTACATGACAATGTGAAAGTTTTTGCAGAACTCCTAGTGAAACATTGAAGTTGCTCTGCAGTGATTTTTTCGGTAGTATTGTCTTGAATAGACAGTGATAAGTTGCACAACCAATTATAATATATTTAAAAATCTTTCTGAATATATCTAACATAAATAACATTTCTGAATCAATTGTAAAACATCTAGAAAGTTCAATAAGTTACATTTGCTACTTGGGAATTGATATTCGGAAGTATGAAGGAACATGTCAGTTGTTTTCGTATTCACGACATCCAGTTATGTTTCTGACATTACCCACCCGCCTTTTTTCAATAGTATACTATTGAAATATTGAAACGACGTCGTCATACATGTTTAAGTTAAAAGTTCCTAATCGATTGGTTGTTAAATTATAACAATCCATCAACAAATGACCGAGTTATTGATGTTCAAAATTATGACACAAAAAGGTTACGCGACTATTTTTGAAACTTTTAATTGACACCCGGCCCCATATAGTGAAGAGTAAGGCATTTTTAATGCCAAAAAGCATTACGATTTTTGCAGTTTCGGCATTACAGGGTAATGAGTGATGAAAATCTCAATTTGCCGTTTTAAACGACGATAATTAAAATAATGTCATGAGAACTAAAACACCTAAGAATATCCATGCAAAAACACATGCGTATTGATAACAAAAGGTATCATCTCACTGCTAGGTGGATTAATCACGTTTTTATCAGTTTAAATCTTCTAATTGAATTAAACAACAATACAGTACAAGTCATTCATCTTAGCGGGCCCGACTTCTGTGATACACACTATAGGTATTATTTTGGTAAGTCCGTGTGCTGGAGTTGCAAAAACAAGTTGCACAAGCGGTAATGTATAGCTATGGAAGTAACTATGATGAAATTAACTTTTCGTTCAATATATTTAAAAAAATGATGCCAGGTCCGCTCATTTGTTTTGCGAGATGAAAACCGAATACAAATTATGTGATTGAATTTTGTTTTCATTGCGTATGTAATGCTGTATTTCTGAAACTTTTATGATAATAATTTCATGTCTGCGTTCAACTCAAACAGATAAATCTTGCACAACATTTTTGCAAGTTTTAAATTTTATATCACTGTTATTCTAAAACTGAAGAAAACTGCACACACTGACCTAAAAATTCACGAGGCAGCCAAAACTATGCGGACTCATCAGAAACATCTGTTTACAGCAAAGTTATCAATTCGGGGTTTATTTTTTGCCTTGCGGAGAGCATAAATCATTTAACTATTTTTTCATCCACAAGAGATTTATAGCAATTTCGACGTATATTGTGTCCGGTACAACTATGACATCCGTTTTGAAAGTTTTTGGTAAGTTGCACAATTGTTATAGTGACTCCCATTTTACATGACAATGTGAAAGTTTTTGCAGAACTCCTAGTGAAACATTGAAGTTGCTCTGCAGTGATTTTTTCGGTAGTATTGTCTTGAATAGACAGTGATAAGTTGCACAACCAATTATAATATATTTAAAAATCTTTCTGAATATATCTAACATAAATAACATTTCTGAATCAATTGTAAAACATCTAGAAAGTTCAATAAGTTACATTTGCTACTTGGGAATTGATATTCGGAAGTATGAAGGAACATGTCAGTTGTTTTCGTATTCACGACATCCAGTTATGTTTCTGACATTACCCACCCGCCTTTTTTCAATAGTATACTATTGAAATATTGAAACGACGTCGTCATACATGTTTAAGTTAAAAGTTCCTAATCGATTGGTTGTTAAATTATAACAATCCATCAACAAATGACCGAGTTATTGATGTTCAAAATTATGACACAAAAAGGTTACGCGACTATTTTTGAAACTTTTAATTGACACCCGGCCCCATATAGTGAAGAGTAAGGCATTTTTAATGCCAAAAAGCATTACGATTTCAACAATTTTCATAAACTGCCAGCTCAAAAATTGACTATACAATATCTGAGTGTTTCTGAGTGTTTCTGAGTTGATTTCCTAACCTCTCGAACAACAGACCCAGGCAAATATTCATTATAATAATATGAGTTAACTGACCCATCCCCAAGCAATTGCCATTCAATAACAAAATACTGCAGATTTTGTCGCCTTCTAGGAGATTTCATAACTCATACTTTGAGTAATTTCCTCGTGTCACGCCCAGAATGGAAAACTGGCATAGGCGAAGAGTGTTCACGAACGGTTAGCAATGACAGCAGCCACCCGTTGTTTCTGTTGGTTCAATTAATACACAGTCAGGCAAACCAAACGAGAAAGATTAATTCCCTCGGTCCAAATTAAGCCTCACAGGGACACGTGAATTCGTTCACCGTAGACAGTTATCCCTTGTCCCGAGCAGAATACACCACCCAAAACGGAAAACTCTTCGACACATTACCAACGAATTTGGAGACTTACTGTGAACAAGCTTTACGATGACAAAATATTCTCGTCCCGTGACAGTCGAGGTCAGTCACCAGGTATGGCTGGAACCGAACAAGGGACGTGTGTTTGGGCAAATGAACGTGATTCACTAATTTGTCTGGCAAATTGACGAACGAAAGCGAAACGACACGCCCTCGTCGTTTTGTTAAACTCCGACAAAAGTTACTCTCCCACCCCCCCAGGCCCGTATGAGTCCTTTGGGGTTAGCTCGTTCGTTTGCTTCAGACCGGAATTAACGTGGGGCTGAGGGTGTTTGGCTTTAATTGCTACAACATCGCCGTTAATTAGAGCTTCGCATTGTGGATTGCAAAAATGGTCCGGAAGAGGTGTCAATGGTGTTGTGAATTGGCCTTTCGACACTGCACGGTTGCAAATTTAATAAGCACTTTGCATAATTGTTTTAGTTTATTCCGGTTGTCAAGCTTTCGATTTTTAAAGATTCAGTAACAAAACAGCCTAAAATTCCTCTATCTGTTTCAAGAACGAACATAATAAAAGTTAAGCGAATTGCTGTGTACCAAAATGTACATTATTTCTGTCTATAATGAAATTTGATGGGTTGCTCACGTTTGTCATTAAATATTCATAAGATTCAAATGAATTCATTCGATTGAAAACAGAGCATAAACAAACAAGTTTGCACTTTAATTTGATGTCAGATTTCCTATCGATGGTCACAAAAGCTTCGAACTGGGTTTCCGTTGCACCAATGATTTCAATTTAATGACCCAATGAAGCCACAGGACATGCATCCGGTGCAAATCTCAGACAAACGATGTGGCATCCATCGGTAAAAAGGGCCAGACGGAGGCGGTCATTAAAAGATCGCTACTAAAACCAACATTTCAGCTTCTGCCGTTTCGATTCTGCTCCCTCCATTCAAACGGAGGCCAATCGTTCCCGGTGACCGGGAGCATCAAAACAATACACAACTTCATCTTTTGTACTTCAGAAACGGATCTGGATGACATGTTTGCTAGTCATCCGTGACGGGATCTTTTGCCATCAACTTTCCGGTCCCGGGAGGCGAGGGGGAATGTTTCGATTTCAATATGGTTCCATTTCATCCCGTCTGTTCCGAGTATAGATTCAGGATAATGCACTTCAAAGATGTCAATGGTATTAAATTGCTGTGATGCCCAGGACCGAGACCGAACCAGTGCCACCGGGTAGCTACGGACTGAATAGTTGAATTTGTTCCTGGTGCTGGTTGCATTGATGCTTTTGAGTGCTATCAGTATCAAGTGGAGAATGGTGAAATAACCCAAAGACAATCCAACGGATTTTCATCTTCTATCATTCGTTGGATACATATTGTTTGTTATTCATTGATCGATCATGGGAACAGTGTGTCGATGAAGGATATTCTCCTTGTTGGTCTAATCATCTAATCACAGAAATGTTTTGCTCTAGTAGGACTGCTAATTTGTATAAACGATACTGTTTTGCAATGCCCATATTTTTGTACAGGAATCTTGATTAGTATTGCAATGGTCGGAATAATATTGAGAACGGTTGGCCGTGCAGTTCTAAACCACAATGAAAATATTTGAAAACAATTGAAATAGAATTCGTACACATTAAGATTTAATTCCTTTGTTCGGTAATATTTTCGACGAGAAATTTCGGTAATCTATAGAAATGACCGATATTTCGGTACATGAGTATTATGCAAATTTTTACCGGACGATCAGTTTTTTTTTCATTACAGAATGATGTAAATAGATATACAAATCATACGGTAAATCTGAACAGTTGCCGAGTACGGTAAAAATCACTGTCCGTATGGTGAAATTATCTTCCAATAACCGAACTTCGGTGGAAACATATTGTCGTGAAACTAACTGTCAAACAGTTATTGAGAATTTCAGTAAGTGTCTTCTTATTAACCAAACGAAAAAATCTTGAAGAGTGCATCAAATACATTGAGGTGCTAAAGTTTTTAAAACATTAGAACCACTAAAAACTTTTTGTTTTCCTTATAGGCAGAAAATAATTTTGTATCACTTATCCACTTGCTGCCTACACAAATCGTTCGAGAGTAATTTCTGGTGGACTCGACGGATTTTGCAGTGTTTTGGAAGGCGCTCATAAAGCTTGCTTTATTTAGAATTAGAACAAACTTTTGCTCATATTGTGGCGGATTTGGAAGTGCCCACGTGTTGGAAATTTTGTCAGCTTCACGTATGATTTTTGACATTCCGCAAATCGACTGTACTTTGTAAAATATCAACATGGAAGCCGAAAGAAGGGAAGAATTGTGCACAGTTATTTGGAAAATCCATTGTGGTCTGCATCTAGGCTAGCTAAACAGCTGAAATTGCCCAGAAATACCGTTTGACGCGTTATCAAACGGTATAAGAAAACATTGACGACGGTTCGGAAGCCTCAAGCCAATCGTCGGAGTGGAACTGTCGACCGGAAACTGCGTGGTAAGATTTTGAAAACGATTAAGAGGAATCCTAATCTGTCGGACCGTGATTTTTCCAGAAAATTCGGTGCTGCCCATAGTACCGTGAGGAGAACTCGACTCCGGGAAGGAATCAAGTCGTATCGAGCTAGCAAACAGCCAAATCGGACCATAAAACAGGATAGTGTGGTCAAAATTCGTGCTCGGAAATTATATGACCAGGTGCTGACCAAGTTCGACGGGTGTCTTCTGATGGACGATGAAACCTATATCAAGACTGACTTCGGGCAAATCCCAGGTCAAAAATTTTACTTCGCAACGGCTCGGTGGGATGTTCCAGCCAAATTTTAATTTGTTTTTGCCGACAAATTTGCAAGAAAATTTATGATTTGGCAGGGCATTTGCAGCTGTGGCAAAAAAACGAAAGTTTTCATTACAAATGAAACAATGACATCGGAACTATACCAAAAAGAGTGTCTCCAAAAACGAATTTCGCCGTTCATTCGATCCCACGACCATCCCGTAGCATTTTGGCCAGATTTAGCAAGCTGCCATTACAGCAAAGTCGTTCAAGAATGGTATGCAGAGAAAGGGATCCAGTTTGTTCCGAAAAACCTTAACCCACCCAACTGCCCCCAGTTCCGCCCTATTGAGAAATACTGGGCAATCATGAAGAGGAGACTCAAGGCAAAGGGAAAGGTTATCAAAGTCATCAATCAGATGACGACCTGGTGAAATAAGATAACTAAAACGATGGACGAAGAAGGTGTGCGCCGCCTAATCAGCCGTGTTACAGAAAAAAATCGAGAATTCCTTCGAAACCGTGACGAATAATTTTATCCGTATTTTTTCTTAATAGTATGAAGTGAACGCTACATTTGTATAAAAAAGATGTTGAATTCAATAATAAATAACTGAAATACAGGCAATTGTCTTTGTTCCTATTCTATCTGAAGCAAGCTCCGGTCAGTCGGAACATTTGACCTTTTATTTCGTGGAATAAAACCATAACCACAAGAGGTTCAAATTATCTTTATTCGTTTTTGTACATTTTTGTTGTTTTTTTGAAATCCGAATATCCAGAATTTTAACTAAAGGAAAACAATCAAACAAAAAATTACCGTTAGATCCATTTGGTTAACAATTTACGGTAGTTGTTTGACAGTTCAGCAATTACCGAACGATCGGTAATCAATTTGATTACCGAACGTTCAGCTGTTGAAAATTCGGTAAAAAATTACCGAATTGTGCGAAATTTTCTAAGTGTGTATGCTAAACAAAAATAGTAAAGAAGAAAATCTGTATTAAGCGCCCCTCTTTTTTTGCTTTTGTCTATAGAAACGTAATTGAATTGCTGGAAAAAACAACATTCGCTCAATTTTCTCGGAAATGGTTTAACCGATTTCAACAAACCTAAGCTCGTTGAAAGCTATTATTTGGCCGTTGATCAAGTTTGAAGATCAAATGGCTGACATTTTCGGTTTCAGAGATGTAATGGTATAAGTGACTTAACCGACAAAACACGTTTTTTACCGCTCCATTTCCTCAAAGGTGGCTCAACCGATTTCAACAAGCTTAGGCTCGTCTGAAAATTGCTATTGGGCCATTGATCGAGTTTGAAGATCGAATGGCTGTGACTTCTGGTTTCAGAGATATGATGGGATAAGTGACGTAACCGACAAAGCACGTTGTTTTTTACCGCTCTAATATATAAAGATTGAAGGGTGCAAATATTTTGTGATTAGTTTAAGCACCTCTAAAAAAGTCCCCATACGAAATTTGAGCTAAATCGGATATGGGTAAGGGGTTCTGCCCGGCGATTAAGGTTTGAAAATTTTCGATCTTTTAAAATCACCATAGGGGGTACATGAAATTATAATGTCTTAGAATTTCATAAAACGAAACGCAAATGCCAAGCGCTTGGTTTGAGAAATGATGCCAAATATGTCACATGAACGCTGAAGCATGCTTTTGTAAATTACTCGAAGCAATATGAATCAATTGGTGGCAAAAATGAGCCTAAATTATTGTCAGAAACTATCTTAATAAAATGGCAACAAATATTTTAATGAAACTGCTTCGATGAAAGAGAAAGGCATTATCGCACCACTAGGTGGATTAAGAACAGGTTATTGAAATAGGATTTAATAATGTTATCGTCAAGTGTTGCTTCTAACATCAAATTCAAGACAAGAATATTGAAAATAAAATCATGAACGTGTTCTTTTTCAAATTTTATTTTGAAAAAGAACACATTTTCTTTGTTTTGTATATAGAGATGCAAATTAGATATTCAAAGGTAAATACAAGTAGAAACGTGGTCAGCTTTTGAACACTAACAGCTCAGTCAGTTTAGTTTCAATCAGTAATATTATTTCACCAATTGATTGGAAATATTTCTACGTATTGATTTGAATGTTCATAGCCATGTATTTTCAATTATATATCACTGAAGATTTGACAGACCCTGTCAGCTTGGAGCGAAATCAATCTTCAGTTCAGCAACGCCATCGCATGGCATCGCATTCAACATATCATGTCAATTGTATGGGTGCGCAGTGCTGCCATTTTGGCGCGCACGAATTTGACATTATTCTCCCCTACTTCTATGTACGAGATTCGATGCGGACTCGCCTGAGGGATGCCATGCTAGCAAAAAAGGTTGTTGCCATTGATTTGTTCGGGCAATGTGAGGCTAGATATGTTGTTAATATGATATCTTTGGTATTGATTAATAGCTAGCAGTCTCTTATTTTGTCAGCTTAAAATCTCCGATATACCGGATTTCCCTAAGATAGACGACGGTTTTGAAGAAGTAAGCGTTAGGTGGTTGTGTGGTTCTAGACCACAACTTAGTTACTACGTTTCGCCTCGTTTCCGTGATCATTAGCAATCAGTGCATTTCCATCACAGTAATCGTTTGCGACGTACGACATCTGCATCATTATTATTATCGGACACAGTCGAGACCAGAACGTTTTCGTGTTGGACTGACCATATTGGAGATTTCAGGAATTCAGAAATTACACAGTGGTTTTCTTTTGCTCTTTGTATTTCGACAACAATGGAAAGAGCGAATCAAAGAAAAGATTCAAAAGAACTCAAAATTAAGTAAAAAGAAGTCAAATATCAAGTAGTTTTTTTCGTGTAGGTTGTTGCTATACAGCAAGACACAAAGCGATTTGAAGCTTTATTGGTTTGCCCTGATCTTGTGTCATGCGAGTTTGAATGAAATGATCCGTGTTATGTCGTTTTCGTCCGAGAAACTTGCAACTACCCCAGTAATTATGAGTGCTTGATATTAATTTCTAATTTATATAAGATAAACTTGAATAATAATGAGAAAAATTTGACCGATCCAACTGAAATCGCAGAATGGTAGTAATGGTAGAGAAACTCACTGCGTGCATACAAAATTTTAACACAAGCTTGACGAAGAGCAGTTTAAAAGCTGAGGCCAATGTGTTTTAGGGTGATTTAGAGGGCTATTTTCACGCTTCAAATCTGATTTTCTCAGAAACGGTGACGAATACTAAAAAAAAACCCAACTGACAATCTCTTAGAAAATTAGTTTAGATTATTCTGTGAAAATTTCAGAATGATTCATTGACTTCAGCATTGGGGAAAGTCTTTTTTCTGAAGGAAGAATTGCATAGCTGAAAACGCCGTCTTTCAACTTGTTCATTGAATATCTCGCCTTCAAAAGCATGGATCGAAAATCTATCCTGACAATGTCTAGATAATTTAGTTTAGATGCGATTAGTGCATAAAAACATATATGTTGTCACGATAAAAATGAAGTGAATATCACTTTGGTGATGGTAAGTTGATTTCTATAGACGCGCCATTTTTTCTGCTCTTGTTTCCTGGTAACGTAACGAAACATGAGAGAGAAATAAAATCGTCTCAGCAAGGCTGCCAAACAAGCGGTAGCTTTATTGGATTTTATTTGATAAAGTCAAACTTGTTACCAAAAATATCAAAACTTTCTTGGCCTCCCGGCCACATCGAGAGTCATTTTGCACATTTGCGAGAGAGCATGGAGGGAAATGTAATACGCAGAGCGAGCCACGTGGTTATAAGCGACCTACTGGCCTCAGCTCTCAAATATCGAAATCCCTATCGCAAGTATGTACGAAGATATAATTGCATACATTTCAGATATCGATGTAATTTCGCTACAAAACAAATACAAATCAAGACAAACAGAGTCTATATTCTGGGTTCGCGTGTTCGGTGTTGGTTCCTACTAAATATCAATCTAAGCAGACTCTCGTGCAATTGCGAATACAAAAATGTGACGATTGATTGAACTGTTAGATTGAAAATGTCGATCATTAGAAATTTTGATTCCTTGTTACACTCGACCTACCCCATGGGGCTGATCCTGCTTGTAGTTTTTTTTCAATAATTGTCCCCCTTGCTATATACAAAGGTTATGCATTCACTTAAAAATAATACTATTAAATATTGGACCTGAAAGGTTTGTCGTGTACCACTCGACTCAGTTCATCGAGTTGAGCAATATCTGTATTTGTGTCGAAAGTTGTCGCTCACTTTTCTTTCAGATGGACCGACTTTCAAATAAAATGAATGGTCTCATGATCCCATACTGAATCTCAGTGCTGTTGAGTTTTTGCCAAATTCGATTTTCGGTTCCGGAATTATAGGATGAAGATTGCTTGAAATTATATTATAATTGTCGTATAAACTGTGTGATTGACACACAGATGGCGATATCATTGTTTTTTTTTTAATATCGTTTATATATAATAGTAAAATTCATATAAAGTTTATGAAATACCAACCTTCAAAAGAATATGTGTGCAGTTTCATGACATTTTAATTAGTTAGAAAAAAGTGACAGCCATTTGTCATTTTCAAAACAATTGATTCAACACAATTTCTTGCGTGATGATGATGGTGATGGTCGTTCAATGGAAGTAGTTACTCCAGAAAACATCAATAAACTCCACAAATTGGATACATCTAATCGTAAATGGAAACTGTGTGAAATAGCTGAGACCGGAAAGATATGAGAAGGTAGTGTGTTTACAATTATGCATGAATGTGTTGGCTATGAGAACGCTCTTTCGAAAGGAGGTGCATGTTGAAGACTCAGAACACTGTTTCATGTCTTATTTGCAATTGATAAATGAGATTTCATGCATCGTTTTGTAACAATGGATGAAACATGGATCCACCACTTTTCTCCGGAATCGAAACCATCATCTTCCAAGAGAACTGCAGTCGGTGAACCGAAGCAACCAAAGGCACTGCAGTCAACTGGGAAAGTTATGGCTTCAGTATTTTAAGATACGCATGGTATATTCTTCATCGATTATCTTGAGAAAGTAAAAACAATCAATGGCGAATACTGAATATCGTTGCTAAATCGTTTGAATACAAATATCAAGGAACAACATATATCAAATAAAAAGCCACTGTTTCACCGAAGAAGGCACTGATTTACAAGTCGATGACAACGATGGTTAAATTGAACAATATACACTTCGAGTTGCTTCTTCGTCCACCGTATAGTCCAGATTTCGCCCTTAGTGACAGTTATTCGTTGATCTTAAAAAAAAATCTCGCCAGCAATTCAACTCAACTGAAAAAGCAATTGCTTGTTGTGAAGCCTATTTTGATACTAAAGACAAATCCTTCTACAAGCAATGCATCGAGAACTTCTCGAGAGAAGCATTGGGACGATTGTATTTCTCGTGGAAGAGATTACATGATTGAATGAAATCAAATTCTGGCGAAAACAAATGTGTTTTTCCTAGTCAGTCACACGACTTATTCAGTGATGTGTTAATATTAATTGATAGCCAAACAAGCCATATCAGCAACAAATCCTTCTGTTTCATCAGGACATAATATTTTCATGATTCCTAATTTACATAAAACGAAACTATGTTATGAAACTTTGTCGGGTCCATGGACGAAGTATCCGGTATTTAATTGAAGCCATTCAATTCATTCCAAATTTCGAAAGAATTAACATCACAACCCTCGGCAGTCAAAGAGTTGACGATCAATAATGAAAAGATTCGCGTGTTCGTGGAAATTTCGAAACTGACTAACGACAATGTTGATTTTAAGTCTGCGATTAAAATCGAACTGTTAAGATGCACTAGCAGTTCAACATAAACTGCTAACACACTCATAAGTTGAAGACGAAACCTATTAACTAGGATTATAGAAGTTTTTCGAAATTGTAGAGTAAGTTTTCTCAGTATGCAGTATTTCCGAACCCCTAGAGAGTCTCCCAACAACGTTCCTTCTAATACAACAATTTTGAGCATTTTTTAACGAAAATAATGAAATTAGTCTTATGCTTTTTAGCACAAACCGTTACCCAAAAGGTACCAAAACCCCTGAGTTTTGTAATAGATAATAGCTGTCAAGTGCCAACTGTCCAGAAAATTGATTCCAAGTGGCCTTTCTCTAGCATTCAATCCATTAATTATTCAACATTGATTCATACACTGTACTCACAGTACTTGCAGAGCGAACTCAATTTTCACTCCAGATATTCACCTCACTTACATTAGCAAGACAAGCACATTGCAGTGCTATACCCACACTACTCCCTCCAAAGAAGAGTTTTGACAGTTACTTTTGATCTAATGACAACTTTATTCAAAGCACTGAAGAAATGTGTTTGTGTATATATATATGAACACAAAGACAACTAAGCCCACAGATTTCTTATTTCGACCATGACGAGCAGATTTTGAATATTAGGCAATTCAGGCTCAAATCAAGAATGAAAAGTACAATCGATTACGTAATCTTTCTACCCCTATGATAACGACAAAACGTTGACTACCTAGCACCTAGCACGGCACGAAATTTGATACTCACCTACATGACATATTTGTAAGCATTTCTTCTCCCAGTGCGGGTGCGGGTGGCAACAGCCTAAAAGGTACGAAGCTGTGGTGGGGATGGGTTCCGTGCAATCCTCAGACACCGAACGCGCCGCCGAGCGGGGATCGCATTTAAAGCACGGATTTCTCGGATTCCCGGGTGTCATGTGTCGACACACGTGACCCGATAATAATGCTGTCTCATTCAGTTACCCGCTTCTACCCTCGGCTGAACCGTTTTTGTGTCGGTTGCCAACCTCTGTGAGCTGTATTTGCATAACACCTGGCGCCATACCCATGACAACGCATTCTGTTCCTTTTTACTGCGTTACGAGAATGGATGGATCCTCTACAGACGTAGTCGAGTTCCTGCTGTGGTGGAAATGGTTTTCCTGCCAATATTTCCGAGCGTGCAATGGAATCATTTCGTGAATATCGTGAAACGTGCACGGTTCGGATAGACGCGGGCGGATTCAATTGTACCTTTTTTGTGTATTTGTTTTATGTATTTATTTTTCGACAATTGAAAGCTGCTCGTTTCAATTCGCAATGAAATTATTTTTATTGCAACTGAGGGTAATTGAAAGCTATATTATCATTTTCAATGTTAAATAAAACAGTTCCAACATTGAGAAATACTACTGCTGTTATAGCGACGCCAAATCTTGAAGGGACCTGCACCTATTTTCGTCTTACCCTAACTAATAGTTTTCGTATGTAAGATGACTACTGGAGCTGAGTTGACTACCGGGGGGGTAACCCCCCTATAATATCCAAAAAAATAGGAAATTAGGTTTTCAAACCTAGTTAATTAAAGAGAAGACATTAAAATCGAATCCGAGGGGGACGACAGAACCTAAACTTTCCTAATAAAACACAAAAAGTCGTTAGAATCTAATCAAATTTCATATATCCTTAAAAATATATCTAACCGTTAAAAAGTTTATCTAACCGTTGAAAAGAACGTCGAAGCACATGCGATCTCTTCTAATTTTTCATTCATGAGATTTAACGAGTTGTCAACATACGTCACAAATCAGGAAAAAGAAGTAATGCTTAAAACATAGAGCTTTGTACGTAATTGGGTAGTTAAAATTTCATGAGAATTTGGTTTGATAGTTACTAGACAACGTGAACCCGGAACTGAGATCATGAGATATTTTATTACGTTTGAAAATCTTGAAAATCCGATACATTTATTCTCTTTTAAGATTCTTGAAATGAATTTCAAAATACAGTTGTTTTAGTTCGATAACAAATCAAACTATGTACACTCATAATGCTGAGAGTAAATTAATATTGGTTTCGCATTAGTGAAACTGTCATAATCTTAAGTTCCTAATAGCATTTGAGGAAAGTGCCCTATATTAGTTTATAACATGAATGTTACTTTTTTTACGAGAAATTTAGACATATTGAACAATATTTATTTAAGATTTGAGAATTACTTTTAAATATAATATATTTGAAAATACTCGATTTGGACTCAACTTAAATTTTATTGTACTGAATCACGTTTGGTACCGGAGATCCACACTTCAATTCTGTGCCGAATATGAAGTTGATTTGACTGACTGGAAAGAAATATTGGTGATCCAGAAAGTATATATTGCTAAGCATCACTTCTGCGATGTCTTCATCATAAACTGTGTGAACAAAGTCATGACATGGTACAATCCAGGAATTGATGCTGTGCATGATACCGGTTCGATTTTATAGATCATTAGTAATCTAGAGATCAACAAACGACCAAATCTTCACTATACGGCAAATCCTCCAAAAATGCCGTGAATACCGGGTCCCGACGCATCATCTGTTCATCGACTTCAAAGCCGCATACGACACGGTTGACCGTGTAGAGCTATGGAAAATTATGGACGAGAACGGCTTCCCTGGGAAGCTGACAAGACTGATTAAGGCTACGATGGATGGTGTACAGTGTTGTGTCAAGATTGCGGGCGGTTTCTCTGAACCGTTCGAATCACGTAGGGGATTAAGACAAGGTGATGGGTTGTCCTGCCTGCTGTTCAACATCGCACTTGAAGGAGTTATGCGAAGAGCGCGGTTCAACATGCGGGGCACGATTTTCACGAGGTCCGGACAATTCGTGTGCTTCGCTGATGACGTGGATATAATCGGTAGAAACAAGGAGACGGTAGCAGATCTGTATACCCGACTAAAGCGCGAAGCGGCACGAGTAGGACTGAGGATAAATGTGTCTAAGACAAAGTACATGCTGGCTGGCGGAACTGAACGCGATAGGCAACGTCTGGGCAGCAGTATTACGATCGACGGCGACGAGTTCGAGGTGGTTGACGAGTTCATCTATCTTGGCTCAATGGTGACTGCGGACAACGACACCAGCCGGGAGATCAGGAGGCGCATTATATCCGGAAGTCGTGCCTACTATGGACTCCACAAAACATTGAGATCCAGGAAACTTCACCCCCGCACGAAGTGCACCATGTACAAATCACTGGTAAGACCGGTGGTTCTCTACGGGCATGAAACGTGGACAATGCTCGAGGAGGACCTGCAAGCACTCGAAGTCTTCGAAAGGAGGGTGCTGAGAACGATCTTCGGTGGTGTGCAGGAGAATGGAGTGTGGAGGAGAAGAATGAACCACGAACTAGCGCAACTCTACGGTGAGCCAAGTATCCGGAAAGTAGCCCAGGCTGGAAGGGTACGGTGGGCGGGGCATGTCGTGAGAATGCCGGACAACAGCCCCACCAAGTTGGTGTTCACCTCTAATCCGGCAGGTACAAGACAAAGAGGAGCGCAGCGTTCACGGTGGCTGGACCAAGTGGAGCGAAACCTGGATAGTATCGGGCGCCGACGTGGTTGGAGGCAAGCAGCCATGGATCGAGTTACATGGAGAAGAATTGTTGATCAGATAAAATCTTAAAAGATGTAATATCAGAAATATATATAGTAATCTAGAGTAAGTTCTTCAAATGGGTTGTGTAATTATAGTCACCGAACAATGCATTGCCTCGAAATCCATGTTGGGATATTGCTCTCTACTCGTCTGAAATAAACCAAATTGGATCAAGTAAACTGTACCGTACTGTAAGTAAACTATGAGTATTCAGCTCAGTCATCACTCTTCTACTAAGTAGTAGCTTCATTTATACAAACAAATATTGTTTTCAACAACGTATAAATCACCATGGTAATAACTCGAAAAAAAACTCAGCAAAAAACGATCAATCCAAAAAAAATCCGTTACTATGCACAGTAAAGATGAACAAGGAGCTGCAAGAAAATATACCACCGAAAAAGACGATTCATTCATGAAGTTTTTAAGTTTCGTCCCCCTCGATCGAATCATGATTTTTTTGTGTGAACTTTATTTGCCTCTTTAAAATCAGCTTCAACGGCGGTTTTAACACTTCTAATGCATTGTGCAATCGCTTTAAAGCTTAAGAACGAGTAGCCCGTAGGCCCGTATCCAGGATTTCGTTTCGGGAGAGGCCCTCAGTAGATGGTCATACAAACTTTCTTCTTGCTATACTGGTTTCGGTTTCAGGTCTCACATCGAATTCTCAGAAATGAGAGATGATACTAATGCCGTTTTTCATTGAAAAACACTGGTGGCGTGGATTGCTCTAATTTTGCACTTTCGAGCAGAAATGCAACACTCTGACGGTGTTTCATTGCGATTTCTGCTCGAAAGTGCAAAACCAGAGCAATCCACGCCACCAGTGTTTGTCAATGAAAAACGCCATAAGATTGATGTTTGATAATAGTTAATAGTTCGCGAAAGACAAATCAGATGAACAAGGTGGATGGTCAAGTAATTGGAACCTAAACCGTTGATTTTAACCATGGGAGCGATGTTCATGTGCCTTATGTGAGGCCATTTCAAAGCGAATTCGATCTTCAATCGCTTCAGATAGTACACGCAAACCTCCGTTCACGAACTCGTTTTTTACGTTACCTCTTTTTACGTAACTCTTTTCACGAACTAAATCCCAGATAACGTAAACTTTTTTTTGTACTTACTTAGTAAAAAGATGTCTTTGCATAGAATGAAAAAGATTTCTAGCTAATTTAGATATTGATTTTAGAGTACATTCCAGAAAAAGATGTTAAAGACTGTCCTAGGAAGTATGGCCGCAACCAAAAACCGCTGCCATTTCGCAATGGTTTAGAATCTGTCAATTTTTATGGCTGCGTCCTATTGTTTACACTCTTCTCTAACCACTTGTGCAGTTGTTTATTCGTTTTCATTAGTTTGTTTCGAAATGCGTGGACTTTCAGCAGAACAACGTCGAAAAATTGTGTACAAATGGTGCACAGAACGCGGACTGTCACTGAGAATGATAGCAAAAATGGAAGAAGTAAGTGAAAAAGCCGTGCGAAATGCAATCAGGAAGATCGGTGAGGATAACACCTTTGAGGATAAACCGAAAACGGATTGAAAAAAAAGGTCCTGCTAACCCTCAGTTGGATAAACGTATACTAAAGGCGTTCGAGCAAAAGAAGGAGGTTTCAGTTCGGGATGTGGCAAAAAAGTGGGCACTTCGAAGTCAAATGTTCTTCGTGCTAAAGAACGTTTGAATCTTCGAACCTATAAGAAGCAGAAACAACCAAATCGTAGTCCGAAACAAGAAGCATCGATCAGGCCGAGGTTTCGAAAGCTGTAAAATACGATTCTTGCTGGAAATTTGAACTGCATAATCATGGACGACGAAACCTACGTGAAACTCGATTACAAATCCTTGCCGGGGCCACAATGTTATACGGCGCGAGAAGGGCAAGTGTTAAACCAGTCCGAGACATCGATTGAAGTCGAAAAACTTGGTAAGAAAGCTATGGTCTGGCAAGCAATTTGTAGCTGCGGTAAGATTTCGAAACCCTTCATCACCACTGCTTCAATGAACAGCGAAATATACATCAAGGAATGTTTACAAAAACTACTTCTACCCATGATTCAAACCCACAAGGATCCTGTTGTATTCTGGCCAGATCTTGCTTCTTGCCACTACTCGAAATCAACGGTAGGATGATACAACTCAACTTCGACCAATTGAGGAATTTTGGGCATTAACGAAGGCACATCTTAGGAAACATGTCTCGGCAGCCGGAACAATTCAACAGTTCGAAAAAGATTGGAAAAAAGTGTCAAAACTTGTCGCCAAGAAGTCTGTACGGAATTTAATGAGGAACGTTCGCAAGAAGGTGCGCCAGCTAGTCTACAATGGCTAAGTAGCAAATGTTGAGAATAATATTCTGTTGTTGTAGTTTAATATTATCTGTATATCGAATAAAATTTGATTATCTAACACTTGTGAATTATTTACAGCGAAATCAACGTGCGTCCGTACTTTCTGAAACAGTGTTTAGAGGTATTTTGGAAATCCAAGATAATGACTTCCGGTATGTTGATATTCTTTAAGAACCTTTACAATATGGGTATTTTCAGTACGGGTTTGATGAGTAGATGTTGAAAGACGACGTTTGAAGTGGTCCTGAATTCCAAAATAGTGACGTTCGGTTTATTGATATTCCTTAAAAACCCTAATAATATGGGTATTTTCGAAAAGGGTTTGATGAGTAGAAGTCGGAAAAGAATGTTTGAGATGGTTCTAAATTTCAAGACTGTTGGCGACTTCCGGTTTGTTTATATTCCTTTAAATCCTTACGATATAAATATTTTCGGGAAGGATTTGATAAGTAGATGTCGGAAAACGATATTTTAGGTGGTTCTAAAATTCAAGATAACGACTTTCGGCTTATTTATAATCCTTGAATGCTACACGGGAGAAATTACGATTCGGGGACGGGTATAGCGTGATGGGATAGTCGATGCCTATCACGCAGCCCACCTGGGTTCGATTCCCAACCCCGCACATAGGGCCAGAAAGATTTTTTGGGTATAATTTCAGGCGTGTTTCTGCTACGATAGTAATTTTTGCAACATATATTCAGGCGTTATGTTTTAAAATTAGATTTCAAATATGAATTCAATGGAATGATGTGATGAACGTATTTTTTACGCGTTTTTGACTAATATCTGTAATGATGTACAATTGAATAGCAAAACAGTCATTCGTGCCGTGACTATCGGATCGATCGGACGTAAATTCGGCTTTCTCCAATCGCGTGGTGAATTGTTTTATTCCGTTATCAAGGTCATTCCGTATTCTATTGTTTGCATCAGTGATAATTCGAATTAATCCGTTCTCAAGGCCGACTGTGAGCTTGTGTGAAGCAGCACTGCGTGCGGTACCGTTAGCCAGCGCCAGCGCTGGGCGCCGCGTATATATCGTTGTACATTAGAAACAGTGATAAATATATATAGTGATAAAAAGAGAAACGTTTCATTGGACAGTGTAGTGAGAGACAAAAAAGCGGGTGGGTAATGTCAGAGACATAACTGGATGTCGTGAATACGAAAACAACTGACATGTTCCTTAACAATTCCGAATATCAATTAGTTGATCAATTGTATGAAATTGTATGTAGAATTCGAAACGATGCACATAAACTAAAGCACAGATTAGTTACATTTAACATTCTGAAACACAAATATTATGAAATAGTCAGTATAGTTCGAACGAATAATATAATAATTCCCATTATAATAAAATAATGGTGGCTATGAATAGAACCTTTTATGAAAGCGTTTGTGATGGAGAGTGATGAGTTGAATTCGAATTCCGATGGATGCCGTTGACTTTCGTCATCTAATTCCAGACTGAACTGTTGTACGTGGGTGCGATACTGATATGGTTGGTGTAGGTGCAGCGTTTACAACCGATTATAATCTTCCAATAAAGATAACATTAATTCGCTGGGTTGATCAATGATACAATAGACCTAATTTATCGAACGAAACTATCAATATGCTATAGGGATTCGTTTCTAGCATTCAGAAGGGTCAACCTGCGTAATTCTCTACGACATTAAACTCTGGAACATTTTTCGCAAAAACAAAGAAGGCTTCACTTGATCTCGATTACTGTGAATTTCACACAGCGAAAAGTGCACAAATCTAAGCAAACTGTTCTTGATTTGAACTAAACTGAGGATAATTACCTTCGATTTGCGAACAACAAATCCTAATAGTTCATCAGAAAACTTTTGAGCCATTAGAACGGCTGATTTTGTGTAATGCTCTCCACCGTTGCTTTTTCATCAATGAAAATGACTGGCAGCTGTGACGTAATCGCTTTTGTCGGAGACTAAACTGGTTTTGCAAACGACACAAAAAACATCTGCTCGCAGTGGCGATAGAATCCAAACTGATCCAATTCTTGTTAGGAGCTTTCTTTTACGTGATTTCGTTTGTAGCTTTTTCACTAACGGGCGGTCCTAACGGCTATAAAAATAGCCGCATACAGAATTTTAATGTCGATTATTTCATTTCGGATTTGCATAATTTATTGAAAGAAAATATCAATATGCTGTAGGGATTCGTTTCTAGCATTCAGAAGGACCAAATTGAGGACTACGATATTCATAACTTTTCGGAACATTTTTCTCGAACGATTTGTTGTACAGCAGCAGATATTTTGTTCTCTTCCTCAGAACGCGTTCTGATTGGCTGGTGTTGACATGGGTCACCGATTCCATTGGTAGTTAGATTATATAAATCCTTCCACAAATCACTGAGCTATGAGCTTTCAAAATACGAGAAAGACAAACGCGCCTTATGAATTATCCTCTTTGATACTCATTTATACCAAACATTTCAGAAAAGTTTAATTTTGAATTATTTGAGATTATGTCACACAACTAAAAATTTTATCATAAAATTGTGATCATATTTCCGATGGCATGTAGCAAAAATTATGTTGATTCGTTAGATACAACAAGAGATATTCACGATCAAAAACTTATCACTCTTTCGGAGCGTGAATTTTGAAAAGGCACCCCATAGTAAAGTAAGTCGTATTCACGACAAAAAAAGTGCTTTTTCCTGAAAGAGGTTTTTTGCACTCTACTGGAAGGAATATTTACCCATTGCCTCGGACTGGGTATTGGCAGCCGTTCACCGTTTTGGAGCTTAAGCTAAGTAAAACTTTATTTTCTCTGTTGTTTAATACCACTTCAATTGCACCCCGAATCTGACCGCACGGACACAAGTCCGTGACATGACAGGCGATATCAAATTGCCTGACCTTCCCCTTGATGATCAGATGGATGCTTCAGATGGCAATAAATCGCGCATTAGAAGCTATCCCGATGGGCTTGCACTCTCGGCCGGACCGTATGCGGTTTACATCCGGACCAAAGCGAATGGTAAAAAATTGAACCTTCTAAAACTTTCTAATGACCTGTCCTCGCGATACAATACTGTACAAAAAATTGAAAAAGTACGCCCGGACAAGCTTAGGGTCTTGTTAGCCAGTGCAAAACAGGCTAATGAGATCGTTCAAAGTGAGAATTTCACGCGGGAGTATCGCGTATACGTACCAGCTCGCGAAGTCGAGATAGACGGCGTGATCACCGATCCGAGTCTGACTTGCGAGGACGTTCTTAAGCATGGGGCAGGCGGATTTAAAAACCCCCTACTCAAGAACGTTAAGATACTGGACTGCAAGCAATTGCGTTCAGTATCGACCGCTGAGGATGGGACTAAGTCCTATATCCCATCAGACTCGTATCGGGTGACTTTCGCTGGCTCGGCTTTGCCTAATTACGTCCTCCTGGACCGAGTTCGTTTACCTGTTCGTCTTTATGTACCGCGGGTCATGAACTGCACCAATTGCAAACAATTGGGACATACAGCATCCCATTGTTGCAATAAATCCCGGTGTATAAAGTGTGGAGGGAGTCATGCGGATAACTCCTGCAGTGGAGACAATGAAAAGTGTCTCTACTGTAAGGAGGGGCCGCATGACCTCTCTGATTGTCCCGTGTATAAATTGCGTAAGGATAAAATGAAGCGTTCACTCAAGCAACATTCCAAACGCTCATTTGCGGAAATGTTGAAATGTGCTACGCCACCTACCGAAAATCCTTACGCTTACTTGTCAACTGACGAGAGCGAATATGATGACCCCCTCGAAGGTACATCTTCGGCTGTCCCTCATAGCTCATCAATTAGAAAGAGAAGAAATAAATCCTCTCAAAAGCTCCCTAGTAAGGGTTCGAAGATGTCCTCTGATGGGTCTCGAAAAATTACAACAACTGGTAGTGATGGCAAAAAACCAGAGAAAAAAGCTCCAGGCCTTGGAAAATTAAATTCCGAGCAAGAATTTCCATCACTTCCTGGGACTTCAAAACCCCCGAAAGTCCCTAAAGATCAGTCAGAGAATTTACCAAATACTGGGTTTGTTAAATTCTCTGATATTGTGGACTGGATCATGTCTACTTTCAATATTTCTGAACCTCTTAAAAGCCTGATAATGGCTTTTATTCCTACAGTTAAAACATTCTTGAAGCAGTTGACTGCAAAATGGCCCCTTCTTTCAGCGATCGTATCCTTCGATGGCTAAGTCACCCACCGAGGTCACGGATACAATCACTGTTATACAGTGGAATTGTAGAAGTATCATCCCAAAAATAGATCCTTTCAAATTTCTAGTAAATAATCTGAAATGTGACGCATTTGCATTGTGCGAAACTTGGCTAACTTCTGAAATACCCTTAAACTTCCACGATTTTAACATTATTCGTCTGGATCGAGATGATCCCTATGGAGGAGTACTTTTAGGGATCAAAAAGTGCTATTCTTTCTATCGCATTAAGCTCCCCTCGATACCAGGTATTGAAGTTGTCGCATGTCATGTTACAATCAAAGGTAAGGACCTTTGCATTGCTTCCATCTACATTCCCCCAAGAGCCTCGGTTGGGCATCGGTGGCTCAGTGATATCGTAGAGCTCCTTCCTGCACCGACGTTGGTTTTAGGAGACTTTAACTCACACGGTACGGGATGGGGCTGTCTTCACGATGATAACAGATCAACTATGATCCATGATATCTGCGACAACTTCAATATGACAATCTTGAATACGGGAGAAATGACACGAATTCCTGCACCACCAGCAAGACCAAGTGCGCTAGACTTATCCCTTTGCTCGACATCGCTACGGTTGGATTGCACGTGGAAGGTAATCCCTGATCCCCACGGTAGCGATCATCTGCCTATCGTAATTTCAATCGCCACCGGATTAAGACCATCGGAGACAATCAATGTTTCGTATGACCTCACACGAAATATTGATTGGAAATGCTACACAAATTCGATATCTGAGAAACTAGAAACAACACAAGAACTTCCTCCGGAGGAAGAGTACACGTTTTTGGCTGGCTTGATTCTCGACACCGCGATTCAAGCTCAGACGAAACGTGTACCCGGCGCGAAAACTAACATCCGTCCTCCCAACCCGTGGTGGGACAAAGAGTGCTCGGAATTAAACGCGGAGAGAACTTCATCATTTATCGAGTTTAGGAAAAACGGAACACCTGATAATTTTAGAAACTACGCGGCATTAGACGCTAAGATGAAAAGCTTGATTAAAGCGAAGAAAAGCGGTTATTGGCGTCGATTCGTAGACGGATTATCGAGAGAAACATCAATGAGTACTCTTTGGAACACAGCCCTGTAGTGATACAGACAAACGATGTAATGATGAAGCCAAATGAACTATTTTATGTTAAAACTTACCTTATGTATTTGATTTATTGAAGAAATCAAAGTCCGTGTGAACTTTGTGTCATTGACAAATGTTTATGTTTGTTATCATAACATACTGACAGCTACACTGACAGTTCAAACAAACTGTCATAGAAACATAGAAAGAGATGCTAGATGATATTCGAGATTATTCAACGATATTGCTCATGACGTTACACTCTTAAAATAGCTCACTACAGATGAAGTTTACTATGGTTTGAAAAAAACATTCAAGTCGATCGTTTGATGTAAATTTTGTTCAAATGAGTTAATAGAAAACAATGACAGTATGAATAATAATATAAATGAATGAACAAAAATGTGCAATAGCCGAATAACTATAACCGGAAAATTTAAGCTAAGAATCTGCTGTGGGACTGAAACAACTGTTTCTATTACATTTTATTGTGATTGGTTTTTGTGTGTACTGGAAACGGATATGGAAAAAAAAAGGAAAGGAGGCTAGAACGGCATTCTGTGAACTAAGCTTGTGACTAACGTGACGGAAAATATTGGATCGCTGAAAAATAAAAATTATATAAAAGCACATGTTTAAAATTTTGCATAGTTTCTAATATTCTGGACCGGGAATACGACATGGCGCAGTCGGGAGGTAAATTTAACTGTCCTGAAATTTATTAATAGTTAATATCTGAAAAAAAAATTGAAAAAAAAATTGCTTTGCTGAGCGAGCAGGTCTCAGTATCTATAGCAAATTCATTTCGGGGCATAATGAAAATGCAGAGCGGTCAGGTCTCTGCATAACAAAAGAGCGGTTAGGTCTCTGTTTTACAACCGAAGAGCGGATAGGTCTCTTCATTAGATGTAATTCGGAAATAAAAGCGTGTGCAAGTCCTTAAAAAAAAAAAATAAAAAAAATAAAAAAAAAATAAAAAACTGCGTGTGTAGAGCGACCAGGTTTCTACAAGTTTTTTTTATGGCATTTCCAGGTATGTATGTACGCGCTCCTAAGAAGTATAAGGAATCGATTAATTTAGCTAGAGAACTAGCAGCTGAAAAGAAGAAAACTTCGATGTTAGCGAAGGAGTTGGAACAGACTCAGAAGGAAATTGAATTATTAAAATCAAATATGAGTAACAGAGACGATCGTTCGAGTTCTGAATTCGAGGTTCAGAATGCATTTAGTAGCACACGAAGGACAGTTTCTGTGCCAAATTCCGTGTGTACGTTAGATGAATCAAAGTTTGTATCGTCGATGAACCATCTATCAGTAGCATCTATATGTGTACCCGAGTGTAAGGCTCCCGATGGAGAAGATATTCATCGTCAAATTTTTGAGGACTGGAAAGATTTGCTGATGGATTCCTTAACACTAGCTGGAATCCAGGATGAACCAACAATGTTTACTATATTTAAGTTGAAAGCCGGATCAAGTTTGCTTGGTATCTTTCGAAACACTAGATCATCTCCAGGTGCTCCGGATCCCGTGCTACAACCCTTTTCAAACGCTATGTATCGCCTGAGATCATATTTTGGTTCAGGGTCTGATGTCATGCTAATGAGACGGAGATTATCGTTGATGGTACAAAAGTGTGATGAATCCGATCTAAATTTTATTACAAGAGTTGGAACTTTGGCTAGACTTTGTGAATATGACGATGAAAAAGAACTGGAAGAAATCATAGCAACGGTTGCTGAGCATGCCAAGAGTCGCGATGTAAGAACCACTGCGTTGAAGATGCTCAGCCGCAAAGGTAGTTTCAAAGATCTAATAGATAAGGTGCGAGAGCTAGAGGCGATCAGACTCAACGAAGAGTACGTTAGTCAACAGTTTGAAAAACAGTCATCCGTGTTGATTGCTCCAGTCACGACACTTTCGAATGTTGGCGGTAGTCGTCAGTGGCGTTCAGAAATGCATTCACGTCGAGACCCACGAGAACAAAGTTTTAGTCGCAGCAACCGTCGTGCGCCGAGGAATAGACAACCATACTCGTTTGGTGCGCATCCAAATCAGAACAGCGGAAGATGTTGGCGCTGCTACAGTGTGTATCATGGGGAAAATATCTGCAGTGCCAAGGATAAAACTTGCAACAGATGTGGAGTAGTTGGCCACATACAGCGGGCTTGTCCGAACGCTGATCGTTCAAAGGATTATTTAAGACGTCCAGCACAAGAACACTCAGAAGTGCCCCCGTTAAAGATTGCAGCTATCGATGCGTTGAATGAGTCGAAAATCGAAAATGAAACGGTAGGTGTTGAGGCATCAGATTAATGATCGTAATTATTAAAATTAATTTGATAGTAAATGCACTGTTTGAACGCTATTATTTTCCTTTAAATGAAAGAAAATTCAATAAACGCTATGAAAAGGTATATGCACTTTTTAAATAATATTACTATACAGGGAACGGTAGTCGATGGAAAAGTGAAAGGAAGCGAACATCCCCGTCTACAACTTGATGTTGTGCCTCTGTATTCTGGTGTAGTGTCAGTTTCAAATCAAACGGTTTCTTCTAGTAATGTTGAAGGATCACATCACGACGATTCAAAGAATAATGATATAATGTTAATAGGAAATGTTTGTCCTGTGAGTATCAGTGCATTGGAGTTTTCTTTCATTTTTCTAATAGTATTATTTGTTTTACAAATTGCACACATGTAGTACAGCCAGCTTCGATCATATCCGACGGAAAAGGAACCCAATAGCACGGGTTGGCCCTTTGATGAAGGTATAATATTCGCGAGGGTAGCCGGTCTGCATTGCTCCTTCCTGATAGACTCCGGAGCGCACGTGAACACATTCACCGAAGAATTGTTTCGTCAGTTAATCTCGGATCCCAGTCATAGGAATGGTGTATACAATCTGAAGAATCAGTCAGATAAATCTCTCAAGGCGTATGCTTGCTCAGAAGACATCGATGTAATCGCTACTTTCCATGCTCATTTGTTTATCACCAATGACAGACCAGTCCTACTAGAAAAATTTTACGTTGTTCGTGAGCAGCGAGCTCTTTTGAGTAGAACAACAGCATCCAGGTATAGTGTCCTGATGCTTGGGCTGGATGTTCCGGTAAAACCACAGTATTTGACTGATTCGTCGTTGTGTGCAGGAGAGATTGCAGCGATTTCCATAGATGAAATATTTCCAAAATTCAATATTCCCCCAGTCAAAATCCACTATGACAAATCGAAGGCACCTTGTCGAAATATCTTCTTTAATATTCCATTGTCTATAAAACCCTTAGTTGAAAAAAGAATTCAAGGCTTAGTAAAATCGAACATTATAGAACCGGTAGTGGACGGCATGGACACGTCGTTCTGTTCATCAATGCTCGTGGTTCCAAAAGGAAAAGATGACATACGCTTGGTTATAGATTTGAGAGGCCCTAATCGCTACATATTTCGAACTCCTTTCGCCATGCCCACACTGGAAAAGATTTTGGCGGAATTGAATGGAGCCACCTGGTTTTCAACAATTGATCTTGCGCACGCCTATTTCCACATAGAGTTAGATGAGGAATCTAGGCATCTAACAAATTTTTGTACAGAGTTTGGAATGTTTCGCTGTGTGAGATTACCGTTCGGATTGTGCAATGCGCCAGATTTGTTCCAGGAAATACTCCAACGGAAAATTTTGGGAGATTGCAAGGGATGTAAAAACTTTCAAGACGACATTTTAGTGTACGGAATAACCAAAGCTGAGCACGATGAAAACCTGAAAGCAGTTCTTTCCTGTTTGTCGAAACATAACGTAAGGATAAACAAAAACAAGTGTGTTTTTGGAAGCCAACAGGTGAATTTTTTAGGCTTTGATTTGACACCGGATGGTTGGATGGTCGAAGAAGAGAAACTATCGGCGATAAAGAACTTCAGAACTCCTATTTGCTGCTCGGAGGTAAAAAGTTTTCTTGGGCTGATAACATTTGTAGACAAATTTATCATGCATCGAGCTTCCAATACGGTGTATCTGAGAGCGCTAGCTATTTCAGATAGATTCTACTGGACGGAGAGTGAGGAGAAGGAATTCTTGTATCTAAAGAACGAAGCTCTTAGCTTGATTAGACGTTTGGGTTACTATATCCCGTCAGATCCCATTGATTTATTTGTCGATGCCTCTCCTTGTGGTCTCGGCGCAGTATTAGTTCAATACAATAATGTTGGCCAACCTAGAATCATTGCGTGTGCTTCCAAAGTATTATCAACTTCTGAACAACGTTACCCCCACACACAGAAAGAAGCGCTGGCTGTGGTCTGGGGAGTAGAGCGTTTTGCTTATTATCTTCTGGCTAGACCGTTTGTAGTTCGAACAGATGCGGAAGCAAATCAATATATCTTCAACAGCAACCACAGATTAGGAAAG
Source organism: Malaya genurostris (assembly GCF_030247185.1). Taxonomy (NCBI): domain Eukaryota; kingdom Metazoa; phylum Arthropoda; class Insecta; order Diptera; family Culicidae; genus Malaya; species Malaya genurostris. Next base: position 59,825,368 of record NC_080570.1, on the reverse strand, counting down.
AGAGCCATAACTCGGGCAGAAGGTTGGGCTCTAAGACTTCAACCGTACGATTTTTCTATTCAACGAGTGACTGGCAAAGAAAACGTGGCGGACGCTCTTTCCCGCCTTATACCCGAATCTCAAAAATCTGAATGTTTCGAAGAGCATGTAGAAAAACATTTCTTATATGCATTAGATACAAGCTGTATGGAAATAACTTGGAGCGAAATTGAGTTGGCATCTGAAGACGATAATGAACTGCGTGCTGTGTGTGAAGCGTTAGAAAGTAAAATCTGGTCGAAGGAATTGAGAGCCTATGAAGCTCAAAGAAAACACATACAGAAACTCGGTTCTCTATTGTTCAAAGATGAACGTATTATTCTCCCTACAAACCTTCGACAAAAAGCACTGCGATCTGCTCATGGAGGCCATGTGGGTGAAATGGCTATGAAGCGAATAATGCGCCAATATTTTTGGTGGCCAAAGATGTCAAAGGACGTTTCTAATTATGTCGCAAAGTGTGAAACATGTCTACTCTTGGCCAAGCGCAATCCGCCAGTTCCATTGACTTCTAGAGATCTCCCAGAAGGCCCATGGGAAATCCTCCAAATTGATTTTCTATCGGTACCTGGTTTTGGCTCGGGAGAGTTTTTGGTGGTAACTGATACTTATTCACGATATTTATCAGTAGTCGAAATGAGAGCTATTGATGCAGAAAGTACCAATTTGGCATTATGCGAGGTGTTCCGAACTTGGGGTTTACCGATAATCATACAAAGCGATAATGGACCACCATTTCAGAGCAGTTCGTTTATCAAGTATTGGGAGGATAAAGGAATTAAAGTGCGCAAGTCTATACCACTTTGTCCGCAGACTAATGGAGCAGTAGAAAGACAAAACCAAGGTATCATTAAATCATTATCAGTCTCCAGATTAGATGGTACAAATTGGCGCCTGGCCGTTCAAAAATACGTCCATAAGCACAATACATTGGTACCACATTCTCGACTTGCCGTGACGCCATTTGAACTGTTGGTGGGATGGCGTTATAGAGGCACCTTTCCTAGCTTGTGGAACGCTTCTACCAATAACAAACTCGATCGTACCGACATTTCTGAACGTGATACTGAATCAAAATTATACAGCAAACAGTATGCAGACCGAATGCGGGGTGCAAAGGAATCAAATATCCAAGTTGGCGATATAGTTTTTCTTTCACAGCATAGAAGATCCAAGACGGACCCGGTTTTCTCTTCGGAACGTTTCAGGGTGATAACCAGGGAAGGAGCTAAAGTTATAGTCATGAATCAAACAGGCACTCAATATGCAAGAAACGTCCAAGAAATAAAAAAGGCTCCTGGTTTCGGATTAGATCCTTTACTCACAGATAAGTCATCCGATAGATCGGAACACTGCGAAGTGGTAACACCGAATGAGACTGCGGAAACTACACTGCATAACTCGGTTTCACAAGCAGGGTCAGGCAGAGCTCTGCGAGGCAGAAATCTAATATCCCGACCAAAAAGATTCGATGACAAATTTATTTATCATGTATATCACTAGAGTGCAACAAGTGCATTATTTTCAAATGATATATCTTCTATTTGTTGCTAAGATACTGTTTTGATTAAAACATTTTCATTAAACCCGAAGTAGTAAAATCGTCAACATTATTTGATGTCCTATTCATTTAATTTTTTTATATTTTATGACGTCGTTTCCTTAATATCCATTTCATGATTTATCTCAAGTGTTGTCTTGGTTGGGGGTAACATTCGGTGTGACTGGTTAAACTTTGATTAGAAAAAAAAAAACGCCTTTTCGGAGAAAATCATTGGCATGCGATTTCGTTGAAATGTATCTCAAGCTCTAAATTTTCCTATAACAAAATTTGTTAAATGAATAAAAATAATTAACCCATGTGGATTGCATTACCTTTATTTAATTTTGAAAACAAATACAAATGTAAGCTGGATAACTAATGGACGCCGGACTGATGAATATTTTTCCGATGAACGGCTTACTTCGTAAAATAGTGCAGATCTGTAATTTAAAAGTGAAAACGCAACAATTATTTATGAAGTGTAGAGAAGGGAAAGAATGTAGTGATACAGACAAACGATGTAATGATGAAGCCAAATGAACTATTTTATGTTAAAACTTACCTTATGTATTTGATTTATTGAAGAAATCAAAGTCCGTGTGAACTTTGTGTCATTGACAAATGTTTATGTTTGTTATCATAACATACTGACAGCTACACTGACAGTTCAAACAAACTGTCATAGAAACATAGAAAGAGATGCTAGATGATATTCGAGATTATTCAACGATATTGCTCATGACGTTACACTCTTAAAATAGCTCACTACAGATGAAGTTTACTATGGTTTGAAAAAAACATTCAAGTCGATCGTTTGATGTAAATTTTGTTCAAATGAGTTAATAGAAAACAATGACAGTATGAATAATAATATAAATGAATGAACAAAAATGTGCAATAGCCGAATAACTATAACCGGAAAATTTAAGCTAAGAATCTGCTGTGGGACTGAAACAACTGTTTCTATTACATTTTATTGTGATTGGTTTTTGTGTGTACTGGAAACGGATATGGAAAAAAAAAGGAAAGGAGGCTAGAACGGCATTCTGTGAACTAAGCTTGTGACTAACGTGACGAAAAATATTGGATCGCTGAAAAATAAAAATTATATAAAAGCACATGTTTAAAATTTTGCATAGTTTCTAATATTCTGGACCGGGAATACGACAAGCCCGACGAATGCGCAACAAAAACACCACGAACGAAAGCGAGGAATATTCTAACCGCTGGATATTCGATTTCGCTAAAAAAGTATGTCCTGACTCTGCTCCGGAACAGACGATCATGCGCGTCGCCTCATCTAACAGAAACGAAACACCTTTTTCGATGGTCGAGTTCTCACTTGCGCTTTTATCGTGTAACAATAAAGCTCCGGGGTTAGACAAAATCAAATTCAACTTGTTGAAAAATTTGCCTGACTATGCCAAAAGGCGCTTATTGAATTTATTCAATAGGCTTCTTGAGGATAATATTGTCCCACATGACTGGAGACAAGTAAGAGTTATCGCCATTCAAAAACCAGGGAAACCAGCCTCCGATCACAATTCGTATCGGCCGATTGCTATGCTTTCCTGTATCCGGAAATTGTTCGAAAAAATGATTCTGTTTCGTCTAGACAATTGGGTCGAGACTAATGGCTTACTTTCAGATACACTTCCGCAGGGGCAAAGGAACGAACGATTGTCTTGCGTTGCTCTCAACCGAAATTCAAATGGCATTTGCTCGTAAAGAACAAATGGCGTCAGTTTTCCTAGACATCAAGGGGGCTTTTGATTCAGTTTCCATAAACATCCTATCTGAGAAGCTGCATCAGCAAGGTCTTTCACCAATTTTGAATAACTTTTTGTATAATCTGTTGTCCGAGAAATACATGTATTTCGCGCATGGTGATTTGTCGACAATACGATTCAGTTACATGGGTCTTCCTCAGGGCTCATGCTTAAGCCCCCTTTTATACAACTTTTACGTAAACAACATTGATGAATGTATCAACACATCTTGCACGCTAAGACAACTTGCCGACGACAGCGTTGTGTCTATTATAGGACCCAAAGCTGCCGATCTCCAAGGACCATTGCAAGATACCCTCGACAACTTGTCGACATGGGCTCTTCAAATGGGTATCGAGTTCTCTACGGAGAAAACTGAGCTGGTTGTATTTTCAAGGAAGCGAGAACCAGCACAACTACAGCTTCAACTAGGGGGTGAAACCATAGCTCAGGTCTTCACATTTAAATATCTCGGGGTCTGGTTCGATTCCAAAGGCAACTGGGGATGTCACATTAGGTATCTGAAACAAAAATGCCAGCAGAGAATCAATTTTCTTCGCACAATAACCGGAACTTGGTGGGGTGCCCACCCAGGAGACCTGATCAGGCTTTACCAAACAACGATATTGTCCGTAATGGAATATGGATGCTTCTGCTTCCGATCCGCCGCGAACACCCATTTCATTAAACTGGAAAGAATTCAGTATCGTTGTTTGCGTATTGCCTTAGGTTGCATGCAGTCGACTCATACGATGAGTCTCGAAGTGCTCGCGGGCGTATTACCGTTGAAAAATCGATTCTGGGATCTCTCATATCGATTGCTTATCCGATGCGATATCTTGAATCCGATGGTGATTGAAAACTTCGAAAGGCTTGTCGAGCTCAATTCTCAGACCCGTTTTATGTCCTTGTATTTTGATTACATGGCTCAGAATATTAATCCTTCTTCGTTTGTTTCCAACCGTGCTCATTTCTTGGATACTTCTGATTCTACTGTGTTTTTCGACACATCCATGAGAGAAGAAATTCATGGAATTCCGGATCACGTGCGCCCTCAAGTGGCCCCAAATATTTTCTATAATAAATTTAGAACAGTCAACTGTGAAAAGGTGTTTTACACTGACGGATCAAACATCGACAGGTCCACAGGCTTCGGCATCTTCAATCAAAACATCACCGCTTCTTACAAACTCAGTGATCCGGCTTCAGTTTACGTCGCAGAATTAGCTGCTATTCAGTACACCCTCGAGATCATTGAAACCTTGCCCAAAGACCATTATTTCATTGTTACGGACAGTCTAAGCTCAATAGAAGCTCTCCGGGCAATGAAGCCAGGAAAGTATCCCCCATATTTCCTGGGGAAAATACGGGAACATTTGAGAACTTTATCTGAACGGTCTTATTTAATATCGTTAGTCTGGGTCCCTTCGCATTGTTCCATTCCGGGCAATGAAAAGGCAGACTCATTGGCTAAAGTGGGCGCATTGGAAGGTGATATTTATGAAAGACCAATCTGCTTCAATGAATTTTTCAGTATCTCTCGTCAGAAAACTCTCGAAAGTTGGCAAACTTCATGGAGCAATGGCGAACTGGGACGATGGCTACATTCCATTATCCCTAGGGTATCGACGAAACCTTGGTTCAGGGGGATGAACGTGAGTCGCGATTTCATTCGTGTTATGTCGCGGCTCATGTCAAATCACTACACCTTCAACGCACATCTCCGGCGTGTTGGGCTTGCGGAGAGCAGTCTCTGCACCTGTGGCGACGGTTATCAGGACATCGAGCATGTCGTGTGGTCGTGCGTAGAGTATCGTGACGCCAGGTCGAAGCTACTGGAATCCCTTAGGGCCCGAGGTAGACCGCCTGAGGTTCCGGTTCGGGATGTGTTGGCGAGTCGGGATAGTTCATATATGCTTCTCATATACCAGTACCTTAAACACATTGATATACAAGTGTAATGTGTTTATCCTCGTTCAGAAAGTATAAACTCCACCTACAGGTTCGACACTAACATCCGCCCGATTCTCTCGATCCCCGTCCCTGTCCACCATCTTCATTGGAACTAACAAGATCTTTTTTTTGTCACTAACTTTTTCGTTCCCCCTTCCCTGTCTCTTCACCATCTCGATGGCAACTAATTAGATCTCTATCGTTTTCAGACATTTTGTCCCCACATCCCCTGTTTTACCCCGTTTCCACAATATTTACTTTTTTTTTTCTTCATCTCTTCCGTAACATCACCATCATCGTCCAGGGAAGACCGCTCCAGTCGAAAACCAGCATGCGGGCCACCCGCCAGGCCTTCGTAGCCTGGGGGTGTTTCCCGCGGACCCACACGGACCGAAGGATGCGGCCAACATGGATATTTGCAAACGCCATATGGAAGACCCTCATGCAATATCCAATTCACCGGCATTACATAATGATACTATTCTAGTTTTAATATAGTCGTAATTAAGATTAGTAAATATCCTTGGCATCTTAGAGCTTAAGCAGTGTGCCTTAAAATTACATTATAATATTGAATAGCAAAACAGTGAAAAGCACGACGAATTTCTTTTAATCAGGCTCATTAACAATTAAAATATTGAACTTGTAAAATATTATGTTTTTGAGAAACAACGACGCCTAAAATAACGTGTTTATTTGCGTTCATTGCTCCAGTTTTGATTTTGTGTTTCAGTAATTAAACACTTAAACGAACTGCATGAAAAACACGTATGAATTAAACCTCTTAAAAAGAAACTCTATGTCGAATTCTTGCAAATACGGCGGATTGATTTTGCCTTTTATGTTTCAAAACATCGTTTGCGAAATCGTCTTATTTGAAATATTTAGACGATAGCTTTGTATTAATAGCTTGTGTTGAAATATGATATAATCTAAACAAGTTTTGTTACTATTGTATATTGAAAATACCTACATTGTTATGGTGCTCTAGAATAGCAACAAACCGGAAGGCTTGTGGTTCAGAACCACTTTTAACATCGTTTGTCGACATCTACTCATCAAATCCGTTTCGAAAATACCCATATTGTAGAGGTTTTTAAGGAATATCAATAAACCGGAAGTCGCCATTTTGGATTTTTAAACGACCCCAAACATCATTTTCCCAGACCCATTTATAACATTTATTCCGAAAATGGCCATATTTCCACATTCATTAAACAAAATTTTTTTTACGAAGTAAATCCCAAATAACGTAAACTTTTTTTACGAACCCTTAGTTTAGTTTGTAAATGGAGGTTCCGGTGTACTCCAAAAGTATACCTTGACGATCCCACAAAACCGACATTATGAGCCATTGAATCGCCTTTTGAGCCGCTTCGAAAAACTCGTGCCGACTTCAGACTATTGTCGGATAATCATTTTCTCTGGTGTATAACAATGAATCCAGCCAAACATGTACTCGAAGTGAGCTTGCGTTCATTTTTCCGGCCCTAAATAAGTATGTGCGGGGTCCAGTGGTAGCGGGATTCAGTATGTGCGGGATCAATGCATAGGACGCTGGTCTTACAGGCCAGCTGTCGTATGTTCGAGCCCCGATCTGAAAGGATACTTAGTGTCAGTAGGATCCATAGTACTAACCATGCAGTGATTCTGTACGCTAATAATCGGCTGCGAAGTCTGTTGAAACAGAAAGGCCAAATTCCACGAAAGGAATGTAATGCCAAGACTTTGCTTTGGGATCCAGCGGTAGGATATCTTTCTTATCTGCAGGATCTTGCTTAACTTAGTAAGGCAAGCTCACGCACTTTCTCTTTTCGGTCATCCAGTACAGTTTAATGTATTACTTTTATTGTCGTTCATTTTGCCCCGGTTTTATCCTCCATTTTATGTTGTTTTGACACTGTTCTGTGTTACTGCTTCGTAGGGCCTGTCGCTACGTGCTTTAACGGCAGTAAAGTTTTGGGCATCACGAAACTTTCAAAATCTCACCAGCCCCATAAATAAACCTGTTTATTGTCGTGAATACGACTTATTTTACTATGGGCGCCTTTTCAAAATTTACCCTATGAGAGAGTGATAAGTTTTTAATCGTGAATATCTCTTGTTGTCTCTAACGTATCAACATAATTTTTGCTACACGCCATCGGAAATATGATCAGCAAGCGTTTTCAGTTGTGTGACATAATCACAAAAAATTCAAAATTAAAGCTTTCTAAAATTTTTGGTATCAACGATTAAGAAAGAATGACGCCTTCCTCGTACCTTATTGTTAGGTTAACCGATAAAATAAATAATATAAAAACAGGTTAACATTTTAATATATTGTTTATTTCGTTCATTCTAGCCTGTGCAGTTGACTGATCAGGAAGTAAAGCAAGTGCATCATTCCGGTTGGTTCAGGTCAGTTACAGTTCTAGTATCAAGAGTTCACCATTCACTTCAAACAAGAGCGATTGCGTCATCCTGCTGCTAGTCGTTTGCATTGGAGCCTACGCTGTTGACTCGTTCAGTCCATATCAGAATCCAATTCTAGGGTTTAGTTCTGAAATTTACTTTCAAAATTCAATATCTGATATTTTTTCATTCCCAGAACCCAGATTTAAAATTCGGTTTCTCGCCCAGAATCCAAGGCCAGAATGAAGTACCATAATTCTGGAACGAAAACCGAATTTCAGAACTTGATTCTAAACCGGAATTTTTGAAACCGAAATCTGGATCTAAGATCAGGATTGATTCGAGACCTGGACTTTGGATCTGAATTTTAAAACTGAATTTTGGAATAGTGGTTCAGATCAGAATTCAGTTCGCAAATTCCTGGACGGATTTAAGGTTCAGAATATAGTTTCAGAATTCAGGTTCAGAATTCTGAATTTGAAATTCTGGATCTTCAGACCGAAATCCAGTAACAGAACTCAGATCCAAAATTAAGTTGTATTTAATTAATTGAGATCTACACTGCATTCCAGAGTCCAGGTTCGGAGTTCTACACCAGAATGCAAGTCTAGAATCACTAATTTGTCACTTGAACGTGTAGTAGAATAGTTTCACTGCAACAATATTTTAACACCATTCAATTCTACAATGTACAGTAGAATTGAATGGTGTTCAAATATTATTCTACTAAAATTTGGTTCCAAAGTTCAGTTCTACAATTCTAGAAAAGTAACTGAACTTAGGAACTACATTCGGAAGATCTTTGAACAAAATTCTGGATCTTCTGAGCAGAATTTTGGATCCGAGTTTGAACACAAAATCCTGGATAGGAGTTCTGTAACTAAAATTCAGCTGTGGATCAGAATCCAGGTCCAGGTCCCGAATCTAGCATCGAAATTGAGTTTCAGAATTCTATTCTAGCATTCGGATAAAAAAAAATCGGTTCCTGAATTTCAGTTAAAGAATTCTGAATCTTTAACGTCACAGAAACTGAATCATCCATTTTATACGTATTCACGTCATTCAGTTATGTCTTTGGCATTACTCACCCGCCTTTTAAGTTTCTGTTTCTGATTTCTGGGGGCCAGAATCCCTCAGCCCTTTACCTCTGGGTACATACCTGAGTAGTCATCCACAGAGCAAAAATTGCAAAATTAAATCTAGAATGCAAGCTTAAGAGCTCTTTATTGAAGAATTAGGGGCTGTCCATAAAAGACGTCACGCTTTTTCTGACGATTTTTGACTCCCCATCCCCCCTTTGTCACAAATTGTCACAGAAGCAAAGACCCCCCACTCCCCCTATGTCACATGTCACGAATTCAAAATAAATAAAATTCATCTCAATACATTCTCAATATGTATGACAAACCATACAAATATGAAGGAAAAATCGATTTATTACATGCTGTCATTAGATTAAAAGATATCCCTAGAATTACAAAATCATCGGAATTATTTTATTAATATCAATAAAATAAATTAACAAAAGTATTTGGTTGGAATTGATGAAACATTTAAATCATCTGTTTTATTCCTCCTAGAGGTACACAGAAATATTATGTATTTTTAGCTAAGGAATAATATTTCCTTAGTGTAACATACAGGGCTGAGAGGATAAAGACCAAAACCTCATCAAAACGAGATCACTGCCGAAGAATCTTTTCAAGATCAGTTGATCAGTGAATTTTAAATCACATCGATCAATATCGGTACTGATCTTCCGTCACACAATGGGTAGTGATTTTGAGCTAAAATGATTCTTGATTTATGTATGTAAGATTCGATAAGCTTTGATGTTGGTGGAGGAAAATCAAATATGATCAAGATAAGACATGAAATGATCTACGTCTGAAATCGTTGAACTCCCGCCTTTTTTCAAATGGAGTACAATTGAAAAAACTGCATCAGAATAAGATAAGAGAAATTCTTATGATATACTAACATCAATGCTAGAAAATCAAATTACTGAAAAAATTGTCAGTGCATAACTTAAGTTAAATCGTTTGAAGGCATCATTTTCTTTTTTACTCATATTAGGTAAAATTTATTAATTTCGCTAATTTACTCGCTCCTCCGTGCACTTTTGCTGATCACAACAGAAATGGTTTCCTGCATCACTCATTTCCGAATTTACAAGAAGAAGCTTTTACATCAACAAATACACGTTTTTCTATAGAATGTAAACGTTTATTGTGTAGATTTTTTCAGGAAATAGGGCAAAGCAGTAATATAATTAGGTATTTCAAAAATGCGCTAAATGAAAATATTCGACGTCATATTCCAAAACCCTCCCCCCCTTCCTGTCACAAATGGTCACATTTTATGAAACACCCCCCTCCCCCTTGCGGCGTGACGTCTTTTATGGACAGCCCCTTAACGACAGAAAGCAGAAACGTGAAGATGAATTTTAGATGCTCATAATTCATCAACAAAATAGATGCTTTCCAAAACATTAAACTTCAAACTCAGATTTTAGCGTATGGATTTTTTTATACTGATCGGGCGAATAGACATTTTCTGAAAAAATAAATAAAAGATCTCAAAGTGAGTCACGGTATTTTGAAATATGTTGCAATCTTACCCGGGTTGGCGGCTCAATGCATAGGACGCTGGTCTTACAAGCCAGTTGTCGTATGTTCGAGCCCCGACCTGGAAGGATTCTTAGTGTCAGTAGGATCCATAGTACTTGCCATGCAATGATTCTGTACACTAAGAATCGGCTGCGAAGTCTGTTGAAACAGAAAGGCCAAATTCCACAAAAGGAATGTAATGCCAGGACTTTGCTTTTTGCAATCTTACTTTTCATAAGCATGTAAAGTTGTTCTCATTTCTATTTTCTTTGTCCAAAATCAAACAAAGCTCAATGCTTCCAAAACCTAATAACATAAGGAAATGTATTTTTGCTATCTTTGATTCATTGAAAACGTGTTAATGACAGAATACTGAGGTGATACACAGACTGCATTATTGCATTATTTGCACTTGTTTTGTTTACTTTGAGATCAAAGACATTTCATGCCCGGTAACTTCGAAAGAACTCTAGTACTGTATTGATCAACATTTAAACATGCAAAAAAAATCTCCAAAAAAATCGATCATGCAAACATCAACATCGCTCACAGATCAATTAAAGTCAAACATCATCAAACATTAACTGACACTGGTACGGCAGCTCATAAATTATGAACAGTTTAATTTCGACCAAATACAAACGAACGAACCACTCTCAACACCCGTAGCTGGGCGGAGGGGCGAATGATTTTTTCCTTCCTCCAGAGTCAGGAGAAGGAATGAATATTAATATACCTGCTGCCGTCATCCGATTTCAGCGAATCCTTTGCGGAGCACTTCACTTGCAGCATTTCCCGTTTTCCGTATTCATTTCCACGCAGAGACAGTAAGCAACAGTCGCCTTGCTCCAGGCTGGATGTTGTTGCTGTTGTTGTACTGCCGCCACGCTTTGTTCAATCACTTTTTCATTCAACTCCTCGTCTTACATCACTCAATATTTCATCAACCGAACTGGTAAACGATTTCCCGCTCAACGAATGACAGGAATGCCTTTTGCCACCGTGTCCGGTGTGGGGAAAATGTCTTATTTATATTTCATACACAAATCATATTACAAGTAATGCTGCAGTTTTCCTTGAGTGAGTTTATTATCGAGTCTGATAGAACTGATGAAGGGCTATATAACAACCCTATCCATTCGTAATTGTGAAATAAATAAATAATATTTCCTCTGAGATACTTTTCTAGTGGAAATGGCACTTTCTGAGTCTCCGGAAAAAGAGTATTAATTTGCAATTGAAATAAGATAAACATATTTTGCTAATCGGGGGCGGGTATAGTATGATGGGTAAGTCGATGCCTTTCACGCAGCCCGCCTGGGTTCGATTCCCAACCCCGCACATAGGGTCAGAAAGTTTTTCTGGCCCGAAGAGGCGAATGACCTTAAGGTTAAAACCTCTATAATCGAAACAAAAAAAAAATATTTTGCTAAGAGCTTGACAACAATTCTTCAAGTGCCATGAGAAAGATTCAGAAGAACGGAAAGTGGGTGCCACATGAACTGACCGAGGCATAAATTGAAAAAAGAAAAGTGACAACAAAGCCCGTTTGCACAAGTCGGCAGGCGTTCGCGACAGACTGGTTTTGGGAAACAGGGAAGAACTTCAAAACGATATGGATTTTAAGAAAGTGATGGCGCAAGTAGTGCACAGAACTTTACGAGTAATGTTAAGCCCAAGGTTGATTGATTGTGCTACCTAAAGCTGAATCATGGTTTTATTACATGAAATATCGGTAATACACCTTTGCTATTCCAATATTGCAACAAATGAAATTATTGAAATTGGCACTGAATGGGACTGATATGCGGGTACTTTGCATATAGGACAGACATGGGTGATATATTATGATATTTTTCACATTTTGCAGAACAAACCCTCAACTTTTATTGCAATTTCTGAGAATATATTGAGGAAAGATTTCATTCCTCAAGCTAACTCAATATTTGCGAAAATCGTTATGGGACTGATATGCGAGTATGGGCAGAGCATAATCCAGGTAAAAAGCACTGATATGTTAAAATTTACTTTGAACATCGTTATGATAAAGGGGTCCAAAAATCAGATTCCATTAATAATAAAATATCAGAAAAAAATCAATCTACGTAGAGTGCTGAAGTACTATGCCGGCAACGGCCTCTAAATTGATTATATCAGCAAATACGTCAATTGTGAATGTATATAAATAAAGTCATGACTGTTTTTCAGATTTTGTACTTGATTAGAAAGCTGCGGAAAAAATATTTGCACAGTCCATTTCCCGCAGTACAGACATGCAAATAAGTCCAGTAAATAAGAACTAGTGATGCCACTTTTGCAGATTTATACCTGAAGTTACCGATTTCTGATTAACGCCGCAGATATTTAAGGATTGTACTTGTTATCAAATGTTAAATGAACTTTTTTGAAATTTTCATCTTTAGAGCATTTAACTTTCACTTTTGCACGATAAAATGCGATAATTTTTCCACGGTCACTGCAACAATTTGATTGCACAAACTTTTTAAACCCTGCTTAAAAAATTAATCTGGCATCCGTAATGTGCAAAACTTTTCTTAGTCTGAATTTTATGATGTTGTAGTTGAAAAGCCTCTCGAAATAATGATTTGACGAAAAACTTTTAAAATCCAATCTGAAAGTGAGAGCTTTCTGATTGGATTTTAAAAGTTTTTTTTTTGTCTGATTATTTTCACTTTCGTTCATTGGGTATAATGCAATTAGCAATCTTTCTTCTTTACTACCTTACGTTATGGCCGAGGCCATCATCTTTCCATCTTATCAGAAGCAATTTTTGAAAGCATACGCAATTACGCTACACTAGTTGTAACTAAAAGTAGGCATAAACGAATCTTTATTAGCAGATGTACAAATCTGTATTTTTTGCCAAAAATCTGTAATCTGCATATACAGAATCTTGGTCACAAATTTATCTGAAAAATCTGTAAAATGCAGATTAATCTGTATATGTGGCAACCCTTACGGCACGTGGCATTATTACACGCTCGTTCAATGTTACTCGAAAGTGAGTACAATTTCACTCACTTTCGTTAAAAGTGAAACTACTCTATAGTGAGTAAAGCTTGTTTACTCATTTTTGAGTAAATATGGTATTTGTCAAATTCTGAGTAACATTACTCAGTGCTACAAATAGGAAAATGAACTCGAGTGAGTTAATATTTTTCAACATTATTCGAATTGAGTAAGGAATTCGAATAAGGAATTCTTTGTTTTAAACACTGACACACTTCTATCCAACGAATGAAGGGAACCGTTACCTGTTCATCGGTTATTGGAAAGGATCCGTCTGCCTTGCCCACGTACTGGCATTTTGTACAGCATTCGTAGAAAGGCTGTTATATTCTTATATAGAAAAAATAAATAAAACACTTGCTATATGACTGAACACTTGCACAAATTTCTTTGAGGTGTATAGTAAGCATTTCTATAATGTGCCCTTATAATCTGGTTCTGCCTCCGACAAATTTTCACACAAAGTTTTCAAAACACTGTGAGTAAAACTTGTTGTCAATTAAAAAACTGAGTAAAAGTTACTCAGTCTTCTAAATCAACATTGCTCACTTCTTGACATTTGAATTAGGCTCTTTGACAGCTCACTTACAACCACAAATGCAAATGAGATTGGTTTGTTTTCATCAGGAAACGCATGCATTAAACACGATTCAGACAATCAATCAACTTCGGTCGACGTAAAGATAATATTTTTAGCCGAATATTGCTCACGCACCCGACGTTAAAATGTTCCGTGAACTTGACGTAGTGTCCTTTCATATGAATTGCTTACAATTAATGTTGTTGTTCCGCAATCGTTCCATGCAGGTGATAGTCGCTTGATGCTGCGTGTGAATCGCTTTTACATAATCTTTTGTTTTCATCAGAAAACGTTGTGGCCACACATTTTTCAGTAAGGCCGCCATTCATTTTTCACCGGGCATAGAAACCTCAATTAAATAAGCAAGAGTGAGTAATTTGTACTCACTTGAGAGTAACATTGAATGAGCGTGTAGTGTGTGAGCAAAAAGTTCCTGTCAAAATTTTCAGCGCTAGAGTCTAAAAATTCATAACATTGGCAATAACTGAGATACACACAAGTCCCTGCTGGGCCGCCATGGTTTTGTGACCATCATTTTTTCCGCAAAGACGGAAACAACGAAGAAGTATGTAAACATAAATAAAAAATTTTCAAAGCTAAATATCTGATTTGTTGAAACAAAGTTGATTTTTATATGTTTCATTATGAATGTGATATCGTTATGGAACGTGCGGTGCCAAATTGCAATACTGACTTTCACAATTGATGAAGTGTTGTATTTGTTTACTTTGCTCTCACTGACTTGCTAGCTTTGAAGGCCCCGATGGACCGAGATGTTGGTTACGATAGCACTGGCAAGAGCGCCTTATTGTTGCCACCGGGCTGGATACACACTACCGTTTCTCGAGCTCGGCATAATGAAATGCCGAATTAAATCGGCCACACAATATTTGACTGATCATTAATACCGCTTTCGTTTTTGAACCTAGACGCGGGCGAGTCTGACTCTGAGTAAAACGAGCACGTGGTACGCGCCCAATAACAACTCATGAAAAAAAGAAAAAATAAACAAACTTGCATGGATGCGTGGTGCGACCCGAGAAAATTGTCAGAGCGAAACTACGCAATTGGAGTCCGATTAAGAGCGACCTCAGGTTGCTAAAACAAACATATCAAACGTTGTTTGGGCAGCTCTGGGTCAGCTTTCGGGCTGCTCTGATCAATAAACGAAAACGGTATAAGTAATCCACATGTACTTTTCCGAAAGTCGTTAAAGTGATATGCTGATATCTCGGTAAAGCGCGTTCTTTTACCGAAGTTTGACATAATATTTTACTGACGTTGTCAGTAAACAACAAATATACCGAAAACAGCAAAACCATTTGCCGAGATTTTACTGAAACTCGGCGAGGCACTTATCATCTTATGTCTCTTTTTGATTTTGCAAAGCATCACGTCGCCATTGCTCGTGGAACTGGAAAACATGTAAATTGGATAAAGGAAAAAGAGTTGTATATTTTTATGAAAAGGTGGGTGAAATAAAAAACTTTGCATATATATTTTTAATATTAGCTTTTTTCAGGTAGAAGTGTTAATTTCAATGTGAACTGAAATGAACATCAATAAAACACTCCTTTCAGCAACATTAGCTTTTGTGATATTAATTTTTTTTTTTTTTATTTGTTTAAGGACCTTTTAAACTTTGTCATTCAGGTCCGTTGTGATATTAATGATGTAACGTTTTTGTACACCAAATTTTCTCGGAGATGGCAGAATCGATTTTCACAAACTGAAATTCAAATGAAAGAGTTTGTGATAGCAAACGAAGGTCCTGAATCTTATCCGAATCTGACTTCCGGTTCTAGAAATATAAGGTAATATGTGCAAAAAATATTTAAAAAGTGCACTAACTTTTCTCGGAGATGACTTAACTGATTTTTACCAACTTAGATTCAAATGAAAGTTTTTGCAAAATTTCTGAATTGTGTTTGAATCCGAGTACCGGTTCCGGAATTAAGGGGCAAAAAAAAAATATGTGCACTAATTTTTATTGGAGATGGCTGAACCGATTTTAACAAAATTAGATTCAAATGAAAGATCTTAAAACCTCACATGAAATTCTTAATTTCATCATAATCCGAACTCCGGTTTTGGAATTACCGGGTGATTAGTGTAATAAATTCAATTTCAAATTACTTCCTCTTTTTTCTCAGAGATGGAGCAACCGATTTTAACAAACTTCCAAGTTTCATCCGGTTCCGGAATTACATACGCGGTGATGCAAAACACGAAAATATATTTCAAAATTCGGCTCAAGTCAATACCAAACGATAGAGGCCTGGTTAGTTACTGGCCAAGCGAATCGACTTCGGCCTGTCCCCAGCTTCCGGTTCCGGAAGCACCGGAAATATTGTTCACAAACTCTAAAATCAAACTAACTTTTCTCAGCGATGACTCATCCTATTTTAGCAAAATTAATTTCTAATGAAAGGTTTTATGATTCCATACGGAATTCATGAAATTTAATCCAGATTCGACTGCTAGTTCTGAAATTACAGGGTTTGAAAAATTTTAACCCTTCATATAAAGTGCATCGATACGTACGGAAGAAGGAAACACAACACCACCTTTACGAACGAAACACGCACGAACGGTAAAGAAAACGAAAACCAGCACCGAAGCTCGGTTTGAAAAACATAAACGAGTCCATCGGCACCGAGCTTACATGAGCACGAGTTTTCAACCGTTTTGAAGAAATCAGAATAACGGCGCGGACACGAATGTCTGTTACCGGTGTGTGATTTTTGTTAAACACGGTGCGGAGGCAGAGACAAATCATATTCGCTTTATGCAAGATGTGCGGGATTTTTACATCTAGTAGTACAATAATATCGTACCGGTGGTGTAGTCTTGATGTTGATGAAAACTGTAAATAATATTCACATATATGCTGTGACCAAAATTGTTTAAAAATCCAAACGCAAAACATGTTTTTTGCAATAGATTAATATCGGCTTGAATTTAATAAACAAAAGTAACATAAGTGCAGAATTTCGCATGGCTCGTTTATTTTTGAATAATTGGTTAAATCGATATAGAGCACGAGAGGTAAGCCAAAGAATTGGAATTGAAACTAAGACTTTGTCTCTATGAAGACAAACACGAGAAAAGGTCCTAAGTGTAAATGACAGTTTCTCTTTGTTTACTTTCTCTTTCGAGTATTAGGTCCAATCAGCAATCTTTCCATCTAACACTTCACATAGGATTATAGCAAAAACCATCAACTTTCGATATGCACTGTAGAATTTGTTGGAAATTACTGGAATTTGCCGTAATAATTGAAAGAGAAAGTAAACCAAGAGAAACTGTCACTTGCACTTGGGACCTTTTCTAATGTTCATCGAGCTATAATCAATTATGGGTATTGAAAATGGAACAGATTCCTGCAGTTATTAAAAATGTCCAATATGAAACTTGCATCGAATTCACGTGAAATGTTAATGAGAAAGGAACTATTACACCCATAGGTGGATTAAAACAGGTTTTCTTGTGTTCGAAAAAGTTTTTCGGTCAAAGCGGTCCAATTTCTCTTTTCTTTTTGCCTTCCCGGTAAACCACTAAAATGGTTAAAGCCGAAGTAAAATAAATTATATAAAAAAAAGTTTTTCGGTGTGTGCTCGATGGTGAACCGTAATGTGCCGACATTAGTGGAATTGAAGTTCATGTACGAAGTTCCATTTGATACCGGGTAATGTTTGCACGAAAAGCGACCTTTGGTTTCGATGTTTCATGGTGGTGGGCAAAGCTGCGTCTGCATCCGTCTCGTAAATACACTGGCAGGAAAATGGTATTTCCTTCTATGAACGACACCAACAAGCAAAAGATGGCTTCATCGGCGTTTACGAAGCAAACGGAACCAGTTCCTGTGCGCACCCCACTCCATTCTCGGTTGCAATGAATGTCGTGTTTGGTTTGCTGTCGTAGCACACCTATGCTGTATGCTATGTTGTATCACCTGCAAACGGTACAATCATCGAAGTGTCTTTGATGTTACCGCACTCGAAAGCAATCCATACGGCACTGTTTCCTCAGTTGCGACCAGAGATCTACTTATTTCCGTTGGCTATTCTCGGGTTTTCCTTTCGATTCACGAGCGATGGCCGACTTCGAAGGGATGAAATTTCCCGC
Source organism: Malaya genurostris (assembly GCF_030247185.1). NCBI lineage: Eukaryota > Metazoa > Arthropoda > Insecta > Diptera > Culicidae > Malaya > Malaya genurostris. Next base: position 59,807,323 of record NC_080570.1, on the reverse strand, counting down.
CTTGTAGTATGATGATCTCGAACAAAGCTATTATTGTAGCCTATCGGTGCAGTTTTGCCGTGGAGGTTGAAACCCTGTCACAAGCTGGATGAAATCTGTAACGAGAGAAAATTTCCTTCGAAGATTACAAGTGGTGATATATATACAGAAGGCATGAACATGGAAAGAAACTGTGTAGCTTTAAATACGAGCCGTTCCAACTATTACCGTTTGAACCATTTACCATATATGCAACATGTACATGATGATGGAAGTGTTTCGAAGTGATGGGTACCGCATTGTTCTATACAACAAAACAATTCCGTTTCTTCCTTATGATGCTTTCAGATTCTCCTCCCACAAATTGATGTGACTCTGATCAAAAGCTTGGAATAGTTTCATAGCTTGTGTTGCGATCGATGTTGATGTCGATTTTCCCCCGCAAGTCCTTCCGCTTTGCTTTTCAATAATGCTGCCCCAAGAGTGAAGGTAAGAAGAGTAACGACAGCTGTCCGTTCCGAACAAATAGTTTCTGTCAGTGTCATTCCAAACGAACAAAGGACCTGTCAAGCACATTTGAATATTATTTGTTGTGTTTAAGAAAAGGTCATTTTAACGAAAATTGAATAAATCATTTTCACCTATTATTAAGTTCAACTCATGAATTACGATGCAAGCCGTAAATTGATTGTATATGGGTTAGACCAGACCCTGTCAGCTTGGAGCGATCTCAATCTTCAGTTCAGCAACCCCATCGCACGGCGTCTCATTCAACATGTCATGTCAATTGTATGGGTGCGCAACCCTGCTATTTTGGCGCGTACGAATTTGACATTTTCTCCCCTACTTCTATGTATGAGATTCGATGTGGACTCACCTGAGGGCGACATGCTCGCAAAAAGGATGTTGCCAATTATTCGTTCGGGAAATGGGAGAGTTGGATATCTTGTTAATATGATGTCTTTGGTTAGACCCTCACCCGACAGCAATATTGACAATTGAAATGTTTTTTTGAGTACTGAACAACACCATATTATTCGCAATTTGTTTGAAGTCCACGTATCTATCTGTAAATAACTGTAAATAACCAATTAAACTAATTGGCGGAAAATTCTCGATGCGTTGGAAATGGTTTTGTCTTTGTGGGCTAATTTTGTTCTTAACAACATGTTTTGGGACACTGTACCTTCCTTCCGAAAGTGCCGCTTGACAATTGCCCAATACTTTCAATTGGCCGAAGATCCGGGCAGTTCGGTAGGTTGATGTCCTTTTCCACGAATTTTACATTATTTTTTGACAACCACTGTAGAACGGAGTTGGCGTAGTGGGCTGAAGCCAAATCCGGCCAGAAGAGAGGAGAAGCCTTATGCTTTTTGCATTTTTTTTTTCAAACATTCTTCCTCGTACACCTTGGCGTTAGTTGTACCCTTCGTGAAGAAAATCGACGACCGCAAACCACAGGTACAAATTGCTTGCCAGACCAACACCTTGTACCCAAACTTTTTCATCGCCACCGTGGTGTCAGCGTCGTCCAGGTCCTGGTACACCGATTTCGTATAATATTGCGGTCCGGGCAGCGCTCGAGAGTCTTCCTTGGCGTAGGTTTCGTCGTCGATCAGGATGCATCCGTCTTTATTCTGTAGAATCCGGTTGTACTGTTTTAGCGCTCTTGTTTTGGCATGAAGTTGCTGTACCAGGGACTTTTTCGGCACCTTCTGTTTCTTGTACGTTTTCAGGGAGTTCCGAACTTTGATCCGTTGAATCATCCCGATGCTGGTGTTGAACTGCTTTGCCAAATCCCGCGTCGACGGGTTTTCTGATGTACTCAACCACTTTTAAGTCCCGGCCGGGCTGGCTGGGACCCGTTTTTCTACCGGATCGGGGCAAATCCTTCATGGAAAGGGTCTTACAGAACTTCTCAATAATATTTTTGACTCTGGTGTGGTGCACTTTCACCCGTTTTGCATTTTCGTTGTACGTGACACCACTTTCTGAGCACCAAGTGTGCAGAATTTTCTTTCGCGTCACCGCGACATGTCACCGCAAAACACGCTGCAAAAATTGAGCCATTTATGAGTAATAACTTTCAGATCAGAATTTCAATCGATTTGAGAAGGAAGGGGTAAATATAAATCAAGTGTGTTTTACTTTATTTCAAAAAAAAAAAACACTCTAAAGCAAGTAACATTTCAACAAGTTTTTAAGAATCATAGAATCACGACAAATACTTTTCTAGAAAAAATCTTGTTTTCAAGTCCTTCAACATTAATTGTCATGAAAACTTTACTAAGTTTGTTTTGCGTTTTCTCTTTCGTAATTTTTTTTTCATTAGTCCTAAGACAGGACCAGACAACTGGCTTCATTTTCCAGAAAAATATTTCTCTTTTTATTCCGGTTGCTCCCTGTTATAAATAATACATTAATTATTAACTCTGAAAAGCTTATCACCTTATAACATGCGATTATTTATCATTTATATTTAACATTTAGACAAATGTTTTATCAGTCAAAAATATAGCTCTGGATTCATTTTGATCAAATGCTTGTTTTAAAGAACATGTTTAGTTGAAACAGTTTAATCAAATTTTTCTAAAACACTTATTTTTTGGGTAATTTTTAATTTTTGCAGCTTTGTTAACTAAAGTATCCTAGATATTCATTTTGAACAAAATACTAACAAACAGAAGTATCCAAAGATTTGGTACTATTCTCAAGTACAATCAACATAATCAATATTATCATCCATGTCACACTTCGTGATTTCAGGCTTTCTCTTTGTATCATCCAGTGATTGTTCAATGCACTCGTATACTTTCCATATTGACAGGACTTGAAAACAAATTGAACTTAAATCCTATTGAAACTAATAATTTTGAAAAGATGCTTCGAAAAACAAAATATTCCATATCAAACTACATTGTTACCGACGATACTGACAACACTTTTTCTACCACCCTACAATCAGAACAATCACGAGCTGATCCGAAACTGGTTCTCGAAGTGGATTTAAAATTGTCAGGCCCTTTCCTAGCATTAGACTATCCTCAAAACATACACAATCAGAAAGTTTCGCAAAGTTCGGTAATTTTACACCGAATTTTCAACAGCTGAACGTTCGGTAATCAGTTCGGTAATTGAGTTAATTACCCATCGTTCGGTAATTGCTGAAATGTCAAACAATTACCGTAAACTGTCAACCAAATGGATCTAACGGATTGTTCGGTATTTTTTTTGTTTCTTTTCGTTTGGGTAAAATTCTGGATTTTCGGATTTCAAAAAAACAACAAAAATTCACAAAAATGAATATATATAATTCCAACCACTGCACAATTCGTCGAGTGCACCACGAATTACCCTCGAACGATTTGTGTTGGCAGCAAGTGGACAACTGATACAAAATTATTGTCTATAAGTAGACAAAAAGCTTTTAGTGGCTCTAATGTTTTAAAAACTTTAGCACCTTCCAGTTGTACGTGGTGAGCAGATTTTCCTCCAGACGGCTGGCTATGTCTGCCAGCCATTTTTGCTGGAATTCTGCCAGAATTCCTGCAAAAGTCTGGCAACAATGCAACAACCGTTTCTGGCAGAGAATATCGCCTAGCGGTTATTATCGGTTCTGTTTCTGTCGGATTCTTGCCATACAAGATTGCCACAACCGTTTTGAATCGGTTCTACATTTTTAGCGTCTTGGTCTTATTTTTTCAATAAAAAGTACATATGAAAGGCAATAAGTTATTGCCCTTCATATATACTACAGGGTCCGGCACTCGAAGTGTAACCAATTAAAAAGGCCATAAATTCAGTTTGGAAAATTACTTTTACTTAATTCAAAGTACAAAATGTGTAAAAATAATACAAAATTCAGAATCAATTCACTTTTACTCGATATGACCACCTTTTGCCTTGACTTGATGACTTGAGTGAGCGAAGGAGTTGCTTCGTTTGGCCGAATGTGATTTGCAGGTATTTTGGCCCACTCGCGGACAATAACTTTTTTCAGCGCCTCGAGACTGGTGTATCTTTTAGTTCGGACTTTGCTCTCCAAAATGGCACAAAGAGAATAATCCATTGGATTCGCATCTGGTGAATTCGAGAGCCATTGTGTGGACGTGATGAAGTTCGGAACGTTGTTTTTCAGCCATTCTTGGTTCACTCGAGCTTTGTGAGACGGTGCCGAGTCCTGCTGAAACGTCCATGGTCTGCCACTGAAATGTTTGTCTGCCCACGGCTTCAAAGCAACCTCCAGAATACTTTCCCGATAATATGTCGCATTTACCTTGACGCCAGGCTCGATGAAAACGATTGGAGAGCGCCCATCTGCGGTTACAGCGGCCCAAACCATTATCTGTTGCGGGTGCTGCCTCCTGGTGGCCAATCGATGACTCAAATTCTCGTATGAACGGTCGGTCATGTAAACCCTATCGTTTTGAGAGTTTACGAATTGCTCAATTGGAAAAAATTTCTCGTCAGAAAATACAATGTTCGGAAATTTTCCAAACTGAATTTATGGCCTTTTTAATTGGTTACACTTCGAGTGCCGGACCCTGTAATTATAGAACAAGTTTCTTGCCAATAACATTGCTTTCTCACTACCAAACATACCCATATTTCAATCTCATTTACCTCGTCTCAAGATTCGTTTTTGTATGTACGTGCGGGATTGACGAATATCAAAAGAAAACGAATAAAAAAATAAAAAGAAAAAAGAAGGAAGAGAGAAATAAACATGACACGTACGGCGAGATAATTACTCAATTTCGCCTGGACAATTTTGACAACAGCCGGAATGCAGCCAGCCTTCTGACGGTTGCCAGAATTTCTCACAAGCGGGCTGTACCTCAATTCATTCGAAGAATCCTTCAAAAAAATTTCGTTTGATTAATAGAAACACTTACTGAAAATTTTAATAACTGTTTGACAGTTAGCTTCACGACAATCAATTTTCATAGAAGTTCGGCTGTTGGAAAATAGTTTTACTATACGGACAGTACGAGTTTTACCGTATTCAGCGACTATTCAGGTTTACCGTATAAATTGTATATCTATTTACTGAATTCTGTAATGAAAATTAACGTAAAACTGATTGTCCGGTGAAAATTTGCATAATTATTGTAAAATATCGATTATTTCTATGGCTTACCGAAAGTTCTCGTCAAAAATATGACCGAACAAAGGAATTAAATCTTAGTGTATAGTTGCCATTTAATATGATTTTAAAATCCCACAGCTACTGTCATATTTTTAAACATCTTGGAACTTATCTACAGTAATAAATAAAGCAGTCAGTTTGATGCCATTCAGAACCCTCTCAGCAGGCCGTTCAATTTTGTTGATTTTTGAGCGCTTATTGAACGACATATTGCACGAAATATTTGTTCAATTTGCTGGAACGGTTTGTTGTTGTTTTTTCTCTTGCGAAAAAAGTGTGAAAATTAAGTGTTACCTTTACATAGAAAGAAAATTTGTTGTTATTCTACGTGAAGTAGAAGTTAGTTAAACTGTTAGTTTAAACAAATAAGTGGAGAAAACTTCAGAAATTCTGCAGTAAAACTAGTCCAACGGGGCTCCAACTCCTCATGTTAAAAATGGCTCAACAATGGACCTCTGTCTGCCGGGTTTGTTGAACGAAAAAAATGGCATTCGGTTCAACGGTCTGTTTCAAAATCGGCAAACGAAGGACCCGTGTTGGCCTCCCGTTGAACGATTGATTGGACTTTCATTGGACCAATGATCCAACGTATTGGACCAATGAAGGACCACCGTTGAACGTTTTTTTCTAAGTGGGAAGCGATTTCATTTACAGCTCTTTTGATTTAAAATTTGGCTGAAATTTGAAACGTAACAAATAAGCTGATTTTCAAAGAAGGGCGAATCTAACAGTTCGGCTGAAAAGTTCGTATCGTTTAATAGAAACACACATTTTTTTGCCAAAATTCGTTTTTATTATTCAACATAATTGCCATCAGAGGCGATACAGCGATTATAGCGCTCTTCCAACTTTTCGATACCATTTTTTAGTACGATTTGTCCTTTGCCTCAAAATAGGCCACAGTTTCAGCGATTACCTCTTCATTGCTTCTAAATTTTTTACCAGCGAGCATTCTCTTGAGGTCTGAGAACAGGAAAAAGTCACTGGCCAAATCTGGAGAATACGGTGGACGAGGGAGCAATTCGAAGCCCAATTCGTTCAAATACAGCATGGTTTTCATCGACTTGTGACACGGTGCATTGTCTTGATGAAACAAAACTTTTTTCTTCTTCAAATGAGGCGTTTTTTGAAATTTAGTCCTTCAAACGCTCTAATAACGCAATATAATAGTCACTGTTGATGGTTTTTCCCTTTTCAAGGTAGTCGATGAAAATTATACCACGCGAATCCCAAAATACAGACGCCATAACCTTACCGGCCGATTGTTGAGTCTTTCCACGCTTTGGGTTCGGTTCATCGCGTGCAGTCCACTCAGCTGACTGTCGATTGGACTCCGGAGTGAAGTGATGGAGCCATGTTTCGTCCATTGTTATATATCGACGAAAAAAATCGGTTTCATTTCGATATAACAGCTCCAAACACTGCTCAGAATCATCAATTCGTTGTTGTTTTTGATCGATTGTGAGCTCACGCGGCACCCATTTTGCACAAAGCTTTCTCATATCCAAATATTCGTGAATAATATGTCCAACACGTTCCTTTGATATCTTTAGGGTGTCAGCTATCTCGATCAACTTCACTTTACGGTCATTGAAAATCATTTTGTGGATTTTTTTCACGTTTTCACCGGTAACAGCCTCTTTCGGACGTCCACTGCGTTCATCGTCTTCGGTGCTCATATGACCAGTACGAAATTTTGCAAACCACTTACGAACTGTTGCTTCGCCCGGTGCAGAGTCTGGATAACACTCATCAAGCCATTTTTTGGTATCGGCGGCACTTTTTTTCATCAAAAAGTAGTGTTTCATCAACACACGAAATTCCTTTTTTTCCATTTTTTTCACAATAACAAAAGTAACTTCACTCAAAATGCAATATCTCACAAACTAATAATCAGACAGCTGTCAAATTTATACACGTATCTTTTGAAGGTTGGTACTAACTGAAAATGGTATGGATTTAATTCTAGTGGCGCCCTCTCATAGAAACGATACGAACTTTTCAGCCGATCTGTTAACATTGGCAGCAAATGGAGAAAAACGTCGATGAATGTTTCGACTTTGGTTTCAAATTCTATTCAGAAATTTTGGTATATTCTGAGATCAATTTTTGATTAGACGATGAACTGTTGGTTCATCTTTAAAAGGCATGCAAATTTTACCACTTTCCTTCTATATATACTGAATAAATCAACATAAAAGGAGTTTCGTCCTCTTTCGATTTGTTTACTTTTATGCTTCCTGTGTGAATTATGAAGTTACGCCCTTGCGTATTTTTCGTAGAGTTGGTTGGTTTTCGTGACTAAAATAAATCTGCGAGTAATTATATCGTCTCATTTACTATTTCCAGTAGTAAAAGGTTCGGAAACCATCTAAAACAAACATGATAAATAGTGTCGCCCTCCCTTACTAGCGATTGGAGTATCGCCCTGTGTGTTGACATGGAACACGGAGGGCGAAACTTACGTAAACAAATGGAATGACCATTTCGCCCTTCAGAGTTCTTTCAATTACAAATATTGAGATTTTTGTAGAATCCGAATTTTTAGGCAAAATTGTTGAATTTTTAAGCATTTATTGGTAGATGAGAGAAACTCGAATTGTATACTTTTGTAAGATTTGCCCATCTTTGAAAAACAGCTGAAATATGTTCATACACGGCACACACTTAAATTGGATTACTGATCTCAGCTGTTGAAATTTCGGAAAAAAAATTTCTACCCGAAGTCTCCGCAAAATATAATATAACGATTTGTTATGACGGTACCTTTCGGTACGGTTATCAATGAATGTTGTTTCTTTTAGCTGATCTTTCGGCGAAATTAAAATTTTCGGCTGTCAGGAGATGTAATAATTACTGAGTGAGTGTCTACACTCTTAAATTGGATTACCGATCTCAGCTGTACCAGGATAGGTGATTCTTTCATTCAAATAACGTTTCATTGCAGAAAAAATACTATAAATTTTTATAGTTTGCATTATCAATCCAGATTTAATGTTGTTACGATTTCCATGAAATATATCGTTGTGTAAAATCCAAATTTAATCATTTTTATAATTTTTTTCCCTGCGTGTACATTAAGATCTGCTGTCTACAGATAACAACAGCTATAATATCAATAACTCACTGTTTCGATCTATTTTTTCTGCGGTGTCGTATCTTTGAACAGATGCAAAAATATTGTATTCGAGCCTATCAAAATTCGCTGATTGAAAGTCCAGTAATCCTCAAAAAAATATGGCTACTCTACTAATAAGATGCCTATTGGTACAATAGCCCTATTCAAAATTTCACAGATTTGCGATGCGCTCATTCGGTCTTACACTCACACTTATTCGGTACCGTTTCGCGTCGATGCTGAGTCAAATAAGTGTGAATAGGTGCATAGAAATAACTGAAGAGATATTAGCATCCGTATACGGTACCATGCCTGTCTGGCACAGGCTCAGATATATCGGTACTAACATGTGATTAGGACATATCGTTGGATAGGCTTTTTGAAAGATACAAAAATATTATTGCTTATTACTCGAGTTTTAAGCATGAATTTCAAGTACATTGTGCACAATTTCGTAGATTGGGCCGCCATCTACAAGATTATATAGAGCATTACATTTTGTAATATTTGCAAAATATGCCCTTATCACATGTTTGTACCGATATGTGAGTCGCCCTTCCCGGTTCCAAACAAATAAACAAAGAAATAACGCGATACTTTATCTTTGGTCAATCGGTATTGTCAGCAGAATCACAGAGATCTTAGCATTGTGGTTAGAACGCATAGGGCAACAGAGGTATTTTGGCCCACTTTAGGATTGATTTTATTTTGGCCCACTTTGTACAAATATCCACCAAATGTTGTGATATCTTTGAAAAACCCTTCCGCAATAGGTAATTTATTATGATAAGCATCAAATTGATGCAACATGGGTTACTTAACATGGATAAAATCAGATAAAATCGATAACGTTTGTTAGGTGGGCAAAAATATATGAAGTGGCCAAAATACCTCTGTTACCCTAGGTCTTGTTCATTCAGTATTGAAATGTTCTTCTAGAAGGTAATAGTGCAGTGGTTATTGAAATTTTGTTTCGACATTTCCAGTGGAGCTCTCAACGTGTGAGGATGTTGTTTCGCACTAGTGCGATGAAATTTTGTGTATTTTTCGCGACTTTTTGCGTCCTAGAGTGAATCAGTGTTGCGACGCCGCGAAACTATCATCGGGAGTTACTTTAAAAGACATTACAATCGAAATAAATAAAAGAATCGAAATTAAAACCACAATGGAAATATAACCTATAAAAATTAAAATTGAAAAACACATGTGAATAAAACCGCAATCGAAATTAGAACATAAAATAAAATAATAATCTAACAATACACGGGCAAGATGGGCCATCACTGGCCTTAGCCTATCACGTTAGTGACACAGCAAAGAAAAAAAAATTTTGTTTCTCGAATGAATTCTGAATACATAAAATTTCAAGCAGAAATCAGTGCCGTATGATTATTACTAAGATTTATTTCGGTTTTTTTTCAGATTCACTCAAAAGCCAACACAATGGAATCTACACCACCTAGCAGCTCGATGCTAGTTCCGTGTTTCACTGCAATTGGAGTTGGTTCAATAAAACTGATTCAAAAATTGTCAAGAAATTACCATCTGGTCGCAATCAATATAGCTCATTCGATACTTCATTCGAGAGCTCAGCGATCAAAAACCGATACTACAGGGGCTCGTGACGATACATTTCTGACATCTCATCGGCCAGCGTTAATTTTGCTTATCAAACTTGAAGTAATTATGAAATTTACATTATAAACTACCAATAAAAATAACTGTATCTGGGGAATACTATTTTCAAAAGTTTTGCGTTTTCACTACACCTTCCACTGTTTTTTAAAATGTTTTGCAACAAATATCAACTATAGTTGCAAATTTCGACGAACCGAAACTCGCCCTCTTGGCTTTTTAAATGGGTTCACACATTATGTATATATCAAGCATCCAATTTTTAAGTGTGGATAATTACATTAGAGTGCTGTTCATGAAATTCGTAAGCTGCTTTAGCCAAATCGTAATGTTTGGTTGTGCGATATTCACAATCTATACTCAACATGCTTGTTCCGTTCGTTAGAATACAAAATCACAATCTCACTAAATTCCATTATGCTTCAGAGAAATTCCAGAAATTAACAACAAACAGATGGTAAAGTCAAACAAACATCAGATTTTATTACACTCATTTTCATACGACACATTGATTCGGACGAATTTATATTTTCAGAGTTTATCAAAGCGTGCACAATTGAATTTAAAACGTTCTATTTGATAAATAGTGTATGCTCAAGCAACTGTAAAGCCCCAGATAACAGATATACAGGCTCGAACATTTTTTTTCAAAATCCTGTGCAATTTTCAAATTTGCTATACGTTGAAAATACTACTGACACCTTCTCGACTGTTCGCCGCGATCTTTCAAAACGTTCCACTTCGTTCCGGGACGATAACAAAATTTTCCTGCCTGTTATAGAAATATTCCAACTACAAAAATTTTAACACTTATCACACGATTTTCCTAAGTGTTGAAGACAAACAAAACTAAACTTGTCATTTTAACAACAGTCTCAGGTGAAAGCGGTACCCAAATCGTTGTGGCACCCTGTGTCGATGGTGGTGACATATGCAAGTGTTCGCCACGCTGATTGAGCAAATTTTATACACAGTTCATATTGAAACTCTATCTTTTAAATATATAATTTATATTTAGGGATCAATACAACCGATCATCTCAGGGTAATAGTATATCATTTATGAAGTCAAAAAAAGTGGTAATTGCTTGTATGTAATACACCATAGTTATATTAAGTAAGTTCAAATACCTAATTCTAAACCCTAATTCTGAATCTAATCCTACCTTAATTCTATATGGTTAGTAAATACAGTTTTACCGACGACACGACCAGGCACTCCGAAGAAAAATTGGAATAAAATGTGTCTGTGAGTGATTTTCCGTCAGTTACCACAAATATAGCGACCCCTTGATAATGATAAAATTAATATTTTTAGGCAACACTGTTCTGGTTGCTATGCGTTATTTGTCAAGAAACCGCAATTATAGAAATAAACAAACAAATAGGAAAAGTATCCCGATCCATTGTCAGTATCCACGAAAATGCAGTCATGTATTTCCAAATCTGTTGCAACACAAAACGAAACTGAATTTTCAATCATGTATATTTGCTAATAATCAAGTAAAATTACTGTTTCTAGAACTCGAAAAAAAGGTGGAGCAGGATGTTTATTTCGTCTATTATGCATTCAATTAAGACCAAAAATATTATATCGTAACACTAGAAGAACCCTCACAGAAGTTTAAATCAATGGAAAAAGAACGATAATGAAATTCTTGCGTTCTGTGATGTCGATTTGAAACACCATTATTAAATTTAAGCTATTTTCAAAGATCCTTTATACATTGAGTCAGTAACGAAAAAATGCATTTATTTATGTTATTTCTCTGCTAAATCATGCTAAAAAACTTGATTGTTATTCATGAAGATTTTTATTGAAGAGGCGTTTCAAGTCTTCTCAAGAGAATTTTACAAGAATTATCCAGATGTCATACTAAAACTATTCTAGGGTTAGCAAAAGTCATAAAACAAAAGTTTGTCTCAATGGCGTGAAAAAATAGTAATACTGACGATACGATCTGCTTATAGGAAAGTCTTAGTCGCATAATTTGAATATATTATGAAAACTATGTAATAGTTACAATACATTATTGAATGTTTCTAATGAAGATGGTGTGAGATGCCGATGTAGTTGATTGGTAACTGCTATGCTATCAAATTTCCGGTGCATACAATTACTGGTAGTGCAAATAAAATGATATATATCGGTATCGCAAAAACATAGCGCTTCACTTAACTTTTAAGGGCCGACTCTTGTTCTTAGGTACAGTGGTAAAATGCGCGACTGGTATATCGATTCGGAGTTAGTTTTGTTTATCTACATAAACATGCCTTTGAACAACAGTATCCAAGGTATCTGTTATTCGAAATCAATAATTTATCAAATCGAGTTGCCAGTTTTAACAAATTTTCGAGCAATTTCGTTTTGACATTTCGAGTTACTGAGGGGTAGTCAGATTTGCGATACAGTTTTAATAGACGAGTGGCAGGTCGTGTCGTCGGTTTTACTCACGTTAAACCTAGTGTGTAGTGTGTGATTTGTGTGAGGGCCCCTTGCGATCGCTGGATCCACCGCTGCTTCTTACCGCTTACCGCTGGTCCTTGAGAATGGCGGGTATCATAGATTCAGGTGATCTGAGCCTGGTCGATGATGGTCTAACCGACGACACGACCAGGCCCTCCGAAGGAAAATCGGAATGAAAAGTGTTCGTGAGCGATTTACCGCCAGTTACCACAAATATAGCGACCCCTTGACAATGATAAAAATAATTTTCTTGAGCAACACTGTTTAAGTTGCTACGAACTAGTTACCAAGGAGCCTCATAATAAATAAACAAACCATTTGAGAAAGTTTTGAAACAGTATAATTATTTTCAATTGTGTGCCATCAGTGGCAAATTAATAAAAAAGCAAGAATATTCTGAAGAAATCGAGAATGTACGTAGCTGTACGAGGTGTCGCGAGCCATTGGACTTGTCCCTCTGGGGATGTTCAACGTGACTGGTGACTTGTAAAAGCCGAAGGAGCTTGGCGTCTACAAGTTCAACTGTTTGGATTTGCACTAGCCGAACTGGGACTGGAGCTGGGTGCCCAATATCCAAATCTAACACTAGATGTAGTTCTATGACAGACATGCGTCATCTTCTATCATCATAATCACTATCCAGTAGCTCTACCTGTAATTTAGTGTTATCAAACTCATTCATAATGCCGGTCATTCTTTTCAGGAATATTCAATCGAGTTTTCGAAACATCACCATAGCTTAATATATTGGAATTTCGTGCCAGTCTGCACGAAACAAACGAAGAAATCCGATATTCTTGACATTCGACTACTCCAACAGGTTCCAGACACCTTACGGGAAATCGTAGTTATTGACTATTTTCTGCTTGAGAATAAATTATCAAATTATTTGAATGCATTTAAGAACTTATAATTTTGATCAGAGGAGCTTGATTCCCGCACTTTTCAAGTGTCTTTCATGTTCATCAAATTCTACAAAGCGCTTTGCGAAGGTCTTCAAATAACAGAACAGAAGTAGAGGAGTTTCTCGAATGTCTAAAATATGCCGGCGTATTGTTTTACAACATGTACGCTGATCAGCAACGAGGGTTGAACGATTTGGAACAAACTCAGAAGTGGCAAATATACAAAGATTTGTGGAACAATTGAAATAATTGTACTTTCAAAAATCATTAGAAAAGGGCAAATATGAATTCGGTGTATTTGTACCTGTATATGAAGTGCGATTCTGGAATGGATTAAAACATAAAGCTCAAAGTTTAAAGTATCTTTGATTTGCTGCACTCGAATTTCATGCATCTCGTAGAATAGTTCAAATATACCAGATCGATTCAGTTTGATCATTCATATTTCGATAATGAATTTCGATGATTGGACTGATAAAAAGTTTCGCAACAGAGGTACTCCATACAAAAGATCTTGGTCACATACGGAAACCTGATTGCGCTGGATTTTTCATATGTTCGAGCCCCAGCTGAACTAATCGATCCACTGCCGCCGAGACGTCTAATGATGCTGCAGAACTTGTAACTTGCCGCGAAATAAGGATTTCCCACTCGAGGCAGTTAGTTTTGTTTACATTCCTCAAGTCTTCAATAAGCGGTAACCAAGGTTTCGATAATTGTTATTCAAAATCAATAATTCGTCAACTTGTGTTGCCAGTTTCAATAGTTTTCCAGGTGATTTCATTTTGACATTACCAGTTACTGAGGGGTACTTAAATTTGCGATACAGTTTCGATAGACGAGTGGCAGGTCGTGTCGTCGGTCTAACTGTCGTTCCCGTACTCTCCGTAAGGTCGGAGCTGGACGAGGCTTTGGGTGGGCTGAGGTCTCGGTTCAATTCCGAAATACATCAAAAGTAAATCCGAAATAAATCCTCAGTGATGCCGTCTGAACACTGTATACTGCTTGGCTTCGTTCTGTTTTGTCCGTTTTGTCCAACGCACTGAACCACAAACATTCGAGCATTTCAATTCGAGTAAAATCTTAATTTCCTTATCGTAGTGATGATATTCTGATCGATAATTTGCGGGGAAGTGCTTTAAATGGTACTGAATGAACAAGTAGTTTGTAATATCCATTTTTTTTTAGCCATTCTCCTTCATTGTTTTGGTTTTTGCAGAATGATGCAGGCCACAGTTTCATGACGTCATAGCAGAGAGCCGGGTAAAACTGTTGTTTTTTATAACATTTTTTTTAACCCGGCTTTAACCTTTTTGGTCATTCACCGAAGGGGTCTGTAAAGCTTGATTTTTTTTTACAATATCATTTTTAGATAAATTTTTCGTAAATGTTTGATGGAAACTTGAATTCATTTTTAATTTTCGATTTTATGCTATCTAGTAGAAAGTTTAGCAATTTATTTTTCAGTGCATCTGAATTAGATTGCGCTATACAAAATAAACACAACTAAATATGATTTGCGGAAAAGCAGTTTTCGGAACAAATAACGAGTCTTACGACAATATGCCGTATCTAGCGCATTTGGCTTCTTGAAACAAAGACTTCTATTCCGCTAAAATACTAATAGAAGGTATGTTTATCTTTGTTTTGCAACAAATGGAATATATGTTAGTTGCTGATGGAGTCTGTTAGTGCAAGGGAACTGAAACCGAAATATTTTCCACAAGCAATTTTCTGAAAAAATGCTAAAGTTTTCGCTTAGAATTTCGCATTTCGAAACAGAAATCTCTAATTTGTTTCTTTTCAACTATATAGTTATAATTGGTCAAATCCGGAAAAGTGCGATGGAACTTGTCATGCTAGTTTATTTGTTATGTCACGATACCCAAGTAGCAAATGTAACTTATTGAACTTTCAATATGTTTTACAATTGATTTAGAAATGTTATTTATGTTAGATATGTTTAGAAATATATATTAAAATTGGTTGTTCAACTTATCACTGTTAAGTTTCACAATACTACCGAAAAAATCACTGTAGAACAACTTTAAGTGCATCTAAAACAATTGTGCAGTAAATCACCAACTTGTTAATGTTTCACTAGAAGATCTACAAAAAATTTCACATCGTCATGTAAAACGGGAGTCACTATAACAATTGTGCAACTTATCAAAAACTTTCCAAACGGCTGTCATAATTGTACCGGGCACAATATACGTCGAAATTTCTATAAATCTCTTGTGGAAGAAAAATTAGTGAAATGATTTATTCTCTCCGCAAGACAAAAAATGCACACGAACTGGCCAAAATAATACCTACAGTGCGTATCACAAAAGTCGGGCCCTCTATGATAAATGACTACACTGTATTGTTGTTTAATTCAACTAGAAGATTAAAACTGATAAAAAACAGAACGTAGAGAATTTCTTTCCGAAATATTAAAATGTTAATGTTTCCTGTTATTTAAATAATATATGTCATTACGTTGGGTGAACCATTTTCTATTCAATTCAATGTTACAATCGATGTCATATTGGAAAATATTCAAGAAAAATCATTTCGAGATTTTTCAGGTTTAATTACACATTAGTTTGATCAAAATCGTCTGAGAATTTTAAAGAATGTTCGAATACACGTATTTTAAACACCATTCCGATGATTCTCATTAAAAATAATAGACTATTATTTTCACAGAAATTTGTGTACAATCATCGAAACACGTTAATTTAAAGGCGCTTGAAAATTTCGGGCGTACGAATACATGTTTCACCATAAAAATGCAGTTCGTTGTCGATTTTTTATTTACAAAAACACAAAAGATTAATTCTAAAATATGTGCATTATCATTTTTCATGTGCAGATTATTTTACAAGATCCATGTTTGTGTTGAGAGCAGTTGTATTGAAAATCAAATGTGAAACTTATATATAAGAAATTATGTTTGTTATGTTTTTGTAAACGTCATTCCATTTCTTGTTTACATTACGTAGTAGATTGCACGAGTTTCACAATTGTTTTTTCGCTGATTTTATTACTGCCTTTTCGATAGGATCTACGCATGAGTTTTTGTATCAGTTGCACAATCGTTGTGAATAAATGTTCGTAATAACGGATGAACTTGAAAGTATGTTGCACAACTCAGAAAAATTGCGCTTTTTCCATAACACAAAAGTTACTACAACAGTGATGTTAACTAACTTGATAAATTATACAATCAGTAGAAATATACAGGACAGCAACTTAACATGCAACTTGGGTAATAAATCTAATTAATCCCACATTATCGAAATGGCGGAATGCGTAATGAATTCTAACTCGACTGCATGATTTTTTAGTGCTCGATCGGTTCAGTGCTAGAATTTTTGCCTGAATTGGCTGCTCGATCAACCCAATTGACAGTGACATTATAAATGTCATTGAATATTCGCTCATTTTATGAGTGTGTTAGAGTCTAAGACAAGACCTGACAACTGGCTTCTTATTCTTCCTTCCGTATCATCCTTCTCGCCATTTTCGCCCTGTGGAATAAATACCAACGTATCGGCTGCAGTGTAGCCATATTTACAGATTTTATAATAACTTTATGTTAAGAAAAAAATATTTACTAAATTTAAATTTTTAGACTCGGTTTTTGATTTGAAATAAACATGCAAAATGTTTTGGTGAATGCATTTTTTATTATATATTAACGCTTAAAAACAATTAAATGAGCTTTGATGACAAATATATCTTTGCGTTCAAAATCGAATCCATTGTTGACGTATTACCGGATCTTTTGGAAACCGGAAAAAGTCAAGTTTGGATAGAAATGCTTAGTGCGACCACAGTGTGAAACACAACAGTTCATTCTTCTCGTAAAATTAAACACACTTTCGAGTTTACACTAATTCAACTATTTTTTTTGGTTACATTTTAATTCACTAAAAAGAAAAACGGCTTGATGCTGATTTTAAATACATAGTGCTGCCACTATAAAAATTTATTACAAATGAGATTGAAAATATGTGAAACATTCTGTGAAAATTTTCATTTTTATTGTTGAGCTAAAATTATACATTTTAATAAACTTGTTTTCTGATTTTCTGTATACTTGGCATCATTGCTCGCGTACCCTGCAAAAGTTTTTTCTTTTCACAATGTGAGGGTAGCAACATCAAAATCAGCCAATCAGAAACTGGTCCATTTTGGAACAAAAGCAGCCCCCCCAGGTGTCAGGTCTTGTCTTAGGTTAGAGTGAAATTCAGGCGCCTTAAGCCATTTCACTACACTATAGCTAGGGGAATGGATGATGCTGACTAAGGTAGGCCGTTTTGTTAATTTCCAGCGATTTTCAACAGTTTATGTTGGAATTCGAAGAAGAACTGGTTATTTACTAGTTCTGTATATCCGAAAGACATTTAAATTTGTATATTCAGTTATGTAATGTTTTCATTTAAAAATAAACTGAAAATTAGCACGAAAACGTGCAAAATCGGAAAAGAAGAAGAAGAAGAAGAATCGGCTGCGAAGTCTGTTGAAACAGAAAGGCCAAATTCCACAAAAGGAATGTAATGCCAGGACTTTGCTTTTTTTTCATTTCATTTACCTGGTTTCAAGACTCGTTTTTATTTTTGAATGTACATGCAGGATTGACGAATATCAAATGAAGTCGAACAGAAAAAAAGAGTGATCTTGCAAGACGTCATGTGGCGTAAGGTATAACACAATTTCGCCTGCAAAATGTTGACAGTTGCCGGAATGTTGCCAGACTTCTGCCGGCTGTCAGAATTTATCACAAGCTGGGTACTGTGCACTGCCCTTGCAGTACGATTCAGATGGTCCCTCACCGTCACCGGAACGTCAGCTTCCGTCAAAATTAGTTTAAAGTACGATTCAGACGATCCTTCTGTCACAGTCAACCTCCTTCACGATCAAAATTAGTTGCATGCATTCTTTTGGAGACATTCACACATAACGTCATGGTGACGGTGACGGTGGCGGACCGTCTGAATCGTACTTAAGCCATTCCATTTTGCAATCGTCCCCACATTATCAGATCCGAATGGATTCCGAATCGGCGAGAAATTCCATGTGGAAATCGTGTGGAATTCCGAATCAATTCCAACTCCAGTGCAACAACCGATTCCGAATGAATTTCGCCTACAACCGGTTGATTCAGAAATCTGTCGGAATTAAGTGAGAAGATGCGGACTGAATTTTAAATTCGTCTTCTTCTTCTTCTTTATTTTTAAACGAAAACATTATATAACTCAATATACAAATTTAAATCTTCAGAACTAGAACTAGTAAATAACCAATTCTTCTTAAAATCCCAACATAAACTGTTGAATTTGCTGGAAATTAACAAAACGGCCTACCTTAGTCAGTATCATCCATTCCTCTAGCTGGAGTGTAATGAACTGGCTTAAGTCGCCTAAATTTTACACTAACACATTCATGAAATGAGCGAATATTCAATGACATTTAAGGACTATTCACACATTTCAGTTCCGTGGCGGTTCAGTGAAAGTGCCTTCAGTGCGACGTCAGTGTTCTTTTTTTATCGGAACCCTTCCGTTCCGTTTCCGTCCTGTTTCCGTTCCGGCACAGCCAATGCAATGACATACCGACTTCAGTGAAAATAAAAAATATCGGTGACGACGAATTTGAGTTTGCCGGACGGACGCTACACTGACGGCGAGCTGCACTGAAACAGCAAGGTGCCGGATAGGTGTGAATGCGCGCATAGAAAACGAATGAATAATATCAGTATCCGTGCACGGTGTCGTGCCGGCACTGAACCGGACCGGATATGTGTGAATAGTCCTTTATAATGTCACTGTCAATAAGGTTGATCGAGCAGCCAACTCAGGCGAAAATTCTAGCACTGAACCGATCGAGCACTAAAAAATCATTCAGTCGAGTAAGAATTCATTGCTCATTCCGTTATTTCGATCATATGGGTCAGTGTGAACGTCGGAACGAGCGGTTCGGAAGCGGCAATCCCAATAATAAAAACAACCGGCTGTCCGCCTGCTACTTGTGAAGATGCGTTTCGTTTTCGATTGCGAGTTAGTTTGGTCAGCGGCTAGTCCAAAACTACCTGTCATCAGCAACTTTTCGTTTGTTTAGTCTAGTACATGGTTGAGTATGGTTTTTCACTTATCAGGTCAAGCATAAGGGCTCATTATGCTGAAGCTATCTCTACTCATTTTCGATTCGACACACTGTTTGGTGCTGTCCGCAAAATAGCCCTCTGCCAAAACCGAAATTGCAAACCCGGATGGATGAACAGGATGTTTCGATTATCCGCTTACGAAATACTCCCGATAAGGACCAAAGAGGCTTCAATGTTGCTCGCATATGAATGCAATCGAATCCTGCTGATCTCGACGATGTTCGTTTCCTGTTTCCAGCCACGGGCTAGATATAATTTCGGAGGTTTGTATGTTACACATCTTGTGCAACGATGCTATACAAACAGTACGTTTCATTTTATTGGATTGAGATCCTTGCCAGCTGGGGCGAGAAGTGCGGTATCATGGCTGCGTTGTCGTCGATAAGCATTCGGGAAACTGTTTACTTCACTCTCCGACAATTTGTATTGATTTTGCTGGCCAAAACGAGCCAGTTGCGCCAGCGGTGGTGTTAAATCCTGCAGCGGATAAAACTTTGGGCAGGGTTTAATTTCCCATCAGGCGTCCATTGATAGCCAACACCGCCGTGTTTGTTTCCGCTGTAAAAGGGCTGTAGCATGAAGCGTCAGCTGTTACACTTCATACCAATAACTGACCAGGAGCCGATGGTCCCTGTCCAGTCGACCGGATAATGGTACGATAATATGCTCACTGATGTTGGTCTGTCATCAAGCACCGCTACACGAGTATGGTTTTTCGAGGTCGCATCCGCAAACGGCGATCAGTACCGCATAAGCATAGGTCAACCGGGTGCACAATGTAGATTAAAATTTGATTAACATTTACCACTTCGGTGTTTCACCTGTTTGCTCAGCACTTCAGCGCCAGGATGAGGAAGAATATATCGAATAACACGTTCTCTTCTCACATTTTGGTGGTGTGACCATTGTCGACGGCAGTGATGGCGGCTAGTCGATTGTGACAATCGCATAAATATTTCAAAGGGAAATGTAACTATTTTAAAGCACGAATTAAACGGAAATGTATTATTTAAAAATGCTGATGCCATCCAATCCGTCTGGTTATCGAAGCTGTTGGTAAATACCGACACAATCCGACTTCGTCTCATCGAAACCTCGTGGCGTTGTTCAATCGAACGCAATGTACGAACAACCATCACACAAGTGTTGGGTCAATGTTTATATGGACGAATTTGCCATCGCTTATCGCATCGTCTCGTCTAGCCACGAAACGAAACAAAAAACTTGGGAAATTATTTTTCCAAATTCAATTAGTGACAGTGCTAACGTGGTTATATTGCAATTTAAAATGATTAAAACATCACTGTTTAAATTAACTATCCATTAACTGAGGTAGAATATTCAAACAATATACGAGGAACGATTGTATCGGAACCGGAAAGGCATAATGCTACCTTCTGTGACAACAAACTTCAATGTATCAGGGCTGAATTTTAAATTTTACTTTGTTAGAGCCAGAAAAATTGCTTCTTGGTCGTAGAATGATGAACTACTTCTCCCGGAATTGCCGTTTATGGAGAAATTCGTTTATTTTATCTTGGAATTTCTGAAACTTTTCCTTTATAATTTTCTAGTCATAGCTAACGAAAGAGAGATTGAACAAAGACAAAAGAAATTGCGAAATCAAGATCCATAATACCTATACTCTTTAGACCGAACTCGATCCTGTAAGCCATTTTCAGAAACTGCAGAACTCATTTGTTAATTGGACTATTTTAAGCAGTTAGTGGGATAATTGTTTTAAAGTAAAGTGAATTCCAAATGGTTGGCACAGTTATTAAATGACGTAATATAGGTCCCAAAATGATCCTCAGCCTCTTGTCCAGTAACTACAATTTATACCTCCCCGCGGTGCCGGATGGGGTACGAGCAACCATAGGAAAGATCAGGTAACTAACCCCGGTATGATCTTGGTCGTATGCTGACAGGGAAGGGGGGCTTGTCTCTTCTTTTCAGAGAGCGAGCGTATCCAAGCGTTTGTTCCCCAGGTTAGAGGCGGTTTTACACAGCGTCTGTTCTCTATGTTAGGAGCGATTGATTACCGTCCTTATATCAGCGTGAGACTCTAAACAGGGTTAACACGATGGCCTTCCTGCGAGTTGGTGCAAGCCTAACAAACCGCCCGTAGAAAAGAAGTTAATAAATCGGTAACGACCTAGCCGACGAACAAGGAACTACAATTGGAAACTTGATACATGGAACTGCAAATCGCTTGGCTACGGCGGCAAAATACGACCGAATGCTTCATAATGAGCTTCAAATTCGCGGCTTCGATGTAGTAGCATTGCAGAAACTATATTGGACGGGACAGAAGGTGTGGAAAAGCGGACATCGAGTGGCAACCTTCTATCAGAGCCGTGACACAACCAACGCGTTAGGAACGGGATTTGTAGTGTTGGGTAAGATGCGCCCATGCGTGATTGGGTGGCAGCCAATCAGTGACAGGATATGCGTATTGAAGATCAAGGGTCGCTCCTCCAATTATAGCATCATCAACGTGGACTGTCCACATGAGACGAGACCCGATGATGAGAAGGAACCATTTTACGCGCAGCTGGAACGAATCTACGACAGCTGTCCACGGCGGGATGTAAGACTCGTCATCAGCGAAATAAAAGCTTGGGTAGGCCGGGAGACAATGTACAGACCAGTGATCGGGCTGGAGAGCCTTCACGTGGCAACAAACGACAATGGCCAACAATGCGTGAGCTTTGCAGCCTCCCGAGGAATGGTAGTTCGAAGCACCTTCTTCCCCCGCAACGAAATCCATAAAGCCACCTGGAGATCATACGGAAAATCAAATAGACCACCCTCTCATTGACTCCGCACATACCGCAGTGCTAACATTGATTCTGACCACTATCTTGTCGCGGTTTGTATTGTATACCCCTCGCAGATGAATCCTGGGACTCAATCTCGAGCAGTTACGTAGCGTTAGTACTGCCGAGGAATACGCGCATCACCTGGAGCTAGTGCTACCAACAGAAGAGCAACTTGGCCCGGCGAATCTTGAAGAGGGCTGGAGGAATATAAGGTACGTCATAATTAGCACTGCAGCAACGGTACTAGGTACGAGGTTATCGAATCGAGGAAATGACTGGTTTGACGGTGATTCCAACAGTTGGTCGAAGAGAAGTATGCAGCAAGGGCGAACACCGCGCGAGAGCGAACGAGGAACGATAAAAACAGATGCGGAACAAAAAGAACTGGGTTTTCCGATGTGCCACCAGGAAGACCAAAATCGCGAAGCGATGAAACAGCTGTATCGCACAAATGATACAGGGAAGTTCTATGAGAAGGTGAGCCGCTCGCGTAGAAGCCACACGCCACAGGCCGAAGTGTGCATAGATAGCAGTGGCAACCTTTTCACGAACGAATGTGAGGTGATCGACAGTAGTATGACGCGCATCTGAATGGCGAAGAACAAGATACAGAGCACGCTCAGCCGACCTCAGATTCCCAGCACCAGATCTGTCGGAGATAAGTGAGGAGAACGGCAAGCTGAGCAACAACAATGCCACGGGCAATTACCAATTGCCAGGCGAACTGCTCAAAAAAAGAAGGAGACTCACTGGCTTGAGCGCTGCACTGGATGATTTATAGGATTTGGGAGGAGGAGATTCTACCGCATGAATGGATGGAAGGAGTGGTGTGTCCCATCTATAAAAAGGGTGATAGCTAATGCTAATGAATTCATAGTATCCATGAATACAACGTATCCATGCATCACCTATTCATTTACTTCAAAGCGACGTATAGCGTCGTATAGTGAAAGCATACGACGCAATCCATCGAGAATAGGCATACGACGGAAAGGAAATTGTCTCTTGTTTAATATTGCTTTGGAAGGTATAATTCGAAAAGCGAGGATTGACACGAGTGATACGATCTTCGAATGTCCATACAGCTTTTTGGCTTCGCTGACGATGTTGACATTGTGACACGTAAGCTTGAGAAGATGATGGAAACATACATTGGACTGAAAGCTGAAGCTAGGCGTATCGGGCTACAAAATATATGAGAGGAACAGGCTCTAAAGAAGAAACACTACGCATCCCACCATAAATATGGATAGACGGTGACGATATCGAGGTGGTTGACGAGTTCGTGTATTTAGGCTGAAACTCAGAGGCGTATTTTGGCAGGAAATCGAGCGTACTTTGGACTCAGAAAAACGCTCATTAGACCGGTTGTTTTCTAAGGACACAAGATCTGGACTATTTTGCCAGAGGATCGACGTGCTCTCATTGTTCTCGAAAGAAAAGTGCTGCGGACCATCTATGGAGGAGTGTAGAAGGAATACGGAATGTCTAGATGGCGTATAAACCATGAACTCATCGTACGGAATCTTGTGTTTCTTGAATCCGGTTGGAACAAGAAGAGGAGCGCAGCGAACAAGATGGATCGATCAAGTGGAGGCCGATCTACGAAGCTTCCGTGCCTTGAGTGGCTGGCGACGAACAGTATCTGACAATAATTTATCAGGCCTTTTTGACGGGCAAACTCATCGCTTCAAACATCAGAAATGCAGAAGTAATAAATGTGCGGTTGTGCTAATTACAGATCTAGAATCCAGGGTTAGAATCTAGTTCCATAACTAAGCTTCAGACAAAGAGATTTTTTGAGGGAACGGAGAGGGTACATACCAGAGATGCCAGGTAAAAATTTCAAATATCTGCAGACAGGGTCTGTAAATCTGAAAAAAAATCTGCAGTCAGCAAGTATGTCTTGCTGGCAGCAATTTCTCTATAAAGTATGGCGAGCAAAAAAAAAAGGTCGCGGAAATTACAAAAGTCTGTAAATAATGACAAAAGTCTGCGAGAATTTCAAAAGTCTGTTAAAGTCTGCGAGAATTTCAAAAGTCTGCAAAAGTCTGCACAACAAAAAATGTCTGCAGTACTATACCCCAAATCTGCAGATTTACAGACAAATCTGCAGACCTGGCATCTCTGGTACATACACTAAACTTCGTACGATAATTTTTTCATGTTTGACATGAGTTTTGAACAGCCGAACTACCGATATCAGCACAAATAGATATAACATCTTTGATTTAAACTTGACTGAGTTAAAAAAAAATCAGTTCAACCATTTCTGAGAAATCGACGTCCGTTTCGTTTTGTCATTTGTTACTATTTCTGGTAGTTCCTTAACCGGAAACTGATGATCGGTGTAGTTAAAGCCGGTTCGTTTGTCCAACTAACAAGATTTAAATTTAAATAGCTAATTTTACAACTTAATTTTATCTACACCTGAACCAAAATTCTGGACCAGGATTCAGGAACCAAAACGGGATTCGAGAACTAAAATCGAAACATGGAATCTTGTCAAAAAACCATTTCCAGAATCCAGGATTAGGACTTAGTTCCATAGTCATAGTTTTAATTCCTTCGTCTGTGATCTGGTACTAATTTCTGAAACTGAACTGTAGAACAAAGATGAAGCAGAACTCAAGCTCTGAATTCAGTTCTAGGATCTTGTTTCAGAATTCAATCCAAAATTTCGCTCCCGAATCCAGTTTTCAGAAGCTGAATGCGACCTGAGCGTTTAAGGCTTTATACTACGCAAAATGTCTGTTTTTTGCTGCTGTTGGTGGAAGGTTCTCACAACCACAAGAAGAAATAATAGACTCTCGACCATGCTTTACCTATTATACTTGTCCAGTTGAGCATCGCGGATATAAGAAAGGCAATCAAGCGTTATGAGTATTCCTCATTGTTTCCAAAAGTAAAAGAAACTAAATTTTTGAGTTATTTACGGTTATCTCACACTGTTGGAAATTTAATCAGAAATTGCTGATATTTCTGATGACTCCATAGTACGATTTTAAAAAAGTAAGAAATATTCACTTCAAAACAAACTCGTAACTTCGGAAATACGCATAAAAAAGTTTTTAGTGTGATGGTTTAAAGTTTTAGCAAAAAGCAAAATTTTATTGTTCATTAGCGCCCACATATGTCAAACATTCGAACTAAACTGCGTTACGAGAATTAGTGAGGACTCTGCGTAGAACAATGCTGCCAACTATACCGATTTATCGGTATTTATACCGATTTTTGAACTCGATACAGGAATACATACATGCTCTTTTAAAATACCGATAATTCAATTTTACTACCATGCCCTAGCATAGGAATTGGACGGTATTTTTGACTCCCTAAGACGTCTTTGCCGGGCTGTTACTATGAGAGTCTGTAGTCCGTACTAAATAGATTTTCCGAGATGGATTTTTCCACCAAATACAATTTTTTGAAAAAAAATAGTTCGCAGCTCTGGCGTAGAATCTCTAATCGGTAGTAACATGTGATTAGGGCATATCGCACGATAGGCCCTTGCGAATGTTACAAAATATAATGCTCATTGCTCGGCTCTGCAACCACCATTTACACAATAATCGATTTAATCTCGTAGATAGAAACCCAATCTACAAAATTGTGCGCAATATGCTTGAATTTCATGTTTAAAACTTGAATAATGAGCATTATTTTTCGTAACCTCAAAAGGCCATATCGCACGATATGCCCTAATCACATGTTATGCTTATGACAGACATGTGATATCGGTATCACTGTACATCATGAAATCACATGTCTGTCACCCTGAATCACGGTGGTATCACGCGAGCATCATGATACAACGGTGATTTCCGTACTACGGTCACTAATCGTTGTACTGCGCAAAATCACATCACTGTTAACTGCTACCAGCGCCATTGGCGAGCGATGGTGAACTCATGAAACAATATTTTCTTCGCCTGAGCATCAAATAATAAACAACCATCGTCATATTTTGAAAAAAATCTCGGTAAAATGCTAACAAGCATCATAAAACTTATATATTTTATCAACGTTGTAGCATATTTTCAAAATGCAGTCAAACCAAGAAATGTTAATAAATTTGGTGAAGTTTTGAAATACAAATAAGGAAAATAATATATTCATATTTGCACATAAAACCAACACAATTGAGTAATTGTTTTCTATTCAATAACAAGTAAATTTATTGTTTCAATGGATTTGAAAATATAATGATTCATCATATGAATGCACATGTGGTAATAATAAACGATAAATATCCAATACATCAATAAACCAATTGTGTATTCATCCTGTTTATTGATGACCAATCGAAATTCCATTTATCACATTGGTCCCCTATATTCACTTCTGGAAACTCTAAATCTTCTAATTACTTTGTCTTACATCATCAGGTTGACTGCCGTTGGATAGAAAGAAAACTTGTTTTTAAATTGTTTAGAAAGAGTCTTATTTTGGGTATGAATAAAGAGAACAGCGAATCATGTCTTTCGGTAAAATTGGTAAATTGAAGCAGAACACGTAGCAAGTAACATATTCAATTTAATAAATACTTGTAGTAGTTTTTAGTGTTACTTCATAAATATAGCATAACAACTTCAAACTCCTCAATATCCTAATAAAACCATTATGAAATTATATTCCAGTCTAGTAGATCATTTTTCATAAGATTTATGAAGCAAAATTATGCATCAAGCCTATGTCAAATCTATTGCGGAATGATTTAAAATTCAAGAATGTTTCAAAATCAGCTTTATGATCATCCTTTTTATAAAAATTTCGTAATGAATAAACTGTTACGTTCATAGAACTTTGCTGGAATATGTGTGTGCCATGCCGATTTTGATGGTAACAAACTAAGAATATCTTAGATTTATTTATTATTTTAGGACTCAATGTTAAAAGTTTATGCGCTTTTATTTTTATCGTGAATATGCGGGTGAAGAAGGAATTATGATTGAACACCTTGAAATTTATGCGGATTTGGCAGAAGTTGGTATGATTTACAAACAAAATTTAGTGATTCATCAGCTTTTTGGTAGAAATCGGCGTCGTTGCATAAAAATAGTGCTCGTGTTTCGAAAATTAGTTCTAAATGCCTTTCATATTTCCTCCATTTTCTATGTTTATTCGATGTCAGTGAATGTTACGGTAGAACATCAAAATTATGGACATCAAATTTTCCCTAATGCTAATTACATTTAAACAATGAAGGAAAAAATCCTGTATCCCAGAACAAACGTGTCATAAATGTACCTTAAAACCATACAATTTGATATGAGTGAAACTGTCATTCGATGAACACTCACACATAAAATTAGTTTGATGATTCAGAGAGGCATTGATTATATCTGTCATAAATCAGTTACTAGAAATACACCTCAAACCGCAAAAATTCTATTTCTATATTATCGATCATCTGAGTTGTTTCGTTTCACTGTATAATCATTCTGTGCGCAAAACATGTCTGTCACCTCGTCGTTGTACGCGTACAGTGTTGTACAGAAATCATTGTACAGAAATCACATGTCTGTCAATGGTATTAGTACCGTAATGCATATCCAAGACAAAAACCGACTGTGCATCTCATCTAGATCAGTTTTTTTCTTTTGTTTTTTCTTCTCGTTATGCGTTACAGCGATGTCAGATCTACGGAAATCTCCGTAGATCTACAGATTCGAAGATTTTCTACGGACCCACGGATCCATAGACAAAATCTACGGAATTTTGATTTTTTTGTACGGAAATCTAAGGAAATTTGAATTTATCAACGGAGAACGGGAACCAGTTTTGTATGGCGAGCAAAAAAATTCCACCGCCAGCGCTTCCGAGAAGGATGCCAATATACGGAAATGACACTACTACTATCTGGCATCGCTGATGCGTTGTACCGGCGTGCGAGAACATAACTGTCCTACGTGAGAGACTTATCGCGTCTAAAGGTCACCTGGAGGTTGAAAAATTTCTCCACTGAAGCAATAACCGTAGCACCGGTAGGAAGCTATTTTGTGTTTCTCAGCTACAAAAGTTTCATCCTGTTCCAACCACTATCACTTTCATTTAGCTGATAAGCCCTCGCAGTGTGGTGACAATAAGTTATTTTAGTATCGATTTTCGTTTTCACTAGGTACGAACTGATTACACAATTCTGTAAAGCAGCAGTTAAACTGGTCAGCAAGATGGGTCGCAAATTCTGTGTCGGAGGCAACTGGAAGATGAATGGCGATAAGGCTAGCATCACCGAACTGTGCAAAGTGCTGACCACTGGACCACTGAATGCCGATACCGAGGTGGTGGTCGGATGTCCAGCCCCCTATCTGTCGCTAGCACGTTCCCAACTGCCGGACAGTGTTGGAGTTGCTGCTCAGGTTAGTAGTGTCCTTTCGGTGGGGGAGGGGCACTCAGGGTCGTTTATAGCAAAGGTCGGAAGTGTGGCATAAAAGTGAAAGGACACAAAGGTCGTCAGCCGAAAACTTTGTTGGCGTTTGGCCAAGTTCAAGGTTGAATAGTATTTTTTAATAATTATCACAGTTTATCAATGGATAATTTTTTGTGACTAGGTGCTAGCTTTAAGCCAGTGATACAAAAATAGGAAAAGATTTATTTTAATTTTATAGAAGTGCTCTTTTCCACATAAAAGATTGTTATAACATTCTGATTACCATCTAGCTTCTTATCCTGTATCTTTTAAATGGTAATTAAAACTTATTGGCAAGTACTGAACAGAAGGTTGGAATTAAAAATTCTAAAAAATAATGTTTACTTCTACTTAAAATATTTGGATATATATTTATTCTCACAATCACAATTACTTAATTCGTGTGCCTAACATGCCAAAGTGAAATAAAGTGTTGCCGAAGAACCAATAAAATATAATACCATCTTTTAAAAATTTCAGAACTCGTACAAGGTCGCGAAAGGTGCCTTCACGGGCGAAATCTCTCCGGCCATGCTGAAGGATTTGAACATTGGCTGGGTTATTCTCGGTCACTCGGAACGGCGCGCCATTTTCGGCGAATCGGACGAACTGATTGCGGACAAAATTGCTCATGCACTTGCCGAAGGTTTGAAGGTGATCGCGTGTATCGGAGAAACACTGCAGGAGCGCGAAGCTGGTCAAACCGAGGCTGTTTGCTTCCGGCAAACGAAAGCCATTGCCGATAAGGTGAAGGACTGGAGCAATGTAGTGATCGCGTACGAGCCAGTTTGGGCTATTGGCACTGGTAAAACAGCTACCCCGGAGCAGGCCCAGGAGGTCCATGCAGCGCTGAGAAAATGGTTTACCGAAAACGTGTCTGCTGATGTTTCCGGAGCAATTCGTATCCAGTACGGTGGTTCGGTTACTGCTGCCAACTGCCGGGAGCTGGCTGCCAAACCAGATATCGACGGATTCCTGGTGGGAGGTGCATCTCTTAAACCGGAATTCATTCAGATTGTGAACGCTAGACAGTGAGCATCACTACTAATAGGTCATTTGGAGAAGTGAAATACATGATACACGAGTTTGGCTTCTTGGGAAAAACGACTAGCCCAAGACGACAGTTTCACCAGTACATTATAACGTAAGAGCAAATTCTAATCTGTTATCAGCTAAGCGATAAAATTATGCAGAGATTATTCAGTAGAAAAAAATATGAGATTCATTTTCATTTACGATTTAATATTACTGTCCATGTTCGAAACTTTATCTGACTCATGTTCGAAAATTTCTTGATCGAAACTTTATGTGGCTCAAGAAAACAGTTTGCCTATGAATATACGAACATTATTTTTTTCACCGCGGATGCGAAAGATGACCGCGGGCTGCACTGCAGTTAATATTGCAGAAGCCCTTGAGGCCATGCCACTGCTGCCATTGTGTTCTTTAGTCATCCCGGTCCTGAGTGTGAATATGGTGAAAGGGTCATAAATGTTCCACCACGGCAAGTATAGTCCCATTTCGTCGTACACAAGTGCTGATCTTCCTAGAACTTTTAAATGTTTTAACGCGAAATTTTTGTCGTGAATACGACTTACTTTACTATGGGGTGCCTTTTCAAAATTAGCCATATGGAAGAATGGGCAGAACTTAATCGTGAATATCTCGACTTGTATTAATGGTAGCAACATAATTCTTTCACCATTTCATCAAAAATATGATCAGGAATTCAGGATAATATTTTGAACAGTGTGCGATAACCACAAACAACTCAAATATTAAGTTTTCTTAAAATTTGAAAACAACGCGGAAAACTTTTTACTTTCGCTTGGGTTTTTCGCGCAAGGACGACGATTTTGAGATAGTCAGGCACATATCTTCAACTGAATGCGTATAAAAGGGGAACCGTGGTCGAAAATCGATCATTTCTTTTCGTGCGTTCGATGGAAGCAGACGTCGTGGGAGTGGAATCATCAACCAGCAGCGAGAGAGAATGCACCTTCTGCGTGGTTAATAAAAACCTCAAACGCTCAGGTCGCATCTCTCATTCGCTTGCTGGCCATCGAGGCGCGAGGACCAGCCAGCAGCAGCAGCGGGAGTTAAACTTTCCACCAGCAGCGAGAGAGAATGCACCTTCTGCGTGGTTAATAAAAACCTCAAACGCTCAGGTTGCATCTCTCATTCGCTTGCTGGCCATCGAGGCGAGAGGACCAGCCAGCAGCAGCAGCGAGAGTTAACCAGCAGCGACGGAGAATGCACCTTCTCCGTGGTTTAAATCCTCAAACGCTCAGGTCGCATCTCTCATTCGCTTGCTGGCCATCGAGGCGCGAGGACCAGCCAGCAGCAGCAGCGGGAGTTAAACCACAGACTAACAGACATGACAGTATGAGTAAATTCTTATATAAAATAATTTTTCGTGATGCACTAGCTCCACCTATATTGTACTGCGCGAACTATTTACTATCTGTACACCCCTTGTGTTATGTAAAAGTTTTTTTACTAGTTGGTTTCCCCTCGTTTGTCAACACCGATCAGCTGCTTGCAGGGATGCCTGATTTCATCAAAATATTTGAAAATGAATCGTCACAATAAATTATTGGATTACGTTGATAATATATTTAACTTTTTCGCGATGTTTGAAGGTAACCATTTATTTGACTCAACGTTGTTCATCTAGACTATTTTTTATTGTTTTGGTAGTTTTCACCCGAAATTAAGTGGCGGCAGACCAGAAGCAAGTAAATATTGTAACAAAACGGGTTCGATTTTGAATTGCGTTGGAGGATGAG
Source organism: Malaya genurostris (assembly GCF_030247185.1). NCBI lineage: Eukaryota > Metazoa > Arthropoda > Insecta > Diptera > Culicidae > Malaya > Malaya genurostris. The sequence goes on along the minus strand of NC_080570.1, from coordinate 59,775,891 downwards.
AAGTAGGCACAATTATGTATATAGTTTTGGCAATATGTATTAAATCTGTATCCTGCATGAAATTCGCATGGACGTATACAAATCAATACATTACAGGTAATTCTGTATGAATGGCAACTCTGTTGGTAAATGAAAAAAATAAACACAGTCTAGATGACAGACAGGATGTTTTTGATAGGGTAACGTGGCGCCATCATGACACATGTGAGTACTGTCCCAAACAAAGGAATATTCGAAATGACCGTTAAAATGATTGAAGAATCTAATTTGAGTGTCCTGTCTGTTAGTCTGTGGTTAAACTTTCCACCAGCAGCGAGAGAGAATGCACCTTCTGCGTGGTTAATAAAAACCTCAAACGCTCAGGTCGCATCTCTCATTCGCTTGCTGGCCATCGAGGCGAGAGGACCAGCCAGCAGCAGCAGCGAGAGTTAACCAGCAGCGACGGAGAATGCACCTTCTGCGTGGTTTAAATCCTCAAACGCTCAGGTCGCATCTCTCATTCGCTTGCTGGCCATCGAGGCGCGAGGACCAGCCAGCAGCAGCAGCGGGAGTTAAACTTTCCACCAGCAGCGAGAGAGAATGCACCTTCTGCGTGGTTACAACCTCAAACGCTCAGGTCGCATCTCTCATTCGTTTGCTGGCCACCAAGGCGAGAACCAGCAGCGACTGAAACTGGATTCTGAGTGTTATTGGATCTAAATTTAGGTCTTGAACTCAGGGTCCAGTTCTCTATTCCAGACTTCTATTCGGTTGTTCTTAAAACCATAATAATACTCCTAAAGAATTATGCGGAATTTACTTTACTGTACCTCTATACAACCCATTTTTGTCGTGAATACGACTTACTTTACTATGGGGTGCCTTTTCAAAATTTACCCTCTGAGAGAGTGATAAGAATCAGAACGCGTTCTAAGGAAGAGAACAAAATATCTGCTGCTGTACAACAAATCGTCCGGGAAAAATGTTCCGAAAAGTGGTGAATATCGCAGTGAGTTTCTCAATTTGGTCCTTGTGAATGCTAGAAACGAGTCCCTTCAGCATATTGATAGTTTCTTTCAATAAAATATGCAAATCCGAAATGAAATAATCGACATTAAAATTCTGTATGCGGCTATTTTTATAGCCGTTAGGACCGCCCATAAGTGAAAAAGCTACAAACGAAATCAGATAGAAACAAGCCTCTCAACAAAACTTGAATCAGTTTGGATTGTATCGCCACTGCGAGCAGATGTGTTTTGTGTCGTCTGCACGCTTTCGACAAGAGCGATTACGTCACAGCTGCCAGTCATTAGCATTGGGAAAAAAACAACGATGGAGAGCATTGCACAATATCAGCCGTTCTAATGGCTCTAAAAGTTTTCTAAAGAACTATTAGGATTTGTTGTTCGCAAATCGTAGGGAAATATCCTCAGTTTACGGCAAATCAAGAACAGTTTGCTTAGATTTGTGCACTTTTCGCTGTGTGAAACTCACAGTAATCGAGATCAAGTGAAGCTTTCTTTGTTTTTGCGAAAAATGTTCCAGAGTTTAATGTCGTAGAGAATTACGCAATTTGACTTTTCTGAATGCTAGAAACGAGTTCCTTCAGCATATTGATAGTTTCTTTCAATAAATTATGCAAATCCGAAATGAAATAATCAACATTAAAATTCTGAATGCGGCTATTTTTATAGCCGTTAGGACCGCCCATTAGTGAAAAAGCTACAAACGAAATCACATAAAAGGAAATCTCTTAACAAAAATTGAATCAGTTTGGATTCTATCGCCCCTATGAGCAGATGTGTTTTGTGTCGTCTGCACAGCTAGTTTCGCTTTCGACAAGAGCGAATTCGTCACAGCTGCCAGTCATTAGCATTGGGAAAAAAACAACGGTGGAGAGCATTGCACAATATCAGCCGTTCTAATGGCTCTAAAAGTTTTCTAAAGAACTATTAGGATTTGTTGTTTGCAAATCGTAGGGAAATATCCTCAGTTTACTACAAATCAAGAACAGTTTGCTTAGATTTGTGCACTTTTCGCTGTGTGAAATTCACAGTAATCGAGATCAAGTGAAGCTTTCTTTGTTTTTGCGAAAAATGTGAAAAAGGGGAATGCGTGCATAATTCATACAATTGATATTCGGAAGTGTTAAGGAACATGTCAGTTGTTTTCGTATTCACGACATCCAGTTATGTCTCTGACATTACCCACCCGCCTTTTTGTCTGGGTAATCTTTCTTATTTATCGATTGTTTCGCTCACCACCACTGAAGTATTTCCTAATTTACGGAAAGCGTCCTTTCTATAAACTTTAGTTTATAAAAAACGTGCTTAAACCATCTAGCAGTGAGATGATACCTCTTTTATCAATCCGCATGTGTTTTTTGCGTGAATATTCTCGATATTTTTAGTTTTCATGAAATTATTTTAATTCTGTTCTAATTTACAGTTTGAAATTTTAATCACTCATTACCTTGTAATTTTGGAACTGCAAGACGAATCGATGAACCTTTAAATTATTCCTTTTAATCTAAACGGGTGACAATCGATGCTCTCTCGCATATGTGCAAAATGACTCTCGATGGGCCAGGTGACCAAGAAAGTTTTGATATTTTCGGTTACAAGTTTGACTACATCACACAAAAACCAATAAAACTACCGCTTGTTTGGCAGCCTTTCTGAACCGATTTTATTTCTCTTTCATGTTTTGTTACGTTGCCAGGAAACTGGAGCAGAAAAAATGGCACTCACCCCGGGTGCAACGTTTTTAAAGGGGCGGCAAACTACTCCTTGGGGCCTTTTTTTTTTGCTTGCCCAAGTCATCTTTTCGGAGATGAAGTTCAGCTTTGTTTTATTTTGCTCACTAAACAAACGATGGGGCGGCAAATCTCTTATTTTGACCCGGGCGCCAAATTTGCTCGGTACGCCACTGGTGAACCCGATAGATTTATGTGAAATTTTTACACTAATCATCCTGTAGCTCCTGAACCGGATGTCAAATATGATTATAAATCAAGCAGTTTTTATGGGACCTTAAGACCTTTTATTTGAATATGAGATGGACGAAATCGGTCCAGCCATCTACGAGCAAAATGAGTGACATTATTTTAATTTCATTACATATATCATCCTGTAGTTCCGGAACCAAAAGTCGGATCCAAATGAAATTCAAGACCTTATATAGGAGCATAGGACTGATCATATGAGTCATAGTTTATATCATAGTTTGTAGAAATCAGTTAAGCCATATTCGAGAAAAATCAAAGATATTATTTTTAACATACAAATTTGTTTATCTCGACGAATTTCTTCGAATGGTATAAGGGTGTAAGAAGTTGTGTTCTTCCAGCAATTATTGCTGTAAGCAGTATAAATCAACATAAATATGAAGTTGTTTAGAATTTAAAAATACTGCCATCTTTCTAATACATGTTCGAACGATTATGTTGCCAAAAACGAACCGTGCTAAAATCGAAACATCATGAAAAAAGGTGCTGTGCGTAGTCTTTTAGGTGCTAGCAAACAATTTCATAAAACAGTATTTAAAATCGTGTATCACTTTTCTCCGAAACATCGCTTTATCATCAAGCGCGTAAAACTCCTACTGTTCACACTTAGAAAATTTCGCAGTATTCGGTAATTTTTTATCGAATTTTCAACAGCTGAACGTTCGGTAATTGAATTGATTACCGATCGTTCGGTAATTGCTGAACTGTCAAACAACTACCGTAAACTGTAAACCAAATGGATCTAACAGATTGTTCGGTAATTTTTGTTTGTTTGTTTTCCTTTGGTTAAAATTAAGGATTTTCGGATTTCAAAAAACAACACATATTCACAAAAACGAAAGGAGAAAATGGTTTTATTCCACGAGAAATTTAAAAAGTGTCAGATGTTCCGACTGACCGGAATTATGAGCGCCTTCCAAAACACTGCACAATCCGTCGAGTTCAACAAAAATTACCTTTGAACGATTTTTGTTGGCAGCAAGTGGACAAGTGATACAAAATTATTTTCTGCCTATAAGTAAACAAAAAGCTGCTAGTGGCTCTAATGTCTTAAAAACTTTATCACCTGTACCTCAATCCATTCGATGAACCCTTCAACATTTTTTTCGTTTGGTTAATAAAAAGACACTCACTGAATATTTTAATAACTGTTTGACAGTTAGTTTCATGACAATCAGTTTTCACAGAAGTTCGGTTATTGGAAGATAACTTTACCAAACGAACAGTATGATTTTTACCGTATTCGGCGACTATTCTGGTTTACCGTATCAATTGTATATCTAATACAGAATTATGTAATGAAAATTTACGTTAAACTGATCGTTCGGTGAAAATTTGCATAATTGTTGTACTGTAATATCGGTAATGTACCCATGTACCGAAATATCGGTTATTTCTATAGATTACCGAAAGATCTCGTCAAAAATATTACCGAACAAAGGAATTAAATCTTAGTGTGTTGGAATAAGGCGAAAAATCCGGCCCTCTGTCACGACGCCATCTTGATGAGATCAAAATCGGAGCTTCAAAATCAGCTGATTGCAACGTAAACAAACAAACAGTAATACATTTGTTTTACGCGTTTACCTTGTTTAGTACACGAAAATTAGTGAATTTTGAGTCGACTCGCTCACAATAACTTGTCGGTTTACCTAAAATACAGCAGACAGTGTTTTGGGACATCAAGTGGAGATAATTTTCACAATTTGAGAGTCGCGATGAGTATCAAAACATCGCAGTGTGTGAGGCTCGAATCGCGAGGGGCACAACGTAATCGGTATACTTTCAAATGGCTGGTGCTCACATACCGGTGTCAGATGGGTGGAAAAATCACTTACACAAAAATATCGATATATCCGTTAAAAATGGACGGATTTTAACAATCTATGACTTCTTGGATAACTGTGCGGAATCCAAGCCTAAAAACATATTCTGTTTTTAAGGTCAAGGTCAAGATATTCACCCCTATTTTGTACTTTGATCGAGTCGGATTATTTCGATCGAATGTGAAAATTTTGCATTCTGTATTTCGATCGAGCGATGCTTTTGTATGGAAAACTCGGGGTGATTGTCAAAAATCTGAAAATTTTGACATAAAACTTTGTATAACTCAAAAAGTAAACATCCGACCTCAAAACCATTCAATAGCGTTCCAGTCATCTCTGCGATCTCGACCTCTATGTTGACAACACACATACACACGGACATTTGCTCAGTTCGTCGAACTGAATTGATTGGCATATTACACTCGGCCTAGGAAAATTTTTCTAAAGTTTGAGCGAATTCTATACCTATTTTTTATATTTATAAAAAAGGTAAAAGGCGATATAGTTAACGCGGAGCTTCTTCTATATTTCTCAGTTTTCAGAAAACAGCGAGAAAGTTCACGAGGAACTTGTTCTGTACTTTTAAGATCTCAAAAGTGCCACGTGTATTTTTAAGCAGTAAGATAGTGAATGTTTTCAGTAAATAAACTACATTGCTTGGGTATTTTGATCGAATCTAAGCATCTCAATCGAATGTGAAATTTTTAATCTGTATTTCGATCGATTTCGAGTTTTCGGTAACTTTAACCGATCAAAATGCAGAATGGAAATTTTTACAATCGATCGAAAAATTCCTACTTGATCGAAGGGCAGAATAAGGCTGTACATGTTGATAGTAAGTAATAGGTTCACGATACTTTATTCGAAGTAGTTGCCTTCGAAAGATACGCATGCATGCGAACACCACGTCGAAAATACTGTTCATCTTTTGAAGTGATCCAGTCATTAATCTAATTTCCCGCATCTTCGCAACTAGTGAACTAGTGCTATTCAGCAGGTGCGTGAGACATCGATGAAAACAAAAGATAATCGGAAAGGGCAAAGACAGAGAAGTACGGCGGGTAGGGCAAAAGTTACCGTCAGAGTTCAGAAATGATGCTTTGGCTGCTTTCACTGTGAGTGCGGGGTTGTTTCACTGCAAAATGTCTTCCTAATGTCTTAACTTTTCGCTTTTCCTGCTATCTGGCATTCAGAACATGAGGAATCCATTTTTCTGCATCATGTATCTTCCCCATGGCGTGTAGACGATCAGAAATGGCTTGGCGACTAAAAATTAATCTTTTCGCAATTGTTAATAGAAGAACACCAAAATCCGAAATCCCTTTACTGTTTGCTTGTTCGTTAATATTGCTCGGTAGTTTGGAACATTTGCTATCTAAACGGGGTTGATACAATCGAGTCGCCACAACGTAGATTTGTTCTAATTGTTTCAAGAAAAAATTGTATATGCATACAGGACTCGAACCCATAACTTTTCCTATCTGGGGAAGTCGTTACAAAGGTGTGGTTCAATCAGGTCGATTTCTGCGTGGTGCTTCGTACGCAGGGTAATTTTATAGGTAAAACGACTTCCCTGGATAGGAAAAGTTACGGGTTCGAGTCCAGTGTCTGCATTAGCTTTTCGCGAAATTTCAATTTTGCTAGACATCTCGTTAGTTCTTTTGCAATAGATTTCTCGTTGGAAGCTAGTAAAAAGGTAGATTTGTTCGCTTACGTCTTTACCAAATACCGTGAATATTCATTCTTAATTGTTATCAACTACCGAGTTATGAAAGTTGCACGCTACAAGTGCGACGGGAACTGTCTTGTGCAGCCTTTTATTATCAAGAAGACTTTTCGTTCGGATCGCATTGTTTCTGTTGACTGTAGATAAATAAATATACTTAATATTTTTTTAACAATTTATTTCTATTTTTACACTACATCTGAGAACCACTGTTCTGCTAGTTTTTCAATTCAATATGAAGTTCTGATGACGATGTTAAGCTGCACTTAAATCCGTTCGCTTGCCTTGTGTGGGTCCAGCTTGAGGCACCACCAGGGGGGTATTTTGCAATGCCTGGAAGAAGTATCTTGGCATGCAAAACGGCGATTTAGTAACCACTTCAATTTGCTTCATAAGTATATCCATGTGCTTGCTGGTGATCGTTTTTGCCAGTCCCACTTCGTTTGGCAATGTTCGCAACTGTTCTGTCACAAAGTGAGAAATGGTAAGTAAATGATTGGTTTCCGGGTGTGTGCAGCACGGGGGATGTCTGAGTGGATCTGCCGGAGTCAGGAAAGAGATCACCTCAATTGACGATTGGAATATCGAGCATAAGAATTTCATGCTTTTCAGGTACTCTAACGAGCACGGATCGGCATCGAGTGACTTTTTAAGAAGCTTATCGTAAGATTGTTCACAAGATTTCATTATTCTGGTATTTTTGCGTAGTTGATTCGTCACGTGGCCGAATTTCAACAAAGGATCACGCAAGCTCAGCGCCAGCGTACTCGAAATTGCAGACGGTGGCGTAATGCACATCGAGTTCTTCGACACTACAATGCTGTAAAGCGCTAGCAGAAAATGACAACGCAGTGTAATGACCTCCGATTGGAAACTCATTGGATGCTCCGGTGAAGACGTTGCTATCAGTGTGGACCATGCCATGCAATATAAATTCACACCCTTATCGATGCGATCCAGCAGTGGCAATTGAACTATATCAGTAGCGAGTGAACCAGGAACACTGCCCCCGAGACTTTCAAAGGGAACTCCGTAACATAGCACGCAATCTGCTTTAGATATCTGTCCCATAGCAGTTAGATAGAAGCGCAGGCTTTCAGAAGAAACTCGTTTCGTGAGACCTTGATAGATTGTTGCGGCAAGGAAATGTTGCCCATAGCGGGAGGCAGATCTGGCAATCCTGTATTGCGTCCAGTAGTTGGTAATCTTCGACAGCTTATAGAAAACCTGACTTATCCACTGAGGCATCATCGAGCCAAGCATCACTTGCAGACAAATCGAGGCAAGCAGTTCAATTATGATGCTACTGTTACGATCCAGAGTAGTTAATTCCGTAAACGAGTCCAGCTTTTTGATTATCGAAGGCAGTATTCCACGGAATGGATGTTTGGACTCATAATTCGACTGAATCAATTTGTACTGATGATTATTTGAAAAAACGGAACAAACTGCACCGAGAGCTTCGCACATCAGTTGAAGATGGGGAAATGAATTATCAGCATCATCCACAAGCAAATCCGCGATTGTTTCGGCAAAGCGTTCTCCAAATTCTTCGTGTACTTTCGACAATCGAATACCGCATATCAGATACACTCTGAAATCTTTCAAATTCTGATTATTATTCAATGCAGAATGCATAAGATATTCCAAGTTCATGGTAAGATGTTGTAGGCAATAGCTTGAAGAAGACACATTTTCTGCGAGTCCATACGAAACCAGGCTGGTTAGAATTGTCAGCGCTTGACCGCTGTGTTCTAGCATCAAACAATGTTCGCACATTTCCAGAATTTGAATCGGTTCGTTCAAGATACTAGAACATGTTTTGGGACACGCAGTTAGTGTTATTATTACATTCAATGCCATATTGGGGTAGCTACACTGCATTGTCATCTTCAACAAATTGTTAATCGCAAGTTGTGGCCACAAATATGCACCCCTTTTGGCCAATTTATTAAGCGACAGTAGTACCGCATGCTGAACCTTTTTCCTGGGATCTCCAAGATATGTTATCAGCAAATCTACTTGGTCCGGTATATCCACAAATGTAACATAAGAAAGATGGGACAATGATTGGAGGATGGCAATTACAAATTGTTCCGAGGGATACTTCGGTAGTAAGTTACGACAAAGGGTTCGTACTAGTGCTGCAGTATTTGCATCGTGGTACATGTGGCGGAGCACTGGAATTAGATGTATTTTCATACATAGTGGCGTTTGTAAATTTTCAATCATAGATGCAACTTTGGAGCACATTCCAACAGCAAACGACTTTGACTGTGCTGCAAATTGTACACTCGCGAAAATAGCGGCTTCCACTTCGACGGCATCATGACTATCTAAAGCATTGCGAATGGCATGGTGTACTTGCTGTTTCTCCGGAATCACACAAGCAACTGATCCAAGAGTTCGCAAAGTCAATGCACGGGCTACAGGATCGTTGGAATGAATCACCATAAATATACGCTTCACAAATTCTTCTACATTGAGTATCTTTTCCAAATGCTTTTCACTTTGCTGGCAAACGCGCAATACCCAGAGTCGGGACAGGTTTGATCCAATACGGAAAACCTCGGATAACTTGAGAAAAGACCAGTTTATGCAAACTGGGTAAGGATATTTTTCAAACAATTTCGGAAATCGGATAATCGCTTCGCATTGTTCTCCAATTTTAACGGACCTAAGTCCCTTATCAAGCTCAATCAAAACTGAATTTGCATCTTGGTCGGCTTCCTTTAGAAAATTTTCGTTGAAGATATTGGCACGCAATCCGATCATAGCTGAGCAGGCTAAAAGAAAGCATATAATGTTCAATTATCAAGTCGAATAACAACAGCTACTTACGCTAAGAATAAAATTGTAATAAAGTGTATTAATGTGAAACAAATTCAAATTGAATTATTAACCAAAACCACGACTTTTGCAAAGAAATTATTGATATTTCTATGCGGCAAACATTTTCTTAACTCGTTGACAAGTCATTAAGAGCAGAGATGCCAAATAAAAAAACATGTTGGACAAAAACGTCGAGAGAAAATTTGCAATAGGTCGTAATCTATAGGATAGGAGCAAAGACATCATATTAACAAGATATCCAGCTCTCACATTTCCCAAAGAAATCATTGGCAACATCCTTTTTTGCGAGCATGTCGCCCCCAGACGAGTCCGCATCGTATCTTATACATAGAAGTAGGGGAGAAAAATGTCAAATTCGTGCGCGACAAAATAGCAGGGTTGCGCACCCATACAATTGACATGATATGTTGAATGTGATGCCGTGCGATGGCGTTGCTGAACTGAAGATTGACTTCGCTCCAAGCTGACAGGGTCTGATAGGAGCTAACAATCAGCGATGCCAACCCTACGGATTTATCTGTAGATCTACGGATTCCTGTCTTTTCTACGGATCTACGGATAGACCACTCAAAATCTACGGATTTAACACAATTTCTTTAAAAAAATATTGACTACTCATTTGTTATTATTTCTCTAGATATCTAAGAAAAGTAATTGAATATTGTCACATCGTTTTTAGAGAGATATTGTTTTCCTCATGTCAAATTATCAAACATCTATCGTCATCGATTACTCATTTTTGAAAGTCTGTCTTTATCGCTTAGAATTCCAAACTGTTAATTTTAAGTACCTTTTGATTTAATTTTTTTTTGTATTTGGTATTTTCTAATTTCTATATTTCGACGTTACCTTGCAAGCCCTTGAAGAAAAAATGTCCAGATTTTCAATTAGTGCCAAAGATTCGCCAGACTGCGCAACAACTGGAGTAACTTAGAAGTGAAATCCTGATCTGAAATGGTCGTTTGTTTATGTTTACATGCTTGAATCCCGGCGCGCCATACTTAATTTTGTGAGAAAATTACCAACACAACCAAAACTATCTTATCACCAATATATATATATATATATATATATATATATATATATATATATATATATATATATATATATATATATATATATATATATATATATATATATATATATATATATATATATATATATATATATATATATATATATATATATATATATATATATATATATATATATATATATATATATATATATATATATATAAAAGGTGATTTTTTTGAGGTTAGGATTTTCATGCATTAGTATTTGCTCAGATTTTTTGAGGTTATGATTTTCATGCATTATTATTTGCTCAGTATGCTCTGACATTTCATCATGAAGCCGAACGATCTGCCACAACGTCGAATTTTCAGTGAATGGGCCCTAGAAAAGTTGGCAGAAAATCCGCTTTTTTATCGACAAATTTTGTTCAGCGATGAGGCTCATTTCTGGTTGAATGGCTACGTAAATAAGCAAAATTGCCGCATTTGGAGTGAAGAGCAACCAGAAGCCGTTCAAGAACTGCCCATGCATCCCGAAAAATGCACTGTTTGGTGTGGTTTGTACGCTGGTGGAATCATTGGACCGTATTTTTTCAAAGATGCTGTTGGACGCAACGTTACAGTGAATGGCGATCGCTATCGTTCGATGCTAACAAACTTTTTGTTGCCAAAAATGGAAGAACTGAACTTGGTTGACATGTGGTTTCAACAAGATGGCGCTACATGCCACACAGCTCGCGATTCTATGGCCATTTTGAGGGAAAACTTCGGAGAACAATTCATCTCAAGAAATGGACCGGTAAGTTGGCCACCAAGATCATGCGATTTGACGCCTTTAGACTATTTTTTGTGGGGCTACGTCAAGTCTAAAGTCTACAGAAATAAGCCAGTAACTATTCCAGCTTTGGAAGACAACGATTCCGAAGAAATTCGGGCTATTCCGGCCGAAATGCTCGAAAAAGTTGCCCAAAATTGGACTTTCCGAATGGACCACCTAAGACGTAGCCGCGGTCAACATTTAAATGAAATTATCTTCAAAAAGTAAATGTCATGTACCAATCTAACGTTTAAAATAAAGAACCGATGAGATTTTGCAAATTTTATGCGTTTTATTGTTTAAAAAAGTTCTCAAGCTCTTAAAAAATCACCCGTTATATATATACACTCAAGCAAATTGAGTAGTGAAAATCATAAGGCAAACCTTATGATGCATCAAAAATCATCAAAATCATAATTTCATAAGATAAATATGAAAAATATACCTCTTCAATATACATCTCATCTATCACTATTATAGTTTTCATACGAACAACTTATGAACTTCACAATTAATGAGAGAAGTTATGTTTGTCATATAAATTTCGCACAATGTTCCTAAAAATTTCGTTTGAATTTCATAAGGCGTTTTATTGGAATTCCTATTTTCGGGATTTCATAAGGCGGTCTTATGATTCGCTTACGATATTCTTGTAGCTAAAAATCATACGAAATCATTATGAAATTCCATATATTTTTTGCCTGAGTGTATATATATTCGCAAAGAATCGTATTTAAATCAAAATGAGAAAATGGTGAGAAAGACCATATCTGTGGGTGTTTGGATATGATTCCGATTTTGTCGAGATGTCATTATTTTCAGTGTGCTTGAAAACTTGTTTATTTTGCGTTTAGACCCTTGTGATAAATCATCCGAGAAATGTGAAAGTTCTCGTTCGCGATCTGTCAAAATCATATGGTGTTGAGATTGAGATTCTTACTAGAGCAGTCAACATGTTTATATAACTATTTGATAACCGGTCAAACCATTGGGATCCAGGTGACAAATGTTCCACAATGTTTCAGTCTGTCCGAGTATCAATCCGGTGCGTTCTTCGCTACCATTTGAAGTTTTATCCTAAACTTGCGCGAGATGTCCATGCAACTCCCATTCTGGTGGCAGGACATTCAAAATGGCAAAATATTCGACATATTAAAGCTCTTAACGATGGACGAAAGTCCGTCCTGTTTATCAAATTGGCTCGCCAGATTCGCTTGGCAATTCAAGGTGAGTTATTCGATGTTATATTCAAATCAACGGTTCGATACGAGTTCATAGAGATCAAACACCTTAAGACGCATCGAGAAATATGCCTTTGTAATTATATCTTTTTTGTCAGCCGGAGGGCCCAATCCTGCGGTTAACTCAACGTTACGCGCCACAATCGATGAGGCGCTCAAGAAAAATATGCCCAACTCAACGATTCAGAGTATCCTGAAAAAATCTGCTCAAAACACGGCTAAGCTGAAGAGATATACACTCGAGATGAAGGCCTTCAATCAGATCAATATCATCTGCGTACTTTACACCGAAAATTTCACCCATATGAAGATGGAACTAGCTACGATTCTAAGAAAAAATTTGTAGGTATTGGATTAGCTTTTAATAGAAGTTTGTGTACATAACTTAATTTCATATACATACAAAGTTTATTTTACAATTTTTATGGACTTTTGATTGACAATGGATTAAACAAATAACAGTATTAAATTCGCCTTTATTTTACAGTTCCAATTATACTGATGTGATACATCTGTTCGACGAGCAAGGCTACGTGGAAGTAATCGCCCCTCAAGAAGTACCGAAAGAGGATTTATTATCCTGTTGCACTGAGCATGCAATCGAAGCAGGAGCCGAGGACGTTGAAGTGATGAATGAAGATAGTAAACTAGTTAGGGTAAGTTGGATTATCAATTCGCGTGCTTCGAACGGATCTGAGTCTGAGTTCTTATTTTTTCAGTTTATCTGTGATCCAATTGACATTGACAAAGTAAAAACTCAGCTGGGAAAACTGAACTACACAATCGAGCATAGCGAGCACGCTTATTTTCCTAAAACTACAATTAAACTAAACCCGGATGCTACGGAGGCTTATGAGAAACTGAAAGAAAAATTGAGAGCGATAGATGGAGTAGAGGACATTTACGATAACGTGGAAATAGTAAATGATCAATAAAGTTAAATATTTCTAGTAAAAATAAACTCGATTCAAGATTCATTTGCCGGGCACGATTATTCGGTAAACATCAAGCAGTGGACAGACAATTTTTAATGAAGTATTCCGTATGTGATTCTGTGAAGCAAAGGCGAAATCGTTGCATTTCGATTCCGATTGATTTTAATCGAACTTTAAGGGGTGAAGAACAAGATTATTCAGTCAACAATTTTTTCTTTCTTATTTTAATTGTTCTATAATTTGCCGAATTATATTCGTTGAGTACAGTTTTAGGTTCGTTTTTCTTTTAAGTACACAGAAATCACGATTGTACAATTACACAGTAACTCACAGTTACATAGTAGATGGCAGTTTCACAACTTCGCTTTTAGACATTGGCATTTCGATTGGTTTTCTGTAACAATACAAACCAATTAGCGATTAAATTAAAAAAAAAGAACAATAAGTACCTGTACAGATAAAAATGCTGTATTATAAATACCAAATCGAAAAAGATAGACACAAATCCTAAAGCGAACTTTACTGGGCTTCCAAAAATAGAAGACCAATCATCTAGAAATATAAAAATGTAAAATCAATTTATTCCAAATATAAACCATTATTCTCACCAAAATTCCATGCATTGATTACCATCTGTACAATCGATAACAATCCGCCTGCCAGATCCAGTAATCGGTTCATTATCGCGAATCCTTCCGTACTCTGCCTTTTGTAGTTGATATAAACTTGCGGAAAGTACTTGATCAAGTTGGTCGACAGCTTGATATAGCTCAAAATGTACAAGAAATCCAACCAATGGAAGACTCCGAAGGAAACCGTCACGATCGAGACAAGAATTGTACCGATGTAGGTAGCGATAATTGCTTTTGCCGCACTGGATATGGAGTTTCCTCCGTTGTCGAATATGTAACATTGCAGCAAAGTAAGACCAGTAGCGAAGAGAGCATGCATGGCATATCCGACATCGTTTCCGATGACTGGATTTAACCCAAAAGGATGTCGATTGAAATATTCTTGCTATAGGCCAAAAAGTCGTGAAAATCATGATTAAAATATTAACAGGACCTTACCTCAATATTACGATTCCAGTACATAAACGCATTAAAAGTTGCATAGCAAAGATTACCGACAACGTTCATGTACAAAAAGTCGAAACTCAATCCGATCACGCTTTTATTTCGGTGATTCAGCATAATCTGCGGATAATCTCCAATGGACCAGCAAGCAGTATAGGCCCAGCCAATCAGTAAGGAAATGTAAATCCAAGGTTGGCTTATCGCGATCTTCAGCCGAACAAAAAACCTTCGAACGTCAACCGCGTCTTCGGGTTCGGCCAAGGCCTTCACGAAGAAATTACCCGGTCGTGAACCGATTGCTTCCAGGATTGTTGAATCACCCAAAAACGTTTCATCAGCATCGAAAAATAACATATCTGGCTTAATTTCAATTAAGCTTCCATTTGCCACATTGAACCTAACGGAGACATTCGAGATCGTTGAGCCACTGAAAAGAGATTATCATTGAATACACCGACGTTCATATTATCAGCTATTGAAAGACAAACTCAATCCAAAGTTTCAAGCTCACCACATCTTCGAGGGTTGTGGAGTATTCCTGCGGGTCGAACCATAATTTCAAATCGGTTCGATTCACTGCATCCGAACTGAGAACATGCTTCGATTGAACCACGGCCAATAACACAACCACAAAAATCATTCTCCTGCCAAGTGAAGGAACACGCGAGGGACTTGCTTCACAGCTGTTCCGGACAAACTGAAAGTAGCGTCCACACCTGATCGAAAAGAACCAATACAGCTTAACTCCTATCAGTTTTCAAATAATCATTCTGTCCAGATAAGAGAATATATTGCGATTTTACTCATCCAAATATTGTTCACCAACAGTAACTTTTGACAATTGGATTTGTTTAGTTTGGTTTCACTCTCTCGCATTGCAATTAGCATCACTATTCAGCTACACATTTCAATTGATTAATGCCCAGTTCTCACCGAAACAGCGTAACGTTATATAGTTCCTCGATCAATCTGCTTTATTTTAATTCTTTTGATTTGCGAGGTTTGTCATGTTTATTACTGGGATGGGACGTTTCTGGCTCTTTTTACAATGATACACCATTTTCTGTACTTAAAACGATTAAATAATTGATAAGTCATAGTAACAGTGTGGTGCACCTTCTGAAATTTGGTTACATTATTCATGTATTGAAATTTATCCAGTTTTTATTTACATATTTCTACTTTGATGTATGTACTCACAAAAAGATCTTTATCATTCGTTTTTTGACTATTAAACTAGAATTTCCGCTAAACATTGTCGTCAAAGGGGGAAGAAACGAAGTGTTCCGAAATTGCTATATCATGCCTCTCCGTGGGTCTTTGACAACAGTTGACGGCTTCGACTGGGAGCGGGCATTTGCGTTAAAAACAAAAATAGATTTGTATATTATAGCCTATCACCAAATGGATAAAATTATTACTATAGATCATTAAACTTTGCAATATATAAAACATTTTTATTAAGGAAACGGAGACTTTAGAACAAATAAAAAGCAACCAAGTAAAAATCACAAACATTTTCCAGTAATATCCAAAATTCGAAAGTGGTAAAGTATAGCACATTTCACATTGTAGTAAATTAGTTAAAAAAATTTAGTAACTTGATTAAGAAATATGAAGGATTACGGAGACAAACTATGTTGATGACTGAAAAAAAGTGTTACAAGATATTTCAAGCAAATTTTGTAATATTTATTCCAGTTGCCAAAATATAGGGAGGAGGGGGCATGGTCACTCCAATAAATCTTTTGGGGGGCCAAAAAGTGCTTTGCCCCCCATAGTTGCCGCGCCTGAGTACAACAGGTTAGTATTCTTAAAATTTACTATCAAGCGATTTAAGACAAGCTGGCACTCCTTTTGTGAACGTTTCTTATTAGATTCAGCACTGATTTCTTGGCGATTTTGTTCTAATTTCTTGGCACTTTATTCTAATCTTTCTCGAACTGACGAATGTTGAGATGTGTCTTCATCAATTTAATTTCAAGGCAATTCGGTGGGTTCATGTCCTTTGGAAGTAAGTAACATTTTTAGAGGTATGTTCATGTTCCGAAATTCAAACTATGACTCTGCAACTGAACCCTAATTCTGGATTCTAGAACTGGGTTTTTGACTAGATTTTTCAACTGAATTTAGTTCCTAAACTTAGGTTCGGAATTTGAACTCAGTAGTCTAATCTAAGGTTGTAATTCAGAGTTCTGAGATAAGATTCCGAATATGAAGTCTCGATTTGGATTTTGGGACTAAATGCTAGATCGGAGCTCGGAGGCTGCGGGTCGGATTTAAATTCAGAATTAGGTTCCAGAATTTCTAGATTCTGAAAATGAGTTCAGTTTCAAAATTCTGAGCTCAATTCTAGCTCTGGATGTCAAACCAGAATTTTGAAACTGAATTCTGGGCCTTTTCCATATTTCGAATATACACACTCAAATTTTATTGTTGAATATCGGCAAAAAATGCTAAGGTTTACACAGCCAAATACTCGGTAATCGTCTCAGCAAAATGTATAATTACTGATAATCTCGGCAATCCTAAATTTATTAACTGTCAATTATTGCCGAAATTATCAGCAGAAATTTTGCTGTTAGTTCGGCAAAAGCGATCCAGAATGAACTATGAAATATTCGTACCTGAAAAGGATTTTTCTTTGTTTTTGTATCAAATAATTATCATTAATATTGTGAAATTGATCTCAGTTAGATAAATTTCAGTGAAAGAAAGAAATTGTCCGATAGTTCTTTGGCAGTTCACAGTAAATTGAATACTCTAATAAGATAGCGAAAAATTGAACAATGAAATTGTAAAGATAATTCAATGTACTGCAACACACTTATACCAGCGCTTGATCCAATCTTCGAAACATTTTTTATAATCTGTTTTCGATATGGCCATCAGAGCAATTTTTCCAAAGTCTCATCTCGGGTGCTGAAACCAATCCATACTCAACTTTACAGAAATGAGCCTGTTTTATATGTGTTCCACTGAATTCAGGACGGCGCTAGTGTACCTAAACAATGCGTCCAGCAATAGATTTAAAAGGAGCGTAATTTTCATACTGTGACTCACGCAAGAACTCCCGAATGAAATCAAAATATTGCGAATTTTTGTAACAGCGCTGCATAGCAACAAACTCATTTATAACACACATCATAAATCTCCAAACATGCGTATTTTGTAATCTTTCTGTCTTTCAATTCACTCTGCCCAATGTCTTCTCTTTGATCTAAAAAGATAACTATTAATAGTTTTATATATATATATATATAGAGTTAGAAATGAAGTGTTTTTTGAAATGTGGTGTGTGACTAAAGAGTATCTAATGTTTTTAGTCGTATCAAAGAAAATACAAGGAATTAGTAACCATTTGTAGGAGTAATCGTTATCATTAGATGGTCTTCTAACGACTCGGATAAAGATAAGGGAACCAGAGATTTAATAGTTATACTAAATCATAGTAGCTTATCATCAAAGTTATTTTATAAATGTCAAGAAATGCTAGCAAAATTTATTTTACTTATTTAAATATAAAAATTCAAATTGCAGGTTGTCGAAAAACAGATACTTTATTTCCAAATGACGACGCCATTGAGGAACCAGAGAACCAAAACTTTTACTTATATTCTCGATGTATAATGATGATTCAGAGTATCGTTACCGAAACACTCTTCGGACATTTGAAATGTCATCGCACCATTGAAACCGTTTTGAACGCAAAAGTTAATGCAAACTCGTTTTTGCAAATTCAATTCCAGTTTGAAAATTGTACAAAATTTGCGTAACTGTCTAACAAGCTGAAAAGTAGGTAGATTATCAATGACAGATGTGGCAACCTAGAATTAAAATAAAATCTAATCGGGTGACTGAGAGCGCCACACAGTGGAGATTCCGGGAACTTTTTGATCAAGATAGTACTGGAAAAAACACACAAATTTTGACATAGAACTGCAGATAACTCAAAAATTGAGCTTTAAATCTCGACTTCAATCGCGTCCTGGCTGGATGGGAGCTTGATTGTAATTGATCCAACCATGCCTGAAATCTCAACGTATACGTATTTTATAAATTTATCATGGTTTTCTTGAACGATGACGCGAATGCATCACCTTTTTATACATAAACACAAAAGAGATAAAAAGCTATCTCTTTTCCAGGAGAAAATCATTATCTACGACAAGATTCATTTATTAAGCACTACGCTATTTGCATGCCGATTATCACGAGAACTCATCTCGGCTATCGTTATGCGAAACAATATCTCGTTTTAGTTTAATTGTGGCAATCACTTGAGAAAAATGGTACTAGTCAGAGTTTTGTTTACTATCATCTGTCTGATACAAGGCTTCAAAAGTGTGTTACCAGGTGGGATGAATCGACTCCGAATACGGCTGAATCCACAAGAGTACACCGTCACTTTTGGCGAACCGGTAACTTTGAATCTATGGATTGAGTTAGTAGTTTCGATGTAGAACGAAAATTTAAATGAAAACTATGTAAATTTTGTTCCAGTGGTTCCGCAAGTGAAAATTTATCAATACTGTTCGATGCCGATGGGAACAGTTTCGTAAAAGTCGTACCTCAACTAACGCAATTATTTCAAACTGAAATATATTCAAACAACGTAACACACTTGGAAGCTATCGGACTTCGTCCTGGTCGATTTATTGTCAAACCTACCGTCGACCCGGAAGGAGCTGTTGACGATCGAAGATTATTTGTACGACTGAAAGTCGCTTTGTATCATCCATTGATCCTGATTTCTCTGTTGATCGGTTGGAGTTATACGGCATGCTGGTGCATCGGTTATTATCCTCAGATAGTTCTGAATCATCGCAGAAAAAGTGTCGTTGGTTTGAGTTTCGATTTCCTTCACATCAATATTCTTGGACATATAGCGTATGCGATCTTCAATTCATTTATGTACTGGAATAGTTATATTGAGGTTTGCAATTGGGATTTTCAGTCGATCCCTGTTATAATAGATATTTCTGAATATAGCAAGAATATTTCAACCGTCACCCTTACGGACTTAATCCAGTGATCGGAAATGACGTGGGATTCGCTGTCTATGCGTCCTTTGCTACGGGTTTCACAATTATCCAGTGCTACATGTACGAAAGTGGAGGAAACAGCGTTTCTAGTGCAGCAAAGGTAATCATTGGTGCCCATTTCGTCGTAATTATTGGTTCGCTGGTGATGGTGCTGTTCGGATCTCATCATTGGTTGGATTTCCTATATGTACTGAGCTACGTCAAACTATCTACCACTTTGATCAAGTATTTTCCTCAAGCATACATCAACTACAAGAGGAAAAGCACCGAGGGTTTCGCTATTATGAACCGGCTTCTGGACATCGCAGGCGGTTTGTTTGGCATCCTTCAGATGGTTATAAATGCGTGGAATTTCGGTATGTTTGGATCATTGGATGAGTCGATTAGTATGAATAAAATTAATAGCTGTTGTTTTTAGACGATTGGCAATCAATAATCGGTGACCCTGTGAAGTTTGGATTGGGAGTATTCTCCATACTATTCGATTTGGTATTCATTTCTCAACACTATATTCTGTACCGGTAAAACCAATATTGAATATGGAATTCACTTGATCATTATCATTACCCGTTATTTTGTTATACTTTCAGCAAACCAACCAAAACGTTCAAATCTGACGGCAGTGGAATGAAGGTAGTTTATAACATGGCTGGTTCAAAATAGCGTGTACACTCCAATACTTGTGATGTAGTGTTATCGGATTACTTTTATTGTAATGTATTACAACACTACTGTTGTAAGATCTGGAACATGTGAAAAGCTTCGAGATTCGAGTGAAAAACAGCTTGCTAACTAGGTGTTGCTATCTTATCTTATTGCAAAAACATCGCGTGTAAAAAAATATGTGCAATACTATACCATACAAAGTAAATGAGCTCAAGAAAGCTATTAAAGCTTGAAGCTTGTGTTTTGACATTAAGAATTAATGTAAAGTTTGATTAAATACAATTACGCCTATTAATATCGGTACAATCTATTCCTAAAGACTGTACTCGAGAAAAATGCGACTCTTTCTAAATTTTAGTTGAAACTAGTGTAAAGAAAATTTAGTCACAAACTGGTAAGTGGTTTTCGATGTAGTTTCCAAGCAAGAAGTCATTCGACGAAAAATTATCCGGGATTTAAAATACCCAAGCAACCATAAGTTCCACAATTACTTAAAACATCCACTTTTTTGCTGCTTAAAAGTACAAGCGGAACTTTTGAGATCTTGAAAGTACATAACAGGTTTAGCGTGTACTTTCTCACTGCTTAAGAAAACACGTGGTATTTTTTTGACAGTTCGAAGCACAGAATAAGTTCCGCGTGAACTTTCTCGCTGCTTATATGTAGTGGTATTGGTTAAACAATACTTTTTCATATCGTAAAATATTTGTGAGTAGAGAGAGATAAAGTAATGATATTTGTGTTTAGGGAGGAATACAGTTACAAAAACAAGATGTAAACATTGAAACTATTCAAATCACCTATCAGAACAGAATTGATTTATCTCATCTCCATGCTTATTCTGGAGTTAACAATCTGCAATCATTCTGGCAGAATTCCGGCAAAAATGGCTAGCAGACATAGCCAGCCGTCTTGGGGGGAATCTGCCCGCCGCGTACAAGTGGGAGACAGTTTACTGTTTGCCTTTACTACACAGATAAAAATGTTTTGTGAATTTACGTCTATTTTCATGCACATATTTGGAGCAGGTAGTTAAACATAACATTACTTTACAATTCTGTACGTTTCAATATAATTTAGATGCAAAACTAAGCGTTCAATGCAATTCAATTTAGTTTTGCATCGTGGATGGTTTTCAATCAAACTTTCGATTCAACCCATGTGTATGTTGATTTACATGTCGTGTAAATTTCATTATTTCTTTCTGTGTACATGAGGAAACATTATCATGTTGTAATAAATATTTCTAATTTAGAAAATGTACCAGCACAATCATTTATGAAGATGTCCTCCATGCATTCTGATAGTTGTTTCTATAGTTTTAGATAGATATCATTTTATTTGATCTCGTTAGTGCTGTATCGATTATATCGCTTTGTGCTGCTGTTTCGAGAAGTATATTAAAAATATAAAGTACTTCCGGAATTGCTACCTTATTCAGAAAATAGAAACAAACAAATTCTACTTTTTCGATTTTGTCTACAAACTCATCGTGTTCGGGTAGGAAGGTAACCTCACCCAAAGAACAGTCAAGTGGCACTTTCGGTTGGACGAGAGGGCTTGATGACAAATCGGCTATTTACTCTGAAAAGATTTATCAGGCAATTTTGAAGCTTTTGACGAGAATATTTTAGAACTTTATCTATTGATACCAAGTTATTGGATGGAGTATAGTTTCTGAATTCCGTGGAATAGTTTTAAGCCAACGCTTCTGGCAGTTCTTCAACTGCTTGAACTAATGAGTCCCGCACATACTCACTATCCGAAACACACTCCATCAACGTATTTCATCGATTTTTCTTTTGATTTTCGCGAACGAGCGTTGCTTTCCTTTTCTTAAATGGACGAGGCATTTTCAAAAGATTGCAAAACTTGATCTGCTTGTTTATTTTTTGCATTCCTTTGTGACGGTAAATAAGAGAACCGAATTGGAGATAACTTGGAGGGGAAGCAATATTTGAAATGGAAATAAGGGAAACGCTATCGTTATTTAAAAAAATATGTACGAAAGTAGTTTTGATCCGTAAATTGAACTCTATCAATATGCGACTAATAGGAAATAAATCCGTTTTGAGTGCATTGAACGGTTTGTTTTTTTATTATGTATGGCATCACTGCCAATATGAAAGGACGGTATTACCAATACTGAAGCACGCTGGCAAACTTTTAATCGTGAATTTTTGGAAAATTTTAGTTATGAGTTATCCAGAGCTTTTCTAATATAATTTTTAGATAGGAGGATAAGTTTATCGGTGAAGAACAATCCACTGTTGTTTCATAGAGTTTACTTATGCCTCAGAGCTATAAAATACAGTTGAAATCTTGAAGCGAGTGAAAAATAATAACATTCTAAGAAAAAAATTCCAATGAAGATCCGCAACATTTTTGATAGTGTAAACTTTTTCGCAGCATAGAAGTTGAACAGTATATCCTAGAAGCAGCTTAGAAAATTCTATAGTTTTGCGGGGTTTTACGCGGTTTCTTTGTGCAGTACGTATTCTCGCGTAAAAAGTCTTCTTACATAGGGGCAGCGGGGGCACGTGCCCCCGGGTCCACGGTCTTAGAGGGCCCTTCACGGGACCTATCGAGCGAAAAAGGTCATTCAGTTAGGTAGGGGCACACAAATAAATTCGGTGGCGTTAGCAGTCAAACATAAACTGCTAATGCGCGGGTGAATCGGAGGGAAGCATGAAAATAAGAAATAGTTATGTGCACAAAGCCGGTACCCACGTGGAACCAAAACCTACTATCTGTTGTTGACCAGAACGCAAACCATTACCTCCACGACTGTCTTATTTATTGTATCAATTTCCCAGTGGCGTACCTAGGAAAATTTGTACTCGGGGCAAAACCAGATTTGCCACCTCCATCGTTGATTGTTGGTTTAGTGTTTTTTGTATGGATATTGTTTTTGTCTGCAGAATCTCACCTCAGTATCGATCACCATTTCATGCATTTTTTACATAATTTTGTGTAACCGGAACGCCTGTCACTGTGGACTTCATCAGCAATCAAGTCAAGATCGCAACGAAACTGTTTGCCTCTCAAAAATTAATGTTTTATGAGAGAACGAAAATCGCCTTATTTCATACTCAACATGACCACAGACTAACAGACATGACAGTATGAGTAAATTCTTATAAAAATAATTTTTCGTGATGCACTAGTTCCATTTATATTGTACTGCGCGAACTATTTACTATCGGTACACCCCTTGTATTTTGTGAAAGTTTTTTTACTAGTTGGTTTCCCCTCGTTTGTCAACACCGATCAGCTGCTTGCAGGGATGCCTGATTTCATCGTAATATTTGAGAATGAATCTTCACAATAAATTATTGGATTACGTTGATAATATATTTAACTTTTTTAACGATGTTGAAAGGTAACCATTTATGTTTCTCAACGTTGCTCATCTACATTATTTTTTTCCACCAACATGGACTTCCACCGGTCATAAATAATTATTTGCACAACTTCTTGTCAGAGAAGTGCATGTATTTTTCATATAGCGATTTGGCAACAATCAGAATTAGCTACATGAGTCTCCCGCAAGGCTCATGCCTCAGTCCGCTCCTGTATAATTTCTATGTAAACGACAAGGACCCATGCACACTAGGACAATTGGCAGATGATGACATGGTTTCAGTTACTGGATCCAAAGCTATTGATCTGTAAACACCAAGATACCTTAGATAACTTGTCCGATTGGGCTGTTCATCTGGGTATCGAATTCTCTGCGGAGAAAACTGAGCTGGTCGTCTTTTCAAGAAAGCATGATCCCGTGCAGCTTCAGCTTCATATGATGGAAAGAATGATCCAACATGTTTTGACTTTGAAATACCTCGGGGTGTGGTTTGATTCCAAATGCACTTGGGGAGGACACATTAGGTATCTGATAACAAAATGCCAACAAAGAGTAAATTTAATGTAATTTATAATAGCAACTCGCTTGATAAAAACAGTATTTAGATTAACTAATGAATACCAACATACTAATATGATATTCGAAATGTATTAGGTTTAAAGTACAATGTATTGTGGATGCCACGGCAAAGAAAAACTTATGTATATTGCAACGTATTTATGAAAAAAAATGTCGTCAGACATGGAAGTCGGCTAAATAAAATCGACTGTTGAAACGAAACGAATGACGTGGATACTCTTTAAGTGCAACATTTTATAAAAAATACGATTACAGCGCATTTTGGAAGTATAGGAAGGTTTATTTTCACCTCTCTTAGTATAAAGAGATTGTTTTTTATAAACACGGAAAGACCGAAATTAGCATTTTGGCGAAAAAATTAGTTGATTTTCTGATTTTAGTTAGTTATTTTTTGAGACAACTAAAAAAATCTTACTTTTGCTAATTTAGATTTTCTAATTCTAGTTCCCTTAATAATAATAATAAAATATTTGTTGAAATGGCTATTTTTTTAGTTGAATTCACCAATTAAACGTGCTGTCATTTCTTAGCTAAGGCACACTTCATATCCATTCAACTAATTTTTTAGTTGAATTAGAGAAATAAAACGTTGTTTTCAACCAACACAAATGGTTGAATTGGTTTCTGCAATTTGCAGCTATATGGCGCTCTTTGACCGAAAAAACGTTAACACCGTAATGACTACTAGCCACTAGATGGCACACTACTACGGAAAAAAATTTCAGTAGCGGTTATCTTCTCTATATTGGCAGGTATAAATACGATGTTGTATTGGAGAAAAAGACATAAGCGAACATAAACTTCTTTTTGAAAATTTTACTTCTAAATCGCTGTTTTCTTCATTCGACTTCGCGAAATCGACTCTCTCACTGAAAACTTTGAGCACTCGAAAAACAAAAACCGAATACAAGTAGTACACCGGACGGCGTAGCCCGGAATGTTAGAAGATACAAAAAACATCATTTGACGTGTACAATTAGAGTGCAACATTCGAAACTCACTTCACTGTTCCGCGTAAATACATTATTACCCACAATCGCTTCAAATGCGCACAAATTTTGAATAAAAACACTTTCCACTAACACTTAACGTCATCTTCATATATCGGTTTAGAAATTTATATATGGATATATCGTAACACATGCGAAAAACATCTAAACAATTTGCAAGCAGTTTCAACAAGGCTGTCTCTTTTAGCTTTATAATGGATTGTTTTGTTTTGACACTTCTCTTGAGTTTTTGGCTAATAAACTTGTTGATAAAACCAATTTCATTTTTGTTTTCTTTGTGCTATCTTTCAGTGATGACAGTGATAGATAAATAGAAACAAATTTTTTGATTTTAATAACGAAATTAGTTGTCAATGAGAATTTCGTGTTGGATTGAAATATTGCTGGTTTGTGTCCAGAATATTTTCCAACTAAACACATTCTCTAAAAATAAGAGTTTTTTTAGCAAAGTAAATTCTCAATTTTAACTAATTTTATAGTTATTTTGGAAATTTTGTTGTTAAAATCAACTAATTCAAAACCAGTGATACGAATTATCGAAAAAATGTCTCTTTTATTTTTGTTGAATTTTTAGTAAATGAATGTAAAATTCATTGAATTTATTGAGTATTTGATAAGTGTTGGTAAAACTGACATTCGATAAATTTTTGGCGAGGGTTCACTTCTGCTCCTACAGGATTCGCAAAATATATCCATTTCTCATCTCCCGTTTCGATTCGCTGCTGAAAACCCTTAGTTTCATACCTAGAAAGCGGAATCTCGCTCACCATTTTCCGATTTTCCTGCTGCCTATTATTCCGTTCACGAAGAACCCATTTTCGCACCATCTGAATCTTTCCCATAACTCGCAGCCATTTGTCTTCCAGTTTGGGTATTGAAACTCGGCATTTTGGGAACGCAATCCGACATTTTCATTTTTTTTTTCTTGGTTGACCTGTGCGTTCTTTGGCTTTTACATACTTTCGAGTCATTGAATTCAACGTTCACAGGTCGAGACCGATAGAGCATGTCCCCCATAAGCATTATCAAGAATTCAATAAGCAAGACTACATTTACCGAAGCGGAACAGTGAATCCACACTTCTCCTCAAATGTTGTTTATTTGACCCAGACATTCACTTCATTTAACGTATATGACACTAATTTGCAAATAACAAAATAACAATGGTATTTTTAAACGATGAACTTATTTCTCTTTTCAGAGATATCTCATAAAACTCTGTTTTAATAACCATGTTTCGAAGAATTGCCGAATGAATTTTTCATTTTCGCTGTTCTAATCAAAGCTCCCCCAACCCAACGCTATGGGATCACACGGTACTTTTCAACATCTTTTAACACAAAAACTAGGTTTAAAAGACATGCGTTTTCCAGTAATTTCTCAACAGTAGTAAAAATCCATACAAAGATTGCAATACTACATTTTATTTTATTTTGTATTGTCTAATAATGGCAAATTTTTTTCGTTTGTCGCATACTACCAACCTTCTCAACTGCTTTACTCTGTCTCTGCTTGTATTTTTTTTACTCTGTTCCAAGTTTAAGCTGCAACAATATTTTCTTACATTTAATGGAATCACCCTTTGTATATATGACGCTAGTATATGTGCTGGAATGTATTGTATGGAGTTGTCTAAATTGGTTGAACTTTTTACATATGTTCAATTGTACAGTGTATATTGTTTTACAGTTATTCATTGTTTCATAGTTTTATTTATAAATAATAATTCGTTTTCTTGTTGTTGCACAATATTTCGAGAATATGCTTGTGTAAAATGCAATGCGTATATATTGATTGGCATCATTCTTGAAATCATTCTAATCATTTCAAAGATCATTTCTTCTCATACTAAACACTAAAATTTACGTTATTGTCAACAATATTATTTTTCTTTTCGATCAGTTTCAACGATTGGCAAAGGAAAAACGTCCGTCGGTTATGTTGAACAGTTTACTTTTAAGATAACCATATCTATACGATTGCGAATCCTACTAGAAAACTATTCAGCTCAGCCATAACGTGTTTACCATAACCATTACCCCAACATCCTATAGGATTTGACATGTAAGAACAACGTGACGTTTCATCGTTATAGCAAGCTTTGCTTTGGATTTCTATTGATCGAATAGCCGACACATCGAATTGAATACACTTAAAACATTTATTTTACCGATTATAATTTGAGTCGTCACATTAGGGTTTGCCTTTGTAATTTGAGTTAATTTTAGAATTTCTTTTATAATTTCTGATCTGCAATGAAATTACAGAGGAGAGTATAAGATTCTGGTTGAGTAACAGTTGGAAGTAATCTGAACATATTGGAACCAAAATATTATAAACGACCTTAAACACGCTAAATTTTTGTATGAGATTCCGGTTTACATGATATGTGCTATACTGTTCAATATAAAGTTCATTCTCTGCAACCGAAGTTCTTATTGTTGGAAATGATTTCCGATTGGAATTTAATAAAAAGGAGCTGATACGATCCGTTTAAACTTTCACGATTTTACGTATTA
This sequence comes from Malaya genurostris, assembly GCF_030247185.1. Lineage (NCBI taxonomy): Eukaryota > Metazoa > Arthropoda > Insecta > Diptera > Culicidae > Malaya > Malaya genurostris. The sequence continues at coordinate 59,748,232 of NC_080570.1, read as the reverse complement.
TTACTTTTCTACAATGACAAATCAGACCCACAACAATGCTTCTCGTTGGAAAGAATGATACAATTTTCATTATCGGACCTGTGAACAATCGTTTTCAGTCAATGAAAATGAACACTTGTTATATTGGTAGTAATTTTTCTTTGTGTACTATTCGATTGTTTGTCTTTTTCTCTCGTACTTGAATCAATCAGATGGAGATTTTTGAAAAAAGGAACATAATATAATCGGGTTTTAACATTAGACATAATAGAAGAAAACGATACAAATATTCGAACACTAAAATACAACCACAAGGAATGTTCCGGTTTGGACATATCACTAATACAAACAGCCTTAACAGAAAATAGTTGAATTCTAAAATAAACTACTAGTGAAATACAATCATACAACATTTTAAAACGATTTCAATATGCTAAATTAGGATTCCTTCCTTGACATTAAAAGTAGAATCATAATTACTATCTCGAGCCCTGAATTTCTCAAGCTGGTGCGTTTCTCCAAGCGGAGACTAAATCGAAATCGCCAAATCCGCCCGTCTCCCTTCTCGGCCTATTCTCCGGCGGAATGCTTTCTATCTGCTATCAATACTAATTGTTCTAATTACACATAATAATGCATTTGTGCATGACTTGATGGGTGCTGTTTATGCTACCGCGCTTAATGATTCGGTTTAAACCTGAGCTGGTTTGGCCTTGCCAAGGACCATGAGCATTTTTTGCAGGAATCGTGTGATGCCAACTGAAATTGTGGAAGGTGGAACAGAAAGAAAGAAAGATATTCATTAAAACAATAAATGTACCCGGTAAATCGAGCTAAAATGTTAGGAAATAACAGTGATAGTTCGAAATGAAGTAACTGTTTCTAGGACTTTATGTTCACTAGTACATAACCTTTTCGTTGTCAGATCGTAAAAATACAAATAAAACAAAATTATTTTTTCCGATTTTTTTTGTGTAACCTGTTTATTGTTTATTTTAAATACGGAAAAATAAATGCTCTCGAAACAGATACTTCATTGAATGCATATTTCAGTGCAATGTGCTAAAACAACTTTTCTGTGTGTTGACGTTAGAGTGCGAAGAGAGGTGACGAGATTTATATACAACACAAAACTAAAAAAAAACTAAACAATTGTAATCCATTGCCTTTCTGAAACCTGGTTGCATAAAATTGATAACGCGATAACCAAGAATAGCGCCGGAAATTATTTTCCATTGAACTGTTGTTTCAGAAGAACTTATTACTGTTAAGGATTATACACACCTGTTTCGCACAGGCTCAGTGTGAATGTGAAGTGAAATTACCGTGCACGGGCGGTAATATTCTTTCACTCGATTCAATGTGTGTGTTCACACTTGTCCGGCTCAGTAACGACACGAAACGGTGCCGGATAAGTGTTATTAAGGACTATTCACACATATCCGGTCCGGTTCAGTGCCGGCACGAAACCGTTCACGGATACTGCTTTATTTCATTCGTTTTCTATGCGCGCTTTCACACCTATCCGGCACAGTGCCGTTTCAGTGCAGCTCGCCGTCAGTGTCGCGTCCGTCCGGCAAACTCAAATTCGTCGTCACCGATATTTTTCATTTTCACTGAAGTCGGTATGTCATTGCATTGGCTGTGCCGGAACGGAAACAGCACGGAAACGGAACGGAAGGGTACCGATAAAAAAGAACACTGACGGCGCACTGAAGGCACTTTCACTGAACCGTCACGGAACTGAAATGTGTGAATAGTCCTTTACACGTATTGAAACGTGCGCAAAAATACCACCGTCCGTGCACGGAACTGAGCCGGCACTGAACCTGATCGGAAAGGTGTGAATAGTCCATCAGAGTTTTAATACTGAAAGAAAATAGGGTAACTGTTACTCTATTCTGTGCTGTCTGTGCTTTGATTAGATCGTCCGGAATGTGAGACAAGAGAGGGTTATTTGACAACACGTCAAACTCTTCATCGCAGAATAGATTGCTCGCAGTTTAAATATCAAAAGAACGAAAGCGGATTTTTTAAAATATAAAAAGTGTTTCAGGTTGAATATAATACAATATATCGTTTTAGGGAAATCGATATAATACATTGGAGCTCAGAATTAGTGAACATTTCACACATATCTTTTGAGTTCACGATATACCTAGTGTATTTCTAATTAATTTACTTTGTTTTGAAAATAAAACATTGCATGAGAACTGTTAAAGATATTTCATACGAAATGTCCCGTGCCGTCTATGGCGATTCTTCACGTGGATTTATCCACGATTTCTTGCATGATTTATTCATTTTTGGTCACCAGTGGATATTTAGCGTCATCAAACAATTTAGGTACCGGAAATTTTAGTTTTCGTCGATAAGGTGGAAATCTCTTTATTTTAAATTTTCGATACCGTGTTTCACATATTCGAAGTGTTAGAGAACAACCGTCATAAACTTTCACTTGGCGCATAGGCTCAAAACTTATTTCGCACATCAACATCTTTGACGCGCGATAAAAACTGATTGAAATGACTTTTTGCTATCGTTTATTAAGGCCCGGCTTTAGGAAGCTTTTTTGAAAAACTTCTGCAGTTCAGTTTCGGCTATCTATACAATGAAATTAAATGACATCTTCCTAATAGCATCACTAAATAAAGAATGCCATCTATCAGGAATCAGGAATCAGGAATCAGAACAAATTGGCTCAAATGGCACGTTCCCCTTGATATTTGGAGATTTGTGCCTTGCCATCAATTTGTTTTTAGCATCATTTTCCCGATATATAAGAGGGAAGGATTGAAAGGAAATGGTAAGGGTTGGACTAGGAGGATGGGAAAAATTGACGACACAAAAACACATAAAAGCAGAAGTAAATTCTGCACCCCTAAGGGATGCCGAACAATCTGCTGAGGATCACATTTAGTGGAAGCAGAAGTAAATTCTGAACCTCTACGAGGTCCCGAACAGTCTGCTGTTAATAAAACCTCCAACCCACGAGAGGATTTAGAGATCTTACAAAAGCGACACCATTCTGAACTCCCGGAAGAATGCAGAACGATTCGCAGTATGTACGAGCAGAAGTAAATTCGGCACCCCCTAAAGAATGCCAAACAATCTGCTAAACCCTATTTAAGGTGAATACAGAAGGGATTCATTCACTCCAGGAAGAACGATGAACCCTTCTGCCTATAGCTCCTTACCACATTGGGTGAGAAACGAGAGAATATCCTTCAATTTTAGCTCCGCATACACAGACTCAACCATGTATGGAGAACCAAAAACCCGGATACGTAGCTGCGTCAATGCGGGACAGTTACATATCAGATGATATGAAGTACCATAATCGCATTCACACAAATCACACGAATAATACTCAGCACGTTGAATAGTAGCCATGTGATAATTGAGTTTGCAATGTCCAGTCAGAGCTCTGACCAGAATACTGCAATGTTGCTTGGAGAAATGCAGTAGACACTTTGACATTTTCAGATTTAAATCTGGTAGAAATGCTTTTGTCTGAGCGCAAGTTTGCAAGCTGCGCCAGTAGCTGGCATGTTTGGATGCAGCCCAAGAACGAATCTTGTGATTTATCCAACTAGTTGAAAGTGGTAAAGCTGGTTCAGGACCAACGAAATCATTCGTTCCACCAGCTCTAGCCAACTCATCAGCCCATTCATTTCCAGTAATACCAGAATGGCCGGGTACCCATAAGCAGTAAACAGCATTTGAAATGCTGAGGTCTTCAATTTGAGTTCGACATGCGATCACTAGATTCGACCGTGAGTCATTCGAACTGAGTGCTTTTAAGGCTGCCTGACTGTCGGAACAAAAATAAATTCGTTTACCACAGATCCTCTGCTGAAGTGCCGATTGTACTCCACACAGAATCGCGTAGATTTCTGCTTGGAAACAGTACAGTATCTACCAAGTGAATGAGACTGCTCCAGCCTCATTTCACGACAGTAGACACCAGCACCAGCACGACCATTCAACAGAGAACCGTCCGTATAACAAACTATGTGTTCATCAAGTTGTCGTTCCAGACAACCAGACAACCATTCCTCACGAAGAGGATAGCTCACATGGAATGTTTTGAAAGGAAAACTGCATGTGAGAGTTAGGTCACTAGGAGCGAGTAAATACTCATCCCATGTAACCATTTGAGACCACAAGCGAGTGTGGCTGGTAGCATAATCTAATGGGTTACTGTTCCAAAGCCCTGTAATCTTAAGACGATATGCACAAGATAATGCTTCTTGTTTTAGGAACACATGTAGTGGTTTAATGCACAGTAGCGCCTCTAGAGCAGCAGTAGGAGTTGTCGTGAATGCTCCTGTCATCGCCATTAGGACCATCCTTTGGAGATGATTTAGCTTTGACTGAACTGTCGCGACTTCTCCTTTCTGCCACCATACAAGACAACCATATGCTAAAATTGGTCTAACAATAGTTGTGTAGACAACACCTGACAACACCATTGTTCAACAGATCGCAGGGCTTGCTGCATTAAATCAAAGAGAGTGTTAATGCTTATACCGGTCATCAATATATGATAATCGTCGGCAAAACCATAAGTCGGAAATCCAAGGTTATTAAGTTTCCTTAACAAACCATCAGCGACTAGGTTCCATAAAAGTGGGGATAGTACACCACCTTGAGGACACCCACAGACACTCAGCTTTCTAATCTCTGCTTGCCGAAGCGATGAACAAATAAGTCGATTGCTAAGCATTGCGTGTATCCAATTTGTGATACTTGAAGGTATGCCATGACCACGGGCTGCTTCCAGAATTGAATTGAAAGACACGTTATCAAAGGCACCTTCAATATCTAGGAAAACTCCCAAGCAAGATTGCTTTTGTGAGAAAGCTTTTTCAATGTTGTACACAACATCATGTAACAGGGTTGTAGTGGACTTTCCACGCTGGTAAGCATGTTGCATTCCATGTAGCGGTTGCACGCCCAGACTAACATTCCTGATATAGTGATCGACTATGCGTTCCACTGTTTTAAGAAGAAATGAGCTAAGACTGATAGGCCTGAAACTCTTCGCTTCCTCATAAGTGTCGCGACCGCCTTTGGGAATAAATTTGACAATTATTTCCTGCCAGGCTCTTGGAATATATCCAGTCGCAAGACTAAAAGTAAGTATTTTCTTCAAAACATGTTTGAAATGTTCATACCCTTTCTGCAGTAACACTGGGAAAACTCCATCCTTTCCAGGAGATTTGTACGGAGCAAAACTCTCAACTGCCCATTTGACCGATTCAATCGTCACAACGCTTCGAGCAAGGGCCCAAGAATCGTAACTACCTGAAAAAGTCTCGGGAAGAGCTGTCGGTGATGGATCCATACATCCTGGAAAGTGAGTGTTAAAAAGGCAGTGAAGTACATCACTTTCATCAGACAAGTGTTCACCATCTGAAGTTCTTAAGAAACTGACATTAAAGTCCTTAGACTTCGAAAGTAACTTATTTAATCTGCTAGCCTCGTTGAGACTAGAGACATTTGTGCAGAGGCTTTTCCAACCACTTCGCTCAGACGATCGAAGAGCATTTTTGTAAGCCCTTCGAGCCAACACGAATGCCTCCGACCCATCTCTGCGTCGGTGGTTCCAAGCTCTTCTGCATAGTTTCCTTAGTCTAGCAAGTTCAGCATTCCACCAAGGAGTTCCTCTAGTAGCTCGCACAATCCGAAGTGGACAAGCCTCTTCATATGCTGCAACTATGAGTGAATTTGTCTCGTCGACAACATTTTCCAAATCAATTGGGGTTTCAATTGTTGGTTGGTACCCGTAAAATCTAGTCGCCAAGCCCTCTTCATAGAGGTCCCAGTTTGTAGATTTGGGATTACGATATGTGACAATATCAAATTTAACGCTTGAATGATCAAAGAATATGTACTTATGATCAGACAACGAAGGTTCGAGCTCATCGGAGACGAGCCAATTCACCAACTCAGGCGCAATTCTATCAGAGCAGAGAGTTACGTCCAAAACCTCCTCTCTTCCAGATCTAGCAAAAGTTGGGCGGTTTCCTGCATTGACTATGTGCAGGTTTGTACTGCTCACGAATTCCATCATATCAGAGCCTCTCGAATTTATATCTGTGCTGCCCCAAATGATATGGTGAGCATTTATGTCACTGCCGATTACAAGCGGTATATCACTCTTGCAGCAGTATGATACAACCTTTTTGAAGTCATCGCTTGGCGAAGGTTGGTTATGCGGTAAATATGCCGAACAATAGACATATTTCCTGTCTATGCCATCAATAGTCATACTAACTGTGACAGCACAAATATCCCGAGTTGTGAGCTCCGATATGAGAGAAACATCGAGAGCACTATTTGCAAGTATGCATGCTCGAGGCATTTCACGTGGATTTGTCATACCGATCTTGTTGAAGGCAACAAAGACTGGGTTTAACAATTTTCCAACGTAGAAGTTTCCCTTTTGGAAATATGGTTCTTGAACCAAAGCTATAGAAGCTTTACCTTCTTGAAGAAGTCTGGATAGATTCATAGTTGCTGTACGTTTATGCTGAAGATTGATTTGTGCCACTCTAACCATTATAAATTAGAGTAACGAACATTCCACCTCCAGCACCAACCGTACAACAACTACAAGAAACCAAATATATTGGCTTATAATCGCCTATAGCGAACCATGTAAGGATTTTTTTAAATGTTATTATCATTTAAATCCCACGAGTTGCGAAGAAAGAAGTCGTCCACTGTGCCAGAGCTTCGCTTAACACAGTAAGGGAACACCCCAAGATATTCCGTTCACGACTGCATTGTTTAACCTCCTGTAGCCATTCAGCCATCGGCACGGAAATACACCTTGGCTTAGGAGTTCCTATTTTTGTGGCCTTTTACGACATGGAACAGGAAACCAGTGGATCAATTCTTGGTAAAAAAATAATTCCGCCGGATGCCACACGGCTTACCTGTTTGGTGGACTTATACCACCGGTACAGGTGGACCGTAGCGTTATTCTTAGCCAGTTGGGAAACCGCTACCGACACTACACGGCTATCTAGGCTGCTCAGAGAGGGAAGTTGACATTGATGGTCAACTTCCATGGATGGCCGAGCAGCCGACCGTTTATTAAGGCCCGGCTTTAGGAAGCTTTTTTGAAAAACTTCTGCAGTTCAGTTTCGGCTATCTATACAATGAAATTAAATGACATCTTCCTAATAGCATCACTAAATAAAGAATGCCATCTATCGGAAAGACGGAAAATAATTAGGCGTAAATCCGGTACGCATGACGAGTATATACCTTCAAAATGGATTGTTTCGGTTTTCCTCTTTCGAGCAGAAATGCAACCCTTTGACGGTGTTTCATTGCTATTTCTGCTCGAAGGTGCAAAACCAAAGCATTCCACTAGTGCATTTCTATGAAAAACGCCATAAGAGTAACACTCGGAACCGTACTTTCAAGTTGCAAATGCAGTGCTTGTTCTGTACTTTCAAGTTGCCAAAAGTATTTTCAAGCTACGAGAAAGTCTACAAGGGGATGTTGGAAGCAGAAGCGGCAACTATGGGGGGGAGGGGCAAAGCACTTTTTGCCCTTTCAAAAGATTTATTGGAGTGGCCATGCCCTCTCAATGTTTTGGCACACTTTTTTCTGCTATCCCCGTAATTCGTCTCCGTAATCGTTCATTGTTTTCAACTAAGTTACTAACATTTTTAAACTAATTTACTACAATGTGAATTGTGCTATACTTTACCACTTTTGAAAATTGGTTATTACTGGAATAGTTAGGAGAATGTTTGTGGTCGTGTCACAACATTCAGAAGAGAAACTAAACTTGCTCACTTGTTTGTTTTCTATTTGCTCTAACCTCTTCGTTCCCTTTATAAAAATGTTTTATATATTGCAAAATTTAATGATGTGTAGTAATAATTTTTGTGCCCCCCAGTATTTCATGGAACTAGCCGTCCCTGGTTGGAAGTGATTATGTTTAGATTCTGTGGAGCTTTAGCTTTTGCTTGGGTGTCGAGTTTTATAAATTGAACATGTCAGAATTTTATTTATAACTACACAGCAAAAAAAAAATAATTGTAACAATCTCGATGTGATTATCAATTGATGTTAAAATGAAAAATGTGAAATTCGGACGTACTGAACATCAAATGCAATAGTTTCAAGAAATATTGCAGATATATCACACGCTATCGAAACAACGTATTGTAACAATTCTCTTTTGCTGTGTAGTAAGTTCAATACTCTGAGTAGATAATGTAGAACAGCGGCTCTCAACCTTTTTGTATCGCGGATCCGAACAGATTGAATGGGTTTTAATAACAACCTCAATATACTAATTCCTATTTTACAATATGGCTCTTATCATTAATCACACCATAGCCTTTTCACTGACATATTCGTAACTAGCCGCAGTTAGAAAAAGTAGAGCGATTATTCTTCTTTCTCTGTAATGGCTCAGACTTCTACCTCCATAAAGCATCGATTGTTCTCAAAATGTGTTCCGAGAAGGAGAGTCGATGTATAACATCATGATACTTTTGCAAATGTAAAGTCCTGGCATTACATTCCTTTTTGTGGAATTTGGCCTTTCTGTTTCAACAGACTTTGCAGCCGATTCTTAGTGTACAGAATCATTGCATGGCTAGTACTACTATGGATCCTACTGACACTAAGAATCCTTCCAGGTCGGGGCTCGAACATACGACAACTGGCTTGTAAGACCAGCGCCCTATGCATTGAACCACCAACCCGGGCACTAAAATGTATAATAACTTTTGACCGTGTATAATAATTACGGATAAAACAAATAAATTAGTTCTAATATTTCTAATATTAAAGTTTCTGCTGTAAAACGATATTAAATCGAAAGTATAGCACAGCGTTAAAAGGAGCATATTTCGTATTTTCCGAATATAATTTTCAGTATAACAAAAATAATTCAACGTATAATTCGTCAATGATTTCATTCTGTTCGCAATAAGAAACACTTTTTCCACTGTGATATCAAACCACACACTAACAGTCACTTAAATTGGATTCTTTAATCATTTTAACGGTCATTTTGAATATTCCTTCAGTTGGGATAGTACTCGCATGATGGCCCCACGTTACCCTATCAAAAACATCCAGTCTTTCATCTAGACTGTGTTTATTTTTTTCATTTACCAACAAAGTTGTCATTCATACAGAATTGCATGTAATGCATTGATTTGTATACGTCCATGAGATTAATATCGGGTGAAAATTACCAACACAATAAAAAATAGTCTAGATGAACAACGTCGAGAAAAATAACTGGTTACCTTCCAACATCGCTAAAACAGTTAAATATATTTTCAAAGTAATCCCATAATTTATTGCGACAATTCATTTCCAAATATTATACAAATCTTGATGAAATCAGGCATCCCAGCATGCAACTGATTGGTGTTGACAAACGAGGGGGAACCAACTAGTAAAATAACTTTTACCTAACACAAGGGGTGAACCGATAGTAAATAGTTCGCGCAGTTCAATATAGATGGAACTAGTGCATAACCTAAATTTATTTTCATAAGAATTTACTCATATCGTCATGTCTGTTAGTCTGTGGCATTCTCTGCACTCTGATTACAACTGAATTTATTTTCCGAATGGCAAATGAATTTGTAGATTCAAGTCTACATTTTTCAGCTAGCTTCTAAACAAACAAGACCTCTCAATAATTTACGTTTTTTCGATGACAAAAAGTTTTTTATCGTAACGTCACAAATGAAGTCGAATTCATGCTTGACAGTTCAGTAGGATTGTTTATATGGGCTTGTATTTGCCTACACTCTTAGAAAAAATGAAACTTACACTTGCCGTAATTTCTTGGGTGATGACAGGTATTACATCTTTTAGCATGTAAAAATAGATATTGAGTCTGTTTCGATTTAAACTTCAACTAAATTAGATGTGAAGTTAATAATGTGATTCACTTTTACTTGATTTGAGATTATAAATTTGATTGAATTGCAAGGCTTTTTTATGTGCATCTAAAGAGACGTAAATTTGCCCGATTTTTTCGATTTACACGAGTGTGTAATGTTGAACCAAGTTACCGTGCGGGGAAGTAACGGTCGTCACTCGTTTTCGCCCGAGACGTCAGATAGTTTAAATTGAACTATTAGGCAGAGATGGCGGTTCAATTTGAACTGCTTTGAGCACTGATGAGCCGATGGCGAAACGCGATGAAAATGAAAACAATAAGGTTTTCTGTAACGACAAAAAAGTTGCTAAAACGAACAACAAACGAGGGAAAAATATCTTGATTCCCAGTGCATATAAGCTATTGGAGTTGCTGGCGACCGCTGTCCGGACATTTTATTTATTCTACAGTCCGTTCCGTTGCATTCCAAGCATCCTAGCAAATATTGGGCTGAAAGTTTGAATTAACAACAAAAAAGAGTTAAGAATTGATCAAGGAAAACTTAAGAAGTATTACCAAAAAAAGCAAGGAAAAAGACAAAGTGCCGTTCAGAGGATCCATTGGCAAGCAGGCTAACCTTCGTTGACACCAGGCGACATAGTTATCCAAATGCTTTTGAAGGCTCAAAATTACGAATTACCAAATTCAATTTCAAATCGTCGGCGTAGATCAGCAACCATAAGCAAGGAAATATTGTTGCAAGAACAGCGCAGAACGGGGGCATATTACCGCTTTGTGCAACCATCGAAAACAAATATACATGCTCGCATATGAACTCTGTGTAAAATTTGCTCAAGCAGCGTGGCGAATAGTTGCAGATGTCATCGCTATCGACACGATTTTGGATGCAGCATTCACATCACGACACTTTTCTTTGAGTGCTATATTCACTTCACGCAAAATTTTTGTTCCGCTGTTGGTTACAATGACTAGTTTATTTTTGTTTCATTCCGTTTGAATTTGATATTAGAGTTAACTGGTGGCAACAGGAATGTTTTTGCAATGACTGAGCGGAAATATATATTGGAGAAGCCAAGTGAAAGAAAAACTAACAGAAAAGATGAATTTTTGGAAAAAGATACGCTCAGAGACAGGACTCGAACCTGCGTTCTTATGCATTCCGTGCATACGCGCTACCATTTCGCCACTCTGATCTTGCTTTAGCCACACTAAAACTCACAGACATAGTAGCACGTACATCGAACATGGTCTACATCCTGGCCGTCACCCGACCGACACCTTATATCCAAACATCTTCTCTGTCCATCAAACACTAGTCCTCTCGCTTTATACCTATTTCTCCGATCAAGCATTGAGTAGGAGAGTGTATTTATAATCGCTTGTCACCTTCTTTAATGGTGCCAGTCGCTGGCTGGACATCGTCAAACTAAAATTAATAAATCGTTAAAAACAGGAATGTGTTTATTAGGATTTTTCACCGACACTTTCTCAACTAACCATCACTGTAGATCTCTCAAAATCCTTATCGTATGCATTTTAGAACACAAATCAGCTAAGCAAGTCGCAGTCAAATAATAACAATATTTTACTGATGCTTTCGCTGTAAAGCAGGATTCTGTTCTAAAGACTGTACTCGAGAAAAATGCAACACGCAAAAATTAACATCAAGAACTTATTTATCGTCGGATAATTTTGAAACTTCTCTGAGTTTAAATGAATACTTATGAGCTTTGTTTTCACAAAGCTGATTTATTCAACCTCCTCTCCTTAGACTTAACGCTACCTATCCAATTCTGTGATATACTTGTACCATCACTCACTTTCATCCTCTCTTTTTTAAAATCGTTGTTGAAAGAATCAATGTCTGGCGAGTTTAGTGGATTTGCTTTCATTGGCACAAAAACAACACAATTGGTTTCATACCATTCCATTCGCGAAATGGCACGATGCCAGATTCGGCCAAAACAGAATGTTTCCTACTTGAAACCGGAGGATGAGCGACAAATACCATTCAAGTCAATGAAGACATGAAGATAGGCCCGCTTCATTGTCCGCTAAACGAACCAGACGATCACTTGGTCACGTGCAGAATCGAAAGGTTCGGATTGCGTTTGAAGTAATCCTTCACATTCCTTGTGTTCACGAGGTTGCATTTCTTCCGCTGTCAGCTTCTCGCTGCGTCGATTCTGCCATACGGGACACAGTCGAATTGTCCAACAGTCCAATGATGTTGCAATCCATATGTGGAAATTGCCTGCATTTTTCACGCCCATGTTTTTGTGTCGTGTTATTGTGACGTCACAAATGAACAAAAATTCATCCTTGACAGTTTAGCGGTATTGTTCACAAACAAGCTTAAACAAAATCGAGAAACACATCTCAAACAATCATCTTTACACTTTACAACTAGTCACTTTTATTTAATAAATCTCGGAAACGAACTGTATCCAATCGTAAACAAATATTTGGAAACTCTATTTAGGCGATATGGACCGTGAACGCTCTCATCCGTTCGTCAACAGACAAAAAAAATCTGCTTACAGCTGTGTTGTGTTCATCCGATTGAGGTTAGCAGTGACGGTGACTTGCTTGGGAGTCATCTTGATCACCACGTGACCAATTGTGACGAAGTTTGGCACATGTAAACATTACACTCTGAACTAGTCTTACCAAAAATTTCAATAATTTTTATTTATGTAATAAAGAGCTTTATGTAAAAAAAAAGTGCTGATATTTTTCGAGTAAGCAAAGTCCTGGCATTACATTCCTTTTGTGGAATTTGGCCTTTCTGTTTCAACAGACTTCGCAGCCGATTCTTAGTGCACAGAATCATTGCATGGCTAGTACTATGGATCCTACTGACATTAAGAATCCTTCCAGGTCGGGGCTCGAACATACGACAACTGGCTAGAAAGACCAGCGTCCTATGCATTGAACCACCATCCCGGGACAAAATATTTTTCGAGTACAGCATTTAAATAATGGGGTTATGTTTCGCACTAGAAGTTTTTCCCATTTTTACACTGGGAAATACTCAGATTGGTTTTCGTATCGTAATGCGTTGAGCTGTTTTTATTAGCAGGAAATAAATTCATAGACGGGTCCACATAGTTTCCTTAGATAAACAAAATATTAAACTATAGTCTAGTAAAATCGTCTGAATTCTTTTTACGGAGTTCATTATGATCTTCTATAACGGATTCCGAGTGAGATGTAACAACTAATTACAAATCGGATTGGTTCAAAATTAGAGCATCTGATTCGAAATCCATTTGAAAATCATTCGAATGATTTAACTGGGAAAAATGGGCACCGAATAAATTTATAATGAAATCATGCAAGGTTAGTGAAAAAAAACTAAAACTCGTACCTAAATCTATAACTAAAGGTGAAAGTAAAAACATAACATGTAAAACAAGAGATAAAAACCTTTTCCGACTGGGTGCTGTGCGACACAGGCCAACTTATTTCTGTTTCGGTCGCACCACCACCATCAACTTCTGTAAACATTGTGTGATGCCGCCTGGAAAAATCACAATCCGTAGAGAGAATGGGAAGAGATAGCAGCGGATGGAAGAGCGTTTTGAGAATAGTACATGAAAATAAAAAGAAATGTGATTTAGAAAAAAGCATTGGCCAATCAAAACAGTGATGATGGAGTCTCCAGGAGGGAAATAAATTTGTAACTAAGCCACATTTGCTTCCAATAAAAGTAAAAAATAAATTAAGTTCTGTGACGAGAACGTTTCGCATGAGGGAAAGCTGGTGGAAAATTGTTGAACTATGAAGTACTCACCCATGGAGTGGTTGAACCACTTCGGTTTGGATCTCCACGAGATGAATATGAGGTAAACGGGAATACTGGACAGGATCATCAGCAAACCGTAACCGGTCTCCACCGGGCTGGCAATCATAGGAACAACTGTAACGAAGACTGTGGCCAGCAGATAGAAAATCGGGAACAACAGATTCACTTTGATTGGACGGGTTAGGTTAGGTTGCTTCCATCGGAGCCACGGTAGGCAGAGCACAGCAACGCCGATACTTAACTGAAATTGAAATAATGTTTTGTAATGTTTTGAAAAGTATCAACAAAGCCCTCGTGCGACTTACCCAAGTGGCAAATCCAACGTAGTTGATCAGCGCGAAAATGTCCGACACCGTCAAGTAGACCATCGACAAAAGTGCCATTATCAAAACAGCCGGAGTTGGAGTCAGTCGCTGGATTTGAATCATGGTTAGAATTTCTGGCATTTGACCTTCACAAGCGCCGGCATAGAACAATCGTGATGACGTCAGCAGAATTCCATTAACGGCTCCGAACGTCGACAGTGCCACAAAAACTGCAGGGGAAGAAGGAACGCGAAAATTTGGTTAGTACTTAGAACTAGAACATTGTTGACAAATGTTTGAACATATGTTAATAGATTCGATAAAATCATTCGTTCTCCAAGGTTCTATTTGACAAATCTTCTTCTGTTAAAAACGTATACATCTTTCTCACACCGATTAAAGGTATTTATTATTTATATTGAAACGCGACGAACGGTACAAGGATACCGATTTTCAATCCGACCCGTATTAGTACATTTTCATCAGGTTTCCTCTATTTCGGGTACGGCGAATGCTTTTGAGCAGGTTAAATTTAGCGACACAAAAGACTAATGATTGATTACTATCGCTATTATCGATTACTGTGACTGTGAATGACAGGACACATTTTTCCATATAACAAAGTTCTGCCAGGTCTTCTACTAGTTTGAATGCTTGCATGGCATGGAGAGTAATTTACTGTATAACTTCGAGTGATCTGTTTTATGCTCCTCATTACTGTGACACAAAATTAGTTTAATGGAAATACATTGGATTGTTCTGCATTTCAGACTGATTCCACAACAATACTTAAGCGTCAAATGACGTCTTCTGTGATGGTTTTTCATAAAACAGTAGTTGTCTACCTTTTCAAATTTTATCGAAGTCAATTAGACTCTAACTTTAACGATGTTTTGAATGAAACAAAATGGTATGATGATCGGTACTAACCTGGAATAGTCCACGCGAAAATACCAAATACCCGATCGGCGAAGGTAACTGCAACTGCTTCCGAACCTAACACTTCCTCCGGCGTCAGTACAGAGTAGAAGGACACGTTGGTGAGGACGTAGACTACGGTGACTAGAGTACATGATATGGCAATGGCACGCGGTAAATTCTTCACCGGATCCTTCAGTTCCTCTATGATAAAGTTCAAATAGTTCCTAGAATGAAGAAAAAAAATTCCAGAAAATTCGTTGATTATTTGGGTTTTCGATAAATAGACTCGACTATCTCGTCTTACCATCCATTGTAGGCGAACAGACCAGAATAGAAGGATAGTGCCAGCGAAGTAACTTCGGTTTTCGTGTTATCAAATGTGAAGTTTGCGGTATGACCTAAAAAGTACAAACGGTTAAATTCACGTCAATTTTAAATCTGGTTTAAATTAATATAAAATTGTCCGATGCAAAATGCATATATGATAAGCCAATTTGTGACTGTGGTAGAAACTGATTCTTCGCCAATTTAACTAAATTGAAGGTGGGATGAGATTTGATTAAGGCAAGAAAAGAATTCTTCCTGCGTCCGAGCGATGAGCACGGTTTATGATGAGATCGCGTATCAACGATTGCCGTAGCCAAGTTAGTGGACAGTGGATTGCTTGCAGTTAACGTGATGGAAATATCATCACTCTCTAGAATTTGATTATCACTTTCTGGATGATTAGATTAATATTAGGGTGATTGGCGATAAGCATACACAAACTCTGAAACTTCTAAATTTATTAGGAAGATTAATTTAAGGAACCGTTCCTTCCTTTCTTACTAAAATAAAAAAAATAAACTTTCTTTCTAAAATATTTTGTGAACCCCACACAGCTTAAATCAAGTTGCCCTTAACAAAACAAGCAAACCATGCTCCGTCCACAGCGACAGTCAGTAAATACTTTGAATGCAAAAACCGGATGAATACATTTGTTTTGGAAGAACCGAATAACTTTTTGTCCGTTTTTTTGCATTCAAAATTATTTTGTACGGTTCTTTCAGAAAAGATGGCTTTTGCTCTCAATGTTTTTATCCGATTTGTGCATTCAAAAATACTTAATCGGGTTTTCCAAACTAAGTTGCACTTATCCGATTTTTGCGTTCAGCCGTTCATACGCTCTGTCACATTTTTCTACTCAGTCAACGCCTGACTTCATACAGAGCGGATGGATAAAATATTTGCTTTCTCATTCGCTCCATGAATAGTCCATGGCTCGATTTGCAATGTTCAGTCACAGAGAACAGACATCCAAGTGAAGATTTAAATTTGTGTATGAAATTTAACGGTTGTTTTAAAAAGCAATCACCACGTAGCAATGCTCCTGTAGAGGCGCTTTGATCAGCCCAGTAATCCTTTATGGGCTCTTGCGTTCGATCTTTCATACAATGGTAGTTCATGCGTGCAAAGTCGTACGCAACGGTGATTTTAAACGGATTTTTACTTGTATGCTTTACACAGCTTTCATGAAAAAATTTGTACTAGCTTGGATGTATGTTCTCTGTGGTTCAGTAACAGCACTCCGTGCGGTTCGATTATGCCGTAGAGAAGGTTGCTTGTGCGCATCAGCAAATGGCTTCGGCTCGCATTATTTTCAATATGTGTACTCGCGTATATGAAAATCGTTCTCACAGACAGCTTTCAGGGACAGGGTTATACAGTCAAAGTCTGTATTTTACAGTTTATTCAGAATTGTGACCAAGATTACAGATTTTTGGTCAGAAAAACCGATTTTACACTCATTCAGGGGTTAGCCAAATTTTGTGCTAGGGCACATAACCGATTTTGATATGTTTACGTTTCGTCTTTGACTCAGCAGTTCGAATTAAACTGCTTAATGCAAAACTCAGCAGTTCAGAACAATTTAGATTTATATATTTATTTTCCATAGCGTGAAATAAAAATTGAATAATGATCAAGTTAAAATATATTTAATAATGGTACTGTTTTTCTAGGAAGTAAAACCATTATCCTGGTTTTGTGTAAATTAAAAAAAGAGGATAAAATTTACATAAAGACAATATATAAAACGGGAATTACTACAAACGATCCCATCTGCTAATGATGATTTTTTTATGTTCACTTTTTCTTGCAATTAGTATAGCGTAATTCATTATGCTATCAACAATTTCTTCTGATAAGATGATGTTCTCGATCATAATGTAAGGTAATAAAAAGAAAATTGTCAAATACATTATACTTAATAAACGGAAGTGAAAATAAACAGAATAAGTTGTCATTTTCAGATGGCATTTTAAATTAATTTTTTTATCAAATCATCATTTTGCGCCGCTCAAACGAAAAAAGCACTTCCAACGTCTTTTCCACTACAACATTATAAAACTCCAACGAAGAAAAGTTTTGGTTTCTTTAAATTTGAATTCTAAAGTTTTTTTCATTTCGTTGTGCTTCAATTTGGTATCAATTTTATTTACAGATTTTCAATACATACTTTTGACCCCCCGGTAAACATTTATAGATTTTTTTCCTGAAAAATACAGATTTAAATGTGTCAACCCTGCCAAAAGAATTAGAATACCGTGGCTGAAAATCGATCCTTGTTTGACATATCGACCGTCCCACGACAAAAGGGCCTAACTGTAAATGACAGTTTCTCTTTGTTTACTTTTTCTTTCACGATTTACCGAACTGATTTTATATTTGACACTTTACTTTTCGCAAAATTTTCAAGTTAAAACTACAAGCTTTCGATTTATTTTGGAAACTTTAAAGAATTTGCAATAATGGCTCCGTTACAATCAAAAGAGAATGTAAACAAAGAGAGACTCTCACTTGCAGTTAGGCCCTTTTGTCGTGGGACTAACGATATGTTTCTCTAAAGCCATCTCTTCACGCTTATAAAAAGTTACTCACAGTTTGAGTACTTGTTACTGATTTTCAAATCATACATGGTCACGTCAAAAATTGAGTAGTTACCATCAATGCACTATGGTCCGAAACGGGAAATTAGCGTGACAAAAATATTTTTACTATTAAATATTAGTTTTTTGTGGTTGGTGTCATCACAAAAGTTGTTTGTAATCAAATGGCGTTTAGGAATTATGCAATGTTTTTGAGTTTTTGAAGGTATTTTTAAAACTAATTTAAATAAGTTAAAAAAATAACACCCTTCCAATTTTCTTTTCAATTTTTACTTATATTATGACCTTTCAGGAACCGCATAGGATCGATGTGGCATCTAATGAATATTGATATTTGAAGCTTGATTAGTTTTTGATGAAAAAACAATCATAACTTTTTACAGGTAGCTCATATGAAAAAGCTTGGATGAGCAAAATTATGCGCATTGATTAGTTTAACAACTCTTCTTATTACAACTTCTCCGTAGAACGTTTCACAAAAAAGTTAGAACAAAAAAAGTGATTTTTCAGGAGCCACCCTACTTTTACTCGGGAAAATTAATGTAACTCGATCAAATGAAGAGCTAGAGAGGTGCTTTTTTCAACAAAGTTGCTCAAAATAAAATTTCCTACAACTTTATTGTACAATAAAATCATTTTTGAGTTCAATTAAGAAAGTTAGATATCAGATTTCAATCTAAATGAGGACCACCCTAGTAACTTTTTTCATCAAAAGGAGCGCCATTTGATTTCAAACAACTTTTGTGAAGACACCAACTACAAAAAACTAATATTTAATAGTGAAAATATTTTTGTCACGCTAATTTCCCGTTTCGGACCACTGTGCAATGGTAATAAGTAACTTTTACTCTAAATTTGAATTTAACCTAAGAACATGTTTGTAGGTTACTATGCGAGAAATAAGTCTAAAACTTGTAATAAACACTTGTAGCAACAGGTGCCATTTTTGTTAGTGGGATCGCATATTTTTATTGACCTGTTTCTCTGTATCTGTTGCAAGATGCAAACGATTTTTTTCAGCCAAAACCGAAATCATAAACTGGGAAATATAAGCAATAAACATAGTAGGCTCGCTTCAATATTTCGGTACTAACATGTGATAAGGGCATATCGTACGATAGGCCCTTGCGAATGTTACAAAATATAATGCTCATTGCTCGGCCCTACAACTTTCATATACACAATAGTAGATATAATCTCGTAGATGAAAGCTCAATCTACAAAATCATGCAAAATATGCTTGAATTCCATGCTTAAAATTCGAGTAATAAGCATTATTTTTCGTAATTTTTGAAAGGGCCTATCGCATGATATGCCCTAATCACCTGTTAGTACCGATTTATACATTTAAATACAATATATTCATAAACTGAGCAATTTTTACGTAATTACTTAAATTATGAAATAAATTTTCACTCAAAATTTTAATGCTTATACTAAATGTTTGACTTATGTATAAATAAAGTAGTACTTAGTAAATGAGCACATTTTTCCCAAACATTGTTTCCAGTGGCGAAAGAACTTAAATTTGTTTAACTAAGGAGTTACTTTAAATTAGAGTTGTTCCACTTTTCCTGCAGATGAGTGGGGGCTTACTCATTTTTGAGTAACTTTTTTAAAGCTTGAAGTTGTTAAACACACAAAAAATCAAATTCGCTCCACTTGTGCTTCAAAAGCATAGCACACAAATGTAGAGTATGTCGTCCTATAACTTCGGCAAATGTCATCACATTTTAATCCTAAGCGTAGATCTGTTTATATAGAATGTTATACTTATAAGATAAACGTGTGTAAATTTACGACGCAAACCAATGTGTCATTCTGAACTCTCGCCATATTGATGCATATGTCTTCACTATAATCTTCTTTGAACAAAATGGTGGCACGAATCTTCATGGAGCAGATCGAAACAAACCACAAGTTCGTTGACAGTAAGTATATCTAAATAAATTGTTGGTGATTTAAAAAAACGTATTAGGCAGTGACAGCTTCTTCTTTGCTTACTTTCATTTGTATTAATTACTTAACCATTTCCACGTTTTTCGTAACTCTTTGTCATTGATATCTTCGAATGACGATTAGTACTGGGAACTTAATGATAATCTACATGACCGCTTCACAATATTATATATTTGTAATGAACAGAAATCAAACAAATAGAAACTATCACTTGTTATTTCAAACTTTTGTGAAATTAACCAAGAAAAGTTAAATTAAATAATAATTTAATATTCTGCAGAAGGAATTTTTTATCTGTAAACGAAAACGAAAAGAGTTATTTATACGCATTTGTCTGACATTTATGTTGTGGGTGTCAAACCATCTGAATGTTCAGTGTAAAACATTTGAAATAAATCTACTGTTTGGTAGATGAAATTCAGGTGTAATGTGTATAGTTTTCAATAATATTTCTTTTAAATTAGATTCGAAGTGATTTACACTTAAAATTTATGTGTTGCGAAATTAGATGTAAAATACTTATGTACAGCGTATCGATTTTCATCAGTGCAGTATCGAACCGGCTTGCACTACTCTGAGGAACTCTACTTAATGGAAATCAGTTCCATTAAGAGGTAGAGCAGTTTCATTAGCAGTTTTAAGATTGTCTTATCTATCATCTATGCATGTTATAATTATTCGTTTCATGTATTTCTACTGATGAAATAATGTAATGTGAAAATGTCATAATTTTGTCTTAAGATATAGTCATAAAAAAAAAGTATACGAGGAAAGAAAGATTTTTGATTCGAAAACATTAATAATTTATGCATTTCTATAACACATTATATTATTTCAGAGGATTTTCCCGTCATGCATCAAGAATGTAAATCAATTCATAACGAAAATGTAAATCAATTTATCATAACGAAAAGTAAATCAATTTTATTTTAATTGATGCTAAAATTTATCTTGTATTTCCTTGTGAAAAGAACCACGAGTCGTTGAAATCGCAAATATATGTGATGTGATTAGTTTTCTGTTCCCATATATTTTATGATATTTTCAGTATAAATCGAATATTTTAAATAGTTGGTACATTTAATGCTAAACAAGTTCTTAATTACATTACAGAATTACAGAACAGAGTTTACTATATTAGAAAAATAATTATCATGAAACGTAAGCTATGAAATTTTTGCAAACATTTTTGTGAATTCCGTAAAACTATCTCATGAACATCTGAAGTAAAATATTGAAGAATTTCCTTTCTTTATCATAAGACAAACTCATGGAAACCATTTAATATCTCTATGTCTGAAAGTCATAATTCGTTCTTATGAAGTTCGCAGATCATTTTGTCTGATTGTAGAGGTGTGCTAAATAGCTCACATTGGTAAGCAGCTCCGAACTGACCAGTGCACCAAAGTCAATCGATTCGATGCATCATATAAAGAAAAGCAAAATGATTGTCAGTCCACCTAGTTGAATGATAATACCTGCCTCTTGTCATACGATTATTTTCACTACAAAATAGAACCAGTACTTTTATGGGGCCAGTTTTTGACACACATTTAGATGGATCCAGATTTTCGCAGACTTTCGTGAAAATGTACAGACTTTTGAGATTGTCGCGACGTTATTTTTTCTTCTCCAAGTCAGTTTAGTGTATCATACTTTTTAGAGAAATTGAAGCCTGCAGACATTTTTTCGAATGTATGGACTTTTGCAACCCTGTCTGAAGATATTTGAAATTGTTACCTGGCATCTCTGATTACAGTTATAATGTGAGCCTAAGATTATTTTAATCGGTTGGGGTATCATTAAGATAGAAAAAAGTGCTAGCACCAAATCGTAACATTTTTTGCAGTTTCATCCAGCGAAAATAAAAAGATGTTACTTTTGCACATCTCCCTAATGGGACTCAACACCCAGACGGTGTAAAACGTTTTGCGCATGTATCTCACAAAATAAATCAGAAAAAAATTGTTTGTCTGGTCATGCAGAACAACTTGGAAACAGTCGTCCGGTTGGTTGCAGAATAAATTAAACAATCAAACTGAAGGCGCGGTGTATCAACCGTTTTCTCATAAATTAACTATTGACTTCAAATTTGCATGACTTGTCCAGATGGAGATAGAAACAGTTGACACCTGTTTGCAAACTGATTTAACATCTGATCAGAACTCATAAACGTAAACATTCGTACAAATCACCGGGTGTTACTAAACGATAACTGGCCACAGTTGGGGTTGGCAAAACTTACCTCTGAAGAAGTAGTATCCTCCGGTACCGATGATTACGAAGAGGGCCAACAGTTTGGCGAAGGTGAAGATATCCTGTACGGCAGTAGCCCATTTTACATCCCAACAGTTGACGAACGTCAGGACCACTGCAATGAGAGATGAATTTCCAGTTTAGTAACGCCAATGAAATATCTTATAGTTCTTGATCTGGTGTAAGGTTGTAACGATGCGTCATTGGATTTGAATAACAGATTAAATGAGCAGACGCCCTGTCGAATGTCGACGGCATTACGATACGGATGAATACAATCAGTATGGAAATGAGGAGCACGGTTGTTTGCTTCCGGATTATGAAGGGGCAATATTACAGAGATACCATAGTAGGGGGCCAGTGACCGAGATCAAAACAGAAAATGTCACTTGGACGGTTTACCTAGTTTTCTTTGGACTTTCCAAGATCAGCTGAACCGGTTACATTCGAGTAGTATGAGCCGCCTGCTGAGCAAGTTTTGTGAATCTTAAAGTTGAGCAGATGACGCCTAGAAATTACTCAACGCTTACGAAGAAATAGCCATAATCCGTAAACAAATTTAGTCACAAATGTTATGCATTGTAAAGTTTTCGATTTGACGATTCATTCGAAATATAATGCGTAAAACCGCTTGCATTTTCGTGATCCGGCCCGATGGGATTCAAATGAGACACGAAAATAACGATAAATGTTATCGCATGTTTATTTATTTTTTCGCTAGCCTGTTTACTTCTTCCGCTACTGGCACTGGACTGAATGGAGGAGACAATTGATAAGTACGGTTCGGTTATTGTTGGCCCGCAAAGACGTCATATTTTACATTGTAGAGTCACGCACCGGGTTTAATCTCGCATCGGAAGCATAGACACCGGCTTTCGCTGGAAGCATCCGAGAGGTAGTCGCTGGTTGGACTTGATTATATATGATTGAGCTCTGCGACACGAATGGAACACCAACGCAAGGCATTGCCCGTGTTTTAGATTAATGCAATTGCAACTGATGGAAGGCGTTTATGATGGTAATTATAATTATTTCATTCAATTCAGTTTTTTTGCTGTCAGGAATAACTGAAACATATTGGAGACTGCTTTGAAGTTACAAAACAATTTTTGAACAGATTGCCTTAAAATAAAGAGTTGAATGATAGTAAATTACGTTGTGTTCTAAGTAATCCACCTCCCTGCTATGGAAGCTAGTTCCTGAAACCGACGGATTTTGTTTTGGTGGTGTTGTTGTCAGCTACGTTCATACCATACAATCAAACCACACTGGTGTCAAAAGTTAATTTCTTCAAACCCAATATAAATATAACTAGACTAGAGTTATCTCTATAAAACAAGTAATTTGACCTCTTTTTGAATAAGAAAAGGAAATTGTGGTTAATTATAGTTGGATTATATTCCATCGAAATCGTTTCCTTATGTTGGTGCAACCGCATAAAGAAAAATGTGAACGTGTGAACACTGCTTAAACACAGCATTTGATAGCGAACTAGAACCAAAGAACCAATATTGTCGGCTTCAAGCCATTCAAGTTGTATGCAGATGACAAACGTGCCACCGGGATGAAGTAATCACATTATGATAACAGTCACTGAAGTTACTTCCTTTGTTGAAGTTGTCAATGTGTGATTCTGTTTATTTCGTGTTAGTTTTGGCAAACACTAAAAATACCGCACTGCAGAATCATCCGAGCTAAATCATTGGAAACTATACTAGAGCACCAGTTGAGTGGCACAATTCATACTTACAAATACAGCAAACGGCCAGCAATCGGGCAGCGTCTTCCGGTGGTTGACATTCGGGGAAAAATGGTTTCAGTACGTACACACTGAATGTCAGTGCGACAATGGCCTGCGAACATGGACGGACGATCATGCATTCAATCCACAAACGGATGAACGCCAGGAAGGGTCCAAAGGTTTCCATGATGTAGGCGTAGTCGGCACCGGATTTCTTTATCATCGTACCCAATTCAGCGTAGCAGTAAGCCCCGACCTGCAAAAAACGAAAAAAAAAATGATGTGATTGAGGTGTGCAAACTGATATAAAGTGCACTTTTTGTTTAGCTAATCTATTTAACGGGTCTGGGTAATCAACTGCAACATTACTACAACAGTGATCTATGCGTTGAAACTACATTGCACGATCCTTCGTTGATTTGTTTACATTGTGTTTTGACAGTTATGGGTTTAGAAGTTACTTTCAAAATCTAGTGTTATTCGGAGAAATATATCTAGATCAAAAACGTCGTTTTGGACTTGCTTCAACTTTAGCTTGGAACCCAGAGAAGAACATAGTTTGTGAGTTCCTGGGGACAGAAAGTACCGAAAATCAATATAGTGAGGAACATCGTGCAACTGTTGTGATTCCTGGCATGGTGAAGGCTTTCAAAAGGCGCCCACTACTCGACGTAATGCTAGCTAATCGCCGTATCAACGCATCGGATCGAAATCTCCATAGAATCCTTGATGATAAACTTCAAGCTTTACAAGATTCCAATGGTTCAAGACCTTTTGATGAGGCAGAAAAGAGATCGAGTAAAAAGAGCAAAGGCACTACCGAAGAGGAACTTGGAGAATATTGAGTTTACCAACGAAAAACTAGTCGCCGTACAGCGATTCGTGAATAGCGGCCCTTACACGTGACAATATTATTGTCAATCCAAAGTATTGTTAATACCGTTAATCAAATTGGCTTGGTAACTTGAATCCGTGTTTTTCGAAAAAATCAAGCGTTTGGAGCTTTAAATATTGCAACTGAATATTGAAACATTGAGGGAAGAGGTCATCGTACGTATTTAACTGTTTCCTCTCTGGGGAGAAAGTGTTGTAGGATTGATGAGCTGTTTTGATTTTTTGACAATATTTTCGTCAATCAAATAAAGTTTCCACTACACGATCAAAAGTATTGTCAATACTACTTGTATTGACAATACTATTGTCTCGTGTAAGGGCCGCTAATAAGCAGAGCGACAAAGTTTGTTTTGCTGATATTGTATCCCTGAAGCAGTGAAGATCAATCACAAAACCTATCGGGAACGAGTTCCGTAGAACGTCGTCAAATCGTAGGCACAATCGTCGTCATTTTAGTTCCAGAGCGCCGATTCACTGGGAGCACGATGCGATTCCCAAGTGTTGCTCTTAAAACAGTGTAATTTGAATATATACAAAGACATCATATTAACAAGATATCCAGTTCTCACATTTGATGATGATGATGGTCCCACCTCATACCCCTACAAAGGTGTGAGCAGAACGAGTTATCTAAATGATAATTAATATTTTTGCACATATCTTAACCAGTAAACAAAAGAAAACGATCTGATTAATCTAGCAGGTATAGATTCTTCTTCAAAAGAACGACTGACCACAAAATAACATTCAAATATCTCGGATTTACTATCCAGGGTTAATCAAGAAAATTTCCAACCCGGGAAGATCCTTGATCACATCAGGAATCGAACCCGATATCTTTACCAGTATCAGACAGTAATTCACCTGGCCCTTCCCGCCGGACCAGTTCATCGCTACACACATCAGCTACGATGGAGTAACGAGACTGCGGATGAGCAGAGCCAAGCCCAATTCCATCAACAACTGTCGATCCCAATTAGTTTCCCGAATCTATTCCTTAAATAATTATCCAACCTTGCGATCAAGGTCAAGAGCAAACTTAACACACTGAATGCTAAGGCTCTTCGGCCAGTCCTGTTCGCTTTCCAAATAGTCACTACCTGCTTCGCGCGCGAGGCTCAAACGTTTGTAGACTGCTCATTATTTTTAACTCTCAAACAAACTAAAAATCCATCATCATCATACCGAACATAGTAACTTAATACGTCTCACAATAATATATATAAACAAAAAAAAAAATACAATCTTCGTAATACGTAAAAAAATAAAAAATCTAAAAAAATTGAACTAACTAACTAAATATTTGCTTACAAAGCGGACTTTATGTGTGAAATACATAACTTTTTGAACTCCACCAATGAGGCCGCGCGTTTGATCTCTCTTGGCATCGAATTGAAAAAACTTATTCCCTTGTACAACAATGAGTTTTGCGATCTGGCTAACAAAAAGCTTGGTGTTCTAGCATCAGACGCGTTTCTAGTATTGTACCTATGCAAATCAGTTCCTCTTTCAACTCGATCACACAAATATCGAGGCAGCATGCCATTTAATATCTTGAAAATAAATACCATGGTTAAGTAGTAAATTCTCTGTTTCACTGAAAGCCATTGTAATGCGTTCAGTAGAAAATCTGAGGAGGTATATCTACTACATTTTAGAATTAATCGCATGATCTTATTTTGCAGTCGCTGTAATCTCAAGATTTGTGTGTTATTAGCAAGAAACAGAATGGATGGGCAAAAGTCAATGTGTGGTGAAATGACTGTTTTATACAAAAGAATCTTACTATGGGTCGTTAAGTCATTTTTCAAACGACATAATACACCATATTTTTTGGCAATCTTCTTGATGACGTTATTGATATGAGATTTGAATGTTAACTTTTCATCAATTATGACTCCAAGATACTTCATTTCTCTAACGCGATCAATAATTTCACCATCAATTTCCACATTGGCGTCATGACCGGTGCTGACAGAAGAAATAACCATATATTTAGTTTTCGCGACGTTTAGTTTCAGTTGCTTAAATTTTAACCATCGAACCAGCGAACTTAGATCCTCGTTTAAATGTGCAACAGCTTCATTGAAATCTCTAGCCGTAATGAACAGAACAGTATCATCAGCAAACAAATTTATATCACAGAAACGTAAGACTCGCTTCATATCATTAATATACATGATAAATAGAATAGGACCTAACACACTTCCCTGAGGCACACCAAGTGAATTGCCGAGGGAACTAGACATTACATCGTTAAAAACAGTCTTTTGAGATCTACCACATAAATAGTTTTCAAACCATTCATGTGCCATTCCCCCGATGCCAAAACGCCGCAATGTCTGCAACAATAAAGGTCTTGAAATTGTTTCAAAGGCTCTCTTCAGATCCAAGAACACAGCAAAAATACTCTCTTTGGCTTCGATTTTCTCCTTCCATTTTGCCAATACTAGGTTCAAAGCGGTTTCACAAGAGTGACCCTTACGATATCCCGATTGTTCCGGTATTAGCAAACTGTTAGAGTTCAAATAGTTAATCAGCTGATCTTTAACAACAAGTTCCAAAATTTTTTCCAGCGTGTGCAGCATGTTAATGGGACGGTACTCCTCGGCTTTATCCGTTCCAGTAACCTTGGGGATAGGAACAACCAGAGATTCTTTCCACACTTTTGGCACGTGCCCCGTGTACAACGATTCATTTACCAGATCCAGTAGATCGTGTCCGATAACATGAAAGCAATCCTGTATCACTTTTGAGTTTACATTGTCAATACCCGTCGATTTTCCCAAATTAAAACAAATATTTTTCAGTTGTTCAAAAGCGATTGGTTGAAATTCATCAAGTCTACAATAGTTATTCATCGGCTGTGTTATTTCAACAGGTTCACCTACCAATTCAATACTTTGATTGATCTGCTGAACACTATTTATGAAATAACTGTTGAACTTTTCAGATATAATTTGTTCTGTGTGTTCTTCTATACCGTCAAAAGTTATACTTTTCGATGCACTATGTGTAGGCTTGATAAGCTGTTTGAGAATTTTTCATAACTCTCTACTGTTTTGTTGATTTTGATCGATTCTCCTCTGTATGTATTCATATCTAGTCTTCTTCAGTGCCCGTGAATAAATATTTCGTGCTTGTGTATATCTACTCCAGTGACTATCATTGTTAGTTCTACAGAATCTCTTGTACTGTTTATCCCTCTCCCGTTTTAACCGTAAGAGGTCTATTGAGTACCAACTACTCGAGCTGTTCAAACTAACATACTTTTCAATTACTAATTCATTAGTACACTTTTTCAGTATGTCAGTAAGAATAGATGCCCTGTGATCCAAATTTCCAGTCAACTGTGTACAACCCAAGCTTCTTGATACAAGTCGAGATATGGTTTGCTTTGAATAGTTTTTCCAACTCTTGATTTTCACCGTATCTTCCTCATTTCTAGAGCTACTCGTTACGGAAATTGCAATTGTTTCATGATCTGAAATCTTGCAATCGGATTCCGCATTTGAATAAACACCGTCGAAATTGGAATACACGTGATCTATCAATGTTTTACTGTATCTCGAAATTCTTGTAAATTCATTCACAGTTTGCCTCAAATTGAAGAATTCTGCTAACTGTTTCAATTTATTCGAACCTTGATCACTGAGCCAATCAATATTATTAATATTTCCTTTCTTTGTTCATTTTCAGACAATTAACGCATTTGAATTCAGTTGAAGAACACTCAGATGTTCTATGTGCGGAATTACATTTGGAACAATTTTCACTGTTTAAACATTCGGTGCTCTTGTGACCAAACTCACCACACTTGAAACAGCGCAATACGTTGAACGACTCGAAAACCGAACACCTATCCCAGCCGACGCAAACCTTACCGGCGGCCATCAAACTAGAATAAGTATTTTTATCAACCTCAATTATAACACTGAATTTGTTATATTTGAAGCGTGGATTCTCAAAGTCAGCAACAACTTTTACATCTTCAATCGAAATTTCCTGATTTTGACTTTTCAATTTCCCGAACAAATCATTGGCAACATCCTTTTTTTGCGAGCATGGGGCCCTCTGGCGAGTCCGCATCGAATCTCGTACATAGAACTAGGGGAGAGAAATGTCAAATTAGGGCGCGCCAAAAGAGCAGCCCTGTACATCCATACAATTGACATGATATATTGAATGTTTTGAGCTGAGCTGAGCTGAAGTAGATCGCCCGTAGTTGCACTTCGTGATTGACCGAACGAGTGGAAATGTACAATGAACCAATCAAATGAAACTTGGGAGTAACAAATCATTATCACTGTACATACCCACTCACTCCTAACTTTCCATCAAAAGATCAATAACGACGCCGGCTATGACCAAACGCTGTGCTGTTAAGGAAAAGGAGGAATATTAGTCCGACACTCGTTGTTTCTGAACTGTCACAATATGCTTTATGTTGCTCACAACTCCATAAATTATAACAGTTGCAGGATACTTTGTGTGTCTGACTGGGGAACCTGTAGAATGTCAAAATAATTACCTGTAACTATTCTGATCAATTTTCAGAGCTTGGTCACTAATACATCCGTCAGGGAAAAAACCGATAGCATGTTCAAACTTCAGGGTGCCTAAATTTGTTCATGAATAATTTGCCTCGAACATGTCAAATAAAATCATTCATGATATGATATCAGGTTTGACTCTCTTGAACAACGACTGCAATCTATTTTCGTTATGCTTGAATCTGTTAACGCCGATTTAGATCGGTTAAAATCGTTCAATTTTGGGCGGTAAATTATCCATGTTCGTCACTTGAGCATTTTCTAGTTTCGCGAATCAGAATTATGAAAGAAAAACACTTTTTGTACTTTTCACTAATCAATATACACATGGTGGAGAGAGAAATTGGCATCACTGGGATGCGGTGTCGTAAGTGCTGCTCTCAAAAAAGTCTAATTTGAATGTGTTTTTTGAAACGTATAGTAAGAACTTTGGTCGAAATGGTTATTTTGAGGATTCTTTCGGAAATTTTCATATCGGCAGTAGTGATTTGCAACATTTTTATCGTTTATTCAATAGTACAAATAGATATCAGCAATAAAAGTACACTCGGAGTAGAAGAAAATCGATTTCAAAGTGATTACTACTACTTATTTTAGTGTAAACTACGATTAAACATGGAAAATCTTCAGAAATGTGTGAAATTGGGTAAGGTTAGGTTTTTTCTGATCCACATTTTTCTAAACAGAAACCAGTGTAATATTGATTTCTCGAGTACTAGAATGTATAGCGAACGAGTACTATTTATTTTGGATACTTTATTTGTTATTTCCAGGCATTTGAAAAATGTTATGAAACCCAGTTTAATGCTCTATTCTGAATAAACGGTAGATTTTCCACAATGAACTAAGATCAACATTACCATCTCTGAGTAAAAACTTTTTCTTCAACTTCTACTATGATTTTTCAAATGAATTTGCACGTTTTCACAAGAAATTGTTGAAAAGATAGAATAATTAGAAATTTTCCTACCGATTTGACAGCTCTTGCTGAAAGTATCATCTCTAAACTAGCAGCGCCTCTACATTTCAGTTTTGCGACAATACGCCAATTGGCACAATGACGCTGCAATGAAATGTAGAGGCGCTGCTTGTTTAGAGATGATAATTTAAGCAAGAGCTGTCAAATTGGTAGGAAAATTTTTAATTACTTCACCATTTTAACGATTTCCCATAAAAACGGACAAGTTTATTTAAAAAATCATAGTAGAAGTGGAAGAGAAAGTTTTTACTTTGAGGTGGTAATGTTGATCCTAATTTGTTGTGCGAAATATAACGTTTATTTAGAATTGAGCATTATACTTGCTTCAATACCATTATTCAAATGCCCGGAAATAACATAAAATATCTAAAAGAAGTACTCGAGAAATCATTATTGCACTGGTTTCTGTTTAAAAACATGCTGGTCCGAAAAAACCTAACCTTACCCAATTTCACATATTTCTAAAGATTTTCCATGTTTAATCGTAGTTTACACTAAAAAAGTAGTAGTAATCATTTTGAAATCGACTTTCTTCTACTACGAGTTTGTTTTCATTGCTGATATCTATTAGTACTATTGAATAAACAACAAAATCGTTGCAAATCACTACTGCCGGTATGAAAATTTTCTTGTTTACATTTTTCATTGGCAGGTGTCGCTACCGGTAATTCAGTTTTGCATTGTGACAGTTTTAAAAAGCTGGATTCATAGTGTACGTAGGAACAGATAATAATGATTCCACACGGAGAACCTCAAGACCACAAAATTTCAATATTGCAATTGTTGTTTCTCGCCCTGGTTGTTTGAACTTAAATGTTGTTGATTTAACTAACGTATCTGTTAATTTCGTCATAATCATTCAGGTGAACGAAATCGATGTATTCGAATCCTATCACTTGGCAGAGGACGAAGACAGAATTTATTTTCATGTTTTCAGACTCGACTCTCGCAGGGTTTCTACATAGAAAGATAGAAAAATTCATGGAAAATGCAGATAATCCAAAAATTATGGGGTTGGAAAATTCCCTACCAATAAACCAATCTATAGTTTGACGTTTGACGCGCTACGATATGTTTTGTGGGATGTCAAAATTATTGATTGTCAAAATGACCTGATGACGGAATTCTAACCGCATGAATGTTATATGTATGTTGCTTGCAGTAAGATGGAATGTGGCAAAGACATCATATTAACAAGATATCCAGCTCTCACATTTCCCGAACAAATTATTGGCAACATCTTTTTTTGCGAGCATGGCTCCCTCAGGCGAGTCCGCATCGAATCTAGCACATAGAAGTAGGGGAGAGAAGTGTCAAATTCGTGCGCACCAAAATAGCAGCACTGCGCACCCATACGATTGACATGATATGTTGAATGTGATGCCGTGCGATGGCGTTGCTGAACTGAAGATAGATTTCGCGCCAAACGGACAGGGTCTGATTGTGGGTAATGCTGCCAGTGGGTATTGATCATCGCGGGCGTCAGTTGAACGAATCAGAAATTTATTGAACGAATCAATGAGAGAACTGTACTGTACAAGCGATAAGATCACATTGCGAGATTTTGCTTGCAGCTAGCTTTCAAATGAATTCATTCATTGGAGCGCGCATAATGAGTGGCAAATTAATGCCAATGTCTTAGAAGATAACCGTAATGGAGTGAAACTGGACTTAAACATGTAAGATCAAGATCAATTTAAACATTAATGTGCTGTTTTTATTACCTAACCGTCAAGGTCGAATAGAGGCGTAGACGAAATAGGCCGCCAAGCTTGAAAAGGCACCAAAATTCAGTAATTTGGAAAACGTATTTTTTCTGTTTCTTCATATTCTTTGAATGTGAAAAGTGCAATGCTTGCCTTTGGCAAATGAAATGCGATATATTGCTTAAAATGTGTGCGTAAATAAAATTGATTCTTAAACAAAGAGACCAATTCAAAGATTTGTCCAATCTTCTGTTTACTAAGTCATTTAACATTCGAAACTTTTGATTGCGAATCATGCAAATCACAAGCAAATAATTCACTTACCATCGAGAACAGGCCGGACAGAACCCAAACGATCAGTGACATGTTGACGCTGCCGGTATTGATGAGCACTCCTGTCGGCGACACGAAAATACCGGAGCCTATGATCGAACCAACGATCACCGTGACCCCGTTGACGAGGGTCATCTTGGGTTTGAGTGTGATTTCGCCATCACAACCGGATTTGGTACCATTCCCGTTCAGTTCTTCACCCTTGAAGGACTCCTTTCGGCTGTCTTTTTTCAGTGATTCGTCCTCCATGCTGAATTCGGTTTTGTGATGCTAGAGTATTTGACTACAGTGCAATGATGCCTGGAAGAGAACAAAATACGTTTATTAGTTTATATGATTGACTCAGCATCGGCAACCATGGGGCAAATCACTGAGTATTTGTCACCCGATGGAACAATTTTCCCGCTCGTTGTTTGCTTGCAGCTCATCAGCCCAGGGAACGCATTAAGTCTATTATCATTGTAATCAATCAGAAACGCTAACGAACAGGTTTGCCTTGCACTGAATTCTAATC
Source organism: Malaya genurostris (assembly GCF_030247185.1). NCBI lineage: Eukaryota > Metazoa > Arthropoda > Insecta > Diptera > Culicidae > Malaya > Malaya genurostris. Next base: position 59,715,456 of record NC_080570.1, on the reverse strand, counting down.
ATAGTTTTCACTGACAAATCACAGACAAACAACATAACAGAACAAATTGCACATTTCACTGCGACTCTTTTGTGTGTTTTCCTACGCGCGAAATGCCAAAACAAGACGAATATGATGTGACAGTAGTGGCTTCATTACTTACTCAACAATTTATTTAAGTTATGTCAGCACTTGTGTGTTGATTACATGCTAACACTCGTAATAAGACTTTAACAAAAATTTTCGGAAGGGATTAATTAAAACATTTTAAAAATCACAAGCGAACCGAATCAAACGATCCTAGAGCATGCGAATTTTTAGTACACTAACGAATCAGGCGAAAATTTATCGTTAGATGTATAATTACATGGCGGTATGACAGCTCAATAATTAGGGCGAAATGGGCTCCGATACTCCTCAAAGCTAGGCAAATTAAAATGAAACTTCTTTACCGAGAGAGACAGAGAAAGGAAGAGTGAGGACATGTGGTCGAGCAGCTTAGAAACAAAGTTCTTTTCTGCTGCTTTCAAAAATACAATTTACTACCAATGCTTTCACAAGTGCATGTTAGGTAAAATATTGTTGAGAACCGAAAATATATAGATAAACAGGTGTCAAGCATCTCTCATTAAACATCAAACAATCCAGCATCTATTCTTTTCATCAACTCCGCATGGTAATTATTATCTTCAAATAACAGGCGGTTTTCGACGTGTTTTTCGGTTAGGCCAAATTTTCAGCCAGTCTGTTTCGATATTGACCTTCAGAAAGCGAAGGTGTGCCGCAGTTGTTTCGCAGCTGTGGGACGTCATCTTTAGTTTATATGCGTAGACAATTTTGATGACAATTAAAACTGTACACTTTGGAATGTCAACAGACAAATCGCATCAACTTTGTCCTTGCTAAACGCCTACCGCGTTTATGCGGGATTTCGAAAATGGGCTAAGCCTTAAACGAAGATAAAATATAACTTTTGACTAATCCAGGCACATTGATAATTGTATATAATTTAATGTCGGCAAGTCCCTTGAATACACAGCATGGAAAAGATATCACTTTATCATTATGTTAACATTGGAAACACCTCAAACCAATGATAACGTAAAGCATTAAATTCGATTAACCTTTCTAAAGCATTAGAAACATTAAAATCTGATCAAATTATTCGTACAACCGCAAGTTGTGAAAATTTGCTGGTTTTCCTAAATTTTATAAGTGATCTTTCAGCAACCTTTAGGAGTGGTGCTAGAAAATCAAAAGTGACACGTTGAACATTGGTGGGTACCAAAAATTATCTAGAATTAATATAACTGCTCTAAAAATAATGTTTTGAATCTTGATACTTTGGAATCATTTAAAAACCATCAACAAGAAAAAGTTCATCAATGAGACCATGATCTGCCACCAATGTATAACTAGGTATATCTACTTCATCTGACAACCAAGTAAACGCATGGTATAATAATAGCATTAATATGTAAAAATCACAAAACGATGTATCTAATAAGTTGACAAAAAACCTGTTTCAATCCACATAGTGATGTGATGTTGTCTTTCTTTCAAATTCAGAAAAAATCGGTATTTGCATAGTCCTTCTAACAACTGTTTACGTTTAACCTACTTATGAGACTTATGGGACTAGAAGATCAGTACATCCATCCCTGAGAAGTTCTGAAGAAACTTCTGTTTTTTGTTTTCTGTTTTTTGCAACGTCTCTCTAAATGACGGATTGAAATTTCGAACACACTTTGTAATTCTTTGGAATTCCGGAACCGGAGGTAGAATATGGAAAAAAAATTCAACGGCAACCTACAAGTACATAGGACTTTACATTTGAGCTTAAGTTTGTGAAAATCGGATTGACCATTTTTGAGAAAAAGCAGCAAAAGTCATTTTGGAATTTGTTAATAACCATATCCGGTACTGCCGACGCCAAGAACTGGGTACAAGTATAGCAGAAGTCGGTTAATTTATCAACTAACCAGCCTATACTAAAAATAGGAATGTTTTTAAATCACTTTTAAATGATATGTTGCATTTTTTGCATCGTCGCTTTAAATGACGAGTTGAAATTTCAAACACACATCAACCTGTCATTACGGAACCGGAAATCGGATCCAGATAAAATTCTACATCGACTTATTAAATTTTTGTTTGTGAAAATCGACCCAGTCGTTTCTGATCAACATCAACTAACCAAACCTGCCAAATGAATAATTCTACGGCTTGTTGAAATATATTTCAGTGTCAAGTACAGAAACACACTTTTGAAATTCAAAGTTTTATACAGCCTGTAGCAACACAAGAAAGCAAATATGAATTTCACAAGTGATATAACTTTTCAAATTCACTCTTACAGAATTTTACAGGCTCCGAATGTAATTTGTACTTGGCTACCAAGTGCCGCTGTGTGGATTTATATGTATCATTTATTCATCAAGCTGATATAGGCTTCTGTGGTTCAGTCGATTAAGTGATATGCTTCGTGATCTGATGTTTCTCGGTTCAAGTCGCGCCACTGCTAACAATCTTTTGTTTTTTTATTTCATTCGAATTCAAGCCAAATAATTTTCAAATCACATAATTTTACATGTTCTTGAATCAAAACTTGTGTGAAATACGACGCTCCATTCAGGTCCATCTTATAAGTTGTAAAATCACATCGCATGAGATATTTTTTATGAACTTCAATAGTTTGATGAGGATAAGATTAACTATAATATAAACTCAAACCAACCTGCTTTAACGGGGATCACAAGAATAGGAATAATGAGAAGGATGTTTTGATTAGTCAGATCAAGATTTGTGATACTTAGTCAGATGGTAACGCAATGTCATTTTTTCGAAATTTGAATGACTGCTTCTTGTATATTAACCCGAACATGTGTTTTAACCCAAAATATATTGAAACCCAAATTTGTTTTGTTTCGGCGAATGACCGCCCATGAAAGGCCTCGTTATCCCATACAAAACGTCCAAATTTCATTTGCATCCGACTTCCGGTTCCGGAATTATATGGTGAAGTGTTTTAAAAACTGAATACCGTTACTTGAAGCGGCGAAACAAAACACCAAAAAAAATTCTTAATTTGCCTCGAAACTATTCCAATCGGTAGGCATTGTCAATATACAATAAAAAAACTCGATTCCGATTATTCTAGTTCTCATTTTCTGATTCCGGGAGCACCGGAAATAAAAAGTAAAATTTTCAAACATGCCTTTTCCAATCGGTAGTCATTGTCAGTAGACGGTCAAACATTAATTTTGCTTTCCTTGTTCTTGGGTTTTTGATGAACGACCGAAGATTGTAGCCATAGACTCAAAAATGGATCCCAATCGCTTTTCTCGAACCAACTTCGCTTATACCGGTTCACAGATTCCGGTTTCTTTTCGTTTCCTCAGAGATGGCATATCCGACCTGAGTATTGTTTCACTCTCTAGGTCAGGCGCGGCAACTACGAGGGGGCAAAGCACTTGATTGCTTTTTATTTGCATATTTCAAGGAACTTGCCGCCCCTGCTCTAGGTTATACTAGTTTATGGACAAACTTTTTTTTAAGAATCAAAGAAAGTTATTTGTAAGAATGCCACACATTTATATATGAGAATATGTGAAATATGAGAAAGGTATCATTACACCACTAGGTGGATAAAAGCAGGTTTTTATTAATGTTTCAATCTCATATGAGTTATAGGTCATGTGCCTGAATGGGATTCGAGTTTAGATAGGTAACGTTATTGGGAAGGTCGTTCTTAATTCATAATATAAATTCCCAAATAGAGCCCTAAAAAACAAAAACACAGAAAAAAAGTTCGAAGATTCTTCAATATTGCTGTTATAGCGACGCGGAAACTCGAAGCGAATGCACTTCAAGCCCAATCTATCGAACACAGACAGAAGATCTCATCCTAATGGTTCTCGTATACGAAATGACTACTGGAGCCGTTACAAAAATTTGTGACATAATCAGAATATTTTGAATCGTTTTTATCTGAATCGCATTGACATAAAAACGAATGTTACGATATACGTTATAATGCGACACCTATTGCCATAATTACATGTGCGTACGAGCAAATATTGAACGCCGGGTCCGAATTGCATACAAATTAAACTAAACTGAACACAGTCTATGTTTTCGGTTCGCGATTTCGATGTTCATCCAACATAAAAACTACAAGCTTTGTGTTGTCAATAATTAAAAAATGCGCATTATAATTCAATTTTAATAGATTATTTTATGAGAAAATTGATCATAAACTATTCAAAACGTTGACTGTCTTGTTCCGCATCATCAGTTCGAACAACCACAAGGGTTAGTTTTCTTGTCGTTGCGTCAACTTATTCGAGATGGCGCTAGTTATAACACGGTTATACACTATAACGACGTATTCATCTTTCGAACGAATTTCATTTGTTATCTTAATAACGCTAACAAAATCAAAGGAAACTAGGACTCGTTCGTACAACAATCGATCGAAAAATCAATACTCCGTTATTCATAATACTTTTGGTCTACTGACTACCTATAAGGGTGGCCAAAATTTTTCCTCATACGTTGAAAATCACGTCACTGTTTAAATTTGGCTTATAGTCGACATAACAGAATATCCTTCACGCCAATACAGAACATCACTTCTACTCTGTCGTACGTGGACTGCCTTCGGAACGGCTGGGCTAATATTGACAAATTTAGATTCAGTTGAAATATCCTATCGGCATCATTTGAATGAATCGTGATCAAGATTTCATTCAAATGATGCCGATAGGATATTTCAACTGAAGCCATGTGAATCACGACTCAAAAAAGATGTGAAATCTTGAGCCCGGGCTCATCATTATCATCTGATCTTCTGATGTATAGACCAGACTCAATACAGGGATGAAAAATGTTCAAGAAAAGCAATTCCGTTACTTATCTTTCAGAAACAACATTAGTAGAAATTACCCGATTCAGCTAGTCCTTTCAAGATTATATAACTCGAAATAGTCCCGCAAGAATAGCATACTGCAATTTCTGTATTCGATTAATTGAACTCCGTTTAAACGGTAAACACCTCTTCTTTGTGTAGTAATAGTATCATCGGATAGTTTGGATCAAACTTATTTTGTTCTTTAAATGGAGAAATTTTCACAACAGCAAATCCAAAGAATTGTAATAGTTCCTTACTGCGTTTGGACCACTTGAAGTTTGACTAGTAACTGATTCGATTTTTTCTTCTTCTGGATAATCTATATTGGCTTTAATTTTCGATGGATTGCTAACAACAAATGTCATCGCAATAATCGATCAGTAAAACCGAGAAAATGTTATGGAAACTTTTTGTTCCTATGAATATGAAGATAACATTAGGATCAATTAACAGGATGACTAACGTCATGAGAGGGTGATAAAAAGCGATCCAGTTGTGAGCAGACACAAAGACCGAAAAGTTGTTTACGAAGTTACCACGGAAAATGCGAGCAATCATCAATGATATTAGAGTTTCATTAGTAACAGGTGTAAAAATACCGTCAAGCAGATCCAATATTTTGATAGAATCCGCAACTTAATTCAATCATCCGGATCCAACTGTCAGCTGCGCAGATATCATAATCCATAGGGGGGCGCTAATCATACTTGATCGAAGCACATGCGTCGTTCGTTCCGCCTGTTTTCTGTTCCCCGGGTACTCCGTCTGCCGTTTTGTTTATGGAGTATTTGCTTATGATGTTAATTCCCGGTACTGGCGCGGCTGGAATGTGAAAATCTTTGAGTAGGTCGCGATAACGTTTTCACAGGGGCTCACCGACACAGAGCCACGCTAGATTTACTTTTATCAATGATCGTGACTGACTACCATTATATGACTGTACCCTCTGCTGAATGTCATACCAGTTGAATTCCTTTGCTCTCCCGGCTGCCCCCAGTGACATCTTAAGATTACCGCCAACCGTCTCTGTTCGCGGTGGTGATTTTTGGCAATGAAGGTAAATTGCACCGGACATTTTATGGGTCTATTGACGCAAATGGGATAAACGGCTTGTTTAAATCAGCAGTCGGGACCATCCGAAGGGGATTGTAGCAAGAGGGCGAACAATTGGCACAATAACGTGATTGAATTAATCGTGAATTATGTGGAGTGCATTGAAATTTCAACGAAAATTGTTATTTTAACTATTCTGTTCTTCAATCAAAATTCCATCAAGTGTTTCATATGACTCGATACATCTTTTGTGGATAGATTTTGTGATTGTTTTGATTTAGAAGATTCGTGACAATTATCGGATATCACCCAGAATAAAATGATGAATGATAAAATGATATTGAATTGAAAAAAAAAAATGAAATAATATACACTCCAAAAAAAATTGAATCTTACAGGTGACTTAATCCCTCATACGATGTAATTCATAAAGACCTAATTTGTCAAATGACAGAAAAATTCATTTGTATTGACATAATGTTAGATTAGCTTAAATTTTACTGGTTTCGACTGTAACTTGCATTATGCTAACAGATGCGACTGTATGAATTAAAATACACCTTTTACCAGCCAAGCAGTTGTATGCTTCTGTGACTCGGTCGATTAACAGACGTACTTGCGATCCAATGATTCTCGGTTCAAGTCGCGGCGTTGCTATCAGTATTTTTTTTTATTTCAATAAATTTCGAGGCATGGAGTTTCAGTCACATTATTAAATGTTCTTCGACGTAAATTTGTATGAACTGCGACGCTCCATTTAAGTGCATCTAATAAGATGTAAAATCACAGGGGTTTTTTAAGTGTGTATGTCAAATTGAATATGTCAAAAGTATAATTAAACGAATAGAGCAGTTCGTATTTCAAGTAGCAATATGTTGCAGAAAGTTTCACTGATTCAAATATTAATGTGTCTTGTATTAAACTTGAAAAATATCCAATAAAAGATACCGATATATGTACACAGAAAAAAATTATGAATATTACAGGTGACAGAATACTACAAACGATACAATTCACAACTACTTAATTTTTCAAATGACGCAATATTCCACTCGCACAGAATTTTACACGCTCCGAATTTAATTTGCATTCGGCTACCAAGTGCTGCAATAAGAATCGGCCCTTAAAAGTTAAGTGAAACGCTATGTTTTTGCGATACGGATAAGTTATATTATTTTATTTGCACCACCAGTAATTGTATGCACCGGAAATTTGATACCAAAGCAGTTACCAATCAACTACATCATCATCTCATACCATTAGAAAAATTCAATAATGAATTGAAACTTTTGCATAGTTTTCACAAAATCTTTAAATTATGCGACTAAGAATTTCTGCTAAGATCGTATCATCAGCATTACTATTTTTTCGCGCCATTGAGACAAACTTTTGTTTTATGACTTTTGCTTACCCTAGAATAGTTTTAGTATGACATCTGGATAATTCTTGGAAATTCTCTTGAGAAGACTTGAAACGCATCTCCAATAAAGATCTTCATGGAAAACAATCAAGCTTTCTAACATGATTTAGCAGAGAAATAACATAAATAAATGCATTTTATTGTTACTAACTCAATGTTTAAAGGATATTTGAAAATAGCTTAAATTTAATACTAGTGTTTCAAAACGACATCACAGAACGCAGCAATTTCATTATCGTTCATTTCCCATTGATTTAAACTTCTGTAAGGGTTCTTCTAGTGTTACGAAATAATGTTTTGGTCTCAATTGAATGCATAATAAACGAAATAAACATCCTGCTCCACGTTTTTTTTAGTTTTAGAAACAGTAATTTTTCTTGATTATTAGCAAATACACATTATAATAAATTCAGTTTCGTCTTGTGTCCATATTATTGCAACAGATTTGGAAATATGTGGCTGCACACAAGAGAATAGATCGCTTTATTCCGAAATTAATCCTTTTTTTTTGCATTTTCGTGGCTACTGACAATGGAACGGGATAGTTTTCCAGTTTGTTTGTTTATTTATATATATGCGGTTCTTTGACAAAGAAAGCATAGCAACCAGAACAGTGTTGCCTAAAAAGAATAATTTTATCATTATCAAGGGGCCGCTATATTTGTGGCAACTGACGGAAAATCACTGACAGACACTTTTTATTTCGATTTTTCTTCGGAGTGCCTGGTCGTGTCGTCGTATGAGCTCTGTGGTTCAGTCGAGTAACCGATGTGCTTGTGGTCTAATGTTTCTCGGTTCAAGTCGCGCTGCTGCTAACGATCTTTTGCTTTTTTTTTCGTTCGTATTCAAGCCATGTAATTTTCAAATCACAAAATTTTACATGTACTTGAATCAAAATTTGTGTGAAATACGATGCTCCATTTATGTGCATCTTATAAAATGTAAAAACAGAAGATTTTTTCGAACTTTGTACAAGAAAGAATAGCAAGTGCGAAAAGCAATTGTGTGCAGTCGCAAAGAAAACTCGGATCTTTCAGCAGAGACCAGATCTTTCGGAACTTACTTGCGACTAGAAAAATAAAAATGTCTTCAACTTTCCTGCATACTTCCAAGCATCGGCAAGGTGATAAATGATAAACGAAGTGTGGCGCCTAAAGCCGGACCCACAAGTTGTATCGTGAATATTTCCCTGCGTGGTAATAGACGATGAAACCTATGTGCTGGAGGACTTTCAGCAGCTACACAGAATGTCTTTTTACATTGCTTACACATGGGTTGAAAAGTCCCGCGCTTAACTCATAGATGGCGCTAGTTTTATTGCAGTCACCTTTTTTCAGTTAATACTAATCTTTAGAAGACAGCTGTTAAAATTTCGTGATATTCACACTTTACCCCATAATTCCGAAACCGGATGAAATTCAGGAATTAAGTATGGGACCACACCTTTCATTTGAACCTAAGTTTGTGAAAATCGGTCAAACCATCTCTGAGATTTGTGAGTGAGATCCATTTGGGGAAATATGATCACTATTTCCAGTGCCTCCGGAATTAGAAACAGGGAACCAGGATAGCAGGAATCGATTTGTTTGGCCGTCGACTGAAATAACTACTGACGGAATAAAACTTTTAACACACTTTACCCTATAATTCCGGAACTGGAAGTCGTATCCAAATGAAATTCAGAAGTTTTGTATTGAAGTGTAAGTTTGTAAAAATCAGTTTCGCCATCTCTGAGAAAAGTGAGTAAGTAATTTGAGATTGAAATTTTTACACTAATCACCCTGTAATTTTGGAATGGGACGTCGGATCAAGATGAAATTCAGGCATTTTTATGGAATCATAAGACTTTTTATTTGAATCCGATTTTGTGATAATCGGAGCAGCAGCTTTCAAGAAAAATTAGTATTCGTATTTTAATTTGTTTACACATTTTACCAAGAATGGCTTTTATCGTATCAAAGAACACTCACTAGCAACTCTTTACACGATTAAATCAGTGCCATCATCGCAGCAATAAAAAACCGGCATGGTTCATTTAACATAAAATAGACACCAATGCGAGAGCGAATTTCTCTCGACGACCTGTCTGAGAATCAAAGGTTAGCTCGCTGCTGTGGGGATTCTCTCTGAAGCAACAAACGGTCGCTTATTCTCGTCTCGCGATCCGATTCTGTATGGGCAGTGGATAATTGCGATGGAATCATTTTACTATTGCCGCTTATTCTAACTATAAGCATATAACCTTTGTATAAGTTGGGTCTATGAAAATGTATGTGAATGCTCCACACAATGGTTTTGAAATATTGCAATATAGTATGAGAATCATCAAGTCGATCGACTCGATTTTCTGCGATAATTGTCAACTTGCGATTCTCTCTCGGTAAATTCCACACAGCACCAATCATTATCAGACTGTAATTTTTTTAAGGGCCGTGAAATACTCAGAGTATGAAGTCTCTCGCGGTTCATGCATTGAGAGACTCGAGTTCTTGTAGCAACTTCTACCGGATTGAAAATGTTGTATACAATATTGATAAATATAGAGCAGCTTCTGTCAAATTTTCGGCAATCACCAACACTGCATTTTAAGCCGTAATTCCGGAACCAGAATCCAAATAAAACTCAGGAATTTCGTATGGTCCGGTTCATGCAAAAAAAGTTTCAAACGATTTTTGCATTTAAAAATCATTCTTCCGTTTTGCCACTCTATGTTTTAACTCGGTTTTCCATTCAAACATACATAAACAGATTTTCCGAATTATTTTTCATTTTAGGTTATTCAATTTCGGCCTTCAGCTACACAAATGATCAATTCCATTTGAATTCGAAAGTCGATATTTTTTTTGTAAATTTTGACTCAAATTTTGCAAAGGACAATTTTCATCATAAATTCATAAGTTAACCAATTTTGACTCTAGCATTATTCATGAGAACGGTGTAGCCAAATGTTCATTGGACATTCGATTTTCGATTCCGAAATTACCGAATATTTTATTTATATCTCGATCGTAAAGCCGTGGGAAATTTTCTAAATTAGGATCAATATTGAATAAAAACTTAAAATATAGTTCCAAAGAATAACCTGCTTATTTGAATAAACTCTGTTATATATTATTATATTATATATTATCGAAGTTTTCAGTGATTTTTGTTTGGAAAAAGTTGCATCTCGGGAACGGTAGAATTTACCATAATTCCGTTTACCCGCCATATTATTTAAAATTTTGCGTGCTATCGTTTCAACAGACTTCATATCCGATTTTTAAACGGGTTAATTAGTGCTGTGAATCTACTTACACTAAGAGTCCTTTAAGGCGGAGGTTCAATTATACGACAATTGATTTGAGGTAGTTTCCTCAAACAATCACTTTTCACGAAAGTATATTGAGTTCGCCTTTAGCAATGGAGGTGTGAGCAAACCCGAAATAAGAATCGGGTTCGAAACTTACTCGAATTTCAGTTGAACAACATTGAAACTATGTTCGAAACTGACTTCAAACAAGCGGCTTGACATCAGTTAGGGTGGAAATTTCGGTATGGTTTGGCATCAAGCGAAAACAACAATACTGACCCATCGATCCGACACAGCATGACAACAGTCAGTGGCTTATTTACATATTCAATAACATGCAATCAAATTAGAAAGAACATGTAAACATTCATACTACTGGTAGCTGTCAAACGACGTTCATCCTCAGCCCATTTTGCGAGGTTATGCTTGACATCTATTGGTGGTTTGTTTACATTTCCAATGGCACGTATTCAAATTAAAATGTGAATGTAAACAAACCCCGTATAGCTGGCAAACGATGTCCATCCATGTAGCTACTATCGATTGTTATTTAAGTTGATTCAACATAATAGACAAATAATCAGCATGTCTTGATTGTAGAACATTGATCATAGATTGTACTTAAGTTCACATTTGTCGATGCGAAAACAAGACTTTATTTAATTACTCCACCCTGAACATATTACTCCTAACGGAATGGTTTTATGTGACCGAGATGAAGTTCATGCCCGTTCATTCATTTGTACTCGTTCGCTGTCAACAGCTGAGGTAATTAGGTCGACAGGTTCGTTAGCAATTGAAACTAGGAGCTATTATTCAATTGGCAGTGAATTCCGCTAGTCTTAAATAACAGCGAAAGTCTATTGAGTAAGAAAGAAAAACACGTGCTTGCGATTCCATCATAATCGAACTTTTGAAAATGACATTTGACTGTACCGTTAGCCACCATTTCCCGCGTTCCCACATCTTCTGTATGGATCGGAAAGGATAAAAGATCTTCTTAAAGAGAAAAAAAGTTGTTACCTCACTAAAGGACAACGTTTCATCATACTCTTTTGTGTCATAAAATTTGAGAACTTCCTCAACCAGCAATGCCCTCGTATTATTGTTTATTTATTCGTTTTCGTTTGATAAATCGAAAACGAGGTCAGATTAGTTTATTTAAACAAACATTTTTGATACTTGGTTGTTTCACATTAAACAGAGCGGCCCTGATATATCATCAAATTATCGAAATCAACTTCGGAATTGATCCGAATTTCAGTTCAATGAGGTTGAAACTAGGTTCGAAATTGGTTTCAAATAATTGTTTTGACAGTAGTAAGGGTGGAAATTGGCTTGGGTTTGACATCAAGAAAAAACGACATTTACATGAATTTTCTATCTTTCCACCATCTCACGAATGCCATGTCAGAGGAGCTGTATTATTATTATTAGCATTGATAATATATTTTGTTCGTTTGGCATATTAAGTTTGAGTCGTACTGTTTAAAAGTGATATCAATTGAAATATGTATGCTATTTTATTAATATAACAAAAGTAAGTCGAAACTAAACTATGTCCAGTTATTGTAGTTTGTGATCGAGTTTCTGTAACCGGAGAACGGAAACGCAGCATGTGTGTGAGGCAATGATGAAAACAAATGTTAGCCGAATGGGGCCAGATCTGGGGTGTCTGGCGGGTGAGGCAAAAGTTCCCAGTCCAGAAATGATGAGTTTTCACCACTTCCGCTTTGCGAACGAAGGTGTTACCGAGCTGCGAAATGACTTTGTCATGTCTAGTGGAGTATTCTGGACATTTTACGAACAAAATTTGATTCAATAGCATCATTTGATGTTGGCAGCAATTAGTATTTACAGTTTCCTATGATTTGAGATTATTAATCAGGGTTCGCTTCAGGATTTTCTGCCCTTGGAATTCTCAAAATAATTTCATTTCCCGACACGAATTGGTGCAGTAAACTCTTTGTTTCATACCATGAGAGTAAAATTTCGTTCGCCGACTTTTGCTTTTTCCGCATTTTATCAATCAGTTCATGAAGAACCGATTTTTTCACCTTCTCGATCATTAACATAATGGGTAGAATATCAGAATTTATTCGAAAGGTGCACACACAGACATTTTCCGATCTTGTCGAGCTAAGTCGAATGGTGGGTTTCCGAGGATCCACTCGAAAGTTGGGCAAAAAAACGCAATAGTTTATATGGTGAACTAATACTTGTTTGCAGAGACATCTTTCGTATAAACTGCGCATTATTAGCTGATTCACTTAAAATTCGGTAAGTGCTCGTTAAATGTTTTATTTATTGCTATATCTTGAAAACAACAGGCACATCAAATTTATGTTAAATGTTAGATCATACAGCTTGTTTCAAATTAATGACTTTTCATACTGTACAAGACTACAACGTTTAACTAAAATCGGAGCAATCTGATTCTTCCATCTTCTCTGTTGATAATTTCTAGAATTGTCCGTATGAGATATACCAGCAATTAGAAATTTACTGTATGTAACCATTTATTAAACACAAATGGAAAAGAGCGGAAAATACTATCAAATAATTAAGGGCTAATACGAATTTATTTGTACACAACAGTAATTTGTATTATTATTAACAAATTTTTGTGTATAGTGTACGTAACTAACGCTCGTATATTTTTTATGATAAAACAGTACATTTAGCGCAGTGGCGTGCCGAGGAAATTTGGCGCCCTGGGCAAAATAAGAATTGTCCACCCCTACATTGGTTGAGCAAAAAAAAACACAAAGTTGAACTCCATCCCAAGGATTAGTTTGCCGTCCCCGTAAAAACATTGCGCCCGGGGCGAGTGCTCCCCCCCCCCCTTCCTTCTAGATACGTCTCTGATTTGGCTTAATAATACGCTTTTAAAAAGCAGTTTGACACTAAAAATCCTTCCAGGTCGAGGCTCTTACATACGACAATTGGCTTGTAAGAACAATGCTTTGCGCCTTGAACTGCCAACACGGGCCAATAAGGTAGTGGCCATTTAGGGGCCAACCAATTCGTCAACCGAGGCATTGTACTTCGGTGTAAATTTTATGTCTGTTTAGCGATTAAATATATGTATATATGATTCAAAACTGTACACATCGTGATGGATAGCAAAAAAACGTTGTCGATAAGGTACTAGGAAGTCCCAAAATGAAAGTGTTGACCAGATACAGTGGCGAAGATGTCAAAACTGACCTCCAAACGAATTCAAATATCAGTGGGTGGTTTAGGCATTAAAAATGCCTTACTCTTTACTATACGTGGTCGGGTGTCAATTGGAAATTAGAAAACTAGTCACGTTAGATTTTTTGTCATAATTTCTAACGCTTTTAGCGTTTTTTTTATTTTTAGCTTTGATCTGGGGATGGATTTACATAATTTAACTACCAATCTATTCGGAAAAATTAAACTTAAACATGTATGGCAACGTCGTTTCAGTATTTCAATAGCATACTGTTGAAAAATTGGTAAGAATCGACCCATGTTTTCACTAACCAATCACAGCAGGGCAAATGATGTCATCCTATTGATTTTTCGTGCACGACTGACGATTTTGATCGTTGGTCTCCACCTAGAATTTCATATAGTAGCAGATCTGCTTCGTTCGGTATATGGAGTATTCACGTCATGCAAGAAAAAAGTATCGTTCTCTTCTGCATCGCAGGAACGTTCGCACAAAAGGGAATCTATAAATATATGCCATCCTACGATGTAAACTTTAATCGGCAGCTAGCCGCCAACTAAGCAGGTAGCTTGTCGCTCGCTGGATGTTTGCTTTTTGTTGTGTGTAATTTTCTTTCATCTGCCGCACACCATTTTCGCTTGAGTATATTAAATCTGTTCATTCTACGGGAACTAGCAGGCCAATTCAGAACTTTCGACGATAGATTTTTTGTGTTAACTTCTCTCGGCCGGCAAGCATATGGAGGCAACCCTATGGGTTGCAGAAAACGCTTTAGTTATAGAGTAAGCTCAGAATCAGATTTGAAAATGGAATTATATTATTTCTCGATGAACATTAGATTGGGTTGTGATTGCGTTGGTCGTGAACAGAAATCTTTATTTACGAACGGAAGCCGAAGTTCGCAAAAACACAGAATATTAGTATAAATATTTCTTGAACGTAGTTGACGATGATATATTGGTAATGTTAATGTTTCACATTTATTTGCCTATTTTCCAAATTTAAATCTGTTTATGAGAGAGTTTCAAAATTACATTTTTAATGTTATGATCGGTCGTGTCTCGTACTCAACCCTATAATTTTTTAGTGAAAATAACGTAGTATCACAGCGGTACTTCAAAGTACTGCAGTCAAAAATTGTTTATTTGTGCTGATATATCAGTAGAATGAAATTGTCCGGTAGTTCGGTTGTTTAAAACTCATCCAAAGATGCAAAAACTACCGGACGAAATTTAGTGTATAAGTATACGATCGTTTCGAAATGCAGAAATTGTCGAATCTCATATTGAAATGCCTCATTTGACAGGCTATCTGCACCTTTGAAAATCGAATTGCAATTTTCGTTACAATAGACACCAACAATGGTAAATTAACAATACAGAATGTCTTTAAACATTTTTTGGGCTGAAATCCGAACCAGAACTAATTGGCTCAAGTGGCACATTTCTCGAGCAACTCCTGCTATGAAGAATTTTGCTTCACGCCACTATTCTGAGAGCATGTAATTACTGTTTAAGACTAATTCGGAACATTTTGAAACTAATTTTCAAATTTGGGGTTTATCCGATAAGGAGTGTATCGAAAATAAGCTATCCACATACATTTGTGTTGTACGCATGTATTTGTGATGGTTTTTTATGCTCAAATCACAGCATGCTGTGAGTTTGGCTGTCAGTTTTCGTTTGTTTACTTGTTTGTGCGGTTGAAATTCTGCGTTTTCATATTGTAGCGTATTGTAAAGTAAGAGAAAATTAAGGTTCTGGACACATGGCTAAGTGGGAAGGGTATTACTATGCGAAAATTGACAAAGCGGTTTGGAATTCATCATACCAGTGTTAAAACCATCATTGATAAGTTTGGGGAACACTATTCTTTGGATGAGCTACCAGGAAGAGACAGAAAACCCGGTTCTTCCAACCCGAAACTGGACCAGAAAGTAGTCTCTCTAATCATGAAGAACAAATCAATGTCAATACGTGATTTGGCAAAAAAAGATCCAGCGTATCAAGAGGACAAATCACCTGAAGACCCACAAGAAGCAGAAAATCTCGGAACAAAGTGTAGAACAGAAGAAGCGAGCAGCAACAAGTGTCCGGAAATTGTATTCGCGTCTTTTGCAGTGTCCGGATGCATGCGTTTTGATGGACGATGAGACTCCTGTAAACGAGGACTTAGAAACCCTTCCAGGTACACAATACTTTACTGTCGTCGTTGGAAAGGATATGAGCGATACGAACAGGTCGAATCAAATGGAGAAATTCGGTTAAAAGGTACTGGTATGGCAAGCAATATGTTCCTGTGGTTTGAAGTCAACAATTTTTTACACCACCGGAACTATAAATACAGAATTCAATCGATCTGAGTGTCCCCAGAAGAGATTGCTTCCTTCATATAAGAAGCATAGTACACCTCCACTGTTTTGGTCGGATTTAGCGTTGGCTCACTATCCCAAAACCACTCTCAATTGGCTTGCGGAAAAGAGTGTAAATTTCGTTGAGAAAAATATCAATCCACCAAATTGCCCTCAGCTTCGACGGGGGAACCATTGAACGTTACTGGCAATCGTGAAGAGGGTCTTCATGAAGACTGGTAAGGCGGCTGGGAACATGCAGAAGTTCAAAAAAATTTGGGCTCAAGCGTCCAAAAATTGCGATGCAACACTTGTCCAGAACTTGATGAAGAGCGTTCGATTAAAAGTTCGAAAATTCGTGAAGGAATAATTCAAATTTCATCCAGTTTTCATTATGCTGAAGTTTAACCTCGTACATTAAATGATCAATTTTTAGTTTTAATAAAATATCTTTTTTTATCATATGTTAGTTTGAAAGAAAAATATGTGGATAGCTTATTTTCGATACACTCCTTAAATATATGGCAATTCAAAGGAAACCAATTGCTTCAATACGTTGCCCTCTTGAACAGTTCTACAGGTGAAATTTCTAGTCTAGGAGCACTTTCAACAGTCACTATTTTTACCAAATACCGAATTGTGTTGAAGAAGTTATATAAAAAAAAAATCAATGGTACTGCAGAGTCATAACATAAAGCAATACTGATCGATAATAAAAAACCTAAATTTACGGATTGAGTTGTTTGACGAAAAATTTACCATAAAAGAAATTGAGAAAATCAATGAAGTGTACACTGTACAGCCTCCGCCCTAATGAAATCACAAAAAAACAATGCACATTTAACTACATGCCATAATCACATCGATGAAATTGATTAGGCATCAGAACATTTTTGTACCACTATTCTCTCTCTCCGACGATGCCACTGCTCTTACACAAAAAAAACATACAACATACGACAGAGGATCTTTCGATTACAATCCGAATTGAAAACAAAAAATAAGCTGCGAAATAATTCGCCAACGCAAGCCATAAACAAGCATTCTATCAAATTACTTCCAACTGAAACGTACAACACGTAAATGAGTGAAGAGGAGCCACGTAAATCCCCCGAAACCCCTGTCTTTGTGTTTATGCGCTGTTTCATTGAAATCCCCGTAACACCGGGCTAGAAACTAATTCAAATATTTCGAACGAGAGAAACTACACCAGACATCTCACGCATCTGAAATTAAGGCTCACTTGAGCCAATTCAATAACGATGGCATTATTCTTCTTTCTCTCTCTCTCGCCTTTCCGCCTTATTGTTTGGTGTTCCTTTTTCGCAAAACGTACCTTTCAAGTACAGCAAGTAAGCACAATGCACCAGATTCTGGGAGTACTTTGCTCCTTATGTACGTAGAGCACCTGCCTTAAATCAGGATGTATTCATCGGTAATATTTTTTTTAGACGCTGCCCAACTTTTATTCACACTCAGGTAAATTTCATTCACTTGTTCAGTTATCACTATGCTTAGTATAAAATGATCACCAACAGCGATTATGTCGAAACCACAAAGTTAATCGCTAAAACGACCTTCGTTTTCAACAAAAACCAACGAAATATTTTCTCCTTGTCCACTCAACACACTAATGGTAACTTTCGATCGTATTTCGAACCGATTGGAATCGCGCGAAACTTTATGCGAACTTCGCGCCAATTGAGTTTTTGCAGTGTACGCTTCAAGCTACAGAGTTGAAATGGCTTTTCGCTGTCCAGTCGATCCACTGAACCTTTTTATTGGTCTAACACGCTTCGAGACACTCACGCAAAGTGAACTTCCTCTTCAAGTTTTGACTTTTTTCCGATCCGATCCAGGCACTCATCGGACGGACGTCGTTCATCAGAACGACGTCGGCCGACATCGTACCTGAAACGGAAAACGTTGACGGCTGCTGACGGTTAGGTTGATTGTGGCAAGAAATGATGCCAATGGCGACAACAACGACGACGTCGACGACGCTTCTGACTCACGTGGTTTTTATTCGATTCCAGCGGTAGAGCACAGGTGTGAGAGAGAGTGAGTCCGTTCGGTTAGCGAGATAAGTCGACCGTTGTTGGAGAGGTTCATTTTGCAGTACGCCGCCGTCGTCGCCGTAATCACGTTAAATGACGATTACTGTTCACGCCGCATTTTTTGTTGTTCCGTCGTTTAATCATTTACTATTTCGTGATTTCCTAAAATGAAGGACGCTTATGTGTTTTCGGCGACCGAATAGTGATTGAAATCGGAAGGAACAATAACCGGTTTTATGTACGTAAACGGAGGCAGGTTTGTTTTGTAGACAGATGAATCTTGCAAGTAATTGTGTCGATGGCCTGTTCTAAAACTGGTATGCTGCATATTTCAAATACGCAACTGAAGAAAAAAGGGAGAAAAGAATTATGCCTATGTTTGAGCAAACCGAGGGAATTACTAGTAAAAACGAATAGCAGAAATATTTTGAAAGCTTAAAAACTTGTTCTATTCCACCTAGTGGTGTAATGGTGCCTTTTTCACAATATTTATATTTTCAAAAATATCACAATTCTGCCACAAAAAAAAATTATTTCGAACTGGAATAAAATTAGAAAGTTTCTTTGGATGTAAACTAACATAACCTGTTCAATTTGTTTAATTAAGGAGATTTTTTCCTCTAAATGACGGTGTGTAATTTTAATCATACTTTACCCTATATTTTCGGAATGGGAAGTGGGATCTGGATTGCAACTTATGGGACTATAAGACCTTTCATTTGAGATTAAGTTTGTGAAAAACAATTAATCCATGTCTGTGAAAAATGAGTGGCAGCAAATCATTCTGGACATATTTAACAAACACGGGGAACCACATGATCGTGATATTACAATATTGCAATTGTTGTATGTCTTGTTTTTGTCAAAAGAATATTGATCCAAATGCTACCGTAGTAGATTTTGTTATAAATAGCAGATCACAAAATTACAATATTGCAATTGTTGTTTCACGCGCGGACGGTTTGTAGATTTAATCAACATATCTGTGGATTTCGAATCGGGTAAACGAAATTGCTGTATTGAAATGCTGTCACTTGGCCGAGAAAGAAGACAGCAAAACGCAGAACAAAAATCCTACTACGATTCTTATAGAAAATTTTCAATGACAAATGAACGTTATTTATGTCAGTTACGTAGTGGCCGTTTCATGTAAGTGAAAGTATGCAGAAGAATTTTAAAACAAGTTCTTTATATATTAAACAGATATCCCTACAGTGTAAATGTTTTAATTTCATCTGCGAATAATGTATTTTCGGACAGTTCATGTCAATGTAAATAAAAACGCTTAGCGCCTAAAAATCTGCTACTAAAGTGAAGTGATAGTATTTGTATTTTCTTGAAAGTGCATCTGTAGCATTAGGCTTGTTAGCAATATTCCTGAAAACGGAATTAAAGAAGCTATTCCAGCGAGCTATGCAAGTGCACGGAGAACCCTTCGATCATAAAATTGCGATATCGCAGTTTTTGATTTTTGCAATAGTTGATTTAACTAATTTCTTTTTGATTCAACCAAGATGGTTTTTGATTTGCATATATTCAAGTAGTTGAAAAATATGTTGTTTTGAATGCTGTCAAATGCCGGAGACAGTTGAAAGCAAAACAATAATCGCAATGCAAAACCAACAACTTTTTTAGTTGAAATCTGTTCGCGACTCTTCAAAATGTCAATGAAAACAACATCGATGGTTCTAGCGTTTGGTGAAATTGTGTTCATTCGATTTGAGAAATTTATGATAACAAGTGTTTATCTAACAGCGGTGTTGTGATAAAGTTAACCTTGTTTAAGATGATAAAGAGTTGGTGACAAATTAGAAAATGTTAATGAATAATCATCTCGTAATCTTTCAGGTATGCGCAAAAATTTCATGCTTCAAATTCGATCATTGATTTACTTCCAGCAGACTGTTTTACTTTCAGCTGTTTGATACCGATGATGATGTTCATGCATTAGCATTAAAACGCTTTTTGACGTGAATTTAATTTATAAAAGTAACAGGAGCGAAGGGTTTCAAACACACAGAATGCGCTGCGATTGAATGCGCTGCGATTGAATGACGCGTTTGAATTGCCGTCGCAAAATTCCGATTCCCAGCGGTTGATGCACCCAAGCTCATATAAATTGACTAAAATTATCAGTGCATAGCTTTAGTTCAACCGTTTGAAGGCATCATCTTTCAATACTCATTTTAGGTAAATTTATTAATTTCGCTAATTTACTCGCCCCTCCGGGCACTTTTGCTGATTAAAAAAGGTTTTCTACATCAATCATTTCTGATCGAATCAGAAGTATTTTTATTTAGAATTTAGATCTTCACTGATCTCGACTTGACATGATCATGATCATACAAAAATCAAAATCACTTAGAGATCAGATCAGTTCTGATTTCGTAATGATAATTTATTCCTTGGTTAAGATCACTTGAAATCAGCAGTGATCGATGGTTTTCCCAGCCCTAATGATATTACATGTCAATATAAAATACTGTTTATATTTTAACAACGACATTTATTTCATGAATCTCAACATACCGAACTTATTTCAAATAGATCATGACGTGTATTAGTAAGTATATTTTGATTATTTTCGCAAATCAATAACATTGTTCGAGTTGATCAACTATTTGCAATGTATAAAACAAATAAAACCGCTTTTTTTCAACTAACAGAATTTTGTTCCAATAACAACACCAGTTATTTCAACTAAAATATTTGTTGAAATTGAATGGTATGTGTCCTCACTAATTGACAGCATTTCAAACAGTTCAATTAGTTGTTTCAACCATCGTTTCTGCTAATTGAAAAACAAAAATGACAGTTTAGTTAAAACAACAATCGATTAGTTGTACCAAATTTTAACCAATCAAATTCAGAAAATCAACTAATATTCTGGTTGAAATAGGATCGCGGGTGGTTCCGTGTGGACGAAAAATTTCTTAACGCCTATGCTAATGAATTCTCTCTTGAACATTATGCTAATGAATTCTCTCTTGAAAAATATAATCTTTCGTTGCATTTCTTATAATCTGTGAGTTTAGTGATAAAGCTATGAGCAGATACTTTGGCAAATTTTCGTTGTTTAAGCGGTGAACGATTGGCTGCTCCCCGAAGAGACTAGCAGTAAAAATTTATTTATTGCAATAGGCGTCCAAAGTTCAAATAACTGAATAGTCGGTAAAAACAACTAATACTTTGCTGGGAGTGTGTTATAACTCAGTTCCACGAGTGATACCTCATTGAAACATTTCGTTATCCGCTTAGGGTATATGTCATTGCTAAACCGTAACGTTTCATAATTCGTTTGGGGTGCGTGTCTTTGCTGGGTGTCATTGCTAAACTTCCAGCACGATAAATAAAAAATGACAGTTTAGTTAAATCAACAATCGATTAGTCGCTGGCTTTTCCGTGCGGTTTCAATTTAACGAAATGAAATCTAACGGCATAAGAAGCAGGTAATGTCTGAGACATAATCGCCATATAGATGCGATTGGACTTTATTTGACCTGTGTAAAATGCAGTGGTTTCACTGTACTCAAATTTTAAATTTTCTGAATAATTTTTTTGTCATTTTAAGGGTTCTGGATTCGTTTTTATACAAGGATGTAGGTCGCCAGTCCAGACCATCTCTAAGCTTGTGTCTCGTCCTTGAAGGAGTCGAATTTATCGTAACAATTATTATACTATAAATCTATACATTGAACATCTATGTTTAACACTATTCAATAGGGGAGAGTGTTCGATTACCGGCGCCCTTTTTTTTTAAGCTTATAACTTCTGACTAAGATCACATTGTGCAGACATATATACATCAATGGAAAGCTAAAGTCCCTAGCTAACAACCGAATAATAAATCAAGTTGATTCAATCGATTGAAAGAATCTTATTATCATTTTAGTAAAGTGAAAAATTTTGGTCATTTCAAAAAAGGTGTTCTGTTTCCGGCACCCCAAGAAATTTCGCTAAAAATGGAAAAATATACGTAAAGACTGCAATTTTTCAAAGAAAAAACGGAATTTATTTTTTTCGGAGGCGTTTTGGACAAAAGTCTTCATTGTCTGATGGTGACTTCGCCTTGGCTCTCTTGACCAATGATTTGGATGGTGGCGCCTTTGGTGTTGATTTGGCCGGTCTTCCACCGGGTTCGCGGGATTGAATACAGTGCACTTGCATGAAAATACAAATACTCTTGCTTCACTTCAGCAGTAATTTTCAAGTGTTAGGCGTAGTTAAGTACATTGACATGAACTGTCCGAAAATACATAACTCGAAGATGAAATTAAGACATTTATACTGTAGGAATATCTATCCAGTACACGAAAAACTTTTTTTTACAATTAACTACGCATACTTTCACTTAAATGAAACGGCCACTACGTAGTTGACATAAATGACATTCATTTATCATTGAAAATTTTCAATTTGAAACGTTTCTGGTGAAATGAAGAGGATTTTTGTTCTGCGTTTTGCTGCCTTCGTTCTCAGCCAAGTGACAGCATTCGAATACATCGATTTCGTTCACCTGAATGGTTATGACAAAATCAACAGATATGTTAGTTAAATCAATAACATTTTAGTTGAAACAACCAGGACGTGAAACAACAATTGCAATATTTTTAAATTTTGTGATCTTGGGGTTCTCTATGTACAATCCGATTGGGAACTTGATCTTCAGTAGCAACAGACTTCACAGTCGACTCCTAAGTGTGCAAGACTATCGCATGGTATTACGATCTTACGGACATACAGAGTCCTTCCTAGTCATGAATCGACCATATGACATCTGGCTTGATAGACTAGCGTCTTATAAAGTCGCCAATCAGCGAAAATTTACAATTCATTAATAAATGACAAAAAAGACAAAGAAAAGGGACAAAAATTCTCGATTTTTCATGGTTTTACTTTTACCTGCAGTGACGAAACTACACATGCAGCATCAATCATAAAAAAACCCATGAGTCAGCAGACAAAAAGTTCTATCAGTCGAACTCTAACCGTGATGGAAAAAACAGTGATGCAACTCCGCCGCATCGAAAACTGATATCGTGAGGCACTTTGTGGAAGCCGGATATGCGGTAGAGGCTGAATAAGATTGTTAACTCGATTTTCCCGGCAAATCGCGACGTGGCTTCGTCCCACGAAGGAAGTGAGCTCTGAGGAGAAGTTCATTCCACACTCCAAGTTTCCCAAGAAGGTGCTGCTATATTATAAAGCTTGCTTCATTTAGAATTGGAACAAACTTTTATTCATATTGTGGCGCTCCTGGTGGACGGATTTGGATGCTCTTGGCGCCCACTTGTCGGGAATTTTGTCAGCTTCTCGTATGATTTTTGACATTCCGAAAATCGACTGTACTTTGTAAAATATCAACATGGAAGCCGAAAGAAGGAAAAAAAATTGTGCACAGTTATTTGGAAAATCCATTGTGGTCTGCATCTAGGCTAGCTAAACAGCTGAAATTGCCCAGAAATACCGTATGGCGCGTTATCAAACGGTATAAGAAAACATTGACGACGATTCGGAAGCCTCAAGCCGATCGTCGGAGTCGAACTGACGACCGGAAATTGCGTGGTAAGATTTTGAAGACGATTAAGAGGAATCCTAATCTGTCGGACCGTGATTTGGCCAGAAAATTCGGTGCTGCCCATAGTACCGTGAGGAGAACTCGACTACGGGAAGGAATCAAGTCGTATCGAGCTAGCAAACAGCCAAATCGGACCATGAAACAGAATAGTGTGGTCAAAATTCGTGCTCGGAAACTACATGACCAGGTGCTGACCAAGTTCGACGGGTGTCTTCTGATGGACGATGAAACCTTTGTCAAGGCTGACTTCGGGCAAATCCCAGGCCAAAAATTTTACTTGGCAACGGCTCGGGGGGATGTTCCAGCCAAATTTAAATATGTTTTTGCCGACAAATTTGCAAGAAAATTTGTGATTTGGCAGGGCATTTGAAGCTGTGGCAAAAAACGAAAGTTTTCGTTACAATTAAGACAATGACATCGGAACTATACCAAAAAGAGTGTCTCCAAAAACAAATTTTGCCGTTCATTCGATCCCACGACCATCCCGTAATGTTTTGGCCAGATTTGGCATGCTATCATTACAGCAAAGTCGTTGAAGAATGGTATGCAGAGAAAGTGGTCCAGTTTGTTCCGAAAAACCTTAACCCACACAACTGCCCCCAGTTCCGCCCTATTGAGAAATACTGGGCAATCATGAAGAGGAGACTCAAGGCAAAGTGAAAGGTTGTCAAAGACATCAATCAGATGACGACCTGGTGGAATAAGATAGGTAAAACGATGGACGAAGAATGTGTGCGCCGCCTACTGAGCCGTGTTACAGGAAAAATTCGAGAATTCCTTCAAAACCGTGACGAATAATTTTATCCGTATTTTTTCTTAAAAGTATGAAGAAAACGCTACATTTGTATAAAAAAAGATCTTGAATACAATAATAAATAATTGAAATACAGGCAATTGTCTTTGTTCCAATTCTATTTGAAGCAAGCTTTAGAACGAAATGCCTGCGGGAAGTTGCGTCGTTCATTAAGAAATATCATATGGGTGAAGACGTTGCGTCCCATCGAGAATTTCTGGGCTAACCTGAAATGTAGGATCTACTCCAAGAATTTTGTCAAAACTGAGGAGGAATTGATAACTTAAAAAAAGGCCTCCACTCATGTTTTCGACCGCCATGGCGAATGTTCCGGTTAACTGCCGGAAGACCGCTCGCGAGCGCATAGAATTAGCTACCTTTTATCGGAATTTTTTTTTATCATCATCTGAAAAAAATCTATTTTTTCAATGCAAACCTTATTCAATGTGGTTGTTATGACTGTGTGAAACGAGACACGGAAGCAAAATGACTTTGGAAAGTTATCCAAAAGTGTAACCTTTGAGTGGAAGTTACTAAGGCTGTGAACCATTTCGCGGTTTATTTTACCTTTTTTATAAAATCTCACACTTGAGTGGTTAATTTGTGTCGAGTAGTTAAATTTTACTAAAACTGCGACCCATTTCAAAGTTTGACAGATGGAAAGTTATTTGGGTTTATTTTGCACTGGAAATATTAGAATTTTCTTTGCAAGATTTTTTTCAGTGTCGGAAAATAATCATCGATCTGTCAAAAATAACCACCCAATCAGATGGTAATAACAGAATTATAACAACTGGAGTAATTTATTCCAGAAATATTTCGTAACAAATTTTGAAATATTTTTGGCTAGTAAGCTGTTAAAATAACAAAAATCATAACAAAAAAGACTCTAGCGGGAGCAAAATCGTAACAGATTTTGAAACGTTTGTATCAAAATTATTATTGAACTTGAAATTGAACTTGCAAACGAAAATAAAACATCACAACTGATTTTGTTATTATATTGTTATCATAAGATAAAACTTTCAATTGTTTTCGTTTGTTAAAAATCTCAAAATAACACAAATTGTTATACATATCAACTGTTGAAATACTTGTGTTATGATTTTTTTTCGAGCAGGGTTATTTTGCGAAAATCAAAATAACCACTCGAGTGTCAGATTTTAACCAAAAGTTAAAATTAACCACGAAATGGTTCACAGCCCAGTAAGTAACTCAAAACCAAATTGAATCTTTCGATGTAAACTCGACAGCTCTGAGTCATAATAATAATACAAATACTGAAAACAAATATTCCCAGTATACCAACTTTGTTGTCAAGAATCCATGCAATAATAGAGATAATAAGAAGACAAACAGGTCTCAAAACGATGCCTGCAACATCAACAACAACAACAATAAAGCAAAGTGAAAGTTTCGTATCATCATAAATCAAATAAACATAGACTTCCCACTGTACGGTGACATTAACAGCACCTCTAGTGAGAAACGGGTGTACTTTTTTCCATTAGCTACTGTCATAAATAAAATGAACCTAGATTCCCCAGTGTGATAGTACTG
The DNA here is from genome assembly GCF_030247185.1 of Malaya genurostris. Lineage (NCBI taxonomy): Eukaryota > Metazoa > Arthropoda > Insecta > Diptera > Culicidae > Malaya > Malaya genurostris. Next base: position 59,689,263 of record NC_080570.1, on the reverse strand, counting down.
TATTTGAGCAATCCGTGACATCAAAAGCGCCGTCTGGTGTAGAATGGGTGCGTAAATGCTCCTAAAATGTATGTTCAAAGTTGCCTGAGCATTTAACACAACCACAGTAGCTAATGGAAAAAAGGACACCCGTTTCTCACTTGAAGTGCTATCAGTGTCACCGTGCAGTGGGAAATTTGTGTTTACTTAATTTATGCTACTGTGGTTGTGTTAAATGCGCAGATAACTTTATGCATGCATTTTAGAAGCATTTACCATTCTACACCAGACGGCGCTTTTGGTGTCACGGGTTGCTCAACTACATTACTGTTACACTGGGAAATCTATGTTTATTTGATTTATGGTATCATGCTGTGTGGCTTGATACTTCGCAATCGATTCTACACACTTAAGAAAAATCGTGTAAATTTACGTCTCTGTAGATGCACATCAAAAGAACGTCGAAATTTTTTTTATAACTTATAACATGAAAAAATGAACTTCACATCTATTTTATCTGAAGTTGACATCAACACAGACACAAAAGTGATTTTTACGTGTTAATAGATGTAATATTCTGTCATCTCCCAAGAAATTACAGTATGTTTGAGTTTACATCAAGTGGAGGTTTCTTTTTTTCTAAGAGTGTAGGCGTACAGGAATTTTGTATGATTAGCGCTACGATCCTATTGACACTAATGTCATTTTCACTAACTCAGTTCCAATCCGAACTGCTATCAAATCCATACATTTGACAGTAGTTAGGATCGAAAGTGAGTTGGGTTTGGCTTTAAGCGAAAACGCAATAAGAGATGGCTGTCGGAAAAACTTGCGAACCACTAACTTCGACGCTTCGAGGAATGAAAGGAAACGCAAAGCGATTCATTCCATATTCTTGGGGCAGCACTGCAAGCTTGATCGCTTCCAAAAATAATTCGGTCACCTTCACTTCGACCATTTTTTTATGCTTCTGCTTTTGCGTTTGATTTCGTCAACTGCAAAGATTAGTTCATACTGTCTACTAAAAATGGTATGTTAGAAAATCCATGAATTTGGTAAATGTGTGCGTGTGTGTATTTCTAATCAGCCGGAGTTACAATTATCGCTTCAAATAATGTTGTCTAAGGGTTTCAAAACAAATGCGATCAAAACAAAAATAACCATGACTGGTCAATTCAAATTCAGTAGCCAATACGCGAAATGAAACGGTAGTTCAGCATCGGCTCACGATTGGAACGTGACGGAAGCTACAGACGCGGTAATAAGATATGTACTGGATAATTTTATTGCGTCGTTGTTTGCCTGCAGTCTCATCTTCCTTTACCACACATTCATATGATTAGGTTGGCTGATGTGTTTGATAGGATAACCAGTTTGTACAGAAACTAACTCCGAGTTGAGCATTCTAAACTGTAGCAAAAAGATCAGTTCCAAAGCTTCAATATGTTGGTTTTGTGTCATTGTATATTGCACCAATCATAGTTGAATATGAAATGAGAATTTAAAATAGTCTTAACTTGTAATCCAGTTGGAACCGTTTTTTTTTAATTTGTGCAGATTTGATGTTTCATCATTCTGACTGGCCGTCGACTTTTCAACCTTGATGGAATCTTTCCCCCTGATATGATGAGTCGGAGTTCAAAGTAAGTCAGCAATCGCTACTACAGTGACATTAAACCGTCTTCGACCTTACGAAGAAAAACAAATCACTAGCAAATGAGATGCTCACTTGAGAATGACAACAAGTCATTATTACTGGCATGGTGGGAAAGAACGATTCTGCTACGTCAAGTTGATAATGGCGCAAATGGGGCAGCTCAAGATTACTCCAGTATTATCAGTACCTGCTGGGGTGCAACGAAGGGCATCATTAACCACATTCCAGTCGCTTTTTTCTTTTCTTTCTAACCATTCTTGGACATTTGATTTATTTGTTCGGAAACCGAGAAGGCAACGATTCTTGATCTTTCAATGTTTGTGTTCGAGACATCGAATGGCTTTGAATTCCTGATTAGTTCAGAAACAAATATTTAAACCGACAGTTTTTAGTATAATGTAAGAAAGAGGGAAGTCTTAAGGAATATCCACAAGGACAAGGCATGCATGAATGCATAGAAATACGACACGATGCATGTGAATATTAGGTCACTACTTCCCATCTCACGGTAACGTACCACCCATGCTCCGTCTCATTCCGCCCACGTTATCATTTTGAGGTCACTTGAATGCTAACAACGTCATTCTGTCTGGCGGAGTTCGGTTGACATTTCTTTTTTCCCATTTCTATCCTGCTGCAAAACTCAATCAGCGAATGAAATGAAAGTAGGATATTTTACACCAACAATTTATGTGCGTACTGGAGAAGTTGGCACTTCAAATGACGGAACGATAATTAAATTTTCATCATCCTTTTCTGTGCTTTGCTTCGGCTTTCTGAGCGTTTGCTTCGGTGGCAATCTGAAGCCTGTAGCGGGAAATTCCTTTGCACAATCGTGCGGAAACTGCGTAGAAAAGTATTCCACCCTTAATCGGAATGTGTTGACATATCTGCATAACTTTGTAATTTAATGTACGATTAAGTAGTTCATTTTGGAGGTTGATGAACTTTCGACGCTTTCCTGTTTAACTTACCGTACAATTCTAATGAAATCGTATCCTTTTATTTCGTTGAGAAACTTGATTTATTTTTCTTTTTTTTTGGGGGAAAAGACAACCACAACACAAATTGATTCGAAACAACTTTCACTTTGCAATAGATGAAAAATTTTCACCAAACTGAAGTAATGTCTAGTAACTACTTTGAAGGTGGAAATCCTGGAAAAGACGATGCCTCTTTCCCGTACACGGATTCCCACACGAATGAATGAAAGATGATGACGGTCTCGTTTTGCAGAAAGGATGCTGTGCGATTGCAAAGGATGTGATTCGCGCAGTATACAAACACATGCACACCAATCACGGCCAAGTCATGCCTCACCACGTGCGGACGGCAAATAAACGTGGAAGTTTTAACCTTTTCTAAATCGATTTACGATAAAAAAAACATATTTTCTTAACTGTTGAATGATTTAAAAAAAAATGAGAAAAAAAATGTAGGAAAAATAATTATCCGTTGTTTTTGGCTTATATTCTCATTCACACCCCATACTGAAAGTCGATTGTCTGTTAGAACAAAAAGTAAAACGAGTTTCCCAAAGAAACGGGAATTCCCACGCTTTCCCTGGAGCTGCTATGTATTGGTGGTACAATCCAACGACGGGAATGAATTCGGAGCACGTGTACCGGACACTCAGTGAACTCGCAAGTGACGCAAGCAGTAGGATAACGAGAATCATTTGTGATCCAAACCTCACCCATGAAAATTCAATTTCCGATTTAGACACGGTAAACTAAATATAGCCAGAAAACAATTCCTGCTCTTGTACTTAAAAATTTTAATTTCCAATGAATATTTTTCAATGGGTATTTCATTTTGCTAAAATTTAAAATCTTGTTAACGTTTCAACCTCTTCATAATAGATGAATACACCAATTATTTTTGGTCTAAATATAGATTTCCTACGTTTTCATCCCAAATTTTAGTTGCATTCAACAAACTTTTTAATAGATATTAACTAACTTTTACAAGAACAGTTTTCAAAATAGAATCAAAACATCATCGTAAATATTTGTCTAAGGATTTGAAACATTTCGTGAATAATTTTAACTTTTCGTTAACATCTAGCAGCAAAGTATCTGTTTTAACGTTTCGTGTTCGACTTATCCGTGCGTTAGTAGTTTCTTTTGAACTTCTAACGGGACTACAGTAAACAAGTTGTTTACATCACATTGAAAAAAGTAAACCCCACTTGAAAGCATGTTTGTTCGACAGTTTTTTTTAGACACTGAAAAAAAATCTTGCTAAAAAGTGTAGGTTTTTTTGTGAAAATGATTTCTGTGTAATGTACTCACATTCGCCAAAGGAAACACCTCAAGAAAAAATGTGAATATATTGCGCATTTAATACTTGATTAGACTCCTGCGAGACAATTTCTTGCACAGCCTGTTTCCCGCATACAAATCTCGCATTTTTGACTTTCTCATGTCACTGTGAAAACCGTCTTCTGAACGCAGACGCGGAGGACCGAGTGTCATATACCATTCGGCTCAGTTCGTCGAGATCACAAAAGGTCTGTGTGTATGAGATAAATAATGTCACTCGATTTTCTCAGAGATTGCTGATCCGATTTTCACAAATTAAGATTCAAATAAAAGATCTTGATATTTATTAAAAGATTCTCGAAAAGTTGATCCAGATCCGATTTAATGTTCGGATAGTACAGCGGGATAAGTGAAAAAATTTCAATTTCATGAGTATTTTTTGAAAAGTGTATATTTTTATAAAACTTAAGCTAAATTCATCTAGTTGGCAGACCTTGTTAGTTGGTGGATATATAAATCTATTTTGGGACTACTAGTCCCCGGTTTCCGCTTCCGAATGCACCGGTAATTGTGAAGAAAAGCTTCGATTTCTCATTAACGGTCAAACAGATTTTCACAAATCATGATTCAAATTAAAGCTCTCAGTAACTTAAAAGTTACTGTGAAATTTTATCCGAAATTATAGAGCGATGAGTATCAACACATTCAAACGGTCACACAAAATTATGCAAAACTAGTACGCATCGGTACGTGCTGGTACGGAAGAAGGAAACGCCACCGCCTAGCGCACAGCTAGCTTTGTTCAATTTTGTATAGCGTGCAGGGCTGCCACATTGCAATCTTTATTAACTTGACATAACTGTTTACAAATTGAAAAGGTAATGGTAGTTTATACCCATAGAAAGTCTTTGATTTTATTCATGTTTGAAAAAAAATTTTGACTGAATCTTCTAGTGATGTTCTTACAAACGATAAGTAATATGATGAAGGCATCATTACGCCACTAGGTGGATTTAAAGAGGTTTTTGTGATAACGGCCAATAAGCCACCTATCAACATTCACTACGAAGAATAATTTTAAAATACTCGGTACTTGCTGAGTGTAAGTCATAATAGTAAACGATTCGTCTGATGTAAAAATTATTACCCTATTTTGCTTGGCTCGCCTGCAATTTCTTTCAAAAGTGGATGTTGAAAAGTGACGTATTGGCCGTTTTTACAAAAAATGCGTGGAATAAACCCAGTATGTGAAAACCATTAAAACCACGTTCGCAAATTAAGCTCTGAATTTATAGATTTCTGATTAACGCTGCAGATATTTTTGGCCCGCAGATTTTTAAAGATTTTATATATTATAAAATGTTAAATGCACTTTTTCGAAATATACATCTTTGAAGCATTACTAGAAGGAAAAAGTCTTGTCTCATTCACCTAGTGGTGTGATAATATCTATCTCAGTCTCATTAAAATAAGTTTTATCTGATACTAATTTGAGGTCATTGTGGACACAAACTTATTCAGATTGACTTGATTAGTTTAAAAAGGTTTAATCGTCAACATTTCTCAGGCCAAGTGTATCAGTAATTAAATATTTGAAAAATATCATACGCTCTCTGAAATAATTAATCGGATAGAAAAAAATGTCGATTACCTCACTTGTACAATTATATTATAGGCCAATTTTAGTTTGGAACGAACCTAAAGTTATTGATATCGGTTAATCAGGAAAATTAAGCGGTAACGAAAATTTACGTCACTTATGCCATTATATCACCGGAACATTTCACAGGCATTTGAACTTTAAACCTGTTTAATGAACCAATATTAGTTTCTAAACGAATATAACGAAATCAGTAGCGTTCAGCCATCACGAGGAAATTAAGCGGATAGAAAAAAGCGCATTTAACATAGTTGTTTACGTCACTTGTCAGTAACTGTCGACCATCAACTGGTAACTGGATCTCCCAGAGTTTCGGTTATCAGCATAAGACTATGCCAACCAAAAACAACAACGTTATAATTAATGAAATTATCCTAGTCTTACGTTCTGTTAAGAAATATCTTCGGTATCTAAGAGCTAAGGCTGTGTACCTTTTTGCCTTTCTCTATAGAAAGGTATTAGAATAGCTGGAAAAACCGACTTTCGAACGGAGCATCGGAGACCCATAGTGTTATATACTATTCGACTCAGTTCGACGAGATCGGAAAATGTCTGTGTGTGTGTGTGTGTATGTGTGTGTGTATGTGTGTGTGTGTGTGTGTGTATGTATGTGCACTTTTCGAAGATATTTGAACGCGCTCAATTTTCTCAGAGATGGCTGAACCGATTTGAACAAACTTAGGCTCGTTTGAAAACCACTGTTGGGCCATTGATCAAGCTCAAAGATCAAATGGCTGTGACTTTTGGTTCCGGAGATATGATAGTATAAGTGACGTAATCGACAAAACGCACTTTATTTCCTACCACTCTTATTTTGGGATCACCTCTTATTTCGTAAAGTGCTAGTGCTCAAAAGTTTAAGTACCTCGAAAAATGACCTCACGCAAAATTTGAGCTAAATCGGACATGCGTAACGGGTGCTGCCCGGCGGTTAAGGTTTGAAAATTTTCGATCTTGAAAAAGTACCATAGAGAGGGGTACATGAAATTTCCAAAATCGAAATTTTTTTTTGATGCCGAAACTCTTAAAACAGCATGAAACGTCGAGATTTAGTGTCATCTCAAACAAATTTTTTTTTAAAAAATTAACTTCCTGGGACTTAGAAAAATTTTGATATTTTTTTCTAAGTCCCAAAAAGTCGATTTTTCAAAAAAAAATTTTTTCGAGATGACACTAAATCTCGACGTTTCATGCAATTCTAAGCCTTTTGGCATCAAAAAATTTTTTTTCGATTTCGAAAATTTCATGTATATGAAAGTTCCACTAAATGAATTAAGAAGGGTTTTTTTTAGATTAGCATCACTTTTCTCATACAAATAGGCAACGCAAATGTAAGCACTAGTTTGGAAAAATGATGCTGACTGTGTGACATAAACACTGAAGCATGGTTTTGTGAATTATTCTAATCAATCTGAATCAATTGGTGTCAAAATTAGTATCCGAAATTATTTAATAAAAGTATGAAATATATTTTCATGAGACTGTTATGAAAGAAGAGAAAGGCATTATCATACCACTTGGTGGATTAAGAAGGGTTTTTAAATATATTATTAATTAAAAAAAATGACAAAAAAATTAGGTTATAAACAAGACCAAGTTTGTTAAAATCGGCCCTACCATCTCCGAGAAAATTGAGTGGTAGGAAATAAAGTGCGTTTTGTCGGTTACGTCACTTATACTATCATATCTCCGGAAAAAAATTGTCATCCATTTGATCTTCGAATTTGATTAATGACTCAATAGTAGCTTTCAAACGAACCTAAGTATGTTAAGTAAGTATGTTCAGCCATCTTCGAGAAAATTGAGCGCGAAAAAAGTAACGCGTTTTGTCGGTTACGTCACTTATGTTATTATATCTCCGTAACCAGAAGTCACAGTCATTTGGTTTTCTAATTTTATCAATAGCTCAATTTGTAACTTTAACACTGGCTCAAAATTTAAATGTTGTGTTTTCATAAGCAGCGAGAAAGTCGCGCGGAACTTTGTCTGAACTTGCTAGTTTTTAAAAGTTCTGCGTGAATTTTAAAGCAGCAAGAAAGCGGATATTTTTAGTTCTTGTGTAACTTCTGGTTGCTTGGGTCGTCTGATATATTTGTCACTAAATACATCAATGATTGAATAACAGCTCTTCGTCGTGTGTCTCTTTGATTGCCAAGTTTTAATTTGGTTTCGCACGAACTCGACAAACCCTGAATAAAACTAATTAGATAATCTTCGTTTGGCAACTATGTATCGATAGCTCATTGAAGTTTGACTATAATAGTAAATAAATCAATAACTTTTATTCATAACAAGGTCATTCGTAACATCAGTTTTTGAAACAATTACATTACAGTACAGATGTCATAATAAATGCCCAAAGTAGTGGTGGTGGTAACACTTTGAGCAATATATTTTGATTAAAGTTGAAATGAACATTTAAATAAACTACCTAAAATTGTCAATCTTAGTTTGTCTAGAATATGTCAAATTCGTGAAAAACCTCACTAAGCTTCACAAGATGATAGAGAAAATAAATTAGTAACGATTAATATTTATATACGGAATGATTCTGTAATACTGTGCAAAAGTATGAAATGGCACTAGGTTTTGAACTAATATAACATAATCTAACAGATAACCAGACATGATACTACGTTGTTCAGAAAAATAACTTCTCAGATACGTGAAACGGATTATTGGTTTATGGTGGGTACACAGCTGTAATATTTTTTAATTTTAGTTTTTTTTCAAAAGAACACAAATTCGCACGGGATGTATAGAAAGTGCCTTATCGGGCCCGATGTAAAATGAACTTGTAGTCATCTAAGCTATATTTGATTGTGTTGGTAATTTTCACACGAAATTAAGTGTGGCGGCAGGCCAGAGGCAAATAAATGACATAACAAAACATGGGAGGAAGACATAGACGATTTTTTTTAAATTTTTTTGTATTATTGGAGAAGTAGACACAATTCTGTATTTATTTTTGGAAATATGTTTTAAATTTGTATCCTGCATGAAATTAGCATGTGCGCATACAAACTTCAAAAAATTACCTGAAATAATATCATTTAACAGCTATCAGCGGTTTGCTTGCATGTTGATCCCATCTTATTTCCATAACATTCCATTGGGCTCCTTGTTAGTATTTTGTTAATATATAACTGTAATTAAAATGTGAATATTTGTACGTGTAAACATACCACTGATAGTTGTCAAACATGTACTTTTATTATCTCAAGTTTTCTCAAGACGTCATTTTACAAAAAAAAAGTAAAATGAACGACGTTTGACCGATAACAGTGGTTTGTTTACCTTTTCTTTCCGATTCAAATGCATGTTTTTGTTATTTGGTTTTAATTGCCTTAATTTTAATGTCTAATATATCGATTTTGATTGGTTCTTTTCGGTAAGTATTAACTGGGAGAAGCGAATGATATGAAATGAAAAGGCGGATAGGTATTCTAGAATGAATCAGTTACAAATTTAGAACGGAAAAGCTAGCCTAGGCAGGTTTATATAAGCATGATCAGTAGAAAGAATTAAATTCTAATTTATCTTCTACTTGAGGGGGTCGAAATTCGAGTCACCAAGTATGGTCGTCTAACAAGTGTAGTTCTTTACCACACTGTACTACTGACACTGACAACCGGTTCTATTCCGATGTTTTTGATCGCTTTTTCCGGTGCTTCCGAAACTGATGAAGTCAACTGGCACCTCCGGAAACGAAATCCTGGGTACGGGCCTGATTATACTCATCTTACGCGACACTTAACCTAATGAAATAACTAAATAGAACAGATCCCTAGAATGTAGGTAATATAAGTACGGTTACCCTACGTGATTAAAGCTGTAATTGAAAATACCATGATTATAATATTCTACTCGAAGCAGCTCAATGCAGTCACTATATATCAGTCGTTAACAGTATCCGGAATGCGCATGTTCCATAAAAGCTCTGAGATCTGTCCACCGGATTGAGTCTGTATGTTCTGTGTAAACAACAAGAGCCACACACCTTGTGGCCTATCTCGAAATTCCCTGTCCTTACTTTCTTTCTTCCTCCGATGGACTTGACTGTCAATTAAATAAAAATTCCAGCCCGCATTCTTCGTAGACTGGGACGAATTGTCGGGAAACACATAATTCTCTATCACCATTGCGCTACATCATCGTGACAAAAGGACAATAATTCTACGAAACCGGTTCGAGTCAGGCAAAGGGCTTGCATAAGAATCGATCTCGTGGGAGAATGCGTTGTAGCCGGTGCGTGGAATGGCAGAAGCAATAATCCTTGAAAAGGGTCTTTCCGATACCAGTGCATTGAATGTTTACTTTGGAAACTATTGATATTGATAACTAGGTTAGTAGTTCGCATAGCACGGTTATCAACTACCAAAAGGGATTATCAAGTAGTCAGTAGAAAACTGCAAGGATGAATAAATGATATACAAATTAGCAATATTAGTCATTAGCTTAACGTTGTTTAATACCAATTAATCAAAAAAATTAGTGTAGGGGAGAGTGTTCGATTACCGGCACCCTTTTATTTTATGCTTATAACTTCTGAGTAAGAGCACGTTATGCGGACATATATACATTAATGGAAAGCTTAAGTCCCTAGCTAGAAAATAAATAAAAGCTCTAAAGGATAGAGTGTATAGGCCTAAGTTTGAGTCACTTAATATCTGGATACAGCGTTTTATTTCACTGCAGCGCATCTAGATTTTTTTACTAATATATTTCGTTTCCACGAAAATGTCAATGGCCAAAGTTATTGCTACACTAAAACCCCAATTTACGCGAACTTAATTTACGCGAATTAAATTTACGCGACTTTTTTACGCGTTGTTTTACTTCATTTACGCGATGATCGCGTAAAAAAAGGTTTTGCATAATGAAGGAAATCTCAAGTTATATACATATACAAAACAATCTAGCATGCTTCAGGGAATTGAATATTGTGAAATGTACATTAATGAATTGTTTAGTTTCAAAGAATCTAAATAAGATCGTGGGCATCCAAGAATTATCTTGGAAAGCAAATACTGTATACAATCACTTTTATATGACTATTGAGTGCGGTATGTACTCGTAGTACACAGAAAAGTGGCATACTGTGATAGGATCTGTAGAAGAACTTGCACATCCAAAACCTCCTCGGAAAATGCCTTAAGGTCTACCAACATAATCGATGCTCCATTTAAAAACTACCTGAAGTTAAGGCCTTAAGATCTACCAGTGTAACAAAGAGCATTGACGAACTTGTCGTTTTCGGTCCATATTCGTGATGCCACATGCGATCAATAGGACCATTGTGATTGCTCGAAGCCATCCAAAAAATACCTAGAATTGTAGCTCTACGACAATGAACAGCATTGAAAAATTATGCATAAACTGCTGAATGTCCGTGTAGATCTTAGGACCTGTTCTCACTGAAGTTCATGGACGACTGGGAACCTACTTGGAACAGCAATAAATAGACAAGTAAGCAATGTGTAACTCTAAAAGTATTAACCACAAACAAAAAAGGAATTAGTCGTTGTAGTTCTCACTGTGGCACAGTGTAGTCCCTAAGGACAATACTCCAAGTAGTTCTTAGATATTGTTACATCTCTCAAGCATTTTCATAGTCTCATAACACACTCAAAGGGTCCTCAGACGCTAAAGCATCGAACGTAGCAGGATTGTTCACGCTATCTACACTAAAATCAAATGAAATTTGAAAAACCTTTTTGACGCGAAAAATTTGAAGCCTAGTTAAAAATCGAAAGCTGGACAGGAAGATGTTGAGAACGATTAAGGCAATGAAATTGAAGCTGTTGAATTAGGTCTCGTTAAGAAATTCAATGGCGGCCAAAGCACTGTCAGAGAGTTGAATCTGCGAGAATTATTCCGCTCTTTTCGGGTCAGTAAGCAACCAAAGAGGATATTGAAACGAAATCTACTGGCCAAAAGACGTACCAGGAAACTGTACAACCAGCTTCTCATGAAATGCAAAGGATGCATCCCTATTAAGCAATTTGACATCTCTATAACATTCTTTTTAATATTTTCCCGCCAAAAATTTTCACATCAATTGATGCCCAGCAGCTAGTAATTCCCACTTGGGTTAGGTTTTTCAACAAACTTTTCATTGAATTTTGAATAAAAACAAGAACGCTTATTCGGGTGTAGACTATCGTATCCTAAAACTTAAACAGTTTTGAATAATCAAATTTCGAAGAATTTCTACCGATTTCTTCATCGAGCGACGAATGTTGAATGATTGTTTGAAATTTTGAACACATTTCATCCTATCGTTTGAAAACCGGAAGTAGGATCCGGATGAGATTTAACAGCAGGATGTAAAGCCTTAAGACCATTTATTTGAAATTAAGATTTTGAAATTCAATTTTCGACTACTTATTCCGGTACTTCTGCAACCGGAAACTAATAACCGATATCTCCTAAATCATATTTAATGCCCAATAGCTAACAAGACGTACACAACATAAGTTCTACATGGCTAATTCAGATTTTTTGTTTGTTTTTACCTTGTTTTGTATAGAAACACGCTCTTGAAATGAATATTTTTCTACTCATGACGATGTAATTTCGGAACCAGAAGTAGTATCTAAATAAAAGTCAGTATTATTACGTATTTGAGACATTTCATTTGAATCTAAGTTTGTACAAATTGATTCAGCCATCTACATAAACATGGACTCAATTTTTTTTTTCACATATCACCCCGTAACTTTATAATCGGTAGTCGGATTCAGATTAAATTTAGAATCATTCTATGGGAAAGTATGGTCTTTCATATAAATATCAGATTGTAAAAACCGGTTCAGCCATCTCAGAGAAAATTAAGAACATATTTTAATACCATTTATCGCAAAACCATGTAACCATGAATGATATATGACACTCATCTTTCCAGATCTCGGTAAAAAACTCGGTTCTCACAATGATTTATTAATTTTTCGTTTGAGTGTTTGAACAAATGATTGCATAGCCTTTCTATATGATGATTCTATATGCCTCAAAAAATGTATACTTCCGTACATTAATGCTCGCAATGGATCTTTACAGATGTGGGATCGTCCATAAACCACGTAGATCGAAATTTGGCATTGTTTCAAACCCCCCTGTTCCCAAACGCTTCAAAACAGTATTGCTAATAAGGCTTGTTTTGCGACAAAATCTGGACTGACTAAATTTGGAATAAAACAGGTTTCAATCCAAGATGCATTTTTATTCATTCAATTGTGCATTATTAGTCATTTTAAAACTAACTACAGTTACTTAATTGGGCTACATGAAGAGCCTACAAACTTTCGAGTTTCGGTCTATGCAAACTTCTTTGCAACCGATGTAGCTACTTTCGTCCAAGATTATTCTATAGTTGTAGTTTGTTGTTGATATGGAGAGAGTTCTCTCTTCACGAGAACCCGATACCGCTCGATAGTGGTAAGCAGCCAAATCAGACCAGAATTACGAGGGAGCGTTATGGCTGCGTAGGAATGGGAACAATCACTTCTATATTTCCATATTTGGCGTTCCGGTAGTGATGAAACTTTTTGCTATTTCCTGCAGACCAAATGTTTTTGGAAAACTTGGCCTTTTTCTTTGTCCTCAAATACTCCTTTATGCTGTTTCACTGCATGGCAGTAGAAAACGACATTCCGATCTTGAATTTCTTCAAAGAACGACCGAAATTAGCTCTGCGCCTAATTCGTATTACTGTTTTTGAATTAGTTGATTTTAACAACAAATTTTCCAAAATAACTATGAAATTGGTTAGAATTGAGAATTTACTTTGCTGAAAAAAACTCTTATTTTTAAAGAATGTGTTTAGTTGGCGAATATCCTGGACACAACCCAGCAATATTTCAATCCAACACGAAATTCTCATTGGCAACTAATTTTGTTATTAAAATCAGAATATTTGTTCCTATTTATCTATCACCATCATTGCAGCACAAAGAAAACAAAAATGAAATTATTTTTATTAACAAGTTTATTAGCCAAAAACTCATGAGAAGTGTCAAAGCAAAACAAGCCATTAAAAAGCATTACAACATCGTATTTATACCTGCCAATATAGAAAAGTCAACCGCGACTGATTTTTTTTTCGGTAGCAGTGTGCCATCTAGTGGCTAGTAGCCATTACGATGTTAACGTTTTTTCGGTGAAAGTGCGCCATATAGGCTAACTGCATATCTCGAAATAGCGATTAAAGCGACACCTTGTGAGGGCTGGCGTCGTTAGCGCGGTACACTTTAATATCCTTAACCATGGGTTTACAAACCAAACTCGACTATTCTAATTAATATCATTTGCATAATCCGATGAAGTATGAGCACGGTTATTGAAAATCTCTTTCATACGGTTAAATTCCTTAGTTTTCGTCATAAATCGTTGAGGAAGGGGAAAAAATAAGGAAGAGCAAAATGATAATGGGTTTCTCCAGGGAACTGTTTCTTTTTAGAAGAAGGCACAATTCTAGAATTGCAGGAAAAAACGACTTTTGATCGAGCTCGATCAGATGACCAGCTCGACGAGATCGGAAAATGTTTCTCTGTGTGAGTATGTGTGTTTGTGCGAGTAGAAGGCTGAACCAGTTGAAACAAACTTAGATTCGTTTGAAAGCTACTATTGAGTTATTGGTGAAGTTTGAAGATCAAGTTCCAGCAATATGATGATATAAGTGACGTAAACGACAAATCAGTTTTTATCTACCAGTAATTGTTTTATTTTAGACTCGTTCGTATTCTTTTTTTTCTGATAGAAATAATGAAGGAACATTTTTACACCTCCCAACTGGTTTTGGGAACAACTAAGGAACGACTAAGGAAAAACTAACGCATATTAAGGTGCTACGTTTAGTAACGAATCTTAAGACACTCATTTCTAAAAGTGTATTTTCAAATCTATTTAAGGCCTGAGCACAGTGGAGCGCATATAAATTGTGAATCGACCACGTGGTTCCCTCAATTCCCTTTTTCGTCTGTGTGTTCAAGAAAGTTATGATGGGAAAACTACATTTTTTGAGCCTCATATCAATTATGCTCCTTATATCGACACCAATGTATTTTAAAGGGCCCGTGTGTTCGGCATATTTTCTTGTTTTTTTTTTTTTCATAAATACGTTTATTTCTTAAGGCAGTTTACATAAGTTTTTCTTCGCCGTAGCATCACTTTTACATAATATTCTTATCCTAATTTAATTCTAACATAGTCACAACGTTTTGAATTTATTAAAACATATTCTCTTATAGCTTAAATATCATCTTAGGTAACTCGTCATTAATTATGAAATCTACTCGGAAATATTATTTGAACCAAACGATTAACTTCTATAAATTATAAAATAAGCTGTTATTTTCAGACATTTTGTTGATAATTTCATAAACTGTTTCGAGTTTGTTTGTATCATTACATAATTTTTATTCTAATTTAGCTATTGGTTGAACTCATGGACGCAGCTGGGATCAGAACTAAGTCTTAAAAGGGGCCTTTATTAAATTGAAACTCCAATTTTCTTTATGAAATGATAAATAAGTTTCATGTATGAAAGGTCACGACAAGCAAGAATGTCTCGAACTGGGATATTGGATAGTTTACCTTGGGTACGCAAAGAATTTATTAGTTGAGATCTGACATCACGATACTCCACGCATGTCCAAACGACATGATCAATATCCCGATAACCTTCTCCGCAAGCACAATGATTAGTCTCGGAGAGCCCAATTCGAAGGAGATGTGCATCTAACGTGTAGTGATTGGACATGAGTCTGGACATCACACGAATGAAATCCCTACTCACATCCAGTCCCCTGAACCATGCCTTTGTCGATATTTTCGGAATAATTGAGTGCATCCACCGACCCAGATCATCTCTATCCCAAGATGCCTGCCAGCTGGCAAGTGTTCTTTGGCGAGACGAACTATAGAATTCGTTGAAAGCAATCGGTCGCTCATAAATTTCACCCTCAATAGGACCACGTTTGGCTAAATTATCGGCTCTTTCATTGCCTGGAATGGAGCAATGAGCCGGGACCCAGACTATAGTGATTAGATAATTATTATTCAATATGTCGTTCAGACACTGTTTTATTTTACCCAAGAAAAACGGTTCATTTTTGCCAGCAGCGATTGAGCGAATGGCTTCAATTGCACTCAGACTATCTGTGAAGAGGAAATAATGGTTTGGAGATAATGTGACGATTACTCTCAAACTATAATGAACTGCTGCTAGCTCTGCTATATAAACAGATGCAGGTTCTTGAAGCCTAAATGAGGCCGAAACATTATTGTTGAACATACCAAACCCTGTCGCTTCTTCAATTCGCGATCCGTCCGTGTAAAACATTTTCTCAGAGTCAATATGCCTGAACTTACTTGAAAATATTTTTGGGATTTCCGTCGAGCGTAGATGATCCGGGATTCCACGCACTTCACGCTGCATGGATGTATCGAAAAATAAAGTTGAGTCAGGGGCACTTAGGATGCTGACACGGATAGGAATATATCTTGAAGGGTTGATTTCCTGTGACATATGGTTAAAATATACTGTCATAAATTTTGTTTGAGATCGAAGCTCGACTAGTCGTTCGAAATTATTAATTACCATGGGATTCAGCACCTCACATCTTATTAGCAGGCGTGATGAAAGCTCCCAAAATCGATCTTTTAATGGAAGAACTCCCGCCAGAACTTCAAGACTCATTGTATGTGTCGAGTGCATGCAGCCTAAGGCAATTCGCAAACAACGGTACTGAATTCGCTCAAGTTTGATAAAATGAGAGTTTGCAGCGGAACGAAAACAAACGCATCCATATTCCATCACTGAAAGTATCGTTGTTTGATACAATTTTATTAGATCTTGCGGATGAGAACCCCACCAAGATCCTGTTATTGTTCGAAGAAAATTTACTCTTTGTTGGCATTTCGTTATCAGATACCTAATGTGTCCTCCCCACGTGCATTTGGAATCGAACCACACCCCGAGGTATTTAAAAGTTAAAACCTGTTGGATCATTCTTCCCATCATATGGAGCTGAAGCTGCGCGGGATCATGCTTTCTTGAAAAGACGACTAACTCTGTTTTCTCCGCAGAGAATTCGATACCAAGATGAACAGCCCAAACGGACAAGTTATCTAAGGTATCTTGCAATGGTTTATGCAGATCAATAGCTTTGGGCCCAGTAACTGAAACCACGCCATCATCTGCCAATTGCCTTAGTGTACATGGGGTTACTAGACAGCTGTCAATGTCATTCACGTAAAAATTATAGAGGAGCGGACTGAGGCATGAGCCTTGCGGGAGACCCATGTAGCTAATTCTGAATGTTGCCAAATCGCCATGTGAAAAATACATGCACTTCTCTGACAAAAGGTTGTGCAAATAATTATTTATAACCGCTGGAAGTCCATGTTGGTGGAGCTTGTCTGAAAGAACATCAATGGAAACATAATGTCTAAAAATACAGATGCCATTTGTTGCTTTTGAGCGAAGGCAATTTGGATGTCAGACGAAAGTAATGCAAGGCAATCATTCGTCCCTTTATTTCTACGGAAGCCAAACTGAGTATCTGACAACAAACCGTTCGTCTCGACCCAAGTGTCGAGACGTCGTAGAATAATTTTTTCGAACAATTTTCTGATGCAGGACAACATCGCAATGGGTCTATATGAGTTGTGATTGGAAGCTGGTTTCCCCGGCTTTTGAATGGCGATAACTTTCACTTGTCTCCAGTCAGGCGGAACAATATTTTGCTCAAGAAACTTGTTGAACAATTCCAACAAACGTCTTTTTGCGAGGTCGGGCAGATTCTTCACCAAGTTGAATTTAATTCTGTCCAACCCAGGGGCGTTATTGTTACAAGACAAGAGTGCTATAGAAAATTCCATCATTGAAAATGGGTTATTAATAAAACCATTATTTGGAGGAGATTCCCGTATAATGCTTTGCGTAGGAACAGAATCTGGGCAAACTTTCCTAGCAAAGTCAAATATCCATCGGTTCGAGTATTCATCACTCTCATTGCCCACGTTACGATTCCTCATTCGTCTGGCCGTATTCCAAAGAGTGCTCATTGAGGTTTCTCTTGACAAACCTTCGACAAAATGTCTCCAATAGCTACATTTTTTGGCTCGAAGTATGCTCTTGTACTTGGTTTCTAAAACCATAAGTTTTTCAAAATTCTGAGGAGTTCCTCCTCCCCGTTTTAGAAACGTCTTGCAAGCATTTTGTTTTGCGAGTTTAGCCTCTGAGCACTCTTTGTCCCACCAGGGGTTGGGAGGCCTTCTGTTAGTCGTTGGTCCAGGAAAGCGTTTAGTTTGGGATTGTTCTGCTGCCTCCAGAATCGAACAAATAAGGAAGTCATATTCTTCAAGTGGAGGGAGCTCTTCCATTGAATTCAAAATACTAGAGATTCTACTTTGGTATTTAATCCAGTCGATATTTTTTGTCAAATCATATGGAATACTAGCTGAATTAGCAATACATTTGTTACAGCTAATTGAGATGATGATTGGTAAATGATCGCTACCGTGTAAATCAGGCAATATTTTCCAGGTGCAATCTAGTCGAATTGATGTTGAGCAAAGAGATAGATCTAATGCACTTGGGCGTGCAGGAGGTCTTGGGATCCGTGTCATGCTACCCATATTTAATACCGTCATGCTAAAATTGTCACAAATGTTTTGTATTAAAGATGATCTGCTATCATTGTAAACGGAACCCCACATCATTCCGTGCGAATTTAAATCCCCCAGAATCAATCGTGGAGCAGGAAGGGCTTCAACCATTTCATTAAGCTGTCGCTGTCCAACTTGTGCTTTTGGAGGAATATAAACCGAAGCTATGCAAATATCTTTGCCTTTAATGTTTATTTGGCAAGCAACAACTTCTATACTAGAAGTTGAAGGGATGTTTAATCTATAAAAGGAACAGCATTTCTTAATTCCCAAAAGCACTCCACCATACGGAGAGTCTCTATCGAGACGTATAATGTTAAAATCATTAAAATTTAAAGCTATGTTTGAAGTAAGCCATGTTTCGCATAAAGCAAATACATCACATTTTTGACTATGCAATAAAATTTTAAATGAATCAAGTTTTGGCATGATGCTTCGACAATTCCACTGCAGGACAGTGATTGTATCATTTGCAGCGGGTGATAAATTATCCATCAAAAGATACAAAACCTGAGACAATTGGCCATTGAGCTGATAACTGCTTCAAAAAATTTCTAGCTATTGGAAGGAATGTCATTATGAGGGTCTTTAAGGGTTCAGATATATTGAATGCTGAGAAAATCCATTCAACAATTTCCGAAAACTTCAGTAATCCTGTTGGTGGCTGTGAAATGGAGCCCACAGGATTATTACCTTTTTCTGTGCTAGATCCTGGATTGGTTTGTGAATTTGACAAACCAGGAGGCACAGTCTTTGGTTTTGACTTTTTTTGTTTAACACGGGGATCTTTTTTCGAAGATGAAACTTTAGGTGTCTTTTTTGGTAATTTGGAAGAAGACTTCTTTCTCTTAACTGACCCTTGGGTAGTGATAAACGAATTACCTTCACTATTTTCGTCAGAGTCAGAGTCCTCTGTTTCCTCTAGATTTGAAAACCCGTTTTCGGTTTCCAAAGGGGGGACATCAATGACCGTTTTAAGCATTTCTGCATATGTGCGCTTAGACCGTGCTTTTAAAGAAAGCTTAATTTTGTCTTTGTGCACTTTAAATGCAGTGCATACTGAAATATCCTCATGAGGACTTTCCCCACAATAAATACATTTTTCAATTTCCTTGTTGCAATCATTATCTTTATGAGGTCCTTCACACTTAATACATTTTGGTTTATTGCTACAGTAAGTAGCTGTGTGTCCGAATTTTTTGCAGTTCGTACAATTCATTACATTTGGAACAAAAAGCCGAACAGGGAGGCGAATTTTATCGACATAGACATGGGACGGCAACGCAGATCCGGCAAATGTCACTCGAAACGAGTCTGATGGGCGATAAACTTTTTTTCCCTCTTCATAAACTACTGAGTACAGTTGTTTGCACTCCAGTATTTTCACACCCTTAAGCATAGAGTTCTTGAAACGACCAACACCATGCTTGAGTAAATCATCTACCGAAAGACTCGCTTCGGTAACAACACCGTCAATTTCGACATCTTTGGAGGGTATGTAAACTTTATACTCTTTAATGAAATGTTCCGAAGAGACAATATCATTCGCGTGTTTCAAATTATTTACCACAACACGAATTTTATCGTTATTTACTTTTATGATCTCTTTGATTGAAGAGTATCGTGATGTCAAACCTTTAGAAATTTGGTAAATGTTTAATGGCTTTGATATACGTCTAAAAAAGACTATCCAAGGCCCAGAAGAGCTCTCCTGATATTTTTTCGTTCGTGGGGGTATAGGATT
Organism: Malaya genurostris; assembly: GCF_030247185.1. Taxonomy (NCBI): domain Eukaryota; kingdom Metazoa; phylum Arthropoda; class Insecta; order Diptera; family Culicidae; genus Malaya; species Malaya genurostris. Next base: position 59,669,287 of record NC_080570.1, on the reverse strand, counting down.
CATGCTAGGATTTACGTCCATGGATTCATCCATCACATTAAAATTTTTAATCAAACTTTAAAATAAAAAATGAAACCAACACTACACAGTACTCAATCAAAAGGAAAAGAAAAAACTTCTACCTTGAAATTGTTGTCTATCTCCGTTGCACTGCCGTGTAGATCCTCGTTGCTCTAGATGTTCTTGTTGGATGCTGATTGTTGGATGTGATGCTACTGCTACCTGACATCCAGCACCACTCGATTTCCGATTTACTTTTGTCTTCGCCAGCTGTAACCAGCGCAGGTCACCGGTGTATACCTGCGTGTTGTATGGCAGTGGAAAGACCGAGTTGTCTTGTCTCCTTCTTCCTTGTGCTCCGCACCGATATGCTTCTGCACCGAAGTGCCTTCGCACCGGTGTGCTTTTGCACTCTCCTGCTTCTATGTGCCTTTGCACTCTCCTGCTTCTATGTGCCTTTGCACTCTTCCTCTTCGATGTGCCTTTGCACTCTCTTGCTCAGCACTTGTGGCTGTGTATTGTGACCTGGGTAGAGCTTGGGAAACGTCCTTTGTTGTTTCCTTCACCAGCTTGGCCCAGCACTAGGGCTCTCTTATGCAGCACGATTTTACGTTTTAACGGCTGCTGCCAACAGGTCTCTACCTGTAGTTCAACCGTTGTCGTATTTAACGCGTGTAAACTAACCAGCGTTATTAAACTGTACGCTTCTATACACAACCTTCTCGGTTGAACGGCTATTACTGAATGACATATTTTCTTGTAGTAACATGTTCTATAATTCTTCAAAAGCCTTGAATTCACTACCTATTAATTAATGCCAACTTTGAGGTTATTCAAAGAAGAAGACAGTTCCAAACAAAAGTGTTTCTGAATGCAATGAAGCCCTAAAATCAACCTCTGAAACTCAAACAGAAAATGTATTTTGATGTTGTTGAGACCACTGAGCACTCTGTTAAAAGTGAATGTATTTTTATAATCTATGGGTTGAAACTATGCAATCCAATTATTACAATTACAAAAAACTGAACATTTTGACATCTAACTATGTATATTTTAAAAAGTAAACATCAAATCGCAAATCCAATCAATTGCGTACTGACTGACGAAAAGACCTTTCATTCGCGACTAGTCTCGCCATCTCTGAGATCTTGGCCTCTTTGTGAACAACACATAACTAGTCACACACACACGGTCATTTGCTCAGTTCGTCGAGCTGAATCGGTTGGCCTTCCGGGCATCGCTTAATTTTCCCAAAAATCGTATACCTAGTTTTTTATATTACAAAAACATTGTGAAAACTCACCAAAAAACTGGTTTTTGCAGATAATGCGGACAGAAGTGTTCAAAATTCCAGTTGCGTTTATGTAAATGAAGAAAATAGAGACCATTGTAAATTTTGTAAGCTATCACACTTTGTTGGACATTTCATGCACTCGATGCAGCGCACTGCGCTGGAGACGCTATGCGCCACTTGGTGGCGCTTCCGGAGCTGCGCAGATAGCCTATAGCTGCAAGTCGCAGAAGCCAATTCAACCATTTTAGTTGGTTGAAAATAACGTTTTATTTCTCTAATTCAACAAAAAAAATAGTTGAATGGAAACAGGGTTGCTGAAATTCGCCTCACGCAACTCATTAACGTTCATCGCCTGCGAACGATTCAAGAACGGAGACAGCAAAGCATGTAATGCCGGACGAGGCAAAAGCTATGCTCAATATGTGACTGCCTGAGCGACTCGCAAGAGAGAAGAGATCTTGCTTCTTCATGCTGGTTGCTATTCCGCCGTGAGCCATTCTCTACCATTTCAAGAGCAGGTATCATCAGGCACGAGTAGCGCTTACATTGAGTCAATTTTTGACTCACTGTGAGTCAAAATGCCAGCAATCATGAATGCAAGTGTACGAAAAAAATTGAAGACAAAAATTAGCGATGCGATGGAAGCAATTTTTTATTTTGCTTAGTTTAATTGTCTCGTAGATATTGCCCTGATAAAAGGTGTGCGTTGAACATCACAAATTAGCTTGGAAAACTTTAAACGTAATATCATTACTTATTATTGGAAGATGGCAAAACGATTGGGTTGGATAAAAATTAAACTGATAAATAAAACTAATAGTCCACTTCAAAACGTCGTTTAAAATCGTATACTAATGTACATATAATGTACTTCCTACTGCAATAAAACTAATGAAACAGTTGATTCAGATTTCACCGAATACTATTCTCACGTTCGTACTCCGTGCTGTTGAAATTTTGCGGCAAGTAATGGCAGATAGATTTTAAAAAAGCTGGAGTTGAATCACCTGAGGACAATCACTTTTGTAAAGTGAAAATTTTGCAGTTTATATGGCTTATATAAGAAATAAAAAAAAGGAATTATTTTCCACATATAACTGTAGCAACACTTTCGATTCTCTTTCGGGTTGGTTTGATATTTATTTTATTTATGATTTTGAAAATGGACTGAAATATCTACAGTGATATTTTTTAAAATCACATATGATTATGAATGATCAAGTCCAATACGCAATATCAATATGCAATGCAAATAGAGTGACAAAAATATATTCTGAATATTGATTATAGAGGCAAGTCTAATCTTTTAATTCCAGGGATGATTTATTTTCTCATGTTTTTATTATATTAAACACAATTTAACGCTTCTTCGCATAGATTTGATTTATAGAAGTAATAGGAGTGCAGGGTTTTCCACAACGTTTGAACCTACTGAGACGCCATGTAACTGCTTGCTCTGCAAAAATCAAAGCAATTAAGAAGAAGCAATTAAGGCTAACAAAGAAATAGTCATTACTAACTAAATACTCATTCAGCATCTTTTACCATACATCTACACAAATTATCGATTAGAATAACTGTACTACGATCAGGAAATTAAGACTTTTAAATTGAGAATCACGGTTGTGGTTCCGGCCAACTGCCACAGGATGTCGAAGCATTTTGTAAAACGCAACATAAAATTGGAGGAATAGATGTTCCATTGAAATTTACTTTTGCATTTTTGTATCGCCTTATTAACTTAGTCCTATTTTAATGCATTCATTAAATTTTTGCATTTAATATTATCATTTTTGGAGTTTCACAAAACTATTGCCTCGTAAGTTTTTCTTCCAAAAGCAAACAGCAAAATAATAACGTAATGTGATATCAGTTGAGAAATTGATGAGCTGAAATCAAATTAAGATTACAATCTGATATTGCTGTCAAAAATGTATTGAAAATAAAATGTTCTACAATTGACTCCCGAAGTGATCGGTTTAGCTTTTTTTTAAAAAGAACATCCGCTAGAAGAAATTGTAAATTCAATTTCATAACATTTTACAATATGCATATTACAGAGGAAACGATTTTAATTTGAAAAATAACACAATCCGCGTGGTTTATCGATTTGTCAGATAGTGCGATTTAGAATTTTTGTTACTCATATCACACATTCAGTTTTGAAACTACTCATTGTATTATTTACCTTAAAACTGTGTTGAGCAAAAAAAATTTTACGTGAATACTTCAAGGATCACATACAAAGAGTCCAAATGAAATATAATTCTGTTATCACATAATCAGGAGATAGTAGGAGAATATAGGATCAAGAAAAAAAATATGCATTTAATTCCACTTTATTTAACGTCACTAATGTCACGAGACAGATAATTTTGTTGTGTTTGATTGTATGATACTTGATTTTTAGATATTTATTTCGTTATTGGAAACTGCGGAAGGTCTTCATTGCACGATTATCCATGGCACAGTTTCCAACAAGTAACTGTAGAGAGTTTGTTTGTTTTTGATAATAATAGAAATATCATTCTTCAGTAAAATCTTATGTTGGCCTCCAAATTAGTGCCTTATATAAAATTATAGAAGTTCTATTTCGGTTTTAGTTTCTATTATATTGTAGCTCTAACGCCCTGTATATTGAATGTGACGGAATTATTTGGTGTTTATGGTTCTTCTAGTATTTGTACGAACTGATAGTGTTTATCATCAAAGTTGGTCTCAACTTTTTTGGTAGTTGACTTGGTTCGACACAACTTGTCTCGAAGTCAATACAAATACTATTAGTTTATTATGAATGAAATTAAAAGCAATTATTAGTGTCATCACATATGTTTATAATTATTAAGTTAACGATCGTCGAATGGCTTTGTAATCGGTATATAAATAGTTTCACGATCATGAGAAACAATAATAATTGACAAAAACTTGGGACTATTACTTCTCAGGCATAATAAACAACCCTACATTCGACCGAATGAAAAATACCAATTTGGCATTTCGAATGAGGTATAATTTGTTTGGAAAAGTCGAACTCGATCGAAACACAAAATGAATTTATTATAGAACTACGGAATAGGAGTGAAAGTTACATATTTACGACACACAAAAACGCTCCATTAATAACCCTTTACAGTTTGATGATTAATCAATAACATATTCTGGCAGGTATCAAAGTTGTCCCTAATGCTACAAATCACGATTGAAGTATAGCAAACACCGAAGAAATGTGCAGTGAAGACAATTCAAAAAGATTCGACATCTTTCTTATAAGCTTTATACAGGAATAAAATTTTATCCTGGGCGGTCATTCAGTTGTACCACCATACGTCGCAGAGAACGAATCACCGTGAGTAGAAAATTCGACTCAACGCGAGTCATCATCACCACCGAATAGCTTTCTACCTAAATGCTTCGAAACGAACTCACTGCGAGCGAACAGAGTGCATATATGATGCTTGCTTGCTTTGCCAAGCGGTTCAATTCTCTGAGTGGAAGGAAAGAATGAATAAAGCAGACACGGAATATATACAAACTGCTCGCCGCACGGAGAGCATCGCCGGTGAAGAGAATAGTTCACGAGTAATGTTTCATTGATAGGATCAGCAACCTTGAATGGAAATGAAGTGTGCCTCGGCTAAGACATGACAGCACATTTAATTGGTGAAAAAATAGTCATTTCAACAAATATTTTATTATTATTAAGGGGATTAGAATTAAAAAATCTAAATTAGCAAAAGTAAGATTTTTTTAGTTGTCTCAAAAAATAACTAACTAAAATCAGAAAATCAACTATTTTTTCGCCAAAATGCTGATTTCGGTCTTTCCGTGTTCAAAAGTGGTCTAGACACATTTTGTTTTTCAACTAGATGAGACTACTTGCCACATAGCGAGTGCAACAATATAAAGTACTATTTGTTATTTCCTTTAATTTTGCTCAGTTTTTAATTTTAAAAGTTGTTCACCGGGTGATGCCAAAAATTTTCAGTTTTTACAGATACACAAGCGGTATGGTTTTAATATAAAAATAACCGATAGAACAAGAGGAAATAGATCGATTAGACGCAAAATCGTTTATAATTTCACACTTTTTGTCACTTACTTTGAAACAGCACATATTGAAGCTTCTTTAGAATCGTTGGAAACATTGGATTTGTTAACTTCATAACGGAAAACCCTCCAATAAAAAAATTACGATCTCGCAATTTTTGATTTTTGAAGTTGTTGTTTTAACTAATAATTAGTTGATTCAACCAATTTGCTATTTGATTTGCACATATTGAAGTAATTGAAAAATATGTTGTTTTTAATGCTGTCTAATGTCAAAAACAGCACAAAACAAAATAAAAATTGCAATGGAAAATCAAACGTTACTTTAGTTGAAATTCAAAAGCGTTTCTTAAACATTTTCATGCAAATGAAATTTGCTTATTATACGTTTGTAAAACTCGTGAAGAGTAACTTTTGAATGATAGTAAATTAATGTTTATCATAACACTAGCTGTCAGAATATTAATATGATGATAAATTATCTACATCTTTATTGCTCTGGTGTTACAAGAAGAAACGATTGATATAAGAGAGATATTGCAACTAACAAAACGTGTTTAACCAAAACTAGAACCCAGTGAATTGTATGCGTTTGAATTTTGGTCTTAAAATCAACTTGATTCTTCATCGTGAAATGCATGTTAATGAATGAGCATCATGTTATCTTCAAGTCATGTACAAAACTTGTATGAACAAAGTGATTAAATTGAAAATGTTTAATATTCATTCATATACTGTGTTGAAACTGTAAGTTGCAATGTCTCAACGAATTAAAATCAGTGCATTCGGTTCGACTTTTTGCTCGTAAGTAATATAGTGTTCACAATTAGAAAGTTTCGTTGACACCAGCATTACCAAAAGACAGTATATTAAAAACAAAAATAAAAATGAATATTTAAATAATATAAAACAACAACAACATTAACTTTTATTTATACCGTCATAATATAATATATTTTTTATATTAAATATTACATATTTTTAATATATCTTAACATACCGAATTTTCATTTAAAAAATCAGAACGTGTATCAATAAGGAATATTTTATTGTCATTCAAAATTAATAATTTTGCTTAAGTTAAAATAACTAATCGTAATTTCTAAAACAACTAAAACCGGTTTGTTTTCAACTCACATAACTGTTAGATCAAGCACAAGGTCGGTTGTTGTAACTAAAATCTTTATTGAAATTGAAAGGTGTGTGTCTTGACTAACTGACAGCATCTTATATTCAACAAAAAATTGTGTTATTTCAACCATCGTTTCTGTTGATCGAAAAACAAAAATTACAGTTTAGAAAAAACAACAATCGATTAGTTGTACCAAATTTTAACCAATCAAATTCAGAAAAACAACTAATATTTTGGTTGTTTCACGATCGCGAGGGGTTCCGTTTACATACGAGAGTTCTTCAGTCCAATTGAATCGTACGGGATAAAGTTACAGCAACCGATTCCGACTCTGATCGGTTCGGAACCGGTTTTAACATTTGATTTGGAATTTATGTCGAAATCATTCTGAATTCCGAATTAAATATCGCACGATTAAGGTTCCCACGGAGATCCCTTCATAAAATTGCGATATCGCAGTTTTTGATTTTTGCGATAGTTAATTTAACTAACTTCTTTTTGATTCAACCAATATGGTTTTTGATTTGCATATATTCAAGTAGTTGAAAAATATTTCGTTTTGAATGCTGTCAAATGCCGGAGACAGTTGAAAGCAAAACAATAATCGCAATGCAAAATCAACAACTTTTTTAGTTGAAATCTGTTCGCGTCGCTCAAAATGTCAATGAAAACAACATCGATGGTTAAAGCGTTTGGTGAAATCGTGTTCATTCGATTTGAGAAATTTATGATAAAAAGTGTTTATCTAACAGCAGTGTTGTGATAAATTTAACCTTGTTTAAGATGAAAAAAATTTGGTGACAAGTTAGAAAATGTTAATGAATGATCATCTCGTAAATTTTCAGGTATGCGCAAAAATTTTGTGCTTCAAATTCGATCATTGATTTACTTCCAGCAGACTGTTTTACTTCCAGCTGTTTGATACCGATGATGATGTTCATGCATTAGCAATAAAACGCTTTTTGACATGAATTTAATTTATAAAAGTAACAGGAGCGAAGGATTTCAAACACACAGAACGCGCTGCGATTGAATGGCGCGTTTGAATTGTCGTCGCAAAATTCCAATTCCCAGTGGTTGATGCACCCAAGCTCATATAAATTGACTAAAATTATTAGTGCATAACTTTAGTTCAACCGTTTGAAGGCATCATCTTTCAATACTCTTTTAAGGTAAATTTAATAATTTCGCTAATTTTCTCGCCCCTCCGGGCACTTTTGCTGATTAAAAACGTTTTTCTACATCAATCTTTTCCGATCGAATCAGAGTTGGTTCAACTATTTGCAATGTATAAAACAAATAAAACCGATTTATTTCTTAACTAACAGAATTTTGTTTCAATAACAACACCAGTTATTTCAACTAAAATATTTGTTGAAATTGAAAGGTATCTGTCCTCACTAATTGACAGCTTCTTTTTTCAAACAGTTAAATTAGTTGTTACAACCATCGTTTCTGCTAATCGAAAAACAAAAATGACAGTTTAGTTAAAACAACAATCGATTAGTTGTACCAAATTTTAACCAAACGAATTCAGAAAATCAACTAATATTCTGGTTGAAATGGGATCGCGGGTGGTTCCGTGCAAGTTTTATTATCAGAACGAAAAAAATAATATTTATGCTATGTAACAAGCTATTGCAATTGTGATTGTAACACAATCTATACGTCAAATAGAAAATGAAAGTAATCCCTTGCCCGCTGAATCACAGGAAAGTCTCGAAGCAACTAATTACTGCACAGCATGAGCAATAATTGCAACACACGAAGGGCCACCGGAGGTTATCATTATTTACTACGATGTATGTTCCCTGCGTTAGAATCGCTTGGCTGACTTTTTCAGTCATAATCATGGCAAGATTTTACGATCAGTGTCAGTGTGCATTAGCAATTGGTTTGTTTCTATAATCGTCTTCGTGATCTTAGTGACATTGCAGGCTAAACGAAAATCTCATATATCCTCGAGAACTGTAATCTACGTTCATTCTATATACTTCGAAGAAATCGTGCCGCAAAATGACACATCAGCTAACCGATGGGCGCCACAAAAACGGGTGATGAAATGCGGTTGCAGTTTTCATCATCGGTGATTTTTCGTCTAATTGGCATCTCCCGCTCAAGGCCGTTGGGAAACAGTGAACTGGAACATCTGGTGTCATTTTCCGTCACGGAATTTCTTCCCCATGTCAAGCAGTTAATCATTCCGTTGAACTTTTTTAAAAAAAAAAAGCATTTGGTAATTTGTACAACCTGCGGCTTTGGTTGACGATTCAATGCAAAGTCAGTTGGCGTATGTTCGAGCCCCGACCTGGTTAGAGGAAATAAGGCCGCTAAGAATTGGCTGTAAAGTCTGTTGAAACAGATAGGCCAAGACTGCTTTGATTGCGGCCTTGGGTTATCTACAATTCAACGGCAACCAAACTTTTGATTAAGATCTGACAGTTCAGTAGTTATTTTATCTGTTGTCAAAAATACTAACGCGCGCATAATCAATTTTGACAGTTCGATAGTTATTTTCAGACACTGGCAAAAGCTCTCAAAATCGTTTAAGATTCAGATCTTATAATAAAACTAATTCTGTGTAATATATTTTCTACACTATTCGTCTTATGCTCTCTGAATTATAATTATCGTGTCTCCTTTTATCGTTTTATTTTCAGAGCAAAATAAACTCAAATAAAATTCAAATCTGTCAAATTTTGAAATGGATTGAAGTTTTATTCAAATTTAACTACGAAATACAAATATCAAATTTTGGCCAAAAGTTGAAAAGGTTGAAGTCTGAAAGTAGTACCGGGACTTTCAAATCATTTTCATTAGCTCAATTTTCTTAATCGAGCAATCATTTCATGCTTTTATTAGATCGAATAGAAAGAAAACTTTTAGAATAAATAAATGACCACCCTCGTTCTTTGCATGGCAAAACAAAAAATGCTTTCTTCTACAAGGCGTTTCATTCATCAAAGATATATTGCTTATGATATGCTTGTATATATATAAACAAACTCTGCTGCCTAGTTCCAATTTATTCACTTCATAAATCGCACAGGCTATTGATCTGCCAATAAATGTCATCGAAGCTAATCCGCAAAGTTGTAGGATCAAATTACTCGCATTGCTATTAATTGCAGCGATAATTATGCTATAACCTAGTCTTCCGCTCTCCCTGCATCAAATTGACACCGACCGGTGCAAACAACCGGCTTGCTAGACAGAAAAAGGGAGAGAGAGAAAGAGAGAGAACTGAGAAGTCGCGTGTGGCATGCCCGTTGCACCATCCAATTCTCTAACGATATTGAACCAGATATGGCGATCGGCTCTATACGTGTAGACAAGTACTAAACAAACAACCGATAAATAATAACTAGTAATTGGTTAACAGTCCGCCCCTTCCCTTCTTCGTCTGTACGAGTATAGGCCAATGCGGTTACCGGCTCAGATTGCATTCAGTATCTCGCTCGTGGCTAGGATCACTGTGCGAGCCTCCAAAAACCCAGCGAATGGCTGAGCTGCAGTTTGTAAGGCTACCGACGAGCAGTGCTGATTGCCGGAATATTCTGTCAATGTGTTACAAGTCATTTAACAACCTATACTCGACCAACTCGAGGCGGTTCAAGCCCACCGTCCGCCAGTGGGTATCAATGTCAAGAGTTTTTGCGGTCTTCGTGGTCCCTCCTTCCCCCTCCCTCCTTAGAACTAAAGAGCGAAAGTGATTGTGCAATGCAAAGGAGTTTACACTTCGGTACCGGTCGTGATGTTTTTTTTTCATCTGATTCGGAACGTGGCATCGTGGATCTGGATAATTACTACTGACATTATTAACCGGTAGCCAAGATTTTTATGTCATTATGGCACATTCAAGGGTAAACGATTTTGTGCCCTTGACGATGTAGCTTTTTTTTAAGAAACGTTTACAGTGCAATTGTAAAATGAAGCATTTAATCTCTCGGCTTGAAAATTTTGTTTGTTCAGCTGTGGATTGGTTTACATGAGAATACATTGTAGAAAAGTAATAAGTCTGGCAAAAATACTATCAAGTCCAACGGCAATCTTTATAGATCCGTAGATTTACTTTGTAATCGGTCAAATTATGTTTGTAGTAATGTTATCTTAGATCTAGTATGGTTCCTCTAATACGGAACAAAAATATCCAAAAAGTGCCCACAGTAAAAATAATGAAAATTACAGTAATAGGAATTTCTATATATCTATTTAAGTCAGTGTTGGTGATTGCCGAAAATTAGACAGAAGCTGCTATATTGCTATCTATATTGTATACAACATTTTCAATCCGGTTTAAGATGCTACAAGAACTCGAGTCTCTCAATGCATGAACCGTGAGAGAATTTTGCTACATTTCTTCGCTCCACTTCATACTCTGAGTATTTCACGCCCTTAAAAAAATTTACAGTCTGATAATTTTTTTTTTTTTCCATAAATACGTTTATTTCTTAAGGCAGTTTACATAAGTTTTTCTTCGCCGTAGCATCACTTTTACATAATATTCTTATCCTAATTTAATTCTAACATAGTCACAACGTTTTGAATTTATTAAAACATATTCTCTTATAGCTTAAATATCATCTTAGGTAACTCGTCATTAATTATGAAATCTACTCGGAAATATTATTTGAACCAAACGATTAACTTCTATAAATTATAAAATAAGCTGTTATTTTCAGACATTTTGTTGATAATTTCATAAACTGTTTCGAGTTTGTTTGTATCATTACATAATTTTTATTCTAATTTAGCTATTGGTTGAACTCATGGACGCAGCTGGGATCAGAACTAAGTCTTAAAAGGGGCCTTTATTAAATTGAAACTCCAATTTTCTTTATGAAATGATAAATAAGTTTCATGTATGAAAGGTCACGACAAGCAAGAATGTCTCGAACTGGGATATTGGATAGTTTACCTTGGGTACGCAAAGAATTTATTAGTTGAGATCTGACATCACGATACTCCACGCATGTCCAAACGACATGATCAATATCCCGACAACCTTCTCCGCAAGCACAATGATTAGTCTCGGAGAGCCCAATTCGAAGGAGATGTGCATCTAACGTGTAGTGATTGGACATGAGTCTGGACATCACACGAATGAAATCCCTACTCTCATCCAGTCCCCTGAACCATGCCTTTGTCGATATTTTCGGAATAATTGAGTGCATCCACCGACCCAGATCATCTCTATCCCAAGATGCTTGCCAGCTGGCAAGTGTTCTTTGGCGAGACGAACTATAGAATTCGTTGAAAGCAATCGGTCGCTCATAAATTTCACCCTCAATAGCACCACGTTTGGCAAAATTATCGGCTCTTTCATTGCCTGGAATAGAGCAATGAGCCGGGACCCAGACTATAGTGATTAGATAATTATTATTCAATATGTCGTTCAGACACTGTTTTATTTTACCCAAGAAAAACGGTTCATTTTTGCCAGCAGCGATTGAGCGAATGGCTTCAATTGCACTCAGACTATCTGTGAAGAGGAAATAATGGTTTGGAGATAATGTGACGATTACACTCAAACTATAATGAACTGCTGCTAGCTCTGCTATATAAACAGATGCAGGTTCTTGAAGCCTAAATGAGGCCGAAACATTATTATTGAACATACCAAACCCTGTCGCTTCTTCAATTCGCGATCCGTCCGTGTAAAACATTTTCTCAGAGTCAATATGCCTGAACTTACTTGAAAATATTTTTGGGATTTCCGTCGAGCGTAGATGATCCGGGATTCCACGCACTTCACGCTGCATGGATGTATCGAAAAATAAAGTTGAGTCAGGGGCACTTAGGATGCTGACACGGATAGGAATATATCTTGAAGGGTTGATTTCCTGTGACATATGGTTAAAATATACTGTCATAAATTTTGTTTGAGATCGAAGCTCGACTAGTCGTTCGAAATTATTAATTACCATGGGATTCAGCACCTCACATCTTATTAGCAGGCGTGATGAAAGCTCCCAAAATCGATCTTTTAATGGAAGAACTCCCGCCAGAACTTCAAGACTCATTGTATGTGTCGAGTGCATGCAGCCTAAGGCAATTCGCAAACAACGGTACTGAATTCGCTCAAGTTTGATAAAATGAGAGTTTGCAGCGGAACGAAAACAAACGCATCCATATTCCATCACTGAAAGTATCGTTGTTTGATACAATTTTATTAGATCTTGCGGATGAGAACCCCACCAAGATCCTGTTATTGTTCGAAGAAAATTTACTCTTTGTTGGCATTTCGTTATCAGATACCTAATGTGTCCTCCCCACGTGCATTTGGAATCGAACCACACCCCGTGGTATTTAAAAGTTAAAAACTGTTGGATCATTCTTCCCATCATATGGAGCTGAAGCTGCGCGGGATCATGCTTTCTTGAAAAGACGACTAACTCTGTTTTCTCCGCAGAGAATTCGATACCAAGATGAACAGCCCAAACGGACAAGTTATCTAAGGTATCTTGCAATGGTTTATGCAGATTAATAGCTTTGGGCCCAGTAACTGAAACCACGCCATCATCTGCCAATTGCCTTAGTGTACATGGGGTTACTAGACAGCTGTCAATGTCATTCACGTAAAAATTATAGAGGAGCGGACTGAGGCATGAGCCTTGCGGGAGACCCATGTAGCTAATTCTGAATGTTGCCAAATCGCCATGTGAAAAATACATGCACTTCTCTGACAAAAGGTTGTGCAAATAATTATTTATAACCGCTGGAAGTCCATGTTGGTGGAGCTTGTCTGAAAGAACATCAATGGAAACTGAATCAAATGCTCCTTTAATGTCTAAAAATACAGATGCCATTTGTTGCTTTTGAGCGAAGGCAATTTGGATGTCAGACGAAAGCAATGCAAGGCAATCATTCGTCCCTTTATTTCTACGGAAGCCAAACTGAGTATCTGACAACAAACCGTTCGTCTCGACCCAAGTGTCGAGACGTCGTAGAATAATTTTTTCTAACAATTTTCTGATGCAGGACAACATCGCAATGGGTCTATATGAGTTGTGATTGGAAGCTGGTTTCCCCGGCTTTTGAATGGCGATAACTTTCACTTGTCTCCAGTCAGGTGGAACAATATTTTGCTCAAGAAACTTGTTGAACAATTCCAACAAACGTCTTTTTGCGAGGTCGGGCAGATTCTTCACCAAGTTGAATTTAATTCTGTCCAACCCAGAGGCGTTATTGTTACAAGACAAGAGTGCTATAGAAAATTCCATCATTGAAAATGGGTTATTAATAAAACCATTATTTGGAGGAGATTCCCGTATAATGCTTTGCGTAGGAACAGAATCTGGGCAAACTTTCCTAGCAAAGTCAAATATCCATCGGTTCGAGTATTCATCACTCTCATTGCCCACGTTACGATTCCTCATTCGTCTGGCCGTATTCCAAAGAGTGCTCATTGAGGTTTCTCTTGACAAACCTTCGACAAAATGTCTCCAATAGCTACATTTTTTGGCTCGAAGTATGCTCTTGTACTTGGTTTCTAAAACCATAAGTTTTTCAAAATTCTGAGGAGTTCCTCCTCCCCGTTTTAGAAACGTCTTGCAAGCATTTTGTTTTGCGAGTTTAGCCTCTGAGCACTCTTTGTCCCACCAGGGGTTGGGAGGCCTTCTGTTAGTCGTTGGCCCAGGAAAGCGTTTAGTTTGGGATTGTTCTGCTGCCTCCAGAATCGAACAAATAAGGAAGTCATATTCTTCAAGTGGAGGGAGCTCTTCCATTGAATTCAAAATACTAGAGATTCTACTTTGGTATTTAATCCAGTCGATATTTTTTGTCAAATCATATGGATTACTAGCTGAATTAGCAATACATTTGTTACAGCTAATTGAGATGATGATTGGTAAATGATCGCTACCGTGTAAATCAGGCAATATTTTCCAGGTGCAATCTAGTCGAATTGATGTTGAGGAAAGAGATAGATCTAATGCACTTGGGCGTGCAGGAGGTCTTGGGATCCGTGTCATGCTACCCATATTTAATACCGTCATGCTAAAATTGTCACAAATGTTTTGTATTAAAGATGATCTGCTATCATTGTAAACGGAACCCCACATCATTCCGTGCGAATTTAAATCCCCCAGAATCAATCGTGGAGCAGGAGCTACAGTCTGATAATGATCGTTGCTGTGTTGAATTTCCCAAGAGAGAATCGCAAGTTGACAATTATCGCAGAAAATCGAATCGATGATTCAACTTGATGATTCTCATACTAGGTTGCAATATTTCAAAACCCTTGTGTGGAGCATTCACATACATTTTTATAGACACAACTTATACAAAGGTTATATGCGCATAGTTAGAATAAGCGGCAATAGTAAAATGATTCTATCGCAACTGTCAACTGCCTGTATAGAATCGGATCGCGAAACGAGAATAAGCGACCGTTTGTTGCTTCAGAGAGAATCCCCACAGCAGCGTGCTAACTTTTGATTCTCCGAAATGTCATCGAGAGAAATTCGCTCTCGCACTGGTGTCGATTCTATGTTAAATGAGCCATGCCAGGTTTTTGTTGTTGCCAGTGAACGTTGCCAGTGAACGTTCTTTGATACGATAAAAGCCATCCTTGATTTTCACTATGTTTTCAGATGCAACTGTATACTCTTATATGAATAATTTACCTGCCAACAGATATATACTTCTTTGACTCAGTCGATTCATGGGCTTATTTGTTATCTAATGATTCTCGGTGTAAGCCCCAATCTTTATCCGTTTCGGTTGGTTTATAATTTCGATGAACTGTCACCTATGCGATTTTATAATCACAGTTATAATTCTGCTACATATGATGAATGTCTCCTGTTACAGCTGATTTAATGGAATTTAAGAAGTTTCTATAAGTAGTATACTGAGTTGTAGGTAATTCACAAATGATTAGCATTTGTAATGATTTCAGGACACATTTGAATTTGAATTTTATTGATTTAGACTATTGTTTGCCTTTGGATAGTAAAATCAACTGTATTTACATGTACCGATTATCTGTCAAGCAGATCCCTATTCTGAATTTATATCGAATCGAAATATTTCGATCGAATATAAAAACTTGCATCCTGCAATTCGATCGATGCTTTTGTATGGAAAAGTCGAACTCAATCGAGATACAGAATGCAAAATTTCATATTCGATCGAAATAATCCGATTCGAACGAGATACAGAATCGGGGTGTTTGCTTCTGTGGACTTGTTGAAAAACGGACGCACTGTATTGTCTGATGATTCTCCGTTTGAAGTCGCAGTCGCTTTCGATTTTTTTGTTTGTATTTCATTGAATTCTAAATCATGCAATGTTTAAATCGCACAATGTTTCATGTTGTTGGATGTAAACTTGCGTGAACTATAACACTACATTTATATGCTTCTTAGAAGAAATTTATTCACAAAATGTTTTCGAAATGATAAATGCCGTGAAGAACAAACCAACGTTCGTACAAATAACAAACTGATTCACATTTGAATAACTGGATGAAAGTTTGCTTTCAAAATATAAAAATAATAACATCATAATTTTAAGATTATTTGCTATAGTATTACTGGATCCGGGGTCGAGCCGTGCCTTCCATATTTCGGCTAGGCCGACCCAACCGTTCTGACCGACCCGACTCCTACTTTTTTCTTCTTTAGCTATGGTTGAGCTGTACGAAATAGAAAAAAAGTCGGGTTGTCCTACTGCGGATTGACCCTTAATCGTTCTAGAATTAAATGATTCTAACAGTCGAACTATGTAAGGAACGGTCAGCCGCAGGTATTACTAGTAGATTCTTAAACGTGATAGAAAATAAATAAACGTGAGTTGTCAATATTTAGAGATTTTATAAATGTCTATTTAGAGTAATACAATAACAATACAATAACCGCAAAAAAATCTCACAACCGGAACCAATTAAAGCACCTATAACTTATTGGTATCTTGTAGTATGTTAACTGTTGAGGCTGATTCGCAAGTTGTATTGAATATTTCAGAATACGAAAATAATTATTGCATTGTTGAGTTTAGTTTATTTTGAGTTTATATTTCCTTTTGACATTTTGTATTAATCTTGCTGTCAACACTGCCGATTACGATGAGAATAATCCTGTGATAACGAAAACAGTACAACACCAAAAACAGTACAGGCTCGGTGCCCAGCTCGTATCGCGAACTGTCTTGTCTTGTCTTAGCGGTAAACAATAGCCAGCTCAACAACAAAAAATCCTATTCCTAACGTAATCCACATAGTTTTGTTTTACTATCGTAGTATTGAAAAATATTGAAAACTATTTTCACCACTGCTAAAATCAGGTCGAAACACTAAACGCAATTTATTTATATTCATGCACGCATTTATTAAAAAAAAGAAAAATGATGTATACCAAACTATTTTGACCTAATATAATTAAACAAAGAGCATTTACTAAACGCACCAGAAAGAGATTATTTTATAGCATGCTATTCATATGAAGCGACGCCACCTAGGTGTGATTGTCGATGGGATGCCGTTACCGCCAAAACACTCTTATTGCAACCAGCAGAGCGTTGGGTGTAAGTGAATGCAAAAAAAAAATTCGTCGGAGCTGCTGCTTCGATCAGCCATGATATAATGAAACATTCATATTCCTATTGGCAGATTGTCGCAAAGCTGATTTACCGGTAGCGACACCTGCCAATGAAAAATAAAACCAAGAAAAGGAGGATTCTTTCGGAAATTTTCATATCGGCAGTAGTGATTTGCAACATTTTTATCGTTTATTCAATAGTACAAATAGATATCAGCAATAAAAGTACACTCGGAGTAGAAGAAAATCGATTTCAAAGTGATTACTACTACTTTTTTTTTTAGTAAACTACGATTAAACATAGGAAATCTTCAGAAATGTGTGAAATTGGGTAAGGTTAGGTTTTTTCGGATCAACATTTTTTTAAACAGAAACCAGTGTAATGTTGATTTCTCGAGTACTAGAATGTATAGCGATCGAGTACTATTTATTTAGGATACTTTATTTGTTATTTCCAAGCATTTGAAAAATGATATCAAACCAAGTTTAATGCTCTATTCTGAATAAACGGTAGATTTCACACAATGAACTAAGATCAACATTACCACCTCAGAGTAAAAACTTTTTCTTCAACTTCTACTATGATTTTTCAAATGAATTAGTCCGTTTTTATAAGAAATCGTTGAAAATGTGGAGTAATTAGAAATTTTCCTACCGAGCAGCTCTCACTGAAAGTATCATCTATTAACAAGCAGCGCCGCTACATTTCAGTTTTGCGACAATATGCCAATCAACCAATAGTTCGAGTTTGATCACAGTGAAAACCGATTTGTGTCATATACCATTCGACTCAGTTCGTCGAGTACGAAAAATGTCTGTGTGTATGTGCGTATGTGTGTACGTTACGTTTTTTTGCACTAACTTTTCTCATAGATGGCACGACCGTTTTTCACAAACTTTGGTTCAAATGAAAGATCTTGTGGTCCCATACGGAATTCCTGAATTTCATCCGGTTCCGACTTCCAGATCCAGAAATATAGGGTAAAGTGTGTTGAAAATTTTATACCATCACTGAAAAGGGCGAAAAACCGTAAAAAGTTTTCTAAATCGACCTCAAATCTTTTCCAATTGATAGTTTTTATCAGCAGACGGTCAAGAAACCGATTTCTTTCAAGAAACCGGTTATTCTTTTAAGAATCGAAGAAAATTATTTTAAAGAATGCGACAGTATTATATATGATAGTATAATTGATATAAGAAAGGCATCATTACACCACTAGGTGGATTAAAACAGGTTTTTTTTAATTCTTCCAAAAGAAATCATTGAAGCGAAGCGCTTCTTATTTTAAATTTTGAGTAACCATCTAAGTGCAAAGGTACCGTATAAAACAATTGGCTATTTGAATGTTTCCAAAGACAGTTTTCGCTCCAATGTTAGAATACCAGATGATGTTTTCATACTTATTGATGCTCACAATTTGGTTATTTACTTATTGAGTTACAAAGAAACTCGTAACAATCAGAACAATCAATCCCTTAAAAATACCACTTACTGGGTTTAGTAGCTCGTTAAAGAGTAAAATGTAAAAATGAGAGACAAAATTATTTTAAAATTCTTTATTTTCCTTTATAGACTTATCAATTGAACAAATTCATACTTTTGAATTAAAATTTCATTTTGAATTGAATGTGATTCAATTAAAAAATTTTTCTGTCATAGACCTGCAGTTAATAAATGGAACTTATTTGGTTAGGTAATTTTACCTTCAAGCACGTGTCATTAATGCCTTATCACGAACCCATAAGTAGAGTTTTTTTTAATAGTTTTTTCAGAGACTTCGATAGTTTTTACTGTTAAATAAAGAAATACTAAATTGACTGGCCTTGTTTAAGCTTATTTTCAATGAATAGCAAATTCAAAGTTGGGGACGGGTATAGCGTGATGAGTAGTTCACAAAGCCCACTTGGGTTCGATTCCCAACCCCAGAAAATTTTTCTGTCCGAAGTGGCGAATGACAAAAAAAAATCAAAGTTTTTGAATAAGAAAAGCAGGAATTGTCACAAGTGGCACAATATTCCGAAAATCTACACAGGTTTCCGACTTCGTTATCGACGTCGATATTTTAACACGTCACTTTGAGAAGAGAAGAAAATATATACTGAATTGAATCGGATCGGATTGACAATAAATGTATCGAAACAAAACTCATGAGAGGAAGAATTTTCAAGACGTCTTACATATCGAATATTCGCCGACAATATGAAGTGATACAAGCAGATAAATTCAGAGGTAAGAAAAGGTACGTACTTTGGGCTTAGACAAATCCTTCGAACTGAAAAAGAGCACTAAAAGAAAGATTAAAGACGAACCAGAAATGGGCAGAGAGCGAATGGGGGGATACGAAGTTATTTGTACCTCGAGTAGCTGGTGATGGATCACGATCAGAGCACGATCACGATGAGCCGAATTTATTAATTATGTATGTTTGATGCAGTAAAGGGCATCAAGATACTAGGCCGAGGGCTGACAACCTTTTGAATCGAAAGAGCCAAATTCGCTATTTGCAAAACTTCAAACATTTTTAAGAGCCGCAGAATATATTTTTTTGTTTCAATTATAGAGGTCTTAACACCTTAAGGTCATTCGCCTCTTCGGACCAGAAAATCTGTCTGACCCTATGTGCGGGGTTGGGAATCGAACTCAGGTGGCCTACGTGAAAGGCATCGACTATCCCATCACGCTATACCCACCCCCTCGCAAAATATTGTTTTACCAACTACACAAAGTAGTTGAATAATTAAAGTTAGTGTCTTACAGAAACTTATTAACTCCAAATTGCTCAAAATAAATATGGCTTGATTTGATTTACTATAAATATTAAAGTGTTTTTGTTGACCTCGAATTTCTGTAACATGTCAGCAAATTTATCTTCATTTTTTTTAATTGTACTATTCGAGGCAATAGTTGTACTGCTGTAATTCGTGGCAATAGTTGTACTGCTTTTACCGCAATATTGCTTTAGAAATTTAAAATGAAGTAATTTACCGCCAATCTTCGCTTGAAGCAAAATCCAGCAATTACATTGAACACGTCATGTCAATTGTCAGTGCTCTGACATTTATTCTAGCTACTTGTATGTACGAGATTCGATGCGGTCACGCTTGAGAGCGCCACGCTCGCAAAAAAGTATGTCCTTTACGATTTGTTCGTAAAATGTGAGAGCTGGATGTCTTTAAGAAAATTTCATGTATCTGTTTCAGGATTATTAAACAAGAGGTACATTAATTTTATTTAGGTTAAATCGAAAGCGACATCTTTTAGCACACTTTGATTGAATTTCGTCGTTGGGTAATTTTTTTAAAGAAAACTTTTGGTAAACATAAAGAAAAGAATTTGTTAGCCAGATGCATATTTCGCGTAACTGTCTGGAATAAATCGACAATTTTCAACATGTTCGATATATTTCGATCTCAACTCCCTTTGAGTTTTTGATCCAATAAATAATCAGAATGAACATTTAATTCGCTCAATCATCCATAAGAGTTTACAGTGTTTAGAGATCTATTTGGTGGTATTTGACATATCGGCGAAAATATGTTTGCCGAATGCTCTGTAATCAATTCAACTATCGAACTGTAAGATTATGGAAATTCAGTCATTCTTCGTTCTTTTTCAGTATGATTGATGACATTGTCGTGAATACGAATTACTTTACTATGGGGTGCCTTTTCAACATTTACCCTGTACAAGAATGGATAGAACTTAATCATGAATATCTTTTGTTATACTTAACCCAACAACATAATTTTTTCGCCATGCTATCGGAAATATGTTCAGCAATTTGTGATAAAATTTACAGTAGTATGAAATAACCACAGAAAACTTAAAATTATAGTTTTATGAAATCTTTGGTTTCAACGAGTATTTAAAATAAAAACGCGACGATTGTTTGTTTTTCTCGTGCTCGGACGACGGTTTTGGTGCAGTAGGCGACATTCCATTTTCGAGTTACCAACTAGGTAGGTGTAAAATGTAAAAAATGACACTTTTTATTCATTCTAGCCAGAGCACTTGACCTTTTATATCAGTAAATTAATTATACTACTCAATATGCTAGCTTATGAAAACGATTTATATGTTCAGAAGTGTGAAGTTTTATTCGTATTCACGTCATACAGTAATGTCTTTGACATTACCCACCCTTCTTTTTTTCATTGGGATCGAGGGCTATTGTAGTCTTCGTAGTCATAGTCATCTCATTATTAGAGTCATGTTAATTTCCCAATTGCTCGACTTTCAATCTACCAATTGTTATGAAATCGAATACAACATCTCTGTTTCGGCTCTAAAAAGCAATTCGGCAGAAAAAAAATCGAAAACTCGAAGCGAACGCTCCTAATTTTATCTTTCTCTTAAAGTCACGCTATCGAACAGAGACAGCAGATCTCACTTTAACTAATGGTTTTCATATAAGAAATGGCAACTAGAGCTGAGATGAATGTAGGTACTGACATGTGATTATTTTTTGCTATTTGGACCTTTCGATGTTTTTTGGCACAGAATTATTCAAATTTACTACAGATTTTTACTACAATGTTCCTGCCTAATTATGTGAAACCTTAAGACGCTTATAACCTATCTAATGTCAAACCGATTAGGCTGAATTTTGTCTTACGACAGGAAAGAAAAAAGTAATGCTCAGATGAAAGAAGCAATATGCAAAACACTTGTATTTTCTTTGTCGATATGCATAAAAAAAACAGATTCAAGGAAAACGAACAAATGTGCAGCTATTCCAGTGATAAACGAGGCATAAAATAATTATCACACATTAGTATATAATGCAATGTCCTCGTGACAACATCTGCGTACCGATCTTCTCCGCTCGTACACCACAGGAAGATACGAATCGAAGAATCACGCTGCACCGTTCAAGTTTCGATCAAATTGTTCCGCAATTAAAACTACATTATAACTGACAATAAGTACTGTTTTCCGTTAATTAGTTCAATTTTCATCATAAAAGAAAGTGTTGACAAAGTTCTTAGAAAAAGCAAAATAAAACGCACCGGTTCTCGAGATGTGCTGCTGTTGTTGTGTGAAAATATCGTTGAACCTGCTCCAGCGCATCAGCAATGACATAATGGAGCTTGCTTACTGCCAAAGACGGTGGCCACGACCACAGCTCGACATTCACAGTTCGGTTGCGCAAAGTTGCAGCAGCCTCCGAACAACTTCGATACGTGATGAAGATCAATACCAATGTCACCGGCAAATGCACAACACCGGCTCCGCAGTTCAGCCGCCTGATGCGTTGACTACAGTAACAGGTGATTAATTTTGATACAGTAACTTTGTTCCAGCACTTGCTTCTTGTCCTTGGTTACTCGTAAGTAAAAATGATCTCTTCTGTTTACTACCAGAAGCTAGAAATAAAGATGAGAAGCAAGCATCTCTTCTAGTACGGGAACAAATCGAGTGTTTTTTCTCCGATGTCGCCCGGATGTTTTATCTACCACAACTACTCTATTTTAATTGAGCATTACAAGGAAATCAATCAATCAATCAAATGTAACTGCCTAATTGGTAGTGGCAAACCGGAAAATCAACTAACACTAGTCTAATCATTTTCCTCCATCTAACTTGTTTCTAATGCGCAGATGTTTCTGGAGAAAAGAGCACTGACCTGACACGACATGGTGTGTACAACGTAATTTATGATACAGTGGAAGTAGAGTCCTACTATTACAACGTAGATCGTCTGCAAAGTGAGCAACTGCTCAGTGGGCTTCCGAACGGGTCATGTCTGGTGAGACCATTCAAGTTTAAGGTACTATTTACTCATCTTTCTTTGAAGGCTCTATTCATAATCTTAAGAAAACAACAATTAGCGGTTCTTTACACGAGTCAACATTTATATGAAAACTCGTTTTTTAGACAACACAATCAAAAGTGTGATGAAATATGTGCATTGAAATTAAATTGACGTAGGAGGAATCTCCAAAATTAACAACAGACAAGGTGACGAAATCAGAATCGATTTTCTTTGATTTGCCTGAAATTTTATATCATCTATATTGGTAAACCGTTTGTTTTGCTTAAAGTTGCCTATGGTGTCCAAAAAGCAGTTGTAGAAAACCAACTGGACACTCTAAAACCAATTTTATTCAACCTAGTATTTAGTAGTAGCCAGGCGCGTATACAGGGGGGTTCAAAGCCTCTCCGAAAATCAGGAAAATGTTATATGAAAACTCTTCTCTTTGAATGTTTAACTATAAAAATAAACTACTATAAAAATTATAAATCATCTACTCTACTCAGTCGTCTTTGACAGATACATACTTGTTAATGCTTTTAGTAAACAAATAAATAATTCTTGTCGCTAGAGAATATTACCTTTTAAATCTGTAATTATCTTTAATCCACCAGACGATTTATTTCTTTATTCGCTCTAATGCTTGATATAAAAATGCTATAAACTTCAGTACAACAGGCAGCAAAGATGTTAAAACAACTGTCCAACTCCTGGCAGAGATGCCAGGAAAAATTTCCACATCTGCATACTAGATATCCTCCAACGCAAGTGTTAAATTTTATAAGTATGACGAGAAAAAACAAACAGGAAGCACACAATTTTAAAAGTCTGTAAAATTGTATATAAAAGTTTAAAAAATCTGTAAAAAGTCTGTATAATGGCAGTGTGCTTACAAAAGAAATAGGAAAATTTACATGCAAGTCAGCAGCCTGGCATCTGTGATTCCGACGCTCATTACTTCGCTATTCTACGGCGATTCCGTCGCATTCTGTGCCCCGCTAAAAAACACAATATTTTTCGAAAAACGTTCATTGGATAGTAATAGGAAAGTTAATTCGGGCGTATAACTAAAGGGTGATTTTTTAAGAGCTTGAGAACTTTTTTAAACAATAAAACGCATAAAATTTGCAAAATCTCATCGGTTCTTTATTTTAAACGTTAGATTGGTACATGACATTTACTTTTTGAAGATAATTTCATTTAAATGTTGACCGCGACTGCGTCTTAGGTGGTCCATTCGGAAAATCCGCTTTTTTATCGACAAATTTTGTTCAGCGATGAGGCTCATTTCTGGTTGAATGGCTACGTAAATAAGCAAAATTGCCGCATTTGGAGTGAAGAGCAACCAGAAGCCGTTCAAGAACTGCCCATGCATCCCGAAAAATGCACTGTTTGGTGTGGTTTGTACGCTGGTGGAATCATTGGACCGTATTTTTTCAAAGATGCTGTTGGACGCAACGTTACAGTGAATGGCGATCGCTATCGTTCGATGCTAACAAACTTTTTGTTGCCAAAAATGGAAGAACTGAACTTGGTTGACATGTGGTTTCAACAAGATGGCGCTACATGCCACACAGCTCGCGATTCTATGGCCATTTTGAGGGAAAACTTCGGAGAACAATTCATCTCAAGAAATGGACCGGTAAGTTGGCCACCAAGATCATGCGATTTGACGCCTTTAGACTATTTTTTGTGGGGCTACGTCAAGTCTAAAGTCTACAGAAATAAGCCAGTAACTATTCCAGCTTTGGAAGACAACATTTCCGAAGAAATTCGGGCTATTCCGGCCGAAATGCTCGAAAAAGTTGCCCAAAATTGGACTTTCCGAATGAACCACCTAAGACGCAGCCGCGGTCAACATTTAAATGAAATTATCTTCAAAAAGTAAATGTCATGTACCAATCTAACGTTTAAAATAAAGAACCGATGAGATTTTGCAAATTTTATGCGTTTTATTGTTTAAAAAAGTTCTCAAGCTCTTAAAAAATCACCCTTTATAATTCGAAATTGAGACAAAAAGGAGAATTTTTCCCGTCGCTCTAAATGGCGGTTCCTAATTGCAAACACCATACACTCTGTAATTCTGGAACCGGAGGTGGGATCCAGACACAACTCAGAAATCGTGTCGAAGTTTTTAACCATCACTTCCGGATGCAGATTCTGAGGACCGGTATTACCGAAATCAGTTCTTACGATCAGCAACTAACATGACCTACATATTGGAACAGTTTTGAGCGGATTTATGCAGAATTTAAACTTTTTGCATCGTCGCCTTAATTGACGACGTGAAACACTTATCATTCTGTAATAATACCAGAGCCGGAAGTCGGATCCGGGCAAAATTAAGAAATTCTTTATAGAATTTTTTACCCTGTACTTCCGGAACAGGAAGTCAAATCCATATGAAATTTAAGGAATTTCTATGAGGCAAAAGAGCCTTTCATTTGAGCTTGAGTTTGTTAAAATCATTTCAGCCATCTTGGAGAAAAGTGAGTTTTTTGTGACATTTTGTGATACCGAGGAACTGGTTCGAATGTTATATGACAGTTGGATTCGGGTTTCACGGTGATTGCAATGCTTTTCTTTTTGAGTAGAGTACTGGTACTCTCGCAGCTGTATGGAATACTTTTTCGACATGTTGGCAACACTGCTCGTACAAAAGGGGACCAATCCGAGGTTGGTGTGTTTAAAACACTGGACGCAAAAAATGTCGATCGCATATCCCGCCAAATGTGAAATTTGCGTCACAAAAGACAATAGCACCTATAAGACGCTAAATAATTGAAAATTGATTCAGTATAAAGAAATGGCATGCTGTCGAAGGAAGCCTACCTACTGCACGACAATATCAAGCCTCACACGGCCAACGCCACGAAGAAACTCCTGCATTATTTTGGAAGGGACGTTTTGAACCACCCCCGTATTCCTCTGATTCGACCCCTTCAGATTTACATCTCTTCACTTCGTTTAAGGTGCACATGTTTGGGAACAAGCGGACGAGGAGATGAAGAAGTGGACGAAAGAGCTGGCAGGAGATTTCTTCGAGGCAGGCATCAAAAAATTGATCCCACAGCTTACCACTTGCATCGATAGGGATGGTGACTATGTCGAAATAACTTACATATGTACAAGTGTATCCAAACATATTTTTGTTTTCATAATTTTTTTTTGTACCCTGTATAAATTGAGTACAATTACACTTTACTTACTTTACGCATGCCCGGGTTGGCGGTTCGATGCATAGGACACTAGGCTTACAAGCCAGTTGTCGTATGTTCGAATCCCAACATGGAAGGATTCTAAGTGTCAATATGGTCGTATTACTAGCCAGGCAATAATTCATTACGCTATAAATCGGCTGCGAAGTCTGTTGTAACAGAATGGCCAAATTCCACAGAAGGAATGTAATGCCAAGACTTCGGTTTTACATACATAAGTTTGTCCAATAATATTACGTAAACTTCCAGTTTCTAATACTTCAAATAACTAGGGAAACTCACCTAGATTCATGAGTAACGAGAAACGAAGACTATCAATGTTTTTCCTCTGTTTACTATTGAGAAGAGACCTGAGTTACATGTTTACATAATGCAAAAAGTCCCAGACCGAAATGAAAAGCAAAGCAACACTATGAAAACAAGCGCCCGGAAATTTTACACAAAGTTGTTCACCAAACTGTGTTGTATCGTAATGGTTGGCGAAATTTACATCGAGACCGACTTTCGTCAACTTCCCGGGCAGATATATTTCCTTCTATTTACTCATCGCATTATCAGTTTATGTTGAACTACTAATATCACTTCGCAGTTCAACATGAACCTTCAAGCAATTTAATGCTTCTTACAAAACGCTGTTTTACTCCGAAGTGTAACGTGTTTACTAACGTGCTTAATGAACCAAAGTGATGATTTTCTAGCCGTCAACATACAGCAGTTATATAAGTGCTACGGTTTAGGAATCATAACATATTGGCTTAAATGACATGTTCTCCTAGTTATTTGGAGATTTGTGCCTTGCCATGCTACGGTTACTCTCGGCAACTGAACATCGGTTCTTGCAGGGCGGCAAGTTCCATGAAATATTGGGGGGGCACAAAAAATTATTACTACAAACCATTGAACTTTGCTATATATAAAGCATTTTTATAAAGGAAAAGGAGAGGTTAGAACAAATATTAGTAACTTAGTTAAGAAATATGAAAGATTACGGAGACGAACTACGGGGATAACAGAAAAAAGGGTTATATCATTGGATATTTCTAGCAAATTTTCTAATATATTCCAGTTGCCAAAATATTGGGGGGGGGACATGGCCCCTCCAATAAATTTTTTGAGGGGGCAAAAAGTACTTTGCCATCCCCCCCCCCATAGTTGCCGCGCCTGGGTTCTTGTATACAAATAACTAATTTAACCCTCTTTTTACGTGTAGTTTTCGATTCATCAATGCATTAGCAGTTTATGTTGAACTACTAACGCTACCTCGCGGTTCAATATAAATATAGCGGTTTTGCCTTTCTCATATAGAAAGGTTATGCAATCACTGTGAAAACCAACTTTTGAACCGAGGCTCGGAGTGTCATATAGCATTCGACTAAGTACGCAAAATACGCAAAATTTCTTTGAGTGTATGTGGATATGTAACGGTTTTTTAACTAACTTTTCTCGGAGATGGCTGGACCGACTTTCACAAGCTTAGAATCAAATGAAAGGTCTTGTTGTCCCATAGAAAACTCCTAAATATTATTTGTATAAAGACCATTTTTTTTTATAATCTAATACAAAATTCTTGAATTTTGTTTTAATCTAACGTCCGGGTCCGGAGCCGGGGTAAAGCATGCAAAAAAAAAATGAAAATATGCGTAACCGCTTTTACAAACTTAAAGAATGGTCTTATGAATTTCTACAAAACTTCTGAATTTCACCTGAATCCAACTTCCGGTTCCGGAATTATAGATTTTATTTAAAGGTCTTAAGGTTCTGTACAAAACTACTGAATTTCATCGGGATCCGAACTCCCGTTCCGGAATTATAGTGTAAAGTGTGTTAAAAGTTTTATACCATCATTTGAAGGGGCGAAATAAAAAATTTCAAATAATTTTCTAAACCGGCCTCAAAATTATTCTGTTCGATAGCCATTATCAGTAGACGTCCAAAGAAACTTATTTCAGCTATCCTGGCTCGCCGTTTCCAATTCTGGAAGTATATTTTCCCAAAAAAATCTCTTTCACTTTTCTCAGTGATGGTTTGAGCGATTTTCACAAACTTGGGTTCAAATAAAAGGTCCTGTGGTCCCATAGAAGATTTCACTTAAAGGGGCTAAACAAAAAATGCCTCTCTACGGGGCGGGTAGGGTCTAAGACTTTTGAAAAATCATTTACTATTTTCTTTGTATTTTCTTATAGTAAAACATTTCAACAATATTCTGTGAAAATTTCAAGCCTATCGGAACAAAACTCAGCATGTTTTGGGTCTTTATCTTCGCTTATCACAAATTGCGAAGGAGTAAGAGCTCGGCGCACAGGTAAAGATTTTTTGGAAATGTTAGACCCTACGAGCTTCTTATTTTTAAATTTTTTCCTTCAATTCTATAAACAAAAAACTTTAAACGCGTCTTTCTCGAAAGCAGATTTGTAAAGTCCGTGTCCGATGTCATTCAAAAACTACTGCACCAATTTTGTTCAAATTTTGCACACACTTTCTACATATAAAAACCAGACCCCAACGTTTTCCTTTTCGTTGTTTGTTACTTTGGGGAGGTTTTACAGCTACAAAATGGCGAATGTTTTAGTGAAAAAAAGTTTTGACTTTAAATAACCATCAAAAATTAATAAAAAATTAAACAGAAACGTAGGGGTCTACGAAAACTTCTACTCTATCTATACGGGTTTGATTTGTTGAGTTTTGATTAGTCTGCGCTGAGATGCAATGGACACCAAAAGTCATGATTTTTAAGAAGCGTTCTCAAAAATACTTCTTCACCGACGCATTTCTCAATAATTTTGTCGTGAATACGACTTACTTTACTATGGGGCGCCTTTTCAAAATTTACCCTCTGAGAGAGTGATAAGTTTTTGATAGTGAATATCTCTTGTTGTATCTAACGAATCAACATAATTTTTGCTACACCCCATCGGAAATATGATCACAATTTTATGATAAAATTTTCAGTTGTGTGACATAATCTCAAATAATTCAAAATTAAACTTTTCTGAAATGTTTGGTATAAACAAGTATCAATGAAGATAATTCATAAGGCGCGTTTGCCTTTCTCGCATTTTTAAAGATAGCGCAGTGATATGTGAAAAGATTTATATAATCTAATTACCAATAGAATCGAAATTTTTCAACTTAAGCGTGTATAGCAATAGCATTGAAGTATTTTAATAGTACACTATTGAAAAACCAAACAGAACGCGTTCTGAGGAAGAGAACAAAATATCTGCTGCTGTGCAACAAATCGTTCGAGAAAAATGTTCCGAACAGTTCTTAATATCGTAGTGAGTTGCACAATTTGGTCCTTCTGAAAGGCAGAAATGAATCCCGTACAGCATCCTGATAGTTGCAAAGCTAGTTTCGTTTCCGACAAGAGCGATTACGTCCCAGCTGCTAGTCGTTTTCATTGGTGAAAAAAACATCAAAAAGATGACAACGGTGGGGAGCATCACACAAAATCAGCCGTTCTAATGGCTCTAAAAGTTTTCTAAGGAACTATTAGGATTTTTTGCTCGCAAATCGAAGGGAAATATGCTCAGTTTAGAGCAAATCTAAAACTGTTTGATTAGATTTGTGCACTTTTCGCTGTGTGAAATTCACAGTAATCGAGATCAAGCGAAGCCTTCTTTGTATTTGCGAAAAATGCTTCCTTCTGAATGATAGAAACGGATCCCTACAGCATTTTGATAGTTTCTTTGAATGAATTATGCAAATCCAAAATAAAATAATTGACATTAAAAATCTATATGCTGCTATTTTTATAGCAGCATATAGATTTTTAAAAATAGCAGCATATTAGTGCAAAAGCTATAAACGAAATCACGTAAAAAGAAACCTCTTAACAAAAATTGAATCAGTTTGGATTCTATCGCCACTGCGAGGAGATGTATTGTGTGTTGTTTGCAAAGCTAGTTTCGGTTCCGACAAGAGCTATTACGTCTCAGCTGCTAGTTGTTTGCATTGATGAAAAAATAACGAAAAAGGGACAACGGTGGAGAGCATCACACAAAATCAGCCGTTCTAATGGCTCTAAAAGTTTTCTAAAGAACTATTAAAATTTCTTTCTCGCAAATCGAAGCTAAATATCCTCAGTTTAGTGCAAATCTAGAACAGTTTGATTAGATTTGTGCACTTTTCGCTGTGTGAAATTCACAGTAATTGAGATCAAGTGAAGCCTTCTTTGTTTTTGCGAAAAATGTGAAAAAGGGGAGCATATAAAATGTTGCTCGAATGATGCGTTGTATTATGCAAAACGTTTAAGTTTATTTTGTGGAACGATAGTTCTGAAAAAAATTATGTTTTTTTCTTTATTTAGACCCAAACCCCCTATAAGTGATGGTTTAAAAAAAATCTAAATCGACTTCAAAACTACTCCAATCGGTAGTCATTGTCAGTAGATGGCCAAACAAAGCGATGGCGGTAATTCTTTGAAAATCGAAGAAAATTATTATGAAGAATATCACAGTATTATATATGATAGTATGATTGATATGAGAAAGGCATCGTTACTCCACTAGGTGGATCAAAAAAGTTTATAAGGAAGCACAAAGGGCCACCTTTACTTTGGTCTGTTCTAGCATCCTGCCACTACACTAGAAACGTGTTGGAGTTGTACCGCACCAACGGAGTCAAGTTTGAGTCAAGAGATATAAACCCACTAGCTGGTGTTAAGAAATTTTGTTGGTAAAAACAACAAAAATACTGAGAAACTTGAAATAAGGGTATTCTAAATAGAAGATATTCTAGATGAATAGAACAAGCTTTGTAGATCACAACTGATTAGTAGTTTTTCATTCCTTGAAAATTTCAAGATACTCAATGATCAGTTTAATATTGGTAAGTAAATATGTGTGTGCCATTTCCAACGAATACACCCTTTAATGTTGGGCTGGTAAAAATATATAAAAATTCTGTTATTCGATCTAAATTCACAATATTTTCTCGTATTGTGTAGGCCCATTGACATTTGGCATTTCACTAGAGTGATACACGCTGGTGTAAGTTTTATGTCTACACTTGGGATGCAGCAAACGAACACCAAACATAGAGGAAAGAGCACTTCTTCAAAGTGTTAAATAGACAGACTTTGAGTAAGTGATTGTGTTTAAAGAATCTGGTGCGAGTGAACTACGTTCTCTTCGCATGAATCGCTCTCACGTGCTAAATACACCCAAGTGATCACTTGTGCATACTAGTGAGAGAACACTTCTGTGTTTTTTTTTTAAATTTATAGAAGATAGCGCTGGCCTTGCTATGAAAATCTTGTTCACAGCAAGGAAAAGCAAAACGATAAATTGCAGAACCAGATAACCAGAGTGCTCACCGGCTTGTACACTTCGATGGAAATATCTGCGTCCACCTCAGAGAATTTGAGAGCAAAACTATCTATTTCGTGTGAGCCAGTGCTACACGCGAAAGAAAATAAACACGCGCTCTCATGATGCGTGCATACTCTATATAACAGTTGTGTATATGTGTGAAAGAGAAGAGCTTTCATTGACGTTGTCAGTGCGAGGGGAGAAATTACACTTGTTTTTCGTCACACAGAGAAGATGGACATCTCTGGGTCCATCCAAAGCATTAATTTTAGTTTCGATATTTCGAAGCGAAACATGATTTCTGAATAGAATTTCCATTACGACCTATGTTACAATGACAGATTCTCTTTGTTCACTATTTGAAGATATTTATAACTTAAACTATCATATTTTAAGCTCCACTGAAGTAATTTTCGACAAATGCATGAATATTCCGTAATCATTGAAAGAGAATTCAGAAAAATTTCTCCAAAAGTGAAAATAATATTGATAGTCTTTAGTATCGTTTGACCAACTTACAACACAACGATATTTGAAAATAAATTGAATTAACATAAATAAAAGCATTTTTGATCACTAGAAAGCGAGGGCTGCTTTGCAATATAAATACCTTTACCAATAAAGTCAAACTTCAACAATTTGCGTAAGATACTGCAGCCACTGTGATTCCTTATGGTGAAATGCCAACATATTTCTTTTAAATTCCTTCATAATTTTTTTCTAGAAACCACCTTACTTATTATTTTGAATCATAACAGTTTCAGTTTTAAATACAGGTCATTAAATAATTATCATTCCAAAAACGACTCGTACGTATGATCATAATCATAATCATAATATCATAATAAATGTAGTGGAATAGACCCCAACAAAAAAAACGTCATATTCAAAGTTATTTTTCTACTTTCAGCACCACCGAATTCGATACATCCTTACCATCTACGCAGCCAGCAGCCACTTTCACTTATTCATTCGCCAAACCGGTTGCAACGGCACGTACGCCCTAGGTTTGCAGAAACCGAAGGAACGGTACTTCAAATTTGCGGCCGATATTGTCCAATTTTACAGCACTCACCTGTTGGAATGTACCAATGGCACCGTAAAAATTAGGCTTAATTTAGTACCACTCGTAAACGCAGAAACACTCGCTCGCACCTCTAAAGGACAGTGAATCAAAAGCAGAGAAGAGATCGGAAACGAATAACTTTATTGCGTAAAATTCTCTATATGTACATAATATTAACGATGTCTGTCTCGACAAAATAGGTTAAAAACGACGAATTCAATGGAATTATATTGGTTCGAAAGATAAACTTGCACGCAACTAATTTTCTTCCAATTGCTTAATGATATAGCGAAATGCCTTTCAGTTTTGCTGATTAAAAGATTTGAGCAAATGTTGAGGTTATGGTCATCCCTAGGTGGCCACTACGGCTTTGTACACGCAATGGCCGTTCTGCATCAGCGCCGGCCACAGAAAAGCTCGAATGATGTCGGATCGCTTTTCCGAGATGGGGTAGCGTTCGTGCTTCTCTGGCTGCAGCAATCCTAGAATTGTACACATCGGCTGTAATAGCAGGTTTGTGAGAAAAATTGCGTGAAATCTAACCTAACGTAAAATCCATGTCCAGATAGTACGGAACGGTTTGATTGGACATCTTCCAGGCCAGCCGGACACAATCGCTGATGTAGTGGATCAGTGGCAGACAGGTCTCCAGGCAGGGATATTCATGAAGCGTTGATAGTACCTATTTGCGGATCAAATGAAAATGGGAAAGATAGAGAGAGAGATAACAAAAAGATACCATGGATTACTGGCAGACGAAGAGCCCGGCTCGTATAACGCGTTCGTTTACCTGATTGGCAACCTGTCGTTCGACGTCGCCCATCGGGAACCGGTCCACGGTGTCTTTGAGGTTTTGCCGTACCGCCCGGTCCAGGGCAGCCGTCGCGTCATCGTTCGCATCCAACACGTGCAACGTTCGTCGAACCTCGAGTACCTTGCGTTCCTTCAGGCCATGGCAGGCGCGAAATGCTAGCTATTTATCGGCATCGGTGCGAATTACGTCGATCCGGTTGAATGAAAGGAAGAGAAAAAAAAACTATAATGTGCAAAGCTAAACGTTAATCTTTCTCATGGTACACACTATTATTGGAAAAAAAATTGAACACAGTTGTGAAGTTTTCCTTCAATCCGCATTTCTTCGTCAAAGTACAGTGGTGTCATTTTCTCTTTTCCTCAGTTTGATAGATCGCGCGATAACGACTTTGAAAGGGTAATGAGGGGCTAATCCAAAAGATTATCAGTGTTACATTGATTATACAGTTACCTTCTGGGAGGTGTGCAAATAGTTGTCAGTAACTGAGCACTTTTGTCGTTTGTTCAATCAATCAAACTGGTTGTTGAATGAAACTGGACTGCTCTCGAATGAGGTGAAAAGTTAAAAATACTTATAAAAATACATAATATGAATTTTTCACGTAGTCGATCTGACATATAGAAATATGATAATTATCTTATGCTAATGCGAAATGGTGTAATTTTTTTATGTTTTTCAAAGGACTACAAACGGTTAGTAGCGTGGCAATACAAAAAAAGTTTACAAATGTATTTAAAATTCAAAGAATGATAAATTACTTTTTCTTCTTTTTGGTTGACGTCACTCCACTTGAAATGATGCTGGTTGATGGCATATTCCAAGTTAATTTTCGTACCAAAGGGATTAACTTTTACTGGATTACCCGTGTGAGCCTTACTTTATCACCAAATCAAACCGATAAAGATTCGGATAATTCCAACACATTAGGGTTGAGTTTTTCGAAAAAAAGAAAGACATGGACGCTTTAATTATACAAGCCGTTTTATACTTCTTAGAGCATATTTAGCAACTTGAAGTTTCATATGAAATATCTATAAAAGAACTGAAACTGAAACAAATGTTTCCACAGCCAGTCATTTTAGTTTTATTTATTCGAACAGTTCTACTGTCAAATTTAGAACTACAATTCGTTGCCGCTCTAATTTTTCTATATTTGAAACACGAGTAAAACGATTTCGGGATTGCTATTTTTATTTGTTATATCAGGTGTACAACTTTGCTTCCGCCGTTTTTTTCCAAAATTAAAAGCTTTATTGCGAAAAAAAGCTTACAGATGCATTATTCAAAGTATTGTCCGTCGCTAGTGACAACTTTCTCACATCTTTCCGGAAATTTTCGGATCCCGGCTCGAAAAAAGGAGTCCTTTTTTGACGCTATCCATGAAGCAATCCATTTTTCACTCTTCGAAGGATTGAAAATGTTGATCTGCCAGGCCGTGTGCCATCGAACGGAATAGGTGGAAGTCAGAAGGGGCGACATCTGGGGAATACGGCGAGTGGGGCAAGACTTCCCATTTCAGCGTTTCCAGGTACTGTTTGTTTAGCGCGCGCTAAAAGAAAAGCGGTCACAATATCAAGAGCGACATGACAAAGTCATCCTCCAACACGACAATGCTCGGCCTCACGTCGCAAAAGTGGTCAAACAGTACCTGGAAACGCTGAAATGGGAAGTCTTGCCCCACTCGCCGTATTCCCCAGATGTCGCCCCTTCTGACTTCCACCTATTCCGTTCGATGGCACACGGCCTGACAGATCAACATTTTCAATCCTTCGAAGAGTGAAAAATGGATTGCTTCGTGGATAGCGTCAAAAAAGGACTCCTTTTTTACTAAGGCGCATCAGATGCGTTCGGTAGCGATCTCCTGTGATGGTTTCACCCGGTTTTAAGAGCTCGTAGTAAAACACACCGAGCTGATCCCACCAAATACAAATCATAATCTTGGCGCCGTGAATATTCGGTTTTGCCTTCGTCGATGTAGCCTGCCCGGGCTTTCGCCAAGTTTTTTTTGTGTTTAGGATTATCGTATCGAGCCTACTTTTCATCACCGGTTACGATTCGATGTAAAAACCCCTTACGATTTTTGCCTACTTACAAATAGACGGCGCTCGATGTCCCTCGGTTTCAACTCGTACGGCACCCAGTTTCCTTCTTTCTGAATCATGCCTAGGGCCGTGAGACGTTTTAAAATTGCTTGCTGACTCACTCCCAACGATTCGGCAAGCTTTTCTTGAGTTTGGCACGAATCTTCATCAAGCAATGCTTGTAGTTGTTCATATTTGAAGGTTTTTTCTCTTCCACCACCATGTTTGTCTTCGATCGAAATCATCATTTTAAAAAAAGGTTGAAACCACTCCCTACACGTTATTTTACTCAGAGCAGCATCACCGTTATTTTCTGAGAGCATTCGATGCGCTTCAGCTGCATTTTTTTCGAATTGTAACAGTAAAGTAAAACTTCCAGCATATGGCGAGAATTGAGCACATAAACAGACATTTTCGATCGTGAATAATACGAAAACAAGAACAACTAGGGCCCGAGGTAGACCGCCTGAGGTGCCGGTTCGGGATGTGTTGGCGAGTCGGGATAGTTCATATATGCTTCTCATATACCAGTACCTTAAACACATTGATATACAAGTGTAATGTGTTATTCCTCGCTCAGAAAATATAATCTCCACCTACAGGTTCGACACTAACATCCGCCCGATTCTCTCGATCCCCGTCCCTGTCCACCATCTTCATTGGAATTAACAAGATCTTTTTTTTTTGTCACTAACTTTTTCGTTCCCCTTTCCCTGTTTTTTCACCATCTCGATGGCAACTAATTAGATCTCTGTCGTTTTCAAACATTTTGTTCCCACACCCCTTTTTTACCCCGTTTCCCACAATATTTACTGGGGGTGTTTCCCGCGGACCCTCACGGACCGAAGAATGCGGCCAACATAGAAAATTACCATCGCCATCTGGAATCATCTCATCCTAAATTCAATTCACCGGCCACTACCGATCGCCAGATACTATATTACATAATGATACTACTCTAGTTTTAAGTTAGACGATAATTAAGATTAGTAAATACCCTTGGCATCTTAGAGCTTAAGCAGTGTGCCTTAATATTATATTATATTATTGAATAAAAAAAAAAAAAGAACAACTGTCACTGAAACGGCGATGACAATTCAGTAGGCACTGTACTCACTCACTTTAAAGGCATTATCATCTATGTATTTGGATCAGCCTCAACCGGTACAGCCACCTATCGGAAAACGGCGGAAGCAAAGTTGTACATCTGATAATTTCCGTGTTTAAATAATAAAACTCACATAAATTAATAATATAGAACTTTAACACTGCTGAACATGCCTTTTACTTTATACGTTTCTTGTAATTTATTGATGAATTTCTGAAAAGACCATAACATTGAGTAACAGTTCCTCTTTGTTTACTTTCTCTTTGATCAATTTCTATGTCGCTATGGTGTTTTTAAGTAACTCTTTTTACGAAATGATTACCAAAATTTTCGACATGGTGTCAGTACTAGGAAATCAATGTAATTCTTCATAGTCGCTTCAAAATTATCGGAAACAAACGGTCACTTTTTGAAATCGTCTTCCGCCATCTTTACCAGCATTCAGAATGAGCAGAAATTTTAGTGCTGGAAAAGTCCAAGGTATAATGGGGCTAGTATAATGTCGACAATCCAAAATTTATTATTTTTACGTTTCGTCTTTGACTCATCAGTGCAGAGCAGATCAAATTGAACTGCTTATTGCTAAACTCGGCAGTTCAATTTGAACCGCTAAGCAGACGTAAGGTTTCTGCTACCTACATAACACTTTTTGTTTTGCAACGAAGTTTTTTTTCGACAATTTCTGGCCGATGCAGGTTTGGTCATTTAGGGGTTAGCCAAATTTTATGCTAGGGCCTGCATCGGTCAGAAATTGTCGAAAACACGTTTTCGTTCGGCACGTCAGAAAAGACATTGCACTTCGTTGCAAAACAAAAAGTGTTCTGTAAGTAGCAGTTCAATTTGATCTGCTCTGTACTGATGAGTCAAAGACGAAACGTAAAAACAATAAAAACGGTATGGTGCCCTAGCACAAAATTTGGCTAACCCCTAACTAATCCAAAATTTGCCTTTTTGAGGATCTCCATACAGTCAAGGGAAAACAGTTATTGTTGAAGAAGGCAGTTTTCTTCGCTATCGACAGTTAATTCTTTGTGAGAAAAACATCATTTTATTCAGGGAATGAACTAAACGAGTTGATATTTTTTCAACTCCTCTCAACGACAACGTAGAAAACTGTAAATTGGTGAAATGTAGTGGAATGCGCATGTTGCGTTTTTGATCAATTATTAAAATACTAGACTGAATTTCGAAAAACCAAAAACACTTAAGCTTTTGCAATTTAATTTATCACAACTAAGCATTCTTAGAATTTTGAAATGTTGCTTTACCGAGCCGTAATTGGTTTTTGAAATGTATAAACGGTTACAATTCCGTAACACGAAGATACCTTTAGAACTGAAAAATAGTGTTTGAAGCAAAGTTTCACAAAGGCAACTCAAAATTATCATCTGAAAAGGCAACTCAAAATTATAAAATTCAACTTAAAAAAGATTCAAGTGAATTCAATAAACTTATTTCTATATTGCTTGTGCGATGCTGTTTTGTAGGGTGTTAGTGTGAGAAATTCACAGTGGGTTCGATGGCGTCATATCGTGAGCTAAAGTTACATATAAAAAATGACACGAATTTATCCATAAGGTTTTGTGTTATATTCACAACGAGTTGAATGCAATAAAATGGGTGAAATGGGAAATTGTTAATTTTCTAAGGTAACTGTTGTTCATAATGCTAATAATGTCGAACTCTGCAATTCATTAAAATTGCTTTGTTTTGTGAATAATAGATATTACTTCAGATTGCAGAAAAACTAGAAATTCAACCTAGACAGGCAAATGAAAGAAATGAATACAAACCAAACATTATCGTCAATTTAGAACATTAAAACATATCACATTCATATTATTTGATGCCAGAATCATAAATCCAAAATATATACGTTTATGGAAAATGCATTTATTTGGTCATTTTCGTTGTCTAGTGAATGTCCAGTAATTTCTTATTTCATTTTTTTTAATCGATAATGAAATTCGACGCTTTCTCATGCGGTAAATTACTATTTGGTACTGGTAAAGATACCGAAAATACCGAATTTTTATTTTCAATCGGTCTTTAGTAGGAGAATCTATGCTTGCTACTGAACTCATATTGTTAGCATGTTAGTTATGTTATGTTAGACAATTATAAATACTAATGCTTCATAGTTCTAGTGGAATAGTAATCAATAACAATAAAGATTGAATTAGGATATGTTCAAATTGTGAAATACTCACAAATCCATTACGAATCAATAAGAGTCTTTTTTATACAAACCAACAAACCTACCGCGCTCAATCACTGAAAATATTCCTGGCTTCTATGTATCGGTTAAGCGGTTAAAATTTTCCCGCATTTTTGGACTACATTTCACCTTAAGGATTGTGTGTTGGTCACTTTATTACGACTTGGTACGAGAACAAGTGCTTTTTTCCCAAAACAGAAACTGGGAATTGTATCTGAAGATTGAAGATACACAACGGTATAGATAACTTGGGTAAAAACTTAAGTGCTATGGGTGTTATTTTCTCAATTTAAAAAAAGTGTCCAGATTTTTTAAATTTTTGTAGTTTAAATGGTCCAATTGATTTCCTAGAAATTTTTTTTTAAATGCAATTTCTTAATATAAATGGTTGTAGATCAGTACAACAATTTTAAGAAAAAATACATTCACCCTTTTAAAACTTCGGAAATCCGCGTAAAAAAACGCAAAATCAAGAAACTTTTTTTATGCCATGTATCTCAAAAATACATGAAACGGTGTAATTTCAATTTTTTTTTGAAAATAATCGACTTTGGAACTGGGACCACGTAACTTTGAAAATTCACGAAAAAATAACAGTGCCAAAATAAACATGTTCCTTCGGAAAACCGCGTAAAATAACTGCAAAATCAAAGAATTTTTTTTGACGCAATATGTCTCAAAAATACATGAAACATGTAGATCTGGTGTAATCTAGAACACATCTTTATTTTTTATATAGGGGTGCAATTTAGAAATTCAAGGGTAAATACAAGTATAAATGTGGTCAGCTTTTGAACACTCACAGCTAAGTTAGTTTAGTTTCAATCAGAAATATTAATTAATCAATTGATTGGAAATAGTTCTACGTATTGATTTGAATGTTCATTGCCATGTATTTTTATTAATCTATCATTGAATTGATGATTAATAGCTAACAGTGTCCTATTTTGTCGGCTATAAAAACCTCCGGTATACCGGATTTCCCTGTCATAGACGACGGTTTTGAAGGAGTAAGCGATATAGCAAAAGGAAAGCATCGCTCTGATTGGTCAATCGATGCAAAAGCGAAGCTGTTGGTAGTACGCGAATCTATAAATATAAGCTAAATTATAGCTAACGTTTCAGTCCTACGCGTAGCATGCCAGAGGTAGGTTGTTGCTAGACAGCAAGACAGAGAGTGCTATAAAAGATTCCAAAACGTGATGTCAAATCAAATCCCAATTACGAATAGAATAATTTCTGACGGATGAAGGTAGCAATACAAAATTTCTATGCAAGTAGTTTTTACCCTTTAATTTACTACGCGGTTCATTTTCGAGAGCTAACTTACCACAATAATCGAGAAAAGGATTTTCGCTTTCAGTTGATGTGCGTGTTTCAGTTGTATCAAACTGTTTAGGGAATCCAGAGTTTCGATGCGGTGTTTGCTGTACATAACACTGTACTGACGCACAAGTTCCGGGCTGGGTCAGACAAATCGCAAAAGCAAAGTTAACGAAAGAAAAAAATAGAACAAACCAAATTGTCATTGAATATTGGATGAAGGGTTTTCATGCATTATAATAGCTTCACAAAACAAAAAACAAGTTAGTTTATCGGCAGATTATAGCTATAGCTAGACTATTTTAAATACTTAGTTTCATCGTTATCGGAGTCCGAATGGTAACCATCGCTTCCGCTGCTACATTCGTTGCTGGTCGGACTACTGGGAGTAGATATAGGCCCCATCAATCCCAAAACGGCTTCACAGCCTCGGGAATAGTTCATCAACAGGCCAGCTGCAGGTCTGTGCAGTATCGGGTGACAACGAAACCGAATGAGTGTCATTTAATAGGAAAATAAAAAATATTTTGAAAGCCGGCAATGAAATAATATTCATCGTTTTTTACTCCGAAACCCTAAATTACCTTTCCTCCGTATTTGCTGAGGTATCGATTCGCCTGATCTGTCCCACACAGAACAGAACCTCCTTGTCGTTCTGAACACGCTGGGAAAGGTTTTCCACCAACTGAGCTAGCTGTTTCAGGGCTGGCTTATCCAGCATGGTGAGAAGCGTTTTGTTGTCAATTAACCGCTGCTGGATGTCGCCATGACAGATGGCGAGCAAACGCTGATGCGATGATTGAGCCGGATCTTGATTCACGGTTACGGGACTGAGTTCTTCCAGCTTGTGGATTGCCGTTTTGTAGGTCTCTATGTGTCGCTGGAGTTCGTTCTTCAGGGCTATATGGAGTGAGATTAACGAGCCGGTATAGTCGGCCGTTAGTCCATGAACGCCCAGACCTTCGATGGCTTGATCCAGTTGCTTTCGGCGGGCTATCAGGGCTTCCCGGAGTGACGGCTGCCAAGTTCCGATAGCTTGAGCTAATTTTGTACATCGCTGTCGGAGGCCGGTTTCGTGTGGGTTGCTAAATAATTTGACGAGGTGCCACATAATCGCTTCGCTCGGGACATCAGGTTTCGGGTTGGGTATCACCGTGTTCAGTCTGTCAGTGTTGGAAAAAGAAAAAAAAAACAAAACAAAACATGAGCCACAAATTCGTAGGGAACAGAAGCGTGAAAATAACGATTGAACCAATTTGGTGCGGCTTGTTCATCATTCGTTTCGTTGGAATTCCGCTCTTAACTACATGATGGAAGGTGATTTCGAGCGAATAATTGATACGAGGTGAAAATTGATTGTTTCTTACTGACCTAGTGCGGTTATGAAACAAAGCTATTTGGACTGCATCCACGAAGTATTTTTTACCATTACATTTTATGGAAGTGTTTCATCAACCTCACAGTCTTCTGCAGAGGCAATAAAATAAAATGCATCGATTGGTTGTTTGGAATTATTTGATCACATTCGATACTTCTAGAGATCGGACATGAAATGGAAAACACTCATTGACTCAATGAGCATCAAATGTTCTAAGCGTAGAAAAACATTACTTGTCTAGTACAAAAATTTGAACAATCAAAAGATTCCAAATCTAGATTCGAACATACGGTAACTGGTTGTAAGAGATTCACCCTGTGCATTAACATAACTTACACAGAACAGTGAATATTTTTCTGTTCTATGGGAACAAAATGTATACACTAAGGTCTCTTTTTACACGGTTTTTTTTTCGCACGGTTTTTTTATACACGGCTTTTTTTACACGGATTCCGGAATTAACACGGTTTTTATTTACACGGTTTCCGCAATTAACACGGTTTCTGATGAGAGTTTGAAAAGAACTGTCATTTGTTTTTTTGAGAAAAATTTTAAAAAAGGGAACAGGTTGTCTGTAAGAAAACGATTATGAGAGTTTAAAATTTGAAAGTTAACTAAAATCATTCATACAACAATTAACGGGAGTATTGACTGTCGTTCCATAAAATGATTAATCAGTTTTCAGATCTTGAACCCCTGTCGTAAACGTCTCTTCCGTTCAGTAGTGGTGTGTGATGTCAGCATCGTCATTGATAT
Source organism: Malaya genurostris (assembly GCF_030247185.1). Classification (NCBI taxonomy): domain Eukaryota; kingdom Metazoa; phylum Arthropoda; class Insecta; order Diptera; family Culicidae; genus Malaya; species Malaya genurostris. The sequence continues at coordinate 59,627,243 of NC_080570.1, read as the reverse complement.
CATCGAGAATTTCGGAGCATTGAGGAACTAGTCAAATTTACTTCAACTCTCCATCATATCGAGCAGTACAGTATTTCATACCCATTTGAATGATATAGCTCTAGTAGTATTATGATTTACGCTGATGAAATAAGTTGCTTCAGCATGACACACATTTTCGACTCAAATACTGTGTACTGTTTTTTACCCTCAAATCTACTGTATTTTAATTTGTACTGTATTTTTACACTGAAATGTACTGTATTTTTCACATTAAAATTCAATATAGAATTTTAAATCTTCAACGCATCGAATTTCTATCTGTGGCAGTACAAGAACAGTAACAACACGTAGCGAATGTGAATAAGAACACAACAACAACACACACAAATTTTTTCATTGCTAATTCTTGTTCAGAGCGCGTCACAACAATTAAGCGAAACTTTGATGATTTAAGAAAAGAAAAATGTCTCAACCAAAAAGAAAATATTCTCTAAATCAAAATCATTATCAAAAACATCCGCTTCTCAAAAAATGTTATTATCACTTTCGAACATTTTTCAGGTTTTGACGAATTTTAAAATGCCTTAAAAATTAATTAAAAAATAATTGAGTTTATGAACTTGCTTTGAACGATTTGTTTAGTCTTGTTAAGACGTAGAGCCGTATTGAGTAAGTTTGACATGGTATGCGAATACCGCAGCTACCGCAGAGACGGTACTCGAACCCGAAAATAGTTCCTATCCTTCTAAATCGTTTTGCCAATTAAGCTTTCCTGCATGTGAAACATACAAAAAACGGACTCATTGAGGGCTGAAACACCTTGCGGAGGGATTGTTATTGAAAAATGATTACAAATGAACGCTGTAGGGCCCGAGCACAGCTGAACATGCTCGGTTCTTATGTTCAGTTAGGTTGTTTGTATGTGTGTCTCACATGCAGGATAGTTTAATAGGCAAAACGATTTACTCGTATTTGGCTTGCTACGGGTTCGAGTCCCATCTCCGAGATGGCTTTTTTGGGGTTTTCATTACATAGTTGTATTCGCATGTTATTTTTTCTATCTGTTTTCCTCGTAAGATGCTGATCAAATTTATTTGCTTTTGTTTTTTATTCACTATTTTTAGAAAAAAGCGTACTGTAAAATGTACTGCATTTTCAAAGTCGATGTACTGTATTTCCTTGATTTTTACGCCAAATGTACTGTTTTTCGTAAAAAAATTATACGAGCGTTACACATAGTAATACCTTTTCTAATTTGATTTATATTCATCTCTATGAATTCTTCCCCTTTAATTATGTCTCTACGTGCATAGATCTTCATCCAATACCCATGTCTTCCCACTCAGTTTAGTTGAAAATGACTGTTATGATTGTTAGTGTTTACTACACATCGCACCTTCGGAATTGAAAAGAACTGATTCTCAAGCTTGATTTATAGTGAAAGTGTTTATTGGTGGTATTACTAGCTCTTCTTTTGTCGTAACGTTATAATTTGAAAATAATCTCGTTTTTTTTGAAAACCTAATGCATTATACAGAAGGCTTGAGCCATTTAGATTAATTTGCTTGTCGTACAACGCGTTTTCTAAGTGTTCTAATTTTAATTTATCATCAAATGTGTTTTATCAAGTATGACTGGACCCTTCTCGTAACCTCTGGCTGGTTTTTAGATTTCCGTTTTTATTGTGAAACATCAGTTACATTTTTACTGTTATGAGCACCTTGTATAAATTTGAGAGTTAAAAAATAAGCTTTTTTCCCCCTTCCAATTATCAAAAGTTACATTTTATCCAAAACAAAACAAACAAATAATCAAATCCGCAATTAACACGGTTTTCTTTTACACGGATTTTTTTAACACGGTACGTAAACCCCGTGTAAAAAGAGACCTTAGTGTACTTTATATCGCTCCGATCCAGATATCGTTAGTGACGTATGCCATTCGACTTAACTCGACGAAATCAGCAAATGTTTAAGTGTGTGTAAGTTTCAAAAATTTTTTTCTCTGGTAAATTTTCTAGGAGATTACAGAGTCAATTTAAAACAAATTTATGTCGTTTTTCATTGAAAAACACTGGTGGCGTGGATTGCTCTGATTTTGCACTTTCGAGCAGAAATGCAATATTTTGACGGTGTTTCATTGCCATTTCTGCTCGAAAGTGCAAAACCAGAGCAATCCACGCCACCAGTGTTTCTCAAAGAAAAACGTCATTAGACTCATTTGAAAGCTGCTATTGATTTATTGATCAAGTTAGAAGATCAAATGGTTGTCACTTTCGATGTCGAAGATATAATGGTATAAGTGACATAACCGACTAACCGAACTATTTTCAATCGGGGCTCAATTTTCTAGAAAACGAATCATCGCATTTCGATAAGCTTAGGCTTATTCAAAAGCTATCATTACATTATTGAGCCGGTTTGAAAGGGTTATGGCGATCATTTCCGTTGTTAGGCATATAATCTTATAAATGACGTAATCGACAAGTTACAATATTTCAATAGGACAAAATATTTAGAGATGCCTGAGGCGATTGTTCTGTACACTAGGAATCGGCTGCGAAATCTGTTGAAAAAAATGTCAAATTCCACAAAAGGAATGTGATGCCAAGGTTTTTTGTTCAGAGGTGATTTAAAAAAATCGTTTGTTTGAAAGCTCCTGTTAGTTCACAAAGCTCACGGCGATCAGTTCTTAACGATTTATAAATTTTTAGTTGGTTTGACGTAAATTCGCCATAACTAAGTTCAGTTTTGCTATGATTGAGTGGAAACATATATTGAAGAATCCAAATGAATGAGAAACTCACAGAAAAGCTGACTTTTTGGAAAAATATACGCTCAAAGCAGGACTCGAACCTGCGTTCTTATGCAACCCGTAGATACGCGTTTACCATTTCCACCACCTTGAGCTCCGGTAGACACAGTTCTACAACAGCACCGAATTGGTAAGCAAACAATGATCTGAATCCTAGCCGTCTCACGACCGGTACCTTATATTCAAACATCTTCTATGTTCATCAGACAACAAGCACTAATTTTCTCGCTCTATACCTATTTTCCGCTAAAGCACTGGATAGGAGAGTATATTTATAATCACTTGTAGCCTGTCTGGCTATCGTCAGCGTCAGACACCATTGAGGGCTGAAACCAGTGTGTTTTAGGGCGTTTTAAAGCGCTATTTTCACGCTTCAAATCTGATTTTCTCAGAAACGGTGACGAATATAAAAAAACCTAACTGACAATCTCTTAGAAAATTAGTTTAGATTATTCTGTGAAAATTTCAGAATGATTCATTGACTTTAGCGGTCGGGAAAGTCTTTTTTCTGAAGGAAGAATTGCATAGCTGAAAACGGCAACTTTCAACTTGTTCATTGAATATCACGCCATCTATCTTTGCTGTGAGTTTATCATTATTTTGCCTTCTTCAATACACTAAGGTCTTTTTTATGTGGTTTTTTATGCGGTTTTTTATGCGACTTTGTTATGCAAATTTTCAGAGTTATGCGGTTTCTTTTTATGCGAAGTTCCAGAGTTATGCGGTTTTTTTCATGCGAAGTTTCAGAGTTATGCGGCTTTTTTTATGCGAATTTTCAGAGTTATGCGGTTTCCTTTCTGCGGTTTTTTATGCGAAATTTCAGAGTTATGCGATTTTCTTATGCGGTACGTAAACTCGCATAAAAAAGACTTCAGTGTATATGTTTCCACTCAGTCATTGCAAAACTGCACAGTTTTTTCTCCGAAGATACAAGCATATAAATGCTTCATTGAAACAATAAAAATGACAAGAAAAAGGTCATGGTCATTTCACCTAAAGCTATATCGCCGAAAGGTTCATTTTGCTGAATCCTTAAATGACACGTTTTGTTGATCTACAATTGTGCTTCTAAAATATCTCATATTTAAAATAACGGATAAATTAATTTCTCTGCGTTTAATCCAGTAAGATTACTCTCTTAAATAAAGATTGATTCAGAACGGAGTTCCTAAGAGAGCTTGTATAAATTATTAGCTACAAAGCATCAAAGAATCTGTTCAATTGTATCTACCAGAAAAATAATTGCGGTATTTTCCGTTTACTGAGTGCAAATGGAAAAATATCTAATGCGGCTTTGTCACATCGTTTTTTTCGTGTGCTGTCCGACCTCGCTACCGCTCATTCGGACCTTACTAAAGCAAAGAGTTTTGAGTAGACCGGGCAAACGAGACGGTTACAGGTTTGACCCGCTCCCAGAAAAAGGTACGACTCGGAGGATTAAGAGAAGGTTGCGTTATTTATGTTTTTAACGAATGTTCGAAATTTTACTGTTTTTAAGATAATTTTCGAAGTTTTGCGTTTTTTCGAATTTATATTTGCTAGCAGATGTGTCAGTCGAGAATTGGTGTTATCTAAAAAATGAACTACTACGACTTGGAAAATATTTGACTAGATGAGACTGGAATTTAAAATTGAAATCGAATCGATTATGTCAGATGGCTGAGAAAAATAGCTCAATTTTTTCATTTCTCTAGAAAGCGAGAAAACGATTCAATGAATTGAAAATCATCGAATAGTATATGTTTTGTTATGTTTGTGGAAGAATTACTATCGTTTTTTATGCGGAAGATTGTCCCTATCGGTCCCTGCCTGGAAGGCCGAGTGTCATATACCATTAGACTCAGTTCGTCAAGTACGCAAAATGTCTGTGTATGTGTATGTTTGAGTGTATGATAGATTGCTATTGAATTTAATCTAAATCCGACTTCCGGTTCCGGAGTTACGGGGTAAAATGTGCTAAATTATCTAAAAAAGTTAGCTCGATTTTCTCAGACACCGCTCAAATAATTTTCACAAGCTTAGATTCAAATGAAAGGTCTTACAACCCCATATATACCTACCAAATTTCAAAATAGTAAAAATGAGTCGTATAATATAGGACTAGGCTTGGCTAGTCAATTCTTCAAGTGATCTTTCTAGATGAGGAAGGAAAAAAGTTTACTTTTATAGAATAGAATCGTTATCATGATTTTGTGATAATACCAACAAGTGGATACATATTAAATAAAAGAGAATATCTGGGATGGTAAACACTACAAATCTATAGAGCCACAACAAAAAAGCCTATCTGCAAATGAGAGCCTCTCTTTGTTTACTTTCTCTTGATTATTACGGAGCTATTACAGCAGTTTTTCGAAAGTTTCAAATACACTAAGGTCTTTTTTTATGCGATCTTTTAAATGCGGTTTTTATGCGACTTTTTTATGCGAAGTTTCAGAGTTATGCGGTTTTTTTATGCGGTACGTAAACTCGCATAAAAAAGACTTCATTGTATAAATCGAAAGCTTGTGGTTTTAGCTAGAAAGTTTTGCGAAAAGTAAAGCGTCATATATAAAACTATTTCGGTAAATCGTGAAAGAATCATCATGGTACGGTCGAAATTATCTCATCTGCTAATGACGGTTTATCTATGTCTATATTTATTCTTGCAATTGTTTTAGCGTAATTCTTCATGTTTTCTAAAATTACTTCTGATAAGATGGAGAAATGGTGGCCTTCACACCAAAAAAATTTGAATAATACAGGTGACTTAAATCCTCATACGATGTAATTCAAAAAGACCTAATCTGTCAAACGACGGAAAATTTCATTTGTAATGACTTAATGTTAGATTAGCTTGAATTTTACTGGTTTCGACTGTAACTTGCATTCTGCTAGCAGGTTTGACTATATGCATTTAAATGCTCCTTTTACCAGCCTTGCAGATGTGTGCTTCTGGGGCTCAGTCGATTAACAGACGTACTTGCGATCCAATGATTCTCGGTTCGCGGCGGTTGCTATCAGTGTTCTTTTTTTATTTCAAAGAATTTCATGTCGTGGAGTTTTAGACATAATATTAAATGTTCTTCCACGTGAATTTGCGTGAACTGCGACGCTCCATTTATGTGCATCTAATAATATGTAAAATCACAGGGATTTTTTAAGTGTGTTGGTCATAATGTAAAATAGTAAAAAAAACCTGTTTTAATCCACCTAGTGGTGTAATGATGCCTTTCTCATATCAATCATACCATTATATATAATACTGTGGTATTCTTCAAAATAAATTTCTTCGGTTCCTAAAAAGAATAACCCAATTTGACCGTCTACTGATAAAACTATTAATTAGAAAAGATTTGAGGTCGATTTAGAAAACTTTTTACGGTTTTTCGCCCTTTTCAGTTATGGTATACAATTTTTAACACACTTTACCCTATATTTACGGATCCGGAAGTCGGATCCAGATGAAATTCAGGAATTACGTATGGGACCACAGGACCTTTCATTTGAACCCAAGTTTGAGAAAATCGGTTCAGCCATCTCTGAGAAAAGTTGGTGCACTTATTTTCACATTTTTTTGCACATTTTACCCCATAATTCCGGAACCGGAAGTCAGATTCAAATAATATTCAGGAATTTTGTATGGGACCACAAGACCTATCATTTGAATCCAAGTTTGTGAAAATCGGTTCAGTCATTTCCGAGAAAAGTTAGTGCAAAAAAACGTTACATACACACGTACGCACATACACACACATACACACACAGACATTTTGCGTACTCGACGAACTGAGTCGAATGGTATATGACACTCGGCCCTCCGGGCCTCGGTTCAAAAGTCGGTTTTCACAGTGATTGCATAACCTTTCTATATGAGAAAGGGAATAATGATTGCCAAGTACATTATAATAAACGCTACCTCAAAACAAAAAGTAGATGTCATTTTTAGATTCGATTTAATGACTTTTTCATTTCGTTGCGCTTCAAATTCGTATCATTTTCATGTACAGATTTTCTATACAGACTTTTTGTCCCCTGATATAGATTTACAGATTTTTCTCCTGGAAAATATAAATCTCAATGTGGTAACCCTGCAGGCTATACGAATATGAACAAAACACGCTATACGCTTCGTTCGTAATAGCGGTGGTGTTTTCTTCTTTCGTACCAATACGTATCAATGCGTTCCGGTTTTTCATCATAATTTTGTAGGGCGATTTGAAAATTTTGAGATAATTTCGGAACCGGAAGTCAGATCTGGCAGAAATGGTACAGTATTTTATGAGACAATGAGAGCTTTACGGTGAATAAAGATTTGTGAAAATCGGTAAAAACCGTTGCTGATAATTCGAAGTGAATTCGGTTTTTGTAGCTTATCGGTGCTTTCGGAATCGGAACCCGGGGACAAGTAGTCCTGAAGTAGGTTTGTATATCCATCAACTAACAAGATCTACCAAATATAAGAATCAATCAGTTAGTTTCATACAAATACTCACGAAATTGAATATTTTTCACTTATCGCGCGCGGAAGTCGAATCCGAATCGACGCGGAAGTCGGATCCTGATCGACTATTCGGGGATTTTAAAAGATTCAGAGTAAACTTTGCACACGTTTTCAGAATGATTTGTTTTGTACGGATGCAGGGATCAATTTGGGAGCGAAAATCAAATAACTCGGGCTTTTGGTGATATATCTTTGAAGACAACAAAACAAATGCTGCAAACTGGGTAGTACCTTTCAAAAATTTTTGACTGTATTTCAACATGAGGAAGATAAACCTATAAAATTGGTATTTACTAATAGTTTTCAAAAACGACTGAATATTTACATAAACTAAAATACACAGACGCACATTTGGAGCCCGTACGGACTGGTTCTGATGAAAATAGATGCTAAAATCGGAATCGGAAACGTAACAACAAATTAATATACAAAAACCAGTCCCGGTACGGAGTTTCAACTTTCGCCTAGCACACTGTCGAGCAAGTGGCAAGTGGCTGCCAAATAAGGCATTGCTTTTAGGGACCTGTCAAATTTCGCGAATGTATCAACCCTTGACAGGTGAAAGTATACAAGCCATACACGGTACAGCATTCCGTTAGAGTAAACCCGGTTAACTGAACGGTGAATATTTGTTTCAGGTGCGGGATGTTATTTCAGTAACTAGTGAATCAAGCCAAAGGCGGAGCAAGTATCATGCATTTGCTATAGACCCCACTTGTGCTAAGGACCATATCTTAATCAGCAATTATGCCTTCGGGCACCGCCGATGTTCCAGAGGTGCGAAACGTTTAAGACTTCTGTGTCACAGCCTCCACAGGTAACGATTCCTGAAGCTTAGCATTATAAATCGCTGTTAAAAATGATCCACAGAGCACAGAGTGCTGAGAGTGAGGATGGTAGAGCACACATAAAATATCCGACCGACAGACCGACCGACCGTAGAAGACTCTTAATATTCTTTGCTTCGAGTGGGCATCCTATGTTGTCTCGATGGTTTCTTCGGGACTGCGCCGTTAGTGAAAGTGAAATTCGCGAAAAGTCGCCAGCTTTATGCTGGAGGATGGCAACCAAAACATGTTCATATTTTTTATCACTTCGCACTCATCGACGACCGTGGCAGATCTAGCCGCCGAATGTGACTTTTCTTCATTACAGTCAAATAACGGAACGAAGCATCTTTCCAGGTTTGATGGAAAATGAAAGTGGTCGGACAAGAATGTTAATCAACGGTGGTCCCGGCCATGCGACAGAGATTATTTTTATTATTATTGGTTGGTCCCTTTTACAGTGTGGGAGTTTGGAGGCTTTCTTTTCGGTGGCTTAAGATAAAACGCTGTTAATGTCGTCTGAAGTAAAACCCTTCGGTGCTTTCCTAATTTATCAGAAATGCATTTGTATTATAGTGCGTTCTTCAAAAATAAAAGCATAATATAAGGGTCTGACAACCATTTGTTGTCGCTTCTCAAAATACCTCGATAACCATGAAAATGAATTCATCGAATAGCACTTTTTCCATATAGGGTATCCCTGTTCGTCTCAGCTACAGTGGTCATCTCATATACGAAAACCATTAGAGTGAGATCTGCTGTCGCTGTTCGATAGGTTGACTTTAAGGATAAAATGAAAATATGTGCATTCGCTTTGAGTTTTTGCATCACTATAACAGCAGTATTGCACAATTATCGAACAATTTTTTCTTACTGTATTGATTCTATGAGCCGAAGCGAAGACATTATAACCGATTTTATCACAATTTGTTGATTGAAAGCCGAATAATTGGCAAAATAACTTGGCCACTATGCCAATGAGATGACTATTGGTACAACAGCCCTACTTATTTACAAATAACTATACGTTGGATAAATTACGAGAAAAAGAAAGTTACGAGCTTTGAAAAAAAAAAAAGATTCATGCTGAAACAGAAACGACGGTAAAAATCGGGGAATCTTCGAAAAGAGGGATGGGCAATGTCACATACATAACTGGTAGTAAAGTTTGTACGTCATGTTAGTTGGGCGCACGGACCGATTTCGATTATATCGGTTCTCGGGTTCCGGTGTTGGAAGTTCCTATAATAGTTACCCCACTACGTTTTCTTAAGGATGACCTACGCGAACAAAGCACTGTTTCATTCTGTATGTTATACTAGTTAATGCAAAAACAATCTATTGGTTTCTTTCGAAAATCGAAGAGAAACATTTTGCATAAAATACCCCAGTATTATAGATGAGAAAGGCTTCATTACACCACTAGGTGGATTAAAACAGGTTTTTACCTTTCTCATATAGAAAGGCTATGCAATCACTGTGAAAACCGACTTTTCAACCGAGACCTGGAGGGCCGAAAGTCATATACTATTTGACTCAGCTCGACGAACTGAACTGAGCACTTTTCTCGGAGATGGCTGAGCCGATTTTCACAAACTAAGATTCAAATAAAAGGTCTTATGGCCCTGCTATTGCATTTCATATGGATCTAACTTCTGGTTCCAGAGTTACATGGTAATATGTGCAAATTAGAGAAAAAGTGTGCATTCAATTTTCTCTGAAACAGCTCAATCGATTTTTACAAACTAAAATTCAAATGAAAGGTCTTATTGTTTCCTAAAAAAATCTAGAACATTTTAGCCGGATCCGACTTCCGGTTTCGGAACTAAAGCGTGATAGGTGGAAAATTACCAATTTAATTAGTATTTTTTTTCAAACGATGGTCAAAAACAGGTACAAATCCCATAAAACTGTCTGATTTTTTTTTTCTAGTTTGCAGAGCTTGTTAGTTTGTGGGCTTGAAAGCTTAATTCGGCACTTTTATTGTTCCGGAAGCACCGAAAGTGGTGCAGAATAACTTCAAAAACGAACTCATTTCGATTTCTCTGCGATACTTGAACCGATTTTCACATATATTGATTTGAATTAAAGCTCATATTATCTTTAAAGCTTCGGTGAAATTTCATCCGGATCCTACTTCCGGTTCCGCAGTTACAGGGCGATGAGTGTCAAAGTTTTCAAATCGCCATATAGAATGACAATATGTACCACAAAGAAAGAAGAAGAAAACACGAAACAAACGATGCGTGCTTTGTTCTATTTTGTACACGCTATAAATAAAACGAAACGGTTACGAATGTCTGCTACTGGTGTGTAATATTGGTAAAAGACGGTGCTGCGGTTGATGAAAATTATAGTCTTTTATGATCAGTACAACCGAAAGAATAAACGAATGTCAATGAATTCAAATTATTTTGAAAAAATATGAATTTTTCACATCCGGTAGTGCAGTAATACTGTGCCGGTGGTGTAGTGATGTCAATAATAATAATAATAATAATAATAATAATAATAATAATAATAATAATAATAATAATAATAATAATAATAATAATAATAATAATAATAATAATAATAATAATAATAATAATAATAATAATAATAATAATAATAATAATAATAATAATAATAATAATAATAATAATAATAATAAAAACGCTGGTTCGTTGCATTTGTTAAGTTTCGTTTAATTGGTTTAATCAAAATAGAGCAGAAGATAGTAAGTCTAGGTTTCACTAATTTAAAAACTGTTCCAATTTTTGGGTCATATTTGTTGCTGGCAAACGAACCAACGAATTGGCTATTCCGGTCATCTGAATCCGGTTTCGGAAGAATTGAAAATGGTAATTGACTGCAAAAGAGTCTCACTCACTTACCTTCAAGATGGTCAAATCGATTTTCACAAACTTATAGGTTCAGAGGAAAAGTCTTACAGTTTCATACGGAATTCCTAAATTTGTTGTGGATACTACTTCTGGTTCCGGAACTACAGGGTAAACGGGATTTGTAGATATTGTTGGATAAAGTCCGAACAAACTTTCCTATTTCTGTTCAATGAACAGTTGTTTTTGCGAGTTCCACAGTAATATTTTAGATTTGCATCACCTTTCTCATACAAATGGGCAACGCAAATGGCAAGCGCTTGGTTTGAGAAATGATACCGAGTATGTGACACAAACGCTGAATTATCCTTTGCGAATATTGTGATGGTTCTTAAAATAACCGGAGAGTAGAAGGTCTTAAAAGGCGGTTGAATGATGACGTAAAGCGCGTAACAAATTTAACAATTGATCTAATTCTGATGGTCATATGAATTTACTTCGGCTATACCTCGTTCCAATTATAAAAACAATCAAAAATTCCAAAATTAACTAACATCAACTTCTTGTATCACCGATAATTAAAAAGGTATCATTACGCCTTAAGGGGGATTAAACTGATATTTTGTCGTGAATACGACTTACTTTATTCTGGGGCGCCATTTAAAAATTTACCCTGTACAAGAATAGGTAGAACTTAATCACGAATACCTGTTGTTATATTTAACACAGCAACATAATTTTTTTCTTCATATCATCGGAAATATGGTCAGCAATTTATGATAAAATTTTCAGCAGTATGAGATAACCACAGCTAAATTAAAATTGAAGTTTTCTAAAATGTTTGCTATGAACGAGCATGAGGATGAAATGTAGTGCAAAAACAAGGCGCGCAAAGTACCAACCGCAGGAATTGAACGAATCATCGAACAAAGCGTGTGTAAAACCGACACGTATATATACAGAATATTTTCAATGCTTGAACGCAGTGATCTTACGTCATGTTTTGTTTGCTAGTAAAACAGACACTAACTATGTAGTCATAACCTAGAAGCTCTTATAATTCTCGCCTTTTGCAGAATTGTTTATTCGTTGTTACGAATCAAAACCTTTGGCGTGAAGAGAATACTGCACCAGGCTAATTCCAACTATGCATCATTTTATAAAATATCTAAATATATTACTATATTACTAAAAATATCTAGTTTGTTAAATACATATCATATCATAGCATAAATTTTTGAAAGAATTTTAGATACTTTTTGTCCGCACTTGGCAAGTGGTTATTAAAAATTTGAATTCCTAAAATCGAAGATGGCGGCTTTCGGTTTGTGGATATTCTTTCAAATCGCTATACAATTTGTATTTTCACGACAGGCTTGACAAGTAAGTTATTGAAATTAATGTCATATAATTTCCTAACTTTAATTTAGACATCCTAGATGACTAAAAACGATTTTGGTTTTTAATTTATGAATGAATTTGAACATTGCATTTTCGATTCAATCGTTCTTGTTTAGGGGAACAACCCGTAATTTTTTTTTTGTCGTGAATACGACTCACTTTACTATGGGGCGCCTTTTCAAAAATTACCCTCTGAGAGAGTGATAAGTTTTTTTCACGATCAAAAACTTATCACTCTCTCTATCTCTTGTTGTATCTAACGAATCAACATAATTTTTGCTACATGCCATCGGAAATATGATCACAATTTTATGATAAAATTTTCAGTAGTGTGACGTAATCTAAAAAAATTCAAAATTAAACTTGTCTTAAATGTTTGGTATCAAAGAGTATTAAAGAGGAAAACACATGACAGGTGTTTGTCGTTCTCGTATTTTGAAAGTTCATAGCTCAGCGATCTGTGGAAGGATTTGTATAATCTAACCAATAGAATCGAAACAACATTCAAGTGTTTTAATAGTACACTATTGGAAAACATGTCTGATTTGATCTATTTCAGTTTCAGCCAATCAGAACGCATTCTAAGGAAGAGAACAAAATATGTGCTGCTCCTGCGAAATAAAAGCTGAATATTTCGATTTTCTATCATTTTGTGAGCAACGGTTATAGAAGCAAGACACACAACAGTAAAATTGGGCCGAGCACACAGCGTTACTACACCAGAAGTCTGCCAACTGAAGTCATTAGTCGTCATGGGAGCACTGCTCAGTTAGGTTGTGGGAGCAACACCGAAGACTTCACGCTGGAATGAAGCGAGCGGCAGTCGCAGCCGGGCCAGCCACACAGCGATACCACACCAGAATCCTGCCAGCTAAAGTCATCAGAGTACACACCAACAATTATCTCGGATCGAAATGCAGATCCTGTTGGTCATGATAATTCAAAGCACTTTTCAGTGCTACAGCATATCAATAAGAATTAATTGATTTTTCTCTATTTCGTTCCAAAAACATGATTCATCAAAATGAAAGTAGACAAAATTTGCACCCTCAATTACGACTCATGCAATGCAAAAATGAAAGTATTGATGTAGAACACATCTTTATACTAGTATGGGTGCCGTTTGGAAATGTGCTGTACGAAACAGGGTTGCCACATGTACAGATTAATGTGTTTTTTTTTATCTTCTGAAGAATACAGATTTAAATGTTGCGAAGGGAAAGAATTTCTTAAAACCGCTGAATATCTACATTTGTTTCAAAAGTGTTTGGAGTGAGTGGGATTATAAATCCGGTTTTGATTGTAAGCCGACATGGTATGTTTATGCTAAATTTTTCTATCCTGTCTAGCATACTTTTCAATAAAGTTATTGAATTGTACTCTTTCGGCACGTCAGGATAGACATGGCATTTCGGTGCCAATAAGTGATTTGTAAATAGCAAATACTTTACGTCTGCTCAGCGGTTTATGTTGAACCGTTAGGTGGAGTTAGCAGTTCAACATAAACTGCTGACGCACTGATGAACTGAATGCGAAACGTAAAAAATAAAAACTAGTCATGTGCATTTTAGCACAAAACGGTACACATGAGGTACCAAACCCCTAAATGAATACTTCTGATGTTATTTTTTTTTTCAAGAAAGTTATAATACTAATGAAATAATAATAATATTAACAATCATAAGATCTTATTGTTATTATCATTGTTGATTTTCCTTTATTTTGAATTCGTGCCAGAACTGTCAATTCTAATTATGAAGTAATAAATCTTATTATTATTATTATTATTATTATTATTATTATTATTATTATTATTATTATTATTATTATTATTATATTATTATTATTATTATTATTATTATTATTATTATTATTATTTTTATTATTAATAATATTTATTATTATTAATTCACGACATCCAGTTATGTCTCTGATTCCGCCTTATAATTGTACTGTTACAATTATGCAAATGACGCATTGAAAGTTGACAAAATTCGGATTCGGATGTGTGAAGAACCATGTCAGTTTTATTCGTATTCACGCCATCCAATTATGCCTCTGACACTAACCACTTACTTTTTTTTTTGATTTTGAAATTGCCACAATAAATCCACTCGTTATATACGAACTTAGAGAAATTGTGTAAATTACGTCTCGACAGATGCACATAAAAAAGCGTCGCAATTCACATAAATTTACAACTCAAAGCATGTTAAAAAGAATCATGTTATTAACTTTGTAGCAAATTTGGCTAAAGTTGACATCGGTACAGACACAAAAACATTACACCTGCTAAAAGATTTAAAATCCTGTCGTCACCTATGAAATTACGGCATTCTTAAATTTACGTGTATGTGTATGTTCAATTTTTGCCTTTCTCATATAGAAAGGCTATACACTCACAGCTAAAATCGACTTGTCAACCGAGGCCCGGAGAGCCGAAAGTCATATACCATTCGATTCATCTCGACGAACTGAACATATGGCTGTGTGTGTGTGTGTGTGTGTGTGTGTGTGTGTGTGTGTGTGTGTGTGTGTGTGTGTGTATGTGTGTGTGACAAATATTTTCACTCATTTTTCTCCAAGATGGCTGAACTGATTGTCACAAACTTAAATTCACATAAAAGATCTTATAGTCCCATACAAACATCATTTTATTTATTTGGATCCGACTTCCGGTTCCGTAGTTACAAGATGATTTGCACCAAATATGTGAATATAATGTCACCCACTCGGAGATGGAAAGTCTTAAGATGCCATAAGAATATCCCAATTTTCATTCGGATCAAACTCCTGGTTCCGGAGGAAGGGGCTCAGTATGAAAATGTCAATTTCAGGAATACTTTGTTCGAAAGCTACCTCTTTATATTGGCTAGTGATTTTCTCTAGTTTTCAGACCATGAGAGCCTGTAACCAAATAAACCTTTGATAGTCCCATAAATGATTTGCTGAATTTTATCCAAGTCCGACTACCGGTACATTTTTTTTCCAAAATTCAAATCGTCATAGAGAATTGTAAATAAATTTGTAGTTCATATTAGTGTCAGGTTGAATGAACCGAATGTCAAAGCAAAGTCTTGGCATTACATTCCTTTCGTGGAATTTGGCCTTTCTGTTTCAACAGACTTCGCAGCCGATTCTCAGTGTACTATGGATCCTACTGACACTAAGAATCCTTCCAGGTCGGAGCTCGAACATACGACAACTGGCTTGTAAGACCAGCGTCCTATGCATTGATCCGCCAATCCGGGACGAATGTCACTATGCCGAAATCCAGCTTTTGTTTTCGGAAGTACTGATAATAATAATCAAATATGATAAAATGGATCTCACTTCACTTTCTCACATATGATTGAATAGATTTCCACTAACTTAAATTCAAATGTAGTGTATCAATGTAGTAGTATTATGCAACAGTAATCTTCAAAACTATTTTCTGAACTTTTTAAATTGTAGTGTTGGATAAAATGAAAATGTGAAAGGCATCATTACACCATTATGTGGATTAAAGCAGGTTTTTTATGTTCTAAAATTAAACGATCTTGGCAAGATTTATCTGTCCCGAGAAGCGAATGACTACAGCTGCATGCTAAACTGCGGTGAAGAGCAAACTACTCTATTGATTAACATATTTTTTGATAGATCTTTGCAACTGCAAATTGATCGGAGTCTGAAGTATGATGAAAACATAATTCACTCCATTATAAAACAGTTATTCACTACCATCCATTGTGTGCAGAATCAAGCACACTGAATTTTAACTAACTCAAAGCTATTTTGCTATTCACAAATCCCCTGAACTTACCTGTTGAAAAACGACTCCAGCAGGTAGGTGCTGTGAGGCAGCGCCTCGATCAGAATATCCATCGGAAGTTCTGCCACAACCGACCGCAACACCGAGGGCCCAAGACGTCCAACCACGGTGGCTGCCTCCCGATATTGGCGGCCCTCGGACAGTAGCATCAATCGTCTGAGCACCTGACGCGGACTGGTAAAACCTTCACGCCCATCCCGTGGTGGGCCACGTATTCGTTCGCGGCTATCGGCCATGAGGGCACTCTGGTGCTATCACTGCACGGTTGATTGTACGCGATCCACTAGTCACTAGTCTCCTACGCCAATGCCAACAGCCGGACATCAGCGACGTCGGCGGAGATGAAGCACAAAGTTTATTGTCAAAACATTGAGGTGAAGGTTGTCACTGATCACAATCATCGCGGGCAGTTTCTCTTGCGGTGCAGTCCTATCAAACCACAAAACCCAACCTCGAGCGATCTTCGGTTTGGAAACCAAACGGTAACATCCGTCGGAAAATAATTAGTTCAACAGTGCAGCAGTAACTACCAACTGTCCGGAGATTGCATCATTAGTGACCTCTCGCTATTGTCTTCATGACCTAGCAAGAAGAAATCGGCCAAACGGTGACGATGGGCAGTAATTTCTCGCTTTCTCACAACAAATCACTCCTCTATACTGGCGGTGACGACGACGACGACCGACATTCGCCGCCCGGATTGAATTGTAACACCCGACCCGGCCGAACCGACACTTTTGATGATAATATAATTCAATTGAACAAATTCACGACCCCTAATTTGTACACACTCTCTGTCATCAGCAATTTAAACTGCTCAATTTTTTTCCTCCCCAATTACGGCTTATTGTTTTGCGACTCTTGACGTTTCGACCGAGCTGTTGATGCCAATGATTTATGGAACGATGCCGTAAAATACTGGATCGCGTGTTGCGGCCGCAGCGGGGTTTGCAACTTCAGAATGCTTGGCTTTGATTACTGGTGCGAAAACTGGGACATGAAGTTTGTAATCTGAAATTAAGAGAAAACAGAAAAGGTTTCAATTTGCAGAAATAGTAGATGCAGGTGAAAATAGAGCTTTGGGTGTACAGTTTTTGTTGAAGCACGTGTTTGGGGTTTTGAATTTTAAATTTTATTTATCAACTGACTTACATTAACGCAAGCATTTCGTGTGATAAACTCTACCATCTTCAGACATCTTTGTGGATTAATGGCGGAAATTCTTATATAAACACACATTGTACGTCAAGTGCCTTAATTATGGCTTACCGCGTCTGACCGACTGAAAGACCGCCTTCGGATAGGAATAATTAGCGCTTAACCAGCTCACGAGACTCCACTACGTGATTACACCACAGTCATGCTGTTCCCGTAGTACTTGTTGCTGATCATTCCAGATCTTATCGGTCTTTCACCACTCGTCGTGGGAGGTCTTGTTGTCTAGGTCTTGTTACTTGAAGAAGAGTGATTGTGTTTGACATCTAAGTAAATATCAGAAGGTACCTGTACGTTAGCCTGTAGCTACGAAGTTGTGCTTTTTTGGGTCACATCAAACTTTTACGCCATCAATCGTGGGAAATTCCTCATTTTCTACCGGTCATGCATAAAAGGGGAAGCGTCAATTCAGTGCCAGTCTCTCGTTTGCCATTCGCAAATGTGTACCGTCTGTATGCAGTCGAGTTAATGCGGTGACCTTTTCCGTTCCAAACGACCGACGACGCTGAATTCGTTTCATCAAATTGTATACTGTTCCGCATCGTTTAAGCTTGCTAGCCGGAGAGTTTCCTTTGCTTTGTAATTGAGAAATCCGGTTTTGATTCGTTGTTAGACCAATACAAAACGGTTGGTCGTGGAGCACGAAGAATAAGTTATATCACATTCGAAAAGTTTATTTGAAGCTATTAATAATCGTAGGAATAAAAATCACTTGTTACTTGTAAATATATTCACACATGGCTGAGAAAATTCGCATAAGATATGATAACGCGGAATCGTATTATAATGAATACAAAACGAAAAACATTAACACTAGAAAGCTATTGAAGAACTCAGTTTTTATGAGGTATCTCATACCAAGAGTTTACTGCTAACAAAGCGCTGTATTGATAAATTTCATATGTTACGATGTACACCATGCCTTAAACAAACGCGCAAATTTTAAAGCAGAAAAAAGTGAGAAGTTGTCTTGAACTTATTTTAACTTTTATCCAATGTATCCAACGAGAAAACAGACTAGAAAGAAACTGATAAATTAAATAGCAAAAACAGATCTTAACAAAATACTACAGAGAGCGAATTTGAACTTCCCATAGCATTTAAACTAAACTGCCAAAAATATGAAATTAACGGTGACACTTCCAAATTACTGGAATTTTAAATGAGTTACTAAAATAAGTGATAAACATATCCAACCTTTCACGTCAGTTCGATAAATTATATATTGCTACACTTGAAAATATATCAAAATACCGAAGTCGAATATTAAATCAATTATAGGTGAAAGTGTTTGGTTGCCGGTAGATAGTGTCATTCCGACAAATGTCATAAGTGTGTAATAGCTGCCCGTTATTTTTGTGCCGAATACTAAAGCAAACAGACGCGTATACTTTTTGCTGCGATCAATATAATTTTGAATGGTGTGAATAGCAACACAAAAGTTATTTTTAGGAATTTTTTTTTCTAGTGCCATAAATTGAAGAACATAAATCAAAAGGGTGAATGCATTGAATATTTATAAAGTGATTTCAATCTATTTCTGAATCACGATACCAGTTGATATCAAAATATTCGCAGCTAAAGTGTTTTCATCATTTTCAAAATATCTACAGAATTCGGTTACCGGCACTCCATCTTTTTCGACAAATCGTGAGATGCAGAGATGCCAGATCTGCTAATTTGTCTGTAAATTAACAAATTT
This sequence comes from Malaya genurostris, assembly GCF_030247185.1. Classification (NCBI taxonomy): domain Eukaryota; kingdom Metazoa; phylum Arthropoda; class Insecta; order Diptera; family Culicidae; genus Malaya; species Malaya genurostris. The sequence continues at coordinate 59,608,183 of NC_080570.1, read as the reverse complement.
CTCAGTTCAGATGCAGATCCGTTTTCGCCTGAAGTAATTGTATTACCTTGCATCATTGGTGATATCCAACACGTGGACAACTTGACAGTTTCCCTACATTTGTCATATAAGTAGAAACAGTCATGTACCCAGAGGGGGACCCGAGGGGCCCTGGTCCCTCCCGAAATCGGAAACAGAAACAGAAACGAAAAAAAAAGCTTGAGAAATATTATGGGGCTGTTAATCCTGTAGATTACACAGTAAGATATAGGTTCTAAGAGTTACAGTCAAAACTCCACTGCCAATAAAGCACGCAGCGGCACCACATAAAATGGATGACAATAGTAATAATAATCAGGGCTTTTTTGTGGGAGCACGCTATCGCACGTTGATACCAATCTTGATGATACCGTCATCAACCGTTTCGCGTCATCAATCACATGGAGGTTGGGATTTTTAACACTCATCATTCTATAACTCACAAAATTAGAATTTTGAAACAGATTCAAGATCTGATTGGAAAACTTCTTTTCTTTTCTAAGTCGTCGCTTATTTGCTTGTGATTCAGGAACCGGAAGTCCTCCGATTCAGGAATTCCTTATGGGACCTTTCACTTGAATTTAACTCTACTCATCAATTTTGTCCATATTATAGGACTTACAAAGAGAGAATCATTGAGAAAAGATTCAACATCAAAACCTGATCAAAATTTGAAAACTGCTTTAAAATTTATTGCGTATATTGTAAACAAAAGATACTATAACAAAAAAAACCTAAATAAAAATACTAAACAGCTATTATTTTTTACTAAAATATTATGTTTATATATACATATATATATATATATATATATATATATATATATATATATATATATATATATATATATATATATATATATATATATATATATATATATATATATATATATATATATATATATATATATATATATATATATATATATATAAATAGGTATAGAATTCGCTCAAACTTTCGAAAATTTTTCCGAAGCCCGGAGGGCCGAATGACATATACCAATCGATTCAGCTCGACGAACTGAGCAAATGTCCGTGTGTGTGTATGTGTGTGTCTGTATGTGTGTTGTCAACAAAGAGGTCGAGATCTCAGAGATGGCTGGACCGATTTTGATCAAACTAGTCGCAAATGAAAGGTCCCCGTCACCCAAAACGCTATTGAATTGTTTTAAGATCGGATGTTAACTTTTTGAGTTATACGAAGTTTTATGTCAAAATTTAACAGTATCTGTCACAATTGACCTTGAAAACAGAATATATTATCAAACTTAGATTTTGCATTTTCGAGTTGAAAGCAAGTCCATAATTATATTGATTTAAACTACTTACAGCAATAAAAGCTGGAAGAACATAACTTCCATATACCATACGACTCAGCTCGTCGAGATCAGCAAATGCGTGTGTGACAAATAATTTCATTCAATTTTCTCGGAGATGTCTAAACCGTTTTCTACAAACTCAGATTCATATGAAAAGTAGTATACTCCCAAACAAGGTTCCTGAATTACGTTTGGATCCGACTTCTGATTGCGGAACCACAGGATGATATGTGAAACGAAATTAAAATAATGCAATTCATTTTTCTCGTAGATGGCTGAACCGATCTAAGATTTAAATGAAATCTAAGAATCATCTATGATTCAAATGAGAGGTCTTAAAATCCTATAAAATTTAGTCAGATCCGATTTCTGGCTTAGGAGATACAGGATGATTAGTATAAAAATGTCCATTTCACTTAAATTAATCAGGTTGATCGGGTTTGCTGATTTGGATAGTCGATTACGAAATAAATTTATTTCAGTTTAAGCGGTATTCAGTTTTCGATTCGGAATGCACCCCCAAATTTTAATTCGCAACACATGAGTATTGATGAAATAAGGTATCATCTCAGTGCTAGGTGGATTAATCACGTTTTTATCAGTGAAACGAAAAATTACTTCGATGTTTCCTCCATAAAACATTGTGTAAGGGGTACAAAAAATTGTGCGCTAGCGTGCCCGTCAGAGAATATTAACAAAAAAGCCCTGATAATTATACACATAATAGTAGTTTAGTTTTTGAAGCAATATACGTATCGAAGTTTTTTGAGGCCTATCTGACTCAACGCCTGAGTAAAGATACTATGGATATATTTTTTGTTCCGATTATTAAGGCTTTAACCTTACCCAAGTAGCACGTTAAGTTACTGTCCTGTAGTTTTCTACAGATTGTGCAATTTATCAAATTAGTTCATATTACTATTGTAGTAACTGTTGTGTTATGGGAAAAGCGCAATTTTTCTGTGTTGTGCAACATGTCTTTAAGTTCTTCCGTAGTTACGAACATTTATTCACAATTATTGTGCAACTAATACAAAAACTCATGCATCGATCCCATTACAAATGCAGCAATTAAATCAGCGAAAAAACAATTGTGAAACTACTACGTAACAGATCGGCTGAAAAGTTCGTATCGTTTCTATGAGAGGGCGCCACTAGAATTAAATCCATACCATTTTCAGTTAGTCCCATCCTTCAAAAGATACGTGTATAAATTTGACAGCTGTCTGATTATTAGTTTGTGAGATATTGCATTTTCAGTGAAGCTACTTTTGTTATTGTGAAAAAAATGGAAAAAAAGGAATTTCGTGTGTTGATGAAACACTACTTTTTGATGAAAAAAAGTGCCGCCGATACCAAAAAATGGCTTGATGAGTGTTATCCAGACTCTGCACCGGGCGAAGCAACAATTCGTAAGTGGTTTGCAAAATTTCGTACTGGTCATATGAGCACCGAAGACGATGAACGCAGTGGACGTCCAAAAGAGGCTGTTACCGATGAAAATGGGAAAAAATCCATAAAATGATTTTCAATGACCGTAAAGTGAAGTTGATCGAGATAGCCGACACCCTAAAGATATCAAAGGAACGTGTTGGACATATTATTCATGAATATTTGGATATGAGAAAGCTTTGTGCAAAATGGGTGCCGCGTGAGCTCACAATCGATCAAAAACAACAACAAAAAACCATGCTGAAATTGAACGAATTGGGCTTCGAATTGCTCCCTCATCCACCGTATTCTCCAGATTTGGCCCCCAGTGACTTTTCCTGTTCTCAGACCTCAAGAGAATGCTCGCTAGTAAAAAATTTAGAAGCAATGAAGAGGTAATCACTGAAACTGAGGCCTATTTTGAGGCAAAGGACAAATCGTACTACAAAAATGGTATCGAAAAGTTGGAAGATCGCTATAATCGCTGTATCGCCTCTAATGGCAATTATGTTGAATAATAAAAACGAATTTTGGCAAAAAAATGTGTGTTTCTATTAAACGACACGATCTTTTCAGCCGAACTGTTAATGTAAACAAGAATTGAATTGATGTTCACAAAAACATAGCAAACATAATTTCTTATGAATAAGTTTCACATTTAATTTTCAATACAACTGCCCGTAACAAAAAAACAAGGAACTTTAAAAAATTCTGCACATAAATGAATAGTACATATTGTAGAATTGATCTTTTATGTTTTAGTAAATAGAAAATCGACAACGAACTGCATTTTTATGGTGAAACATGTCTTCGTACGCCTGAAATTTTCAAGTGTCTTCGAATATACGTGTTTTGATGATTTCGCACCTATTTCTATGCAAATAAAAATCTATTCTTTTCAATGAATATGATCGGAATTGTGTTCAAAATATGTATAAGAAAGCTATCAAACATTCATACACCTTTCCTGACGATTTTAATCATACGTTTCAATTAATCTGAAAAATCTTGAAATGAATTGTTCTTCAATATTTTCCAATATGGCATCGAGGGTAACAGTGTGTTAAAAAGAAAATGGTTCACCCAACGTAATGATTTATTTTACCTAGATAAATGGAAATATAAAAATGTAAATATTGTAAAGAGAAAGTTTTGTTTTTATTTTTATCAAAATAGTTGTTTTTATTTTTATCAAACTAGTTGACTTAAACACAACACAGTTTAGTCATTCATCTTAGTGAACCCGACATTTGTGATACGCACTGTAGGTATTATTTTGGTGAGCCCATGTGCTTTAGTTGTAAAAACAAGTTGCTCAAGTGGTAATATATAACTATGGGAGTAACTATGATGAACTTAACTTTTCGTTCAATATCTTTGAAAAGTGATGTCAGGTCTGTTCATTTTTTCGCGAGATGAAAACCGAATACAAATTATCTGATTTGATTTTTATTTTCTTTGCGTATGTAATGCTGTATTTTTGAAACTCTTATGATAGTATTCTCATGTCAACAAGTTTTACGTTCATTTCAAGCAGATAAACCTGGTACAACTTATTTGCAAGTTTCGAATTGTTTTTCTAAAAATGAAGAAAACTGCACACACTGACCTAAATTTCATGAGGCAGTCAAGACAATGCGGACTCGGCAGCAAAATAGTTTTTACTGCGAGGTTTTCAATTCGGTTTATTAGTTTTTGCCTTGCGGAAAGCATAATATCACTATCACAAGAAATATACAGCCATTTCGGCATATATTGAGTCCGATACAATTATGACAGCCATTTGGAAAATTTTTGATAAGTTGAACAATTGTTTTAGTTACTTCGTTTTTACATGACGATGTGAAAATTTTGGCAGAGATTCTATAACTACTAGTGCAACGTGGGCAAGTTGGTGATTTGCTGCACAATTGTTTTAGATATACTTAAAATTATTCTATAGTGATTTTTTCGGTATTATCGTGAAACTTAACAGATATAAGTTGCACAACCGATTTTAATATATTAAAAAATCTGTTTTGAACATATCTAACATAAAAAACAATTCTAAAACAATTGTAGAACCTCTTGAAATTTCAATAAGTTACATTTGCTACTTGGGTAAGCTCATTCGCCTCTTCGGGCTAGAAAAACTTTCTGATCCTATGTTAGGGGGTTGGTAATCGAACCCAGGTGGGTTGCTTGAAAGGCATCGACTTACCCATCACACTATACCCGTCTCCAATATTAAAAATGTTCCATTTGACGAAACGTTTCACTCGATATTATCGTGAGATGGGAAGCGTTACGTTGAGTTGAAGAAGCTAGAAAACGTTGCATACGATAATTTTCTTAAATTAAGGGTTACAAATCACATCAGTAGTTTGGGGAAATTATGAATGTTAAAAACCGTTAGATTCTTGCGGTAAACGAGTTACGATGCGTTACTTTCAAGGAAGTTATAGGTATTACGAATTGTTGAATATGTCGCTCTTTTGTAAGTTATAGGTGGAACAGAGCGTGACATGTGATACTTTTCTGTAAGTTATAGGTGTTGCAATGGGTTACATATGTTTTTTTGTAAGTTATAGGTGTTACGAAGCGTTACATGCGTTACTTTTTAGTAAGTTATAGGCGTTACGAAGCATTACATTTTTTGTAAGTTATAAACTTTATGAAGCGTTACATGCGTTACTTATCTGTAAGTTATAGGTGTAACGAAGCGTTATATGCGATACTTTTGTATGTTATAGGAGTCGTTACATATGTTGTTTTTTGTAAGTTAAAGACGTTATCAGGTATTGCATGAATTTAGTCTGTAAGTTATAGGAATATGCGTTACTTTTTTGTAAGACATAGGCGTTACAATGTGTAACATGCGTTACGTTTAAATAAGCTACTGGCACTACGAAACGTTACAAAAGTTACTGTTTTTTAACTTGGAGGCGTTACGAAACATTAAATGCGTTCCTTTTTAATAAGTTAGAGGTGTTACGAAGTGTTACATATGTTACTTTTTCGTGAGTTGTAGGCGTTACGAAACGTTACATGCGTTACTGTTTTGTGAGTCATATGTGTTACGAAGCGTTACATGCGCTATTTTTTAGTAAGTATAGGCGTTACGAAGAGTTATATGTGATACTTTTTGTTATAGGCGTGTTACTTTTTGGTGGATCATAGGCGTTACGAAGCGTTACATGCATTACTTTTTATTATAGGCGTTACGGAGCATTACGAATCGTTACGAAGCGCTACTTTTTTGTAACCTAAAGACGTCACGAAGCGTTATATCCGTTTCTTTTTTGATAAGTTATAGGCGCTACAAAGCGTTAAATGCGTTACTTGTTATGAAGTTATAGGCGTTACGAAGCGTTGCGTTCGGTGATCACTGTATAAATGAAATGAGCATTCAAATAGAAACAGTTTTGAGATAAATTTAGATGGAATTTAATTTTAATTTTGAAGCTATCTATGCCTTGAAATGTTTAAGAATGAAATTTCTGGAAAATTAATGTTAGTGAAGTAGCGTCAGGCTACTATATTCTGATACTCGATGTTATGTTTCTAAAGACTTCGAAGTTGATTAGTAAGTGTACCGGACAATGAGATTGCTAGTGCTTCGGTCAAATTGGCATACTGAAATTTTCCAGATCGGAGCTCGCATGTACAAGAAAGTGCTAGATACTTGGTACTGCTGACCCGGCATGTGGCCTGATATCGAAATTAAACTTTAATAGTTGTTAACATCAATACATTTTCTCTCCATCATTCTTAGAGCTTGAACATTTTGGGTTTCTTTTGGCCCCTTGTTGCAATTTATTTATTTATGAGGAGTAGTGAGAAGCATAGCTCGGGTTGGCGGTTCAATGCATAGGGCGTTGGTCTTACAAGCCAGTGGTCGTATGTTCGAGTCCCGACCTGGAAGTTTCTTAATTTCCCGACCTAGAAGTGTTCTTAGTGTCTGTTGGATCGTAGTACTGGCCATGCAAAGATCCTGTACACTATAAATCGGCTTAAAAGTCTGTTGAAGCAGAAAGGCCAAATTCCACAAAAGTAATGTATTGCCTTCAAGCAGTGTATGTTGACGAAATTTTCAGTGATCTTTAATATCCACAGAACACCTAACTTAATATCCACAGAACACCTAACTTGGTAAATCTTCAAGAGAGATATAGCGCGCAAAATAAAAATCCCACTAAGACTAAAATTCAGCAATCCAAACACCATTTTTAATAGTTTCGGTTCCGCGTGAATTTTTTCGCTGCATTTGAGTACAGGTGGAACTTTGGACAGTTTGAAAGTACGGTAGAAGTTCCGAGTGTAGTTTCCTAGTAACACGAAAAAACACAACAGGATTCTGATATGAACTAGGGTGCTCTGTGTGTGCATACATTATAATGAACTTTGAGAAAACTTTTAAAAAATTACTCAAATTAAACAATGTATGAATCACGAGATCGGTATGCTAACACTATTTGTTCAATTAAGTCGAGTGAGCTTCTTGAAGTATGAATATTTACTTGAAAAACCTGCCCCTTCTTGATAATCGCAGCGAAAGTAGTTCCTGTGTATTCCTTCATTAACGTGTATACCATTGGAATTTCTTGTTTCACTAACCTGCAATTTTATCGATTGTTTCAGCACCTTAATTCCCACTTATCCCCCTTCTTTCAAGCCTTATGATGCAAAACGGTAATCACGCCTCCTAATAATGATTGTGAATTCGACCTGATCCGGAGACCATCGGTTCAGTTTTTCTGAACATGACAGACAGTAGGTCAGTGGTATAGTTTCCGCAGCGGTTCGCTTGCTACCTCAGAACCTACATCGCAGCCATGAATATCTAATTAAGTACCCCCTGGCAGTCTTTTAGAGTCGATTAAACTAACCGTTTTCCCATAACACCATTTTGTTGTGAACCCGCAGGGAAGCACCAACCAACCGGCGTAAGATCTGATCTATTTATTACTTCGTCCCAATTCGATCACGGCGAAACTGTTCTGCAGCCTCAATCTCAGCCAGTCAGTCAGTCAATAAAAGTCAATCAGCTTAAGCCAAATTAGTACTATACCACGGCAAACATAATGGCTTAAATTGATTTCTAAACAACAGCCAGCGCCACAATGTGCACACGTTTAGCACCAGCCGGTTGCATCAATCAAGTCACGATTTTAGCCGCCTGTTGCAGGTTCCTCGGTTTCCTGTGAGAACTCCAGATGTGAAATATGTAATGGCGAGTAGAAAAATTTGCTCCTGAGGGTTTCATTTGTTTGATTCAATGGTATGTCCGGATTTAAATAATATAGTTTTCTATGCATTGCCCACTTGAGACACCTTCCGTGGACTGAATAAAACAAAACACAGTGTGCTAGATTGTGGGAAAATGATGATCATGATTGACATGATTACTTTGCAGCCGATTTTCTAATAGATTAATTTAATGAACTGATGATCCACTTTGAATGACGCAACTAAATTATAGTTTTTTTGACCCCATTACTGACCGTGCCAAATAATCACAAAATGAATTGGAAGACTAATGATAAATTATCGATTGTTGTGTTATGGGTGGCATTCAGCAAAAGCGATGTGATCCATTTTGGTGGACGATTGGAAACTATCATTTCTGTGTTTGTAAGTTAAAGAAATACGATGAATTTCTAAAGCAGCAAAACAAACAAATCAATAACTCTACTGTCTTCATTTCTTCTACATTCTTCACTACTTTAGGTTGTTTTAGGAGATGCTTCACGATGGCCCAGTATTTTTCTATTGTGCGCAGATCTTGAGTCCTTTATCGATTTTGATTGGTTCTTTTTCGTTAAGCATTGACTGAGAGAAGCCAAAGATATGAAATGAAACGACGGATGGGTATTCTAGATCGATTCAGTTATAAATTTAGAACGGAAAAGCTCATATGGGCATGATCAGAAGAAAGAATTGAATTCTATTATACCTTCTACTTGAGGGGGTCGAACACTAAATTCGAGTTCCCAAGTATAGTCATGTAACTATTGTAGTTCCTGAGTGTTTGAGGGACTGAGATCTTTCGGCAGGAAATCGACATCGTTCGCTTTGTACCGCTCAAGAACATCCTTCGTGTAGTGGTATGATGCTAATTCCGGCCAGAAGATCGTCACTCCTTCCCCCTTCTAAAAATACTGTTATAATCTCATCAGATGTGCTAGTAATATCTGTCCTCATCAAAAAGCAGCGACGTAGCAAAATTTTTTTTCTGAACTCATCGGTGATTAACAATTATCGCGAAATCAGCAAATGCGTTTACCGACATTTCGAAATATGTCTTAGCTTTTGCCAGAATTCTAAAAGACAACTGTCATTTCCGTTTTATATTTTTGCTTGGCACTACGCAGTTATTTTTTGACGAAATATTTCGGTGATAACCCAAAACGAAGGCATGAGAATCTACGATCCATCCAGTGAGTATAAAAACTATAAATTATTGTTCATTATTTATAGAAAGCACTTTCTAGATCCTGCTTTCACTGTCGGAAAGTCATTATAAGATGTAGAGTTGCAATTTGTCAGTCACGTCGAATGACCTTGACAGATTTACTGTATAAGTGGCTGTCAAATGAGATAACGGATAGTTCCATGACCAAACAGAAGCATACTCTATCGCGACTCTCTTTTCCCCTATCATTCTCCTATTCCCTGTTGAAGTACTAAAACATAGAGAGAACTAACGTAAACATATATCGATAAAGTTCATTATTCTTTGCAAAAAGGCATCGGAGTTGAAAAGTTCGTATCGTTTTATAGAAACACACATTTTTTTGCCAAAATTCATTTTTATTATTCAACATGCGATTATAGCGATCTTCCAACTTTTCGATACCATTTTTGTAGTACGATTTGTCCTTTGCCTCAAAATAGGCCTCAGTTTAAGCGATTACCTCTTCATTGCTTCTAAATTTTTTACCAGCGAGCATTCTCTTGAGGTCTGAGAACAGGAAAAAGTCACTGGGGGCCAAATCTGGAGAATACGGTGGATGAGGGAGCAATTCGAAGCCCAATTCGTTCAATTTCAGCATGGTTTTCATCGACTTGTGACACGGCGCATTGTCTTGATGAAACAAAACTTTTTTCTACTTCAAATGAGGCCGTTATTTTTAAATTTCGTCCTTCAAACGCTCTAATAACGCTATATAATAGTCACTGTTAATGGTTTTTCCCTTTTCAAGGTAGTCGATGAAAATTATACCATGCGAATCCCAAAATACAGACCCCATAATCTTACCGGCCGATTGTTGAGTCTTTCCACGCTTTGGGTTCGATTCATCGCGTGCAGTCCACTCAGCTGACTGTCGATTGGACTCCGGAGTGAAGTGATGGAGCCATGTTTCGTCCATTGTTATATATCGACGAAAAAAATCGGTTTTATTTCGATATAACAGCTCCAAACACTGCTCAGAATCATCAATTCGTTGTTGTTTTTGATCGATTGTGAGCTCACGCGGCACCCATTTTGCACAAAGCTTTCTCATATCCGAATATTCGTGAATAATATGTCCAACACATTCCTTTGATATCTTTAGGGTGTCAGCTATCTCGATCAACTTCACTTTACGGTCATTGAAAATCATTTTGTGGATTTTTTTCACGTTTTCATCGGTAACAGCCCCTTTTGGACGTCCACTGCGTTCATCGTCTTCGGTGCTCATATGACCAGTACGAAATTTTGCAAACTACTAACGAGCTTTTGATTCGCCCGGTGCAGAGTCTGGATAACACTCATCAAGCCATTTTTTGGTATCGGCGGCACTTTTTTTCATCAAAAAGTAGTGTTTCATCAACACACGAAACTCCTTTTTTCCATTTATTTCATAATAACAAAAGTAGCTTCACTCAAAATGCAATATCTCACAAACTAATAATCAGACAGCTGTCAAATTTATACACGTATCTTTTGAAGGTTGGTACTAACTGAAAATGGTATGGATTTAATTCTAGTGGCGCCCTCTCATAGAAACGATACGAACTTTTTAGCCGATCTGTTATATCTATATTTATGCTGTTCGATTATCATTTAGTCAAATCGTAATCAAGCAGCCTTGATGAGAGAAATATTGAGAGAGTTTTAAGTTTGACATACTGGCTCTGACACTCAATACATAGTGATTTGTAGAGCCTGGTTGTCAGCTGTCCAGTGTCGTACAATGTTGCTAGTTGATAGTGACAGATATCAGCTCTGATAAGATGTGTCGAAGAACTTTAACTAATTATCAATCAATCCAATCTTGATCCCCAATTGAATGTTGACAATTAAAAAACGAATTCTTTGTGTGCTCTCTAATTACCGATGGCTCAGTGATTCATAAATTTTGCTTCGGTGGATTTGCCGAACATTCAGTAAAGCTTATGTCGAACAGACAGCACACTTTTTGAAGATAATTTTGGCAATAACTGACGTTTGGAAAATATTCAGATTGCCGTGACTCCGCAAAATTTTCTTTTGCCGAGATGATTATCGAGTACTCGGTACAATAATTTTATCGAGATTCAGTGAAAAAAATGTGTAGTGCAAAAGAAAACCTCTCTTCTCTGTCATATATAGATAAAGACTGTCCCAGAAAGTATGGACGCAACCAAAAACCGCTGCCATTTCGCAATGGTACAGAATCTGTCAATTTTTATGGCTGTGTCCTGTTGTTTACACTCTTCTCTACACTGAAAGAAAACGCCGGCCGCATTTTGAATGAAATTGCATTCAATGCGATAAATAACTGAGAATTCCGAATATTGAAGGATAGAACAATCTGCATGATCATATGATCAATATTCAGTGAGTTTCACTTCTTATATGTGTGATTACCATTCATATATTATATGACTGTCAGTTTCATTTGAAGTGTTAGTGAACTGTGTGTTAATCATCATGAATCAGACTGAATGTATGTTACCCATTGTCATTTAATCCCTGAGAAGAGTTTATGCCTAATAATGGATTATAGAACAGTTCGAATAATTTTATGATGAGCGAAAAATGAGTTTCATACTCATTTTTTCTGATTTTCTTCCATCATTTATATGATTGGCATAAATATATGGAATTGTATTACAATTGTATGTAAAATTGCTAAAATCGAAATGAATTTGTTATATGATATTCCCGTAACAAACATCTTTCCATGCATGTAATATTTTCATTTTGCAGTGTTTCATACAATCGAACACAGAAGAAGTTCTTCTTTCGAAATTTAAATGAATCTTTGATGATTCGCAATGTTGAAGGAAAAATAACATAGCATGAATTTATTATTAATTATCAGTGCGTTTCCTCCAATTGTTAAAATATTTTTGGATAACTTGTCAGAAAAGTCAATGACAGAATGTAAACAAAACGCGTTTTTTAACCGAAGGTCTACGATTAAGGTTTTAATTTAATACGTATTGTGGTGGTGATACGAAATCAGTGATTAAGAATGGTGCTCGATGGAAATATTGGAAAACCTGGTGTCAGAGTACTTTGGTGAGTATTCAGTGAAGTAAGAGTCTGTAGTAGATTAAGAATTCACGTAATGTAAGGGCAATTTCTGCTTTAGACAAACAATAATTGTGGCCAATTCTATTTTTCTAGGATTGTATATTGTCCCCCTGATTTAATAAATTCAAAACCATTTTGAATCCATATATCTGATCAATTATATTTTATTTGTGTCTACTATCTTAAACAATCAGTTTGATAACAGGAGACCCTTATGTTTAATAGAAAATCGAGCCAAAGAACTGAATTGAAATGAATGACGACGTCTTTTAAAGAAAAAAAACTTAATCAGTAGAATGAAAAATGATCAAAATTTGACAAGAAAGTTTTCATTCTACCATGGAGCTACTGAATACTCTTGAAATGGATCAAATCTGAGTTTTTTCTTTTTACAAGCGTCTTTTTTCAGGATTGCTATGGAGATGGAAACCAACAAATCTCTGTAACTATATTGCAATGCAGAACTTGATCATCTGCATATTTGCTGCAGATTTTTTGTGTACAAGTCAATCATGTTCTTACTATCAATCAATTTTATTGAAAATAAAAATATTATTTTAAATAATCGTGGAAATTTATTTTAAAATCAAAGTACTGATTTTAAAATAAATTTCCACGATTATTTAAAATAATATTTTTATTTTCAATAAAATTAAAATTACAGACAATAAATAACAAAAATAAATCAAAGCTCTGGACGTTTTTACTTTATCCAAATTTAACTTTTCTGGCTGCTTAAATGAATTCATAGTGAAATCGTTTGGAAAGGTTATAACGGTTTTCAACAGTAATATAATTTGCATTTGAATGGAAACGGAAAAGTTGTGTATCTCACAGCAAACGATATTTTATACGAAATTGATACTTTCAACTTTAAAGTTTTCTTACATTTTCTTATATTAATAAACCATTGTATTTTTCATTTGACCAACCAATTCCACAGCGGAAATAAGTGATTCTCAATCGGAACTATTCGGTTAAATACAATTTATTGTATTTTGATTACAGAATATATTTTTCACTGTGCAATATATTTTTCTTATGTTGGTTTCTGCTGCTCAATGGTGAATATATTCAAACTGTACACTTGATTCTTTTCCGAAAAATTGTTCAGGGGAAAAATTTAGCTTTTAATTGTTACGATACTTAACAACCTACACACTTCATTGTAAAAAGTTTGTGTACAATCCAGAATATTGAAATGTCTACTTATGTTCAATGGAAAAGTTTCAATGAATATGTAACAATAAATCTTATAATTTCTCTGCAACATTGTCTCAGGTGTCTAAGTGATATATGTGAAAACCTTGCTCTCGGCATCTTAAAACTAAAGCAGAGTGCCTTATTGAATATATTATTTTTACTACTGTGGAGTGGGAAGGTAAGTTTCTTGAAACATTATCAACTATTCAACCAATTGTCAATTATTTTAGTCAAGGGCAAGAAAGCAGATGAAACTGTTATTGTTGTTATCAGTTGCATTTTAATTTATTTTCGTTTCCAGCTGTATAATTTCAATATTAATCCACCTTAATATCATCCGCATTATAAGGACTCCGTAATACACAAAACTACATGAAAAACTCCTTAATATCAACCGACGATTGGTGTAGATTAAATTCATTCGGTTTATGGTATGCGATTATATGTACGAACATCATACGCACTACAAAATGAATAGTATTTCCTATATGGTTGCTGTGATGATTAATTTTGAAACGAAAATCATCTACATTTTGGATTTATTCAATTTATAAGTGTATGTGCTTCAAACAAATTTTCAATGATATTCATACAAATCAATTTGTTTTTGACAGAGGGGAAATTGAATGGCCGACTTATTAAAACCATCTGAAACTCGTTATGGGGATCGGATGGAGCAAAAACCATTCAGGTTGTGGCCGGTAAATTCTTTCAGTGTAACCACTTGTGCATATGTTTATTCATTTTCATTAGTTTGTTTCGAAATGCGTGGACTTTCAGCAGAACAACATCGAAAAATGGTGTACAAATGGTGCACAGAACGCGAACTGTCACTGAGAAAAAAAAACAAAAATGAAAGGAGTAAGTGAAAAAGCCGTGCGAAATGCAATCAGGAAATTTGGTGAGGATAACACCTTTGAGGATAAACCGAAAACGGGTCGAAAAAAAGGTCCTGCTAACCCTCAGTTGGATAAACGTATACTGAAGGCGTTCGAATAAAAGAAGGAGGTTTCAGTTCGGGATGTGGCTAAAAAAGTGGGTACTTCGAAGTCTAATGTTCTTCGTGCTAAAGAACGTTTGAATCTTCGAACCTATAAGAAGCAGAAACAACCAAAACGTAGTCCGAAACAATAAGCATCGATCAGGCCGAGGGTTCGAAAGCTGTACAATACGATTCTTGCTGCATAATCATGGACTACGAAGCCTACGTGAAACTCGATTATGAATCCTTGCCGGGACAACAATATTCTATTTCGATCTAAGACGAAAAATTTGGTAAGAAAGCTATGATCTGGCAAGTATTTTGTAGCTGCGGTAAGATTTCGAAACTATTCATCACCAAGCTTCCATGAACAGCGAAATATACATCAAGGGATGTTTACAAAAACGACTTCTACCCATGATTCGAAGCCACAAGGATCCTGTTGTCTTCTGGCCAGATACTGCTTCTTGCCACTACTCGAAATCTACGGTAGAATGGTATACTACCAAAAATGTCACTTTCGTCCCAAAAGACATGAATCCACCAAATTGCCCACAACTTCGACCAATTGAGGAATTTTGGGCATTAACGAAGGCACATCTTAAGAAACATGTCTCGGCAGCCGAAACCATTCAACAGTTCGAAAAAGATTGGAAAAAAGTGTCAAAACTTGTCGCCAAGAAGTCTGTACGGAATTTAATGAGGAACGTTCGCAAGAAGGTGCGCCAGCTAGTCTACAATGGCTAAGTAGCAAATGTTGAGAATAATATTCTGTTCGCAAAAAATAGTATGAATTTTGGGATGGACGAAGTTCTCTGAGACAGCTAGTTTAGTATATTTAACATCTTGCAGCTTTTCCCAAAACATCGAATTCCTAATAGTTTATAAAAATATTATTGCGCTATTCACTCTTTCCAAAAAAAAGTTCATAATAATAACATAAGAGACAACACCACGGACAGATGAGTCACATCTACGCCATCATGATGCTAAATCCTAATTATTTTCTCATTTATGCTTTTTCATACCAGACCTACATTATCGGAACAGAAACCGGGCGACGGACGGAGTCACGGAAATCGGAAACGGAGCAGTAGAATGTGACAAATGGGATATCGGAGGCACCGTTGGACCGAAACGGTGCTGCTGATGAGACAAAAATGCCTTTCGGAAGCCGAATGGCGATGGACGTCTCAGTTACGATTAGTTGAGGTGAACATACTTTGAACGAACGTATTCTCTTACACCTGTGATTGTGAAGAATAAACTGTAACCAATCAACCGTAAACGGGAGGCTGCTAGACAAATCACATCATCCTAAAATATTCAATCTGAACCTCACGGGTGCCGAACGACGGCTTCCTTACCTACAGTCAAGACGAACCGGGGCTTGCCCTTACCGCGTAATGGCTAAATTATAATGTTTTGACAAAATAATGGCAGCGCAAAATCCATTCTTTCTACGAGATTCATCAGGCCGAATGGGTAAATATTGGCCTGGCCTGGGACAGTGACTGACACTCGGGTCTCTCGGAAAGGGCTGTGTCTCACTTTGGCATTTCCGTTCCAAGTGACTGGTATACGGATACTGTTGGGAAAGAAGCAGTTGTTCGTCCAACGTGGCCCGGCCTGGCCGTCCCGTGTGCACCCAGTCAGTTTTAATAGCAGTCATTGTTTGATAGCTCATCTGGCTTCTTTTACCACGGTACGATAACTAACCTATCGGAAGATGTAAACTTGAATGTTGCAAATAATAAGCCACTTCAAACGCGTCGATGAATGCCGGGGAGGTATGAGAAATGCAACCCAGAAGATGATGCTACTTAGATGAGAGCTGCCGGTGTACGTATCTTTTTTTTTTGCTTCGAGTTGGGTTCAAGCGTTGTACTCTGTGGTTAAAATTTAAGTGTGCTTATGTAAAAACATCTAATTAAAGGTTATGTTTACTGTTGGGTTAGGGCTAACGCATGATGATTGCTTTATAAATGTACTTTCTTAATGTTCCTTCAATGATCCAACAAAAATGGAATGGTAAATTTATCATGTTGAGACCTAAGGCTCGTGTCATTTGTACCTTCTTAACATGCAGCATGTTGATCAATACTAATATCTGTAGGGGAGACCGGGGCTGGTTGACAGAATGTCTTTTATGAACAGGCTATTGTCTGAGAAGTATTCGAATACATGGGTCATGACTTATATTATTATCTTCATTCTAGCATGAGGTTACCACAATCAAGTTATATACATTTCTCTATGAAGCGAATTTTGAAAAAAAAAGGCTCCATATCGCGTCAGCAATTAAGTTCCCGGTCAGACAGATAGATGGTGTCATTGATTGAAAATGAGAAACATTGCACAGTGGGGAATAACGACCAACAACACGACTTTTTTCAATGAAATAACTAGAGTAACGTGCCACTTGAGCCAATTAGCTCTGATTCCTGATTCTTCAATGATTTCATGAAAACTTAGGAAAATATTTTCAAAACGGATATTACTTAGGCGAAAATTACCGTAGAATCGATTGATGATAGGATAGCCACGAAATTCACTATAATACCCGTTTTGTCCCAATTTCTCTGTTTTTCTGACTTTACTGCGAAGACTTACTGTAAAACTCTAAAAAAATCGACTAATCGGAAGGTAATTATGACTGTTTATAAGATCGATAAATGGATTGCCGTTCATCAGAAGAACTGCAAATAACTGTATTCTCATTTAGGAGTTAGCCAAATTTGGTGCAGAACTTTACGTCTGCTCAGCGGTTCAAATTGAACTGCCGAGTTTAGCACTAAGCAGTTCCATTTGAACTGCTCTGCACTGATGAGTCAAAAACGAAACGTAAAAATAATAAATAACTGTATTCTGTTTTATCCCAAATCATCTCCATAAATTAACAGAAAAAAACCTGTTCTAATCCGCCTAGTGATGTAATTATGCCTTTTTCATATTACTCATTACATCATAAATATTACCGTGAAATTCGCAAAAACAACTGTTCATTGAATAGAAACAGGAAAATTTGTTCGACCTTAATATCACAAACTCTACAAATCCTGTTTACCCTGTAGTTCCGAAAATAGTATCCACAACAAATTTAGGAATTCCGTATGAAACTGTAAGATTTTTCTTTTGAACATATAAGTTTATGATAATCGATTTGGCCATCTCGAAGCAAGTTTGGTGATTTACAGTTTTCAATCACCATTTCAAATTCTTTCGAAACTGGATTCCGATGACCGGAATAGCCGAAGGTGATTCGTTCGCCAGCAACCAATATGACCTACAAATTGGAACAGTTTTGAACCTAGTTAAACCTAGACTTACTATCTCAGGTTCTATTTTGATTAAACCAATTAAACGAAATTTAACAAATGAAACGAACCTGCGTTTTTGTACTTCTGCATATGTAAGTCAAGCTGAACAGCATGAATCAGCAGCATAAAACATGTAGTAGGATTATTATTATTATTATTATTATTATTATTATTATTATTATTATTATTATTATTATTATTATTATTATTATTATTATTATTATTATTATTATTATTATTATTTTTAACTTTAATTCATTGACACCGTCTTTAACTAATATCACATACTAGTAGCAGACATCCGTAACCGTTTCGTTTTCTCTATAGCGTTTCGTTTTGTGTTTTCTTCTTCCACGTTACACGGTATTGTATTGTCATTCTATATGCCAATTTGAAAGCTTCGACACACATTACTATAACATTCGCCCTGTAACTACGGAACCGGAAATTGTATCCGGATGAAATTTCACAGTAGCTTCAGAGATAATATGAGCTTTAATTCAAATTAAGATTTGTGAAAATCGGCTCAAGCATCACAGAGAAATCCAAATGTATTTTATTTTTGGGGTTTTTCTACACCACTTTCGGTGCTTCCGGAACTGGAAAAGGTGGGACCAGTAGTGCCGAAATAAGTTTTTTGCCCACAAACTAACAAGCTCTGCAAACTAGAAAAAATTATCAGACAGTTTTATGGGATTTTTAACTGTTTTTGACCATCGTTTGTGAAAAAATACAAATGAAATTGGTAATTTTTCACTTATCACGCTTTAGTTCCGGAACCGAAAGTCGGATCCGAATAAAATGTTGCCCAATTTTTTAGGAAACTATAAGACCTGCCATTTGAATCTTAGTTTGCGAAAATCGGTTGAGCTACATCAGAGATAATTGAGTGCAAAATTTTTCTCAAATTTTCACATATTACCAAATAACTCCGGAACCGGAAGTCGGATTCAAATGAAATTCAATAGCAGGGATCATAATACCTTTCATTTGAATCTTAGTTTGTGAAAATCGGTTCAGCCATCTCTGAAAAAAGTGAGTGCATATTTTTTCCATTTTTTGGTACATATCATTCTATATCTCCGGACGGTTCAAATTTTAATTTTAAAGGCATCTCATTTTGTTGTTCCGAAATCGGAAGTGGATCCAACCAAAGATCAAACGCAGTCTATTTCGGAAGACGTTGACCATTTCATTCGAGTCTAAGTTTGTTAAATTCGACTCAGCTGTTTCTGAGAAACAGTAGAGACCTCCGTTTTTGAGTTTACGAACGCTATTTCCGGGACTTTGGGAGCCGGGAGCTGAGAACCAGTGTAACTGAAATCGGTTCGTTTGGCCAGCAACTAGCATAACCTATAAATTTAAACAGTTTTCAACCAAATTCAAACGAATTTTCAAGTTTTTTGCATTATCGCGTTGCAATTTCATATGCACTACCCTGTATTTTCTGAACTGGAAGTCAGATCTGGATAAAATTCTACTTGTGGAAACATAATACTTTTCATTTGAATCTGAGTTTGCGAAGACCAGTCTAGTCGTTTTTGTGAAATTTAAATGATTTTAGGTTTGGAACACACGAGCACTTCTCCGGTACTTCCGGAACCATGAACGATAATCCGGTATACCCAAAATCAACGTATACCTGTCTAATTGAAGAATTATACGGTAATTTGAATGTATTAGACTTGTTTTTTTCATGTCATGTATTAAAACACATTCCCCTTCCTGAACCGGAAGTCGCATTTGGATGAATTACGGTTGTGGGGGGAAGGGGGTTCGGAAAATCGAGTGCACTTTTTATTTATCCTGTTAGGGGAAGATGGGGTAAAAACCCCATAAAGGGCATAATGCACCTTTTGCTTTCCTCAAAAGTTACCGATATAAAATTTTGGTAGCGATGGTTCAATCATATCTGGGAAAATAAAAAAAACAATTATGTCTCTGTTATAAGTAATTGTTGATGTTCGTTCCATAGTAATTTTCTAGGGTGAGGAAGACGATTTTAATTATGTTACCAGTGAACTTCTCCCCCATCTTTCGGGCTTCTAAAATTAGTTCTAATACAGGCGATGTATTTGCAATTTTATTGAAAAATCGTCAAATTTATCGTCTCATTTTTTTGGGGGCAAAACGACCCGAATTGTGTGAGGTAAAATGCTCAAGAATTTGCTTACAAAAATTATACATAAGTTATCAATTTAATGAATAATAGTGAACAATCTTCCACCTGGCAAATATTTCGTCAACGGAAAGACTAAAGCTTTCTTTAAATAAGAAGAAGAAGCTTTATGAGGGTGCATATTGCTCCGTGGTTATCATAAGCTGTAATCCGTTGTTTTGATGAATGTTTACCCGTTGTTTAAGATCATCCGGCCTCTATGTTCAGATAATCGCCACTTCGCGTAATTTAAAATGTATATTTTTCATGTTTTTCACGATCGGCATGACGCTCGCATATATTTCAATAGACAAATTATAAGGGTTTTAAAAAATAAAATATTTCATGTATTTTTCAATGTATTCAGTGAGTATTTGTACGTAATTTTGAGAGATAATGATTACGGAAGATAGTCATGCATGAAACTCTTCCGTGTTATTCTCTATAGTTTAGATATAGCTACATTTTCTCAGGGGCTGCGTTTTACCCCATCTACCCCTACTCTTGAATCGAAAGTTCGATCCAGGTTTATTTCAATAGAAACATATAGGACTTTTACTGAAAAAATACTGTGCAAGCAAAGAAATGGCTAAATGAGCATTATGACATTTGTCTTTTTGGAACAGAAAAATTTTGCTTCAACCAAATGACCCAATCACTGGTATGCCGAATTTAAACGCTTTCATACAAACCCCCACCATTCCACCGTTATGGAAAATCGAAAAGTAAAGATAGCTGAACATTGTGAAGATATCAAAAGAATGTGAGTTCACAATTTAGCATGAGCGCTTGAATATAAACCCCTTTGCAAAGAGGTGCCCCGTTTTCTCGCAGCTGATAAAAAACAAGTCGATCGCTACGATGGATTAAGGCCATGAATTGAAGTTTGAATTGTTACCGCACCCATCATATTCGTCAGACTCCGGCGACTATTTTCTGTTCTTAGATTTAAAAAAAGAAGCCGAGATTGGAGCATTTTTAAGGCTCAGGAAGAATTGCTTAAGCAATTGTATTGCTCTTCCAAAGGTATGCAATAGGAGTTTGTAAAATAATGGGAACATCTTGACCAAAGCAAAGTCTTGGCATTACATTCCTTTCGTGGAATTTGGCCTTTCTGTTTCAACAGACTTCGCAGCCGATTCTTAGTGTACAAAATCATTGCATGGCTATTACTATGGATCTTACTAAGAATCACTAAGAATCCTTCCAGGTCGGGGCTAGAACATACGACATCTTGACCAACGCGTTACTAAAATAAAACGCATTAACTTCAAAGCATAGTTAATCAGGGTACTGTCATATTTTACAATCTTACATATTTGATGAAAAGAATCAAACATCTGTACTTATTCACATCATTAAGTGAGGCAACACATTATTTTGTCAGCCACTTGTTTTGATTGTGACCACAAAGGCATCTTGTAGGGCAAAATGCATTCGGGCTCGTTAGGTACCTACTCATCGCACCGTTAAGTGCATTTTATAATGTGCTCTAGGGCAACGCATACACCTCAATGCGGTCACCTTCGAAAGGGTCCTCCCGAATGCAATCTGCTCGATTGTCCGTCATGTTACATTATGATGAGCTAATGGCACATCGAATGAATGATTTGTACCATTTCGGCGGTACGTTGCGCTGCTCAACCTTTGCAATGTTATACAATCCATTGATGTACTGTTCCCAATAGGAGTCGGAGGCATTTCGTAGGCAAATGAATACACAGAAAGTTCGAAATCGATGAAACTGCTCCCATTGTTTACGAGGCCCATGATCAACAAGTCCAAATAGGCATGTGCGTTTCCCGGGGGGCCTAAATTTGCTAATGGGGTTTTTCGTGCAAGTGCCAATTAGGTTTTTATTAGCTTTTATAAACCTTCTTGAAATCGAACGGGAATAATTGATTGCCTAACTCTGCAAAGCACCGAAACTGGATGTAGCTTTCAAATTTGAATTATCTTCCATCTTTTAAAAAAGTTTTTTACCACTAATACATTAGTGGCACAATATGTACGATTTGATTTCATCAATATAGAGTTTTATTCTACCACGATGATATCATTTATTTTCATCTCCCAAATCGAATCAACCTTTCTCGTAGATTGTTTTAGTACAAGCTTGTTTGTCACAGCAAGAAACTTAAAAAGGCCACGCGACTTTGCGACATTCATTTCGAGAGTCTAATTGTTTCTTCCCAAACGAACCTGCCCAAGGAGAACCAACCAAGCGAACGAATCAAGCCGCAGTTGAGAAGTGCTAAATTAGTGTTATTAGCACACACCTTCCTCAGCATTAAACACTTGTTACTGATCGGTACAATATGATTCCCCAGTACGAAACAAAACGAGAAGTTAAGAGGTAATGACGCAGGCTACATCTTGACTCGGCCGTTTGATGAGAGGAAAGATCGGATCTCTGATGTGGTGCCTGGTGCCCATCGAAATTCGGTAAAATCAACTACGAAATTGGTCTCGCTTACGGTTGCACAACCGATTGCGGTAATGAACGACGGGGTAGGTGTGACTACCCGAAAATTCGATAGATCAAGCTTTGGTCGCTAATTAACTTTGCAGCTCAAACAGTCTCTAACAGTGTAACGAAAAATCTTTCTCGCAATAGTAAACTAGCGTAGGAGGTTTCCTTGATTGTTGACAAACTTTTGATGTATTATTAGGTCAATTTTGAAGACATTGCTTATTTTGCCACTGTTTCTATTCCGTGTTTCTGTGCTAGTTTGCAATACTTTTGTTTGAATTGAATGGTCATAATGAACACTCAGAATGTTGCACCCATTTGTGAAGCACGCAGACGATGATTGTATAAGATAATGGAAGTTGTGTAAAAAATAGTATCAATCAACTCACCAGAACTAAAACATCAACAGTTTTCAGGGGTTTCTGTCACTACTGTTCGTTCGGTGCTAAGGTGCGCATAATCTTTTCCAATTATTATCTACTACTCGTCTTCGACATATCAATGCATTTGCAGTTCAAATTGTTGGTCCACATGAGCCGCTAAGCAGACGCAAATGTTACTTTTACTGGAGTAACACAATTCAAACGATTGCGTCAAAGTGCAATATCCGTTATGACGACTTCAAGCAAACCAAAAATCGATAAATTAATTTTTACTTATACAACTTTTTACTTTAGTTACCATAACTGATATATTTTGTAATTTTAACATTATTTAATTAAAAAATATACAATGCTTACTGTATTCATAGCTAAACAGTTTTAGAATCCTTTCTCTTTTTACATATTACTCGATTTCCGCAATATTTGTTTGCCGAGTTTTCACAATTCATAATGATTTTTTTTGTTTAGATCATAGGGGTTTTAACCCTTAGGACATTAGCCTTTTCGGAACAAAAAATTTTTCTGACCCTATGTGCGGGGCTAGGAATCGAACCCAGATGGGCTGCGTGAAAGGCATCGACTTACTCATCGCGCTACGCCTGTTCCCGAGGTTTTCTAGTATTTATTGAATTTTTGATGTATAAACATTTAATTGTTTTGTAAATTCTGTTACTTTAACAAACAGATTTGTAAAATGAAATCCATTATTTTAAACAAAGTTCTAAGCTTTGTTTACGTGTTACTGATACACGATTTGGGTCAAATGTTTACCGTTTTGTTTTATAATTTGTTGCCAATTTAACGGCATCTTCATAATACCTTTCTCATAGAAGCCTCGATCTTTTTTGTGATGACCGGCTTCTCAGTAACTAGCGGATAAAGATGAATATTTTAGCTTTAACAACCAACGTTTGAACGCTATTGATTGGTGTTGTCTTCAGGGGAATTGTATTTAAATGTTAGACATTGCAAAATAAATATAAATTACTAGTTACAAAGAACTTACAAAATCAGATTCTCGTTCCTCGTCAAAAATACTCATATATGTGTAGAGAGTCAAGTGTTGATTGAGATTGAGTTTTTAATTCAAAAACTAAGAAATATACTTTGTTACAATTGTAGACAAACTTTGCTCGAGATCACTTTCAACAAAACAAAATTAAACATTTGATTGCACTGAACAATCTTAGAAACTATGGCTATTGTAAGGCTATTCGCAACGCAGTGATGGATATCTGTGCTAAAATGACAGACGGTCGTATAATTTAAAACTGTCAAAAATAAAACTCGGGCTTGATGATCTCAACGCGAAGATTTAAAATCTGTTCTATATATTTCTGTAAATGTGCCTATTAGTGTTGTGTTTATTTGTTTATTTGTTTATTTGTTTATTATTCAGTGTCTATTCACTATGATGTTTCAAATCAAAAACAAACAAACTATATTAACGATTTCGAAAACGATATGAGTTTTTTACAGGAACTTCTAGAATTTTTGGATCATAGTGAGCTAGAGTACATCTTAATGAAACTGTACTATTCAGTGCAAAATATTTGATGTTCCAGTTCTAGATGCATAATTTATGTCAGTTTTAAAATTATAACAAGTAGAACTAGCAGCCCTAGCAGCGTTTTAAAAGTGTTTCAAAAATTAAAAAAAATAGAACGGAAGCGTATACCAGTTTTGAATTTGTTAGTAGAACTGTTCGAATGAATAAAACTAGAATGGCTGGCTGGGGATACGATTGTTTCAATTTCATGTCTATTATAGATCGATCATATAAACCTTCCAGCTGCTGAATTTGCTCTTTAAGCTTATTTTGATCATTTCTGAAATGTTATTCGATGCTTTGACATCTCGTCTGTCAGATTTCGTTACAGACACACACGCAAAAAAATTAAAACGGTGTTCTATTCGTGTTTCAAATATACATTAATTTAAAACAATTTTGTCGAGCAGTTTTAAATCTGTTTCAAATTTGTGCTCGAAAAATGAAACTAGATCTCAGCGTTGAGCTTGACATGTTTTAATTGTAGATCTAAAGTAGATCAGTTCATATGAAATAAAATAGCGTTGTCAATAACCTAAGGGCATGTTCAGAAGTGTTCCAGTTCTAGATGCATAATTTATGTCAGTTTTAAAATTTAAATTTGGAAAGTATAACAAGAAAAACTGGTAGTCTCAGTAGCGTTTTACTCTTTTTTCAATAATACAAAAAATAGAACGGTAGTGTATACCAGTTTTAAATATAACACTAGAACTATTCGAATAAATAAAACTAGCGTGTTTTGCTGGAGATACGGTTGTTCCAGTTTTAGTTCTATTATAGATCGCCCATATAGAACTTTCAGCTGATGAATTTGCTCTAAGGGCATGTTCAGGAGTGTTCTAGTTCTAGATGCGTAGTTTATGTCAGTTTTAAAATTTAAATCTAGAATTTATAACAAAATAAATTGGCAACATCAGCAGCGTTTTATCTGTGTTTCAAATATAGAGAAATTAGAAATCAAATATAGAGAAAACGGTTTGCTGGGGATACGTTTGTTTCTGTTTCAGTTATATTATACAAAGAAAATTATGACCGTTTTAAAATATTTCGGACAAGAACATTTTTAGCAGCGTGCAAAATACCTGCATATATCATTCTAAGTCCATCTATGTGTCTGTACGGTTGTTGATGGTGTTGGACGTGTTAGTTAGTTAGTTAGTTGCTACAGAGTGAACCTGAAGTAAATATTCGTCTGCTAGCACATCTTACGTTACTGTAATCTTGTTTTAGAGCTCGGATAATGAGTGTGGTAAGTCCAATAATGTTGGTTGTTGATCGGTAAGTAGTTTGCGAATTTTCTCTGGATGTTGCGAAGAATGCAGAGAGTGTATCATAATCTAAGTAATTTGTAACTAGTAATTTAAATTTATTTTGTAATGTCCAACTTTTAAATACAGTTCCCCTTAAGAAGACGCCGCGTTGAAACGTTGGGTGCTAAAACAAAAATTTTCGTTTTAATCCACTAGTGATTGAAAATCCGATCATCACAAAATAAACTTTGGTAATTTTCTGATCCATATTTTACGAAATACCGATCGCTACGCGTCTGTTATTTGATTTTATTTATTTTTAATTTATTTATTTATTTTCTTTCCAAGATTTTCAATTATTCCAGATATTTTTTTATACAAGAGAAGGAATCGTCTGAGTTATAGTCTGTTCCTCAGGCTCGACAGGGACGGGCGTTTCGAATGTTATGAAGATATTTGTTTTAATTATTCTTCACAGTACTTCGGTGCAATCAGTTTGAGAGCAGTGTAGAAACCACCCCTATTGAGAATAGCCTTGCACTAACTAGGCATATTTTCGTCGGGGATTACTGTATAGCTTGTTAGAAGAAAACGTCAAATCTTCCCAACTTTCTTAGATGGTAGCTAATAAATGTAAACTAAATAAGAGCTTATTGGGATTTCCTAGCAATCATGTCCTTCATGATGGCCCTGACATTTTCGATAGGACTAAAGCTATAAGCTATCAAATCTTTGTTTATGGAAGCTTCTTCAAACTTTAACTTTTACCGGCTGTCAGACAGTGCGCTGAACGAATTTGATACTAAAGGTACTGTTTCCCAACCAGGAAAGCTTCGTTCAAACCAACGCACAGAAAGGTGCTTCAGCTTGAACCAATCGCGATCCTTGAACTTATTCCGGATGCTGAAACCAACGCTTGGCGTTAATGCGATAATTGCCTATTTTTAGATAAAAAAAAAACAAACCAAAAATATACAGTGAATTGCCTTCTAGAAGCTCTCGAGATATTTAGACATGACATTTAAAGAACCTAGTTTTTGTGGTGGTGCGTTTATTACAGATTATAGGCAAACTTTTACTTTTTTGTACCATCAGATTCTACTATATTACTTTCATTTAACGTCACCACACTATCACAAACGTCACTAAACTTTCACAGAAGTATAACTAACATCATAATATATATATAAATATATATATATATATATATATATATATATATATATATATATATATATATATATATATATATATATATATATATATATATATATATATATATATATATATATATATATATATATATATATATATATATTTTGGAATGTTATTTTCATGAAGAAGAATTCAAAATCGCTCAGAAAGATATGATAATTTTAATTTTTTGTTCAAATGTTGTTCATTTGAATCTATTTGATCGTAAAAATGAGTTTCCGAAAGAAACATTACAAAATTATGTTTAATAAGTTATTATAATATGAAATTTCATATTACTTTCTATACAAAACTACTCCATCCTTTAATGAAAGAATATATTTGAATGAAACTTTGACATTTCACAGATAATACAATAAACTAATCAAACTAATAAAGTTTGAGTATATTGTATTATCTGTAATATTCAAAAATTTCATTCAAATATGTTCATTTGGTAAAGAATAGTATGATTTTGCTGAAAAATCTACAGGAAATTTCATTTTACAACAATTTTGGCAAAAAAAATTGTTTTAAGTGTTTTTCTCGGTAAGTCATTTTAATAATCAAATAGAATCAAATTAATAATATTTGAATGGAAGAAACCGTCATTTGCAGTTGGACCCTTTCGTTGGGGGACAATCGATGTTCTTGAATTTGAATGACTATTTTTGATCGGGAGCTTGCAGTTTTGCAAATGCAAGTGAATTGATTTTAGCTGTAGATGCATTGTTATCAAAGAAGCACAAATCGTATTAAGTATTTAATAAAATCAATCTAAAAATATTGATACAAAATTGTATCGACTTTTTTTTCCAGCGCATATTATTTCGGGTATCCGATCGATTTCCTACCATTCACAACACTTGAGAAATATGTGGAAAATGTGGAAAAATACATTCGGATTTTTCAATTTTTTTATGCATGAGTTGAATTGGTTTTTAAAACCGTTCTTCCCATTCCTGGAGTTAATCTACTCTAAAACTTACTTTCGATGTTTGTGGATATTTCTTTCAAATAATCGAACTTTTTTTAATATATCTCTTATCAAAAGGTAAGTGTAATGAGCACCTTTTGTGGACTCGATAGTTCAGAGGATAAGCCGGAACCAACCAGTCGTCATTTGTTCAATCCACGACGTAATCGTATTGTAAGTAGTAGGTTGAACAGGTAACACTAGCCGTGTTCAGTATATTTAGGTTTGATAGCGCAGTTATGTAGTATTTAGTCCTATTTTTAACATATTTCACTGCAGTAGTAAGTGCAAAACAAAGCTAACATCGACGCTAACGTTTGCTTTAAGAACATTTTCAAGTACATAGCGACGAAGCTCACGACTAATGGCGTCAATCATTGATATTTTATAATTTTTGAAGAACGAATTTAATCCATGCACCAGTGACCTAGTCGACATACAAGCTCTCACTTATGGCATAATTTAAACAATTCACATTTAACCTCTTTTACCGAAATCATTTGCGTTCCACCTACTTTTGACACGCATATGAGAGTCGCCAATAGGCCTGATTTGTTCAAATTTTAGTTCGGCAATTATTAAATTATGAAGCACACACAACGCCTACATGAAAATC
Organism: Malaya genurostris; assembly: GCF_030247185.1. Classification (NCBI taxonomy): domain Eukaryota; kingdom Metazoa; phylum Arthropoda; class Insecta; order Diptera; family Culicidae; genus Malaya; species Malaya genurostris. The sequence goes on along the minus strand of NC_080570.1, from coordinate 59,579,825 downwards.
TTCTCCAAAATCAACGATAATTGCACGTCAACAAAATTAATATCAGCGATCGTTAGATGGTTTTCGATGAGTCACCTTGATCAATCGCTTTGGTGGTCAGATAATGTGATCAGTATGCCTATGAGCGGGCATGTACAGCCGAATGATACAGATCATCGTAACGATCGTAATTAGTGGATTGAATGTGCGGTGAAATTTCGCAAGCATTGGACAAACTCTGCCACGAAGCTGTCACTGACAGTAAGATACACAATTCACCGAATTCAGAGGTTGGGCTATTGTACCATTAGTCATCTCATTAGTAGAGTTGCCATGTTATTTTACTGATTAATTGACTTTCAATCAACGAATTGTCATAAAATTGAATACAACATATTTGCTTCGGGTCGAAAAAGCAATACCGCAGAACAAATAGTTCGAACATTATGCAATACTGCTGTTATGCCGACGCGAGATGACTACTGGAGTTGAGATCAATGGGGTACAATTACCCTATATTCGCTAACAGAGGTGAATTATCGACGCTTGACCGTTCGAATAGGCTTAAAATGTGAATTTTTTATACATTCTACCAGAATATGTGAAAACAGATGGAACGCATTTGGCACAAACTTATTATAAACGTTGCGTACGCAAAAGACTGCAATTGTTTACATAAAATACTCCGCTTAGCAGCATTGCCAATATTCCAGATTTATGTTTCGATAGATACTCTAACTAACCAGATCTTTTTCCAGATTTTACAGATTTTACCAGATCTCACCAGATCTTTTGTCAGATCTCGCTTCTGATCTCTAGATGATAGGTGGTGAGACCTTTTTTTTGCTCACTGAAAATGAAGCCCGGTCAAAATCTCCTAGTTGGACACAGACAAATCCAGATAAATTTTTGATTCAGAAACAGATTTTTGAATAATTGCAAATCGGCTCAATCATACAATTAAAAAAAATGATCACATCATAGTTACGTGAAAAAAGTCATGTGAATATTTACCACCTTGCTTTTGATATAGTTTTTTGTGGACTGCCCGTGGAGTTCCGTGTTCCATAGATAAAAAGTAGTGGGTGTTCATATCACATTCACCCACTAGATAAACTATTACTATTCTGAATTTTGCTGATAGCTGCATGTAATTTAAATAAAGCTTACTAAATGTTACCTTCTATGATAGTTTGTAGAGATTCGCATGCAAGTTTGTCTCCAACTACCTACAGGAGAAATGATTATTTTCTCACGTTTTCGAATAAATAGAAATATCTTATCTAAAAAAAGTACGGGTGTGTAATGTCAGAGACATAAATAGATGTCGTGAATACGAATAAAACTGACAAACCGCAACACATCCGCTCGTAGTGCGAAATGATGTCAAACTGAATCAATTTTTCTTAAGAGGCTTCTTTTCACGTGATATCATTTGCAGGGCTTGTATTGTGAATCCTGAAACGAACGAAGCAACAAAAAAACATCTGCTGTGAACACTTTGCTTGACATAGCTGAATGAGAGACCTATATTAGAGAGAAACTGAATGCGTGAGAGTATATGCTACTGAGCCGATCAATTCCCTTGCCTATAGTAAATTGCCTGTGCTCTCAGTCTCAGTTAACACATGAACTAAGCAATCCATGACAAAGTAATGAAATGTAGGATTCGCTCTCGTTAGTATTGTATGAGAAAGAAGGACTTGCTCCACGGCGTGCTACATGACGCGAAGCAAAGTCAAATAGGCAATGTTTACGGTGTTTTCACAGTGTAGGTTTACAGAAATCATTTTTGAACATAATGTTGGCATTCTAAGACCAAATTTGATCACATTTCAAACATACTTTAAACATTTTATAGCAGAAATTTTGCATTTGAGCCCATTTTCAGAACGATCAATTTGTTTCTTGGGAGTTTACACTGTGTACATATCCTAGAAACATTATAAGCAATGTTCTTTAAATTAATATTCATCGGAACTAAAAGTTATGAATCTAGTTTCTTCATAGGCATCTTCAATGTGAGAACTATTCATCAAATGCTAACCTCGTGAAGCATAGGTCTCAGATAGCGGGCATATTCATGAACTAATGAACGAACAAAGCAGCTTTCCTTGCTTGGGTTGCGCTGTGAATTCTACCTGACATACGAATGTGTGTGAATAGCACAGATGGTGAAACCCTTTTGTTAATATTCGTTTTTTCAATTTGCAAGCCCTGATCATTTGTAGCTTTTTCACAAATGGACGGTTCCAACGACCACACATATAGGCACTTATGCATATTTCATGGAAGAAACTATCAAGATGCTGTACAGGATTCATTTCTGCCTTTTAAAAGGACAAGATTGTGGAATTCTCTACGATATTTAGTACAGTTCGGAACTATTTTTTTCGACGATCTTCGTACAGCGAAAATTGCACGAAGCAAATCAAATTATTTTGGATTTTCACTAAACTGATGATTTTTACCTTCAATTTGCAAAGAAGAAATCTTAATGGTTCCTGAGATAACATTTAGAGCCATTAGAACGGCTGATTTTATATAATGTTGTCCACTTTTCGTTTTTCGTTTTCTTTCTCTCCAATGCAAACGACCAGAATCTCTGTTGCATGATGCAATCGATCTTGTTTGAGTTGAAACTAGCTTTGCGTACAAAGGGCAAGACATCCGCTCGCCAAATGATGCCAAACTGGTTTAATGTGTCTTCTCGCCTTGACGACCGGAGGACAAATGAGAACTACGACCTGAGCGTTTGAAAAAATCGTCGTCCTAGCGCGAAAAATCCAAGCGAAAGTATAGAGCTTTCCCGCGTTGTTTTCAAATTTTGAGAAAACTTATTTTTTGAGTTGTTTGTGGTTATCTCACACTGTTCAAAATATTATCCTAAATTTCTGATCATATTTTTGATGAAATAGTGAAAGAATTATGTTGCTGCCATTAATCGAGATATTCACGATTAAGTTCCGCCCATTCTTCCATATGGCTAATTTTGAAAAGGCGCCCCATAGTAAAGTAAGTCACGATTCATTCACGACAAAAAATATTTTAGAAATCTAAACATTAACACATAAAAGTTCAATGCCGTGTTTATGATCAACTAACAAGGACTTCACACACGCATTACTCTGCGCCAAAAAAAAAATATTGGAGCCGATAAGATCTTGGGAGTAGGTTTGTTAGGCTATCAACTGACAAAATCTGAAAAGTAGAGGAATTTAGAATCACAAGTCTTTTCGCTTTGTAGATATTGAATGGATTCTTATGCAAATTTCCAAACTTTACCTGCAATTCATTGCTCGCCATTTTTAGGGTCAACCAATTCATTGTTGGTCATTTTTAGGATCAAGTTTTTCACTCCGGAAATTTACGTAGATTGTTTAAAAATTGATTAGTTCACGTTAATTGTATGGGAGGATGCGATTAATTTCAGAGGATGTTCACATAATATTCATTTTGGTCATGTGAAACAATCATTTTACATGTTTCGAACGTTTCTTTGAGTTGAAGTAAAAGGTTGCTACACCCTTATTGAGCATAATTTAAAAGTAGGAGACACACCACTCAATATAATTTAGTATAGTCAAAATATGAGTTTCCACCAATCTACTCGCTTTTTGTTTAGGAAACTAATATGTTGAAATTGGATTAAATTTTTACTTAGAATTAGAAAAAAAAGGTGTTATGCGCTTCACTAGGAGATTGATGGTACTTTTTATCTCTTTCTCAATTTTATCATAGATATGAAGGTACCACTTGAAAAACCAAACTCATGTTATTGATAGAACAAACAAATGAAAACGAAGATTATTTAAACTGATAAAAAAACTAACTATTATCTCTCTCCGGAGAGGACCAGCCTGGAGGCCGTGTGAAATCTATCGAAACAAAATAGACATGAATGGATCCACTGGGTTTCTGCTTCCATGTCGTAAAAAGCGACAACGGCAGAAGTTTAGCTTTTTCTACTCTCCAGTGGTTCCAATCTGGCTTAGCACGCTGCTGTGGGGATTCGCTCTGAAGCAACAAACGGTCGCTCATTCTCGTTTTACGACCGATTCTATACGGGTGATAATTGTGATTGAGTCATTTTTCTAGTGCATATATCCTTTGTATAAGTTGTGTCTATGAAAATGTCCACACAAGGTTTTTGAAATATTGTTACCTAGTATGAGAATCATCAAGTTGAATCATCGATTCGATTTTCTGCGATAATTATCAACTTGTTTCTCTCTTGGTAAGTTCTATACAACACCGATCATTGCAAAACTGTATCTATTTGGGTAAGGGCCGTGAAATACTCAGAGTATGAGGTGGAGCGAAGAAATATAGAAAAATTTTCTCACAGCTCATGCATTGAGAGACAGCGAGTTTTTCTAGCATCATCTACCAGATCGACGATATTGTATACAATGTAAAGAAATATCGTGTCGTTCTCTACCAAATTATATGCAATCGCCAACACTACTAACAAATTTACTCTTTTTCTGGGTTATTCTACTGTTTTTTGAGAGTGAGTAGAATCCTTCTCATTTTCGAGAAACTTTTCCTAAGCGTGAGTACTCGAAACTCAAACCATCAGTTATGATCAATGACCATTCACGCACATTGTTTTGAATCGATTTCGATGCTCAAAGTATATACAAACTTAAAACTTAATATAATACCGGTGAAAACTGAAATTTAAACAAAATTTTTTTTTGTTATGTCAGAATGATTTTTTCCGAATTCTTGGCAATTCGAAATTGATATACTGTTACTGATGATTTTGTTAATTACCATAAAAAAAACGTAAATGATTCTAATTTTACATTTCGTCTTCGACTCATCAGTGCATTAGCAGTTTATGTTGAACTGCTAACGCCACCTAACGATTCTACTTAAACTCAAGCACAGGTTAATGTTATTTGTAAAGTTAATTTTACCGAAATCACTAAACAGAAGTTAGACCATCAAAATCATCAAGGTAGCCATTTTGTTTCAGATTGAAACTGAGTGGCGGTGATAAATGTCACTATGTAAACAAATAAGTTTTTCAGAATGGAACGCTCCTAATTTTATGTTGTAATGCGTAATGTTAAAAACGATTATTTGTAATGTTTGGAGACTACACATAGTAAAATTTTACAGGAAGATCTATACACTGCATGAAGTTATCGATTGGAGTCGGGACTGGGAACGGTATCAAAGCATAATTATCTTCTGTGTAAATGAAATCATTGGATAAATAACATAATTTGAAACCTAATAAACAGTAAAACATCTCGGTAGTAGTTTGTATGGATGAATACCGAGAAACGGCGAAAATCTCGCTAATGCATCTTATGTACGACATCGAATATCTCCGGGCATTTCAATTGTTTTGCAGTTTGCGGAGATTATTACCGAGCATTCGGTTGTTCAAATTTGGCAAAGTTTTGCCAAAATTCGGGAAAAAAAGTGTGTAAGCGTTTCTGCTACTTATACTACGGTATTTCCATAATACTACATGGAATTACAAGTCCCCGGGGCCTAACTAAGTAAAAGTCGTTTTCTTTCCGTGAAAACTTTTTTATTCTTCAGTATAATATTTATCTAGAGCGATACATTTGGCCCATCGGTCTTCCATCATTTTGATGCTCTTTAAAAAAAGATTTGTCAAGGCCTTCTAAATAGGCTTCCGTTTCTGCAGTGACCTCAGCATTCGACGAAATTTTTTTTATTCTCGAGTTTTGGAAATAGATAATAGTCGCTGGGGTCAGGTCTGTAGAATACGAGGGATGGTGGACCAATCCGTACCTTTTATGCATGAATGAGCTGGTGTGTTTTTTTCCACAGCTTGATGAAAACTAGAACTCGTCTGACACGAACAGCTATTATTCAAATTGTCATGAAATTTGGTATTGGGCCATCTAGAGGCTTGTTCTCAACAAAAATGTACATGGTTTTAAAACTATTCTCGAATTTTCTGTAAGAGGCCCGGGGCTTTTCATTCCATGTAGTATCAATTATTAGATATGAAGTGAAGGTAAAGGTACAAATATGTTTGGTTTGTATGCCACTTGAAGAACATGTTTAATATACATCAAGCCACTGAACAAACAACGTCATATCTTTTCATCGCGTCAAAAATGTCGAATTTATTACCAGAATGTGATGATTTGCGGAAAGCATTGATATGTTTATCTTATTTAAAGAAAAGTGCTGCAGAGTCGCATCAAATTTTATTGAGGCATATGTTGATCATGCTCTATCAAAAGCAACAAGCAGAAAATGGTTTAAATGGTTTTGAGATAATGATTATGAAACAGCAAAAAACACTTGTGAAATATTGCTTCGAAGATACGAAATAAAATCGGTTTTGAATCGAGTTATTACTGGTAATGAAAAATGGAGATTGGCGCTGAAGCAGAATATCTAGGATAGACTTCTGACGCGAATTTTGTTTGTTTACTGTAGATTGTGTTTTCTAAGAATTAGAATTATAATTGAATACTGTAATGACCAAGTAAAACGAAGCATGCTTGGTTCTTCTAGGCAAATGGGCTTTCTCTTCATGTGTTTTTTATGCAAGATAGTTTAAGTTTCCCGTCTCTTCGGTAACATTTTTGCGGTTTTCATTACATAGTTGCAATCACATGTCATTTTTCCAATCTGCTTTCCCCATTAGATACTGATCAAATTTAAAAATGAACTTATTTTACGATTCCTGAACGGACAAAAATCATGGCTAACCAGATCGATTCTGCAAGAATTCAATGATCTGTGTTTGGTGAGGTCAGAAAGCTGCTACCCCACACGCCGTTTTCACCAGATTTGTCCCTTCCGATTATCATTTGTTTTCATCGATGAACCACGCATTGACTGAGCAACATTCCTACAAATAATTCAAAAAATGTCTGTTTCATTGGTTTTCTTTAAAAGACGAACATTTCTATTTGCGTGGTATCTACCAGTTGCCAGAAAGGTGGTCAAGATGTGTAGAAAGCAATAATCAATACTTCGAATAAGCTTCTTCAATTAACCCATTCAAAATCAACGTTTCGTTTTAACAAAAAAAACGCTAACTTTATACCGGATAACCTGATATTTGCACGTTAGGGTAGTCGAATAGTCGAAAATGAGATCGACCAGTGAACTTAGAAATGTGTAAAATAAATGACTATAATTTAAGACTCTAAGAACATGAAGGAGCTCTTATTCAGAATATACAATGTCAAAAGCTAGGGCATCCCATATTAGAGAATTTTATTCAAGCAAATTAGCTAGTTTAGCTATGATGATTTACAAAGCGGAGTAAGTATTAATAATGAGTCGTATCAAGATTTGCATTAATAACACAAATTTGTTTCCAAATAAGTATAGTGAACTTACCTCATCACATAATAAAAACGTTGAGATACTGTTTTAATTATCCTACACGACTACTTTAAGTGGCGTTAGAATACAATACACATAAACCTGTGGCTGTACGTTTTGTTCACTTATTCTATCCACAGCATAAATAATAACTAACAAAACACCATTGCTAGCCCGTTATGTGCCATTACACAATCCAGTTAGCCCAGTTCTGGCTAAGCTAATTTAAAATCAATCAACTTTTTTTTGACACTGCTTTTTATTAACATCTGTGATGATCGTTAATCTCGCATTGCGTGAGAAAATGTCGATTCTTTGAACAACTCGGTGCAACCCAACTTTTTCAGCTCTCGAGAAACTGTTCACTTTTCTACAGTCAATTTTTGTTGCTAACTGATATAACACTTAATATAATAAATAAATACCACCCTAGAACCAATTGAAGGTACACTTCCAATGAACTTCAATGTTTTATCGCAACTTTTCCCACAACTTTGTTCTTAATATACGAAGATACACACAAAACCACAAAACTATACACTTTCTCAGCTAACCACGATCCGGCTTTGTCCAGTCTTGGCGAAAGACTAAAATTAGTTGGGTTATAGAGATAAAACTGGTCTTCGGATGCCAATCTGAGGCTCTGATCGCGATGCAAGACGGAGAAATTTTCCTCCGTTGCGGATTGTCTTCTCTCAGTCATTTTCACCATCGGGAGTAGCGTGCGTTCCTCGCTTACACTACTCTGAGTTCGATGAAGTCACCGATGAGAGAGTCACACGGTTTTTTCGAACGCTCTTCTTCGTTCTTCGTTCAACAAATTAACCGTGTGAAGCTGCAGCATGTGTTCCGGAGGATCCGGTGCGGATGGGAGACAAACCAAAGCAGAAAATCGAATGTTGTTTTGATTGAATGAGAACATGAGAACAGAAGAGATGCCGTCGCAACGCTGCCGCCGCCGCCGCCGCCGCCGCCGTCGTTTTCCACGATTAGGAATGCCGATTCAAAAACAATCAAAACCGAAGGTCTCACGTGGGGGTTGGTTAGTTGCGTAAAGCGTATTTCACTTGACGGCTGCCGGTAGCAGCTGCGCGATGGTGTAATAGTAATTTGTTCTTTGGAAAACAGTATTATTTCTCACTGATCCATTCCGAGAGGGGAGAGAAAGAGAGAGATTGTCTCGTCTTAGAATTACTGTAAATTTAAAGCTGAGTTTCATGGATAATGAGCTGAGGGATCGCCAAAAGATTAACCTCAAGAGAATAGACGGATAAAATCGACGTGAACATTTCATACGGGCACATAAACCAATGAGAGATTCTCTTTGTTTACTTTCTCTTCTGTTAATAACACCTAAATTTTCACGTTCAGCTACCAAATTTGCATATAGAATGAAAGAAAATATCTCCAGCTTTGTAATAGTATCATACATGTAACGAGCAATTGCGTAATAACGCAGATATAATCGAAAGAGAAAGTAAACAAAGAGAATCTGTCAATTGTTTTAAGGCCCTTTTGAAATGTTCACGTCGAAATATTGTGTGAATAATCAGCTTTTCATATGCAAAGTTGAGTATAGAATTATTTTTTACTTCTTTATATTCCAATACGACCTATGGAATTTTCAATACGACCAAATATTATTTTAGATATACGATTCTCGGTCGACAAAAAGTGTTGGAACATAAGTAGTTTTAATATCTTTTCAATTTGAAATCTTTTCGACTCAAAACCAGTATCAGAAAAATAAATTTTATTATGATTAATTATGTCGAATTTCGGGAATACTATTAACTTTTTTCAGAGCATGAACTTAAGTTCTTTTCACAATCTTTTGAAATTTCTGCCAGTTGAAGTTTTGTGAATAAACTGCATCTGAACAAATTTTCCAGAATGTTTTTGAAGCCGTTCCACACTTTTCTTTTCTATGACATATGACAGTAAATACACGAAGCTACTTCGTACGTTACTTTCGAAAAGGTTTCTTTGCGAAAATTCCTTTTCAGGCATGTCAGGGGTTGAGTCGAAAAAGCCAAAAACGCTATTTACAAAATTTCAAACTTTTTGAAGAATCACTAAATGTTTTCTTAATGCAATACATAGTTTCGTTCTATTAAAAACTCATTACCTCGAATTAATTCAATGTGGATGGCGTTATTATTTGAGGTAACAGGATTCGCTATGAATGTTAGAGTGATTTTGTTGACTTTTAATTGCTAAAATCTGCCACCAAATCCATTTTTTTTTCATAGCAGTACTGAAATAATTCATGTCAGTCTGTGCACGTTTCATCACAATATGATTTTGAAAAATTAAACATAAGTAATTTATTGCTCTAAATTCTTTTTCAAAATAATTGATTATTCTTCGAAGCAAACCAATTCTTGTGTCAAAACATAGGCTGGGTTTTTGTCCTTACAGTTTTAATGCGTGATTTTAATTGGGGTTGGAACTGGGTTTGTATTTGATTCAACTCATTTAATTTAACCTGGCACATTTTGTTTGAATTTCGCTGATCGGTAATTTTTTGACGAAAGCTATCAGTAAATATAAGAAAAAATCATTATATTTTACTAAAATTCTGCAGGCTTTTACAGACCGATCAGTTTGTAAAGGCTCTAGTCAAGTAAGCATTTGAAATCGGTATGCCTGCATGAGAATTCATTGTTATAAAATATTTAGAGCATGGATTGGAGACAATTTTCACAAAATTCCAACCATTCAACTACCTTATTGACGAAGCTAAGGTGGTTCAATTGAATTTCATTTTATTTGATATTTGAAGCAATCGCTCCATTGAATAATTTCAAAAATAAAATCAGTGCAGTTTGAGACATTTATTTATTTTTATTTATTTAGGTATTTATTTATTTATTCAATCAACAGACAAATTTAAGTCCTAATGATTGTTTCTAAGAATATTTAAACATTTTTCTCTTATTCGGCTGCGGGAAAAATGAAAATCGAATCCCGTCGAAACACCGTTGAAGGTTCGTTGCAATCCAATGACGGCACCGTTGATTCCGTAGTTAGTACGACGTAGAGGCAATCAGAGGAGGTTGTTGTTGCGGAGAGCTCTGGAACGAACATTGATGTTGATTTGACTAAGAAGTGCTGGGCAATCGATATTGTTCTAATATGATCAGTATCTAACGGAAAAACAGATTGGAAAACCGACATGTGAACACAATGATGTAATGAAAACCGCGAAAATGTTACCGCAGAGACGGGACTCGAACCCGTAGCTAACTCCTAACCGGGGAAATTGTTTTACCAATTAAACTACCCTGCATATGAAAACACATGAAGAGAAAGTCCCATTGATTGGACGAAACTAAGCATGCTTCGCTCTACTTAGCCACTACGGTATTCACTTACAGTCCCGTATTTCGTAGAACAAAATCGTTGAAGGACAATAAAAGGTTTGTCTACCTTTACCATTGTGTTTGAGAGCACACAATCGTCACTGCTGCTACCACACACTAGTGGAGATCCATTAAATCGATGGATGAAACTATCGTGTGTTATCCCGTAGATAGCGAAATAGACAAAAACAAAAGTTTCAAATCAGTATCGTGCGGCAAAAGCAGATGGGTAGAGATAGACTCGTGATCATTGTATGTGTTTCTGTTGAATTTGTTTCCGTCGATACGGGACTGTAAGTGAATACCGTAGTGGCTAAGTAGAGCGAAGCATGGTTAGTTTCGTCCAATCAATTGGACTTTCTCTTCATGTGTTTTCATATGCAGGGTAGTTTAATTGGTAAAACAATTTCCCCGGTTAGGAGTTAGCTACGGGTTCGAGTCCCGTCTCTGCGGTAACATTTTCGCGGTTTTCATTACATCATTGTGTTCACATGTCGGTTTTCCAATCTGTTTCCCCGTTAGATACTGATCATATTAAAACTAGCTCAAGGCGGCTTTACGTCTTAACAAAGCCTAGAACAAAATCGTCGATATTGTTCGTCAAGACATCGGCAATCAGCATTGCACGGAACAGGTCACGACGCACTTGCAAAGTATCGAACCCGATAAGCATCCCACGGCTTTCGTAGCTCGGCAACTTATGAGGGTTGTTTCAGGGCAATTTGCGAAGAGCGAAACGAACGAAACGTCGTTGGATTGACTCAATTCTGAGAACATCGTTAACATAGTGAGGGTACCATATCACCGAGCAGTATTCGAGTGTTGAGCGAACAAGTGAGCAGTAGAGCGACTTCAAACAGTATATATCTGTGTAGCGCTTAGCAGTTCTCATAACAAATCCCAAACAACGAGAAGCCTTCGTAACTATGTAACCAATATGCTGCTTGTAATTCATTTGTTCGTCTAAATAAACTCCAAGATCCTTGACACAAGTGACTCTTTCTATCGGTGCATCATGGAGGCAATAATCAAACCGCAAAGGGTCTTTCGTACGAGTGAATGTGTGATAGAGCATTAGCTAATGTTTAAAGTCATTCGGTTGATCTCGCACCACCTTGAAAAAATGGTCAGTGGACGCTGAAGGTATTAAGCATCCTCTGCACTCTTGATTATTTGGTATAACTTTAAGTCATCAGCAAAAGATAGTCGTGGGCCTTCCAATGAGTAATTTACATCGTTGAAATAAAGGAGGAAAATCAGTGGACCGAGATGGTTTCCTTGAGGTATTCCGGAAAAAAGCAAAGAACTCCTGCAATAGACTGTCGTTGATTTTAACCACCAGCCGTCGATTGCAGAGATACGATTGCATCCATCGAAGAATACTGGACAGCCTATCCAGTTTGGCGATCGTGAAAGCGTGATTGATTTTATCAAAAGCTGCGGAGAGATCCGTGTAAATAGCATCCGTTTGGAAGCCATTACACATAGCATCCATTATGTACGTCGTAAAAGATAAGAGATTAGTAGCAGTGGAGCATTTCGGCATGAATCCGTGTTGAGTTTCCGCGATGTATTGTTCACAATGGTCGAAAATTGGCTTAAGAACTACTAGAATTACTAGGGAATTGCTTTGCCGAGCAGTAAATGGTTCTTTAAATGTATAAACGGTTACTGTTCCGTTTCACGGGGTACTGATAAATAGTGTTTAAAGCAAAAAATCACAAATAAACTAAAAAGGCAACTCAAATTTATAAGACTTCAAACAAAATAACCGAAATTTGAAAAAGTTTCAAGTGAATTTCATTATCATCATTTTCTATATTGCTTGCGCGCTGCTGTTTCGTATAGTGCTGATGAGAGAAATGCACAGTGGGTTCGGTGTCGTTATATCGTAATCAAAATTTTCATGTTAAAAATTACACGAATTTATGAATTGGATTTTTTAAATAACAACGAGTTGAATACAATTAAATAGGTATTATAAGAAATAGATAACTAACGTTTATAACGCTAGTAATGTTGAAAACAAGCCAAGTATAACGATGGGCTGGAAAGTTCGTATCGTTTCTATGAGAGGGCGCCACTAGAATTAAATCCATACCATTTTCAGTTAGTACCAACCTTCAAAAGATACGTGTATAAATTTGACAGCTGTCTGATTATTAGTTTGTGAGATATTGCATTTTGAGTGAAGCTACATTTGTTATTGTGAAAAAAATGGAAAAAAGGAATTTCGTGTGTTGATGAAACACTACTTTTTGATGAAAAAAAGTGCCGCCGATACCAAAAAATGGCTTGATGAGTGTTATCCAGACTCTGCACCGGGCGAAGCAACAATTCGTAAGTGGTTTGCAAAATTTCGTACTGGTCATATGAGCACCGAAGACGATGAACGCAGTGGACGTCCAAAAGAGGCTGTTACCGATGAAAACGTGAAAAAAATCCACAAAATGATTTTCAATGACCGTAAAGTGAAGTTGATCGAGATAGCTGACACCCTAAAGATATCAAAGGAACGTGTTGGACATATTATTCACGAATATTTGGATATGAGAAAGCTTTGTGCAAAATGGGTGCCGCGTGAGCTCACAATCGATCAAAAACAACAACGAAAAACCATGCTGAAATTGAACGAATTGGGCTTCGAATTGCTCCCTCATCCACCGTATTCTCCAGATTTGGCCCCCAGTGACATTTTCCTGTTCTCAGACCTCAAGAGAATGCTCGCTGGTAAAAAATTTAGAAGCAATGAAGAGGTAATCGCTGAAACTGAGGCCTATTTGAGGCAAAGGACAAATCGTACTACAAAAAAGGTATCGAAAAGTTGGACGATCGCTATAATCGCTATATCGCCTCTGATGGCAATTATGTTGAATAATAAAAACGAATTTTGGCAAAAAAATGTGTGTTTCTATTAAACGATACGAACTTTTCAGCCGAACTGTTATATGAAGTATATAACGTTCAAATAACCTGGTATCATACTCACAAATTAAAAAAATATAAGCTCATGGAAAATGTATTTATTTGGTCAATTTTCGTTGTCTAGCGAATATGCAGTAATTTCTTATTTAAACAGAGTTTCACTCGATAATGAACTTTGACTGTGCTTTCTCATGCGATAAGTTACTATTTAGTACAAGTAGAGTTACCGAAAATACTTGAATATTTTCTTGTTCATTCTTTAGAACGAAAATCTGTTCTTGCTACTTAATTACACACATTGTTAGCAAATTAGTCAATTCACATACATATAACCTCATGTTAGGCAATTAGAAATAATAATGGTTCATAGTTCTAGTGTAATAGTAATCAATATCAACAAAGATTGAACTAAAATATATCTAAATTATCAAATGTTCACAAATCCATTACGAATCAATAAATCTCCTTTAACAAGTCAACAAAACGTGTGGTGAGCCCACTGCGCTCAATCACTGAAAATGTTCCTGGTTTCTATGTGTCGGTTTTGCCTGTTATGCTTTGTGCGACGATTCGTTCAACTCATGCTATTCTCATGTGACTGGTATTCTTAGCAATATTACTGTAGTATTCTTGAAAAAAAAACTGCTCATTTAATAGAAACAGGGAATTTTTTTTGGGTGTAAACTAGCGTAGACTAAAAACCGGAATAGATTCGAGCCCAAAATTAGAAGTTTTTTTTTAGTTTTTTGCAGTATCGGTCAAAGTGTCAAATTGAAATTTTAGGCTCACTTTCCCCCGTGGTCCCAGATTACCTTTCAATTTAGCCTATTATTTGTGAAAATCGGTTTGGCGGAGTGCGAATACGGTGGAGAAGGCGAATGAACCATGAACTGCACCAGTTGCTGGGAGTACCAACCCTCGTCCAAACGACCAAGGTCAGGCGGTTACGGTGGGCCGGGCATTTTGTTAGAATGTCGGAGAACAACCCGCTTAAAATGATCCTCGATAATGATCCGACCGGTATAAGAAGAAGAAGCGCGCAGCGGGCAAGATGGATCGATCAAATTGACCCTTCGCAGCTACCGAGGCTGGCGGCGAACAGCCATGAACCGAGTTGAATGGAGACGCCTCCTGTATACAGCAGAGACCCGCGTGGTCTACGACTGAAAGAGTAAGAGTAAGAGTTTTGAAAATCGGTTGAGCAATATGGAGACCTCTAAAGAAATTTAATGTCTATGGCTTGAAACTTACATGACCTATACAATTCCAAATATGAGCATGGAACAGGTTTGAGTCCATTTTAGAAGAATTTTTAGATATTTTACATTATTGCTCTAAACGACGGCTATCACATTGTAATTCCGGAAGCGGATGTCCGGACAAAATTCAAAAATCAAATTATCTCGTTAGTCGCATGAAAAACTGAGCACGCACTGTTTCGTTGTTTATCGCACCGAAAATCGCTTGTCACTATGCAACGCGTCGTGTTTACTCTAGAATACATGTTAATTGTTCGTTGGGAACAAATGAACGAAATTCAGATCCTTTAATGATCGCATCGCGTCGCGTGTCGCGCCCATTCTGGCTTCATTCTACACAGATGAAAATATTTCGTGAATTTATATAAATTTTCATGTTCATATTTGGAGCACGCAATTGAACGGAAAGTTACTCTATAGTTCTTCATTTTTCAATATGCTTTGAAAGCAAAACTAAGGATTTTTGGAAATGTACAGTCTTGTTTATTGAAAAATCAATGCATTGCAATTCGATTTTACATCGATCATGGTTTTAAATAAGGTTCTCGAATGAATTGATGTCTATTTCATAGTACTATCGATTCACATGTTGTGTAAATTTCATTTTTTTCGGTGTATTTGTAATGGTTCGTTTGCAGTTCCACTTCAAAGACAATGTTGACAGGCGGATTTTGTCCGTTATTTAAAAAACTACAAGGATCAGCCCCATGTGGTTGTTCGACCCATTGATGTGGAACAAGGCAACCAAAATTTCTAATGATCGACAACCAAACAGTTAAATCAATCGTCACACTTTTGAATCCGCTATTGCACGAGAGTCTGCCAACACCGAAAGTTGTTTGTTTTATAGCCGACGAAATTACACCAATATCCCAAATGTATGCAATTATATCTTTGTACATACTTGCGATACGGATTTTAATATTAAAGCTTCTCTTCGTAGAGCTTGTGTTCAAGTTTTGATTGCAAACAGTGATTTTTATAGCGTTAAGTTTCTCTACCATTCTGCGATTTCGGTTGAAGCGTTAAACTTCTTCTCATTATGAATCGAGTTCATCTTATATAAATTATTAATTAATCTTACACACTCAACATTTACCCTGGGGTAGTTGTCAATTTCTTAGGCGAAACGACATAACATGGAATTTCATCCGAGCTTGCATGACACAAAATCAGAGCATACCAATTAAAGCTTCAAATCGTTTTATGGCACTTTTTGTCTTGCTGTCTAGCAACAACCTACCTCTAGCATGCTACGCGTAGGACTGAAACGTTAGCTATAATTTCGGTTCTATTTATAGATTCGCGTGCTTCCTACAGCTTCGCTTTTGCATCTATTGACCAATCAGAGCGATTCTTTTCCTTTGATATATCGCTTACTCCTTCAAAACCGTCGTCTATGGCAGGGAAATCCGATATGCCGGAGATTTTTATCAGATAAAATAGGACACTGCTCGCTACTAATCGAAATTTCAATCATTTATAATTGAAAATACGTGGCTTGATACATTCAAATCGAATCTTAGAAATATTTCCAATCAAATAATGAAATAATATTATTAATGGATACAAAATATACTGAGCTGTAAGTGTTTAAAATCTAACCACATTTCTACGTGTATTTTTCCTTGAGTGCACCCCTATATAAAAAATAAAGATGTGTTTCACTTCAAAAATCCTGGACATTTTGACGAGCTTCCAATTTGTTTCCACCAGCGATTGTCCACTGTGCGATATAGTGGTTGTAAAGAGCCAAAAACCCCCTTTATCAATCAAATGAAGCTTTTCTCATGTATGTGCATCATTACAGTTAGTTAGGTAATTGTATGCAACTATTTTATGAGGAAAAAATGTGTACATACTGTATATAGAGGCAATAGTGCACGTGATGAATGCGAAATATTTCAAATGTCACGCTTTTCGGATTTCATGTGGTCAACAAAAATCACCTTCGTTATGCTAATTCATTTAATCGAAGAAGTTGCCAATACATATTACTTCATGCAAGTTGGCGTATTATTTACTGTCCACAAAAAAAAATAACTCCCGCAGAGCAACCTTACAATGGGATAGGTGTGGGTCTCCGAAAAACTTTCCCTTTCGAAACATAATAACATTGATCGAACGGGCAGCGAAAAGACACTCTCGAGCAGGTCATCAAAATTCCTACCCATCTTATCTGTCAATAAATAAATAAATGGTCAAGTGGTTTCGGTCGGATGCTGGAACTGTGGCTGTCCCTCCTTCTGACCGGGCGACGATGTTTTCTGCATTTGCTTAATTATATAGTGTTTAACACAAAGGATTGTTCAAATAATATTTCAGCGAACACCCAACCGGCCAATGTGTCAAAAAAGAAGTGATGAACAATTTTTATTAACATGAAGTATTTTGCACTTATTTAAAACATTTGCCATGCGGGTTGTAGTTTCACTTTCTTCCTAGTGCTCGAATAGTGATAGTTCACTGACCGAATTAATCAAACAAATTAGCGAGCGAAAATTATCATAATGTGTTTTCTTTGAATATTAAAGTACATGTTTAACTCATGGTCTTTGCCAAAGATAAATAGTTCCGCTGCTGAATAAACAACTCTCAATGTGTCAATTTAATGTAGCGAGCCGAGTCTGAAAATAAAAAACAACCACCGTCGTACCACGTACAGGACGGGTTTTCGTGCAGGATATCTGTCTAGTAAGAGGTTATATGAAGAGCAAAATCAATGTTGGTTTAGTTAAAAAGTATGATGAAATTCAGTCAGCTCTTCGAACTTTTAAGTTCAATTGTGTACATGTACTAAAAAATAAACCCCATTTAGGTAAAAAGTTCCCCAACAGTACCCATCGCTTCAATGTTTTTTTTTTGCGGGTAATTAACTTTATCGTACAATGAAAATGTAAAAAAAACATTCTTAAATTAGACCAATCTGCCGGCCATTGACCGACTAACCTTCTACGGGATGCTGTGCGGTCAGCAATGCGATGACGATCCGCAGTTTCACATTTTATGCGACGCGAACAGAGTTGTCCATCCATATTTATTGCGACCTGGGGTCCGAAACCGGGACCAAACATCGACCCGAACGCGGAAGGCGTTTTATGCTACAGCTCCAAATGAATGCGAAGAAAGCAAAAGGTGAAATGCGAAAGACGTTTTCATTTAATTCGCGAATGAATGACACCGGCGATTTGACACACCGGCGACGGACTCCGGGGAGGCGACTCATTCCAGCAATTCCGCAGTCGTAGATCGGCTTTCGAAAAAAAAGGATTGTTGATAAATGACCTGTCCGGAGAGGAACCACAACGAATAGCCATGCAGTGGAGGTGTGGTTCTCCTTTGACTGCGGAAAAAATTGCACCGAAAACAAAACAACACTTTCGCCCTTTTTGGTAAGCACAAGCGTCGGTTTCGGACCCCTCGGGGCAAATATTTCTCTCGATGGAGCCAAATTTTGTTTTATGTAGTGCCTTAATTGCTTTCGGGATTGTAGTTTGCCAGCGATAAAGACCGATTATGAGTTCGCAGCCGCAGTTGTTTTGCTGGCGAGCGGTGGTCATGTGACGGGATATGAATTGCGACAGCGGCCGGAAAAAGTTGCCTAACCACGAGTCACTTTTGTGCACGGGGCAATCGAATCTTTCCATCCTGACAGGACAGCATCACAGCCCGACATGGAATGAGCGTGGTGATAATTATTTAGCAGCGAAAGTTTGGCCCTTCCCCTTCATGAATAAATTTGGTATTGCGTGTGTTCCGATATTTTCGAGCTTGCAATTTTCGGCTGTAATTAGTGAAAACATCACCATACTATTGCACTAAAGCTGAGCTAAGTCAATCCTAAAGAAGCATGAAAACAAATCAGCAGAGGCTGCTGTAGAATACCGATCAACTTTTGACTGCACATCCCAAATATTTGACTACGTTCAGCAATGCATCAAACACTCCACATTGCAATTGAATAATCTTTATTTACAAACAATACTTTCACTCTCTCCGACTACGAATATAAATAAATACTATAAAATCGACTTCGAAGAAACGTACACTATTCAACGCATGAGCTGAAAAGTCACTGTTGACCAAAAACGGGAACGTGTTGATGATTCTGAGCTGTGTTTGCCCATGTTTAAACGTGACAAACCGAAATTTTAGCGTCGATATGTGACAATGGATGAAACATGGATTCATCACCTCACTCCGGAATCAAAACGATCGGACAGCAACTGGTGAACCTCGTCCAAAGCACAAAAATCGACTGTAAAGGTTATGGCCTCGGTATTTTGGGATGTGTGTGGCGTAATATTTATCACAGAGGTGGAAATAAGCCCATTTTGCGCACGAAATTGTGAATCCAGATTTCCGATTGTGAATCAAAAAACCGAACACTGTGAATTAAGAAATTGGGCGACAAAACTAAAATTGAAATTATTTTCTAAATTGTGGAAACTGTGTATTACACAGAGTACCAGCAGATCTTATGCATGTTGCGCTTAGATGAATTTGTTCTCTTTCTTAGAAGACAACCAAGCGCAAGCGAAGAACTTTAGCTGCTCTCTCAAAAACTCTTTCGCGCATTTATGTACCGCGGCAGAAATGGATGTACAACGTTTCGTACGGTCTCAGCGCATTTAGCCAAGAACGAGGTTCGAGTGACTTAACTCTCCACTAAGTCCCCGATAACAATATAACATTTATACAATTTTGTAAGAATATTAAACCCTATATTTTCGGCAGTTGTGTTTTCTGAGACTTGTTTAATTATTTTCCTTGGCGTACGGCGCAATTGTTAATGATCAGGATTTCAAAAATGGGGAACTCAACACCACCTTAAAATTTATTTAAAATTGTTTGCGTGGTCATACATAAAAACCATTCGAATATGATCTAGAATTAAATATAGAATTAAATAGGTAAAAGATCCTGCAGTAGAATTCTCGAACTGTTAACTTCGAAGATACTCTTGAATCAGGGCGGGAAAAATCAAGATCGCTGATCGCTTGTGATCTTTCCCAATAAAGATCAATCCTGATCTATTTTTTTTAAGAACAATTGATTTGTTCTTTGAATCACTTTGACCAAAATCAATACTGATCTTCCGTCACACAAAATCGGTAGTGATTTTGGGCTACTATTATCAGTGATTCCTGTAAGATCAAACCACTGGACGATTTGATCAGCTTTGAACATTGTGGAAGAAAATATGAGCAAGATTGATCCATATCCGAGAAAATTGAACGGTAATCAGTTTTGTCGTTTACGTCACGTATACCATTATATCACCAGAATCGTAAGTGACAGCCATTTGAACTTTAAACCTGTTTAATGAACACAGAGTAGCATTTAAACGAGCCTAACTTTGTTGAAATGTTATTTCCGAATAAGACAGTGATACTGATATCGATGAAGACATTTTTAAATTCCAAGTAAAACCAAAATTTATCCTATCGAAAATCATTCGTTTCAAAATTCATTGTAACATCTTGTTTATTTTATTTTGTTCATTTTAGTTTATTTTGGGAGCAGGGAAAAGCCCGATGGAGATGAAATTTGGCAATCTCACTCTCCAGCAGGCGTAAAACCTCTTCATCTTTCGTATCAACAGATTACAATGATCCAACAGATACAATAAGGCTTAACACTAACAACAAAGACTAATAATTAAAACTAAACCTATAACCCTATATCTAGTAGATGACACCAAGCACTACAAGGCAGCAATAGTGTTCTTGCTTAAACTGGCGGAGAGAGAAGAGAAAAATGGATAGGTAAATGGATGATGAAGGTAGGTGGAAGGGGTGGAAAGTAAGCGTGGGCGAACAATGGGGTTAGAATCGGCATGTAGATCTAATTCACGATCGAAAAGATGGTGGAAGACGGAGAGAAAAACGGGGTTAGAATCGGCAAGTAGTAATTAGTGATCGAAAAGATGGTGGAAGATGGAGGAAAGAAGGAAGTGCGAACGGGTTAGCATTTGCAAGCGAATCTGATTAGTTTCCAATAGAAATGAAAAAGACGAAGAAACTGTGAGGGGAAGCGAAAGGGTACAAAAAATATGTGATATGAAAAGATAATACTGACTATTTTTATTTACTGTGAATCAAAAAAATTACTTATTTCCACCCCTGATTTATCGACTATCTTGAGAAAGAAAATTCCATTAACAGTGAATATTAAATAGCGTTATTGGAGCGTTTGAAGGCTGAAATTACAAAGAAACGCAAATTGGCAAAAAAATTGTTTCATTAAGACAACGCACCGTGTTACAAGTCAATCAAAACAATGGCAAAACTACATGAATTGATTTTCGAATTGCTCCCACATCCACAGTAATCGCCAGATTTCGCTCCCAGCGACTACTGGCTGTTCGCAGGCCGGAAAAAAATGCTCGCCAGTAAGAAATTTCGCCCGAAAAGGCAAAAGGTAAATAAGTCTAATGAAAGTAATGTTAGAGTAGCGCTGGAATGATTGCGTTGCTCTTGATGGATATTGCGTTGATGAATGAAGTTCAATTTGAACCTAAAAATCGTGTTCTCTTTGTTGAGCAGGGGACTGTTCAGCTCATGTGTTATAGTGTATTAAGTGTAGAAATAAATGTCGACATATTAAATTGTATCATAAACAATGTATGGTTGCAATGTATGTATGGTTATGTATGGTTCAATCAACAACTGAAACAAGAAACTAAAAAAAAACACTATCCAAAATTATCTAGACCTCTTCAACCAACTCAAAAAAGGCAGTTCGTGCTCGCATCTCACACGACACAGTCGAAAATCATTTACGGTCGCAAATCATATACGGTCGAAACAACAGAAACAAAGACAATACAGTACAGTAAACAATAGAGTGTACGGAATGGTCAAATACGATTTAACAAAGCCGGAATCTTGGCCTACAAGACCAAATTCAATTTGTATAGATTTGAAGCGTTGCAAAGTTAGACCAGCAGCAAATGAAATTGAAATCTTACTTAAAGAACGAATGCATCTAGACGCTAATAATGTAAGTGAGATTCAATTTAACAAAGCGTCTAACTGTGTGTACATTATGTTTAAACGTGAAAGAGATGCAATTGCATTCGCTTCGGTTAACAACGAGGTGCACAGTGTTGAGTGTGATAAAATTAAATACAAAATTCCTGTGCACATGGTGGACAATGCCATAGAAGTATGGGTGCATGACCTCCCCCCGCAGGTCACCGATCAGTACGTTCGGGAGAACTTGTCGCGGTACGGTGAAATCCTTTCCATCGAAAGGAAAGTATTGCGGAATTTTTCCCCGGTATCCGGAATGGCGTGCGAGTGGTACGTATGCATCTACGTAAGGCAATTCCATCTTACATCATTTGTGGTCAAGGTGGGACACATCCGTGTAAAACGCTGATTACCTATGAAAATCAGCTGGTTACATGCGAGTTTTGTGAACAACCTGCACACTACGGTAAACCTTGCACCGAAACTGCGAAAAGGACATCTTCAACCAAAGACAAGGTCAACCGTTCAACAATGGAAACTAGTGAGCGCAGTACTCCTGTTTCACCATCAGCAACTGCAACCAATGTACAACAAGGCGCATCTACAGCAACTAGCAACGAGCTCAAGACTGCGAAAATCAAGGAAAACGAAAAGAAGACGGAAATCAACAACAAAACTTCGGTCACGTAAAGCTTGTACGCAAATAGGCCTGAATAAAAAAATACCTTCTAAAAAAAACTTAAAAAAGGCATTAATACAGTACAGGAAGAGTTTGATCTCATAATTGAAAATGAAATAAAAACATTTTTAACGACTTCTTCAACAACACAACAACTAAATCAAAAAACAACAATTTCCCAAATTAAACGTGTCTCGGCGGGCATGTAGGAAAGAATAGTATCTGCAATGAACCTGCACGTCTCAGAAGAACCTGGACCTGACGGAATACCACCTTAAATCTTGTGAAGATCCTACTCGACCCCCAAAAAACAACTTTTCAACATATCGCTAAAAATATATATTTATTCCAACATTTTCTATTCAGAAGTTTAATTTGATATTCTGAACTACCGTGCAAATAGTCCGTATCTCGGACATACTCAAATTATTCGAAAAAATTGTAAATGAGCTCTTCAAATAGCTAATGAATGAACAGCATGATCGCCTTCAAAGGCCGCTAAAATTTGTAACTGAACTAAAATCGATGCTCTTTTTACTTACTTTAGCGAAGTGTTCAATCGTTACGAACCAATACACCGAAACCTTAATTTACGAACTAAACGGGTGTTCGTAATTGGATGTAATTCGAAAAAAAAGATTTATATAATGAATGTGAAAACCCCCAATCATATGGCTATTTTCGGAACGGATGTGATAATCGGGTGCAAGAAAATGATTTTTGAAATCGTTTCAAAATCCAAGATGGCGATTCCCGGTTCATTGATATTCCTTAAAAACCCTTACAATATGGTTTTGTTTTGTTTCGATTATAGAGGTTTTAACCTTGAGGTCATTCGCCTCTTCGGATCAGAAAAACTTTCCTACCCTATGTGGGGGGTTTGGGAATCGAACCCAGGCGGGCTGCGTGAAAGGCATGGACTTACCCATCACACTGTACCCGTCCCCCCATATGGGTATTTTCAGAATGGGTTTGGTTAGTAGATGTCGGAAAACTATGTATACAGGCGTGATTTTTTATGCGGTTTCTTTTTACGCGGATTTCCGAAATTACGCGGTTTTTTCGCGGATTTTTAAGGTAACGCGGTTTTCTAGTTTTGTCCTAGAAATGCATGAATCGTCAAGATCTGGTGTTATCCCGAATTTTTTTTAAACCAACTCTGACAAATTTTCGATTTTTTTTTCAAAAATAATGTTCAGATTACACCAGATCTCGACGTTTCATGCATTTCTAAGACATTCGGCATCAAACAAAATTTTTGTTCCATTTTGTATTTTTTTCTATGCGGATTTTCGAAGTTACGCGGTATCAAATTCAAAGTACCAGTCGATTGAAGAAAAATTATTTTTAAAATTGCACAAGTTCTAGATGTTTCAAGCATTTCTAAGATAGTTGGCATCAAAAAAATTGTTTTTTTAATTTTTGATTTTTTTTTATTTCCGAAGTTACGCGATTTACTGTACGTTTTTTACACGGTACGTATCTCCCGTGTACTACATAGTACATATGTAAAATTTAACTTGAAATATTGCAACTTAGTATGGAATCCATATATTACCACTCACCTAGAACGCATTGAACCGATTCAGAAACATTTTTTATACACATTGAATAAAAAACATGAAGCACGTTGTTGTTCACCAGTAAACAAACTTTTAAACAGCTTACTATGTCTATTTAAAGGCTTTGATGTGCAAAAAATATCATTTTTGCGACAATTACCGATGTAACGAATATATACTGAAATTAGATCTGATACACAATTAACCTTATCATTGCGAATGTCACAAGGACAAGGATATTTGAAAACAACATATCTCTCATGCAGACGAGTAATTGAACCACAGTATGAAAGCTCTTTCGAAGTAGTATCGTATGTAAATAGTGTCATCTTCATCTTTCGATGATAAACAAGTTAGAATGAAAATGACTCTTTCGTCATACTGAAATGAGAGAGGCATAGAATATTCGAGAAAGTGGTATAGTTTTTAATTACTTTGTATAACGTGAAAAACTCAAAGAGATCAAAAATACATAAGTTTTCTTACAAGAATTGGTTTTAGGAGACTCTTCAGAATATACTTTATATCATGAATTCTATCTTCCGCACAACTAGGGGCTGGGGTCCACTAGGAGATTGATAGTACCTACTATCTTTCTCCAGACAGTGCCAGCCTAGATGCCGTGTGGAATCCGGCGGCAAAAAATGAGCCAAGAATCGATCCACTGGGTTTCTGCTTCCATGTCGTAAAAGGCGACAATTGCAGGAGTTCCTTTTCCCTTTCAGTTATTAGATATTTTCAATGTTTCACTTCTGATTACACTATTTTACTAAATTATCTCTTCATTCAACCTATCAATTTCCGTCTAGCTTCGGAGAAAAGTTTTATTTGGAATGTTTTCTTCTTCCATGTTTTTGATTGTCTTTCAGGATTATGAATTGAATGATTAAAATCAACTAATGCGCAAATACAAAGTTGATAACAGAGATAACATATATCGGTATATTGAATACATAGTAAAAAACAGTTGATATTAATATTTTAAACAATAAACTGAAATTTTTCTCGGTAGCCGGCTGTCCAGATCAACCAATATAACCAATTAATAATTTTAATAAATAATTGTGATAATAAAGAGGAAATAAAAAAGAATCAAGACGCGCGTGAAATCTGTTGACCTTTATTTGGTGATTTAAAATGATTTTATAACAATTGTTTAGAATATGTCAATGCAATGAATCAACTATTTTGTCTAAATCCTATTCACTCGTTTGTTTTGTATCACGTAATTTCATTTATAAAAAAGGCGGATGGGTAATGTCAGACATAACTGGATGTCGTGAATACGAAAAAACTGGCACGCTTCCATCACTTTTCCGAATATCAGTTAGTTGATTGATTGTATGAATTGTGCAAGCTTTCCCCTTTTTCACTAATAGAGTTTGAAGCGATACACCTACATTAAAGTACAGATTAGTTACATTAAACAGCTACTATTCTACAGCTATATATTCTAAACTTGAAATAATTCCTTTTTAATTTGCCAATATAGGAGGCTAGGTACGACAAATTTGTAGTTTCTTTTTATTGAAGCTATGAAGTTCGAAGATATCTGATTCTTCTCGAAATTTCAATTCGAAACAATTGCAATGGCCTGGTCTGAAATGTATCGACGATCTTCGGTATGCAAGTCATTTTAATAATAATAATGATACTAATAATAATAATAATAATAATAATAATAATAATAATAATAATAATAATAATAATAATAATAATAATAATAATAATATTAATACAGATTAATCTGTGCATATATGTATGTATAAATAAAATACAGATTAACCTGCATATATGGCAACACTGTATCGCATGGCATATTTTCACACGATCCCATACTAGTATAAAGATGTGTTCAACATCATCACATTCGCTTTCGCATTGCCGTTCGTAATTGAATGTGTTAGTGACGGTGCAAATTAATTTAGCTTCCATCTTGATGAATCTTTTGGTAGGAAGTATTGAGATCTGATATGGTTCTCGTGTGTGTCTTATTTCAGCAATGGGCCTTGCTGGACTTTTTGGCTGCTTTTCTACCGATTTTCGGTGTCATTGTGCTGACGGTGTCTCGTGCATTCAGATCGGGAAACAGTGAGGCGACAGGTCCTCGATGTTGCTCTCGTGTGTCTTGTTTCGGGAACAGTTGCTCAGCAGATGGTAGGAAAAATGAACCACTCAACTTTTATATGAATGCTCTTGTATAGATTCAGACATCTCGCGTTCTGATTGGCTGGTGCTTTCATGGGCTAAATCAAACAGGTTTTTCAATAGTGTACTATTGAAAATCTTCAATGTTGTTGCAATACACTTTCAAGTTAAAATTTTTCGATTCTATTAGTAGTTAGATTATATAAATCCTTCTACAGATCACTGAGCAATGAGCTTTCAAAATACGAGAAAGGCAAACGCGCCTTATGAATTATCTTCTTTGATACTCGTTTATACCAAACATTTCAGAAAAGTTTAATTTTGAACTATTTGAGAATATGTCACACAACTGAAAATTTTATTATAAAATTGTGATCGTATTTCCGATGGCGTGTAGCAAGAATTATGTTGATTCATTAGACATAACATGAGATATTCACGATCAAAAACTTATCACACTCTCAGAGGGTAAATTTTGAAAAGGCGCCCCATAATAAAGTAAGTCGTATTCACGACAAAAAGGCGGGTGGATAATGTCAGCGACATAACTGGATGTCGTGATTACGAAAACAACTGACATGTTCCTTAACACTTCCGAATATCAATTGTATGAATTATGCACGCATTCTCCTTTTTCACGTTTTTCGCAAAAACAAAGAAAGCTTCACTTGATCTCGATTACTGTGAATTTCACACAGCGAAAAGTGCACAAATCTAAGCAAACTGTTCTTGATTTGCAGTAAACTGAGGATATTTCTCTACGATTTGCAAACAACAAATCCTAATAGATCTTTAGAAAACTTTTAGAGCCATTAGAACGGCTGATCTTGTGCAATGCTCTCCACCGTTGTTTTTTTTCCCAATGCTAATGACTGAAAGTCGATTATTTCATTTCTGATTTGCATATTTTATTGAAAGAAACTATCAATATTCTGTAGGGATTCGTTTCCAGCGTAATTCTCTACGACATTAAATTCTGGAACATTTTTCGCAAAAAAGGCTTCACTTGATCTCGATTACTGTGAATTTCACACAGCGAAAAGTGCACAAATCTAAGCAAACTGTTCTTGGTTTGCCGTAAACTGAGGATATTTCCCTACGATTTGCGAACAACAAATCCTAATAGTTCTTTAAAAAACTTTTAGAGCCATTAGAACGGCTGATATTGTGCAATGCTCTCCACCGTTGTTTTTTTTTCCCAATGCTAATAACTGGCAGCTGTGACGTAATCGCTCTTGTCGAAAGCGTGCAGACGACACAAAACACATCTGCTCGCAGGGGCGATAGAATCCAAACTGATTGAATTTTTGCATTGCATAAATATCTGTTTATTAATCTTATTTTTGTGTATTACATCAACATTTTACAGTACAAGTGTTTTGACCCTTTGGCCTTTCATCTTTGTTGTTCATACGATTCGTTATTAATAATAGGTGTTTTAGTTACTCTTGTTTTACATACTAATGTTTAATCATAATATTTATTTTAATTATTTATAAAATGTCTACCTACTTATAACTATCCCTAACCTAATACGTACAAATTTTGAATTATTTGTATTTCAGAGATTGAGCACCTCTCTTCAAATTTCGTGCAGTATTGTTCGAATTTTTGTTCTAGTATATCCAGTGAGGCCATCTCATGTACTTCACTAGTCCTTGTCCAAGGGGGTAGATTTAGAATCATCTTTAAGATCTTACTTTGAATGCGTTGAAGCCTAAGTTTGTGTGTTCGTGCACAACCCCGCCAAACAGGGACTGCGTATTCAATTGCGGGGTAGATGATTTGTTTATAGACAGCCATCTGATTCTTCAGGCATAGTTTAGATGTTCTACAAATCAGCGGATACAGAGACCTAATGAGTATGCTGCATTTTTGAACGATTTTGTCAACATGTGACCCGAATATCAGATGTCTGTCAAAGGTGAGTCCTAGATAGATAACTTCATCGGACCATTGAATGACCTCATCACCGAATCGTATTCTGCATTCGTCTGATGGAACAAGTTTTGGAGATCTTGAATGTGGAAACAAGATGACCTGAGTTTTTGCTGCATTGATCACAATTTTCCAGCTTGTAAAATATTCTGTTAAAGCGTCCAGACCTGTCTGTAGTTTATTTTTCAGAGCATTAATGACACGACCTTTGTAAAGAATGGCAGTATCATCAGCAAATTGTGACAGAACACCACCACCTGGAAGAGGTGGGATGTCTGATGTGAAAATGTTGTATAGAATGGGACCTAGGATACTTCCCTGGGGTACACCAGCAGGAATAGTAAATCTTTCTGAAAGTGCATTATTCAGAGAAACCTGGAATGCTCTATCTGCAAGATAATTTTTGATAATTTTAATAAGATACATGGGAAAATTATACCGATGCAGTTTAAACACCAGTCCATCGTGCCACACATTATCGAATGCCTTTTCAATATCCAATATTGCCATGGCAGTCGTTTTGGACACTGATTTGTTTTGCTGGATGACGTTGTTAACCCTTGTGAGTTGGTGGATGGTGGATCTTCCTTTCCGGAACCCAAACTGTTCTTCCAGAAATATATCCTGTTCATCTGCGAAAGCAAGAATTCGCCTTTGTATTGACTTTTCAAACAGCTTGGATAGGGCAGAGAGTAAGCTGATGGGCCGATAGCTCTTGGAAAAGGAAGGATCTTTCCCCGGTTTCAAAACTGGGATAACTTTAGCTAATTTCCACATTGAAGGGAAGTAACCAAGCTCCCAGCACCTGTTAAAAATTTTAGCTAAGAAGACAAATGAGCGAATACTCAAATGTTTCAACTCAATGTTGAATGTGTTGTCGAAACCGGGGGCCTTCATATTTTTGGATTTTTTCACAAAAGCCATCAGCTCATTCGCAGTGACTCTACTTTCCTCAGGAACCAAGCTGTCTGATTGGTCAACCTCAGCTACGCTATCAGCAACGGCTCTTTCATATGGACTAACAATGTTAAGTCCTAAATTGTGAGAACACACAAACTGCTGGCCTAGCGCATTTGCCTTCTCTACTGGTGTGATTAAAGGTATTCCTTCAGCTGCGTCCTGGGGTGGCATCAGAGGAGGAATAGGCTTCGGTTTTTTCTTAAGCACCTTCGTTAAGGACCAGAAGGGCTTTGAATGTGGGAGAATTTCTCGAAGCTTTTGCTGGAAGTTCCTGTTGCGAAGCTCAGATATCCGTTCCTGGATTATCCTAGTTAAGTTGTTATAAGTAGTCTTCCTATCTAGGATGCCAGTTCGTTGATACTGCCTCCGGTAGATATTCCGAAGTCGGATGAGTTTCTTGGTGACACTGTCGATTTGAAGAGAGGAACTCGGCATATGTTGTACTGGAACTGTCCTATCACGAGCGACTGTGATTGAATGCTGGAAGGAAGATAGGGCCGCATCGATTTCCATCGGGGAATCTAGTGGAACATTGATATTAATAAGTTGGTCGGCGATTTGTTGAAATTGGACCCAATCGGTGCGATAATAGTTCCTCCGTGGTTGAATAGGCACTGTTTCTGGTGAAGATCCCAATTACTATATTACTGGAAAGTGGTCAGAAGAGAGCTCGTAGAAGACAACCGGAGAGCTGTCTATGGCGATGTTGCTGATGAATATATCCAAAATGGAATGAACTCCCGATCTGGAAAGTCGCGTTGGTTGATCCGGAGCGAAGATGTTGTATTGTCCAGCTTCGTAATCTTCGGCAAGTACGAATCCGTTTCGATTCTGTCTTCTGTTTCCCCACAGCTCATGCCGTGCGTTCAGGTCCCCAGCAATGATGAATTTGTTCTGTCGTCGAGTGAGCATAGCCAGATCTCGCTTCAATGATGCACACGTACCATCTCGAAGATTGGTTTGTTTGGGGCAGTACGCTGCAATGATGATGATGGGTCCCATCGTCGTTGTAATCTCAATTCCGATGGCTTCTATGAGTTGCAATTTAAAGGCAATTTCAGCAGTTTTGCTCCTGAGTGAGCAAGCATTCCAATTTACTTTAACCAACTCATTATATTGCATATTCGATGATGAATTTGCCTAAGGCGTTGATTTGCTCTAACCGCGTTCTGCAGTTTCGTAGTTTTGTTGTCATTGTTTCAAAAATGACGATCAGTTGTTCAGCAGAGAATAAATCACCAGAGTCATCCTTTGCTTGTGGTTGATTATTGCCCCATCCAGGAGGGATTCTTGAGGAAGATTCTTTTTGAGATCCAGCGGCTGAAGTCTTTGGATTGCTGCGAGGAAGTGGCGGCAAATTCGGAATATCCCTCTTCGGTGGGAGCCGTGGGAAATTAACTTCATCCTTCTGTGGAACATTCTTGCGCGTTGATTGTTTGCGGGACGCCTGTTGTCGAATTTTTGTGAACTCAGCACGTTTGGGACACGATTTGCTAGTAGATGGATGGTCGCCATCACAGTTCACACATTTTACAGCGATGTCATCTAGTAGGCAATCGTTGGTATTGTGTGGTTCGGCACATTTCCCGCACCGACTTTTCATGTGGCAATTCCTCGCTCCATGGCCGTAGTTCAAACAGTTCGTGCACTGTGTGACATCCCGATGTACCGGTTTATACTTTTGCCATTCGATGATTATGTGAAATAACGATTTAATCGTTTTCAGTTGACTCATGGTGATGGAGCCCTTCTCCAGATGAATCAGGTACAGTTGATCTCTAAACTTTTTATCCGTATTATGTCGCTTCATTTTGAACACCATCAAAGGCTTTAGTCCAGCCTCCTACAGTGCCTGCTTTAGTTCGGCTTCCATCATGTCGGGTAGTCCTCGAAGTACAACCTTCATAGGTTTGTTGGCGGCAATATCGTGTGAGAAGTATTCCGCTTTTGTCTGCTTCAGATAGCATTCCACTCCTTTGTAGTGGTTCAAAGCCGGAACAGTTATTTTGTAGCCTTCAGTACATAAACGGATTGTTGCCTGTAGTCCTTTGCTGATCAGTGTGTTGAAATCCGAGCGTAGAGTTGGTGGGAAGCCCTTCAGGTTGAAAGGCGGCATTTTTTCCTTCTTCTGCAGTTCCTCTTCGACATCTACTGGCAGATCAGCATATTGGTTTTTACTCAGCAAACGGTCGTTTACCTGTACATCACTTGGCTTCAGACGCTTAGCATCCTTTGGATCCTTCTCGGATCTATGGCGGTTTTTACCCATAGCTTGGGTAGGTAGACAACTGCGAATAAAAAATAAAACAAAATCGAAATTAGTCGTAGTAGGTTATTCGTCTATCCACATCGAGTGTTAGATGACGAATCATGATTGAATTTTTGTTAAGAGATTTCCTTTTATGTGATTTCGTTTGTAGCTTTTTCACTAATGGGCGGTCCTAACGGCTATAAAAATAGCCGCATACAGAATTTTATTGTCGATTATTTCATTTCGGATTAGCATAATTTATTGAAAGAAACTATCAATATGCTGTAGGGATTCGTTTCTAGCATTCACAAGGACCAAATTGAGGAACTCACTGCGATATTCACCACTTTTCGGAACATTTTTCCCGGACGATTTGTTGTACAGCAGCAGATTTTTTGTTCTCTTCCATAGAACGCGTTCTGATTGGCTGGTGTTGACATGGAGCAAATGAAACAGGTTTTTCAATAGTGTACTATTGAAAAACTTCAATGCTTTTGCTATACCCGTTTAAATTAAAAAATTTCGATTCTATTGGTAGTTAGATTATATAAATCCTTTCACAGATCACTGAGCTATGAGCTTTAAAAATACGAGAAAGGTAAACGCGCCTTATGAATTATCCTCTTTGATACTCGTTTATACCAAACATTTCAGAAAAGTTTAATTTTGAATTATTTGAGACTATGTCACAAAACTGAAAATTTTATCATGAAATTGTGATCATATTTCCGATGGCATGTCGCAAGAATTATGTTGATTCATTAGATACAACAATAGATATTCACGATCAAAAACTTATCACTCTCTCAGAGGGTAAATTTTGAAAAGGCACCCCATAGTAAAGTAAGTCGTGTTCACGACAAAATAGGGAAGTTTTTATTCTTTACGCGATAGTATTCAAAATTTTTCTTCAGTTTCCTCGAAAAAGTATTGTGAATCAAGACTTCCCGGGATTTCAATATAGGATATTGTTGGAACGTTTACTCGGCAGTCAGTGAGTTTAGTGGTGCATCTGAGCATCTTGAAACCGGAACATGCTGAGTCGCGCGCGAATAATACCAATACTGATCTTTTTACTAACAAATATCCTTCTCCCGTGACACTTGTGGAGTGCGCAGTAGTATATACGGCCTCTAATAACAATAAGTGTTGGACTAACATCCCTTCCCATTCCTTAGACGATCTACGTTCGGGCCTGGCCGGCGCCGGTACTGATCAATGAATTCTGGGGTTTCCAAAAGATGTACATTGAAGGATGATTTACCAGTCCCAGGTCGGATCATCTAGAAACTTCTTGTTTAATTTCAGCTAATCCCGATCAGTAACGGAGTAGCAATCAGGGGTGGTCGCTCAAGCTCAAGCTGAATTCTACCTTCCGCACAACTGTTTAAATGACTGGCACAACTTTGTCTAAGTTACTTAGCCCCTATGTTGACTCTAAGCTAAAATAATATTATTACCTGGCTTTTAGAGAGATTAATCATATTAATAAAATTTCCAAAAGATGGCATCTATCATTTTTAGCAACTTTGCTGAAGATACTGTATTTCGAAAACAACGTTTTTAATGTGTTATCAAATCAGAGCGTAAAATAGGACTTTTGAACCACTGTGCACTGGGGAGTTTATCATTACGTTTCGTCTTCCCATAGCAAGTCAACATGAAACCGTAATACTTTGAATAATACATCTGTAAGCACTTTTTCGCAATTAGGCTTTTAATTTTGGACAAAAAACGGCGGAAGCAAAATTGTACACCTGATAATAATAATTAATAATAATTATTAATAATAATAATAATAATAATAATAATAATAATAATAATAATAATAATAATAATAATAATAATAATAATAATAATAATAATAATAATAATAATAATAATAATAATAATAATAATAATAATAATAATAATAATAATAATAATAATAATAGTAATAATAATAATAATAATAATAATAATAATAATAATAATGTGGTTGAAAATTAAATAATTCCCTAACATTTAATTTTATATAAATTTGGAGGTTTTGAAGGTATTCAATGTTGTAAATTTTTCAATGCTTAGTTTCTTCTTAAGATAACAATTCACGTCAAATTTATCATGTCTTGAATAACAATTCTGTCCTGGTATTTGTTTCGTCATGCTTCACATATCAACAATATCTGGTCAAGATGTTTTGAACCAAAAATAAAACAACTTTGTGATACAACACATAATGAAATAGTGGATTTCGGCTGTAACTTATATGAGGTATAATTTTACAATGCGCATACATTTTATAACAATCTGTCAAGTGGTTGTCAAGATGTGTTTCAACAAAAAACCATGTTGGGAATCGACAATTTAACCAAGTTCTGTAGCAAAACAAAGTCTTGGCATTACATTGCTTTTGTGAAATTTTGTTTCTCTGCCTCAACAGACCCGCAGTCGGTTCTTAGTGTACATAACCAATCATCCTTCCAGGTCGGGGCTCGAACATACAACAACCGGCTTGTAAGACC
Source organism: Malaya genurostris (assembly GCF_030247185.1). NCBI lineage: Eukaryota > Metazoa > Arthropoda > Insecta > Diptera > Culicidae > Malaya > Malaya genurostris. Next base: position 59,545,940 of record NC_080570.1, on the reverse strand, counting down.
AGTGTCCTATGCAATGAATCTAAGCAAAACAAAGAAATGCAACACTGTGATCGCAAGAAAAATGAGGGATTACTTCAAGCGCAATCCGAGCCTTCCGATTTGTGACGTGTCGGAGATGATTATTTCTTCCGATTGGTTTATCTAGCAGACAATGAAGCGGGCAGGACTTCATGTTTCCAAGGTGAGGAAGACACATAACCGATCCGATAAACGGAATACGGTGGCAAACCGCGAGAAGTTTATGCAGCTGAAATGGATCGTAATGAACAACCGAACGTACACCAGCGGGTGTCAAGCAGATCCCCGACTTGAAGTCAGCAAGACAAACCAGGATGTTTCGAAAAAGTTTGGGAAAAAAGGTCGGCAAATTTACCAAAAAGTGTTTGGTGTGGCAGGTAATCTGTAGGTGAGACAAATGCAGCAAGATGAACGTCATGCCCGGCACCATCAACGAAAAATTTATAAAGAGTGACTACAGAATAACTTGCTACCATACAAAAGTGATATTCGGTTTTGGGCAGATCTGTTATAAACCGGTGATGAAGTGATACGAAGCCAACGATTGTGTTTTTTTGGGCCAAAAGAGGCAAATCTGCCAAAATCGCTAAAGCTTCACCCAAATATTCTGGGTGATCATGGAAGGCAAGCTGTTGAAAATAGGAACGTTCTGCTAAAAATTGAAGGAATTGAAGGAAGTTTATATGAGAGATGGCGCAAGTGTTGCACAGGATTAATGGATAGCGTAAAGATTCGGCCATTTGAACTAGGATATAAGGTTAAATAAACTAACTTTGTGGAAACGTAGCAGATATGTGTTTTTATCATTTTTGTCTGTTTCAAATACAGTCTTTACGCTTAATATTGAACCGGTCTTTGAACCATTTTATTGCTCAACCATTTTATAGACTTGCATCTTGCATCAAATTTCGTGTAACAATAAGAGACATTTTAGGATTTTCTAAGTGATTTGTGCGCACATTTTTTTCCATGTAGCTTCCCTAGACTCTCATCTATCTTGGTTGTAAAAAAACAATAATAACTATGATTTAAAAATTACATTTCAAAGAGAAATGCAGAGACTTTCATTGATTTCTGTTCAGTGGAAAAAAAGTTATAGCTAGCTGCAAGAGTTGGAATAGTTTTGTTATCTCCTTTTACTATATTTTATTAGACTTTGAGACCTCAGTCTAATAAAAATTTAGTTTCAGTTATGCTGAGTGAGAAAGTCAACTTAGGTATTTTATACCTACTAATAAAAAATCCTTCAAGCGTTCAATAGAGAATTCAAAATTTTATGACATGTTGATCATCAGTTTGTTGGATATTATGCTTTCAATGACGTAATTTTCTGAAATGCTGAATTGAAACGTGGTCATGAAAACACAGATGACGCCCCTCGCTCTGGTCGTCCGAATCATGTGATGTTGTTTCGGAAATTGTCTCAAAAGTGTACTTCAACGTTATGGAAAATTAAAAAGAGAAGTTGAAGCAGATAGCTGACATTGTAAAGGTATCAAACGGTAGTATATTCACAATTTTGTATGAGTACTTGAATATGGAAAAATACGTTTCCTCACAGCTAATCAAAAACAATCAATAATCAATTATTACGATAGCTAAATTCAATCAATGGAAATTCGAATTGCTATCGCGTCCCATGTATTCGCACGATTTAGCCTCCAGTCACTAGTTTCTGTTCTAAGATTTTTTTTTACTGAAGAGATTTGCATCAAATGACGAGTTCATCACCGAAGCTGATGTGCGTTTTTTTTTGGCTAAGGAGAAACCTTGATGTAAAAGTTGTGTAGAAATTTCGGAACGAATGTATTGCTCCTAAAGAAGAAAAGTTGCTACACGGTGTGATTTTCTGGCCGACGTGTTATTTTCTATGGGATCGATACCAAAATTGAACGTGATTCAAAACACCCTTTTTACACTTCTCATTAGGAAAACAAACTCATGACTGTTTGACACATAATTGTATTATCTATGCGAAATAACTAACAGTATTCTCTTCTTTACTGCCTTGCTTCGATCGATGTTTATAAAATTGGTTTTAATTTATGAAAACCGACAGATTTGCCAAGTTAGTTAAGAAAAGTTTTATCGAATTCAGCTTAAAATTTGAATTCTTTGAACTTAAAATATGAAATCGTTCTCTCAGAAGAAACGACTAACTCGGCAAGTCTTTCGGTTTTCATAAATTAAAACCAATTTTATTACCATAGAATGAAGCAGTGCTGCTAGTTATTTCGCATAGATATTATTTGTCAAATAGTCATGAGTCATTAGTAATCTGTTTCTTTTACTTTCTTCGGCAATTGGTTTGCTCCGGACGATAGCGGATTTCACCTGCAGGAGCACAACCCGCGGATTTAATGCATCACGTGAAAGTGTTTTAATAAGTTCCTCTTTCTATATAACGCTTCCATCCTGTGATAAAATGCTCTGGGGCCTCTTGAAAGAACCGATCCGACCTACGGTGAGCATTACGCGCCACCAACAACGGAACCAAGCCAGTCTCGTTAATGTCTGGCTTGGTGGAACCTGATGCACTTTCATCGACCGCCACCGTAACCCAGGTGACCAAGGAGCAGCGTAAATTAATCTCGGTAATCTCGTTCCGCCACTACTGAATACTCAAAGATCGCCTCCGGTTTGCACTAATTAATTGCACCGGGGAGAATTTGCAAACTGCTATACCTACGGCATTGGCTTACGATGCAAATTGCAATTGATGTCTTTGAACCTTTCGACGGCTCTCGACGAATGCCCAGCGGCTATTTTCTAATCTATTCGCTCAGAGTGGCGATTATCATTTGGACATCCAGTTTGAATGTCTGAACGGTGATTATTAAATCAACTCGCTCTTACATTCCGACCATCGGCCATCCTCTGCTTGCCCAACCTTGTGCATTTATAAATAAAAAGATCACAGGTAGAGGGAGTGCGTTATAAAACTATCTTGTTTACACGATGCGCACTTTGCCTCCCATTCCGAATGATGGAGCAGATTCAACCTGAGCGGGTTGCATTTCGCTGCACCCTCAATGGAAAGTCAGACTGTGAGCCGAGGCTGCATGGAAGGCATCCAACAAAGAAGAAAACAAAATAAAATTGATTACTAAATAGTAACTTAGTGATGATCAGTTTAACTTTATATGGGTCAACAGATGGACGGAGGAGGCATGGCCACAGTCAAATGTCGATATAAACTTATCATCAGAAGCATTTCGGGTTGGTTGATGTTGGATCAGAAAACAGTTGATTCGAATTATCCGGCTTCGGCAAGTTTTCGAGTGAGAAATTTGTTTTACATTGTTTATAAAATTTTATATATGTCTCGAGTATACGCTGAATCACAGAAAACAGACATTAAAATGAAGATTTAAATATGTGTAAGAAGTTTAACGGTTGTTTTAAACAGCAATCACTAAGTAGCAATTCTCCTGTAGAGGCGCTTCGAGCAGTCCAGTAATCGCTTATGGGCTCTTGCGTTCGAGCTTTCATACGATGGTAATTCATGCATGCAAAGTCGTGTGCAACGGAAATTTTTAATGGATTTTCACTTGTATGCTTTACACAGCTTTTGTGAAAAAGTTTTTTATAGATTGGATGTCTGTTCTTCGTGGCGGAATTGACATTCGCATTGACGGATCAACATTGATTTTCTTGTTTAAGTTTTTAAAAATTTGAATAAAACTTGATGACTTTTTTTTGAGGATATCGGAAATGTTCATTGTTTCAATCTTGTGTTCTTTAGGAAGTTTCCCAACCTTTGTACTTCCGTGATTGTGAAGATTGACCTATTCCACGTGATCGCAGAAGTATTTGACTTTTACACCTAATTATACAAACGTTTCGATGTTGTTCAATCCTGAAAATCTTGTGTTCCCTTGATACACGTTTCATAAATAATTTCCAGGTTACCGAACAACTTTCTTTATTTGTCGACCTCCGGAAATGACTCTGACAGAGGCAGGCGGCTTTGAAATAATTCTCTAGCCCTTGCACTCCATTCGGAAATTGTTTCAAGCCGTCATTTAGTCGTTTTGGTACCGCATGGGTTTATGCTAAGTGCACATGACTATTATCTATTTTCACTCATATGTGCGTAAGCAGTTTATGTTGAACTGCTAACGTTACCAATGTCAATTTGGAATTTCGCCTCTACACGCAGTGATTCGATCTATGGAACTTTGGCTAAAAGTGAGTTATTGTTTGCACATTTAGAAACCGACATGGCGATTGTCCCGACAAAATCAGCATGTCAAGGAGCAAGAGACAAACATACTAACGGCATTAAAAGAGCAGCTAGGGTTACGTATTGGCAAAGACATCATATTAACAAGATATCCAGCTCTCACATTTCCAGAATAAATCATTGACAACATCCTTTTTTGCGAGCATGTTGCCCTCAGGTGAGTCCGCATCGAATCTCGTACATAGAAGTAGGTAAGAGAAATGTCAAATTCTTGCGCGCAAAAATAGCAGCACTGCGCAATCACACAATTGACATGATATGTTGAATGTGATGCCGTGCGATGGCGCTGCTAAACTGAAGATTGATTTCGCTCCAAACTGACAGGGTCTGGCATTGGTGAACCATTACCTGGAGGCAGCAACTCGAATGATGGTATCTGGGCCCGTAGATTTTTCAAAGAATATAACACAGTAGCGCAAATCATCGAGTTAAATGGAAATATACTTGAACGGTTTTTTATAATCTTAACGTTGATAAACAGCAATGTGAAGATTTCGGTTCCTGCTTTCCAGGAGTTTGCTGAACAAACAAGAATTCGTTTTGTGGAGCTGTATGGATGGTATGCTCTGTCGCCAACCTTGCATAAACTTCTGGTGCATGGGACTGCAATTATAAAACATGCTTTGCTTTCTATTGGTGTGTACAGTAAGGAAGCGCAAGAGAGTTAGTGAATCTAGAGAATGTATTCAAACGATTTCTATTTACGTCTGATCATGTAATAGCATTATCGAATAGAGTAACAACCAACGTGAGTGTACTCCATCTTCCTGATTATGCAGCTGAATTAACATTTTTAATTTTAACACGCTAGAAGACAGCAATACCTTATTTAAATATGTATAGCTAATAAATGTCTTACATGAAAGAGCATTTTTCAATCGAAAAACCCAATGTTTGAACACAATTTAAAAAATTTAAAAAAATATCTCCTCCGCCATTTTTTCTATAAACATGCTCGAAAGTATTTTCTATCAAATGAAAGAAACCGATTTTTTTTCGTTTGCTCCAATGTTAGATATAGCAGTTTAAAAATGATCTGTTTTTGAACTAGCTTTGCTCATAACTTCGGTTCAGAAAACGCTACCTGAATGCGCTAGTCATGAAAAAATTAGTTTCAACAAACTCTAAAAGATATTCAAAGACACCAAAATCGAGAAGTGAATATTAAGAAAGATAGAGCAAAAAATCTGATTTTTTTAGGAACACCCTAAGTTGATCTATTAAAATAGCTGTAACACTAAAACCGTTAGAGATACTACAATAGTGTTTTCGGCAAAGTTGCTTGATATAAGTTTTCTTACAATTTTGCCGAAGGATGCAGTCCTCTATCTAACACATACGAAAAATAATTTTTGGATCACCCTAATAATTAGAACCACCCTAATACCATATGCTTCAAAATATGGCTTATCTTTCACTGATCATTTGTTCCGAAGACATCATAGCTCTAAAGTATAAGGCTAAGCCACAAATGTTTTTGTCCCCCTAAATTGTGGATCCGGACCACTGTGCATTGGACTATAAACGAAAACTAACTGGCAATATAGCTAAATCGGTGTACCATCAATCGGCGTCATCTCAAGTGAGGTGACACCACCAGAAGTGAAGAAGAAGAAAAAGAAGACTTTTTTGAGGATATCGGAAATGTTCATTGTTTCAATATTGTATTCTTTAGGAAGTTTCCCAACTTGCCTTTGGACTACCGTGATTGTGAAGATTGACCTATTCCAAGTGATCACAGAAGTATTTGACTTTTACACCTAAACGTTTCGATGTTGTCCAATCCTAGAAGCTGTATCTTGTGTTCCCTTAATACACGTTTCATAAGTAATTTCGAGGCTACCGAGCAACTTTCTTTATTTGTCGACCTCCGGAAATGACTCTGCCAGAAGCAAACACTTTTGAAATACTTCTTTAGTCCTTGCACTCTATTCGAAAATTGTTTCAAGCCGTCATTAAGTGGTTTTGGTACTGAATGGGTTTATGCTAAGTGCACATGACTATTTTCTATTTTCACTCACTATCCTTTTAAGAACTTAAAACCCGTTGAATTTTAAGATGATAATTTCCTCCAACGGACTAATAAAATTGGACAGGGACGGGTATAGCATGATGGGTTAGTCGATGCCTTTCACCCAGCCTACCTGGGTTCGATCCCCAATCCCGCACATAGGGTCAGAAAGCTTATCTGGCCCGAAGAGGTGAATAACCTTAAGGTCAAAACCTCTATAATGGAAAAAAAACAAACAATAAAATTGGCTAAACTCCGTCTTCAGCTGATAAAATTATTAGGAAGGACGTTTTTCTTTCTCTTTTCATCTACTAGTTATTATTTTGGCAATATTCTTCCTTGACTAATACGTTTCTATAACTCCTTCTCATGTAAGAGGTTCGCTTATTTTCCATGAACTCTCCTTGGATTTGAAGTCCTGTTTCTCCAGTACGTTTTCGGTCTACGCATTGGCTCCTAACTAGCAATTCTAGAAATGGATAGCAAGCGAAAGTCATCAAACTTGGCATACTCTGATCTGTATGAAACATTGTTCAAGTCTTCGATATGACAAACCCTTTATTTTGCACGAATATATAGACCAACTCGACAGAGCAAAGCAAATCAGTTCGCTCTCACATTGTGTAGTGAACAATAGAACGATCTCGAAATGAGTAAACCAAACCATCAAAAGCTACTGCCGCCACTATGAAAGAAAACAATGATTATGACTTCAGGCAGTGCCAAATTCGACCTTCGATACGAGAACTTGAAGGTTTGCTTAAGGAGCAAACGCATCTTGATATTAAACGTGTGCATTTACTTCAATGCAGCAAGACAAATAATGTTGTTTATATCCAGTTTTATGAAGAGTTGGATGCAATTCAAATTGCTAATGACAATAATAATGTACACTAGTATTTATGGTAGATAGTGCTATAGAAGTGCGTGTGCATGATCTACCCTGAAGCATCTGTGATGCCAATATTCGCATAACTATGACCCAGTACGGAGAGATTCTTTCCGAGGAAAAAGAAAAGTGGAAAAACGTTTTTCCTCGGTATTCCAAATGGCGTACGTTTGTTACGCATGCGCTTAAAGAATGCACTATACCTTCTTATGTGAATTTCGGCCAAGATACAAGGGTTCCGTGCAAATCACTTGTTATTTATGAAAATCAGATGGCCACATGTCAATATTGCCAAAAAGCTATTCATTATGGTAAGCCATGTGAAAAACTGGACAAGAAGACATCTGCACCGACGGACAACAGCGCTCCCTCCACACCAACCCCAAAAACCCCAGTACATAGGAGACAGCTATCAACAACAATGAAGCTTGCTTTTCAACAAAACCAGTTGTACCCCATGTATGACAAGCTGCGCCAGCTGAAGCACCCACACGCTTGGACAAACGTAAGCATTAACGATGAATCCGCCAACAACAGTGACACCGAACCAATGGACGAGAGCGTGAAAAGCGAACCACTGTTCCCTCTTCATTCGCTGGATAGCAATGAAAACGCCTCTCCGCCAAGAAAGAAGATGACAATGAGATCCAGCAATTGAAAAAGAATTATTCCGTTTTTTTGATAAACGGCCACGTTTAGTCAAAGAGCGAATGTGCCGAAATAAAAGTTTTTTTATGAATAAAAAACCAAAGCAAAGTCTTGGCATTGCATTCCTTTTGTGGAATTTGGCCTTTCTGTTCCAACAGAATTTGCAGCTGATTCATAGCGTACAGAATCATTGCATGGCTAGTACTTCGATCTTACTGTCGCTAAGAATCCTTTCAGGTCGGGGCTCGAACATACGACAACTGGCTTGTAAGACTCGCTAACTAGAACAGACCGTACATTTCGTTTATCAGCTCTTCCATACTTAGAAATGTGCCTAATAACTAACACGTCCTACACCATCAATAACCGTTCTGGCATAGATGGACTTAGTGTGGTATACAGAGATGTCATTTACACAGGTTATCTGTATTATACAGATTTTTACATGCGCATACAGTTGTTATACAGAATACAGATATTTTCCAGATTTCCCAAATGCAATACAGATTGATACAGATTTCACAAGAAAAGAAAATTGTGCAAATCAGGGGTGGCAAGTTCCATGAAATATTTGGGGGCACAAAAAATTATTACTACAGATTATTGAATTTTGCAATATATAACACATTTTTATAAGAGGGAACGGTTAGAGCAAATAAAAAGTAAGCAAGTTTTGTTTCTCATCCGATTGTTTTGACTCGATCACAAACATTTTCCTTACTATTCTAGTAATAACTAATATTCGAAAGTGGTTAAGTATAACAATTGAAATACCAGTCAAATCAGTTTCAGATTATCAAGACTTCCAACTGCTGAACAAGTGCCATAATAAAGTGAAATTCTGGATATAATAAACTGGAGCAATTCAGAAACACCGCAAACATCGTTATCGACATCTACTTATCAAACCCAAATTGTAGGAATTCTGAGGAATATTGGAAGGAGTTTTGAGTAATATCAATAAACCGGAAATCGCCATCTTGGGATTCAGAACTACCTCAAACATCGTCTTCCGACCAGAGATGCCAGATATTTTCATAGAAAATCTGTATTGTTATGTATGAAAAATCTGTGTTAATCTGTATTCACTAATAAAATGTAATTTTTACAACAAAATGATGCCAAAAGATGTCATTCCAATAGATTGTGGTTGTAGGTAGGTAGATTCAATCAGTCATTGTTGCGCTCACAAGAATATTCAACGACGAAATTTCTTAGTTTTATATTTTTTATGTTTTTATCCACAACAATTGAATTGTAATTCCATATATTTATCTAGTTTGAAATTTTTGACTTCATGATATGACATGAAATTTCAACGCCCAATATGCAACGTCAAGTCGGGTCATAAAACTCTCAGTTTGACAGTAAAGTTTCGTGATGCCATTACTTCCTTGAATATCAGTTCAAATTTGTTTCAAATTATAATATAAATGGATTTCACAACAGATTTCCATATCAATTTGTGATTTGTCCGTTGATTGAAAGACTTTTATTTCATTACTGGAATCAAATACTAAAACATGCTTAGACAGAAAAGTTTAATTTTTTCTCACTTACTTTTTGTGAGATCTGTATAAATCTGTATTAAATTGAGGAAATCTGTATAAATCTGTACTCTGTATTAAATCTGTATGAGCATGTAAAAATCTGTATAATACAGATAAATCTGTATAAATGGCATCTCTGGTTAAGTGTGTGTTTTTCATCGGCTGTGCACAGAGATGCCAGATATTTTTATAGAAAATATGTATCTGCTCTATCTGTTTTCACCAATAAAATGAATCAGTTCAAATTGGTTTAAAATTTTAACATAAATGTTTATCAGTGTTCATCATCAAATATTTGCACAAAAGATTTCCATTTTAACAAGTGATTTGTCCGTTGATTAATAAACTTTTAAAGAAGTACTGCAATCAAATACTAATAGATACTCAGAGAGAAAAGTCTAACTTTTTACTTCTCACTTTTTATGAACCTTTACTAATCAGTATTAAATTTTAAATCAGTATGCGAACTCAAAAATCTATACAATACAGATAAATCTTTATAAATGGCATCTCTGGTTCTGCATTTTGTTTTTAGAAGGGCTAATGCCTAAATAGTAACAATTCTTTTTTTTTTGTTATTTTTATGTTCTCCAAATTAACTGCAGAGTAATTTCACTCGTCGAAATGATTTTTTCAAACTGTTTCTACAAATGTCGTGTGTTGTGTCATAGTTGACATTAGGCCCCTTTTAAGAAAATTCTGACATTTTGAGCCTGAGAGTGTAATAGTGCAATATTTTAGTTTTGATTGTTGTCGCCATTGCTAATTTATGGGTTGAATAAAGGACCAACGATAGGATGAATATAAAACCTTTGAGATGAAATTAGGAGCACAGTAGTGAACATATCAGAAGTGTTTTTAGCTGATTTTTTAAATATTATTTTAATTTCCAAGGAATGTGAATCAATTTCCAATGTGGAGCAAGGCGAACTAAGCAGAAATATGAAAAAATCATAGTGATTTTAGTGGCTAAATCAGGTTTTTAGGGTAACGTGCTTTCAAATGAGATGAAATAGGAGACCTTACCATATATGAAATTTGAGAAGATGATGTTGGAACAGGTTTACCAAACATGCGTAGGTAGAATATATTAATAAACGTGTAATTTGTGACAACTTGTTCGTAAATCATCGGGTTACGAAAGTCGTTATAATATATTTTGACAGACGAAAGACATGCATACACATTAATGAAAACCGAACATCGCATGTATCAGTGGTGAATATATGTAAAACAAATTAGGCAAATGATGTAAAAAAGGTTAACTGTGGCAGACCCTTTCAGCTCGGAGCAAAACCAGTCTTTATTTTAGCACCGCCATCGCACGGTATCATATTTACCATATTGGGTCAAATGTATCACTCGTTACCATTTGCGTGCACAAGTTTGACAATATGTATTCTCACATACTTGCATACACGAGTTTAGGTGCGCTCACGCTTGGGGTCGCCATGTTCGTAAAGGAGTTCTATTATTTATATTTTTTCTTGTAAAATTTGAGGACTGAACATCCTAGTAATTTATTGTCTTTCGCTGCAGGTAACAAAGCTAAATCGTGTTTCTTATTACCGACTCACGCTTGTTCTAGCTACAGGAATACTTGTCGAGTATTTATAAGCATGTCGGTCTCTATGAGTTTTTCGATCACATTTTCAAAAAATTGCGGTAGCCCATTATCACAAGTCCATGATAAACATAGAAAACCGAAATTACTCTAGTCTGAATATTGATGTTAGGGATTCATTAAAAAAAGACTTCGAAAAAAATTGCGTACTTTTTATCACCTTAATATTCATCATTTTACCAGTTCAAATAAGAATGCAAAGTACTCCAAAACAGTTTCCTGCTCAACCGACATCTTTCATAGCCCCGGACCACAGAGTGATGTTAATCTCTGAGCATGTGCATCTCCTCGGGTCTTAAAGACTTCCCCGGTATAATCCAATTTGGTCTAATTGCTACCTATGACCAAGCCAGAATTAGCTAGCTTCGGCTTTAATTTGTGGTGTGGAAGGAAGTATCCGAGAAACTTTTTCGTTAATTAATTATGACGACGAGAGGGTTTGTGGCCACGGAGCAATGGTGGGGTTCGTTTCCATTTCGAATTTTGTTACTGATACTTCCGACTTAGCTACGAATGCTTTCTGGTGGCAATTAAATATAGCTGTTTCTTCGGGAGATGCCCTTCTTCGCACCTGATTAAACAATATACAGTTCAAAAATAACAGTTTTCCTTAGTTTGCTCTACCGTCATCGGTGTGAAACATTTCATTCGAAAATTGGCAACAAATTATGTAAACATCCGATCCTTTGAGCTAGCAGCAGACATCACGCTTTCACTTTCGCCATCGAAGACTCCCATGTTTTAACTGCCATTGATTTTATCACCCCGACGGTAATCTCATCCGAGCACGGCAGTTATTATGTATATTAGTTAGACCTAGCGACGCGACTTGCGGGGTTGCGTTATCGTAGACTGAACAGTCCAGGACAAGCAACGAACTATTGCAGGAATCACTCCGCATACCTTTACCTTTGCTCGCTGCAATGCGACGTTGGAAGCATTCGAAGATGAATCTAGTCGCTCAACTCAATCAACCCAACCCAACTCAAACCTGCCACACGCTATACATATCATCAACCTGCTGAGTAGGGTGTGCAGATTTCAATTTGCCCACAGGCTAACGGTTGCTGATACCGATCAATCCGAACTACCGCTCTAGCATAACTAAGTGTTGCTGGTGTCCCAAAGCCACCGCGAAGTGATATAATAACCGTATCCAAAACAAACATTACAAGTGCAGAGCTTTCTCTCTTATCAGCGACCGCCCTAGGAGGGAACAGTATCCAATATCAGTGGATCTCAATTTGCCACGTGATTGATGCTGAGTTTATCAGTGTTTCCAGTTCGAATCACCAAACGACACAGGTACTGACTGTTTTTATAGTTGGTTCGTGTTATGGGCGTTACATAGCTGAACATAATTTTTCTTTGGGTGGGATACATAAATTAAATTCATCACTATAAAGTTTATGCCAACGTCGCTGGGAGGACCACGTGCTGCTGCATAAACAAAAGTATTTGAATTCCATTCCTTCCTAAACTGAGCTGTCGCATAGTGAGCACATAATTATTTTAAAAGTCGGATGGATAATGTCTTATTCATATCAGGTGTACAACTTTGCTTTCGCCGTTTTTCGATAGGTGGCTGTACCGGCTGAGGCTGGTCAAAATACATAGATGATAATGCCTTTAAAGTGAGTTTGTACAGTGCCTAACGAATTGTCATCGCCGTTTCAGTGACAGTTGTTCTTGTTTTCGTATTATTCACGCTCGAAAATGTCTGCTTACGTGCTCAATTCTCGCCATTTGCGGGAAGTTTTACTTTTCTGTAACAATTCGAAAAAATTGCAGCTGAAGCGCATCGAATGCTCTCATAAACTTACGGTGATGCTGCTCTGGGTAAAAGAACGTGTCGGGAGTGGTTTCAACGTTTTAAAAAAGGTGATTTCGATGTCGAAGACAAACATGGTGGTGGAAGAGAAAAAAACCTTCAAAGATGAACAACTAGAAACATTGCTTGATAAAGATTCGTGGCAAACCCAAGAAGAGCTTGCCGAATCGTTGGGAGTGAGTCAGCAAGCCATTTCAAAACGTCCCAAGGCCCTGAGCATGATTCAAAAAGAAGGAAACTGGGTGCCGTACGAGTTGAAACCGAGAGACATCGAGCGCCGTCTATTTGTACGTGAGCAACTGCTTCAAAGACAGAATCGTAAGGGGTGATGAAAAGTGGGTTCGATACGATAATCCTAAACGCAGAAAATCATGGGGAAAGCCCGGGCATGCTACTTTGTCGAAGACAAAACCGAATATTCATGGCGCCAAGGTTATGATTTGTATTTGGTGGGAACAGTTCGGTGTGATTTACTACGAGCTCTTAAAGCCGGGTGAAACCATCACAGGAGATCGCTACCGAACGCAACTGATGCGCCTTAGTCGTGCGCTAAAAGAAAAACAGCCACAATATCAAGAGTGACATGACAAAGTCAACCTCCAACACGACAATGCTCGGCCTCATGTTGCAAAAGTGATCAAAAAGCACCTGGAAACGCTGAAATAGGAAGTCTTGCACCACCCGCCGTTTTCTTCCGATGTGGTCCCTTCTGACTTCCACCTATTCCGTTCGATGGCACACGGCCTGGCAGATCAACATTTTAAATCCTTTGAAGAATTGGAAAAATGGATTGCTTCATGGATAGCGTCAAAAGAGGACTACTTTTTTCGAGCCGGTATCCGAAAATTTCCGGAAAGATGGGAGAAAGTTGTCGCTAGCGACGGTCAATACTACATCTGTAAGCACTTTTTCGCAATAAAGCTTTTAATTTTGAAAAAAAAACGGCGGAAGCAAAGTTGTACACCTGATAACAGTGCTGTTAAAAATAACGAAAAAAAAACTATTCGAACTACCAAATCTTTTCAAAAATGCGTGGACACTCTTCTCGAATAAAATAAAATAAATACTCAATGGACACAGCAAAAAAAATTGTAGATAACCCAAATTCATATGACCGGACTTTTTGTATCCTCGACAGTTTGCACCGTACGAACTATCACACAAAACGGAATCTATAAATATATGCTCCAACACATTTTTGGCATAAAAAATGCCTTACATTTCACTAAACGGGCCGGGTGTCAATTAAAAGTTTCAAAAATAGCCGCGTAACTTTTTTCTGTCATAATTTGAAACAATAATAACTCATTTGTTGATGGACTGACATTATTTAATAATCAATCAATTTGAACACATTTAGCTCAAACAACAGCAACGTCGTTTCAGTATTTCAATAGTATACTATTGAAAAATTGGTTTGAATTGATCTATGCTTTCACGAGCCAATCACAGTCGCAGTCACAGTACCTCAATTATGTCATACTCTCGTCCGATTTGCTCAGTATGAACTATCGCACAAAATGGAATCTATAAATATATGCTCGAACACATTTTTGCTTTAGTTAACCCATGGCTGTGAGCGAGTATTTCTCGTAGACCGATGAAGGTGTTTGAGTAGTGAGTGGATGACAAAACTGAAAGTTACATCCATTCGCTTTCTAGATAGTCGCTTTTGTGTGTGTGTGCGGTGAGTTAATAACGTATTCACTTTAGTATATTGAATACAAGTTAGCTGTTTATTTTGATTCTCCGGCAACTATCAGGCCAATTAAGAACTATCGGCGATAGATTTTTCGGACCTAATTTGAAGCGCTTGTATATCGGTGATTTGTGGCTATACACAATAAATTAAATGTGGCTAAACACAATGAACTTTCTCTCAGCATAATTTTTCAGATCCTATTATTGAACCAAAAAATAATCGTGTAACCTAATTAAATTGTTAGAAATAGATTTAGTCTTATAAAGCATAATATTTTGACCTAATCTTGCTTCCAAGAATCTCATAGAAAGGATCCAGACTAATACCGTTTTCGTTTATTGATCAGAGTCGCCCTAACAACTGTTGATGTGTTTGTTTTAGCAACCTGGGGTCGCTCTAGATCGAACTCGGTTCGCACAACGCATCAATGCAAGGTTGTTTATTTTTTATGAGTTGTTGTTTAGGGCACGTACCACGTGTTCGTTTTACTCGGAGTCAGAGTCGCCCGCGTGTAGGTTCAATAACGAAAACGGTATAAGTGTAACAAAAACAATGCAATGCTAATCGTTATGCAGTATCAATTTGAACAAGTTGTTGTCCCATCAGGAAAAAACGATTCATAATTTAGTACGAATGAATAGCATAGACTCACATATGTAGAATTACTAGATGGAATATCATATATTATCAAAGATAAACTCAAGTTAAGTTGATCTGCGATTTTATAACTACGACAATGTTCGTTCATATATTAATAATATCAAGTTACAATATAAATAAAATAATTAATTTAGTTGCGTGTGCAGTGCACTATGGTCCGAAACGGGAAATTAGCGTGACAAAAATATTTTCACTATTAAATATTAGTATTTTACAGTTGTTTATAATAAAATGGCGCTCTTTTTGATGAAGAAAGTTACTAGGGTGGTTCCATTTACAAACTTTGAATTTATTTTTAAAACTAATTTGAATAAGTTAAAAAAAATAACACCCTTCCGATTTTCTCTTAAATTTTTACTTATATTATGACCTTTCAGGAATCGCATATGATACCTTTTTATCGATCTGGCATCTAATGAATATTGATATTCGAAGCTTTACTAGTTTTTGATGGAAAAACAATCATAACTTTTTACTGGTAGTTCATATCAAAAAGCTTGGTTGAGCAAAATTATGCGCAATGATTAGTTTAACTACTCTCTTGAAGACAACTTTTCCTTGAACGTGTATTGCAACAACATTGATGTTTTTCAATAGTACACTATTGAAAAACCTGTTTGATTTAATCCATGACAGCATCAGCCAATCAGAATCAGGATGTATGTTGATACGTTGAGGCGTTTAGGAGTTATTCAATGTTTTTGAGTGTTTTGAAGGTATTTTTTAAACTAATTTAAAAAAGTTAAAAAAATAACACCCTTCCAATTTTCTCTTAAATTTTTACTTATATTTTTACCTTTCAGGAACCGCACAGGGTCCATTTTTATCGATCTGGCATCTAATGAATATTGATATTCGAAGCTTTACTAGTTTTTGATGGAAAAACAATCATAACTTTTTACTGGTAGTTCATATCAAAAAGCTTGGTTGAGCAAAATTATGCGCAATGATTAGTTTAACTACTCTCTTGAAGACAACTTTTCCGTAGAACGTTTCACAAAAAAGTTAGAACAAAAAAGTGATTTTTCTAGAGCCACCCTACTTTTACTCGGGAAAACTGATGTAACTCGATCAAATGAAGAGCTAGAGAGGTGCTTCATCCAACAAAGTAGCTTAAAATAAAATTTGCTACAATTTTATTGTACAAGAAAATCATTTTTGAATTCAATTAAGAAAGTTAGATATCAGATTTCAATCTAAATGAGGACAACCCTAGTAACTTTCTTCATCAAAAAGAGCGCCATTTGATTACAAACAGCTTTTGTGAAGACACCAACTATAAAAAACTAATATTTAATAGTGAAAATATTTTTGTCACGCTAATTTCCTTTTTCGTACCACTGTGCATTTGTTCCTAATATGAACAACTGAAAATCAATGAAAGTAACACTTTCCGAAGATTATCGACGCTTTTCAACGAAGGATTAATAAAATTACTCTATAACTGAGTTTATTTTTTCACGGTTATTGATTCAACATTTTTCGATCAAAATATATAAAATCTTCTCTTGCATCGCTGTTTATAAAATAATAAGTTTGTACGTTCTCTTTCTTGAAAATTTTCGTTATGATATAGAATCGTTTCATTCGTCCAGGTTTATATCTAGATGTAATTCGTATCCAAAATTGATCTTTTAATTAACTTTGAAATCATCAAAATTGACTTTCATTCAAATCTAAGTGCTTAAAGTAGAGTAAAATTGTAATTTGTCACAGTTTATCATCTTAATTTTTGTATTTATTATGGGAACCTTAGAATTATTTTATTTTTGATGTAATCGTGCTCGGTCGTGTCTTGCATACAACCCATTAATTTTTTTTTGCTCAGTAAACGCCTGGCTGTGATCGAGGCCGGTAGTTTGACTAGCGAGTGGATAACAAAACTGACAGTTACGTCTATTCGCTCGCTGGCTAGTTGCTTTCGCACTGTTTACGGAGTGAGGATGCTGCACACCGTGTTCACTTGAATACCAATTAGCTGTTGATTTTGATTCTCCGGTAACTAGCAGGCAATTTATTTGTTATTTGTGGATGAGTCTGCCACTTTGACATGACTCCGCAGTGTTACTTCAATATTGCATACTTAAAAATGGATTGATTTGTCGAAAAAGTCATGTGAATACTGAAAACTCCATTTACGAGCGAACGAGGGCTTGCAAATGGAATCAGTTCAAAATTGTGAACAAAGAAGTAAACAAATTAAAGTAGCATAGTTAAAGTATTTTTTTGTCGTCAATACTTTACTATGAGGCGCCTTTTCAAAATTTAGGGGGTAGAGTTTTTGATCGTGAATATTTCCTGTTGTATCTAATGAATCTACATAATTCTTGCTACATGCCATCGGAAATATGATCACAATTTTATGATAAAATTTTCAGTTGTGTGACATAATCTCAAATAGTTCAAAATTAAACTTTTCGGAAATGTTTGGTATAAACGAGTATCAAAGAGGATAATTCATAAGGCGTGTTTGCCTTTCTCCTATTTTGAAAGCTCATAGCTTAGTGATCTGTAGAAGGATTTATATAATCTAACTACCAATAGAATCGAAAATTTTCAACTTGAACGTGTATTGCAACAACATTGATGTTTTTCAATAGTACACTATTGAAAAACCTGTTTGATTTAATCCATGACAGCATCAGCCAATCAGAACGTGAGATGTCTGCATCTATACAAGAGCATCCATACGAAAGTTGAGTGGTTCATCTTTCCTACCATTTGCTGAACAACTGTTCCCGAAACAAGACACACGAGAGCAACATCGAGGACCTGTCTTCTCACTGTTTCCCGTTCTGCGGACAGGAAAAGGAATTTTGGCAAAGGGACTGTCCGTACACCGCTGCCAGTAGCAGGTATAAAATGAAATTAGATGTGAGAAAAAGCGTCATTTAAGTAAAAGCAGCTACTCTGAACGCACGAGACACCGTCAGCACGATGGTTCCGAAAACCGGTAGAAAGGCAGCCAAAAAGTCCAGCAAGGCCCATTCAAAGCACTTTTCAGACAATTTAAAGCACTTTTCAGGGCTTTTCAGACAATTTAAAGCACTTTTCAGTGCTAAAGATCAGAATAAAGAACTAGTTGAATTTTGTCGCTTTCCTACCGTTTTCTGAGCAACTGTTGTCGAAACAAGACACACACAAGAACCATCTCAGATCTTGTTGATTGTGACAATTCAAGGCACTTTTTAGTGCCACAGATAATCATAAAGAGTTAATTAAACTTTCAATATTTCCTACCAAAGGATTCATCAAGATGGAAGTTAAAATAATTTGTACCGTCACTAACATATTCAATTATGAACGGCAATGCGAAAGTGGAAGTGATGATGGTGAACACATCTTTATACTAGTATAGGGTCGTGTGAAAATATGTCATGCTAAACAGGGTTGCCATATATACAGATCAGGCTGTATTATTATTATTATTATTATTATCATTATTATTATTATTATTATTATTATTATTATTATTATTATTATTATTATTATTATTATTATTATTATTATTATTATTATTATTATTATTATTATTATTATTATTATTATTATTATTATTATTATTATTATTATTATTATTATTATTATTATTATTATTATTATTATTATTATTATTATTATTATTATTATTATTATTATTATTAGTATTAAAATTACGATACATTTCAGACCAGGTCATTGCAATTGTCTCGTACTGAAATATTTCGAGAAGAATCAGATATCTTCAAACTTTATAGCTTCAATAAAAATAAACTACAAATTTGTCGTACCTAGCCTCCTATATTAGCAAATAAAAAAGGAATTGTTTCAAGTTTGGAATATATAGTTGTAGAATAGTAGCTGTTTAATGTAACTAATCTGTACTTCAATGTATGTGCATCGCTTCAAACTCTATTAGTGAAAAAGGGGAATGCTAGCACAATTCATACAATCCATCAACTAACTGATATTCGGAAAAATGATGGGAGCGTGCCAGTTTTCTCGTATTCACGATATCCAGTTATGTCTCTGACATTATTCACCCGCCTTTTTTAAAAATTTTTTAAATTTTCTTAATTTTCGGCGGTTGTGTAAAGTCAAAAATGCGATTTTTCACTAAAAAATCCATCATTTTGTAGCTGTAAAACCTCCAAAAAGTAACGAAAAACAAAAAGGAAAACGTTGGGGTCTAACAATTTCGAAAAATCATATTGCGTAGGGTCTAACAATTTCGAAAAATCATATTTTGCTTTGTATTTTTTCATAATCAAACATTTCAAGAATGTTTTGTCAAATTTTCAAGTAAATCGAAGCAGAACTCTTGGTCCTGTGCACCGAGTTCCTACTTCTTCGCAGTATGAGATAAGCAAAGGTAAAAAACCCATAGCTTCCAGAGTTTTGTTCCGATAGTATTGGAAATTTCACAGAACAGAAATGTTTTACTATGAGAAAATATAGAGAAAATTAAGTATTTTATAGAAACTTTTGTCCTACTTTGTATCA
The DNA here is from genome assembly GCF_030247185.1 of Malaya genurostris. Classification (NCBI taxonomy): domain Eukaryota; kingdom Metazoa; phylum Arthropoda; class Insecta; order Diptera; family Culicidae; genus Malaya; species Malaya genurostris. The sequence goes on along the minus strand of NC_080570.1, from coordinate 59,526,279 downwards.
GTACGCGAACGCAAAAATCTATACAATACTTATAAATCTGTATAAATGGCATCTCTGGCACCGCATTTTGTTCTTAGAAGGCCTAATGCCTAAATAGTAACAATTCTTTTTTCGTGTTTTACCAAATTAACTTTACAATAAAATTAACTTTACAATAAAAAGTTGAATTTGAAACGAAAGATAACGGAAGCGACCCGAAAATTTTCAAACGACGAAATGATTCTAAACTGGTTCCAAAAATATCGTGTGTTGTCCCATAGTTGGCATTAAGCCCTTTTTAAGAAGAATCCTGACATTTTGAGCCTGAGCGTGTAATAGTGCAATGTTTTGTTTTGATTACTGTCGCCATTGCTATTTAATAGAATGAATAAAGAAACAACGAAAGGATGAATAAACATGATCTACGTCCTTTGAGATGAAATTAGGAGCAGAGTGGTGAACATATCAGAAGTGCTTTAAGCGGGTTTTGGAATACTAGTTTGATTTCCAACAAATGTGAATCAATTCCAAATATGGAGCAAGGCGAATTAGGCAGAAATATGAAATATTTATAGTGATTTTAGTGGCTAAATCTGGTTTTTGAGGAAAAGTTCCTACAAATGAGATGAAATAGGGAGCCGTTACCCTATGCGAAATATAAACGGTTTCGAAGAGCATGATTAGCTGCTACTAATCTTATACGATTTTGACTACCGGTTTGGGAACTACGGGTTGACATATAAGAACACTGAAATTGCACAAACCGAAAGTCGCAAATTTTCATATAGTATTGTAAGTGACAATACAGTATCGTTGAAATGAACAGTGTGCCCAGATATTAAATAACCCCAAATTAAAATATGTGTCACAAGTATTCAACCTTTCACACTAGTACATATGTCCGCACATGAAAATATGCCAGAATGCATAAAACATATGTTAAATCCACTGTTTCGAACTTGCCGTGTTAAATCATCACGCCAAGATGTTGTTTGTACTGAATCTTTTTGGCTACAACAATTCCCATTTCAAAGTTCCTAAAGACCTATTTGATATAATAATCCATAGTCTAACGTATATAAAATTAATCTAATATATCAATTGATTTCGCACTTATATCCACACCTAACCTGAAGCTTCTTAACACCGCCATGCATGATTCCCAACAGTGTGTTCCGGTTCACACCGTCCAGACAACGTTCACTTTCATCGAGCATTCCTCGACAGGACAGTTCCTTATCACTTCATCTATTCCACCCCGCTGCTGAGCTACAATGTTGACCGTCGACTTCAGCAAGTTCAATGAACTTAAGCAAAAAGCGGAGTAAGCCCCAACCGCGACACCATAACTCAAATCGGTGAGGTATTTCAGCGATCCGGCTAGCCGTTGCAAACCGAATGACCGAAAGACGGAGTCCCAAACTGGTCGAGGTAAAGGAAAGGAGAAAAAAAAACATTTCAGTATAATACCAAATTGATAAACGATACCTGGTCCACATGAATCATACCGCATCGTTCCCTCTCTGCCCATTACTGGAATGGAGACTGCCAGCGGAAGTAGGCCAGCTGGAACCCCATAGGCAACGGCGATGGTTGTCGGATCGGACGCGTGCTGTCGAACGCACTTTCTCGTGGTTGCGCCATTTAGGTGGGTAGTTCTGACAAAAGGCTTTTAAGAAATATGATATCTATTGTGTACCGTTCAAATTGGCTATGAAAAAATCATGATTAGTAATGAACATACCGCACAAATGTGTTGCAGAATAGTCACTTGTATTCATTGGCAGTGCAAAACCTGTCCAATAAACTACAAGAAACAGTCTAATAAGGTTGTTCGAACTGTTGGCGTAGGACTACAGAATCATTGCTGAAAACCTGTTTTAATCCACCTAGTAGTGTAATGATGCCTTGCTCATATTACTCATAACGTCATAAATATTACTGTGGAAATAACAAAAACAACTGCTCATTGAATAGAAATAGGAAAGTTTGGTCGGACTTAATTTAACAAACACTACAAATCCTGTTTATCCGGTAGTTCCGGAAGCAGAAGTAGTATCCACAACAAATTTAGGAATTCCGTTTGAAACTGTAAGACTTTTCCTTTGAACCTAAGGGTTTGTGAAAATCGATTTGGCCAGCTTGAAATAAAAATGAGAGACATCCTTTTTGCAGTTTTTAACCACCATTTCCAATTCTTCCGAACAGTTTTGAACATAGTTAAACTTAGACTTACTATCTCATGCTCTATTTCGAGTGAATCAACTAAACGAAATTTAACTAACGAAAGGAACTTGTGTTTATGTTACGTCTGCATATGTAAGTCAAGCAAAATAACATGAATCAACAGCATCAACCGGCATGGTATTACTTCACTACTGGCTGTGAAAATTGTATATGTTTTTCATATAAACTTCAATTCATTGACATTCGTTAGTTTTTCTTTTCACAAAATTTATTTTACACCGGCTTACATTCTTTTATTCTTTCGGTCGCACTTATCATGAAATAGCTAGAATTTTTATCAACAGCAGCGCCGTCTTTTACCAATATCGCACACTAGTAGCAAACATTCGTAACCGTTTCGTTTTATTTATAGCGTGTACGAAATAGAACAAAGCACACATCGTTCGTTTTGTGTTTTGTTTTTCCACCGTTCCACCACGTACTGGTGCATAGTGTGAAAAAATCTATGAAAGCCCGCAAAGAATTCTGTATCTTATGAACTATTATGTAAAAATGTCCAAGGAATTCAATGAAATGTTTTACAATGGCCGCACGAATCGCAATCCTGCTCGTTTTACCACAAATGTACAGCAGTTTTGGGGTTTCCTATAACATTCGCTCTGTAACCTGAAAAGAAGTCGAGTGCGGTATTCTGGAATAGCCTACGTTCATGTGAAAAGGTCTGGAGAATCGATTAGAAGAACCCACACTGGCCGCACGAAACGTTTTGGTGGCTATTTTACCCTCCATTTCATGAGATCCTTACTGTAAATTACGTCCTTAAATCTTAGTAAAACTTCTTTCAAGTTTGCTCAATCTAGCTTACCATATGTAGAAAGGTCTGGAGAATCGAATGGAAGATGGTATTTTTTTATAAATCGTTCTTAAATCATGGTAAAACTTATTGGAAGTTTACTAAATCTAGCTTATGTTATGTAAAAAAAGTCTGTAGAATCGAATGCCAGAACTTATACTGGCCGCAGGAAACGTTTTTCCTCCAATATGTGAAATTTTCATCTAAATCACCCTTAAGTCTTAAGCGAACCACGTTGAAAGCATACGAAAGCTATCTTATATTATGTAAAAAAAAGTCTGCAGAATCGAATGGAAGAACCTACACTGGCCGCACGAAACGTTTTAATGACTATTTTACCCCATTTCCTCAATTTTAAGGTATTTGATTGTAAATCGGTCTTAAATCATGGTAAAACTTATTGGAAATTTACTAAATCTAACTTATCTTCTAGAAAAAAATATGTAGAACCGAATGGAAGAACAATAAGATATCATGAAATAGGGTAAAATAGCCACCAAAACGTTTCGTGCGACCAGTGTACACTCTTCCATTGGATTCTCCAGACATTTTTACATAAAATCAAGCTATTTCAGTAGACCGCACTCGATTTCTTTTCAAGTTACAGAACAAATTCTGCAGAAAACCCTAAAACTGCTATGCATTTGGGGTAAAACGAGCAGGATGGCGATTCGTGCGGCCATTAAAAACCATTCCATTGAATTTCTTGGATTTTTTTTACATAAGAAACACTCTAGTTTGTTGCCTTTTTCCATGGTTCCCGATATCTTTGCGGGTTTCCTGTTTTTTCCCTACTGTACGGTGTTGTACATATTGTAATTCTATACGGCTACTTGAAAACTTTGACATTCATCGCCCTGTAACTTCGGAACCGGTGGTCAGATCCGGATGAAATTCCACAGTAGCTTTAATGATAATATGAGCTTAAATTCAAATCAAGATTTATGAAAATCGGTTCAATCATCACAGAAAAATCGAAGTGAATTCTATTTTTGGAGTTTTACTTCACCACTTTGGGTGCTTCCGAAACAGGAAAAGGGGGGACCTAATTAAGTTCACATGCCTACAAACTAACATGCTCTGCAAACTGGAACAATTTATCAGACAGTTTTATGGGATTTGTGCCTGATTTTGACCATCGTTCGTGAAAAAATCCTAATGAAATTGGAATTTTTCCACTTATCACACTTTAGTTCCGGAACCGAAAGTCGAATCCGAATAAAAGGTTCTACTAATTTTTAGGAACCTATAAGACCTTTCATTCGAATCTCAGTTTGTTAAAATCGGTTGAATCGTTTCAGAAAAAAATGAGTGCACACTTTTTCTCTAATTTTCACATATTACCATGTAACTCCGGGACCGGAAGTCGGATTCAAATCAAATTCAATAGCAGGCTATGGGTCCATGAGATCTTTTATTTGAAGCTTATGTCGTTTTTCATTGAAAAATACTGGTAGCGTGGAATTGCTCTGCTTTTGTACTTTCGAGCAGAAGTGCAACTTTTTGACGGTGTTTTATTGCCATTTCTGCTCGAAAGTTCAAAACCAGAGCAATCCATGCCACCAATGAAAAACGGCATTAGTTTGTGAAAATCGGTTCAACCATCTCTGAGAAAAGTGAGTGCATATTTTTGTTTCACAGAAACACACATAGACACACAGACATTTATTCAGTTCATCGAGCTGAGTCGAATGGTATATGACATCGGTTAAAAAGTCGGTTTTCACAGTGATTGCATAGCCTTTCTATATGAGAATGGCAAAAACCGTAAAATTTTGTTTAGATGTTTTGAGAAGTTTGAAAGTATTTTCTGTATTGGAAGTAAAGGGTGATTTTTTAAGAGCTTGAGAACTTTTTTAAACAATAAAACGCATAAAATTTGCAAAATCTCATCGGTTCTTTATTTTAAACGTTAGATTGGTACATGACATTTACTTTTTGTAGATAATTTCATTTAAATGTTGACCGCGGCTGCGTCTTAGGTGGTCCATTCGGAAAATCCGCTTTTTTATCGACAAATTTTGTTCAGCGATGAGGCTCATTTCTGGTTGAATGGCTACGTAAATAAGCAAAATTGCCGCATTTGGAGTGAAGAGCAACCAGAAGCCGTTCAAGAACTGCCCATGCATCCCGAAAAATGCACTGTTTGGTGTGGTTTGTACGCTGGTGGAATCATTGGACCGTATTTTTTCAAAGATGCTGTTGGACGCAACGTTACAGTGAATGGCGATCGCTATCGTTCGATGCTAACAAACTTTTTGTTGCCAAAAATGGAAGAACTGAACTTGGTTGACATGTGGTTTCAACAAGATGGCGCTACATGCCACACAGCTCGCGATTCTATGGCCATTTTGAGGGAAAACTTCGGAGAACAATTCATCTCAAGAAATGGACCGGTAAGTTGCCAACCAAGATCATGCGATTTGACGCCTTTAGACTATTTTTTGTGGGGCTACGTCAAGTCTAAAGTCTACAGAAATAAGCCAGTAACTATTCCAGCTTTGGAAGACAACATTTCCGAAGAAATTCGGGCTATTCCGGCCGAAATGCTCGAAAAAGTTGCCCAAAATTGGACTTTCCGAATGGACCACCTAAGACGCAGCCGCGGTCAACATTTAAATGAAATTATCTTCAAAAAGTAAATGTCATGTACCAATCTAACGTTTAAAATAAAGAACCGATGAGATTTTGCAAATTTTATGCGTTTTATTGTTTAAAAAAGTTCTCAAGCTCTTAAAAAATCACCCTTTATATTCAGTACATACACTTATGAATATCCATGCAAAATATATTTTCTAAAACATTACGTTGAAATTTTTTGATGCTCCGAAAAGGGCCGTCTAATTTTTTGGTGTTTCTAGAGAGAGGCACTGATCAAGATTATCAAAAACTCTATGATCAAAGTCGCGCAGCATTTTCCTCGAATACGATAAAAATCAATGTCTCAGCCCACTTACTGATGAGCAAGTCACCCTTCTTAACGACGTTAATTAAAATTGGAGTGCATCTACTGTGCACTGAACAATGATGACACTGTCATCAGATTACTTAATAAAAAAAAATAACTCAATAAAGGACTGATGAATCACAAATGTGTCGTTTTTCTTCATGGCAAGGTTCGACCGTATACATTTGCATTACTCGTCAAAAATTGTTGAAGCTGAATTGGATGCTATGCCGCACCCTTCGTATAGCTCTAATTTTGCACCTTCGGATTTTTATTTGTTTTGCTCTCTTCGTAACTCACACACTACCATCGAGTTTCAAATGTAGAAAAATCGATCGGCAACACATATCAGTTTTTAATTTGACAACTGATCGAATAAGTAAAACTAAAAAGGTTTCCTCGGGATACTTTTATTTCAATACTATTATCCCATAGGGTGCTGCCAGACTAAGCACGATTTGTGAAGCGTTTTGATGCGATGGACTTATACCGCTTCGCATTTACTCTGACAGGTTTGCTTGGTCAAATGTAACTAGCTCGCATGCGGCTTCACGTAACTCTTGTCCTTAGAGTCAAATTGTGACCATTAGTCATTAGCTATTCGTGAAATGATTCAATGACCTATGGATTTAGTTGTAAAGATAATCTGGTTTTCGGAACACAATTTGAATAGACAACTTATTTTCTGTTTTCGCAAATTACAATTTATTATTTCATTAACTAAACAACACACGGTTCATGATGGTAAGCTGCAAATGTCTAATCAATCACTTGTTCGAGAAATGTTGGGTCGAATCATAATTTATTATTTCTTTCTTTTAACCGAACTATCCGTAGATGGCTTAACGCTTAATCGCACACAAAACGAGACACTATCAAGTGGTAATAAACCGATGAACTTTAGTATCGTTAAAGTTTCACCCGTCGGAATAACGACGATTGCAAATGAGCTACCGTAATTAGAGGTGTGTAACATCGAGATAAAAATGCTGCCGTTACAACTGATGCCAGAAACTTACATATATAAATATGTGTCGTTTGGACATGCATTTCTCCAGATTGGAAAACCTAATAAGAAAGTGCAGTTTGTCTTTTTTCTTTTTATTAATCATTTAACGCATAGTAGACCCCTTAGGTTCAAGTGATGATCAACTCTTGACTTAATGACTAATTTTATTTGTTTTTTTTTTCTCTGATCGTTTTATGCACTAAAGGTTGACTACCACATACTGCTGTTTATTCGGTTTATTCCGGTCATGCTTCATTAGACTACCGGTTCACAATAGATGCGAAATGAATGATGGCGAAAGCTGGGGATGGTAGAGTTATCGTCTGGATAGTGACCGAATCTCAGACCCCGGCTCCGGTGCTGATAGTGTCACCAGGCCTCGGGGGCATACGTACCGAGGCTTGTTTTAGGCTATCCCGACGTGCTTACTCTTGAACGGTGAATGTCAGTTGCTTTCCTGTGCGGGACTCGAACCGGTTCGGTGGTTTAATATCCAGTATTGCGCAGATGGCAATCGATAAGCCGACCGCCATGAACGTCGTGATAAACAAACCGGACCAAATCGGGCCGGTGGTAAAACCAATGCAGTCCCAGGCGCTGCCGAACTTGGTACCTCCCTCCAACGCTGGTTGAACCTGTGGTACGAAAGGTAAGGGAAGGTTAGTGAGAAAAGTAAGACTATAGTGCAACTGGAATGCCACTCGAAAACGGAACAGACAAGAATGTCATAGTCATATTCTGCTGCTATATAATTTACGGTCCATGTGAATTTTTGGTCAAAACAGGATCGTATCTGTAGAGAAATTTGAATATAAAATATCAGGGAAAGATTATGTTTTATACTTCCAATCATTTGGATAGACTACCTTGAAAATTTATGATGTTTTAGTTTTCTACACTGGTGGAGCAGGAAAGCACATTGTCTCAAAGACGGATTGAGTAATAAATTCTTACTCGACTGCACGTTTCTGAGTGATCGATCAACCCAATTGACAGTGTCGTTAATTTTCGCTCACATTATAAATGTGTTAGTGTGAAAGTTAGGCGACACCATTTTATTACACTCCAGCTAGAGGAATGAGTAATGTCAAATAAGTTAGGCTTATTTGTTGGTTTCCTTCAAATTCAAAAAAATCATGCTGCAAATCTAGAAAGAACTGGTCATTTACTAGTTCTATATATACAGAAAAAAATGAAAACTTGAATTTCTATTTTCTATTATAAAAAAATTTCATTCCGAATTGGACTAATATTCAGCAAGAAAACTGAGAAAATCTCTTCTCTGATTTTTCCTGTTTTCTTCACGAATGGACAATTAAGTTCGCCTTTCTCACTCAATTCGGACAGATTTCCGAACCAATCGGTTGAAGGCAAAGTATACTCGGGATCGGTTGCTGAGAGTATCACCTCTAAACAAGCAGCGCCTCTACATTTCATTGTAGCGTCATTGTGCCAATCGGTTGTAGGCGAAATTCGTTTGTAATCGGTTGCTGCACAGGAGTCCGCATTGATTCGAATTTCATACTGAATTCCACATGGAAATCCGAATTATAAATGAACATTTTTCGCCCACTCGGATTTGATTCGAAATTCATTTCGAACTTATGATGTGGGAAAGGTTGCTCTAATTACACTTAAATTCCCACATTATCAGTTCGGATTGAATTCGAGTGGGCGAAAAATGTTCATTCTGAATTCCATGAGGTATCTAGCATTAAATCCGAATAAATGCGGGCTCCAGTGCAGCAACCAATTACAAACGAATTTCGCCTACAACCGATTGGCACAATGACGCTGCAATGACATGTAGAAGCACTGCTTGTTTAGAGATGATACTTTCAGCAAGAGCTGTCAAATCGGTAGGAAAATTTTTAATTACTTAACCTTTTTAACGATTTCCCATGAAAACGGGCAAATTCATTTGAAAAATAATAATTTATTGTGTGAAAAATAACGTTTATTTAGAATTGAGCATTATACTTGGTTCAATACCATTTTTCAAATGCCCGGAAATAACAAATAAAATATATAAAATAAATGGTACTCGATCGCAAAACATTCTAGTACTCGAGAAATCATTATTGCACTGGTTTCTGTTTAAAAACATAAAAAGCAAAGTCCTGGCATTACATTCCTTTTTGTGGAATTTGGCCTTTCTGTTTCAACAGACTGCTGGTCCGAAAAAACCTAACCTTACCCAATTTTACATATTTCTAATGATTTTCCATGTTTAATCGTAGTTTACACTAAAAAAAGTAGTAGTCATCGTTTTGAAATCGATTTTCATCTACTCCGAGTTTTTTTTCATTGCTGATATCTATTAGTACTATTGAATAAACAAAAAAATCGTTGCAAATCACTACTGACGATATGAAAATTTTCGGAAGAATCCTCATTTTCTTGGTTCCATTTTTCATTGGCAGGTGTCGCTACCTGTAATTCAGCTTTGCGACAATGTTATTGGCAATATAGTGGTTTTCAGCTGGACATAGAATGCGACGGAATCGTCGCAGAATAGCGAAATAATGAGCGTCAGAAGCACAGATGCCAGGTTTACAGAATGGTATGTAAATTTGCAATTTAGTTTGTTAGCAGACTTTGCAATTAAGCAGACTTTTTTGCAGATTTTCGAAGTTTTTATAAACAATCGTCCAATTTAATGACTTTTGCTATCACTCTAAGGGTTTTGTTTGGTTTTTCTCGTCACACTTTTGAATTTTGAGCTCGCATAGGAGCATTTCTAGTACGCAGACGCCGAAAATTTTACTTGGCATCTCTGCCAGAATATTGGACTGTTGGTTTAACCCCTTCGCTGTCTGTTGTATTGAAATTACCTAACATTAGAGCCACAAAAAATATCGGCTGGTGGATTGAGGTCAATTGCAGTTTTAACTGGTAATATTCCTCCTCTGTCAAAAATGATCAACTTTTTAGAGAGGACGATTTACGATTTTTTGTAATAATTTATTTTTATAGATAAATCGACAATGTTTCGAATAAAGCACGAGGTTTTGAAGACTAAGGCGTCGATTAATACAAAATATTATTGTCTGTACGGATACTATCATAAAGCATTATCGATACATCAACTGGCTGTCATTTACGGGAAACATGACAGTACAATTAAAAAATGGATCAACGAATATGAGGAACATGGATATTTATCGGGAGTTTCTAAGGAAGGTAGTGCAAAGTTTGGCGAAGAAACAAAGGAATGGATAAAATACCTATACAACTGCCAACCAACACTGTATTTATATGAAACTCAGAAAATATACAAGAGAACGTTTGGAAAATATATCAGTATAGCAACTATAAGTCGCATTCTAAAGAGCGTGAGATTCACCCGCAAAGTATTAGAACGTCGTGCAATTCAAATACGAAAGAGTGCAGTTGCAGACGAAGTGAGTATTGACAACCGAGATTTATTTCGAAACATGGGGTACGGCCCTAAAGGGAAGCCAGTTGTTGTGAAAGGGGAATTTCGTAGAAGGCCTCGTGTTTCCTTACTGTGCTTTCTTGGGCAAAATGGAATTTTGGAAGCGAGCAGCACAGATGGAACATTTACTCGAAGATCGTTTTTTGAAACCTGCAGAAGATTTGCATTAGATGGTAAAGTGCAAACTTTCCCAGGGCAACATTCTGTATGGATAATGGATGGTGCTAAAATTCATTTAGATTCGAATATAGTTCGATATTTTCGGTCTTTGGGCATACTAATTATTTTCCTGCCGCCTTATTGTCCTATGTTAAACCCAATCGAAATAATATTCGGATTGATGAAACGTTGGATTCGGAAATGTTTCGATAGTTCAATAGATGTTAAGCATGCAGTAAACGTAACATTGGTTCGATTTCGCAGTTACAGATCAACAAACCTATTCAGAAAATGTGGTTATTTTGCAGGAGGAACATTCGATTCAACCGGTCCAATGAATGAGCACAATACTGGTAACGAATAGCATATTTATTTTCATTTCGTGAATTATAATTGAAGAATAAGGATAATAAAAGTGCAAACAAAATAATTAGTAGTTATCATTAGTTATCATCATGATCAACATCTGGCATATCTGTAATTTCAGCTGCAATTGATTGAGAAAATTCGTCTTCTGATACGGTAACAGATTCTTGAATCATTTCCAGCATACAATGTCTTTCTTCCATACGAATTTCGATTTCAGATAATTTTTCTCCAAATGTTTTGACAGCATCAACAATTGCGTCATAAAATGATCTCAATGACGCAATATCTGACTTTGCTCGATCCATTACGTTTTCAGCCATACCATCATTTTGTCTGATGGTGTTTAGTCGTTTGGTATTGGCTGGCCCATCGATATTTTTAAAGAGACATTTATATTGCTCTGGTGGTTCATCTTCCATCAATTGCTCTCTTTTATGACCAGGAGCATGTTGGATAAAGTTAGCCCATTGTAGATAGACACTCTCTGTTGCATCATATCTGCTGCCGTGTATTCTTTTTAATTTTGCAACCAAGGACATTAGACTGCACGTCGAATCAGCACCTGATCGATCTTTCGAACCTGCATCGATAAGGTTCGTTTTCACAAAATCGAAATCTTTTTGACTGATAATGTTTGTGGTATAAGGATAAACTATCACGAATATAGCTTTAGAGCGCCATTTCAACAGAAGTTGTTCAGTTAAATCATCAAAATTATACGACTTTTTAGAAGACTTGTCTTGGAACAAAATAAATCTATTCTTGTCTGCGTAACATGGTTCATGAGATGCCCACTCAGCCACGCCTGTTGAACCATCACGAGGAGACTGATAAACTACCTCTTTTTTGCATATTTCGAGCAAATTCGCCATACCTGGTAGAAATTATAAATCTAAGCTTAACACTATATTTATTCAAAAGTTAGTTTTACCTTTTTAAAGTATTCTTCAATATCATCCGCAAAGATCGTGTATAGTTTCACTGACTCCGATTTTTTTTTTGTTTGTACAGCCTCACATGCACTTCTAAAGTGTTCTCGAATCTCGGTAGCTTCACTAGTTCTTCAACTGGTTCGTCTTCAAACTGCAACCATTCCTCGAGATTTGCTTTAGTATGAAGACTTTCATCCATCAAGTTTGCAGGTTCATCACCATCTTCAAAACACGGTCCGGAAGTAGAATTATCGACCACAATGCAACGATCATTGTGTTCTTCTTCTACGAAATCAAAAAATAATCCATCCATTTCCGGTATTGGCTCCATTTAAATATTCAAATTTTCTTCTTGTTGATATCTTAACCGAGTTTGAATGTCACGGTCGGAAACAAAGTATGAATAAAAAGGACACATACTAAGCACAAAATAACCATTATGTCAAATAAATAGCACGCTTAAAAAAATCCGTGCAAGTTGTAGCCGATGGCAGATCACATTATCAAAATGAATTCATTATGACTGAAGTTTTCTTAATAATAAATAAAAATTTAGTCATTGTAACGGTCAATTTAAAAAATATTTTTTTCTGGCTTGTGGTCTCGAAGGGGTTGAATCGATGCGAATGACAGTTTCGCTATCTTTGCGGCATTTTGTCGCTATCTTATCGCATCGCAATCTTTTCTAGCCGACAGTGAAAATCACTATATAACGCAAAACTAATTTTACCTTACCATCTAAGTTTTATTCTTTGAACCTTTCATAGGATGATGATTGAATTATACACGGGCCCTTAAGGGAACTCATATAATTTCAATTATATTGCAGAATTTCAGGATCTGTTACAAGAACTGTTAATTTGAAAATGTAAAAAAAATAATGTTCTTTTATTTTGTGTAATCATTTGTGATTTTATAAGATGATATGTAAAAAAAATATCGAGCTCCGGAATTTGTTTCGGCTCGGTTGAGGATGTTTTGAACACTATTGGCACATTGTCGCAAAACTAAAATGTAGAGGCGCTGCTTGTTTAGAGATGATACTTTTAGCAAGAGCTGTCAAATCGTTAGGAAAATTTTTAATTACTCCACCTTTTCAACGATTTCTTATCAAAACGGGCAAATTCATTTGAAAAATCATAGTAGAAGTTGAAAAAAGAGTTTTTACTCTGAAGTGGTAATGTTGATCTTAATTCATTGTTCGAAATCTACCGTTCATTCAGAATGGAGCATTAAACTTGGTTTGATACCATTTTTCAAATACCTAGAAATAACAAATAAAGTTTCCAAAATAAATGGTACTCGATCGCTATACATTCTAGTACTCGAGAAATCAACATTACACTGGTTTCTGTTAAAAAAAAATGTTGTTCCAAAAAAACCTAACCTTACTCAATTTCACCCATTTCTGAAGATTTTCCATGTTTAATCGTAGTTTACACTAAAAAAGTAGTAGTAATCACTTTGGCATCGATTTTCTTCTACTCCGAGTGTACTTTTATTGCTGATATTTATTTGTACTATTGATTCAACGATAAAAATGTTGCAAATGCCGAATTTTCGTAAGAATCCTCCTTTTCTTGGTTCCATATTTCATTGGCAGGTGTCGCTACCGGTAAATCAGCTTTGCGACAATGTGGGAATGATGAGAAATGGTGTTTTACCGCCTTATGATTTAGTTCTATTGGCACATTGTCGCAAAGCTGAATTACCAGTAGCGACACCTGCCAGTGAAAAATGGAACCAAGAAAAGGAGGATTCTTTCGGAAATTTTCATATCGGCAGTAGTGATTTGCTACATTTTTATCGTTTATTCAATAGTACAAATAGATATCAGCAACAAAAGTACACTCAGATAAAGTTTCCAAAAAAGAAAATCGATTTCAATTTTTACTACTTTTTTTTAGTGTAAACTACGATTAAACATGGAAAATCTTCAGAAATGTGTGAAATTGGGTAAGGTTAGGTTTTTTCGGATCATTTTTTTAAACAGAAACCAGTGTAATGTTGATTTCTCGAGTACTAAAATGTATAGCGATCGAGTACTATTTATTTTGGATACTTTATTTGTTATTTCCAGGTGTTGCGAAGTAATACAACCATCGGAGATCCCCTCTCGACACAACCTGTTATAAAGAATACTTCCGTTGAAGGCAAATCTGAAATGTCAAACGTAAATGGTAGACATGTGAAGTGCTCGTGCGATTATTTGTGGATAATTAAATTACGGAATTGATTAAATAAATTTGAAGATATTCAGGCGTATTAGTATTACTACATTTGAGTTGCAAGTAAGGTTATTAAAGTGAACAAGAATAAATGAATTATTATATACAGTAAAATAAGTGCAGTTATAATTACGATTGTTGGGAATTCGCGGTAAAGTGAGGTTAGCTTAAATGTAAGTTCTCATTTCATTGAATTATACACAAAAATATTAATAAAACTCATTAGCTTTAAGCGAGATTATACACATATGAATGCTGCGTGTTTGCTAAAAAGACTTTCTATCACAACGATCCCAACTCCAGGTATGCTCTTTTCTGAATAAACGGTAGATTTCGCACAATGAACTAAGATCAACATTACTACCTCAGAGTAAAAGCTTTTTCTTGAACTTTTACTATGATTTTTCAAATGAATTTGCCCGTTTTCATAAGAAATCGTTGAAAAGGTGGAGTAATTAGAAATTTTCCTACCGATTTGACAGCTCTTGCTGAAAGTATCATCTCTAAACAAGCAGCGCCTCTACATTTCAGTTTTGAGACAATACGCCAATAGTATCGCATATTTGGTTCGGTTGGCGCATCTGTACGGTTCTTCATTTAACATTTCATGACGTACGCGAAGAATAAAATCATCATGATCAACATAACATTTTCTCCCATGCTACAATTAGAATTGAAAATTTTCATCGTATAAAAAAGAATTTTTGGTGGTGCAAAAATAACAGAGGTGGAAAATGATTTTTCTCACACTAAAATAACGTTTCGCTTGAACAAATGACGTTGTAAATCAGTATTTTGACAGATAAACTTGCAATCATCATCCTCGCACACGTACGCCTCTAGCTGTGAAACACAACGATAAATCGCCCATTGGTTAGGAAATCTGTTGGAATTCAGTGAGAAAAAGCGAACTAAATTGTCAATTCGTTTTCCTCTTCTCTGATTTTTTGGTTAACTAAATTTTATACATTTTATATAATTGAAAACATAACTTTAAATCGTCAAACTTTCCGGATATATAGAACAAGCAAATGACAAGTTCTTGTTAGAATTCAAGCAGAAATTGTTGAGATTTCCCGGAAACCAATAAAAAGACTTACCTTGGTTAGCATTGTTCTTTTCTCTAGCACTTAGTGTACTGAAATTGCTTCGCCTGACTTTTACACTAACAAATTGTCACTCACTTTTCTAAGACGCAAATGAAAAATCTTGAAATTCTTTAAAAATTCCTCGAAAAGTTGATCCAGATCCGACATCCGGTTCCGGTATTACAGAGCGATTAGTGAAAATTATCAATATCGAGTATTTTTTCACAAGCGATGGCGAAATGAGGTACACATTTTTATAAAATTTATTGCTAAATTCATCTAGTTGGCAGATCCTGTTAGTTAATGGGTAGATAAACTTGCAATTTCATCCAGATCCGGCTTCCAGTTCCGAAATTATAGGGCATTGAGTATCAAAATTTTCAAACTGTCATACAAAATGATGCAAAACCGGTACGCATCGGTACGTGCTGGTACGGAAGAAGAATACGCCACCGCCTAGCATACAGCGTGCTTTGTTCAATTTTGTATAGCGTGCAAGGTTGCACATTTAAATCTATATTAACTTGACATAACTGTTTACAAATTGAAAAGGTGATGATAGTGTTACGTTGAGAATCGTTCTTTAACAGTTAGTATTTTCGTGCACATTTATGAAATATCAATTTAACTACGCGCGACTGTACAATAGTGAGCAGCAGCTAGGGTGAAGCGAAATAAGAAAAGGGCCAATATAGGCTCATAATGCACCAGCGCAAGATGATTCACGTTTAGATACAAAGCACAGGGCAGGTATAGAATCACATTGTTAAGATAGGCTGAACTACGCATGAGTAATTAGACCACCCGAATTTTGCACTGCGAAAATTGCACAAAGCTAATCAAATTATTCTAGATTTGCTATACACTGATGGTTTTAATCTCGGATTTGCAAACAAGACATCTTTATAGTTCTTTAGATAACATTTGGAGCCATTAGAATGGCTGATTATGCATAATGTTCCCCATTGCTGTCCACTTTTCGTTGTATTTTGCTCCAATGCAAACAACCAGCAGCAGAATGATGCAATCGATCTTCTTTGAAGGGAAACTGTCTCTGCGAATGTCCCGTAATTGATTTAATACTTTACTAAATTATTGATACTGTAACTGGAACTGAGCTCTGAACCTGAACCAATCGAAATGTTCCAAAAAGAACCGATTTATAAAATTCAGAAACTGGATCTCAGTTCAAGAAAATTACAAAGCTAGAAAGGAAGTGCTCTCATTGTAATGGATTATCGTATCTAATTTTACAAGAGTAGCGTTACTAAAAGCACAATAATCAATACAGTAATAAATCGAATGACATGAAATTTTGACAGATGACGATGAAGAACGTCTTTATTGATTGCTAGAAAGATTTTGAATTAGTCTTTCTGTCAGACCGAAGACTCACTGACCGTAATGATATTTACAAAAAAAATTGTGATGCAGTCAGCAAAAACTACAATCACGTATCTTCTTCAAACATTTCAATGCAATATTTGGAAGCCATACTCATGAACAAAACACTAATAGCACAGTTAATCGCGCAATGAGTCACGTAAGAGATCACTCATATAAACATATGACCCGCTGTGGGGTGATGAGCCATGTCATGGTCTCAGGAGAAGATAGCAATCGTGATGGTATGTATCTTCACCAAGCACATCATGAGCATACCATGGTTACATCGTACTGCGAACCATCACCTCTGCTTCTTCATCATCTATGATAATTACATATCCATATCTCTACTATCCAGGTGGTATAGCATGCCCACAACACAAGAATTAGTACAACCTAACCTTTTTGTTGAAGAAGAGCAACGTTCTAGAGTAGAGCTTTTCGTTTTCTGGTTATAACTATTAATTTGTATAGAACAATTTTTTTGAATTATGTGGGAATTTGATTATTATCACTGGGATGTCCGTTGCTTTCGCAATTCATTTGTTTTCGTTATAAGATTGTACCTAAACATGATTGTCATGTGTAAGGGTAGAGTTTCATCGCTATTTTTTTCTAGGAATTCTAGTAGTTATATAATACAAACTTTATCCTAAAAATTCGTTTCCGAATATTTAGATCATCATTTCTGTTTATCATTGCCAAACTTTCGAATTGTCATTATCTTTGTATACCAAAAAGCAACGATGCTCTTGTCACCCCGATGACTAGTGGCATCACCATATAATGTTATTTTTTGTAGTACGCTTCGTATGTTCAAGCTGATCATCTTCCATTATGGAAGCTATTAACGCACTAATCATGCTGTGCATTTCTCCGAAAGAAACTGGCAATTCGAATACACTTCGCACCATGCTCGTCATGATTTATTCAAATTTTGCACCTATTGATGCAAAAAAGGCATCATAAAAGCTAGGTACCAACATTCCGGAGATGCGCCTGAGGCCGACGGCAGACGCCTCATGTAACGAGCAGTCGTCTTTGTTAATCAAACGCGTGAATAATTCTTCATTTATATGGGCGTACTGTCATGTCTGTTTTTTTGTAAGTCAAGACGAAAAATTACGTTATGTCACGATACGTGCTACACCAAGTCTCCTACCAGTTGCGACTTGATTGTTAAAAGGTGTGAAAAAATACTTTTCCTGTGTACGTAGTCGGTCTTACGTTTTGATTGTCGGCTTTTGATGCAAACAATCAGCATCCTATTGAAGATTAGGTGAATATATGAGAAATTCCTGATTCCATCGTGTATGTTTCATAGAAAACAACATTATCTGACAATAACAACATTAAAAGACAATAATAAAAACGTGCTTAATCCACCTAGCAGTGAGATGATACCTTTTTTTATCAATCCGCATGTGTTTTTTGTATGAATATTCTTCGGTGTTTCAGTTTTCATGACATTATTCTAATGTCCGTCATTTTAAGTGACAATTTGAGATTTTAATCACTCATTACTCTGTAATGTCAAAACTGCAAATAAGATCGAATTTGAATCTAGAAGTGTAACAATCATTCCATAATATGTCGAAATAATTTCAAGAACCAGCATAACCCAAACCGATTCGTATGGCCATATGACGAATAAATTGCAATATTTGAGTCCAACTTTAAAGCTTTTCTGGATTGTCATCTTCTATATCGCTTTGAATTTTAAAAATTCATCATCCTACAATTCCAGAATCGGAAGTCAGAATTTGATAAAATTGGATTTATTTCAATTTGAACTTTTGTTTCTGAAATTCGATTTGGTTTTTTTTTTTGAGAAAACGATTGAGTTTTGAGAAACGATTCGATACTGGAACCGGCACTCGAAATTCGATGTAGCCGAAGTCAAACAAGTTCACCTGAGTAGCTTTATAGTTTACATTTGTTTCAAAATGTTTGAAAATTTATGTAGACATCTTTGAGGAATCGTATTGCGAATTGAATTTTTGGATGCCTTCCGAAACAAAAAATAAATACAACCAAAAATGAAATAAGTTTATTTGGTTATCGACTATCCAAATCTGCTAACCCGATATAAAAAATGTAAAATAGACATTTTTATACTAATCACCCAGTATCTCCGAAACCGGAAGTTGGATCTGACTGAAAAACAAGCTGTTTTATAGAATCCTAAAACTTTTCATTTGAATCTTAGATGATTCTTAGATTTCATTTGAATCTTAGATCGGTTCAGCCATCTACGAGAAAAATGAGTTACACAGTTTTAATTTCGTTTCTCATATCATCCTGTAATTCCGGAACCAGAGGTCCGAACCAAACATAATTCAAGAACCTTGTTTGGGAGTATACGACTTTTCATATGAATCTGAGTTTGTAGAAAACGGTTGAGTCATCTCCGAAAAAAATTGAGTGAAATTATTTGTCACACACGCATTTGCTGATCTCGACGAACTGATTCGAATGGTATATGGCTGTTATGTCCTTCCAGCATTTATTGCTGTAAGTAGTTTAAATCAATATAATTATGGAATTGCTTTCAACTCAAAAATTATGCCATCATCTGGTTTTCATATGGCATATTCAAATGATTATGTTGCCAAAAACGAACCGTGCTAAAATCGGTCCGAGGCAAAATATCATGCTGTACACAGTCTTTTGGGTACTATAAATGTATGTAACAGTACAAAAAATCGTGTTTTATGTTGCTCCCAAACATTTCTTTGCCAGACAACGCTCAAAACTTCTACTGCTGGAATAGGGGAAAAAGTCGCTTACACAAAAATTTCGATGTCTCCGTTAAAAATGGACGGATTTTAACAATCTATGGCTTGTTGGATAGGTATTACCTTGCGGAATCTAAGTCTATATTCTGTTTTCAAGGTCAATTGTGACAGATACTGTCAAAAAACTGAAAATTTTGACATAAAACTTCGTATAACTCAAAAAGTAAACATCCGATCTCAAAACCATTGAATAGCGTTCAGGGTGACGGGGAGACCTTTCATTTGCGACTAGTTTGATCAAAATCGGTCCAGCCATCTCTTAGATCTCGACCTCTTAGTTGACAACACACATACAGACACACACACACACACACACACACACACACACACACACACACACACACACACACACACACACACACACACACACACACACACACACACACACGCACGCGGACATTTGCTCAGTTCGTCGAGCTGAATCGATTGGTATATGACATTCGGCCCTCCGGGCCTCGGAAAATTTTTCTAAAATTTGAGCGAATTCTATACCTATTTTTTATATATATAAAAAAAAGGTAAAAAGCATATTTATCTACGGCAGAGACATAAAAATTACCGAAATGTTCATCAAATGTTTGACTAATTGATACCAGAAGGAAAAATCCTTTTGAACTGTAAATTTAATGTTCGTTTATTTAGTTCATCGAGTAAATGTATATATATCCGAGTTTATGCCTCATAAATTTTTATTAAATTTCGATTTGAACTCCGGTTTCAGTGTTACAGGATGCTGAGTGATATCATATTTATTTCATTTGAGTTATACAAAACGGATCCGAAATCAATTCTCACATATCAATTTACGAAAATATATGTACAGAAAAAAATTAGAATTTTTCAGGTGACATATTTCTACAGACGTTACGATTCATAACAACCTAACTTGTTAAATGACGCAATTTTACATTCGTGCTAAATTTTACAGGCTCCTAGTGTTATTTGTACTCGACTATAAAGTGACGCTTTATGGTTTTATGTTTATCATTTGTTCATTATTCAGACACATGCAACTGTGGTTCAGTCGATTAACTGACGTGTTTTGTGATCTGGTGGTTCTTGGGTCAAACCGCGCTGTTCGATCTTTTGTTTTTTATTTCATTCGATTTCAAGCCATGTATATTCAAATCCCACAATTTTTCATGTTCTTGAATATAAATTTGTGTGAAATACGAGGCACCATTTATGTGCATCTTATAAGATTTGTTCTAATGTGGTGCGATTTGGCAATTTGCTTTTGAAGACGAATTCAAATACTCACGATCTGGAAGTATTGACTACATGACAGGAGCAGCGGTTTTTACGTAAATGGGGCCTTGAATATCTCTCGTTGTGCACAATTTTATTGAGAACGTTTAAAAAGTAAAAAAAAATCATTCTAGCCTATTGACTGATCATAGCTTTTGAGCCAGTGCAAAATAAGCACGTAAATTCGATCGGCCCAGGCCCACATTAATAATCTTGATCGAAATTTGCGCTTCCGAATCGAGGTTCAGTTTCAAAATTCAATTCCAGAATTCAGGTCCAGAATTCAGCTCTACAATTCATTTTCAGGAATCAATTTCAGAATCCAGGTAAGAATTTAGTTTTAAATTCCAGCTTCAGAATTCAGTTTCAGTCCTGAATTTATATTCATTATACAGTTCCGCAATTCAGAATAAAAACTCAAGTCCAGAATTCAGTTCCAGAATCTAAGTTCAGAACACAAAAATTCATGTCCGGAATTTAGGTCCAGTTTCCAGATTCAGAATTCAATTGCAAAATTCAGATAAGAATTTAGTTCTAGAATCAAGGTCCAGAATTCAGTTTCAAATCCAGGTAATTCAAATCCAGAACTCTTTTTCCGAATACAGCTTCAGAATTTAGTATTTGAATCCAGGTATAGAGGTAAGTTTCAGAATCCAGGAACGAATTTAGTTGTAGAGTCCAGATCCAGAATTCAGTTTCAGAATTCATATCCAGAATTCAGTTCTAGAATTTAGGGTCAGAATCCCAATCAAGAATCTCTGTCCTGAACCCAGGTTCAAAATTCAGATTTGGAATCCAGAAATACGCATTTGCAGGAAATTCCATCAACATTAAAATAGATCGCAGTGATTTATTTGCTCGATTCGATTTAGATCAGTAAACTTATCCCAAAGATCTAACTACGTTATATTCTTACATCAGAAGAGGTAAATTGACATTTTTCTGATCTGCGTTGTGCGCCGTTCACCCTACACGCAAGGCAATTTTTTCAACATTTTAAATTTTTATGTTTTAGGTGGTTTAAAGTTTGTATGAGATTTAATATGGGGAGACTGACGTTTAACGAAAAACCCTCATCTGGAGATCCCTATAGAGTCTAAAAATCAACGTATATGATATTTTCGAGGAACAAAATTTAACGAGGGAGAAATCCTTCAACGAGTTCAAAACAACCCGACTTTTGTAGAAAACCGACACAAAGTCCGAAAAATGGCTCATTCTTGTGTAAATAGTTTTGGAACCAGAAAATATGATCCTTCACAGTTTATGTAGAATACCCGTAGTAGGCGGTTGCTCTTTTCTGTGGCTTCTTGTTATTTCATGTAGAGTGCCTTTAATCAGAGTGACGACAACTGTTCGTTTGGAATGACAGCTTCCAATTCCAAACAAGCAAACGACCTGTCAATTACAATATAAAGCTAATGACACTGCCAACATTTCGGATTAAAGGTTTTGAATTGTTGCCAAGATTACAAATGAGATATCGTCACTCTGATTATAGGCAGCCTAATTTCATGGTATGTTTTACGCCGTACAGAGTACTACTTGTATTCGGTTTTTGCTTTCCGAGTATTCAATGTTTTCTGTGAGAGAGTCGATTTTGCTGAGTCGAATGAAGAAAAGAGTGATATATAAGAAAAATGTTATGAAAAAAAAGTTTATGTTTCGTTTCTGTCTTTTTCCATAAATAGAACACGGAAAGGCGCTATCGTATGCCAATATAGAATAACAACCGCGACTGCAAAGTTCTTTACGGTAGTAGTTTGCCATCAAGTGGCTAGTAGTCATTACATTGTTAACGGTTTTTCGGTAACAGTGAGCCATACAGCTGCAGATTGCAGATGCCAATTCAACCCTTCATGTTGGTTGGAAACAACATTTTATTTTTTTAATTGAACTAAAAAATAGTTGAATGGAAATGGAGTGCGCCTTTGCTCAGAAATAACAGCACGTTTAATTGGTCAGTTCAATTAAAAATGGCCTTTTTAACTAATAATTTATCATTATTAAGGAAATTAGCATTAAAAAATCTAAATTAGCAAAAGTAATTTGAATCGAAAAATCAACTAATTTGCTCGCCAAAATGCTGATTTCGATCTTTCCGTGCAGTTCAATATTTGCATTGCGTAAAAGATTTTTTGTATACATCTCTAGTTTTTTCGGAATACTACCTATAATTTCAGGTAAACCCAGATTGTGTTTACACGGAAAGACCGAAACCAGCATTTTGGTGAACAAATCAGTTGATTTTCTGATTATTGACATTAGAGTGATTCTAAATACACTGATGTCTCTTTTAATGCGGGGCATACAAACCGTGTAAAAAAAACATGCAAAAAAAATCTCGTTGTCTCGGAAATCTGCGTAAAAATAAACCTCAAAACCAAAGAAAAGATTTTTTTTTATGCCAAATATCTTAGGAATGAATGAAACGTTCAGATCTGGTGTAATTTCAAAAAATTTTTTTGTGAAAATCGACTTGGGGACTTTGAGGCCACGTAACTCAGGGTAAAAGAACGCAAAATGAAAGAAATTTTTGCTGATGGCAAAAACCGCGTAACTTCGGAAATCCGCGTGAAAAGAAACCGCACAAAAAATAACACGTAAAAAGAAACCCCAGTGTAAATACTCATTCCCCTAAAAGTTTACGACATTTTTACATACTGGTTTAAAAATTTAAATATGGATATATTTTAACACATGAGAAAAACATCTAAACAACCGGCGAACGACCAAAATCAGGTCAAAGCCGAGTATAAATAAACAATATCAAAAAATCAAAACAATTTGCAAGCAGTTTCAAAAAGACTATTCTTTATAGCTTTTTGAAGCATTGGTTTGCTTTGACACTTCTCGAGAGTTTTTGGCTAATAAATTTCATTTTTGTTTGCTTTGTGCTGTCTTTCAGCAGTGATGGTGACAGATAGATAGAGTCGAATTTTCTGATTTTAATCACAAAATCAGTTGTCAATGAGAATTTCGTGCTGAATTGAAATTGTGCTGGTTTGTGTCCAGAATATTCGCCAACTAAACACATTCTCTAAAAACAAGACTTTTTTCAGCAAATTAAATTCTGAATTCCAACTAATATATTGTTGAATCTTTTTCCGGTGAACGACCGTAACTAGGTTAAAGCAGGGTATAAATAAACGATATAATCAATCAATTAAATTTGTTTTGTTAAAATTGTTGTTAAAATCAACCAATTCAAAAACACTAATACTAATTAGGCGCAAAGCTAGCTTCGGTCGTTCCGTGTGTGTATTTCACAAAATAGTCATCTAACCATTTATTTAAAATCAATTTTGTCGGTGAGGTTACGATAAACATGTAACGATATTGAGTCGATCTTGCAACATTGTTCTCAATTACGTTTTAAACCGTATAATTTCGTTCGTTTGAACAGGACCGGTGTTATTCTGCAGCAAGAAGACGAGCGAAACGCACAGCCTCTGGAAGAAACCCTTTTATACATTAGATGCAAAAGCATATCTCTATCTTTGGTAAACTTACCTTGTATAATTCATGCTCCAAAATTAACAATTTCATCGATATCTGCTGGCTGATCTAATGCAAATCTTTCCAACAATTTAAATCGCTGCTAGGAGAACCACCTATCGTACGGACAGCTAAAATCGGACGTCTACGATGGGCTGGGCATACCATAAGGGCATATTCAGGAGTGTTATAGTTCTAGATGCATAATTTATGTCAGTTTTAAAATTTAAATCTAGAAATTATAACAAAATAAACTGGCAGCCCCAGCAGCGTTTTATCTGTGTTTCAAATATGGAAAAAAATAGAACGGCAGAGTATACCAGTTTTAAATTTGACAGTGGAACTGGTCGAATAAATAAAACTAAAACGGATTGCTGGGGATACGTTTGTTTCAGTTTCATTTACATTATAGACCACCCATATGAATCTTGCAGCTGCTGAATTTGCTCTAAGGATGTCGGACGACAGCCCAGTGAAAATGGTTCTTGAATCTAATCCGACTGGTACAAGAAGAAGAGGAGCGCAGCGAGCAAGGTGGATCGATCAAGTGGAGGGTGATCTCAGAAGCATCCGTGCCTTGAGTGGCTGGCGACAAGCAGCCATGGACCGAGTTATGTGGAGACGTATGTTGATACAGCAAAGGACACCCCAGGCCTATAGCTGTTAGGTAAGGTAAGTAAGAATGATTTTGGAATCAATTCTTAGTTATGAAATCAATTTAAAAAAACTACAAAGTAAGATTTTCAGCAAAAATTTATCTATTCAAATTCGAAACTCTTAAATTTGTGGCAATCGAGACGTTTTGAATTTTTTCGATGGTGCACGAGATCGGCGAGTATACAAAATGCGCTAATGTTTTACACGGCAAATTTGAAAACTTCTTTAGGAAATTTTCGACAACTATCCACATTATCTGCCGGATCTGGACACAAAGCATTACTTTTGACTATGGAGTGCATAACTAGTTGGTTGTCTGGATTTTAACTACGTTAAAATTTTCCGCCAAATGGTTCTCAGCCTTAGTATCCAAATCAGAAGAAAATACTCATCGTTGGCCCAAAATGGTTCATCCTAAATTACCCAGTGCAAACCTTACGTAACCACAGATACTCGCCTACTTTTCAGAAACTATAACCATGCGCAAATTATTCCCACAGTCCTGCCTTCATCATTTGGTGCAAAATACCCAAAAGCAAATGGTCAATCTAGCAATGTAAAGCAATTGTTTGGCACTTAAAAACACGCTCAAGTGTACCTCTTCAACAAGTGGATAATACTTCGGTTGGATGGTTGTTTGGTTGGAATAGTGAACTGAAACAGGGCGAGAGGGGTTATTTATTTCTGTTTTGAATCTTACACCATTCATAGCAAGGCACTGTGCCTAGTAAAGCCACGGGGCCACGCGGTCAGTATAATTGTAGCACTTTCATCGTACTTCAATCATGCGGCCAACATTCGCGGAGTGAGCACTGGGTGCTGCAATCGGAGTACCTAATCAATAGATGCATTGATGGTGAATGAAAATTCGTTGTTCGAAAATTTGTTTATCTGCGTAAGGGTTTCAATGGTACGATAGGGGATTATTTCTTCTTGCTCGATAATCATTCACTATTGATTTCATTATTGACGTTACATTATACTATCGGCGTTGTACTTTGCTGTTCACCTACCTGTATGTTCTCCAATGTGAGTACCGACGAACCATTGCGGAACACGAGCTGCCTCGAGCAGGAATAGGAAAATCCCAATGGAGCATACGGAGCATCACCGTCGATTTCCAGCGTAGTGTCAACGCTCTTGCTGCCATCTTTGCTCTTGGTATCAATCAAAAAGACGTCTACTTTTGACATAGTCCAATAACCGGAATCCACTTCGAAGCGAAACTTTAGTGTTAGCTGAAAATTGTACAGATAAAAAAATATGTTAATAGAGCAATCGTGCCCATGTACAAACATTTCAGCTTTTCGATTCATCCCATCAATTAAAACCATTAGTTGGAGGTAAAATTCCCTGGCTGAAACGATAGGATGGAAATTGACAAGTTCGGTCTGATTTTTTTGTTTACTTTAACTCACGCTTTCCATTTTCATTACCAATTTTACTGTTTCTCAGGGTCGAAGAGAATACCGATTTTAATGCAAACCGTTATTTGTAAGTCAAGTACTCAATAAAAGAAGAAAACCAAACAGCATGATGAACAATCATAATGCATTGAAAATTAAGAGCCATTATAATAAAATCATTGCAGCTTATCTGTGACATCATGCTGATCATAATGCAAAGGCTTACTGATTGGGTAGGTATTGGAATTGCACTTCCCAATTTCTAATTCAATAAGATTTGGAGAATTTTCCTAAAATGTCATAAATTTATAGACCCTTACCTTGGTCGTGTCCTCCACCTTGAACGTAACGATCAACTTGCTTTCCCGCTCCCTTGCGTCATACGTCGCCACAGTGTGTTTGTTTAGTACGTACTCATCTTCGGTGCTGTTGATCGTAAGAATCGGAGCCGAGGTAATGTAGATCAGAGCCTTTCCGGGTACGTTGTAAATAGCATCGTCAATTTCAGGCTCATCCGTTGGCCCAGCCGGTGTCGTCGTGCTGGTAACCGAGTCATCCGATTTGGCTTCACGTTTGTACAGCGCGCGGTGCGGCTCATCCCATCTGTTAGCCAATATACCCAACACTTTGTGGTCTCCGTAATTGGCAACCGAGTCGCGGTACAGTGCGGAAAGCTCTACATCCTGTTGTGCGGGTGATCCGACCAGATTTATTATCTACAAAGAGAAGATCAAAAATATTAGAGTAGGTAATTATAGTATACGACAGTGTACCGTATCCATAATGGTACAGTGAGTATTCGAACCACAGATACTGTGAACTGCTGCCATCTGGTTGTCAATTTTTTATAACATTTGAGAAAATAGGTAATTATTTGATTGGATCCAAGGTCAGAATGTTCACGATTCTGGTGCATTCCCCGCATCTGTCAAATTTTCTTGAGTGTCTGGAATTCGGAATCCAGCTCCAGAATCCTGCTCCAGATTTAGACCCAAAACCTTCATCAAGAGCTCAAGCCAAGAAATCAGGTTCGGGTCTAGAATCTAAATCCATGCTCAGTATCCCAGTGTAAATTTCTGTCTCAGATTCAGAATCTCTGTCAGAGATCTGGTTCAAAAACCATGTCCAGATTCAGTATTCAGATACAGAAACCTTGTCCAAGTCCAAATCCAGGGTCCTTGTTCAGAATCCTGGTCTAGGTTTAGAATTTCTGTCAATAATTTAGGTTCAAGTTTAGAATTGAGGAATCCTAGAGAACTCAAGTCCAGATTCCAATCCAGAATCATAGTCCAAGTGCAAAATAAGCTCAAAGCTTAGTTTCGGAAACTCTGTCAGAAGTTCAGAAAACAGAATTCTGGCAAGTTCAAGGGGCAAAAGGTTTTACCCCCTAGTTTATGCTAGGTGCACATAACCATTTTACAAATTATTTTTTTTATTTATGTTGAACCGTCAGGTCGGAGATAGCAGTTCAACATAAACTGCTACGCACTGATGAGTCTAATACAAAACGTAAATATAAGAATTCTGGCGCAGAATCCAGGTACAGAATCTAAGTCAAGGTCTTTGTCAGAAGTTCAGATTCACAATCTAACTCCATGTCTAGAATCCAGATCCATAGAACCAAATAGTAACAAATATAATAAACACAGTCATGTACATCTTTATCACCAAAACTCAATTTCTGTCGTAATTTCGTCGCTTGAGAATCGCAAATAAAACGTTTGATTTAAAATATTTTCGTTTTTGTCTCTCACACAAGAAATGAAACCAGAACTAGAAATGACTCAAAAATTTATTTTTGAGCGAGCTTTTAAAAAAGCATAGTGTTATCCACATACGCCATTAGAAAACACGCTTAATGCAGAACTTTTCTCCATTCCCAAAGAAAAGACAGTCTGGAATTATGACTGATAAAATGAAAATAATTAAATCCAAAATCTGGTTTCATAAGCTTTCAGAGAGATATAAATTCGTCCGCAGTCTTCTCAAATACGGGGAAATCGCTCTGTTAACTGAGCTACTGTGGATGTTATGATACACAACTCAGAAGTCTTCTCGCTAGAAAAGAATTTGGTATTTGATCTGACTGTGCACGGTCGATTAAGTTCACATGTCAGTTGATCCCTTGTGATCCAATTTCGTACTCAAAAACTTCATTCCTCTCCCAGTCGATCAAATATAATATATTTCTCCGGTTGAGCAATGATATGTGAGGCTTTGTTGTTGTTTTGCTTACCCAATGTTTGAACGATAGGGTCTTGAATCACTTCCGGTGAAACCCTCAACGAGTGAACACGTCGTATCGTGTTAGTGCGGTGAAAATTCGAGTATTTCGCGAGAAAGAAAGGATTTTCATCCGTACTTCGGTGACTTCACGTTGTCACATAGCGAGGGTTTCACTTGTAGTCCAGTGAAAAGAAAGTCCATTGGACTATAAACGAAAGCTAACTGGCAATATAGCTAAATCGCTGTGCCATCAATCGGCGTCATCTCAAGTGAGGTGACGCCACCAGAAGTGAAGAAGAAGAAGAAGGGTCTTGAATTAACAATTTCTACCGCGTTGGGATTGGGAAGTAAATTATTGTTTGTATCATTTCTATCTATTTTATATTTTATCCTCGAGTTAACTGCAAAAATGTCAATTGTCGCAGAATTTCAATAATTTTGTTCTACTTGGTGGATAGTAGAACGAATAATATAACTAACTTGAGATTACACCGAATCGATGACATAACAATTTAGGCTATATTATCCAGTTCATTTTTGTTTATAGTCAAACGGATTTTCTTTTCACTGATCTACAAATACCTCGCAGTGTTGCGACGCCGAGTCGGCAAAGTACGAGAAAAATGTTTTCTTTCTCGCCAAATACTCGAATTTTCACCGCACTTACACGATACAACGTGATCACTCGAAAGTTTCACTGGAAGTGAATATTCATTCTACCAAATGGCAAAGAGGATATAAATTTGGTTTATCTATATCGGCTCACGATATAAGGACATATGATTTAGAAAAAGGCGGGTAAAATATAACTGGAGGACGTGAATACCAATAAAATGGGCATGCTTCTTTCACCTTTCCGAATATCAACTATCATTCGTATTAGTTGATTGATTGTGTGAATTTTTCGAATTTTATTGCTTCGCTTACAGATTCGTTACTGTCATGAAACTGTCCTGTACGAAAGGAGTATGATGAGAAGTGTGTTAACAAGAAAAAATAGGTATTGAATGTAGTGCCAAAATTTCCCGTTGTCTTGTTTTTTTTTCCTTAATTCTATCGAGTTTAACATTGCTCCAAGTCGTAGCATAATCCTTCGTCACGTTGGATTTATTAAGATCGGAACAATTATTTTACGAAATATGACTTGATTCAATTGTTGAGATAAGGCGCTTGTCTCGTAAGCCAGACGTCGTCTGTTCTAGCTCCGCCCACGAAACTTACTTTTCAGAGTCAGTAACAATAAGAATCGGCTGCGAAGTATGTCGAAACAGATGGTCGAATTTCGCAGCTGCATGTGTAGTTTCGGTCTATGCTTTTTCACATCACAACACAAATTGAAACTTCAACAAAGCAAACAAAAACAAGTTGATTAACTGTATACTGGACCACGGGGGAGTGAAAAATCTGTATCTCAGGTTGTTTTATCAATGTCATGTGACTCGGAGAAGGATCAATACTTCTTCTTATCGAAAGTCATACTCCTATTTATGAAAATTACACTTCCAATTAAAAACATCTTATAACTGGAACAAAAAAAAACTCAGTTGACGATAACGAACGTTTGCAGCACGGTAACTTTTAGAAATGCGTATACTATTGAATAAAAGGTTTAAATACCATGAATCGTCAATTCCCAATATTATAGAAAACATATTAATTATATAAAAGCACAATTCATTTACCTCAGCATTGACATTGTAGTCCATCGGGTTAGAGTTCAGTCCCTGCTGTGGACTGTAAACATATTGGTGTTTCTCGATGATCCTCCGGAAGCTAGGAAAGTTATCATCGTTCAGTTTGGCTGTGCCATTTCGAAGAAAAACGACCACAGCAGCAGCATTCGAGTACAAGTCGCGTAGAAATTTATCATCTAGCTCTTCCAGTGCCGAAACTTCGACGCCTTTCAAATCATCAAGCCCCCAGAACAAAAAAGGCCCACTGTAGTGAGCACAGACATTGCTCAGTAAAAATCCAAAAAGAAACGCTATCTTCATTCCACAATACATTTCTGTTGTTTCACTACTTATGTAGCACTACTAATTCCACCAGATGCCGATGTTGGTTATTAATAAAAATAAATTTTGCAAGGTAGCAGCAAATCGTACGATAGTGATGAGAAAAATTTTCTCAACGACAGTAACGGGTCGATATTCGAGATTTTGGTCGGAGTGTTGTGGCGCATGCCCAACAAGGATAATCGGAACGGAAAAGATAGATTTATGGTGATGTTTCTGTCTTTCCTGTGCAATGTTTTCAGGAAAAAGCACGTGGAAATGTTTACAAACACGTGATAAATCCGGGGTTGGAGAACACATAGAGGAGTGATCCTAGTTTTGATGCAACAGGATAAAGTATTGTAAAATGTCATCAAATAAGAATATATTGAGATATTTCTAAATGGATTGTTATTATTGCATCATTTTATTTACTCAACCCAACATTTTTTTCTTGGTTCTGAAAAGATAACTAATAACAGTAATTTTAATTGCAGGTTTTTAAGGTGTCGAAGTCGAAATATAGTTCTTATCGAAATGTGGTGTGTCACTGAAGAGTACCCAATGTATTTAGACGAAACCGCAAGAAATTAGTAGTCGTTGGTAGGAGTGTATGTTTTTCATTGGATGAACTGCTAATGACTCAAGTAAGAATAGTGTAAACATAGATTTACTACAATAGTAAACGTAGTATTGGAATTCAAGATTCGGTAGAATGAATTACTCAACGTCAATTTTGAAAAGCATGTTGAAGTTGAGTGAAACCATAGTTTTAAACTTTGTATCGAGAAATATGCAAAAAGAAAAGTTGCAAAATATACTTCGAAAAACTCAACGAACATTATCTTTTTGCCTTTCTCATAAAGAAAGGCTATGCAATTAGTGTGAAAAACGACACTTTCACCGAGGCCCGGAGGGCCGAGTTTTATAAACCATTCGAATCAGTTCATCGAGTACGCAGAATGTCTGTCTATATGAGGAAAATATACACACTATAAAAGGTTCTATTGTTCCATACAATTTTTTTTTAAATTTGATAGGGATCTGACTTCCGGTTACAGAATTACAAAGATTGCACAAAACATGCACTCACTCACCGAAGTGGCTGAACAGATTTTAACAAACTCACCTCAAATGAAGCACTTTTTTTTAATTCCACATGGATCTGACTTTCGGTTCCGGAATTACAGGGTGATGAATGAAAGAACTGCAAATTCAAGTTTGCCTTCATGGAAGAAGATGAAAATTTTTTAAAACTAGTAAATTAAATCTTCTAGATTAAGAATCTTGTAAGATGAAGACCACACAAACTCACATCGGATATACTGGTTTTCGGAATCCGGTTCTGGAAGTATCAGAAATAGTGGTCAACAATTCCAAAGGGAATTAACTCACTTTTCGTCACGACGGCTGATCCGATTTTGTTAAACATAGAATTAAACGAAAGGGTTTGCGGTTCTTTATAGAATTGCTAAATTTGATCTGGATCTGACTTCCGGTTCCGAAATTAAAGATTGATGAGTGTTTGAAATGTAAAGCCGTCGTATAGTGCGACGATGCAAAAAAGGGAAATATTCTTCTTAATTTGACCAGAGCTGCTAAATGTCACTATCAACGACCAACTTTGCACGACGAAGATTGGAAAGTTTATGTCACTGGACTGCTGCCGACCAGGCTCTACCAATCATCATATATTGAGTGTCTGAGAGCCGATCTGTCATAACTTAAATTCTCTTGATATTACACTCACCAGGACGCTCATTGATTGCCGATGCGATTGATATTATCTTCATTTCTCCTGTCACTGCTTGATTACGATGTGACTAAATATTAATCAAGCAGCATAAACATTGAATTAAATTAATGTACACCAATAAACTCCGAAATCCGATGACTTTTTACAAAGAACAATTAACTTGATCAATTTATGTTTATGTTAGTACTCTCATGGATTATTTTGCTTCAACAGGGAATAGGAGAATGAGAGAGAGAGAACAAAATGCGTTATACTTCTACTTGGTCATTGAACTATCGAGTATCTCACTTTGACCGTACCGATTACAGTTGATGATTTTAGTCAGTCTGTCAAGGTCATTTGACATAATTGACAATTTGCAGCTCAAACCGCCATTTTGACCGATGCTGCAAAAAAAAAACTGAAAAGAACCTCTAGATTAGGTTTAGACTAAACCACAATAACTGATCGTAATAATGTTTACCACAGTCCCTGACCATATTATTAGACCCAAGCATAAAAATTAATATTTCTCTTAAATATTGTTGTTTTGTTAAACTATCAAACATCTACCGAACAGTTCAGCCGTTGTGTTCGATTACATGTTGTATTTTTTCACCGTTTATATTTAACAAATTGGCGTGCTGTAGCTTGTTTTGAACAATGTTTTTTTGCTTCATTTAATCGTCACAGTAACGAGCAATATTGTGATAATCGTCTAAAACGCCATCTACATGTCATAGTCGGTGTTCTCAGATTTAATCATAATGGACATCGCTTATAATCCTTGTGTCAAACTTGAAGACAATTTTATCGAATGTTGGGGTTCCTTGAACCATGTGGTACACACAGAGAAAATTTTTTAAATATAACCAAATATGGGTTTCTCGCAACGGTTTTTTTTTGTTGAAATAGTGACAAAAGAAAATCTGGTTTGCTATAGAAAAAATTGCTGCTTGAAACTACAAAATATGATAATCAATTTTACTCAGTGGGTTAGTTTGTTTTAAACGACATTTTGATAAAAACAACAAATATTTCACTTAACAGTGAATTCAATTCGAAAAATCTGTTATTAATGAACAAAATTTTGATAAAGTTAAGAATTGTTGCGCTTCAATTTCACAAACTTTTTAGTTGAAATAAATTACCTTAAATTTAGCAGTTTCAACTAAAGCTATTGTTTGTTGGAATCATGCATTTTTATGCTTTTAAGAATAAACCGATTTATTGCAAACTTATTTACAAGGTTATATTTTATACTACTTTTATTTCGATTTATATTGTTTTTAAAATTTCTAAAAAACAGTTATGTTTATTTTGAAATTTTTTAAGACATTTGACCGTTTCGTCATTCCCGTTGCTACACGATCGAATTATTCACATACCACAGTCAATCCCTGTTTTTTTAAATTTTTATAGCTTCCAAACGATTCGGTGCTCCATCAGTCCGGTTAAAATAAAGAACCTGCATCAAATATTTTTTGTAAAGAAAATGTGTTATGTAATGTTATGCAAATTTCTAAAATATACTTGCCGCGGGAGACAAACATGCTATGGTTTATATGCGCGAGAAAACATAGTTCCGGTTTATATGAAATAAAACTAACACGGTTAATCTACCTTAGTAGTATCTTTATACAAATAATAAATATATTATAGATAAATTTAACCCAGTTTTTTCTTGATTTAAAGATATAACAGGATTGGGTCAACAAGGACATTACCGATAACATTAACTTAACTTTGGTTGATATGTAAAATATAGTTAGTTTATTTTAACAATAAACTCAACCGGAACAAATATATTTTTCGTTTGGTTAGATCAAAATTTTGATTCAAATCAAACAGAGATCATTGTTTTTATTGAAGGGAGAAACTGGTTTGTAACAATCATATTCTAGCTTGAAATGAATATAAATCAAATTTAAAAATCTACTAATTGTTTTGTTATTTTAAACATGCTCGATTTCTCTGCGTGTACGTATGAAATGTGTGAAAATGATGCCTTTTCTGAAAAGAAAACTATACGGAAATAATTGTGCATTTCAAGTTACCCAATAATCAACTAAAGTCATATATATTTTTGTAGGGATTAGCAAACATGGTAAAAAAACTCGGTCAATGATTCGACGGTTAACATCTTTTTATTTCTTTTATTTTGTTTCAACAAAGTTACAGAATTCTAGGAATTCAGCTAATCTCTTATATCACATACTGAATAATTGAGTAACGTTGTCAGTGCATACACTATGAATGCTATAACCGTCAGGTCAAATGAGTTCTTCGTTGAACCAGTTCCACTAAAGAAATCTTTACTGTTTTTATCAGTAGGATCACGAACTCCGCATGTTCGGTAAGAAAGTGTCTTCTTGCGTTTCGGATTCACGTATCCCGGAATATAGATACTTGGCTGATCGAGTCGACCGATCGCTAGCAGCTTGGAAAAGTCCTGCTCGATCTGATGTGCACTAGGACCTTTGAAGTGCACGATCATTTGGACGCAGGCATCGTTATGAAGCGATTTCGTGCTTCGTGAATCGATTGCCAACATCCACTCGGGTAGTCCCATGACAGTGCGAATTTCTTCCAGGAACTGCGCTACCACGAAACGTGGTGGTTTCTTGAGGTTAATGTATTTCACAATATCGTGATCGGGTTCAATCTTTGCACAAGCGAATCGATCCGGTGACTTCTCGGGTCCAAAAATGACTATAGCTCGGCCTAAGGCACTTACCGTACCTTCAAGTGGAAAGTTGCTATCGGTGAAAACCATTCGGCGCTCTCCGATGTTGATGGTACCTAATCGAGCTGATACGTCTCCGACATAGCACCGTAACGGATTATCAGGGCCACACTCTTGACGATAGAGATCTTGCTGAAAAATTATAGGATAAAATGAAATCTTGTACTACTAACACCATCTACCATTGAAACTCACATTCAGTGGATCCGCTAATTGGGTGTAGTAAGGATTCCACACGTAACCGGCAGCAACGCATCGGGTTTCAACTTGCTTTACTGTGGCATCCACACCGACAGGGTTTACCCAAATTTGCCAGTTGTGATTGAAGGTCATGTTGCGGTCATGTTTTCCAGGGTATCTCAACTTCACCTCGATAATTGTATCACTTTGGCTACCATCATTCCCGATCAACTGGGTCATCCGGATGTAACCGTATGCGAACCCAACCGGATGATGGAACGACGCGATAGCTCGTATTTCTCTTGCTTCACTGGGACTGTACCCACGTTCCAGTGTACTGCAAGCCCATCTGCGATTTCTTTCCTTCTTATGAATGACGATCGATCGACCGATGATGCTTTCGTAGCCAAACAGTGGCAACCGGGAATCGTTGTACGACTGTTCGTACATAGAAACTCCATCCAGTGTACCGAACTTTCCACTTAGATCACCAATCTCGTACTGATCTGTACTACCCATTGCTGGAGCAGGGGATTGCTTTGGATCGACGTTGCGTGGATTCCAGTGGCCATACACGGAGGAATCTTCACACGGAAACTCCAAATCGCCTTCGACCGGTGCCTGGAATCATAATGGAAAACGAGTTATGGCTTGTTGATTAGTTTTATGACAAATAACGGTAACGAACTAAAGTCATGATTTCTAGACTGGATGTATATTCAATCCTCAGAAAAATGATAAATAGTCTAGCAGAATTTTAACATGTTTTGTGAATTTTTGGTATGAAGGTAGATTTTTTCATAATGATTTAACGAATATCAAATTTTTCCATTCAGATTTCTGGAGAATTTTCAATGTACAAAATAACATAATTTTAAATTTAAATTCAAGCCTAAAAGCTTATGTAAGTAAAATAGGTATGTGACCCTTGATTAGGATTACCACTTTGAATGTATTCCTCGCCCAGTTATTTGGAGAGAAAAGATTCTGTCTGTCTCCTAGGCTTAAATTTTCCTAGGACTAGATATCCCAATCATACGCGCAGTACTCCCGCTCTTCTGTTTGTACCACCGCACGGCTTGGATGCGGTCAAGAAGCAGGCTGGCGAGAAATCCTCGTGCAACGTGACCAGACTCACCTGAACCTTCCGAATTTTCCATGGTCAGTTCGCCAAACAGTCAGTATTCCAATTTATAGCACAATTCGTTCGAATACTCCAGGAGTCCATCGCCTAAGTTCGTGGCCGTAGAGGACAACTGATCTAATCAGTGTTGTCTACATCACTAGCAAACGTTTGATATGGGACCACGACCCTTTTCACGTGAGGTGACAACCGCCAGCAGAGTATTTGGTATAGGTTTTTGTAGACCGCATTTGGAATTGTAATGCCCCGGTAGTTGCAGACGTACGACATTGTCCATCTATTCCTCCGGTAATTTTTACTCTCCCAGAACTTAGAATGCACTAAGTGAAGCGCTCTAGCTAACTGATGTCTTCCATACTTTATGAGCTTCTCCAGTCACCTGATCTAGTGCAGTGGGTGCTCCAAGTTGGGCTTCAAAGCCATAACGGTACACTACATTTTCGTTGAAGAACTGCTTTAACCTGTCCAGGCCAAGCCTAGGTCTATGAGAAGACTTCCCTCGAACAGTTCAGCTTGCGGTGCGAAGCCTTTGTGGAATCGATAGACCTTCTCAGAGAACTTGCGCGTCTTATTCTGCCATTCTTCATTCAGCGAAAACGCTCAAACTTCTATCTGGAACTTCGTTGACTGAACGACTTTATATTGTTCCGCGTTCTCTCTCTCTCATACCGAACTGCAGCTCAGCGCTGTAAAACTTCATTAAATTCAAATGAAAGCGAATGTGGCATACATTGACGATTTCTCTACTACAGTAAACTTCACATTCTAAAACACAATCTTCGCTGGCGTACAGAACGGGTAGCATTCAGTTCATCTCTTGAAATAAAATATTTCTTACAATTGGATAAGTAAGAGGCCTTCAAATGAGGTTCATATAAACATTCGATTTGGTTCAAGATAATGGATGAAAGATAAACCAGTCATAATAACTGAAATATCAAATACAAAATAAACATAAATTAATTGTCCCCTCTCTCAGTTTATATTTTTAATACTTTGGTTTCTATGAATAATTAACATTCAAACAACACACCAGTTAGATTGTAGCAAAAGCTTTACGGACCCTAGAATTCCTAAGGATGGCTACGTGCTTTGTAGAAGTGCGCATATGCAAATCCAGTTTAAAATTGCTCGGTTGTTTGGAACCCATGCTACCTGAACGGTGTTCATAGAATTGAGTCGATACAATGCAGATTTGTTCGCTTCGCTCTTCATCGGTTGCCGTAGAACGATCATCATAAAATTGCGTTGAATGAAAGTGGCGGGTTACTAATAGGTCTCGATACAAAACAAATGCAACGCGCATTAATAATAGCACATGTGTTCAACGATAAGATTGAGCTCTCCGTAGCAGTGCTTTTCTTTGACGCTCTATACGACGTTCCTACTACGGCACGAACGGTTCTGGTATTGCGAATGAAACAATAAGAATCTTTAACAGTCGTACTGCGGCCCGAAAACTGCTTCTAGGCACGACACGTACAGGTGACAACCTTACCTGTGATGATCAGCCGTACAATTAGTACAAATCAATAGGATAGTATACTCACAATATGCACATGATAACCACTGTTAGCCACCAATCCTTTAAAGTCCACCTCTGCATTCGTAAGATCGTACTCGGATTGCTGTATCATCTCCAGTTTGCCTTTGATTGTGAATGGATCACCATTTGAGTACCAATCCCTAGCGACCACTTTTCTCCGATGATAGCCGCCTATTCTAAAATATTGAGAAAAAAAATTCTAACCATTGCTCCCATTTGCATAGATCAGCATCATACTTACATGGAACATGCCAAACGTTCGCCTCTCGCCTGTGGACCATGATCATCGTAAATTACAATTGATCGACCAATTATACTCGATGGACCGCTCAAAGGAAGATTCTGATCGACAAACATTCTGCGGCTGATGCGTTGACTTTCTGCTTTGTTGCCGGCTATATCTAGCGTTCCTAGTCTATTGGATAGATCTCCTATTCGACATAGTTCCTGTGAGTACAATGTGCACTTTGATTCCCATGTTTGTGCACCGAAAGATGCTTTCTGCGGATTAAAGATGACTCCGGTGCTAACACACCTATTCTGCCAATCATAGAAATCCTTCCCGGGAGGATCATTAGTTACTGCCCAGCGATGTATTGCCGTGTTGTTCACTTGTGAACCATCGGCATGGATTAAGTACTCTATTACTATAGATGTATCTCCCCAATACTCATCTTTTACTTGTCGGAATAAAATTCGCCCCACTATTGGATACCGGAATAGGACCTGTGCCGTAACAATCGGAATTTGATATGGTCTGCTGATCTCATATAAAGCAACCGAACCACAAGCCCAGGGCACCTGTGTTATATTGGAAGGGTTCGTACGATTATAACGAAGAACATTAAAACCTCGGAAAACGATACTACTTCTACCCTGTAGAGGAAGAAACGTATCCCAGTAGAATCCGCTGAGCTCAGCGCTTATACCAGGAAGAAACATTTTGTGGTTTTCACGTTTATTGCGGTTGGTAAGTTTACCGCTCAAATCTCCGATCGGGTATTGATCTTGCGTTCCAAATCCGGGTGGAGGTATGTCTCTCTCCTGGATATTGGTGGGATTCAATGTTTGTCCTGAACTCAAGCAGAAACTGTCTAAGTGTGCCGAGTATGATCTCAACGGTAGCTCATTTATTTTAAAAGCTGCAACATCTTTGGCGTAATTCTCGTTGTCCTGGGGCTCATCGGTTACAGCCGAAAAAGAGCCATTAATCCAAGTTGGCTCGAAACGTGATCTCTGTACAAAACGGATCTCGCCTTTTATTCCACCTCCATTGACCAATGCTCTGGCTGATTTAGATTTCAAATGTCTGAGCTTAGCACATGATAGGAACGTATCCGGATGGACTGGATCGAAAATTACAACGTACAGTTTTCGCGAAGGACCGTACAAGTCACTTGGCAGAACGACAAACTCTTTATCGTTGAACAATTGGGGATATTTGAACTTTTGCGAATCTGTCGTTATCTTTAAATTGCCTAATCGAGCATCGATGTCACCAACAGCTTTTCCAGTTCCACGTACCTGTGGATCGAACACTAGTTGAAGTTTATTGCAATTATCTTCGACAGCGGCATTATCGTTTTCGAAAATATCTGTTACGTAAATTTTCCAAGCGTGTTCTGTGTAATCTGGATTATTCAGTTTCCTGAAAACCAAAGCAATCTAATCAACATGGCACATTACATGCTTCAAACAAAATTACCTGGATTGTTCACGAATATGAAACAGGTTCGAGTAAATCAGTGTATCGGAATGATGAGTCTCCTTCGATGCTAACCAACGGAAATATATGGAACCGGTGACGGGACCATTGAACCTTGCCTCAGCAATGTGATCTTGTGAGCCATCTCTGGTTGTGACAGTTGCGCAAATTCTGAAATTACTATTCGGATCAAACAGCACCAACGATTTGCCCCACAGTCCCTTTTCTCCTGTCAACCGGATGTCGTTCAGCCACGTTGAAGATTCATTACCTGGGAGTGTCAAAAAGCCTAGGTCATCGTCGAACGACCACAGTTGCTCGCCCAACGCCTTCAGATCACATCTGTCTTTGGGATCGACGATCGTGTAATCAACCGGTAGTTGATACACACCCCAACTCCACGCTTGATCTGGATATTGGAGTGTGGTTTCCAAATCGGTTGCTATTTGAACCTGTCGTTCGGTGTACTGTGAGAAGGAAATCTCACCATGCAGTCCATGTTGTGAAATGTAGGCTACCAAATTTACCGCCTCCGCTGGAATAAAAGTCTTTCTTTATTAACTGAGTTTATTTTTATCAAAATTTATCAATATGAAGCAGAAATAATACATCAATTTCAATGATTCAGTGTAGAAAAACATTCCAGCCCGGAAATTCCTCAGATTTGACGTGGCACGAACAAAAAAAAGAGAAACGAAGTAGAAATTAATTGACCATGCAATCACTGTTACTCACCATGGACAACCAGCGACAGGACAAACAAGCAAATTGATTTTATTGTGGTAACCATTATATAAAACAATCGATCAACAGTCGAGGAATTACCACATTTTATAATAACAACATTGTTTACGACAATGTATGACTACTCTTGTTCCCTTGACAGCATGAGTAATCTTCCTCTGGTGATCGCTTGAGGAATGTTCGACCGATCGCGAAATCTCACGTCCAACTGCCTCTGCCGCTCACCGTAAACTAACGAACATTGATCAAGCTCTGGTCAGGTAAAGACAAAAACATTCTCTTTCTTTCTGAAATTTTCCAGTCTTTGCTCTTTCGGTTCTGTTTTGATACTTCAATCCGGCAAAACGAATCACATGGCTTCTCACCGTTGTTTTGGAACTTTATTCGTGATCGACACAGGTGAAACTAATACATACAAACAAGAATATGTACCGTATGTGAGATTATATTGACCGGTGAATAAAGAATGTTAGACATGCTGCGCGATTCAACAAAAATTTATTTTAATATCCAAATATCTCGAAAGCGATTAATACAAGAAGAAAGAATTTTATTTACTTATAATAATCGCCTTTGATATGTAGTTTCCGCGTTTCGAGGGATTTGATGAAAGATGGTACAGTAGGAAAGATATAGCTCTGGAAATAGCATAAGCTAGTGTCCATGAACACAATTAAAACCGATTCTCGAGTTCGGCATAATTAAATGCCGAATTGGATCGGCAACACGGAATTTTACTGATTGTTCAGTAATTCACATGCTCATTGCCAAATGTCGTTATTGTAAAGTTCTGATATCTCGGTAAAGCGCATTTTATTGCCGAAGTTTGGCATAATATGTTGCTGAACTTGTCCGTAAACAACAAATATACCGAAATCAGCAAATCCGTTTGCCGAGATTTCGAACAGTGTGTTAGCTTTTACTGAAATTTGGAGCTGAAAAATATTTACGAATTTGGCGAATGAAAGAGATTTCAGTATTACGTGAAAAGCTAAGTGGAATCAAAATGTTCCTTTTATATATACTTTTGAATATTTGTTTATTTCCAGGTAAGTAATCAATAATAAAATACACTCTTTCCCCAAACTTAGCTTTCGTGATAAGTTTTTCGTGCAATAATAAAGCAAAATCCTTTCTACACTCGATTACTGATGACTCGGTAATCCATGATTCGATCCCAATTGCTTTTGCCGAGCTAACAGCAAAATTGCTGCTGACTAGGGATGTCGTATTATCGATCGATTAATCGAGTAATCGATTAATAACCCAGATAATCGAGTAATATTTAATCGATTAACTTAAAACTAATATTCGATTATTGAGCTAATCGAATAATTAAGAAAATCCCATAGCAATAATCGAATGAATAATCGAGTAATCGAATAATAACCCAGCTAATCGAATAAATTTCAATCGATTAGTTTCAAAATTTTACTCGATTACTAAATAATCGAGTAATCAAAAATTTCCGACATCCCTACTGCTGACAAGCTCGGCAATAATTGACAGTTCAGGATTGTCGAAATTCTCAGTAATTATACATTCAGCAATGAATTTTTTTGTGTGTAGATTTTGAACTATATGTTAAATCAAAGTAAGCGATACGTAAACTAGCTCGTCATTTTTGCCTTTCTCTATGGAAAGGTATTAGAATTGCTGGAGAAACCGACTTTTGAACGGAGCCTCGGAGACCCATAGTGTTTTATATCATTCGACTCAGTTCGACGAGATCGGAAAATGTGTCTGTCTGTCTGTGTGTGTGTGTGTGTGTGTGTGTGTGTGTGTGTGTGTGTGTGTGTGTGTGTGTGTGTGTGTGTGTGTGTTTTTTCGAAGATATTTTTACCGCTCATTTTTCTCAGAGATGGCTGAACCGATTTTAACCAATTTAGGCTCGTTTGAAAGCTGCTGTCAGGCCATTGATCAAGTTCGAAGACGAAATGGCTATGACTTTTGGTTCCAGAGATATGATGGTAGAAATGACGTAACCGACGAAACGTGTGGTTTTTTTTGCCGCGCAAGTTTCTCGGAGATGGCTGAACCGATTTTAACAAGTCCAAGCCTGTTTGAAAGCTATTGTTAGGCCATTGATCAAGTTC
Source organism: Malaya genurostris (assembly GCF_030247185.1). Taxonomy (NCBI): domain Eukaryota; kingdom Metazoa; phylum Arthropoda; class Insecta; order Diptera; family Culicidae; genus Malaya; species Malaya genurostris. The sequence continues at coordinate 59,483,980 of NC_080570.1, read as the reverse complement.
GATTATCAAATGACAGTTTCTCGTCGAATAAATTTTATATTGAACTCCCCTTTTTGCCTTTCTCATATAGAAAGGTTATGCAATCACTGTGAAAACCGACTTTTGAACCGAGGCCCGGAGGGCCAAGTGTCATATACCATTCGACTCAGTTCGTCGAGTACGCAAAATGTCTCTGTGTGTGTATGTGTGTATGTAACGTTTTTTTGCACTAACTTTTCTCGGAGATGGCTGAACCGATTTTCACAAACTTATATTCTAATGAAAGGTCTTGTGGTCCCATAGAAAATTCCTGAATGTTATTTGGATCCGACTTCCGGTTCCGTAATTATGGGATAAAATGTGCAAAAAATTGTGAAAATAAGTGCACAAATTTGAATCCGACTTCTGGATCCCGAAATATAAGGTAAAGTGTGTTAAAAATTTTATACCATCACTGAAACAATTAATAGTTTTTATCAGTAGACGGTCAAACAATCCGATTTTGGTTATTCTTTTAAGAATCGAAGAAAATTATTTTGAAGAATACCACAGTATTTTATATGATAGTATGATTGATATGAGCAAGGCATCATTACACCTCAAGGTGGATTAAAACAGGTTTTTCAATTTAGATCTTTGAACAGAACGGAAGTGTAAGGGTGAAGCCAGAGAGAAAGCGACACGCGACGTGAAGTGAAGCGATGCGAAATTTGACAGATCGCACGGAGTCGCGCATCGAGTTCACGTTGCAAAGCGACTACAGTCCGATCGCATACACACTTAAATTTTCTTGTTGAATCTCGGCAAAAAATGCCGAAATTTGCACAGTGAAGTGCTCGGTAATCGTTTCGGCAAAATGTAAAATTACTGAGAATCTCGGCAATCCAAAATTGGTAACTGTCAATTATTGCCGAACTTATCAGCAAGAATTTTGCTGTCAGCTCAGAAAAAGTTATGAGGATGGAATTATGAATTACCGAGTTATCAGTAATCAAAAAAAGGAATGATTTTTCTTTATTATTGTATGAAATTAATATCACAAAAACTAATGTTTGTGAAAGGGGTTTGTTGATGTTCATTTTAATTTAACAAACAAAATAAGCGCAAACACCCAAAGAAAACATCACGGCTAAATATAATTGTTTTTAGTGCTCCTTAACTCCCCTACCTGGAAATAAGCGGATATATATAAATATATATGCGCAGTAGATAGTTTTTGATTTTTCTTTTTCGTCTGGTGTTAAATTTAATACTCTGTCTTTCATAGCTCGCTTGCAATTTCTTTCGAAAGTGGAAGTTGATAGGTGGCCTATTGGCCGTTCTAAAAAAAAAACGCGTGAAATCCTCGTAGGATACAATTCTCGGTTTATTTTTCATTAGGGCGAATAAGCAAGTGACAGTTTCTCTTTGTTTACTTTTTCTTCTATTAATTACCAAGCGGTTTCCACGTTTATCACTCAACTCTTTGCATGAAATGATACCCGAAACTTTCAACTTTCAAACAGAATAATGATATCAAAGAAAATCTTTTCAATCACATCACAATAATCGAAAGAGAGAGTGATTAAAGAGAAACTGTCACTTGCTTATACGCCCTATTGAAAAATCAACCGAGAATTTAAAGATTTTTACACTGGTGAAAATCTATAAATTGTATGCCACGAGGATTTCACATTCTTTTGTCATTCAAACAATTTCATTAAAAATTTTATACTAATTTGAGTTAATTTTAGGCACAAATGCATTCAGAGAATTTTGAATAATTAAAAAACCCTGCTCCGATATATATACTGCTTCTTCGCTAACTTTTCCGGAATCTAAAGTATCAGCAATAATACAGTTGAACTGAGCAGAACAAAAAAGTGCGATTTGTTGGTTACATCACTTATACGACTACAACCGAATTGGTTTGCTTGTTTGTTACTTCCCAGCAGTACTGCTTTTCAATGACATCCGCCACGAGATAGCATGAACTGTCGGAGCGCAAAGTCGAAAGCCCAGTCTACAATATGTGTGCAAGCATATGCCGAACTGTAATGGCAACAGCGCTCGCATGCCTAAATGAATGCTGTCACTGAGACAGTTTCTACTCACCAGTTTGATGAGAGTATTCTATCCGGAGAGTAGTCAAACCGAACGGGCTGTTTGTATCCTGTTTCTTTCTGTTCGCTCATTCGCATAAAATGTTACGGGGACAGCCTTAGAAAATCGAAGACATCCTTTGATTTTTAGGGAATTACTGTTACGAAGGGCTGTCGCAAGCCGGCTGTCTCATCAATGTCTCTTGAAGCAATAAACCGGCTGTTTCTGGAGACGAGCTGTGGTTCATAGTGCGCTCGCACTATTTCGGCTGCCTCAATGAAATGGTACTAGTTCTTACGATTGCGTTGTTGGGATTACCTTTGCAGGAAATTTTAGGGTTTCATTACATTACCATTGTGAAATAAAGAAATTGTTTTAGATTTATATATACTGTCGACAATGAATTTTAATAACCAACGAATATTAAAAGATAAACACAGAGTTTTGTGTAACGGCTCATATATCTGAATTACTGAAGTATTCATCCTTAGTGCTTCCTTCTTATTCCTAAAGAAACAGATACACTAGCATTCATTGATAATACTCCGAAAATATCTTATGCACCCTTATTCTGTATAACGACGTTTTGATTTTTCTGTTTCTCCTAGGATAACTAAACCAATGATTTTTTTAGGGTCGGAAATGACAGCCACAATATAATAATTATTATTATTATTTGATGAGTTGGCTAGAGCTGGTGAAATGAATGATTTTGTTGGTCCTGAACCAGCTTTACCACTTTCAACTAGTTGGATAAAGCACAAGATTCGTTCTTGGGCTGCATCCAAACATGCCAGCTACTGGCGCAGCTTGCAAACTTGCGCTCAGACAAAAGCATTTCTACCAGATTTAAATCTGAAAATGTCAAAGTGTCTACTGTATTTTTCCAAGCATCATTGCAGTATTCTGGTCAGAGCTCTGACTGGACATAGCAAACTCAATGATCACATGGCTACTATTCAACGTACTGAGTATTATTATTATTATTATTATTATTATTATTATTATTATTATTATTATTATTATTATTATTATTATTATTATTATTATTATTATTATTATTATTATTATTATTATTATTATTATTATTATTATTATTATTATTATTATTATTATTATTATTATTATTATTATTATTATTATATTTATTCCCGCTTTCAAACTTAATTGTGGTCGTTCACCGGGGAATCACACCTACAATATATCATTTTTCATTTTTTTTAACATAATTTCTTTTCAGAAAGAAAACTGTTAAATATATGCAATGAATTCGACTCTCAGAATGTTTCACTATTCATTTACAATATTTAAAGTTCCAAACGTTTGATTTTTTTAAATGCGGATACAAGCTACTTAGCCAATTAGAGTGGAAAATTTTCGACATTCTTAGATTTGTAACTGCGGAAGTCGGATCCGAATTAAATTCAATAGTAACCTATGCAGCCTTTTTATTTCAGCCTGATTTGGGAAAATAGGTGCAGTCATGCCTGAGAAATTGAGTGACGTTGTTTGACACATACAATACACATGCATACACACGGAGGAATTGCTTAACTTATCTTAGTCGAATGTCAACTTTCACTAGTCGAATTTTCAAGTAATTTCAAAACCTTTTTTTATGACAAAATCAAAATCTATGTATAGACACTTTGAAATTTTTATAATTCCAATGGCAGATATAAGATTCTTCAAAACTAAATTGAGCTTGAATTCATGTTTAGGTAGTTTTTGTTACTTACCATTTCTGGAAATATAAGTGTACTTTATAGGTAATCGTACTTATCCCCAAATTTCCCAACCAGAACCGGCAATGAACTTCAATACGATGAATCTATAGTGCATCGAAATGTGAGGGCGTGAGAGCCGACTGAAACAGAGAACCAAAAATGTGTACGAGAATTGTAGCAAGCGCATAGAAACTGGATGTGCTGTTTGAAATTTCAAGGCACCGCATCTTCTTCTGCGTGCGGCTGGTGATTGCAACATCTACATTTCCAAAATTGGATTGAGCGTAAAAGCACATAGAGGAAATGATTACGATACTTCTCAAAGTTTACATGAAATTGTCCTTTTAACTGCAGCTATAAATTTGGGCCTCAGTTACTTTTATATCAAGTTTTGTGATAAACAACGACATTAAGCTAAAGAATTCAAAATATACTGAACACAAGCTTCTACTTGATGAAAGATGCGCTTCAACCGAGTTTTAAATTTTACAATGTAAAGTGACAGTTTTAACGTGTGTAAAAGTCGCGAACTTCTGGTAGCTATGACCAAAATAATATAATAGTTAATATGCCGTTTCTAGAGATAAGATAATTCAATGCATAACTGGAAGAAAATGAATTCCAGATTATCAGCACATATGTATTTTGGAATATATTCCAGGTTAATAGAAACACTATACTATTCATATATAGAAGATAACTTGATATGTCTGGAAAGCTTGAGACCATATTACTCAAGAAAGACATTATTAAATAACTTGGTGAACTAAAACTTTTTTCTAAATAAAACGAAATAAACATTCGAATCTGTTACGGGCAACCATGCTGCATTCCACGCTTGGAAACATGTTTTTTGGAAGAACCGGAATTTTTCATTCAGTTTTTGCATTCAAAGCTTTGTTGTACGATACCTGCAAATAAGTTTCTAAATGATTTTTGTATTGCTAATTCCGACTCCCAATTTTGCACTCAAGGTTTTTATTCGATTGGTGGTTCAATGTACATATAACGAACTTAACGAGCCAGATTTTGTATGCTTCAGTTCTGACTTGGAAAGATTTTTAGTGCCCGTAGTATTGCAACACTGACCATGCAATAGTCCCGCGTAGACTTACAAGTCGACCGCAAAGTTGAATGCTATTCAGAATCACGCTAACTAGTATCGAATACAGAATCTTTGATTTGAATATATCTTTTGCTACAAACATTCATTCATCGCTTACATCAAAAATCTAATTCAATTGACTTATACACTCTTGTATAAGAAACGATCGCGCCTTTGATATTCTGAACGAAGAGATAAAGAGGATGGAAATAATGCTCCACGCACATCAGTACGCGCCTACACTATGAATGTTACAGCCCACAAACCGAACGTAAACTGCCTGAAACGAGCACGCCGAACTGTCTCAGCTCTTTAATTATGAATATAATTTCTTGAGAACAAACTTTTCTTTCTATAGAATTTCATTGATCGATCGATTCATAGAAGATCGACCAAAATATAAAAATTAACTATTCTTTTAAACCAAAGTCCGCTCTTAAATCCGTTTCGTATTAGTAGTTTCGTATATTATTAATTATCAATTATATTGTTATCAATGCCCTACCAACGGTGATTGCTATGCGCAATGATCAACCGCTGCGCAAAGCAATCACCAAAGGCAAAACTAAAACCCACATGCTTGCCTCGAATCTTCATAGCAAACCAAGAGCAACAAATTTGAACCGCACCGGCTACTGTCGCAGACCTGGTCAAGGGAGAGTAATATTTTGCTCTCGACAGAAACAACGCAGTGACTGATACCCGAAGTTTACTGTCGCAACAGCGAGAACTTCATGCTTCTTCGGCTGTCGTGGACCATGACAAAATGTCTTGTGATGGAATGAACTGTCGAACGAAGTGAATGACGGCAACGTTGGCTGTACAGAACTATTTGTCTAAGGGCTGTCGTGATGAAACCTATCACAAGGCTGTCATTGAAAGAGTAGCAAGACAGCCTCAATAATAATGTCGCGCGGCGGTACATTTGGGAAGCCTGGTTACGGGTGGTCAGATCCATTTTTTTGCACATATTACCCTGTATTTCCGGAACCGGTAGTCGGATTCGAATAAAATTCAGGAACTTTGTGTAGGATTACAAGACCTTTCATTTGAATCTAAGTTCATCGGTTCAGCCATCTCCCAGAAAAGTGAGTGCAAAAGTGCACACATATACACACATACAGACAATTTGCGTACTCGACGAATTGAGTCGAATGATATATGAAACTCGCCCTCCGGGCCTCGGCTCAGAAGTCGGTTTGCACAGTGATTGCATAACCTTTCTATATGAGAAAGGCAAAAAGACTAGATAAACTTGTTAATCGATGTGTAAGTGAACTGAACCGATTCTTACAAACTTGGATTCAAATGAAAGGTACAGTTGTCCTATACAAAATTCCTGAATTTTATTTTGAGCCGACTTTCGGTTCCGGAGTTACAGGATGATTAGTGAAATCATTCTTTTTTCAAATAACTTCCTCACTTTTCTCAGAGATGGCGTGACCGATTTCAACAAACTTAGATTGAAATGAAAGGTATCATAATCCCATTACTAAACTGTCAAATTTCATCCGAATACGACTTCCAGTTCCGGAATTATATGGTGAAGAGTGTTAAAAATTGGATACCGTCACTTGAAGCGGCGAAACAGAACACGTAAAAAAAATTTTTTAACTTCCCTCAAAACTATTCCAATCGGTAGCCATTGTCAATAGACAACCAAACCCGATTCCAGCTATGCTGGTTCTCGGTTTCTGATTGCGGTAGCAAAATAAAAAAAAAATAATTTTTAAACTTGCCTCAAAATCATTCCAATCGGTAGTCATTGTCAGTAGAAGGCCAAACATTAATTTGGCTTTCCTTGTTCTTGGGTGTTTGATGAATGACCGAAGATTGTAGCCATAGACTAAAAAATGGATCCCAATAACTTTTCTTGAACCAACTTCGATTATACGGGTTCCCAGTCTCCGGCTTCGGAAGTACCGCATTTCGTTTCCTCAGAGATGGTCTAACCGACCTGAGTACTGTCCCTCTGTAGGACAAACCTTTTTGTTTTTAAAGAATCAAAGAATAGATGAGAATATGTGAGATATGAGAAAGGCATCATTACACCACTAGGTGGATTTTTTTACTTTGCCACCGACACTGATTCGTTTTGTTTGCTATGTCGCTTATACCATTACATCTTCTCCGGAACAGTGGCAGCAATTTCATCTTCGAATTTGAACAATGACCCAATAGTAGTCGACGAATAAACCTAAGCTTGTTGAAATAGATTTTACTATCTCCGAGAAAATTTAGCGCCTAGAAAAATCTATGAAAGATGCAAACGCAGACACCTTCCGATCTCATCGAGCTCAGTCGAATTCACATTTTGTGAATTATATAGACCTGTAAAAAACAACTAGTTTCAATCAGGCCCGTACCTAGGATTTCGTTTAGGGAGGGGCCCAAAGATAAAATGTTACTGAAGATTGCTGATGTACCTAATTCTCGGTGTGCCTTTTACGGGTGTATTTAACAGACACTTTAAACTTTTCCCCTGGAACTGTTATTGTATTACATTTCTTTAGGTTTACTGTCTTGTTATTTTTGTAACACATGTCTGAGACCTTCTAAATAATAATATATCTGATTTTGATTTCGGGAGGGGCCAGGGCCTCTCGGCCCCCCCTTCTGGGTACGTGACTGGTTTCAATTATTCGACTCTAACTCATTAGGCTATATTCTCTCAACACAGTGTTTCGTAAACTTGGTTGTGTGAAAAATATCCGATGGCGGTTCAATGCATAGGGCGATGATCTTACAAGCCAGTTGTCGTATGTTCGAGTCCCGACCTGGAAGGATTCTTAGTGTCAATAGGATCGTAGTACTAGTCATGCAATGATTCTGTACGCTTAGAATCGATTGCGAAGTCTGTTGAAAAAGAAAAACAAAAGGAATGCAATATCTGGAATTAGCTTTGCATTGGGATGAAAATCTTGTAATAATTTGGGGGATGAAAAAAATTCATAACAACCAATTCAATATTCTTTCAACTTGTACCTTATGTTTATTGCTGGTTAAACGAACTGATTTCGGCTTGATCTGTTCCCAGTTACTAGTTCTGGAAGTACCGGAAATAATGGTCAAAAATTCAAAAACGGAACTCACTTCATTTTCTCAGAGACGACTGTACCGATTTTCACCAACTAGTACAAATGGAAGGTGTTACTGTCTCTTAGACTGTTATTGAAATTAATCCGGAACCGTCATTTACAGCGTCAAAGCGAAAAGGGAAAAATTCATTCATATTTGGATCAAAACTGTCAGTGCTGTAAAACTTCATTCAATTCAATTGAACTCGAATGTGTGCACACACTGACGAGCGCTCTACTGCAGTAAACTTCCTATTCTAACACACACCCTTCGCAGTCGCACCGAATGGTCATCATCCCGTCTTTCATTCGTTTCTCAGTTTAACCATAGTCAGTTCATCTCTTAAAATAAAATATTTCTTACAATTGAATAAGAGAGAGGCCTTCAATGTAAACATTCGAATTGGTTCAAGATAATGAATGAAAGGTAAGCCAGTCATGATAACTGAAATATCAATTGCAAATAAACATAAATTAATTGTTCCCTCTATCAGTTTTCATTTTTATTTTTTCCAAACACATCTCAATACATTTCAAACAGCCGAAATTATAGATTTTAACATGAAAACAGATAAAATTTCAGAGTTTGTGAAAAAGCCCAACAATAAACTTGGATGCCAAATACGTAACGATGAAATCATGATTGTGGAATCCCAAACATCTATGCACATATGCGACGTTCCAAACGCTTTGATTGTATTTATCAATGCAAGCAATGTTAGTGATTATATTTCCAAAGAAATTAGAAGAGATGAATCATACTTCAGAAATCACATTGAACCTAAAATAAAAAAAATTTTCAATGAATTTCTTGTGAAAAAAGTAATTCAAGATCAAATTTCCATTAAAAATTAAAAGAAAAACAAATAATTTTGTATATTTTTATTAACAACTCGTGCAACAGTATAGAAAAACGACATAGTATATACCAATTTAACCTTTTCTCAAAGTTCGCACTTTAATCCTTTCTCATATCTTAATACTTTCTCGAAGTTCGCGTGAAGTATAATCGAATATCGATCTTCATCGATATCAATACTACTCATTGAAATATCAAGTGTATTTTGTATGTGTATTGGAAATAAGTCAAATGCACATCTACAACATAAACAGTCGTAATACACTAAAATCTAACACAAGCAAACCTGGTTTACTCTTGATCCTTAATTACCAAGTAGTTTCCACGTTTATCACTCAACTTTTTGCATGAAATGATACCCGAAACTTTCGACTTTCAAACTGAATAGTGATATCAAAGAAAATGTTTTTAATCACATCACAATAATCGAAAGAGAGAGTGATTAAAGAGAAACTGTCACTTGCTTTTACGCCCTAATGAAAAATCAACCGAGAATTAAAATTGCCGATATGAATGAACGTTTCTATTTGAATTTGTTTTCAGATGGAATAGCATTTTTAGACTTCGTATATAATCACATCACACAATAAAAGAAGTTTTACACTTGGTGTTGGCAATCCATATCCACAATTATTGAATCGAAACCTTTTTATGATAAAGCTACGCATAGATTTCGGAGATTTGAGGCCGACTCGCACTAAACCGATTCAACCGATCCGAGCTCTCCGGCACCGACCTTTTTCTGCTTCGGCTATGGCTGAGCAGCACATTCACACAGCTGTATATGCAGTTCAGCCGTAGTCAAAGCAGGAAAGAAGGTGGTACCGGAGAGCTCGGATCGGCCTTGTGCGGATAGACCTTAAGTTGACGTAGAGTATTGATTACATGATTACACGTTTTGCGAATTCTATTGTTGAATATAAGATTTTGTTCATTTCTGTGTAGCGTAGATGTAGTGATAGTGGGAGTAAGCTCATCACCCTAAGCATTTGGGTAGGGAATATGAACTGTTTTAAGCATATCCAATCTCTCAATTATTTGTAATCGGCTCAATATTTAGTGATAGCATTCTGAAAACTTAATTAATTCTCACTTAGTTTGGAGATGCTGAAACGATTCTCATTTTGAAGTAACTATGATAAGGTTGTTGTGCTCAACTGGACAGATTATTGTATAAAATTAGAACGGTTCGCGTTGATGGTAGCTGTTTTGATGTAGTACATTTTCCTGTTTAGCGGCCAGTTCTAGTGATCCTGGATGTCATTACTCCGTTCTGCGAATCTCATACGGGGAATTTGAACTAACGCAGATTATAGATGCGGTTTAGGGTTAACCCGTGCGGCATCACAAAACTTTTACCATGGATTCCAATAACGCATTTTCGTGTCTTTTGTCCATAGCTCCTGAATGTCTGAAAACAGATTATCAATTTAAAATATACAATAATGTACACCTGCCGCAGATTTTTTTTGGCAATATTACAAAACAATCAACAGTGTCCATGGAAATACTGCTTTCAGGTATTTTTTTAAGCGTTGCCAGTTGTATATAAATTTTTTTAAAGTACGCTGTCACTCTGGCAATTTACCTAGACAGTGTACCACGTATCGTAAAATGTGTCCTCGATAATTTGTCGAAGCACTCCGTATTAATATTTGTATTTGCTTCACGTCTGCCTAGTGGTTTATGTTGAGCCGTCAGGTCGCGCTAGCAGTTCAACATAAACTGCTACGCACTAATGAGTCAAAAGCGATGTAAAATCAAAGTTGTTAATTTTTTGTTTTAAGAAAATACTTGCAAGATTTCGAACCGTTAATCAGTAAAAAATAATTCAAATCTACCCGCATAAGTGCTATTTCAACGAAAACATTTATTTTGCCGTATTTCCAATTCTACACATTCCTAATAGTTCTGTTAGAGGTTTCATCCATTCTGACTGCATTGCTGACACCGCGAGGAAAGGAAAGACCGGTGGTACCTAGTAAAAGCTTGTTTTCTCCTGCATGAACGTTTTGCAATTTTTTTTGTGTTTATTTTGTTTATTTTTTATATAACGTTATTCTCCTTACAGCTTAAAATTCATGTCTTATCATAGAAAATAAAAGTAATAATTTAGAATCAGATGATGTAAGCAAATGGAATTGTGATTACATGAAGATGTTCTTCGTATTGTTGTTGTTGTTGTTGTTCTTGTTGTTGTCACTGCTTGTTATTTTTTTTGTAGATGTTGATTACAAGTAAAAGTTTAAAATAAATAGAAGCTTTTGGTATTCCAGTGTATCACACCACAGAAAAGGGTGAGAGATTTATTCTTCCGCTTCCTCTTCAGTGCCGGTGAGCATGGAGATCAGGGCGGCAGTGTCGATGAAGCCCTTATCGTCGATGATCATCTGGTCGAAGGCATCGTCAACCTCGTCCTCGGAGAATTTGTCGCTTCCCCAGTGAGTCAGAGCGTAACGGAATCGGTCACCATCGATCTTGCCATTCATGTCGAAGGCTTTGAAGGCATTGATGACGACATCGTCGTCGTCCGAACCACCACCGGACATGCGGTTGGCGAACAGTGTCAGCAGCTGGGTGAAGTTGAGTGGGCCCGGAGCTTCGCCAAGCATTTCGTCTAATTCCTTATCCGAACACAGTTTGCCCAGAGCATCGAAGGTCGAGCGGAGATCGCTCTTGCCAATCACACCATCTTTGTCGTTATCCATAAGCTGGAAAGCCTGAAAAGGGGATAAACGAATTGTTGATTAGTCCGATTGTCCAATTTGAACGATTGAATCCGGAAAACGTACCTCCTTGAATTCGGCAATCTGCTTCTGGGAGAAGAGGACGAAGACGGAGGATGGGGCTTTCTTGGCTTTGCGGGAAGACGAGCCGCGGGTGGATCCTCGCTGCGAGCCGGAGTCCGAGGGAGTTGGTGCCGCCGGGGTCTCTGCCGCTGGGGTATCAGCAGGAGTTTCTTCCTTGGAGGAGGCCTTCTTCTTGGTCTTCTTTTCCTTCTTCTCAGACTATTTTGTAATTGAAGTTCAAAAAGATACATATTAGACAAAAAATATCAACCGGCTGGCGTCGTCGTCGGCTGTTTAAGATTCCATCTTGCATCATTGAAGATCTTCCTCATTTCACGCTAAGATGAATTTGTTCGAGATATTGTATTCTACCAACACGATCACCGTCGTCCTATTTTTAGAGACACAATTTTCACGACCTGTGCCTACCGTCGTTGTGCGTGTAGGTCGTTTTTACATAACCACCACCTCGTGCACTACATCGCCGAGAATTGGGCAAACAAGATCTATTTTTGGAAATGTGCAAGTCGGAGAATTTTCCTACACTGTTTAGCTGATGGACCAGATTTCGATCTAAATTGTGAAGGAGTATTTGGAAAATTGGGAGCTGGATGGCCTTCACGATCAAACTGTTTCTAGCTAATTACATTATGAACTATGCAAGTTTGGAAAACGATAAGCTGTCTAAACGAATTCTTTCCATCATAAAGATAGCATAATTTTTATATCGTTACTCGTTCTGACTATTTCTTCTATAGCAATGAAATCTCCTACACGAATGAAGTAGAAATTTAGCAAGTTATTCTTAAATTTGATAATTGGATTTAGGAAGTTATTCTTAGATTTGATAATTGATTGGGCTTTCTCGGTGATTCAAATCCGTTTATCCGTTACTAAGGATAACTTTCTACCAGTAGCGTAACTCAAATGACAATCTTTGTTGCGAGGAAAATCCCAATTCACCAGTTTAATGCATGCTTTATACTGATGTCGTATTCATTGTGTAGTTTTTGTATTCATTGAAGTTATAATATTTTTTCATTGATTCCTTCATCATATATCTACTAGTAGTGAATGAACTTTTCGCACAATTCCTGTACATTTACACTACTTATTTGGCACATAACTTAAATTCCATTTCACTTATAGCGTTACATAATTCCGAAAGCAGATCCGTTCACCTGCAGGCACCTGTTCGGAGAACCATTCAATCACGCACAATAATCCTCAGGGAAGATGTTCAATGATACCGTCTAATAGATCCGGAATCCAAAACCAAAACGATTTCACCAAAGTGGCACAACTGCTGGCACCACCCACCACCCAAAGGGAACTTACCATGATGCTTGGGTGTTCTTAACTAGAGCGACTTGACTTGACTGAAGCCTCAGAGCAACTGAATGCCGTGGTGCGGACCCGTTGATAAGTACAGCTGCCCGGTTTAGCGCTCGGGACACTCTCACAACGATCGACTCGAACCGTTCGTTCGCACACTTGCCTTTTTTAGATCAAGTCGGGGGCCCCAAAATTCTTTTTATATTTTTTCTTGTTACGCGCCAACATTCGCCGACACTGAGCTGGTAGGCAGCAAAGCAAAAGGGTCTAAAATTAGTCACCCACAGCGTAGATTCGGCATACTTATTCTAGAGAAGCACGAAGGGGATTGTCGATTTGAACGGAGTCCTGAGAGGACGGAAGACAACACACATGTTCAGGTGGGTGGGAAAATCGGGTGACGATCTGAACGTCTTACGTTGTGCGGGATTTTCTTAAAAATTGATGCTACGCACAATGTATTTGGTTGTGAGCTAATGCCGCACAGTGGGACGTTGATTGCTGATGTAAAATATTTTCTTACTGAAAATGAAATGCATTTTTCTGAAATTGCCTTAAATATATATATTTCAATGCCTAAACGAGATTTTCTTTTTGGAATCGATCATGAAGTAATAAAAGTATCATTAATATGATTGAAAATTAATTTAAATACTAAGCTTAAAATATTGGAACACCGTGATATTGCATTATTCAATTGGAAACAATTGAAATTCTTATATTTCTTTAAAGTTCTTCAAGTCTTCTCATTGACTCTTGAATAAAAGTAAGAAAGTTTGTGTAGCCAGCAACTAACATAACTTACGCTATTAAAGGATTTGAGTTTAGTTTTTACGATTTTCTACATCATCACTCTAATGTTTTTATTAAAAAAAATGGACAAAAATTGGCGATTTTTCATGGCTTTATCTGCATTGACAAAACTAGCCATGCAGTATCAATCATAGTAACCCAGTCAGCAGACAAAATTTGACAACTCTGGGCTGACCGTGAACAGGGAAAATTATAGCACGAAATGCCTCCCGGAAATTCGTTCATCAAGAAATACCATAAGGGCAAAGACGCAGTGTTCTGGCCGGATCTGGCATCAGCCCACTACTCGAAGCGATCGTTGGAGGAGATGGAGCGACCAACATCCTCCAGTAGCATCCCATCGAGAATTTCTGGGCCAACCTGAAACATAAGATCTACTTCAACAATTTCGTCGCGAAAACTGAGAAGGAAATGATAAATAAAACGAAGAAAGAACACAAAAACATGCCTACACGCATGTTTTTGTCCGCCATGGCCATGTTCCGGTTAGTAAGCTTAAATAATTACCTTCCATGGGAAATTTATCAAAAGCAATTATCTGTCTTAGTTTTTTTCCATTTCTCCTAGTCCTTAGTCCATTTTTTTTAATGCAAATGTTTAAAGACTGTTTGAAACTTTTAACACATTTCACTCTGTAATTTCAGAACCGGAAGTTTGGTCCAAATAAAATTTACTAGCAGAATGTGGGATCACGGGATTTTTTATTTGAATCTAAGTTTGTAAAATCGGTCCAGAATTTCACGAATTTAAAAAAAATTGCCCTACCGTGAACATTCGTACAGAAATCCTAGATCAAATGTAATCGTATTGAAAGCTTAGTAATCTGTCGACAATATTATATCATTTCGGCATCATTATTGTATTGTAACTTCCACTGTCGGCTAGAAAAAATTGCGATGCAATGAGATAGCGACAAAATGTCGCAAAGATAGCGAAACTGTCATTCGCATCGATTGAACCCCTTCGAGAAGCCACAAGCCAGAAACAAATATTTTTCAAATTGACCGTTACAACGACAAATTTCTACCAACGAAATAATTATTAAGTAAACTTCAATCATAATGAATTCATTTTGATAATGCGGATGAGATCCGCCATCGGCTACAACTTGCACGGATTTTTTAACTGTGTGCTATTTTTTTGGTTGTTTTGTGCTTAGTATTTTTTCTTCTCACTCATATTTTGTATTAATCGACGCCTTGGTTTTCAAAACCTCGTGCTTTATTCGAAACGTTGTTGATTTTGACTATAAAAATAAACTATTACATAAAATCGTAAATAGTCCAATAAATAGTTTGACAGATGTACATTTGTTGATGCTTTTAATAAACAATGAAATAAAACTTGTCGCTAAGGAATATTACCAGTTGAAACTGCAATGACCTCAATCCACCAGTCGATTAATGTTTCTTGTGACTCTAATGCTAAATAATTTGAATATGATCATTCAAAACGAATTTGTGGATTTTTTAAATATTTTCTGGTGTTACCGCCTCATTTGGACGTCCACTGCGTTTTGCATCATCGGTGTCTGTATGACCACGTTTGAAGTCAGCAAACCATCGTTTTATTGCTATTTCTGATGAAGCGGAGTCTCCATAATACTTTTGAAGCGATTGCTTCGCTTGAACGGTATTTTTCCCATTAAAAAGCGGTGTAAAACTAAAACACGAAATTATTTTCCATACATTGTTCTAAAAATAACAAAAGTAGCGTCATGAAATTTTCACAGCTGCCTTTTAAAGGTTAGTACTAACTGAAAAAATGTAACCGAATAAAACTAGCACCATCTATGTGTTAGGCCCGGAACTTTTCAGCCCATGTGATAAGATATTTCAAAAGTATTAAAAATGAAATATAACATTTTTCAAGATCGAAAACACGTCTAACTTCAAACATTGCCTTAAACAACCTCAAATGAGCGATTAAAATTATTATGTTAGTAAAGGATGATGTTTTTGCTGGTATCTTTTTGGAAACACTGTTTTTAACAGATCACGTGAGAATCGTGTCTTGTGTCGTTGTCAAACTTGTTCAATTTGGCCTATAATTTAATCATAAATCGACTTACGAACGAACAACGGACGCAAATGGGCGCTGACAAAGTTAGATGAAGATTCACTTTGTTATCGAAAAATTATGTTCATCGACGAAGCTAAATTTCCTTAAACAAGCAAAATTTCCGCATCTGGAGTGAAGACCAGCCAGAAGCATTACAAGAGCTACCAATGCATCCCAAAAAAGTCACTGTTTGGTGTGGATTATGGGCCAATGGCATCATCGGGCCGTACTCCTTCAAAGGCGACGATGGGCGTTACTGTGAATAGTGAGCGCTACTGCGATGAATTTTTTTAAATGGTAGAATTGGACATGCCTGACATGTGGTTTCAGCAAAACGGTGCCGAATTTTACACGGCACGCGAGTTAATTACCAATTTGCGAGTCGTCTTCGGTGAACAGTTTATCCCACGTTTTGGGCATGTCAATCGATCGCCTAGATCGTGTGATTTAACTCATTTGGACTATTTCTTGTAGGGCCATGTAAAGGCTTCTTTATAAGAAAATTATCAGTAGTATGAGATATCCACAAATAACTCAAAATTTATGATTTTCTAACATGTTTGGTATCAACTAGTATCACAGAGGAAAACTCATGACAAGGGTTTACTTTTCTCATACTCGGACAATGGTTTCAATATAGGGAGCAATATTACATTCTCGATTTACCTAATTGGTAAAAATTCGAACCGAACATTAGAGCCTACGCTGTTGACTGAGTTCAGTTTAGTACTCTATAAGCACGTCATTTAAGTCGGTCTAACTCCAGGTTCAGTATATATGTACAAAATTCAGTTCTAGAATCAGTGCAGCATTCAGTTCCAGAATTCAGGTTGAAAATCTGTTTCAGGTGCAGAATCCAGGCTAACAACCAATCAACTTATGAAAACGATTATCGATATTTGTTGGATTTTTGGAAATGTGAATTATGCATGTCAGTTTTTTCGTATTTACGTCGTCCAGTTATGTCTCTGACATTACCCGCCCATCGTTTTCTTAACGTGTTGTCTTCGATAGGTGTAAAAAAACGTGATTAATCCACCTAGCAGTGAGATGATACCTTTTTTTATCAATCAGCATGTGTTTTTTGCATGAATATTCTTCGGTGTTTAAGTTTTCATTACATTATTTTAATGACCGTCGTTTTAAGCGACAATTTGAGATTGTAATCACTCATTACTATGTAATGTCGAAACTGCAAATACAATCGAATTTAAATCTAGAAGTGTGATAATCGATTAAACATGCCATGATATGTAAGTTCCACTTTAGAGTTTACTGTAATTTAGGGTACTTCCAGAGCCGGTATTCAGGAACCAGCATAACCCAAACCGATTCGTATGGCCATATGACGATTAAATTACAGTTTTGAGGACAACTTTGAAGCTTAATTGGATAAAATTCATTAATTTTTGTATGTATATATAAAACTAATTAATTTTGTATATAAGTTTAATTCAATTTGAATTTTTGTTTCTGAAATTTGATTAGGCTTTTTTGAGAAAACGATTGAGCTTTGAGAAACGATTTTATACTGGAACCGGAATTCTAAAATCGGTATGGCCGAAGTCAGATAAATTCACCTGAATAGCTGTATAGTTTTCATTTGTTTCAAAATATTTGAAAATCAGTGAAGACATCTTTGAGAAATCATAGCACGAATTAAATTTTTAGGTGCCTTCTGAATCGACAACTGAATACCACTAAAACTGAAAAGTTAATTTTTTTTTATCGACTATCCAAATCTGCTAACCCGATAAACCTAATTAATTTAGGTGGAATAGACATTTTTATACTAATCACCCTGTATCCCCGAAACCGGAAGTTGGATCTGACTAAAGAGCAAGATGTTTTAAGGAATCTTGAAACTTTTCATTTGCATCTTAGATGATTCTTAGTTTTCATTTGAATCTTAGATCGGTTCAGCCATCTACGAGAAGAATGAGTTACACAATTTTGATTTCGTTTCATATATCATCCTGTAGTTCCGGAACCAGAGGTCGGAACCAAACATAATTCAGGAACTTTGTTTGGGAGCATACGAATTTTCGTATGAATCTGAATTTGTAGAAAAGAAATTTTCAGAGAAAATTGAGTGAAATTATTTGTCACACACGCATTTGCTGATCTCGACGAACTGATTCGAATGGTATATGGATGTTATGTTCTTCCAGCATTTATTGCTGTAAGTAGTTTAAAACAATATAATTTTACAAAAATCTGCCATCATCTGGTTTATATATGTCATATTCGAACGATTATGTTGCCAAAAACGAGCCGTGCTAAAATCGGTCCGAGGCAAATTGTCATGAAAAAGGATGCTGTACACAGTCTTTTTGGTACTTAGAAACAATTGTATGTAACAGAATAAAAAATCGTGTTTTCCGTTGCTCCCAAGCATTACTTTGTCATACAGCGCTCAAAACTCCTACTGCTGGAATAGGGGGAAAAGTCGTTTACACAAAAATTTCGATATCTCCGTTAAAAATGGACGGATTTTAACAATCTATGGCTTGTTGAATAGGTATTATCGTACGGAATCTAAGTCTGAACACATATTCTGTTTTCAAGGTCAATTGTGACAGATACTGTCAAAAAACTGAAAATTTTGACATAAAACTTCGAATAACTCAAAAAGTAAACATCCGATCTCAAAACCATTCAATAGCGTTTTGGGTGACGGGGAGACCTTTCATTTGCGACTAGTTTGATCAAAATCGGTCCAGCCATCTCTTAGATCTCGACCTCTTAGTTGACAACACACATACAGACACACACACATACACACACACACAGACATTTGCTCAGTTCGTCGAGCTGAATCGATTGGTATATGTCATTCGGCCCTCCGGGCCTCGGAAAAATTTTCGAAAGTTTGAGCGAATTCTATACCTATTTTTACCTTTTTTTATAAGTATAAAAAATAGGTATAGAATTCGCTCAAACTTTCAATCTTTATCACAAAAATATCGATATCTCCGTTAAAAATGGACGGATTTTAACAATCTATGGCTTGTTGGATAGGTATTACCGAGCGAAATCTAAGTCTGGAAACATATCCTGTTTTCAAGGTCAAATGTGACAGATACTGTCAAAAAACTAAAAATTTTGACATAAAACTTCGTATAACTCAAAAAGTAAACATCCGATCTCAAAACCATTCAATAGCGTTCTGGGTGACGGGGAGACCTTTCATTTGCGACTAGTTTGATCAAAATCGGTCCAGCCATCTCTGAGATCTCGACCTCTTAGTTGACAACACACATACAGACACACACACATACACACACACATACACACACACACACACACACACACACACACACACACACACACACACACACACACACACACACACACACACACACACACACAGACAGACATTTGCTCAGTTCGTCGAGCTGAATCGATTGGTATATGACATTCGGCCCTCCGGGCCTCGGAAAATTTTTCGAAAGTTTGAGCGAATTCTATACCTATTTTTTATATATATAAAAAAAGGTAAAAATGAAAACTACACATGATGCAAATCCAAACATGCCATATTTTCTTAGACGATGACGGATCATTACATTAACTAACATTTAAATAAAGTTTTGCATCAATTTGGATGTCAAATTAAGATAAATCAGCTGTAAAGTCAAAGACAAGATATATTTTTACATGCTTTGGGTTGTAAATGTGAGTTGTGTCGCTCCTTTAATGTGCATCTACCGAGTCGCTTTTCTATTTTGGATATGTGTATTTATTAATTTTTCATTGCAAAGTGTGGAAAAATTCAGTGCCAGTCGTGGCTACAGTTTCATTTCCAAATAAAAACACAACCAATTTTTTCATCAGTTGTTCACGACGTTAAAAATTGAATTAGGATTTCAAACGCCAACTTCATGTCTCGATTTACAAGAATTATCAGAGCCTTCGAACACACTGTGCAATCTATCGCGATCTATTGATCTATCGTAATCTTTTGGTAAATTATAGAATATTCACTGAAAATTTCAATAAGGCATCCGTCTTCCTCCTGTATACGCTGGATTACCTACCGATTACCGAAATAAAGTCTTAGTGTGTAAGCTTTATTCGGTAATTTTGGAATCTTTTGAAGAGTTTTGAACAGCCGAACTGCCGATCATTTTCATTTTACTGACATATCAGCACGAATAAACAAGGTACCGCTGTGATAAAATGCTATTTTTATTAAAAAACTACAAAGATCAGCCCCATTGCGTTGTTCGAGCCATTGATGTGGAACAAGGCAACTAAAATTTCTAATGATCGACCTTTTCAATTAATCGTCAGACTTTTGAATCCGCAAATGCACGAGAGTCTGCTTAGATTGATCTTAATTAGGAACCAACACCGGACACGCGAACCCGGAATATTGACTCTATTTGTCTTGATTTGTATTTGTTTTGTAGCCGACGAAATTACATCAATAGCCCAAATGTATGCAATTATATTTTTTACATGCTTGCGAACGTATATCGATATTTAAGCTTATCTTCGCCAAGCTAGTGTTCAAATTTTGTATGCAAGCAATTATTTTTATAGCGTTTCTATACCATTACTACCATTCTGCGATTGCGGTTGAAGCGATAAACTTTTTCTCATTATCAATCGAGTTCATCTTATATAAATTAGAAATTAATCTTATGCACTCAAAATTTACCCTGGGATAGTTGTTAATTTCCCAGGCGAAACGACATAATATGGAATTTCATTCGATCTTGCATGACACAAGATCAGAGCATACCAATTAAAGCTTCAAATCGTTTTATGGCACTTATTGTCTTGCTGTCTAACAACAAACTACTTCTGGCATGCTACATGTACATGGACTGAAACGTTAACTATAATTTCGCTTCTATTTATAGATTCGTGTGCTTCCAACGGCTTCGCTGTTGCATCGATTGACCAATCAGAGCGATGCTTTCCCTTTGATATATCGCTTATTCCTTCAAAACCGTCGACTATGGCAGGGAAATCCGGTATGTCGGAGATTTTTTGCAGACAAATAGGACACTGCTAGCTATTAATCAACATTTCAATGATATACAATTAAAAATACATGGCTATGAACATGCGAATCAATACGTAGAAATATTTCCAATCAAATGGTGACATAATATTAATAATTGATACAAAATTGACTGAGCTGTAATTGTTCAAAACCTGACCACATTTCTACGTGTATTTTTCTTGAGTTTCTAATTTGCACCCCTATATAGAAAACAAAAATGTGTTCCACATTAAAAATTACCTATTTAGATTTGAATAACTGAGATCAGAAATATGATTGAGCTGTGCATGCAAGTTTTATGTACACTTATGAATCGGCTGCGAACTCAATGGATTCAGAAGGCTAAATTCTGCTCCAGCATGTAGTCTGACTCCATGATTCGATATCAGTAGAATGGAAATATTCGGTAGTTCGGCTGTTCAAAACTCGTCAAAAGAGGCAAGAATTACCGAACGAGATTAAGTGTGAAAGTCATATTGTGCATCTGTTGTGGTGTACTTATGAGCTGCCAAAGCCAGGCGATACTATACCGGGCGATCGGTATAGGTTGCAATTGATGCGTTTGATGTCGTGCATTACGAGTAGAACGGCCGGAATACAAGCAAAGACATGATAAAGTTATTCTCCTGCTCGGCATCATGTCTCAAAAGCCGTGAAAACATATTTGGAAACGTTCCAGTGGAACATTTTACCGCCCCCATCGTATTGTCCTGATATTGCTCCTGCTGATTACTGGTTGTTCCGACGGATGCAGCTTTGACTTTGATTTGTGATTGGTGTGATATGTTTTACGGCCATGTAAAACTCAACAAACCCACTGTTCTTACAAAGGAATTCATTCCACTGTTTGTGTATTGGTGAAATGATCTAATTTGTACTGGTACAGTCGGTGTGTATCCTCAATTTTTCTAGGCAGCTTTCGTCATTCTTCATCTGTCGCGCTGAAAGACATTGAGTGATATTGAAATGGTACATTCAATGCAAAATGTGAAATTGTTCAAAAATGTTTAAAATTCTAGAGCTGCAAGATTTTAAAAATAACAATGAACCATAAAACATATACATTGAACTTCGCCGACAACGCATCTACTTAAAACAGGCTGTTTTCTTCTCGATTAATCAAATGCTTTGCTGTCAATGAACGTCTGACCATAAGTCACGAAAACATAAATATAATAATAACTTTGTACTGCATTGTGCAGTTACACTTTGTTTTCCAACACGATACGATACAATTCATTTATCTCTCAGATGTATTAAAGAGTATTAAAAACATAGTCAAGCATTTGAACTAAATTACTATGAGGAACCTAACCATTCGTTTTGCTAGACTTCGTAGAGGATATCTAATATATACTTTGGGTCACGATCCACATGACTGTTGGAACGTAAGCTAGTGCCCTAACCTTGTTCAGGTTTTAACCAATCAAGAAAAATAAGATAACTGTCAAATGACTCTGTTTTATTTCATTTTTTCGCGTTTTTATCCCACGATCTAGAATAAAAAACAATTCTAATAATCTGTTGCGGATGTTCCAGACCAAGAAGTAAGTCTTAAGTATTGTGAAGCAATTTTGTTACAGTTCGTCCATATTTGAATGAATATTTTATTTGTTGGACATTACGTGATATTCCATAAATGTATGTGACCTTTGGAGATTATTTCTGAGTAATCCCCAAAAAAAGTATAAAAGCCGGCTAAACATTCCATAGCTTTTCTTATGACTCACTGCAGCAGTCCTATACATGGTCGTTGGCCACCGAAGCAAACATGATTGGATAAGATTTACGTACAAAAATAACATTTCTATAACGTCCGACCAACCACTCATGATTCGACAATAAACGATTCACACGAGCAAATACAGATGCAATCTCACCGGCATCAGTTGTGGGATTCGGAAAATTCGTCTCATTTGCCACGCAAATCAGGTCTATTCGTAGCGATGCGAAGTTCGTTTGCCGACTTCTCGCTCATTAATTTGGTTTGCAATGGAATTTTCGAAAATTTCCACCGACCAGTGAAGTGGAAATGTACCTACACTGTTGCACCTACCAGTGTCGTATATTCCAAGCGAGATTGACGTCACTTTTCATCTCTACTGGTAAAGTGTTCTCCTTTTTTTGGTTAAATTTGGCGCTCGCTTTCTACTTTCATATTGAGCTGGTATCCGTGGCTTACGGGTAACCCGATGACAATGAATATGAACTGCCTAGAACCTATTTTTATACATGCGATAATATTTTTTTCACAATTTACCTCTAAGTACGAGAAATTTGAATATCTCTAATTATATCCCACACGCTCGCCGTGCGATGTTTTACAGTATCTTCACATAGACGTTTTTTTTTTTGTCAAGGAAGCTGACCTCGGATCTGCCCATCAAGAAACTATTTGTTTACTTTTACGAGTAGTTGATGAATGCTGAATTGAGAAGACTATCCCACCGCCTCACTATTGCAAACAATATTAGGAAGAATGCAAACTTAATACCACATTCAATTATCCTTGTACTTCAAAAGACTAGCCCATAAATTGGAGTTATAGCAGTAATTCATTGATCCAAATTTAGAAAGATATATTTAGAATCAGCTCGGTTATTCGTAGAAGATAATGAGTAAAATTCATTGAGAAAAGTTAGCCGTGATGTCTTGCGAGTTTTGCAATTCGTTTTTCAGTCCGATATGTTTCGAAGGTTGTGCACCATTTTGCGACATTTTGAAATTTCGTTCCGGTTTTGTCGGTCCTCGATATTCGTTTTCGGAAATACTGAAACAGTGTCTAAAAACTTTTGATATGAAAATTACATCGATTTCACATGTACACGTCAATGAAAAATGCGTGTATTATCACACCACTAGGTAGATTAAAACAGTTCTCTTTTATAAGTGACAATGTAAAAAATAAGAGTTCATCCAAATTGGTTAGCGAACTTATCTAGATTACAGATCTTTTGAACTGATGGTCAAACCAATCGATCTTGGCTATTCCATTTCCCGGTTTCCCGAAATAACGAAAATAGTTTTTAAAAACTGCAAACAGAAACGCACATCGATTTTTCAGAAATGGCTCAACCTGGAATGTGTTTCTGCAATCTCCATTTAGAATGGCTTTCTACCTTTAAAGCATGCTTTCAATGAGGTTATAAGCATAGCTTGTTGAAAGATAACGCATTATCTTTGCGTTGGAAAGATTTGAAAGCCAATCAACGCTGCCAACTATACTGATTTATCGGTATATCGATGATTTTTGTAATCGATACAGTAATACAGATACGAAAAACGTGGATCCCAAGTAACAATTCGAATCTCAAGTAACAATTAGAATGCCTTATGGTTCTGATTATAATTTATAAAAGTTTTTAAATTGATTCTACAATCACTACAAGTATTATAAAAACTATAATAAGTGACAAGTAATATAATAGTTTTTCAAGCTTCTATAAAAACCTTTTACCCCTACCATCAACTGTACTAAAAATATAGCAATTTGTACTAGAATAACACCATACACCCTTAATATTGCATAATAATCTTTGAAACATTATTGACAGTTTAATTTTTTTATAAATCTAGTCTCGTGTGTGCGTGTTCATTGAATGACAGTTTCTCAGAACAAATTTGATGCGGTTCTTAACTATATTTATGACACATTTGTTGTTGGCTATTTGATTTATTACTACTTAGTGTAATTTGCATTGTGAAAAATTTCTTGGCCGAAATTTCGATGTTCTATACCGTAGCATTTATTGACATCAAATAAACCTCGAAGTACAGAAACGAGGAAATATAAAGGACTTTTATGATTTTCAGAACGTATGCACAAGGTTTGACACCACGAAATAGATTTATACAAAAATGACGATGAATCACAAAAAATAATTTTCATACATCATGGAGACTTTCGCAAAAACCGCATTTATTTAAAGGCGATTAATTTCTTATTTTTATCTATACATTCACGATAAAAATAAAAGCGCACGAAATTTTTACATTCGGAAAAGCATCAAGAAAAATGTTATCAAAATGACAGTATATTCATTGCGGTTTCAATTCCATCCGAATAAATTTAATGTTGATCGTAAAGCTGGTTTCATAATTTTCTTGAACTTGCAATCATTTCGAGAAAGATTAAGGGGGGGGGGGGTTTTACTGATTCTTCACTTTGCTTTACAAACCTTATAAAGAATCGGTGAAAAAAATCATCATTTTTGCTAATTTTTCCAGAATTATCGTTCAACAAAATAAATTCCTATGTTTTGCATGATAAAAACCATCGAAAAAAATTTTGTAATTTTTTCGTTGAAAAATATTGAGAAATAAATCGGTGAAGAGATATTTTTGATGACACTTCCAAAAAATCATGATTTGCGGTGTCCACTGCATCCCAGCGCAGACTAATCGGAAGTGAACAAATGAACGAAGCATAGTTAGAGTAGAAGTTTTTCTAGACCCCAACGTTTTGGTTTGATTTTTTTTTTTAATTATTTAAAATTTTGGTAATTGTTCAAAGTGAAAACTACGATTTTTCAAAAAAAAATCCGCCATTTTGTAGCTGTTAAACCTCCCCAAAGTAACAAACAACGAAATGGAAAACGTTGGGGTCTGATTTTTTATAGATACTGATTTTTTATAGATTTATAGATACGTAGAAAGTGTTTGCAAAATTTGAAAAATAAATTGGTGCAGTAGTTTTGGAATGACGATGAACACGGACTTTCATTTTTAAATTTTTTTGCCTATAAAATCAATAGAAACAATTTATTGCTCCAGGGAGCCCGCAGGGTCTTACATCTTCAAAACATAATATTTTTTCTATCATAATTTATTATAATGAAACATTTCAAGAATGTTTTGCCAAGTTTTGAAGTCAATTGAAGTAGAAATCTTGGGCCTGTGCGCCGAGCTCTTGCTTCTTCGCAGAATGAGATAACCATAGATGAAGGTCCATAACTTCCAGAGTTATGATACGCTTGAAAATTTCACAGAATATTCTGGAAATGTTTCACTATAAAAAAATATAAAGAAAATAATAAATGATTGTTCAAAAGTATTAGACGTCGTCGGTTAGACCCTACCCGCCCCTTAAGAAAAAAGTTTGAGCTTGGATGTCTGTTCTTTGAGGTTCGATGGCGCGAAGAGAATGCTTTTTCCATTGCTCTGTCAATAACTTGTGGACACGGATGTCGAAGCCTGCTGGAGAAGGAGAACAAAAATCTCAGTTCCAGTGGGCTTTTTCCTTGCTCCTAAATAAATAACTGCTTTCAATATTTTACATCACTTCTTGAAATCCACAACAAGTGAACAGTTGTATGGTGTTAGTGCGGTGAAAATTTTGGTATTTCGCGAGAAAGAAAGAATTTTTGTCCGTACTTTGGCGACTCCACGTTGTCACGCAGTGAGGTTTTCACTTGTAGTCCAGTGAAAAGAAAGTCCATTGAACTATAAACGAAAATTAACTGGCAATATAGCCTAAGCTGCCGTGCCATGAATCGGTGTCATCTCAGGTGAGGTGACACCACCCAAAAGTGAAGCAGTTTTTTACATAAATGTTTTTAGAACCTATTCTAAATGACGAACCGAAAATTTAAACACATTTTACCTTGGTATATCTGAGCCGGATAATATCCAATCACAACCGATGAGACCATCAGACCTTCCATTTGCACCAAAGTTTGTGAAAATCGGATCAATCGGTGAAAATTATGTGAATTCCATTTTAAAGTTTTAGGCCACTGCACGGTAGCTGCCTATCATAACATAAACATAACCTACAAATTGAATAAGTTTCCAGCAAAATAAAAAAAAACTTTTTTTGCGTTGTTTGAAAATCTAATCGCTATCAACCTGTAATTCCGAAATCGTGGAATTCAATAGATAATTATGGAATGTTGCCTTCAGAGACAAGACTGAAACTTGCAAAGCTTCTCTAATCTCTGGAATTATTTAATCCTTTTCACTATCCTGGGAACCCATTCCATTGAAAAAAGCGTCGTACATTTGTTCTTCTCATGACCCAATAATTGAAATATTTTCTGTGTGGGTATAAATGAGTTTATTACACAGTTGCACAGGTAGGAAATGATTCACTCTGCGTGATTCCATTTACCCGATAAAAATATATGACATAATAAAATCTACACTACTTTCTATGAGATTTCCAATTCGTATGTTGCAATCGAACTGATTGCTAGGATAAACCCAACCGAATTTTGTTTACTATGGCCTCTTAGCTTCCTTCGCCTAGCATATTTTTCAAGCGCCTTCGTTTTTATACAACTGATAATTAAAATAAATTTTTCACGGATCAAAAAATCACAAACAATACTACCGGACTAGCGGATTTTCTGTATCATTTAGAAAAATTATGTCTAGGAGTTCTGAACAAGGGTTCAGTTTTTCAATTGATGAATGCTTTCACAATTTACGATACTCAATAAATTGGGCTCAATTGGTTTTCGCCTATCGATCGAACATTGCAAATCCATGAACAGAAAGTTATATTTAGGAATAAAACAGTGATGTTTTTAATAAGTCATAATAAATGGGTTTGAAGAGAGAATTTCGATTTTATTTTCGTATTTAAAATGCATGCCATATTATATTTTTTTTTTTGTTTCTATTATAGAGGCTTTAACATTAATGTCATTCACCTCTTCGGGACAGAAAAACTTTCTGACCCTATGTGCGCGGGGTTGGGAATCGAACCCAGGCAGGCTGCGTGAAAGGCATCGACTTACCCATCACGCTATACCCGTCCCCCCATATTATATTAATATTTGGTATATCACTAGGTAAATTAAAACATGTTTTATAACTGTTCTAAGTACTATATATTGATTTTCTCGATGCATACAGAAAGATCATCTTATTGAAAAATATTTTCTATATTTTCAATCTAAACTGTTTCTTTAATCGAAAATAACTAACAAAACCCAATTCCATATGACGAATCGGTCAAATAATAATGGCAATCCGGCTAGACTTGCGCCCGTGTGTGCTAGTAGCAAACAAATTCCTATACTTCGAGTTTCTTCGCTCTGACCCCAAAAATAGAACTGCCTACGCGTACAATTGTGCTGCCCATCTCAATCTGTGAAATACAGAGAATACAAACGAAGTTTTCATCACAACCATATTACATTGTGTGCGCATGTTTCACTACGAGGCTATCGAGGTTGTGTGACGAACAGTTATCTTACCGCTTGGACAAAGTCGCCTGACATTCCCATCGATACCTGTAGCTCGGTAGGATTCTTTTCGAAGGTGCTGCATATGTCTTGATGACATTTTATAAGCTCTATAAAATCCGGATTGGGACCAGCTGTGTAGTCATGTCCTAAACGCCCGATCGTCATGATTCCTTGACAGTTCAAATTGGGACACTTTTCGGTAACGAATCGATATAAATTTACAGCCTCTGATGGTTCGGTGCCATTTTTTTCTACAAAGATAAGAGCATAATGAATCGCATCGATAATTCACTATTAATTTTCTCACCATCTTCTCCGCTGGTGTTAATTTGAATCAACACATTGAGTTTGTTCCTGTCTGGTTTTTCAGTTTTCACTTTCTCCCACGCTTTATTCAAACTTTCAGCCAATTTCGTGTTGTGTACGGTTTCGATCATGTACAAATTTGGAAGGTTTACTATCTACGGTCAAATGTGATTAGTGCTACCGGTGCCCGTGCACAAAAGCTCTTGCGACAAACCTTATTGATTTTGTTGCTTTGCAAATGCCCAATAAAGTGCCATCGGATATCCTGACACTGTTCGAGAATTCTGGAATCATTTGCTTTTTCAATAAGCTCCTGAACGTAGTTCTCACCAAAGTCGCGCTGACCCACGGAGTAACCATCCAATATCATCTCAACGGGTTTGGTCTTGCTAACTGCAACCAGCAGTGGTTTTGGAACGTTCATAGTCTAGCAATAGATATTTGTGTTGGAAAGAAAAAAGAAAAAACGGGAATGACTAAATGAATTATGCTGTTTTTAAAAGTTTAAAAAAGTTACTTTTTAATATGGATTTTATGTAAAATATTTGGTACTTTATACTTCATATTTGGTAGAGTATGAATATTGTAATGGTTGGTACTTAGTGAATATTTTCAACACCTTTCGCATTATTTCATGTAAGAAAACATCTATGTTTTCCATTTTTCGGAAGATTTAATTGGACATGGAAAATCTAACAAACATACAAGCGCAGGATATGCCTTCTTTAAACATTGATGAACTACATAATTTAAGATTATAATTTTGTATATTCTATTTGTATTTTATATATTATATTGTTAAAAGCCATCTTTGATTGGAAGCGTCTTTAATAAAAATATTACATTATCTTCAAATTTTCTCTAATAGCAGGAAAACAGTATTCGACAAATGTCAGCGGTAAAGTAAGTTCCAATTTCATTGTTTACACTTTAATATCTCCTCCCATAGCATGAGAACATGTGCGACGTTCAGTTTAATATAAAATAGTCCAATCTAACTTTTTATTCTTAACCGAATCTGAAAACACTAAATACATTCAACACTGACCTGTACTCGCTTTGCATGAGCTTCCTCAATTTTGGCTAAAGTTTGCCGGATGCCTAATTTAACGTCCATCTCGGTCATTATTCGACGATACATTAAATATCACAGACCAAAACTGAAATAGAGTTAAATTTAGTGTTTTTTTTTTGCAAATATCTGATAACCGATTTGATTGTCTACCTTATCAGACCACTAAATCGCATCCATGCAATGAGAAAATGTAAACAATGACAGTTGAGTTGTTAAGCCGGACTAGAACATTGATTGCTCGATTTAACCAATGCGCTGAAGAAAACTTTGAAGTCTGCATTACGATATTTGATAGTAATTGAAAAATATAGAAATCGACTATTAAATCAAACATTGCATTTATCATCGAACCTAGAACCTCAAGAAATAATTCTATTGCTCTCTACTCTATAAGAGGCACATGAATTGAGGATATATCAGCGCCAGAGATGCCATTTGCATTGAATTTAGAAAATAAATAAAACAGAAAAATTGAATAAGGAAACAAAATTTTTATTCTTCAGATACTTTCACGATATTGTAGTAACGGTGTTTTTAATGCTTTTTAGGCTAAGAAATGTTTGAACTATTTCTGAACATCTGTTTTTGAAACAGATCAGAAATTGGACAATCTGATTGATAGACCAGTGAGAAACTAAATCAAAAACTAGTTTCAACTGATTCAAGTGCAAAGCATTTCATTAAGAAACTTCTGAATCACTTAATTTACGTCTAACTTTACATGTAAATCATATCAATACGAGGTGGTGTTTCCTGAGGGGGAAAATCCTGAAGGTGTGTCTTTTAATGAATCAAAAATAACAAAAACGGGATAATTTCAGAGAAATGAAATAAAAGATTATTGATTCACACCTTTTTGGAAAAACGCAGTATTTCCGAAATTTGATTTTATCAGTGGACGTTAGGTTTTTTTTTAAAAATTATCTGGCATCTATGCGCCAACGAAAATGACATTCGACGATCGTCAAATTTTGTTCGTCAAGTTTCCTACAATCTTTCACAAAATGTTGCATTCTACCTTTCAGCAAATATGGCAAACATACGTGAGCCGAATGCCTAAGAGGCCGAAGATTAAGCATCCCACTAAGAAAGTGGCAAGATTTTGAAGTACAAAGAGCGAACTGCATACTGGACGAAATGAATCGAACTGAACGCATATTTTCTTCCAGCTGGTTGAAAGGGTTTCAATGAGTCTCTTCAACATAATTGAAGAGAAATTGTTCTTTTCTTTCCCGAGCTAAAAGTGCCAGGCAGGCATTTGATTAAAAAAAAAGAGTTCTGACAGCACCTCCGAAATACTGCCATAAAACTAATCCAACGGTGGTCCAATCAAAAATAAACTCAAGATTACAATGTCCCATACGATCCATCGAAAAATAATAATCGTGAACCAGTGAACTTAGCAATAGTGTAATCGGTTGTTGTATCTGATTCGAAATCCATTTAGGAATAATGCTGAATCCCGATCCGAACTCTAAACGATTCAACTAGTATCTGTCATGCCTTTTCCCCGTGAATTACATTATGGTTTGAAGTGCGACAAATATGCTTACGCTATGCTTTTTTGCAGAT
Source organism: Malaya genurostris (assembly GCF_030247185.1). Lineage (NCBI taxonomy): Eukaryota > Metazoa > Arthropoda > Insecta > Diptera > Culicidae > Malaya > Malaya genurostris. The sequence continues at coordinate 59,452,990 of NC_080570.1, read as the reverse complement.
GTAAAATTTGATCATCAGACGCTTCCGGGAGAACAGATCCACTGGAACTTTAAACCCCGGTGTAGAGTTGAAAGAGGGGATTCACGTATTTGAGGACAAATGCACCGAATTAGCCTTCTGCTCTTGAATTGAAGCCAAGCTCGGCTCAAAAAGGGGTTTCTTACGACGATTTTTTTAACAAATAATTTTCACGACACTGATTTGGGTTCACACTTAGTAGCGGTGGTGTTAGCGAAGCCACACACACAGGTTAAAACTGACTGACGATTTTGAGTTCAATGTTGTTAAATAGGTTCGAAACTGGCTTCAAAACAAACAGGTTTAACAGCAGTTAGGATGAAAACTTCATTATGACATCAATCGAGAACAACATTATTCTGTTTACAATAAAAACAACTGGATTTTTCATTGATGGTGTATTCGTTTTCCACAGGTGCAGATGGTCTGCTGAATCAAGTATTTCGGTGCGAGTTTCGTCGTTTTCTGCTTTTCGAAACAACTATCCGATACTAGAATTTAATCCTTTTGCTGTGTAAAATTCCTGTCCTGGCAATTCTTTGAAGTCAACTTTGACGTATGTATCATCCGCGGGTTTTCAATGTGAGCCAATAACTTTTTTACGCGTCTTCTGACTCACTTTCATAATGTCCGCAATAAAACGCATAACTAGGCTATTCACAGGATGTAAATAATACAACTTTAAAACGGATCTGCGAATTCGAAGGTGAATTCTGCCGTAAACGTAAATAGTTTCGTTAAAATCTACCCAACAATTAAACTTTTCGCTTTCAATTAATACAATTGTATGGTTATTAAATACAAAACTCGTCATCGTCCCGGTCCTGCGGTCGGTGGTGGTAGCAGGGGCTTCCAGTTTACTATCTCAGGCGAGTACAATAGTTTTTGTGAGCCTGCTGTTCCTGAAAATTCTTCACATTGCAGTGCTACTTTTTTCAACAACCTTACCATTTACTACCAAAATGTGCGTGGTTTACGGACCAAAGTAGAGACATTTTTCTTGTCTGTATCGGAGGCAGAATACGATATCATCGTTTTAACGGAAACCTGGTTGAACGAGCAAATTTACTCTGCTCAACTTTTTGGACATCACTACGCTGTGTTTCGAACCGATCGGTCACCGTTAAACAGCCGTAAATCACGAGGTGGAGGAGTTTTAATCGCTGTTTCCAAAAATCTCAATTGCTACATTGAACCTACATCGATCTCCGACACCCTAGAACAGCTTTGGGTTGTCGTCAAGTTTGCTGAGATAAATGTTAGTATAGGTGTTATTTATCTACCACCCGATCGAAAAAATGATTATACGAGTATTAGTGATCACGTGAACTCGCTGGGATCGGTTGCCTCCCAATTGAGCCCTCATACACCCTCGCTTCTTTTCGGCGACTATAATCAATCTGGTCTTCGGTGGCTTTTTCCCGAGAGAGGCGCTCCGCGCATTGATCCGTTGCATTCACACATGTCTGCTGCATGCAGCACTCTTTTTGATGGTTTGCATTTTCACGGTTTTAGTCAGATTAACAATGTACTCAACAGAAATGACCGCTTACTGGATCTCGTTTTTGCAAACGAATCTGCCACACCGTTATCTACTATCTCCTTGCCAATTGAACCTCTAACGAATCTCGATGCTGACCACCCAGCAATCAAAGTCATATTCAGATTGCCAATTCCAGTGGTTTATGAAGAGCCCACCATTTCACATGATCCCGATTTTCGTCGAGCTGATTACAATGCACTGAACGAGCTACTTTCTTGGACTAACTGGAATGCTATCGATTCCTCTACCAACGTTAATGAAGCTGTTGAATATTTCTGTACAGTAATAGATCACGCTGTTTCCCGTACTGTTCCTGCCAGACGACCTCCGCAAAAACCTCCCTGGTCAAATCTTCGTTTACGAGCATTAAAACGTGCTCGTTCTGCTGCTCTCCGGAAATACTGCAATTGTCGGTCTCCGTATTTCAAACACCAGTTCAACATTAGAAGCAATAGATATCGTCACTACAATCTATTCCTTTATTCTCAGTACGTTAAACGGATTGAGCAAAGCCTTCGTCGTAAACCCAAACTGTTTTGGTCGTTTGTAAATTCCAAAAGAAAAGAAACTGGTCTTCCTCGTTCAATGTTCTTGGAAAATGAGACAGCCAACAATGAAATCGAAAAGTGCTATCTGTTTGCTCACCATTTCAAGCATGCATTCCATGAACGATGCGCCACAACGATGCAGATTGATGAAGCAACAGCTGGATTACCGCGAGACGTACTTAGTTTCGAGTTGCCATACATAACGCAGGATATGGTTATTGCAGCCTTGAACAAACTAAAGCTATCATTTGCTGCTGGTCCCGATGGAATTCCTTCGTCTGTGCTTAAGCGCTGTTCATTCGTCTTGAGTTACCCGTTAGCAATGCTATTCAATCTTTCGGTTCAACAAAGTGAGTTTCCCACGTGTTGGAAGTCGTCCTTTATGTTTCCGGTTCACAAAAAAGGCGACAAGTGCAATGTTGCTAATTACCGAGGAATTACCTGCTTGTGCGCATGTTCAAAACTGTTTGAGATCATTGTCAACGACATCTTGTTCGTCTGCTGCAGAAATTACATTGACACCCAGCAGCACGGATTTTTCCCTAATCGTTCCGTGTCGACGAATCTCTTACAGTTCACTTCGAACTGTATACGAAACATGGACCGTGGCCTGCAGACTGATGCGGTTTATATTGACCTTAAAGCGGCATTTGACCGGGTTGATCACGGAATTCTTCTAAAAAAATTAGAGGTACTTGGAATCTCTACACGAGGAGTTGCATGGTTTAAGTCTTACTTGACGAATCGCTTTGTTCGGATTAAAATTGGATCTTCGACTTCGGAGACCTTCACGAATCTTTCGGGAGTGCCTCAAGGTAGTATCCTTGGTCCGTTACTGTTCTCTATCTTCATTAATGATGTATCAACGCTGTTACCGCCGGAATGCCGTTTGTTCTATGCTGACGACACGAAACTTTTCAAAATTATTGAAAGTCTGTTAAATTGCCTGGAGTTGCAAAAAATGCTTGATACATTTCAAATTTGGTGTACCAAGAATTTTTTGAAATTGAGTATCGAAAAATGCAGTGTTATATCTTTTCATCGAAAAAGTGCATCAATAGTATTCGATTACAAAATCGCTGAACACACGCTAACGCGAACAGAACATGTGAAAGATCTCGGTGTGATTCTTGATCGCGAAATAACCTTCAAACTTCACTATGAAAATATTATTTGCAAAGCAAATCGGCAATTGGGATTCATATTCAAAATTTCCTCCGAGTTTCGCGATCCTTTGTGCATACGATCATTATACTGCTCGCTGGTACGGTCAGTGCTTGAGTCGAACGCGATTGTCTGGTGTCCATATCATTCAAATTGGATATTGAGGATTGAAGCAGTGCAACGCAAATTTGTGAGATACGCATTGAGACTTTTACCCTGGAACGACCCCATACAGCTACCGTCATATGTGGATCGTTGCCGTCTCTTAAGCATTGAACCCCTGGAATTAAGAAGGACATATGCTCAAGCTACATTCGCAGCGAAATTGCTTCTTGGTGCTGTTGATTGTCCCGCATTACTCGAACGTCTGAATATGTATGCTCCAGAAAGATCTCTTCGACAGCGTAATTTCTTGCTCCTTGAAACACAGTATACTGTATACGGACAGCATGAGCCATTTAGATCCATATGTCGACAATTCAACGAGTTCGCTGAGTTTTTTGATTTTAATTTGTCGTCCAATTTGTTTTATCGTAAGCTACTTGACCTTTTTCGTGTTGTGTTTCATGATAATTTAGCCTAAGTTGAATGATTTTTAGTTTAGTTTACTTTATTCATTAAGACACCTATTGTCAGATGGATTATATAGCAACAAATAAACAAATAAACAAATAATAAAACGTACGCAATCTTCAAAACCCCTACTTTTTGGCAATTTGTAAGTTTTGTTATTTATTTATATCTATGTTTGTTAAATTCGTCGATTGAATTGTCTTTAAAAATCTTTATAAGACCCATTTTGTAGATTTTCACCGTTACTTCCGGTGCTTCCCGATCCGAACAACGGTATAGTCGAAGTCAAAGTTTATGTGTATGGACATTAGCACAAAAACTCGAAACCGGCATAGTTCCGTTTCAATGTTCCAAATAGAAATCAACATAAGTAGGCCTAGTAACAAATAAATTGATTATTCATTTTCTGGATTTGGAGGAGGTGTAAGCAAAATTTTTAGTTCAAGATATTTAAAAATAAATAGTGATTGAAAAATGTATCAAATGTCGAGAATTGGTATAAAGTAGAAATATATTTTCAACAGCTACAATTGACGTGATTTAATCCACTATTGTAGGCTCAGGACCGGCAGGCTACGGCCTTCCCCCGATGATTGGTTTCGACAAGCACGATACACGTCGGGAACGCAAACCAATGTACACGATGCGAATAAGGCCAACAACGCGGTTCGATACCCTGGGACCAGGTCCGGCAATTTACGACCCAGGCAAAATGACCAAAACTGGACCTCCAAATACGCCCAAATATTCGATAGGGAAAAGATTCAAATCGTTCTGTAAGTTCGTTCAAAATTCAAAACTTGTCAGAAGATAAATATATATTTTTACATATAGCAAACGACATTACTCCCGGTCCGGGCGCCCACAAAAACGACACCGCTCCGTTGATGAAGGAAAAACGACCTCCTGTATACAGCTTTGGAAAGCGGCTGTCACCTCTGCCCAATGATCTAGTACCAGGACCCAAGTATTCATACGACCTGAATATCTATAAGACTCGTAATCCTGTCTATAGCATGAGAGCAAAAACCAATTTTCCCTATGCCTCAGAAGGACCCGGACCCGGTAAATATGGACCGTTGGATCGGAATGTCACTCACAAGCGCAGTGCTAAATATAGCATGCGGCCGGTATTCCCGATAACAGGAGATAAAGGTCCTTCACCGGGTCCCAACCGTTACGGGCTAATGAACATGAAACCAGGAGCGTCTGCACCGTCGTATAGCTTTGGTGTCAGGCACTCGATGTGGCGACCTCCGATGGTAATTCCTGGTGATAATTGTTGATTGAATAAAAAAAAGTCATTAATCAACAACATCGTTTAGATTTCGAGGTCACAATGAAAATCACTATTCGGGGACTGATTTATGAGTAAACTATCAAAGCTTAACGCTTGTTTGTTTTGAATGTTTCAAGGGGCATTAAATTCCGATTCGATCGAAATGCAGACTAGGAATGATTTTCCAAGGGTTTTGAGCTACAGCCGTTGAACCTTCATTGAGATCGGCTCGCGGGAATCAATCGAACATTTCGGTGAAAATAAATTCACGCAATCGACAGGCACCAAACATTAGCCGCAGACGATAACAAATTGGGATCCAATCAATTTCAAAATTAATTTTGATTGCGTCGATTTGTTTTCTTGATTTGCCGAACGGTCATCATTCGTAGTACATTAACACGTTTCCAATCGGGTTGCTTTCCATAATTCGATTCTAGGTATGATGAAGTATCTGGTATTTCTTTCCAGGTAGTGAAAATATCTTCAAGTTCCATTCCATTCCTTTCATTATTGTGGTTATTTGTCAGGCAAAGGTTGTTCTAAAAGCTGTGTCTATTTTTTTTGTTCAGAAACTTCGTTGTAAATGGATATCTTCATATAAACAGAAATGTGAATTTGAATTTTATTTATCAGTCTCAAGTCAGCATTCTATTTCACATAAATAGTTCAAGTTCCTAAGATTTCGTTCACAATTTTAAGAGGCTATTCTCACACACTCTAATGATCTGTTCCGTTTCGCTCAAACGACATCTTCAAAATCTTTGAGTTTCGCTCAAAAGACACTTTCAAAATCAGTGAAATTCTAATCGATTAAAAAATTTTTCAATAGATTACTCGATTAATTGTTCAATTGGTATTGGATTTTTTAAATCATTCGATTAGATAAATAATCAAATATTAGTTTCAAACTAGTCGATTATTGATTAAATTAAAACGCGTTGAGTGACACTTCAATTCTCCGTGATGGAAAACTACTAGACGGAAATAAAGCTTCGTTCTTCTACTTTCCGATGCCGTATTTTCCCTCCCTTGTCTAGTTCTAGTGTAACCGGAGAACAAAATATGTCAGGCTCCTTTGTGCAACCCTGTACAATCTAATTTTAACTGTACTGCTATACTGGAAACACCTGAATTAGCTGTCACAACTCCAACATATAATTCGATTTCAAAGAATAAGGTCAATAGATTTCGATAAACTAAAATTATAACGAAAGCTCTTATGGTCGCATACGTTCCCATTGAATTGGATCCGGGTTGAACTTCCGATTCCGGAAACACAGGGTGTAGTTGTATAATCCAAAACAGAATGAATATAGAGCTTTAGCCCGAAAAAAACATAAAATTCGTTTAAAATGGTTTTACAACTATTCTAATTTAAAACTGTGCTCAAAAATAATTCAACTCAAAACATGCCTTTCATTATGTCCCAACACACATAAATTTCATATAGCGGTAACCACACCTTACTCACATTTGAACGACTTTTGGTTCCTGAATTACATGTGCTAAAATATTATATTAATATGCGCTCGTGCCCACATTATCGAAATGACGGAATGCGCAATGAATTCTTACTCGACTGCATGATTTTTCAGTGCTCGATCGGTTCAGTGCTAGAATTTTCGCCTGAATTGGCTGCTCGATCAACCCGATTGACAGTGACATTATAAGTGTCATTGAATATTCGCTCATTTTATTAATGTGTTAGTGTAAAATTTAGGCGACTAAAGCCATTTCACTAGAGATGGGAAATATCGAATAAAATCTGTTATCGATAATATCGATATATCTCTATTCAATATCGATATTATCGATAAATATCGATATTTGTCACCCCTTCAATGAAAATTTATTAAAACAAGAAAGTATATTTGATTGAAAAAATAATTTTAGGTTCACAGCCGAACAAATTACATTTTCAAAAATTGAAATATCCCTGGGCTCAAACAAGCCGTGTTTCCCGCTGTGGAATTGACTCTTTCAGCGTCTTTTTTTTGCTAGAATTATCAAAAGACGCTGTGCAATAAATTTCTGTGTAATTTTCCCAATAAGAGAAAATATCTGTTTTCTCTGGTGCTTGCTCAATACTTAGCCAACAAAATACTTAACATTAAGTACTGTTCGCCCTTTACAAGAGTTGCGTGCAGGAAGTCAATTTTAACAGACCCTGTCAGCTTGGAGCGAAATTAGTCTTCAGTCCAGTAACGCCATCGCACGGCATCACATTCAACATATCATGTCATTTGTATGGGCGCGTATTATTCGTGCGCGCCAAACGAAGTTGACATTTCTCTCCCCTACTTCTATGTATGAGATTCAATGCGAACTCGCCTGAGGGTGCCATGCTCGCTAAGAACGATGTTGCCAATGATTTGTTCGTGAAATGTGAGAGCTGGATATCTAGTTAATATGATGTCTTTGATTTTAGGTAAGATTTTATTAACGTATTTTTGAACATAGCCTAAATATCTAATATTAGATAAAAACTACACGAGCGAAGTAATAATATGAAATTATAATTTTACTAAACTCCATGGTTGCAATATCGAATATCGATATTTTTCGTCTATGCTCTGAATTATCGATGTCGTCGATATCGTGGCAATATCGATATTATCGATAAATATCGATAAGTTTCCCATCTCTACATTTCACTACACTCCAGCTAGAGGAATGGATGATGCTGACTAAGGTAGGCCGTTTTATTAATTTCCAGCGAATTTCAACAGTTGGAATTCTAAGAAGAACTGGTTAATTACTAGTTCTGTATATCCGAAGAACATAAAGGTTTAAATATGTATATTCAGTTAAATAATGTTTTCATTTAAAAATAAACTGAAAAAGAGCACGAAAATGTGCAAAATCGGGAAAGAAGAAGAAGACAAATTGACAATTCAGTTCGCATCTTCTCACTCAAATCCGACAGATTTCCGAATCAACCGGTTGTAGGCGAAATTCATTCGGAATCGGTTGTTGCATTGGAGTTGGAATTGATTCGGAATTCCTCATGATTTTCACATGGAATTCCGAATGAAAATTTCTCGTCGATTCGGATCTGATAATGTGGGTGGTTGTATTCGAGCTTATTGAACTCCCTGTACTCGAATCGTTGCGTATAGAGTGCCTATAACCAGAGTGACGACTTCTTATCCGTAACGTTGGAAACAATTCAAAATAATTAATTCGAAATGTTGGCAGTGTCGTAAGCTTTACATTGTAATTAACAGGTCGTTTGTTCGTTTGGAACTGGAAGCTGTCATTCCAAAGGAAGAGTTGTTGTCACTCTGGTTATAGGCATTCTAGTTGCGTGGAAATATTTCCAAGGAGAGCTGATTGCAACTTGTAACTTGTGACCAAATCTACAAAAAAGTTTCTACGGTTCGAATTACAAAGATTTTATGTGCCATGGGAAAAAGATCCAGAAAAAAGAGACGGGTGGATAATGTCAGAGACATAACCAGACTAACGTGAATACAATTGACATTGGCTCTCTGAAAATGAAAATGTACCCTTAAAAAGCACGATATCAACTATGGCGAAAGACAAATACAGGTTAAAAGCAAAGCCTTGGAATTATATTCCTGTAGTGGAATTTGACCTTCTGTTTCAACAGACTTCGCAGCCGATTCAGAGTGTACAGAACCAGTGCATGACTGGTGCTACGATTCTACTGACACTACAAATCCTTCCAGGTCAGGGCTCGAACATACGACAACTAGTTTGTAAGACCAGTGCCCAATGCATTGAACCGCCAACCCGGAACAAATAAATACAGGTTAAAATTGGGGCTCAATAAAAGGGATGCAAGAATAATAAGTTCAATATCAAATATAACACGAAATATCAATATCAAATATAACGAAAGTATAAGAAATGATTCGTTTTTCGTTGTAACACCGCGTGGGTTATTTAAAATAACAAACATTTAAACTAGAGTTGTTTTACAAATCAGGGAAAATATTCTGTGAAGCATATTTTCCTTGTATCTAGAACCTAGAACGGTTGTTGTTGTAAATTGTAAAATGGTCTACTGGCCTATGAAACTGAAATTTGGAGATGCAGATCATTTTCAGCAATTTACTTAAGGAATCAAAGGGTGGTATATAATATTTACCAATATTTGGATCGAATCTAATGTGAGGTTTTTAAAGAATATCGACAAATCGGAAATCACCATCTTGGTTTTTGAATGCTCCTAAATTTCAAATTTCAAAACCAGAAAGACGCCATCTTGGATTTGAACATTGCATAAAACTTTACTTTATGACATCTATTCGTCATACCCGTTCTAAAAGTACCAATATTGTAAGAATCTTGATAAAGTGGAAGCCATCTTGGGATTTACGTTGACTTGAAACATCAATTTTTGAGACCTAGAGACCTACTCGTCGAACTTGTTCCAAAACGCACATATGTAGAGATTTGAAACAACATAGACAAACCGTAGCTAAACATACTGCCATCTTGTAATCTAGTTACCATGTGTTAAATAATTTCGACAAACATATTTTTTTTCAAGGATGCCAGCCCTATGGAATTATCCGCAGATCTAAGAATTTGTCTTCTCTACGGATCTACGAATGAACCTCTTGAAATCTACGGATTTTGAATTAGAAGATGGCTTTGTGTTCATTTGTTGCTTTCAAAATATTTATTTCACGTTTCACAGCAAAGCGATTACGAATATTTTTCGTCAAGTAGGTTGCAACATTAAAAAAATGTTCGATCTATGTCGATATACGCGGGAAGTGTTTGTTGTAGATTAGTCGTTTGTAAACATATAAGTTTGAGTATACTTGAAACCAAATCTACGGATTCGAACTCAGGGAAAATAGGATGCCACTGGTGTGTAGTAATGATCAAAACCGTCGGCCGTGTGTGACATGCTGTGATTGGCTCGCTAGAACATAGGTCGATTCAAACCGATATGTTAATGGTGTACTATTGAAATAATAAAACGACGTTGCAATATGTGTTTAAGTTAAACGTTTTTTGATCTATTGGTAGCAAAATTATATAAATTCATCTACAACAGACTGGGTTATATTCGTTCAAAATTATCACAGAAAAAGGTATCGCAGCCAGTATAGATAAGAGTAAGGAATTTTTAATGCCAATACTCATGGTTTATTACCATACATAGTTTGACGAGCCAACAATACATGTCGTAAGGCAACTGCACTCAATCACTGAAAGTATTTCGTATTTCTATTTGTAGGTTTTGCACTACACGTTTTGAGCGATGATTCGTTCAATTCATCCGGTTGAAATTTTGCGCACCTTATTTTGGTACTGAATTTCACCGTAAGGCTCGTTCATACCAAACATTTGAGATAATTTCAATTTTCATTCATTTGTCCTTATGTCATACTACTGAAAACTTTATTATAAATTATTGACCGTATTCCCGATGTCACGATTAAGAATTTACGTAAAAGCCTTGACCATAAACCACCCTCGAGCTGTAGAGTTTCTCTAAGACTGTGAACCATTTCGTTGAAGATTTAATCTTTTGTATAACATTTTACATTCCAATAGTTAATTTTTATCGAATAAGTAAATTTTACTACAGTAATTTATGTATTTATGGATTTATTTTGCACTGATGACAACAAACAATATGGTAACTTACCTCGATTGACAAAATATCTTACTTTATGTTGAAGTCGTTTCTTTAGCGGATAGTATAAAAAAAATTACACAGAATCAGTGTTGGTGATTGTAGAAAATTTAACAGAAGCGGTTATATTGCTATCTATATTGTATACAACATTTTCAATCCGGTAGAAGATGCTACAAGAACTCGAGTCTCTCAATGCATCAACCGCGAGAGAATTTTTCTACATTTCTTCGTTCCACTTCACACTCTGAGTATTTCACGGTCCTTAAACAAAATTACAGTCTAATAATGATAGTTACTGTGTGGAATTTCCCAAGAGAGAATCGCAAGTTGACAATTATAGCAGAAAATCGAATAGATGATTCGACTTGATGATTCTCATACTAGGTTACAATATTTTAGAAACCCTTGTGTGGAGCATTAACATACATTTTCATAGACACAACTTATACAAAGGTTATATGCACATAGTTAGAATAAGCGATAATAGTAAAATGATTCTATCGCAATTACTGCCCATACAGAATCGGATCGCGAAACGAGAATAAGCGACCGTTTGTTGCTTCAGAGAGAATCCCCGCAGCAGCGTGCTAACCTTTGATTCTCAAAAATGTCATCGAGAGAAATTCGCTCTCGCACTGGTGTCTATTCTATGTTATTCTAGCCATGCCGGGTTTTTGTTGTTGCGATGATATCCGTATCTCTTTTTTGTTGTTCGCGAATCCGTATCTCTCTAATGGCACTGATTGAATCGTGTGAAGGGTTGCTAGCGAGCGTTCTTTGATACGATAAAAGCCATCCTTGCACAGAATTGATATTCACCTCTATTCTGTATTTCGATCGTATCGAATTTTGTCGAACGAATGTAAAAATTTGCATTCTCTTATTCGATCGAGTGATGATTTTGTATGGAAAACTCGAACTCGATCGAGCTACAGAATGCCAAATTTCGTAATCAATCGAAACAGATTTGTCCGATTCGAACGAAGTACAGAATCGGGCTGAAACTGACAGATTTTTGCAATATATTTTGCACTCGACTGTCAATGGGGAGAGCTGGCATCACTGAGAGAGTGATGCGGTGTTTAATTTCAATGCGCATGAAACAACATATGGTGAAGTTACCCTCTTAAAAAAAAAAACGTTCAACGTTGTCGCGACCTTTTTTTTTGCTCGCCAAATCAGTTTTGCGTTTCATACTTTTTAGAAAAATGTCTGCTAGAAAGACATACTTGCTGACTCCAGATGTTTTTTGGATATACAGACATTTGAAACCCTGTCTGAAGATTTTTGAAATTTATACCTGTCAAGATGAACAACGTTGAGAAGACGAAATGATTCCCTTTCAACAACGCTAAAAAAGTTAAATATATTATCAACATAACATCATAATTTATTGCTACGATTCATTTTCAAATATTACACAAAGTCTGATAAAATCAGGCATCCCTGCAAGCAGCTGATCGGCGCTGACAAACTTTTACATAACACAAGGGGTAACACAACTAGTGCATCACGAACATTTATTTTTATAAGAATTTACCCATAGTGTCATGTCTGTTAGTCTGTAATTAAGCGATGCGATTTTACCGCCAAATTTACATCAACCGATCGAAGCGCCATCTGCATATCATTGTTGATGTTATCCGATTCATATGGAATGTGTGAAAATTTACAAGCCAATCGTGTGATTCTAAAATCTAAAATTGATCTACAGAAAACCCACCCGAGAGTGTTTTTTTTCAGTAGTGGTGTGTCATCCCGCGTTGTTTACAGCAATGCGAATTGGCATATTGTGTTTAGAGATGATTCTTTCAGCAAGAGCTGTCAAATCGGTAGGGAAAGATCTAATTACTCCACATTTTCAACGATTTCTTATGACAACAGGCAAATTTATTTGAAAAATCATAGTAGAAGTTGAAGAAAAAGTTTTTACTCTGAGGTGGTAATGTTGATCTTAGTTCATTGTGCGAAATTTACCGTTTATTCAGAATAGAGCGTTGAACTTGGTTTGATATCATTTTTCAAATGCTTGGAAATAACAAATAAAGTATCCATTTTCACACATTGCTGAATTGCACATTGTTTAATCGTAGTTTACACTAAAAAAGTAGTAGTAATCACTTTGAAATCGATTTTCTTCTACTCCGAGTGTACTTTTATTGCTGATATCTGTTTGTACTATTGAATAAAATGTACAAAAATGTTGCAAATTACTACTGCCGATATGAAAATTTCCGAAAGAATCCTCCTTTTCTTGGTTCTATTTTTCATTGGCAGGTGTCGCTACCGGTAAATCTGCTTAGCGACAATGTGCCAATAGGAGAAGCAAGATACTGGTGAGATCGTTCCTTAGAGATATTTAACATTTTTGTTACTTACAAACTTATATTTTTCCATACTAAAAATAACTATCGCACCGTTGAAAACAACAATATTCATGAAATGTTTTGTCATATATTTCCTCGAATTATTATCATGATACATATTCAACAACTTTCTAAATTTATTGCAATTCAAAAAGTCTTGATGGTGCCAACAATACTATGACCTGCAATGAACAAGCAAAATTGAAAATGAAGAAACAATGAAATTGTCTCCTTTGCCTATATTTTCTAACGAGCGGAAAATTGAGCACCATAAGATGCCGCTAATTACCGTGACAATCCTGTGCTCGGAAATTTCCCATCGTTAACATTAGAATTCTGTAGGAAAGCTGTGAGTTAAACGGACACTGTATCAATCAAACGGAAGTTTTTTTTCAAAAAAAGGTAAAAAAAAAATATTTCATTTACTTCCTGATACGTATTAGATGTGAAATTTTCTTCTGATTTAATATCATTATAATGATAAACCGTAGTGACAATCTTTCCCATAGTTCCCCTTCGTGACAAATCCACTTTAAAGTAAGATATCGATTTGATTATTCATCGATGTTAAGATTGTTATGTTCGGGAAAATCTTCGAAAAATTATATCTTTCGAGGATTGATGACCCAAATTTCAAATCACATATTAGTAACTTTTATCACTGCTTATTATCTGAAATATTCTAATTGATTTACTTCAATTTCAAAGATTCAAAGTATTCCTCACACAAGAACAGTAACCTAGTGCTGACAAGGACCGATGAGCGAAGACATAGTTCTTACAATAGAAAAGACATGTTCAGATATAGGAAAGATGACTCGTGCAAGCGATCCGAGACGAGGGACGCCATCCCTCGTCTCAGACTATCCGCAGACCGCCACCATGGTAGCAGCTTGTTCGGTGGTTAACACGTTCCCGGGAGGTCCTTTCTCTAATACTGCATAATTGTTACAGCATGTGTCACTCTTTCCATTCCTTCTTGTTAGGCTACTTTCTCGCAGCCAAATTCGATATCTTGCCAAAACGATCAGTTCCAGGTTCAGGAATTGATGATCGGAAGCCTTGACGAAGCAACATCTTTGCTGGCTGCTGGCCATAAAATTATGTTCCCTGGAAAAGTGGATAATTATTATGTGCCAAATAAACAACAGAACGATGCACTGGCTTGACGAGGGCCAGAGGAATCAGCATAAAAGTTATTATGCTTCTTGTTAGCAGAAGTTTGACTCTCTTGGCGTTGAGATGCGACCACTTTACGCTTCTTGTTCATTTTTATTTGTTTGAAAACGATCTCGAACCGGCAGCTGGATGGGGAAGAGAGAAACAGAGAGAGAGGAAAAGTGAAGGATCGGTACATGTAAGCCGTGTTAAGTAAACCAGAAAATGCAGTAAAATAAAATTTATGCTCATCTTGATTTTATGTGAAAGCTATGTGTTTGCCTTGTATCGCTGGTTGCCAAAACCGAGGGGTGGGCGTAATCGATTCCTCGTATTTGGATTATTTAGTGGGGCCTGGAGCTGTCAAGGTTAGTTAAACTGTTTATTGGGAGAAATGATATATCTTTGTCTGAATGTAGTTGATGAGCTCTTCTAGTGACGATGTTCTCGTTAACCATAGAAAATGAATGAGCCACCGTTTAGACTAATGATCGAACATGTTGATGTATAGCACGAAGGAAATTGAAATTTTTCACTAGTTTTCCGCTCGTAGTTCCCAGATTAGTGACTAACGGTTGCTTTAGTAGCTCACAGTTAGAATAAGCTCAAACATTTTCCTCAAATTAGCGACGATTACATCAGTCCGAAAAATCTTTATGGCAATCGTGGAAGGACCGTAATCCAATCACTTGATTAGCACTCGCTTCCAACGCATTTTGTGCCCGAATAAGGCACCATTCCAGTCCGTGGCTAGCCCGTCGAGCCGGAGCTCTCACGGCATCTAATCAAATTAACTTTTTATTGCATCTAATCGAGCAAACTGCCATGGGCTGAGAACTGTATTCATTCCCGTCGAAGAATTCCGGGCGGCGGAAATGGCCGCGGAATTACCGCGTCAATGATGTTCCAAATGGCTCGTTTGGAGTCAGATTTCGTACGGTCCGATCGTGGTTTGATGATCATCCGGTTCAGGCTCATCAGCATCTTCCTCCCGAGAAATGTGCGCGAAAGCGATCTCTCCGAAGCGATTCCGAGTTTATTGCTTTATTGATATGCTCATGACATTTTTCATCCGGTAAGGTAAAGATTAAGACTTTAAAAATGCCTGCTTTTCTGCACTGTGGATGGACTGCATAATAAATGAGTGGCCAGGCGGTAATTTGATCCTCGTTATAACGTTAATTGGTGTTGTCCCACGAATGCGCGGGCGGACACGGCAAAAGGTGGCGGCTCGCCGCTTGCTTCGATTGGGCATATCAGGTATGGTCATTTTGTCATAAGTTGTGTTATTTGGCTCGATATTAAATTGAGTCAATAAGAGTAATAAAAAACAACATTTACGAGCGTGTGGAGAATGATACCTGGATGTGTCGTGTTTTCAATTTAGTGGCTAATGACCGACAGGATTGCCCTACAGAAATCACACATTTCTCATGTAACTAAAAATACTGCATCTTACCGGGGTGTGTTGTTATACAACTAGGAAATGTGTTCTTAGCTCTGGAAAGTTTCATCTATATATGAACAAAACGAAATAATTTCATTATCTGTGTTCATATTATGGTTTTTGGTGTCATTAGCTTATAAAATTATATTACAATTTATTATCATATGGAGCAGTTTTTCCGATACTTTTTTTTGTCGAATGCTCATTTTGAATATATTCTCCGTTTTACTTCCCACCAAGATGAAACATTTATAAAGGCACTCGATTGATCATTTTTGCAGTTAAGTTGAGATTCAAATTAGGTTATAAAGGTTAAAAAATAATTAGAAATGGAACAAAAAACTACAATGATCAGCCCCATAGGGTTGTTCGAGCCATTGATGTGGAACAAGGCAACCAAAATTTTTAATGATCTACAATCAAACAGTTCAATCAATCGTCACACTTTTGAATCCTCGATTGCACGAGAGTCTGCTTAGATTGATCTTGATTAGGAACCAACACCGAACACGCGAATTCAGAATATAGCCTTTGTTCGTCTTGATTTGTATTTGTTTTATAGCCGGCGAAATTACACCAATATCCCAGATGTATGCAATTATATCTTTGTACTTACTTGCGATACGGATTTCGATATTTAAGCTTTTCTTCGCCAAGCTTGTGTTCAAGTTTTGTATTCACGCAGTCATTTTTATAGCGTTAAGTTTTTCTACCATTCTAAGATTTCGGTTGAAGCGATAAACTTTTTCTCATTATCAATCGAGTTCATCTTATACAAATTAGAAATTAAACTTAAGTACTCAAAATTTACCCTAGGGTAGTTGTCAATTTCTCAAGCGAAACGACATAATATGGAATTTCATCCGAGCTTGCGTGACACAAGATCAGAGCATACCAATTAAAGCTTCAAATCGTTTTATGGCACTTTTGGTCTTGCTGTCTAGAAACAACCTACCACTAGCATGCTACGCGTAGGACTGAAACGTTAGCTATAATTTCGGTTCTATTTATAGATTCGCGTGCTTCCAACAGCTTCGCTTTTGCATCGATTGACCAATCTGAGCGATGCTTTCACTTTGATATACCGCTTACTCCTTCAAAACCGTCGTATATGCCAGGGAAATCCGGTATCCCGGAGATTTTTAGCAGACAAAATAGGACACTGCTCGTACTAATTAAAATTTCAATAATTTATAATTGAAAATACGTTGCTTGATACATTCAAATCGAATCGTAGAAATATTTGCAATCAAATAATGAAATATGATCAATAATTGATACAAAGTAGACTGAGTTGTAAGTGTTTAAAACCTGGCCACATTTCTACGTGTATTTTTCATTGAGTTTCTGATTTGCTCCCCTATATAGAAAATAAAGATGTGTTCCACATCAAAAAATTCCTCCTAATCCTACATGATAGATGTTAAATGTTAACTTAAAATCATATCGAGCAAAAATTGGGTAAGCACAAAATGGAAGACACACAAAAAGACACAAAAGAATCTAGAGAGTTTCGATTTGTCGGTGAAATGCTCGATAAGTTTTTGCGTGCAGAATTAGATCACAGGGGATAAACTAAAATTTTAACCACCCTGGCCGTCACAGTCAGATCAAATACCTAGCTCTTTCCTACCGGGGAGTCTTCTAGGTTGTGTTTCATGTCATCCACAGTAGTTCAGTTGTCAGAACGATTTCCCCGGATTGAAGAAGGTTGCGGATTTGTAACTGTTTCTGAGAACCAGTTTTTGAATTTTGTTATTTTCATTTTATCAGTCCTATTCACAGTCCGTCTTTTCGTTTGGTAATGGAGAAAATTTCTGCTTAAGGTATGTTTTCTTGTGTAAAATTTCCTTAGGTGCTTACCCTAAAGTATATTTTTGTGTCATTTCAGGTTTCAGTTTCACTCCTTGTGTGAGAAATAAAACACAACATTTGATTAAGATGGACATGATTATGTTTATTAATTTCATTAGTATTTGATTCTGCGATTGTTAGAAAAATTTGCATGTCCTCCCACATAATTGAGCGATATCTTAATTTGGTAACCAAAACTACATTGAATCTATGAAGAAGAAATCGTTACACTATTTATTTCGATAATGTCAACTTGTCTTGTAGTTGAGAATCTGGCTGGAATTTGTTAATGGGTTCAAACAGGGACATAAAAATTAAAAATCATCGAATCTAGAAATGAACACCTTCGAAGGAAATTTTATATGAGTGCAGTATTCCTACAGATCAATATCTTTAGCCATTCGTTGGGCGAAATTCGGAGAATATGTAAACTTTTGACATCTCTTATCAGGCCCGTACCTAGGATTTCATTTCGGGAGGGGCCCAAAGATTGTCCCGGGTTGGCAGTTCAATGCATAGGGGGCTGGTCTTACAAACCAGTTGTCGTATGTTCGAGCCTCGACCTGCAAGGATTCGTAGTGTCAGTAGAATCGTAGCACTAGCCATGCAATGGTTCTGTACACTCTGAATCGGCTGCGAAGTCTGTTGAAACAGAAGGTCAAATTCCACTACAGGAATGTAACACCAAGGCTTTGCCAAAGATAAAATGTTACTGAAGATTACTGATTTACCTAATTCTCGGTGTGCCTTTTACGGGTGTATTTAATAGACACTTTAAACTTTTCCACTGGAACTGTTATTGTATTACATTTCTTTAGGTTTACTGTCTTGTTATTTTTGTAACACATGTCTAAGACCTTCTAAATAATTATATATCTGTTTTTGATTTCGAGAGGGGCCAGGGCCCCTCGGGCCCCCCTTCTGGGTACGTGACTGTCTCTTATTGTGTCCAAACTTCAAAAGTTTGCAACCCAAGCTCGAAAGTTTTTGTCTTAATGGATTTACTAAAATTAGAGTACCAATTTGTTTAGTACGCCAAGTCGCATTCGACCTTAACAAGCCTCATGTCTACTGTTTGATTTTGATATTTGCTTCTCGATTGTGATAATGGTTGTCAAAATTTTGCTTGCGCATTACGAAAATTCATACTATACACTCGCAAAGTTATCGAAATCTATGAATGAGACCAAATCAACTGTTACTAATGTAATAAAAGTATTCGGAGATCGTTTGTCGACAGCAAGTAAGTCCAGAACAGGAGGGAATCAAGAAACGGATATCGCAAAAACTTCGAAAAGTGTGGTCATCTTTTACAAGTGGAATTCCAACTTCTCCATCTATGAAATGTCGTCTACTATCGTGCATCGAACTAAAAATCCAGCAGGACTGTTGACTTACAAGAACCGCTTGACTGTTGACTGACTAAGAGGTTGTACAAAACTTGATGGAATGAGTCGAATGAAAGGTCCGGATACATGCATTTCTTAAAAAAAGGATGAGTGTATATTTTTGTCTGTATTTGGTCTGGATTGAATTATAAATATTATACGTTGCTTGAATTTCTAATGCAACATTTAAATTATTTACAAAAGTTAGGCTGGTACTACGATTCTACAGAATCCTTCCAGATCAGGGCTCGAACATACGACAACTGGCTTGTTTGCAAGAATATATAGAAAAGTTTCCCACGTGTCTATACTAACTTGTCGTGAATACATTTGCTCAGAGCTCACTTTTTGCGACTCATTGCCTATCTGTAGACAATTTTGAGTTTACTGTCCACTACAAATGCACTAATGCTCACCGGTGGGCTGTAAGGAGCACTTTGTGAATCACTAGTATAGAGTATGAATCATGAAAAATATATTTCCTTGTTCATGATTTGTTTCAGTCTTGTTAAGACGTAGACCGTTTTGAGCTAGTTTTAAATTTGATCAGTACCTAACGGGGAAAACAGATTTAAAAAAAATGCGAATGAAACAATGTAATAGAAAACCGCAGAAAATGTTACCGTATAGACGGAACTCGAACCCGTAGTTAGTTCCTAACCGAAGAAAGTGTTTTGCCAATTAAACTACCCTGACTGACTAGAAGAACATTGACTTGGACGCTACAACATTCGATTATAGTTTTATCTCCTTTAATTTTTATTCCCAGGTATTTGGATGTAACAACAATTTTCCAGGGAAGTATAATTTTTGTCAGCACGAGTCTAATTATATGGTCAGGGACTGTAAGTTATATCCGAATCCAACTTACTGTTTCGGAATAACAGAGTGATATGCGCAAAAAATTGTGAAAAATATGCACCACATTTTCACAGAAATAGTAATTTTAAAAATTCAAAATTTAGATTCAAAATGAAAGGTCCTTCGAACTGAGTTCAATATGCTTCAAATTTCAAACTGTCACTTAAAACAGTGAACCAAAATAACGGAAAAGCCGTTTTCAAGGATGGCTTTTTTCGTATCGAAGAACGCTCTCTAGCAACTCATCACACGATTCAATCAGTGCCATCAGAGAGAGACGGAAATCATCTCAGCAGCAACAAAAACCGGCATGGTTCATTTAACATAGAATGGACACCAGGGCGAGAACGAATTTCACTCGATGATCCGTCTGAGCATCACTGGTTAGCACGTTGATGTGGGGATTCGCTGTGAAGCAACAAACGGTTGCTCATTCTCGTTTTGCGATCCGATTCTATACGGGCAGTGAATAATTGCGATAGATTTTACATTTTACTATTACCGCTTATTCTAACTATATGCATGTAACCTTTGTATAAGTTGTGTCTATTAAAATATCCGTGAATGCTCCACACAACCGGATCAATACATTTGTTTTGGAAGAACCGGTTAAGTTTTTGTTCGAAATTATTTTGTCCGGTTCTTGCAGAAAAGATCTTTTTAAACGACTCTTGCATTGCAAAATCCATGTCCGGTTTTTGCTCTCAATGTTTTTTTTCTGATTTTTACATTCAAAAATACTTAAACGGCATTTGGGGGGTTGGTACTTCGTGGGTAGCCAGTTTGTGCAAAGTGCACATGACTTATTACTTAAACAGGTTTTCAAAACTAAGTTGCACTTATCCGATTTTTGCTTTCAGCCGTTCAAATATTGTACTCTAGTATGAGAATCATCAAGCCGAAACATGGATTCGATTTTCTGCGATAATTGTCAACTTGAGATTTTCTGTTGGTAAGTTCCACACCGCGCCGATCATTGCAAAACTGTACCTATTTTGGTAAGGGCCGTGAAATACTCAGAGTATAACGTGGAGCGAAGAAATGTAGAAAAATTTTCTCACGGTTCATACATTGAGAGGCAACGAGTTCTAGTAGCTTCATCTACCAGATTGACGATGTTGTACACAATGTAGAAAAATATCAAACCGCTATACATACAGACATTTTGCTATCTCGATGAAGTCGTAACTTATTTTTGGTGAAGTTTTTTAGAACTAACTATGCACAAAATGGTCAATCGAAAGATGCGTTGTTATTATCAAAATTGTGATATAATTGACCTCAATACGACAACCAAATCAAATAGAATTACAGTTAAGCCTTAGAAATAGTGCCTAGTATTTGAGTAATCATTGTAGACAATAATGTGTAATCTGCATTTGAATGACGAATAACTAAAATAGATGAATAAATGAATCGATTGACAAATAAATAAATAGATGAATAAATACATAAATTAACAGAATAAATAAAAAGCGTTTAGCAAGTGGAAAAGATATAATGGAGCTGGCACATTAGACTGGTCAATTTAGAGTAGAATTTTTTAGACGCAAATCCTGTAAAAATGTTTGAACCATAATATGAATCCAATTTCGCAAAAGCAAGCCTCATAATTTTGATCAACTTTCTTAGAAAATTCAGAAAAGGAAAAAGCTTCGTTGAAAGTATACGCCGACGGTGTCAGGCCGAAATTCATGCTGTAGAAGTTTAAACTTAATACTAAAGTATCGAACAATAAACGTGCGAAAACAAAATCTGTTGTTATAGTCTAACTAGTGGTCGAAGGATGGGCTTCATGTTTTAATTCCGAAAGCTGGAACAGACAAATTAGGTGAACACTTAGTCGTTTCCGTTGTCCGGCGTTTTTTTTTTGCGCTGCCATCTTTCACTTGTCGGTTTGATTTTCCTTAAATGTGTGCTACAATTAAATGACGAATTTCGAGTTGTATTCCGATCCTGTTGAATAACGCGTTCTAGATTGTACAGATCCCCAAATGATCCCATTTGAACAATTGTGGTGAACTTCTATTACGCATTGTTAGCTATAGCTTTAGCATTATTTCCCACACACAAAAAAAGCTCTTTGTTTGTAACTTTTTCTTTCGTTTATTAACTCAAAGGTAAAAACGAATAACACCGTGATCATGTTTAAATATTATTTCAAGCATTAAATGTTCCGAAATTTGTAATGTACCCTTGCCGTATGGTCTGTGGCCTCTTGTTCATTATCAGCAGCCTAAAATATATAGACTACAAACTGAACAACAAATATTTTACCTGTAATTGTCTTAATACCCGCTACCAGTGTCAGAGCAAGGCTGAAAGCGACTTAATTAAGTTTTCAGGTATATTCTCTCCGAACATTGCATTTACAACCTGTTTACCGGAGCCTTTGAAAGCTTTGACCGCGCGCTACATGGCCATTTCCAGTGCGCCTATCTCTCGGTGAAGCCGCCAATGGGTTTACATTCTGCAAACACTTTCCCTCGGATCACACATTGTATTGAAGGTACTCGCAGCCGGTCAACAGGTTCGCAATTCGAGTACTTGACACTGAAGCGCAACTCGTCACCAACGGCGTTGGTAAAACAGTGCACATGGAGAACGGTGCTGCTTCCAGAGGGCCCAAAACTTATACGGAAAATTACTATTTAAGCAATTTTTCATGATCATCACAGGGCTTAATTTAAATAAAGCGTCATTTTTATATTGCCAGTCGAATATGGATATCTCGATTCCAGGATTCAAAGTATCCTGCTAGTAGCAATTCTGACCATCTAACCCAGTAATCGTTCCACTGTTCGTTGTGATGTTGCTCATGTACTGCACTTGTACTTTTCACGGATAAGTAAGCACAAATTAGAGCGTAGAGAACAATATACACACAACTGTATGAAAACAACAGCCCATGTCAGAGTGGTTGCCGGTTGAGGTAGTGTCGGTTGGAGCAACCTGGCTTTGTGCACGATTTGCAACATTGTTCTCCCGGGTTGGTCAGTGTTGGTATTATTTTTAATTTAATTATACGCATTTTTCTACGAGTGCGCTCGTAATGACTCTATAATTAATTCATATTTTACTGTTTCTGACCATCCGCAGCGTGTTTCTGGTTCTCGGGTCCACTGTTCCGGGATCTAAATGAGGTATGATTCCGGCTGTTGCTGGTGAAGTTTTGCATACCATTAGCAAGCGACCGCAAATGAGACAGGGAACCTGCTACGGACAAGTGGAGTTTTTTGCCTTTCTGGTACCTGTCACTCACGGCTCACGGCAGGTGCGTTCTGTCTGTGCAGAGAACGGGAGTCTCCGGCGATAGGCAACCGATTTGTCCGGAGGGAGATATTTTTCGATTTACATAGTGTAATGTAGTCCGTATTCTGTAATTACGGTGAGAACATAATCTATTCCAGAGTATCGAAAGGGGCTTCGCAATGAAGATTAATGTTTTAATGAACAGCTATATTTTATAATATTTTTCAACATACCATACCTAGCTACTTTTATTGGGAATAACAATCTTAATCACACAAGGTTGCTGCTCTTAAAAGCCAGATGACATATCTTTAAGTCCCAATCCGGAAGGATTCTTAGTGTCAGTAGGATTGGTAACTCAAAACAGGAACAATTGAAGAAGGATTGTTCTCTCAAGGTCAAGTTTCGCAATGCAGAAGCTTTTAGCCCTTGTCAACACTTACTAGGCTTCAATGCAGTAAAACTTCATTCAATTCAATTTAAACCAAATGTGAAACACACTGACGATCTCTCTACTGCAGTAAACTTCACACTGTGCCACACGTAACGTTCGCTGACGTACCGAACCGGCAGCATTCAGCTCTTCAATCGATTCTCTTCAAATCAAAGCTCAGTTTAACCAAATACAAATAATAATACTCACACAAATGCATCTTTTTTTTGGTTCACCAAATGAACTACCTAGCCCACTTCTCTGTTTCGTCGTGACAGTTTAGAAATGTTGAAAAAGAAATTATCTGGCAACGCTACGACATCAAAGCATGCATTTGGTTACTAATACCGTTTTCGTTTATTGATCAGAGCAGCCCGAAAGCTGACCCAGAGTCGCCCAAACAACGTTTGATATGTTTGTTTTAGCAACCTGTGGTCGCTCTAGATCGGACTCCAATCGCGTAGTTTCGCTCTGAAAATTTTCTCGGGTCGCACCACGCATCCAGCCGAGTTTGTTTATTTTTTCTTTTTTTTTCATGAGTTGTTGTTTAGGGCGCGTACCACGTGTTCGTTTTACTCGGAGTCAGAGTAGCCCGCGTCTAGGTTTAAAAACGAAAACGGTATAAATCAACAATTTCTTTTATTTGTCATTATCAGTAAACAATTTTGGCTTCGATATGTTAAAGATAATTGCAAATTCAAGTTTTACTGCAGGAAATTGCTATCTGCACTGTTATTAACCAGTACTTTTTTGCTTCTTAAGAATTACGTGATGAAACGTAGTTTAAATCATTCAGAATTACTTAATAAACCGTTCATTCGATTTAACGAAAGGCACTCAAAACACCGATCCATTCGTCGTGAAATTCGCATCAACTCACCGCTAAATATCACAGGTAGCAGTTATTATACACGGCTTTAACCTTTACTTTCACATTTTCCTATTGTCTTATACCTCGGGGACTCAATTTATCCGATATTATTTCAATTTGAAAATTGAATAAAATTCTGTAAATTAATCACTTTTACGTTACTACAAATTGACAAAAATAAAAGGAAAAAAGTTTTCTGATTGGTCGATAATTTAAAAATATTGTATGCGTTAAGAATAAAGTACCTGCTTGAATAGCTTTCTCTAGAGAGAATGTTAAGACTTACTCTTCTACAGGGTGATTTTTTAAGAGCTTGAGAACTTTTTTAAACAATAAAACGCATAAAATTTGCAAAATCTCATCGGTTCTTTATTTTAAACGTTAGATTGGTACATGACATTTACTTTTTGAAGATAATTTCATTTAAATGTTGACCGCGGCTGCGTCTTAGGTGGTCCATTCGGAAAATCCGCTTTTTTATCGACAAATTTTGTTCAGCGATGAGGCTCATTTCTGGTTGAATGGCTACGTAAATAAGCAAAATTGCCGCATTTGGAGTGAAGAGCAACCAGAAGCCGTTCAAGAAATGCCCATGCATCCCGAAAAATGCACTGTTTGGTGTGGTTTGTACGCTGGTGGAATCATTGGACCGTATTTTTTCAAAGATGCTGTTGGACGCAACGTTACAGTGAATGGCGATCGCTATCGTTCGATGCTAACAAACTTTTTGTTGCCAAAAATGGAAGAACTGAACTTGGTTGACATGTGGTTTCAACAAGATGGCGCTACATGCCACACAGCTCGCGATTCTATGGCCATTTTGAGGGAAAACTTCGGAGAACAATTCATCTCAAGAAATGGACCGGTAAGTTGGCCACCAAGATCATGCGATTTGACGCCTTTAGACTATTTTTTGTGGGGCTACGTCAAGTCTAAAGTCTACAGAAATAAGCCAGTAACTATTCCAGCTTTGGAAGACAACATTTCCGAAGAAATTCGGGCTATTCCGGCCGAAATGCTCGAAAAAGTTGCCCAAAATTGGACTTTCCGAATGGACCACCTAAGACGCAGCCGCGGTCAACATTTAAATGAAATTATCTTCAAAAAGTAAATGTCATGTACCAATCTAACGTTTAAAATAAAGAACCGATGAGATTTTGCAAATTTTATGCGTTTTATTGTTTAAAAAAGTTCTCAAGCTCTTAAAAAATCACCCTATACATCATCTTCTGCCAGTGGTCCTGCATTACTCTCCTGGGGCTGTTATTGGAGCAGTTCCGTAGTCTGCAGTTGTGATTTATATCGCTTTTAATCGACCGGACAGTCATCCTTCGGAACTACTTGATGAGCCGATCAGTGACAAACTGAAAGTGATGCAGTAGTACCTGGGTCTGTGAACGAATCGTACAAGGAATTTTGATAAGAAAATTTATGGCAAGCTCGATTAGATGGACCTACGTGAAGGCTGATTTGCGCGTGAGAACCAAAAGGTGCTCTAAGATTTCTGGCCACTCTTGATTTTAGTGTGTATCGGCGCTTAGATATTTCCCTAGCTCTACATCTTTCTATAATTCCTACCGTGAGTTTGTAGTAACCAACTCGGCTGCGTAGAATGCATTATTTTGCTTTATAATGCTCTCAATTCTCGAGTCCTGAATGTTTAGGTTTTTGTGAGATCCTTTGACGTCGGTAAATTGTTTGGATGACGTGACTTTTGTTGGAGTTATCTGCTACCTTTCCGACTGAAAACAAATTATTCTCTGTATAAATTAAATGTAATTATCGTTGCATTTAATCTACTAACCTATTGGGCCGTATGAATAAAATGTAGTAAAGTCTGTTGTTTGTAGTATCTTCTCATAAACAAAGTCCACAGAGTGTAACGCGGTTTGGTATGAATAAAAAACAAGTTCGATCATGTAGTTAATGCTACTTCCGAATTTAAACATTTACTGCATACCGTATCGACACAGAGCCGGAAAAGCTGGCATAAGCATGCACAAAGCAAGAAACGTACTTACATCTGTAAAAATGCCACTTTAATAATTTCTGTTCTTCACTTTATCAGCTAACACACGTGTAGCAACCTCTAGAGCTACCTACCGAAAACTTGTAGTAAATACTACAGTTTGTAGCATATTTTGACAGGAACGTGATCCACACGTAGCATTTACTACCGAAATTCAAGCATGCTACGTTTTATTCATACGGCCCATTGTATCGATTGAATCGGCAACACGCAATTCAACTATTTTCACTTCTTCATTATAATAAACAGTAACTATGGTAAACTTTATCTTACCCTTCAACGTTGACAGTTTTATAGAAAATTCATACAAGTACACTGTCACTATTACAGTGTAACATGAAAGTGTACCGCATATCATAAAACGTATACTCGAAAAATCGTCGGGGTGCTCCATATTATAATTTGTATTTGGTTTAACCACCGTCAGTTCATCTATTGAGGTAACAAAATATCTCTTTCAATAGTGTGAGAGCGGTGTTCAAATGAGGTATACATTCGAATTGATTCAAGCAGTCACGTACCCAGAGGGAGGGGGCCCGAGGGGCCCTGTCCCCTCCCGAAATCAAAAACATATAATTATTTAGAATGTCTCAGACATGTGTTACAGAAATAACAAGACAGTAAACGTAATGAAATGTAATACAATATCAGTTCCAGTGGAAAAGTTTAAAGTGCATGTTAAAACAACCGTAAAAGGCACACCGAGAATTAGGTACATGAGCAATCTTCAGTACAATTATTTTTTAATCTTTGGGCCCCTCCAGAAATGAAATCCTGGGTACGGGCCTGGATTCAAGATAATAGATGAAAGACAAATTAAATAGCTGAAATATTATTTACATTAATAAAATAAATTAAATTAATAGTTTCCTCCTTCAGTTTCCATGTTTAATATTTTACTCCATTTATAAATCTACTCATTCGAACATGCTCACTACCAACAGTGAAGACAATGAAGCAGCTAGACTTGACACTTCAAACTGAGCAAGCAAAACTTCTAATGATTAGGTACGATTATTCAACTGACGATAAATTCTGGGAGCTTCACTTGAAAATCAGAAACAAAGACTGCTTTCGAGACATCACGGCGAACGGATAGCAGGTCAAGATCAATTAGCTTACAACGGTCCTGGTAGCTGGGAAGGTTATGAGGGTCGTTCCAAGGAAGACGACGAAGTGCATAGCGACAAAGTTGCGTTGGATAAATTCAATACGGTGGATGCCGTTTTGATAGTACGGTGCCCAAACAACAGCAGCGTTCTCGAGAGTAGATCGGACCAAAGCGCAATACAGCTTTTAAGCAGTATATATCAGTAAAGTGCTTAGTTACGCGGAATACGAATCCAAGCATTTTAGAAGCTTTTGAGATAATGTATTCCATGTGTTCCTTGAAACTTAGTTTACAATCCAAGAGAACGCCTAGGTCTTTGACTACGGATTCCCGCTTGATAACTGTTTGAGCGATTGTATAGTTGGATATAATTGTTGAGCGTTTACGAGAGAATGAGATAACGACGCATTTGGTTGCGTTCAATACCATCCTATTCACGTCACACCACATAGTGAAATTATCCAACTCTTTCTGCAAGAATACAGTGTCTTCAGAATCTCTGATGAGCTGAAACAGTTTAAAATCGTCGACGAATGATAGTTTTAGGCACTTCAGAGATAAATTTAGATCGTTCAAATAAAGTAGAAATATGAAGGGTCCGAGATGACTGCCTTGAGGTACACCGGAGCTCACTCGGAAAAGCGTGGTAATACAGGTACCAATTTTTACTGCCATGTCACGATTTGTTAGATAAGACCGAAACCAGGCCAAAAGTGCGTCATTGAATGCACGCCTTGCTAATTTAGCAACCGTGTTAAAGGAATCAAAAGGATTACATCATTATGGCATGCAGCAATTGGCTCGTGAAAACATAGGTAAATTTGAACTGATGTTTCAATGGTGTAAAATTGAAACACCAATACGAACTTGCAAGTGTTCAAGTTAAATGTTTCCGAATTGATTGGTAGTTAAATTATATTTTTCAATGAACAAATGACTGAGTTATGAGGCTAGTTTTGAACTTTTTATTTGACACCCGGCTCCGAGTAACGAATAAGGCAGATAGTAAGTTAGATAAAATTTATCAGTATTCAAAAACAACTAGTTGATAAATAATGATAAATGATGATGAATTCTAAAACAAATATTTGAATAAAATTTTTAGATGGGCAACGCTTCATAAATTTACTAATCGTATAGTCAACATTGTTGCTTTTTATATGATTATATGGTCATACAGAATTATCGTATAAAAAACAAGGAATACACAATTTATACAAAAAAAAAAATTCCTTCCGCGCAATACTTTGTAAAATTGACGCCCATCTGTATGATAAAGGGTTTTGTAAAGCAGCACCATCTATCCTAATTATTTCTCACCATAACCGAAATTTGGCAGCTGCTTTCAATGATCCATCATACTCAGCTCGTATCTCATTGTTCGTTTCGCTTACACTTTTTGCCGAAAGATCGATGGCATTCATGAGACTGACGGGTCTCCTCTCGGCTCGCTATGAACAAGTTCACAACACTGCGGTCGAGTTCCGACCAACAACGGTCGGACCATGCCGATAAAAAGCGCCAGCCAAATTACAGTGCATATAGGAACAATTTGCATAATGGATTTTATTATTGCTGTTTTACAGTGCACGGCCGAATCGCTTCTTGATAAGTGTATGTTTTATGATGCAATGAACGAAAAACTGCTCGACTCTTCACAGGTTAGCAGCAATTGTGCTTTTGTTAGCGTGTCGAAAGAGGCAGTAACAGCCGGTATCTCGGAACTCCAGAGAGTTGAAAAAATGTACTTGCTGATTAGTGAAAATTTTATTAGAAAATACATGCTGTCAAAATTTTCTTGTTTTTTTTTTGTTTCATCCTTCGTTAGGATTCCTTCCTGTTCGATGCAATCCCGAAGGATTATGAAGCTCGTTTTTTGCTCCCAGAACGACGAGAAAAAATTCAGTGCGGAAAGCGAAAACAAGAGAATACGCCGAAGTTGCTAATATATCGTTAAAATATGCCGAAACCACACTCGTTAATAATAAACAATCAATAAATTAATACTGATACAATGCAACACATGCCAATTACGCAAGCTCATCCCGTCCGTTGCAAGTATGGCTACGGGCGAATGCACGCACTTTAGCGTACGTACTTGGGAAAAACGAAGAGATGATCAACCGAGTTCTGCTCTGCCCGAGGCTCTGGTACTTTTGCAATAAATGCAGATAAAAGAGGGGAACTCATTTAATACACTTATTAGAGGTCCAAAGCCGATGAAAGCTGTAATGAAGTACAAGTGCTTCTCGGAACAATTCAAACAGATACTTGTGCCAACATACAGTGCAGCATATTTCCGCTGCCCAAACACAGAAGCAGAAAACTGGAATCTTCTCAAACATAGCATCGAAGGTGTGGTTGAAATATTTACCCAGCTAGCACTAACTTTCGGAAACATTTTTGTAGAGTGCATAAAAGTTCTCTCGTATGAGAAGAGATGGCAGGTTTGCAGTAGAGATGGTTGGGTTTCGGGTACAAATATATGTTTGTCCGTTACGGGTGACGATTTTTTTCATTTCAAACACGTACGGGGCGGGTTCGGGCTCAAAAATCTTATATGTTTACGTTTCGTCCACCACTCGATTTTTTCGGGTTCAGATCGGGTACTGATATAGATTTATATTTTTTATCGGGTACGGGTCGGATTCGGGTATGGAAGAAAAATCTCGGGTTCGGTTGTGGTACGGGTAAAAGTTTTTTTTACTTCCGATTGGGTACGAGTCGGGTTCGGACTTACTCGATTATCTCTAGTTTGCAGATATGTCTAAAGATACAAATATTTAATTTTTGTTGAATTTTTAATGTCTTGAACAAAACATTATTATATTATTAAACCATGTTACCAATCTAAACGTAACAGAATTGTATCTGGTATAGAACTTTGCAAGCTACTGAAAATGCATTGATGTACTTAGGAGTAACGTCAACTATTCATGCTTGAACCCACCTGTTGGTTCGTTCGAGAAGGGAACGTCAAGCCCGTTTCAAACCACAGAGAACAGACATCCAAGTAGTTATTTCAATATATGTAAGAAATTTCACGATTTGGCAAAGTGATCACCCAGTAGATAGCAATTGACCTACAGGGGCGTTTCGAGCAGATTAGCAATCGCGTATGGACATTTCGATAATTTCCCACAACAAAAGAGCCTAGCTGCAAACAGGGCCGGTGAAACATGTTAAACCCAGGTGGGTAATTTTTCACTATTTCGAAGTATTTCTCTATTCTAATGGAAATGATATTTATCCCTTAAAATAGAATATTGATTCTATAAAACTTTTCATGAAACGCGTAAATTAGAAGAGTTTTCGGTACTAATTTTTAAAACAAAATTTCGCATCTAAGGTTTAACCTGGTTTCAAAATCACTACCAATATTTGTTTTCAATTCAAAATACCAACCTTCAAAGAACATTTAACATCAATAGCACCACGAGCATTGAATCTAATTGATTCATAAAAAATGGAAATAACGAATTCCGTATGTTGCTAAAACATTGCTTTTAAAGGGAAAAACACGCTAGTCCAGCTATAGCTTGAGAAGTGTTTTCCCCACTAGGATCCATTAAAAATGAAGGTTTGTGGTATTCTGATTGTGAACGTGGCTAAATGAAGCAGTCAACCGGGAAAAAAACTAAGCAAGTTTTGATAATCGTGATTTATGAACGCAAAATCAAAGTTCGTGAGATTAGATATGCTGAGATCGTTAGCACATGAACTGGAAGTTATTTTACGATCTTGTACGAAAATCTGAGCATAAAAAAATCGTCACCAAACGGATCTCGACATGGCCGCTCATAATCAACAAAAGTCTGTCGCAATAAAATGGAATGCGTTGGTATGGAACAGTGGACGAAACATGGATCCACTATTTTTATCCGCAGTCATACCAGCATTCAGACTGGGAAAGCCATCTGAAAACGTAACAGGTAGCTGTAACAATCATGGCATAAGTTTTTTAGATGTTCGAGGTATAATTAACATAGACTATCTTGAACAGGAAAAAACCATCAAAAGTGATTCACCGTTAACCAAGACAATGTACCGTGCCATAAGTCAACGAAAACAATGACAAAATTAAACGAATTGGGCTACGATCTGTTTCCTCATCCACCTTGCCTGTCGATTGACGATTGCCTGTCATTTGCGGATTAGAAAAAGACACGCCAGCGAAAAATTTTTGACTCGAATAAGACAGTCATCACCGCAAAGGAAGGCGATGTTTAGACCAGTGACAAAATAAGGATGGTATTGAAAAATTATGAAAAGTGCTAGAACGATTGTATGTCATTCGAAGATGATAATGTTGATGAATAAAAAATATGCCTGCACACGAAATTATGTTTTTCTGGTTAGTTCCTGGACTGTTTGAACGATGTGTTAGCAAATTTTATTTCTTTTCTGAACCACACAGAGTTCAAGTATATTCGATACAGAATTTTGGTTTGTATGAGTGATTTTCATAGAAACGAACACACTCATTGAAACGCAGAAATTTAATGGAAACCGTGAACTTGTATGTATTTGTTAGAAGAAACCATGACAAAGAATTTCGTTACTAACTGAAGTTTCGATCACCAATTATCTGAAATATGATTTTATAGATATAGATTCATCTACTCCAATCGAAGGGTAGAAATATTTTTAATGAAGTTTATGTAATGATAGGGAAAATTAATTCAAAATGATTGAGATATAGATGTTCAAAACTTGAGCACTGTTTGTACGGTTCTCAGAGCTTAAGCAGTGTGCCTTAAAATTATATTATATTATTGAATTAAAAAAAACGTAGTCCTACGTCAAAAGATTTTGAGTGATTTTCTTCATGTGAAGATATAGAAGGTGAGATGTGACAAGGTTCATTTCATCATGCAGAAATCTTTTAGTAACTTAGTGATTCGCATTGATGAGATGCTTAAGCTCGGCTTCCTTTGCTGGAAGGGAAAAGTTAAGTTACTAAAAGATTTCTGCCTGCTCAAATGACCCTTGTCACGTTTCACCTTTCTGCGGTATATCTTCACATCCTTGCTCTACCTTGAGAACTAGCATTCTATAATTTTGATTTTATTCATTATTCCGAATTACAATGAAAATATTCTTATTTTTATCAACAATGCTAATATTTCCATTGGTTTTTGTTCGAAATTTCAGGTGGGTAATTACCCACCTTTGGAATTTTCGGGTGGGTAGTGCTACCCACCGTACCCACCTCTTTCACCGGCCCTGGCCCTGATGCTTCCATGCCTATATTACAGAGTAACAGGCATGACACTATGAGTAAATTCTTCTAAAAATAAATTTTCGTGAGGCACTAGTTCCACCTATATTGAACTGCGCGAACTATCTACTATCGATACACCCCTTGTGTTATGTAAATGTTTTTTACTAGTTGTCCCCCCCGTTTGTCAACACAGATCAGCTGGTGGCATCATGCTTTGTATAATATTTGAAAATGAATCTTTGCAATAAATTATGAGATTACGTTGATAATATATTTGAATTTTTGGCTTTGTTCCAATTACGTTCATAATATATTGCGCATTTCATACTTGATTAGACTCCTGCGAAATAAATATTTGCACAGTCCGTTTTCCGCAGTACACACAAATCTCGATTAATTTTTCAAAAGGGCGTATAAGCAAGTGACAGTTTCTTTTTGTTTACTTTCTCTTCTATTAATTACCAAGCGGTTTCCACGTTTATCACTTAACTTTTTGCATGAAATGATACCCGAAACTTTCGACTTTCAAACAGAATAGTCTGCATAAGTGATGCCACTTATGCAGATTTATACCTGTATTTACAGATTTCTGATTGACACCGTAGATATTCAAGGATTGTACTCATTATCAAATGTTAAATGGACATTTTGGAAATTTACGTCTTTAGATCATTTAGCTTTCATTTTGCACGATAAAATGCGATAATTTTTCCAATTGTCACTGCAACAATTTAAGAGCACATACTTTTTTAAACCTGCTTAAAAATTTAACCTGGCATCCCTGATGTGCACGGCATATTGCATTTCTGGATAAACATTAGAAAAGGTCCCAAGTGCAAATGACAGTTTCTCTTTCTTTACTTTAATTTCTCTTTCAATTACTTATTATTCCTGTATTTTTCAACAAATTCATAAGTGCAGACCAAAAGTTAGTGGTTTCAGTCATCATTCTAAGTGTTAGAGAGAGGGATTGCCGATAGACACGTACTAATCAAAATAGAGAGAGTAAACAAAGAGAAACTGTCATTTGCAGTTAGGACCTTCTCTAATGTATGTCTTCATTTGTACTAATAATAGTGTCTGAGCGAAAAATTCCTGTCAGAATTTTTAGAGCTAGAGTCTAAAAATTCGTAACATTGGCAATATTTAACTTTTTTAGCGATGTTTGGCAATAATTTATATTCTCTACATTGTAATATTTATTCCGTTTAGGGTAACAGAAGTATTTCGGCGCACTTTAGGATTGATTTTATGTTGGCCCACTTTGTAAAAATATCCACCAAATGTTGCAATATCTTAGAAAAACCCTTTCGCAATAGGTAATTCAATGTGATTAGTTTCAAATTGGTGCAACATGGGTTACATAACATCGATTAAATCCATAAAGTTTGTTAGGTGGGCCAAAATATATAAAGTGGCCAAAATACCTCCTTATCGTAGTTAATTTTTCACACGGGAAGTTTGAAAAGTTCATTATCGGGTCCGTTGTAAAATGAATTTGTAGGCATCTAGGGTATTTTTGATTGTGTTGGTAATTTTCAGCCGAAACTAAGTGGTGACAAACCAGAAGCAAGTGAATATCGTAACAAACACCTCTATTCTGTACTTCGATCGAATCGGATTTTATTTCGAACGAACGAAAAATTTGCATTCTGTAATTCGATCGAGTGTTGCTTTTGTATGGGAAACTGGAACTCGATCGAGGCAACTTGAAATGTTCGGTTACCGGCACCCCACCGTAATTTTTGACAGAAAGTAGATAGCGTCATTTCGACAAATGTCATGTGTGTGTAATAGCAGCACGTTCTTCTTGTGCCGAATGCCAAAGCAAACAGACGTTTCTATTTTTTGCTGAGCTCAAAACAAATTTTAATTGCCTGAAAATCAACACACAAGTTTTTTATGAGTTTTTTATTGTATCATAAATTGAAAAGCATCAATCGAAAAGGTGAGTGTATTGATATTTATGAGGTGAAATCGATCTATTTCGTGATTTAATACAGGTTGCTATCAAAATTTTCTCAACCAAGGTTTTTTTCGTCATTTTCAAAATGTCTACCAATTTCAGTTACCGGCACCCCATTTTTTCGACAAATCGCGAAAAATTGTCAGTTATATGCCACATCTGCCACTTTGACTGTAAATTATCAAATTTCTTAGTTAACATGTAAGCTTTTTTTGGCCAAATACTTTTTACAGACTTTTGAAACTTCGATTATTTGCAGACATTCATCAGAAATTATAGAATTTCGAAAATTGGCGCAATCTTTTCGTTTATGCTAGCTAAACTTATTGTATTACCTGGCATATCTGGTGATATGCAACACGTGGACAACGTGACAGTTTCAATACATCCGTCATATAAGTAAAAACTTTGGTTCTCTGGTTCTGTTCGCCATGGCGACTTCGAACAAATCGTCCAAGCCTAGGAACGAACTTTAATGCACTGATTAATGCCATAAAACGTTGCTTAGTGAATTAGAAGCCAATAAATTCGACTACAGTAACGTATTCAATGTCTCGAAGCCGGTAGAAGACCGGCAAAATCAACACCGAAGGCGCCACCATCCAAATCATCGGCTAAGAGAGCCAAGGTGAAGTCTCCATCAGGCATTGAATACTTTTGTCCAAAACGACTCCGAAAAGAATAAACTCCGTTTTTTCTTTGAATAATTGCAGTCTTTACTTATATTTTTCCATTTCTAACGAAACTTCTTGGGGTGCCGGTACCGAACTACTTTTTTGAAATGGCCAAAATTTATCACTTTACTAGATTGGTAATAAAGTTTTTTTTTTAATCGATTGAATCAAATCAGTTTCTTATTCTGTTGTTAGCTAGGGACTTTAGCTTTCCATTGATGTATATATGTCCGCCTAATGTGCACTTAGTCAGAAGTTATAGGCTTAAAAGAAAAGGGTACCGGTAATCGAACACTCTCCCCTACACGGAAAAGCCAGTGATCGCAAAACAACCAAAATATCAGTTGTTTTTCTGAATCTGATTGGTTAAAATTTGGTACAACTAATCGATTGTTGTTTTAACTAAACTGTCATTTTTATGTATCGTGCTGTCAGTTTAGCAATGACATCCAGCAAAGACACGCACCACTAGCGAGTAATGAAACATTACAGATAAGCAATGACATGCACCCTAAGCGGAAAATGAAACTTTTCAATGAGGTGTCACTCGTGCAAAGACAATTGCCTGTATTTCAGTTATTTATTATTGCCAAGTAAATTTTTTGACCTGGGATTTGCCCGAAGTCAGCCTTGACATCAGGAATCAGGAATCAGAACAAATTGGCTCAAATGGCACGTTCCCCTTGATATTTGGAGATTTGTGCCTTGCCATCAATTTGTTTTTAGCATCATTTTCCCGATATATAAGAGGGAAGGATTGAAAGGAAATGGTAAGGGTTGGACTAAGAGGATGGGAAAAATTGACGACACAAAAACACATAAAAGCAGAAGTAAATTCTGCACCCCTAAGGGATGCTGAACAATCTGCTGAGGATCACATTTAGTGGAAGCAGAAGGAAATTCTGAACCTCTACGAGGTCCCGAACAGTCTGCTGTTAATAAAACCTCCAACCCCCGAGAGGATTTAGAGATCTTACAAAAGCGACACCATTCTGCAATCCCGGAAGAATGCAGAACGACTCGCAGTATGTACGAGAAGAAGTAAATTCGGTACCCCTCAGAGGATGCCAAACAATCTGCCAAACCCTATTTAAGGTGAATACAGAAGGGATTCATTCACTCCAGGAAGAACGATGAACCCTTCTGACTATAGCTCCTTACCACATTGGGTGAGAAACGAGAGAATATCCTTCAATTTTAGCTCCGCATACACAGACTCAATCATGTATGGAGAACCAAAAACCCGGATACGAAGCTGCGTCAATGCGGGACAGTTACATATCAGATGATATGAAGTACCATAATCGCATTCACACAAATCACACGAATAATACTCAGCACGTTGAATAGTAGCCATGTGATAATTGAGTTTGCAATGTCCAGTCAGAGCTCTGACCAGAATACTGCAATGATGCTTTGAGAAATGCAGTAGACACTGCTACATTTTCAGATTTAAATCTGGTAGAAATGCTTTTTTCTGAGCGCAAGTTTGCAAGCTGCGCCAGTAGCTGGCATGTTTGGATGCAGCCCAAGAGCGAATCTTGTGCTTTATCCAACTAGTTGAAAGTGGTAAAGCTGGTTCAGGACCAACGAAATCATTCGTTGCACCAGCTCTAGCCAACTCATCAGCCCATTCATTTCCAGTAATACCAGAATGGCCGGGTACCCATATGAAGTAAACAGGAAATCACTAGATTCGACCGTGAGTCATTCGAACTGAGTGCTTTTAAGGCTGCCTGACTGTCGGAACAAAAATAAATACGTTTACCACAGATCCTCTGCTGAAGTGCCGATTGTACTCCACACAGAATTCGTAGATTTCTGCTTGGAACACAGTACAGCATCTACCAAGTGAATGAGACTGCTCCAGCCTATTTCACGACAGTAGATACCAGCACCAGCACGACCATTCAACAGAGAACCGTCCGTAAAACAAACTATGTGTTCATCAAGTTGTCGTTCCAGACAACCAGACAATCATTCCTAACGAAGAGGATAGCTCACATTGAATGTTTTAAAAGGAAAACTGCTTGTGAGAGTTAGGTCACTAGGAGCGAGTAAATACTCATCCCACGGAAACATTTGAGACCACAAGCGAGTGTGACTGGTAGCATATTCTAATGGGTTACTGTTCCAAAGCCCTGTAACCCTAAGACGGTATGCACAAGATAATGCTTCTTGTTTTAGGAACACATGTAGTGGTTTAATGCACAGTAGCGCCTCTAGAGCAGCAGAAGGAGTTGTCGTGAATGCTCCTGTCATCGCCATTAGGACCATCCTTTGGAGATGATTTAGCTTTGACTGAACTGTCGCGACTTCTCCTTTCTGCCACCATACAAGACATCCATATGCTAAAATTGGTCTAACGATAGTTGTGTAGATCCAATGAATATATCTGGGTTTGAGTCCCCATGATTTTCCAAAAGCTCGTCTGCATTGGCCGAAAGCCATGCAAGCTCTTTTAATCCTGAAATCAATGTGAGCAGACCAATTCAGTTTTGAGTCAAGAATAACCCCGACGTATTTAACTTGATCGACCACAGTGACCCCTGAACCAAAGAACTGCAACGGACGAGCTCCTGTAATTATCCTTCGATGAGTGAAAAGCACCATTGATGTTTTGCCCGGATTTACAGATAATCCAAACCTGACAACACCATTGTTCAACAGATCGCAGGGCTTGCTGCATTAAATCAAAGAGAGTGTTAATGCTTATACCGGTCATCAATATATGATAATCGTCGGCAAAACCATAAGTCGGAAATCCAAGGTTATAAAGTTTCCTTAACAAACCATCAGCGACTAGGTTCCATAAAAGTGGGGATAGTACACCACCTTGAGGACACCCACAGACACTCAGCTTTCTAATCTCTGGCCTACCGAAGCGATGATCAAAGAAGTTGATTGCTAAGCATTGCGTGTATCCAGTAAGGGAAAAACCCAAGATATTCCGTTCACGACTGCAATGTTTAACCTCCTGCAGCCATTCAGCCATCGGCACGGAAATACACCTTGACTTAGGAGTTCCTATTTTTGTGGCCTTTTACGACATGGAATAGGAAACCAGTGGATCAATTCTTGGTAAAAAATAATTCCGCCGGATGCCACACGGCTTACCTGTTTGGTGGACTTATACCACCGGTACAGGTGGACCGTAGCGTTATTCTTAGCAGTTGGGAAACCGCTACCGACACTACACGGCTATCTAGGCTGCTCAGAGAGGGAAGTTAACATTGATGGTCAACTTCCATGGATGGCCGAGCAGTCGTATCGATTGTTGTTTTAACTAAACTGTCATTTTTATGTATCGTGCTGTCAGTTTAGCAATGACATCCAGCAAAGACACGCACCACTAGCGAGTAATGAAACATTACAGATAAGCAATGACATGCACCCTAAGCGGAAAATGAAACTTTTCAATGAGGTGTCACTCGTGCAAAGACAATTGCCTGTATTTCAGTTATTTATTATTGCCAAGTAAATTTTTTGACCTGGGATTTGCCCGAAGTCAGCCTTGACATAGGTTTCATAGTCCATCAGAAGACACCAGTCGAACTTGGTCAGCACCTGGTCATATAGTTTCCGAGCACGAATTTTGACCACACTATTCTGCTTGATGGTCCGATTTGGCTGTTTGCTAGCTTGATACGACTTGATTCCTTCCCGGAGTCGAGTTCTCCTCACGGTACTCTGGGCAGCACCGAGTTTTCTGGCCAAATCACGGCCCGGCAGATTAGGATTCCTCTTAATCGTCTTCAAAATCTTACCACACAGTTTCCGGTCGACAGTTTCACTCCGACGATTGGCTTGAGGCTTCCGAATCGTCGTCAATGTTTCCTTATACCGTTTGATAACGCGCCATACGGTATTTCTGGGCAATTTCAGCTGTTTAGCTCGCCTAGATGCAGACCACAATGGATTTTTCAAATAACTGTAAACAATTTTTTCAATTGCTTCCATGTTGATTGTTTACAAAGTACAGTACGTGAAGCTGACAAAATTCCCGACACGTGGGCGTCAAGAACTTCCAAATTCGCCCACCAGGAGCGCCACAATATGAGCAAAAGTTTGTTCCAATTCTGCATGAAGTAAGCTTTATATGCATGAAAGCAAAAAATGTCTCAGTTGTTTTAACCAATTATTCAGTTATTTAAACATAAGTCGCGTATCGCAACAAATATTTTTACTGCTAGTCTCTTCGGGGGTATATATCTCGTTTGTTTATATGTCACAAGAGGAATATGACGATGGTACTGTAGAATGGAAAAATATCATTGCTTCTTTCCAGTAACAGAAAATAAGATTGCTGCAAAATTATTTTTAACAGACACAGAAATGAGCTATCATATTATATATTAATCTGCAAACAATAAAGCCTAATGGCAGAGCTAATAAAAGTCATTTTCATTGACTCAAAATGGACGAAAATGAAAAGAAATTACTGTCACTCTCAGCTTCGCTTGCAAACTATGAGAACGAATTCCATGTCCAGTCAATGACATAAGCGGGACAGTAGTTTCAATATTGTGTTTTTTCTTTCATTTGCCCTTTCAGTCATTTGCAGTTTTCAGTGAAAATCCCATACTATGCAGTGTCGATATTCAACCGAAGCTTTGAGAATCGAAAATGACAGAAAAAGGTTTTTCAATAACTTTTTCCTGTTGGTGCTCGAATTTGTGGTAGTTTTGGTTTCCAAAGAGGTTCTGGGATGTAATTACTTCGTTTTGTCATATTTTAGTCACTTTTTATAGCCAATCGTCACAGATTGCCAATACATTGATGAAAGAATTAAAATTGAAATTTTGCTGATGCTCTCTGAAGACGTTAGTTTGGTTTCGTCTTGTCATAGAGGAAAGAGTGACGTTGGTAATTATACTACCTCAAAACATGAAAACTGTAATGAGTATTGGTGCCGATGGGAAATAAGTAAGTTGGTTTGCAAAACGACAATTGTCTTATTATTTTCGCAAATTATATCAACGTTGTACTTTGCAACTTGAGTACAGCCCGTCTTGGTATTGCTTATGAAAATGTGATACATTTATTCCTATATAAATATCGTTTTTCGAAAATGGTTTAAAAGTTTTTCCTTGGGAAAACTTTTTATTTATCATATCTCCAATTTTCTAAAACATTCACCAGTTTCCTTGTAACTTGACGTTTTTGTGATAAAAAATCAAAAAAAATCGCATGGTAAAATAACTGAAAGTTTCGGAAACTAAATTTTATTTTCGATTTCACGAAAAATCGGAAAAATTATTTTATCAGTGTATATTTTTTAGATAGTTCAATTGATTACCTACAACTTTTTCTAAGACATATTTTTTGTTAAATCTATAGATTTCCTATTATAATTGTTTGTTGGCGCTAGCCGGGACCCTACGTTGTGTTTAATTAAATCCTCACCAGGATATTTCAGCGAAGCGACGGCAGCTATTTGTCGGTCGACCTTACTTGCATTCGCACTGCAGTACACCGGTAGCGAACAGCAATGCAACTAACGGGTTCTGCAAACAGCCACAGCGGTCACCAAAGCAGCCAAAGGAGCAGAAGACGAACAGCCACAAACAAACAGCTGCACTGATAAAACTCACAACTGGATGAACCTTGGCGGACTCTTGCCAATAAAAAAACTACACTATTTTAACGTTTGAGTCACTTTATTCACTGACTATTGCTAGTGTATTTCACTTCTGCTTTTCGATACACTTCGGACTTTATGATAGATCAAAAACGGTCCGATTCTAATGCAGGTTTATTTGAGACTGACTGGTCTGATGATTGTGAACAGAGCGAGAAGATAAAATGAAAAACTGAGTTGCCAGAAGGGCCTGAGAAACTGACATAATTCTATGAACGGTAGCACCAACTATCTGCAGAAGGCAGTGTTGGTAAAAAGTGTCGCCAGTAAAACTAGTGCGACGCAACATTGTTTGAAAATGATGTGGCTAAAAACACATACGCCCTTTTCAAAAATGAGTCTTGAGCGAAAAAATCTTTAGATCAGTGAAACATACTTCATTTCATATACAGAACACACAAATATGGTCTCATGCATATCCAAGGGGGTCGTGCCAGAATTTCGCCATTTCTGGACGATCGCAATCGTGGAATTGCTTTATTAGTAGGTTTCTGTTCACTACTTTCTATCTCTCAACATTCATCACATAACTCAGGATACTACAGCCTCCACATCAACAACAGAATTGATGAGTATTAGAAATTCACAACGATTGTAAGTGGTCAGATATCTTAACGATCCCTATTTTATTTATTCAAAATGACGTAAGGAACTTATCAAAACTTCGTTAGGATGGGTTCCATTTAGACTGTAATCCTGTTGTTGTCTGTTGTTATCATTCAAAATTCTTCTCGTTGAGTCCAAAGAGTTTAAATTCGCTGCATAACTGTCCAGGCCAAACTGAAACAGCTAAATGATGACAAAGGTAAAAACGACGTTTCAAAGCTTCCGTTTTGAATACGTCTTTCATTCGCATAGTACTTATTCCAAAAAAAGTTTAGTTGTGAATTGTTTTTAGTCATGCCAAAAGCGAAAAAAATTAAAAGAAACCCCTTTCTATCAGATATGTGAAAGAACCCTCAAAATAATGTCCAATCGAACGAACCATTGTCTCTGTCATTGTCTTGTTCCAAGTCACGATTGTCATCAAAACTCCCGTGCTAACAAAAGCTTTCGGTTGTCAGCATAACGAGAATTGCATGTTTATCGGAAATTACCTTAATTTAGCTCTTTAAATCAGCTCCTTCAACCGTTGCGCCTCACTTGCCTCCCCCCCTATCCAGAGTCCTGGAATCTCGCTTACACCTCCAGAATGCCGAGAGCCAAACGTTTTCTGGTCATTTCACATCGGCTGGTGCGCTCTCCACTCGCTCATCATGTGTAATTTAAAACGGTAATTTATTTCGAATATTATTTATCCATCGCGATACCTTCCTGCGATGCGGACGGACGGACGCGCCCATCGTCGAGGAAAAAATCGCCCGTAGGTTCACAAGTTAGCAGTGTTAGATATGTCTTAAAATGTGCAGTCGTTTTGCGCAATTTAAACCAAATTACGTTTAACTGTGGTATACATATCGTATTGAAAGTTTACACATAACTGTCGGATTTTGATCATCCCTACCGATCAAATTATTCAACCTTTTTGTTTCTGGTTTTTTTTCCCAAAACTCCTTCACATGCTTGCGATTTATTATAAACAAAAATTATAATTAAGTAAATATATTGATTTTTCGCTTATCTTTATTGCATTATAAAATGCGAGAAACAAATTATCAGATCCATATCGAACGGCGACTAACCACTGCCGGGCAAATTGAGACTCATATGAGGTGTTCCGACATGAATATAATGTTGGTTGATCAGGCATTTTACGTACGTACATAAGCGAAGAATAAGGTAAAAATTACTGTGCAGAAAATAGCCTACTTATGATCGGTTTCCTTTTTGAATGTAGCATTCGTAGCATTGACTGACGAAATTATGGATCCAGTTTGGTCTGCCGAACTAATGGGAAGGAAAATACCCATCAAATGGAACAGTTTTTCTCTCCGTCAAGCATCAAGCATATCCTAACGTGTTTGTTCGTCACTTTTGATGTTCTCAAAAATCACTAATAGGCTATTTTCAACCCGTTTTTATTGATTCATAACAAGCATTGTTCGATCTTTCAAATTGCACCCTTAATTTCTTCGCATTTTGCTTCCTCCTCTGCCCATCGGAACACAATCCCACCTCGTTCGATCGACAAAAAATGGATTATAAAAAATAATAAATTCAAACTGCAACAGAAAACAATAAATTGTTTTGCATAATCGCGGTCAGTTTCTAAAATATGGTTCACAATCTAGAACCGATCCTGTCCGGATGTCAGACAGTCAGCGCAGTCGGGCAGAGTCGGTAAGGCGGTACGATTGTTTTGCGCTAAAAGGCGCACACCATTTTGACGCTAACCGGCCAGACTCCAGGCACATGGCAGAAATCAAAACGTACGTATAATAATGAATTTATAAATAAATACAACCAACGAATCCGAAAATCAAAGGACCTGGGAGCCGCGTGCGACAACAGACACGAGATTAAAGTGCCCTGATTGCGTTTAGCAACAAATTATGCATTGTATTATGACTTAAATTGGAACGAACCCGTTCGGCTGTTTATTCCTGTTTATTTTTTGCTGGTCCGTCCGGAGGAAACATGAATTTCTATTGAATTGGTGCTACTGTTGAAATATAGTGGCCCTCCAGGAAGTTGATCTGCCGAATTTACAGGACAGCCAGCATCGAAAAGAATACACCTGAACATCTTGAATTACGGCCGATCAATAAATACGTACGGATTGCCGCTCAAGTGAGTGTAACAAAGAGCGACGAGGATTTTATGCGCCACAGACTCTTTTCAAACTCCTGCCAACAAATTCCCCTGATCCAGATGCAGTTCATACAGCATTAATAAATCATTGTATTAGCGGTTTCCTCGAAACACTCCGTAACGACACCTTCACCAATCTTTGAATACTATAGAATATAAATTTACTCATTGAAAGAAGCTTACAAGTCATTCCTTTTTTTCAATTAGTACTAGATAGTTAACAAATATTTGTGTAACAACGAAGAAATGATCAATAATGAAAGTAAACTAAGAGAAACAGTCAATTAATTTTATCTAGGACAGGACCTTTTTTTAAAAAAAAATGAATCTTTCATTTTTTTTGTACGAGAAACACTAAGGTTTCTTTTTACACGGAAGTTACGAACCGTGTTAAAAAAAAATCCGTGTAAAACAAAACCGTGTTAATTGCGAAAGCCGTGCAAAAAAAAATCGTGGATTTGATTATATGTTTAATTTGTTTCTGATAAAATGTAACTTTTACTTCATCTATCTATCTATATATATAAAAATGGATGTAAGTTTGTATGTTTGTAACGCCCTAACTTCGGAACTACTGAACGGATTGCCACCAAACTTGGAACAGGTACTTTTTGGGGTCATGGAAAAATTCATATAACTTGACAAAAATTGATACATTTTAAATACCATAGAAACATTTTGCATACCT
This sequence comes from Malaya genurostris, assembly GCF_030247185.1. NCBI lineage: Eukaryota > Metazoa > Arthropoda > Insecta > Diptera > Culicidae > Malaya > Malaya genurostris. The sequence goes on along the minus strand of NC_080570.1, from coordinate 59,408,525 downwards.
TAGATATGACTATATGGGGGGTGGATGTAGCAAGTGCCTTTGAAAAGGAGGGTGTAATGTTTTAAACGGCATAAGTTCGAAACTACTGAACGGATTGCCACCAAACTTGGCACAGATACTTCTTGCTATTTCTCTTGGTATTTTAATAGCGGAGGGAGCGTAGTAAGCGTAGTAACCGCCCGACCTTGGCCGTTTAGACGAGGGTTGGTCATCCCAGCAACTGGTGCAGTTCATGGTTCATTCGCCTTCTCCACGTACCGTCTTCCATCCGCACTCCGCCGAAGATGGTTCGCAACACCTCCCGTTCAAAAACACCAAGTGCGCGTTGATCGTCCGCAAGCGTTGTCCAAGACTCGTGCCCGTAGAGGATAACCGGTCGAATCAGCGTTTCGTAGTTAGTTAACTTCGTACGACGGCGAATTTTGCTCGATCGAAGCATCCTGCGCAGTCCGAAGTAAGCACGATTTCCTGACAGTATGCGTCTCTGAATTTCTCTGCTGGTGTCATTATCGGCAGTCACCAGTGAGCCCAAGTACACGAAGTCGTCGACCATTTCGATTTCATCACCACCAATCAGAATTCGTAATGGGTGGCTGATGTTATCTGCTCTCGAGCCCCTGCCTTTCATGTACTTTGTCTTTGACACATTGATGTCTAATCCGAACCGCTTGGCCTCAGCTTTTAGTCCGATGTACGTATCTTCCATCTTCTCAAAGTTGCGTGCTATAATATCAATATCATCAGCGAAACCAACCGAAACTGGAAGGACTTTCTGAAAATCGTGCCACTCGTGTCTATCCTCGATCTTCTTATCACACCCTCAAAAGCAATGTTGAATAGCAGACACGAAAGGCCATCACCTTGCCGTAGCCCTCTGCGAGTTTCGAAGGGACTCGAGTTTATCCCCGATACTCGAACAATGCACATAACTTGATCCATCCTAGCCTTGACCAATCGTATCAGTTTGTCCGGGGATCCGTAGTCGTGCATGATTTTCCATAGCTGTTCTCGATCGATTGTGTCGTAGGCTGATTTGAAATCGATGAATAAGTGATGTGTAGGCACATTGTATTCGCGGCACTTTTGCAACACCTGGCGGATGGCGAACACTTGGTCCGTGGTAGCGCGTTCGCCCATAAATCCTGCCTGATATTGTCCCACGAATTCGTTTGCAATCGGTGAAAGTCGACGGCATAAGATTTGGGAAAGTACCTTGTAGGCGGCGTTCAGCAGAGTTATCGCGCGGTAATTGCAGCAATCAAGCTTATCGCCCTTTTTGTAGATGGGACACACGATTCCTTCCATCCATTCCTCCGGTAAAATCTCGTCCTTCCAGATCTTGGTAACGACCCAGTGCAGTGCTTTCACTAGTGCATTACCACCGTGTTTTAGTAGCTCGCTTGGTAGTTGGTCAACGCCAGCGGCCTTATTATTTTTCAACCGGCTTACCACCTCCTCCACTTCTTGGAGGTCTGGGACCGGCAGTCTATCGTCCTCCGCACGCGTTCCCAAGTTCGTTACTGCGCCGCCACTTTCGTATTCCGCTACATCGCCATTGAGGTGCTCGTCGAAATACTGCCGCCACCTCTCGATCACCTCGCAGTCGTTCGTGAGAAGATCCCCGTTGGTGTCCTTGCACATATCGGCCTGTGGCACATGGCCTCTGCGCGAAGGGTTCACCTTCTCGTAGAACTTCCTTGTGTCATTAGCACGGAACAGCTGTTCCATCGCTTCGCGATCTCGGTCCTTCTGTTGGCACTGCGATCTGTGATCTCCAGGTAGCTTTGTGGATATCCTTGCGGGGAAAAAAGGTGCTTCTGACTACCATTCCTCGGGAGGCCGCAAAGTTGACACACCATTGGCCGTTATTATTCGATGCGGCATGCAGGCTGTTCGGCCCGATTACCGGTCGGTACATTGCCTCCCTTCCTACCTGGGCATTCATGTCACCGATGACAATTTTTACGTCTCTGCGTGGGCAGCCGTCATAGGCTTGTTCCAGCTGCACGTAGTACGCTTCTTTCTCGTCATCGGGTCTCCCTCAATATGGGCAGTGCAAGTTGATGATGCTGTAATTGAAAAAACGGCCTTTAATTCTCAACTTACACATCCTAGCATTGATCGGCTGCCACCCAATCACTCGCTGACGCATCTTGCCCAGCACTATAAAGCCAGTTCCCAGCTCGTTCGTTGTGCCACAGCTTTGGTAGAAGGTAGCCGCTCGATGACCGCTTTTCCACACCTTCTGTCCCATCCAACAAAGCTCCTGCAGCACTACGACGTCGAAGCTGCGAGGATTTAGTTCGTCGTATATTATCCTGTCGCAGCCTGCGAAACCTAGCGACTTGCAATTCCATGTTCCAAGTTTCCAATCGTAGTCCTTATTTCGTCGCGTGGGTCTATGCCGATTGTTCCGGGTCGTATTCTCTCCTGTATTATTCGTAATAAATGTTTTACGGGCGGCTTATTAGGCCTACGCCAACCCCCTGTCTCGCCGGAGGATCATCGTGCTTGCTCTGTTTAACGTCCCAACTAGCACTAGGACGATCCCGTTGGTGGGGTTGCCACCTTGGATTTAGCTGGACGGGATGCAGCATTTCATACTCAGCCGCTGGATACCAGAACAGACGCTGTTTGAAGCCGCTCCTAACATGGAGTACAGACGCTCCGACCGATCTTTCCTATGGTTGCTCGTACCCCAGCCGGCACCGCGGGGAGGTAGGGATAGGAGTTACTGGACAAGAGGCTAAAAACCACATTGGGGCCTGAATTGCGCATTGTCCAGTCGTTTACCAACCAGAACCAGAATTTTGTATAAAGCACTTTTTAATACGTATATTTAAGTACAAAAAAAATGATCAGTTTTAAAAATAAAAAAAAGGCGGCTTGGCGGCATTTCCGCGAAAGTGCTGCATTTTGACGGCCGGAAACATAAGTCAAGTAAATCTTGACCAATCTATTCAAAAGTTTTACAGAATATTCTCGATAGTTATCTCCACAGAGGTACGTAGGGGATTTTTAATATATTGATTTTCTGTTAAATATCAGCCCTTTGAAAATAAAACCGCATTTTCTCATCACAAAATTGTTCATAAAAAAAATATTCACAATTTTCAAAAACTCCTACAAACATTACACTTATACAAAATTCGGATTACTCCATTTTTTGGACCCCAAAATAATTCCCCAAAAAAGTCCTTCTCTTTTTTTTCTACAGTAGTGTAATTTCTTAACAGAAAAAATGCAAGAATCGATAATTTTTGAAGATCATGCAAACCTTTTCCATACCTTTGATATGATATATATATATATATATATATATATATATATATATATATATATATATATATATATATATATATATATATATATATATATATATATATATATATATATATATATATATATATATAATATATATATATATATATATATATATATATATATATATATATATATATATATATATATATATATATATATATATATATATATATATATATATATATATATAGAGAGAGAGAGAGAGAGAGAGAGAGAGAGAGAGAGGTGGTTATAACAAGTGCATTTAAAAAGGGGGATGTAACAGCATAACTCCGAAACTACTATTGCTAATCATTAGGACATTTTCAGGGGAGAAAGTGTGTAGCAAGTGTCCCTACCATGGGGGAGAGGGTCAATAACGAAATTTATATAATTTGAAGAGAATCAGCATTTATACTAGAAGGAGGGGTTTTTTAAAATAAATTTTCATCTCCCATTTTTTGTAAAACAAAAGAATGGCAAGAATTGAAAGATCGTAGTAGATAGTATTGCTTTTGTTAATTCGAGTGCAACGCAATTTTCTTTAAATAGTTAAAAAAGGATCTGATTCCATTTTGCCGGTAAATTCAAAGAACTAACGCGAGTGTATTTAAGTCTCAGCATAACTACGAAACAACTAAACGAATCGCCACCAAGTACATGTACTTGGTACATGTACCAAAGGTGGGAATCGATATTTTTTGAAAAGCACAGATACTTTCTACACTACTCAGGGTAATCATGAAGGAGATCTGTAGCAAGTTCACTAACAAAAAAGAAGTTAATTTAAAATAGATTATAACAGTTCGGCTGAAAAGTTCGTATCGTTTAATAGAAACACACATTTTTTTGCCTAAATTCGTTTTTATTATTCAACATAATTGCCATCAGAGGCGATACAGCGATTATAGCGATCTTCCAACTTTTCGATACCATTTTTGTAGTACGATTTGTCCTTTGCCTCAAAATAGGCCTCAGTTTCAGCGATTACTTCTTCATTGCTTCTAAATTTTTTACCAGCGAGCATTCTCGTGAGGTCTGAGAACAGGAAAAAGTCACTGGGGCCAAATCTGGAGAATACGGTGGATGAGGGAGCAATTCGAAGCCCAATTCGTTCAATTTCAGCATGGTTTTTCGTTGTTGTTTTTGATCGATTGTGAGCTCACGCGGCACCCATTTTGCACAAAGCTTTTTCATATCCAAATATTCGTGAATAATATGTCCAACACGTTCCTTTGATATCTTTAGGGTGTCAGCTATCTCGATCAACTTCACTTTACGGTCATTGAAAATCATTTTGTGGATTTTTTTCATCGGTAACAGCCTCTTTCGGACGTCCACTGCGTTCATCGTCTTCGGTGCTCATATGACCAGTACGAAATTTTGCAAACCACTTACGAATTGTTGCTTCGCCCGGTGCAGAGTCTGGATAACACTCATCAAGCGATTTTTTGGTATCGGCGGCACTTTTTTTCATCAAAAAGTAGTGTTTCATCAACACACGCAATTCCTTTTTTTCCATTTTTTCACAATAACAAAAGTAGCATTACTCAAAATGCAATATCTCACAAACTAATAATCAGACAGCTGTCAAATTTATACACGTATCTTTTGAAGGTTGGTACTAACTGAAAATGGTATGGATTTGATTCTAGTGGCGCCCTCTCATAGAAACGATACGAACTTTTCAGCCGATCTGTTAAGGTTATTTTGAGGGTGAGATAGTGGAGTAAGTGCCCCGAACATGGAAAGTGTAAGGAAAAATTGATCGGGTTTTACGAAAAATTGGAACTTCTTTACGAGTACTGTATATTTTAGGCAACTAAGTGAGGTTCACAAAAATATTCACAAGAGGGAGGGGGAATAAGTATTCTATACATTGATCTGAATTGGCGAAATCATACAATCAACTTGCATTTTTTTCATGTAAATTAAGAAAATGTCGACTGTCTCTAACAAAACAGTTCAAATATAAAACTGACCCAATTTGTCGAGAATACCATGAAAATTATGTTTATTGTGAGATCTGAGATGTTCAATCGGGTTTCCGTCTAAGTTATGTTTCACTACAATCAGAGTATTTCACTAAGCAGGATAACTTCGAGAATTTTTTTCAGCCTTTCCTTCACGAAACATTTCCGAGCAACGCCGGGTAATTCAGCTAGTATCATAATAAAAACTAAAATCCTAAAACAAGCCTGAAGTTACGAAAAGGGTCTTGTCATCCTCGATAAAACACATTGGATGACAAGTTAAAATGCATTTCATCTGCGAAGATCATAATACTACTAGAGTTCAGTTCGCTTTCACATCTCATCCAAGTCAGTCGATAAAACAAAACCGCTTACGTTCGGTACGGAAGAAACCAAGCACAGTATTGTGTAGTGAACAATAGAACGACCTCGAAATGAGTGAATCAAACGAACAAAAGCTACCGCCGCTACGAAAGAATACAATTATTGTTGACTTCAGGCAGTGCAAAATTCGACCTTCGATACGAGAACTTGAAGGTTTGCTTAAAGAGCAAAAGTATATTGATATTAAACGTGTACATTAACTTCAATGCAATAAGACCAATAATGTTGTTTATATCCAGTTCTATAAAGAGTTGGATGCAATTCAATTCGTTAAAGACAATAATAATGTGCACCATGTGGAGTACAAAAACATTAAGTACAACATTCCAGTATATATATATATATATATATATATATATATATATATATATATATATATATATATATATATATATATATATATATATATATATATATATATATAAGATAGTGCTATAGAAGTGCGTGTGCATGATCATCCCTCAAGCGCCATCGATCCTTATATTCGCAAAACTATGTCCCATTACGGAGAGATTCTCTCCATCGAGAAAGAAAAGTGGAAGAACTTTTTCCCTTGTATTCTAAATGGCGCACGTTTGTTACGCATGCGCTTGAATGGGGCTATACCTTGTTATGTGATTTTCGGTCAGGATACAAGAATCCCGTGCAAATTACTTAGCCGCATGTCAATATTGCCAACAAGCTGTTCACTATGGTAAGCCATGTGAAAAACTGGACAAGAACTGTGTGAAACTGGACAAGTCTGCACCAAAGGACAACAGCGCTCCCTCCACACCAACCCCAAAAACCTCAGTACATCGGAGACAGCCATCAACAGCTATGAAGATTGCTCTTCAACGAAACCAGTTGTTCCATATGCAGAACAAGGTACGCCAGCTACAGAACCACCCAACCTCCAGACAAATATAAGCAATAACGATCGTTCCGCCAACAACAGTGACACCGAACCAATGGACGGAAGCGTGAATAGCGAACCACTGCTTTACCCTCATTCACACCTATTGATACGTGATAAGAGTCATCTTTGTAGATACCGTTTGTTATTCAAGAAGAGAACACGATTTTTTTCTACGTAAATTGCTTCCCAACATATTGCTCTAGAATGGAATAATTTTTATCAAAAAACTGACTTGAAAACACTAACTTGTTCTGAATATTATCCGCATAGTTTGTACAAAATTTTTCATTGCATCATGATTATAAAGTCATGCTGGAATAAAAGGTTATTCTTTTCGAGTTGTTCTATCGAAATTGAATGTAACATGCAATGTTGACATTTTTACTATTCCTGTTTTTGCATGCGGATTTAAGTAAACGGTCAATGTTTGACTAAGGTCACAGACTAAGGTTTGATATGTTTCACAGCAGTAATATTTGTTAAGATTAAACCGGATATGAAACTGTTCAAGTGATGCAACTACGTAAAGCAATTCCATCTTACATAATTTGTGATCAAGACGGGATACATCCGTGTAAAACGCTGATTACGTATGAAAATCAACTGATTACATATCAGTTTTGTGAACAACCTGCACACTACGGCAAACCTTGCACTGAAACTGCTAAAAGGACATCTTCAAACAAAAAACAAGGACAACCGCTCAATAACGGAAACTAGTGAGCGCAGTACTCCTGTTTCACCATCAAACCAACCAGCAACTGCAACTAATGTACGATGCAACTTGTACGCAAAATGGCCTGAATAAAAAAACTTATAAAAAAGAATAGGTTTAGAATTCGTTCATATTATACTATTTGAAGAAGTTTGTCGAGAGAAGCAAATTTGTGTGTGAAAAATAATTTCATTAATTTTGCTAGGAAATGGCTTCACAGATTTCTACAAATTTAGACTTGTATGAACAGCCCTATGCTCCCATACAAGGCTTCTGAATTTCATTTGGATCCGACTTATGGTTCCGGAACTACGGGATGATATATGCATTGAAATTAAAATAATGGCACTCATTTCGCTAGTAGATGGCTGAACCGATTTCGTTCATCTAACATTCAAATAAAAGGTGTTAAGGTCCCATAAAAAACTGTTCGTCTTTTATTCAAAATCCGAATTCCGGTTCAGGATATACAGGGTGATTAGTGCAAAAATTTCACATAAATTTCGGGTTTATCGGGTTCCAAGATTTCGAGAGTCGACGACCAAATAAACCTATTTTCAGTTTCACCGGTATTCGGTTTTCGTGAACATATTGTACAGTCAGTTATATGGGACATAATCCTTTCAGGTTTTTGTGTTGGTTTCACAAGCAGTAATATGAATGATTTTCACAATTGTTACAAAAACACGTGAAATATCCAACAAAAATAACCGTTATGTATCAATTGTGAAACATGCCAATTTCAATAAGTTCTAATTGCTACTTGGGCGAAGGAGATATTTTCGGTAATCTCTCCAGAACATCGCCCAATAGACAATTTATGGGTGATTATGAAGGGAACAGGTCTCCAGAAGCACAAGGATTAGATAAAAGATTGCTTGAAAGTGTAAAAAAGAAAAATGGCGCAAGTGTTGCACAGGATTTGATGGTAGTTGCAAGTCCACTTATATCTGATATCTATTTCAGGTACAGCCTTATCATTTATCAACAGTATGCCAATTATATTTTCTAAGGTCAATATAACTAGTGACTCATCGATGTTAGTCAGTATAAGAAAAACTCGTTGACTTGTTATTCAACGAGATAAGTACAAAATTAACAATGCGTCTCCATCGAACACCCGCAACAACGGAGCTACGTGACCATGATCCTTCCATTCTTGTGCACCGAATAATGCCTGCACGCAGTGTCCACAAATATCCGATCAAGCAGAGAACGTGCCAGAATCATTTAATGTACTGCGGAAAGAACTCACAACTTTATTCGATTATGAACAACAATAATAATCAGTTAAGTGTAATGAGGCATTGAATCCGAACGCCCACTCTCGAGGTGTCCACAAAACAAGCCACACCAAAATTGTGCGAATGTGAGCGTGGTTACTAAACCGGACATAATTAAAAGGTGCTACTTCTGAAGCAACCGTAAAATTTTCGATTACCTCCGTGTCCGTCTTCGCTGGTTTGAGGGTTATCTTTTAGTTTAGCACTTCGCGCCCCTCGGGCACGTGTTAAACAATGCATCGACATTGAAGTATCCACGAGTTCTTGGACCGCGTCCGCGGCCACCGGTAGGAAGATTAAATGTTTCGCTGCACATTTCGTCAACGGAATAATGCACACAGCATTTTGACAGCACGTCAGAACGGACAGTGCGCTCGTAAAATATGACGAAATATGACGAACCATTAACATTTTAAGTGACCATCACGAGCTGCTGGCTGCACTGGGACACACAACAATAGGCAATAAAGTTGGAGAAATTTGTTGAACCGACGAAAATTGGTGTTGGCGTTTGTTTAGCTTGAGGAATTCTGTCAGAGAAGGCACCTCTAATGGTGCAGTTTAGAAGCCCGTGAGTGTATTTCTTCGGGTTGAACAATAAATCATTTCGACAACCGTTTTGCTCAAATTTGGGTTCTTTCAAAGTTGTTCAGCGTATAGTAATCGAAAACATGCTCCTTATTACGGTGTGAAGTGATAATATTGTGTTGAATCAATACCTGTTTCCTTGTAATCTTCCGGTGATACAGCAGTGTTTTCTTAACGGGAATTACCTCCAACGTAGTTTACCAATTAATGCTACTTGGGAGAATTGAACGATTGAAGGTACGTGGGGATTTAATATAGCATTGTCAATTGGTACCATTGTCTTCTGCGGGTTATATCTCCTGTCGAATCTTATCTTATCTAAAGTTAGCAAAGTTTTTTATAACATGCCTATAGTATTTATATGAAAAAAAAATACACGTCATCTAGGGTTATTGTACCAAAAGTCATCTCAAGCAAATCTTCAAATGACTTCAGTGGATCTCATTGATTATGACCACAAAAGTCAATTGAATGATTTGGAATACACTGATAGTGAAAGGCCAGAAATTTCATTTTCATCAAAATAATTTCTTTCGAAAATAAAATTTTACCTCACTGATCAGGATAATGGTTTTACTTCGAGAAAAAACAGTACTTTGGTTTCAATTTCTATTTCGAAATTATCGTATATTCTCAGATGAATTGTTGATTAGTCGATGAGTTGTTGATTTATCTTTGAAAGACATGGAAAAGAGTTTCGTTTTTTTTCGATTTGTTTACTTTTATGCTTCCTGTGTGAACTGAGAAGTTAATTTAATATTCTCATCTATTATTTCCAACTTTAAAAAGTTCGGAAGCCAACGAACTAAACTAACGAAAATAAATAGTTTCGCCCTTTCTTTCTAGCAATTGAAGTATCACCCTGTTTGTTGGCAACAAGGACGAAATTTACGTAAACAAATGGAATGACAGTTTCGCCCTTTATAGTTCATTGTATTACTAAGATTGAGATTTATGTAGAATCTGAATTTTTAAGGCAAAATTGATTGTAGAATTTCGAAGCATTTATTCGTAGAAGAGTGAAAGTCGAGTTGTTTACTTTTGTAATATCGTTTTCGTTTTTGAACCTACACGCGGGTGACTATGACTCCGAGTAAAGCGAACACGTGGTACGCGCCCTAAACAACTCACAAAAAAAAAGAAAAAAATAAACAAACTCGCATGGATGTCGTGGTGCGACCCGAGAAAATTTTCAGAGCGAAACTACGCGATTTGAGTCCGATCTAGAGCGACCCCAAGCTGCTAAAACAAACCGCACGGCAATAGCTATCCAACAAGCCATAGATTGTTAATATCCGTCCATTTTTAACGGAGATATCGATATTTTTGAGTAAGTGTCTTATTTTCCTATTCCAGTGCACAGTGGTCCCAATTACTCCAAAGCGCGTTTTTGTTTGCTGCGAGGTTGATTTTGGGACCCAAATGCCTTCAGAAGAATTTTGGATTGGAATAGTCCCTTTCTCCTGATATAATTTAAGTTTTCATTAATCCACCTAGGAGTGAGGTAAAAATTAAAATTTTCCTATATTGTGTCATAGAGAATTCATTCCTTCGAAGAACTTGGAGACTATATTATTAAAAGAAAACATGCCGAACAAATGAACTTTTTAAAATGGATTGGTGTCGTGATATGAATCATCGTTTATCGGAAGCTCCAAAAGTAGTTTTACCTTTTTCAACTTTTCTATAAATAAAAAAATAGGTCGAAAGCTCGCTCAAATTTTGGAAAACGAACTTAGCAAATATCTGTGTGTGTCTGCATATGTGTGAAAATAAAGATGCGCGAATCTCAGAGAAGGCTAGACCGATTTTGACAAAACTAGTTGCAAATGAAAAGTCTTCCAGGTAGTATAATCGCTATTGTTTTAGTTTTTGGAACTGATTATTACAGTTGTACAAACTCGCAGTTTCTTGACAATTGAGCTTAAAAACTAAAAAAATTTCAAATTTAGATACCTTATCATAATACCAATCAAACGAGTCGAAGATTGTAGGAATCCGTCAACTATTCGAGGAGTCGATATTTTACCAATAATTGAGGTTTTGAACGAAGGACCATGAAATGATGCATGGAATCAAAATTAGACACAATTTTCAATACAATCATTTCTAAATGATTGCAAGATTGAACAGTATATTATTTTGATTCGATTTGTTTTTAGCACGGTTTTGGCACCATTGTTAATTGACGTTATTTGATTGATTGACTGTGACGTGTTAAACCCACCCCGGTGGCACGATTGTCATCTGCATACAATTGGCTCGAAGCCGAAAGTTTTGGTTCTTTAGTTCTAGTTCGCTGTCAAATGCTGTGTTTAAGCAGTGTTCACACGTTCACATTTTTCTTCATGCGGTTGCACCAACATAAGGAAACGATTTCGGTGGAATATAATCAAACTATAATAAACCACAATTTCTTTTTCTTATTCAAAAAGAGGTCAAATACTTGGTTTATAGAGAATACTAGACTAGAGATATATGTATATTGGGTTTGAAGAAATTAACTGTTGATACCAGTGTGGTTTGATTGTATGGTATGAACGTAGCTTAACATATTGTTGACAACAACGCCACCAAAACAAAATGCGTCGGTTTCAAGAACCAGCTTCCATAGCAGGAGAGTGTTTATTACCCATTTGGAGTCTCGGCTCGATTGATATGTTTGTCATCGCTAAGCTATCAGTATGACGAATAACAAAAGACAGTTTAATAACAGAAAAAAGATATACAGGTTAGCATATGAATTGTTTGTAAAATCAGCTCAATCTGCATTGCAAACACTTGCAGATGTCACCACGAAATTTGGTTCCAGAAACCAAGGTCCAAAATTCAGATTTCTTAATATCAAAGAAACTGAACCATTCATTTTATTCGTATTCACGTCATCCGGTAATGTCTCTAACATTATCCACCCGTTTTTTTGTTTTGCTGTCGATTAAAATGGCAAGTTTGTTTTTGTTTTATTTCAATCGAATTCTCGTGTGATTTATGCGACATGGAAAAAAGTTGCCACTTAGAGAAATCGTGTGACAAGTGTTAAAATTGTTGTAGTTGGAATATTTCTATAACAGGCAGGAGCATTTTGTTATCGTTCCGGAACGTAGTGGAACGGTTTTCTGAAATGTTTAGTATCAACGAGTATGAAAGAAGAAAACTTATGACGCATGTTTGCCTATCTCTTACCCGAGCCGACGATTTTGATGTAGTAAGCAACATTTCATTTCTGCGTATGTAAAGAATGTTAACACTTGATATATTTCGTTCATTTTTGTCTGCGCAGTTGACTGAACAGAAAATGAAGCAAGTGTATCATTTCGGTTGGTTGAGATCCACAGCTCAGTTTCAGTTTCAGTATCGAAAACTCAGCTTCTAAATAAAATTTAAGAATTTAGTTCTAGATGCAAGTCAAGCATTCAGTTCTGCTGCGTGACGGTTTTTTTGTGCATCGTTTGCAGTGTGAGTTTCACTTCAAACAAGAGCGATTGCGTCATTTAGCTGCTGGTCGTTTGCATTGGAGAAAAATACAACGAAAAGTGAACAAAGATGGAGGACAGTCTACAAAATCAGTCCTTCGAAGGGCTCTAAATGTTATCTAAAGAACTTTTAGAATTACTTATCTATTGAAATATGCAAATCGGAAGTAAAATTAATTAGTTTAGTGAAGGTTTACAATCTTATAGATTCTGATTAGAGAATTTTCGCATACTTTTCTCGGTTTTTTGACGTAAATACGTCTCACTTTACTATGGAGAACCATTCAAGAGCTTATTATATGAATGAGTGGTAAGTTTTCGATCGTGAATATCTTTTGTTCCATTTAACATAATTTTCTCTCCACGTTATTGGAGATGTGATCAGCAATGTGTGATAGAATTTTCAGTAGCATGTGGTAACCACAGTTCTAAAGCTCTGTTCTGAATTCCAATTCTAGAACTCACTTATGGATTTCAGATTAAGAATCCAAGACCAGATTTTCTTTTTCATTTCCACAATCCAGATCTTCACTTTAATTCCTCGTCCAGAATCTAAGACCAGAATCAAGCTCCAGAATTCTGAATCTGTAGCTGAAACCGAAGTTTAGAACTTGATTCCGCGCCTGGATTCTGTAACTGAGATCATGGTCTCGATTCTAGACCTGGGCTCTAGAACTAAATATCAGAAATGAATTCTGGGCTTAGATCTGAATCTTGAAACTGAAGATGCGTATCAGACCAGAATTCAGTTTCAAAGTTTCTGTCCGGAGTTCAGAATTCAGTATCAGAATCCTGAAATTGAGTTCTGAACCTGAAGTTCTGGAACTTCAGTCCGAAATCTAGGATCATAATTCAGATTCAAATTTCTATTGTATTTACAGAATTCAGTTCAAAAATACACTCCAGAATCCATGTTCAAAATTCAGTTCAGTGCAGGATTAGAATTTGGTTCAAGAATTCAGTTCTACAATCTAGAAGATAACTGAAATTAGGAAATAGAATCTGAAGATTTTTGAACTGAATTAATTTGAATTTCGGAGCTAAGTTCGAGATCCGAATTTTAGAACTGAATCCTGAATCGGAATTCCGTAGCTAACACTCAGCTGTAGAATCTAGGTCCAGAGTACATTAGTAGGATTCAGGTTGAGAATTCAGTGCCGAGCCAGAATCCTGGTCTCGAATTTAGTTCCACAACACAGATTCAGTATTCAGTTCAACAATCCAGAATTAAGTTCTAGAATTCAGCTTCAGAATTTAGTTCCAAAATCTAGCATCAACATTGAGAATTCAGATTCAAAACTCAGTTCTAGCAGTCGGCTTCAAAATTTGGTTCCAGAAACCAAGGTCCAAAATTCAGATTTCTTAATATCAAAGAAACTGAACCATTCATTTTATTCGTATTCACGTCATCCGGTAATGTCTCTAACATTATCCACCCGTTTTTTTGTTTTGCTGTCGATTAAAATGGCAAGTTTGTTTTTGTTTTATTTCAATCGAATTCTCGTGTGATTTATGCGACATGGAAAAAAGTTGCCACTTAGAGAAATCGTGTGACAAGTGTTAAAATTGTTGTAGTTGGAATATTTCTATAACAGGCAGGAGCATTTTGTTATCGTTCCAGAACGTAGTGGAACGGTTTGAAAACCCGCGGCGAATAGTCGAGTAGGTGGCAGGAGTGTTTCCAACGTATAGCAAATTTGAAATTTACACAGGAGTTTGAAAAATTTAGTTCGAGCCTGTATATCTGTTATCTGTGGTTTAATGAAAACAACAAAAATTCTATCTAGCATAGCAAAACAGTAAGTATTTTATTTGTTTTTCGATCTTGGATTCATCCGTGAAACGTCCTTCTTGGTTGTACGAGTTGTACAAACTCACAAATATAGAATGGCCAGATGATACATAAGCAAATTTCGATAAAAACGGCGCAATTTTCTATTGAATTGATTTGCAAGTTTGTTTACAAGTTCCTTGAACACGTTTAAGAAACGTTGACTTAAATTGAAATACGAACGCTTTTTTCCTCGGATTTTGACTCAACGTGACAACAATCCAACAAAAACAGCTAACCATCGGTACTTTAAATGATAGTTAAATCATCAACAACGCATAAACCGCATGAGTAAATTTTGACAATAAGTGCTATGAAAATGAAAACAAGCTCAAGCTCGACCATGTAAAAGAATCAACAATCCCTGGAAGTAATAAATATGAACTCACAATCATTAATACGATTATTTATTGTAGTGTGCTGGAACCTGTTCCATCCGAATGACTGACTCGAATCCATCAGTCTGCTTATTCAGCAAGAATAATGAAAATGAAGAAAACGAATTACCAGCATATCTTGTTGAGCATCTCTATTCTAATGAGCCCAACTGTGAATGGAAATTACGAACGCTTATCACCGTATCAAAACTAATTTGATCGTATTATTGGTGCCCAGTGTGGCTCTTCAAATAGAGGAGAAAGAAAAAAATCTCTGAATGAATAGGAAAGAAAGAAAGAAAACGTGTTTGTTGTAGGATATAATGGAATAACAGCGGGGAGAAATACGATCAGGTTGATCAATTTACCCAGCAGTGAGCGCGAGCGTGGACGAATAAACGTCCTTCTGGGCAAGTTAATGATAAAGATATCTCCTAGAAAACCTGAGAGTGGTGTGCATATAAAAGGAATCATGATTAATATCGGAATTGATTGATTAACAAGAGCCAGATTAGTGTGGGTTCGTTTTAGAATTCAGAATGAAAGCTGGGTTTTACTGTTGTTCAAATAGTCGTAATCATTGTCCATATCTTTAGGTTCTAGCACTTCGGGTCGGACTCATGAACAGGAATCAACTTTCCTGCACCAGTATTCGAGGTGAGATTTGACAAGATTACCTTATGAGTACGATAAAAAAGTGAACCCTATTAGGGCAATTTCCAACTGTTACTTGTCGTGAGCATTGACCAAAGTAAATGAAAAGAGAAAGAGAATATTAACTGATTAGGATCCAACATATTAATTTTCTCTTCATTATTAAATGTCGGGCTGTACAAGTCTGTAGGTTGAATCTATCTCCGTATCTCGGTCTGTTCGTGTTCACTTCACCCACAACTTCGGCCACTCACTCGGTTGAAGTACAACAACAACAAACCTCCCCAGCTATGCGAAGAACACCTTTATTTCACCCGTGCCGTGGTGGAGCAGCTCGGTTAGACGCAGAAGTGTAAAATATGATGTCATGATATGACTACAATGTCATGAACATGTTTAAAGAAAACAGCCTCACTCTCGCGGCGTGGAATCCGTCGGGGCCCTTCTTCAGGGCGCACGGAATGACGGCTGGATCGCGATACAGCCGGAGTTGTTTGCGTGTTTCACTGCGAGGTGCTGCGCTATCATATTAACGTTTATCATGTGCCAAAAACAGCAGGAGTGCCGAGAAACTGAGACCCGTACTGAAGGTGCGGGAGAGCCGAATTCGATGATCCCGTGAAAGCAGCGCACGCTTGTTGTATCCACCGAACGATCAGTTCCGAAGGGTGCTTCGTTTAACTGCTTAGAAAATAAAATTCTGAGATGATGCATAGGTTAGATTTTGTTTGTTGTGAAATTTAAAAGTTACAAAAGATTGCTTTAGTCAACAATCAGAACTTTTACCTACGCGCCATCGAACTACCCCTCGGATTGATCCGGCCAGCATCCATGTCCGAAATATCTCACGTTAACGATATCTCTTCATTTCGTTCACTCACGCCAGTATGCTATATATTGATGAGCTATTTCAAACTTGATTCCGCGGAACCGCGGGTGGGAACCGTCTGCTCTACGGTACTCGAAATCGTGCCATCCAGCCACCCTGCCGTGTTTGAAGATGTCTTTATCCTTTTAATATTTCAATAAAAGATAGATATTAGGCGATTGCTCGCAGCACTTCAACGCGTCGAATGGAATTCCTAACCGTGGCAGTTCGCACGAAAAACTTCGCTAAGGACTTGATGACCATTTATAATCGAAGCATTTTATTAGGCGAGTCAATTGTTATTACCATTACCCAGCTCAAATTATTCGAAATACAAGCCAGTATAGTCGTATGATCGAGTCCCGACCTGGAAGAATTCTAAGTGTCAATAGGATCGTAGCACTAGCCAGAAAGCCAAATTTCACAAAAGGAATGTAATGCCAGGATTTTGCTTTGCGTCAAATGTGCGTAGTATATTCATTAACCCATTATAACCCAGTGGTTCTCAAATTTGAACCAAATGAGTAGATAGCATCAATTCCATCATATTTTTTGTTGAAGATGTTGGGAAATGCCAAATCACTGTTAAAAAATCTCTCCAAACGAAATTATCCTGTGTATGATATATCATACGCTGAGTCAATACAGTAGCATCAAAATTATAAGAGATATGTCTATATTTTGAGAATAGTATTCATATATACGATTCAATGTCATTTAAATAGTACCAGTAGAAATACTATCGAAGATGAAGGCACAATATGAACAGAAATATTTGCTGCATTTCGTAGAAAATATATCTTCGTTTAGGTTTTTAGCGGATTGTTACTGTGATATAATTATTTTTTTTTATACTAAATTTTTTTATTCTGGACTATTGCGTAAAAGCTTTACGTGGCCGATTGGCTTACATTTTTATTACTTAAATTGTTTTTGCTATTGGATCTCGTTGTCATCCTTTTTGTCACGAAACTAGGAGGAGATGAGTTTCCATTTCCATCCAACGAGGAACGAGGTCACTTCGTCCGCGGCTTATCTCATCATCCATTGCTTCATCGTCGGTGTTGTGTGTGATTTCCGTTTTATTTTCGTTTTCCTTGTTGATCGTAGTCTTGGGCTCGTTGAGAGTTGCTGTAGATGCGCCTTGTTGTACATTGGTTGCAGTTGCTGGTTGGTTGGAGGGTAAGTTGTTAACTGCAGTTGGTGTACTTTGTTTTGTAGGAGATACTGATGGTTTCGTTGAAGGGGATGCTTCATTGTTGTTGGTGGCTGTTACAGGTGTACAGGGTTTGGTTGGGGTTGCTGTGAAGGACGCACTGTTGTCCTTTGGTGTAGTTCTCTCCTTGTCCAGTTTATCACATGGCCTACCGTAGTGAACAGCTTTTTGGCAATATTGACATGTGGCCATCTGATTGTCATAGGTAACAAGTGATTTGCACAGAACTCTTGTATCTTGACCGAAAATCACATAAGAAGGTATAGGTCTCTTCAAGCGCGTGCGTAACAAACGTACGCCATTTAGAATACCGGGGAAAAAAGGCGGGTGGGTAATGTCAGAGACATAACTGGATGTCGTGAATACGAAAACAACTGACATGTCCCTAACACTTCCGGATATCAATTAGTTGATCAATTGTATGCATTATGCAAGCATTCCCCTTTTTCACTACTAGAATTTGAAACGGTGCACCTAAACTAACGTACAGATTAGTTACATTAAACATTCTGAAACACAAATATTATGAAATAACCAGTATAGTTCTTTATAATAAAAATAGCCGCATACAGAATTTTAATGTCGATTATTTCATTTCGGGTTTGCATAATTTATTGAAAGAAACTATCAATATGCTGTAGGGATTCGTTTCTAGCATTCAGAAGGGTCAAATTGCGTAATTCTCTACGACAATAAACTCTGCAACATTTTTCGCAAAAACAAAGAAGACATCATTTGATCTCGATTACTATGAATTTCACACAGCGAAAAGCACTAAACTGAGGATATTTACCTTCGATTTGCGAACAACAAATCCTAATAGTTCTTTAGCAAACTTTTGGAGCCATTAGAACGGCTGATTTTGTGTAATGCTCTCCACTGTTGGTTTTTCACCAATGCAAATGACTGGCAGCTGTGACGTAATCGCTCTTGTCGGAAGCGAAACTAGCTTTGCAAACGACACAAAATACAGCTGCTCGCAGTAGCGATAGAATCCAAACTGATCCAATTTTTGTAAAGAATTTTCTTTTTACGTGATCTCGTCTGCAGCTTTTTCACTAATGGGCGGTCCTAACGGCTATAAAAACAGGAGCATATAGAATTTTAATTTCTTTCAGGATGCTGTACGGGATTCATTCCTGCCTTTCAGAAGGATCAAATTGTGGAACTCACTACGATATTAAGCACTGTTCGGAACATTTTTCTCGAACAATTTGTTGTACAGCAACAGATATTTTGTTCTCTTCCTCAGAACGCGTTCTGATTGGCTGGTGTTGACATGGGTCAAATGAGACAGGTTTTTCAATAGTGTACTATTGAAATACTTCGATGCTTTTGCTAACAAGTTTAAGTTGAAAAAATTCGATTCTATTGGTAGTTAGATTATATAAATCCTTTCACAGATCACTGAGCTATGAGCTTTAAAAATACGAGAAAGGCAAACGCGCCTTATGAATTATCCTCTTTGGTACTCGTTTATACCATTTATACCATTTCAGAAAAGTTAAATTTTGAATTATTTGACATTATGTCACACAACTGAAAATTTTATCATAAAATTGTGATCATATTTCCGATGGCATGTAGCAAAAAATATGTTGATTCGTTAGATACAATAAGAGATATTCACGATCAAAAACTTATCACTCTCTCAGACGGTGAATTTTGAAAAGGCATCCCATAGTAAAGTAAGTCGTATTCACGACAAAACTCTTCCACTTTTCTTTTTCGATGGAGAGAATCTCTCCGTATTGGGACATAGTTTTTTGAATATATGAATCGTTGACGCTTGAGGGAAGATCATGCACACGCACTTCTATAGCACTATCTTCCATATATACTGGAATGTTGTACTTAATGTTCTCGTGCTCCACATAATGCACATTGTTGTTGTCTTTTGCGAATTGAATTGGATCCAACTCTTTATAAAACTGAATGTAAACACATTATTCGTCTTATTGCATTGAAGTAAATGCACACGTTTAATGTCAAGATGCATTTGCTCCTTAAGGAAACCTTCAAGTTCTCGTATCGAAGGTCGAATTTTGCACTGCCTGAAGTCAACAACAATTGTATTCTTTCATGTCGGCGGTAGCTTTTGTTCGCTTGGTTCACTCATGTCGAGGTCGTTCTATTGTTCACTACACAATACTGGGCTGACATTATGCATCTCGAATCGAGTTGCTCGAAACGATTATTTTTGAAGTCGATTCGACTGAACTGAGGCATTACGTATCGCTTTCGACCTCGTGATCGAGATCCTAACAATGTGGTACTATATTTCGACTGACACTGCTCGAACTGTCATAACCAGAGATGCCATTTATACAGATTTATCTGTTCTATACAGATTTTTACATGCGCAAACAGATTTAATACAGAGTACAGATTTCTTACAGATTTCTTAAATTTAATACAGATTTATACAGATTTCACCAAAAGTATTAAGGAAAAAATTAAACTATCTATTAGTATTTGAGCTATCTATTAGTATTTGATTGCAATGACGAGATAAACGTTTAGGAATCAACGTACAAATCACTTTTTAAAAAATTTATATTTTTTGTGCAGATATTTAATGAAGAACACTGAAATCCATTTATATTAAATTTTGTAACTAAATTGAACTTAAAAGTTAGACAAGTCTTGGCATCATGAAACACTATTGCCAGACTGATAGTTGTATCACAGACTAACAGACAGGACACTCAAATTTGATTCTTCAATCATTTTAACGGTCATTTCGAATATTCCATTATTTGGGACAGTACTCACATGTGTCATGATGGCGCCACGTTACCCTATCAAAAACATCATGTCTGTCATCTAGACTGTCTTTATTTTTTTCATTTACCAACAGAGTTGCCATTCATACAGAATTACCTGTAATGTATTGATTTGTATACGTCCATGCGAATTTCATGCAGGATACAGATTTAATACATATTGCCAAAGATAAACTGAAGATTACAATGTTCCATACGTTTCATTGAAAAATGTTGGGTCAGTAATCGTGAACCAGTTGGTTCAGTAATAATGTAATTTTATTGACCCTCCGTTAACAAGCGTCGACTAGTTCCGACGAAATGCCATGGAAACAAAACAAGTTAGAAAGGAAGCACACATATGTTTTCATTCAGCATATAATGATTTCTTGCCACAACTGATGCTTCATGGGATGAGGCTATAACAAACTAAATAAATTCTAGACAATGGTTCTAAGTAGTTTTCACTTTCTTATTCTAAGAATCACTGATATAAAGCGAAATTTCTCAATATCGTTCATACTGTAACTTGATATTTTTCCAAACATAAACAATCATTGTCATAGTTACGACGCATCTAGTGATCAGACACTTGTTGTTTTGCTTCAAAATACTCAAATTGACAGTGAACCGAGCTCATCGAGGGGTCCTATTCAAATGATACCTAAGAAATCGCAGACTACTCTATCTTGAGTTTATCTTTGATATTGCCTAAACTATATACATAATTGCGCCTACTTCTCATCCTCCAACTCAATAAAAAATCGAACCCGTTTTGTTACAATATTTACTTGCTTCTGGTCTGCCGCCACTTAATTTCGGGTGAAAACTACCAACACAATAAAAAATAGTCTAGATGAACAAATTTGAGTCGAATAAATGGTTACCCTCCAACATCAAGAAAAAGTTAAATATATTATCAACGTAATCCAATAAATCATTGTGACGATTCATTTTCAAATATTTTGATGAAATCAGGCATCCCTGCAAGCAGCTGATCGGTGTTGACAAACGAGGGGAAACCAACTAGTAAAAAAACTTTTACATAACACAAGGGGTGTACAGATAGTAAATAGTTCGCGCAGTACAATATAGGTGGAACTAGTGCATCACGAAAAGTAATTTTTATTAGAATTTACTCATACTGTCATGTCTGTTAGTCTGTGGTTGTATTACCTGACTTGACGTTCCATACTGGGTTTTGGAAATCCATCTCAACTTATGAAGTGAACATTTTCAAATTAGACAAGTATATAGTTGTTGATAGGAAAAAACTACAAATTTTCGTCGATGAATATAATATAAGATATGAAATTTAATCTACCACTCTATAACCATAATCTATTTGAATAACACCTTTTAATATAATTGTATTGTAGAAATGTCATTTTATTAGCGAATACAGATAAATACAGATATTTTATACGAATCAATACAGATTTTCTATGAAAATATCTGGCATCTCTGGTCATAACATACATAGGTTAAAAAACCCATATACATTGCAATCATGAAAAAATTAAACTGAATTATTGTTTGCGTATTTTCGATTACATTTATTCAGTTCAAGTACTGTAAAGAAGCAAACTGTTTGTAATACTGCGGTTTTAAGTTGCCGCACGAAATTAACATGAACACATTTCTGAAATTTAAATCAAGATGCAGATTCATTTCCACTCCATTTGAAAACGTAAAGAATTTTTTCAAGCGTGTTCTTGTACACAATTTATCGATGAACTTTTAAAATTATAATAAAAAAAATTCTGTAGTTTTCAGGTATTGTTTCAAGTCTAATACAATTTACGTCATCCATATGTGTAGTTTTAATCAAAGGCTTGTAGGTTTTGCAACTTTCTTTGTAGTATTTTATCATATTTATTAGGAGATATTGCTTTAGCTAACATACCAGGAGCAACCCATTCTTTGTAGTGTTCATAATCTATTTAGGTACTGGAGTCAAATACACGCTAATAGCACGAGAATGTGATGCTTTTTGCATATTCTAAATACTTTCAAGGTGTTTGGACAAATTTTTCAATTTATTTGTGTTAGATATATGGGTAAAAACATTATTTGCTCATTGTTATCGATCGAATAAGCTTTTTCCTACAATCCGTTTGAGCGACGTTTTCTGTCCACAGAATTCAGAAATTTTATTACAAACTACAGTTACTGGGCATAGGTTAGTTTCGACTTACTTTTGTTATTTTAAGTAAACACCACGCAGTTTTTAATTAATATGCTTTTTAAACGGTTCGACTTGTAAATAATATGCCAAACACACAAAATATATATAACGATGTACAAAACAATGCATTAAAATTAAGATTATCAATACTAATATGTTTATGAAAATCTAAAATCGCGTTTTTGATCAATTATTCAAAAACTAGACCGATTTTCGAAAAACCAAAAATGCTTAAGGTTTCGAAATCAAATTTAATCATATCGAAGTATTCTTAGAATTTTGAAATTTTGCTTTGCCGAGCCGTAATTGGTTTTTGAAATGTATAAACGGTTACTGTTCCGTTCCACGGGGATGATTTTAGAACTGAAAAGTAGTGTTTGTAGAATTTCACAAAGAATCTGAAAATACAACTCAAAATTATAAAATATTTGCTAAAACAATCGAAATTTGAAGAAGTTTGCATAAACTTTTCCGCATTTTTTTATTGCTTGCGCACTGCTATTTCGTATTGAGGTGGTGTGAGAAATGCACGGTGGGCACGGTGGCATTATATCGTGAGCAAAAATACATATAAAATAATGACGCGAATTTTTGCAGCATTGGGTTTTGTGTTGAAATAAAAACGAGTTGAATACAACAAAATGGGTATTGTAAGAAATCGTTTATTTTCTAAGTAACTGTCATTTATAATGCTAATAATATCCAATTCTGTTGAGTTCAATGCATTGATGTTGCTGAAGCAATAAAGCTTGGCTGTGTTATATCGTATAACAGGTATTATTTTAGATTGTAGCAATTTTTATAGCAAAACTATAACTTCATCATTGACAAGCTATTGAATGAAATGAATACAAGCCAAGTATTATCGTTTATTAACCTGTGATACAAACAATGTGATAAAAATTGAGAGACAGCTTCGAGCCAGTCAGTATGGAAAACTTATTGGAATTCATTGGTTTTTCAATTATTATGAATACAATGTATCAACGCTTGATTTTCCTTTCAAAATCGATTGAATAATAATGAACTAAGAAATAACTTTATATTTAATTTCGTGTCCCAAATATGTGCTTGAGAAAAGATTCACTAAATAATTTTAAATGCATGGTAAGATGAACTCATGCGAGTCAAGTAAATACTTTTACGTATATTCTATCTCATCGGCGGGAAGGGCCTGGTGAACTATTGGCAAAGATATCGAAAATACTTCAATGTTCTCTTGTCTTCAATCGTACTTTTGAAGAAGAATCCATGCTTGCTACTGAGCTCAGGCATATAGGTATATGGTTAGCAAGTTACTCAATACATATAAATATAACCTCATGTTAGTCATTCATAATTACTCAGGATTTATGACCTCCTCATTTGAGCCAAATCTTTTTCCCTGGAGCATTTTTTTAAGATCAGCAAAGAGCCAGTAGTCACAGGGGGCTAAATCTGGCGAGTATGGGGGGTGGGGAAGCAGATCAAAGCCCAATTCGTTCAATTTCGCCATTGTTTTCATCGACTTGTGGCAGGGTGCATTTTGTTCCTTCGAAAGCAATCGCGGCACCCACTTGGAAAAAACCTTTTTCATGCTCAATTTTTCATGAAGGATAGTAAATACACTTCCATATGATATCTGTGTCATCTCAGCAATCTCACGGAGCTTCACTTTACGATCTTTCATTATAATTTTTGTCACTTCACTCACATTTTCCGGTGTAACGGCTTCCACAGGTCCGCGTCATTTGTGTCGGTACGACCACGTTTAAACTCGACGAACCACCGACAAATCGTTGCTTTTTATGGACAAGAGTCCGGATAACATTTTTCAATCCATTGTTTCGCTTGCACGGTGTTTTTACCCATTAAAAAACAATGTTTTATCAAAACACGAAACTCGGTTTTTTTTCTATTTTTTTAAACAAACTACAAAACGACTTTACTCCAACCTCGATAACTCAGCTGTTTCTGGTCGGATCGACTTGAAATTTTGACCCGTTTCAAGCAAAGGTTAGTACTCTAGAAAGACGTGGTTACTGGTTTACTACGAACGCCATCTCTGCTTTAGTCTCGGGACTTATTGATCCATGTGTTAGTTATAATGTAACAAACAAAAGTATACAAATCTTGTATATCATACAAACTATGGACTGCAGAGTAGATATTTACTTGATATTATAGATTTTTGTTTGATTTATTACAACAAAATTTCATTTTAATCCAATCACCTAACTACAACAAGGTTTTGCACGAACATGACATGACCAAGACCTCACAAATTAGGTTTTGCACGAACACAACATAATCCAAAAAAATGAACAAAATGAATCAATTTTGACAGCTATCAGTGGTTTGTTTGTGTTCATTGCGTTCATTCTAATTTGAATACGTTTTAAAAGATATGTAAACACACCACTGATAGCTGTCAAAAGGTGAACTTGATTCATCGGCAGTTCATTGGTAGTTCATTCGAGTGGTCATCGTGCAAAACCTAATAAGAACTAATTGTGACAGCTAACGGTGGTTTGTTTACGTGTTCGTTCTAGTTTGAATACGTGTTAATTAGGTTTTGCACGAACATGACATAACCTCACAAAAATGAACAGAATGAACTTTTTTTGACAGTCGACGTGTACTTGTTTACAGTTAAAAAGTTCATCAGAAGTTAATCGTTCGAATGTAAAAATTGCAAGTCGCCTCACACTCAACAGATTCATACATATATCGCTCCTTGATGCTGGAAACACATACAGGGCAATCTTCTTAGTTATTTTCACTGTGGAATACGTTTTTACCAGGCACTTTTTCGTATTTTTTTCAATTTTTAACTTGCAGTCGCAAAACAAAACAAGTACACGGCAACTGTCAAAGATGTACTTGATTCATCGCCAGTTCATTTGTGTCGTCATCGTGCAAAACCTAATAGATATGTAAACAAACCACTGATAGCTGTCAAAACATGAACTTGACTCATCACAAGTGCGTGAATGCGTGTCGTCATCGTGCAAAATCTAAAGACGACCAATTTCTAGCCGTCGATCGCAATTTTTCATTCTTGTCCAATGTCAGTAGCCCCCTTGAATCGACTATGAAATATTTCTCATCACCTTGATATTTTGGTTAACATTAATCAATGATTTGCATACGCTCAATTAATAGTACGCGAACAGGTAATTTTTGCCATCCACCATACACTAACAGTTTATGCTCCATTAACTCTGTAATGCTGTGTCTCTTTCTATCTCATAAACTAATTAGTAGCTTCCAGTGCAAAACTGCCACCACATTGGCTAATTAATTATCCGGCAATAAATGTAAGAGATAAACAGTTAATAAAGTGCAACCAACTAACCGGACTGGGCTCGGCAAGAGACCGATCGTAGGACCAACTGTTGGTAGAATACAGGTTCGCAGTGAAGCCCAAGTACGGACTTTAGCGTGGAGCGCACCCATTAACTCCGCATGGACGGAAAAACAAGGGCATCAACAGAGAATCTATTAACGTTCCGCTGCACAACACTTTAATGGGCTTTGCAATAATAAAATAAACCCATCAAAAACAGGCTCGGCTGCTGAGACCGTGTCTTCCCGGTTCTACGGCTAGTCATATTTTATATAATATTGCGATTCAACATTAAATAGTTTGCCAATGGCTGCGTGAAGTAGTTCACAATGGCTCATTAAGCAGCTCCCGGCATAGTTTTATGTGTGCAGATGAAATTCTTTCAACTGTAGCGAATTATAATAAATGCAAACACAGATCCTAAGACCACTCGCAGGGCACAAAGTGCACATTTAGGTAGGTACTTACATTAGTTAATTGGTCAATACTTAAATGCGTAACAAACGATACCTCATCAAGCTTACCTCAAATTATAAGCGCATTCATAAAGACAAGAATTGCGATTGCCTTCCAGGCAAACTGTTCCGGGATTCCCGTTAAGAGATTAGGCTTTCTAGTAGCACCATGCGAAAAGCATACATGCGACAATTTGACTAGCAGCGTTAGACCTGTCGTCACGCTGCAATCTTCCGGCTCGTCAGAGCTCACGTGAACTGTTACAATGTTGATCCTTGAGTTGTCAGCCTGAGCCTTTCATGCGCATGTCGAAAGTCAACGTAGCCAGCGGCAATGGCTGTGTACTGGAGCATGACACTGTAATGAGAAACTTCATGCCGGTTGTAGGTACATCATGTTTCTGTCACATTTTCACTCGCGCATAGTCGGTTATTGAATCGGATGGTGCATTTGTGACACGCAACGTCAGAAAGTTTGGTTCGTTGTTGAGCAATTATAATTAGCAAACTCAAGTTCTAAACAATAATATACACTTAAAGGCTTGTGCGTTTTATCATCCTTTTTATCTATGATCTAGAATCAGGTAACAATATTCGCATGTATTAGTATGACATCCTAGCAGGTAATTAAGGTCTTTTTCTGTTTCGTTTCCGACTCGCTAAAGTTCATGTAAAACATTAGTTTGATCTAAGCCACTAAGACAGTGCATAAACTAATGCTTAGTGGCATATGTTCAATGCTGTGCATTTTCTAATTAAGGACAGAATTCCAACAACTCACAAAAAAATCTGACCGAATTAACTTCAACTTTTTGACAGCTCACTATTTAAAATGAACCATATAAGGACTGTACAGGGTCCGGCACTCGAAGTGTAACCAATTAAGAAGGCCATAAATTCAATTTGGAAAATTACTTTTACTTAATTCAAAGTACAAAATGTGTAAAAATAATACAAAATTCAGAATCAATTCACTTTTGCTCGATATGACCACCTTTTGCCTTGACTTGATGACTTGAGAGAGAGAAACAGTTGCTTCGTTTGGCCGAATGTGACTTGCAGGTATTTTGGCCCACTCGCGGACAATAACTTTTTTCAGCGCCTCGAGACTGGTGTATCTTTTAGTTCGGACTTTGCTCTCCAAAATGGCCCAAAGAGAATAATCCATTGGATTCGCATCTGGTGAATTCGAGAGCCATTGTGTGGACGTGATGAAGTTCGGAACGTTGTTTTTCAGCCATTCTTGGTTCACTCGAGCTTTGTGAGACGGTGCCGAGTCCTGCTGAAACGTCCATGGTCTGCCACCGAGATGTTTGTCTGCCCACGGCTTCAAAGCAACCTCCAGAATACTTTCCCGATAATATGTCGCATTTACCTTGACGCCAGGCTCGATGAAAACGATTGGAGAGCGCCCATCTGCGGTTACAGCGGCCCAAACCATTATCTGTTGCGGGTGCTGCCTCCTGGTGACCAATCGATGACTCAAATTCTCGTATGAACGGTCGGTCAAGTAAACCCTATCGTTTTGAGAGTTTATGAAGTGCTCAATTGGAAAAATTTTCTCGTCAGAAAATACAATGTTCGAAAATTGACCGCTTTCGGCCAAACGAAGCAATTCC
Organism: Malaya genurostris; assembly: GCF_030247185.1. Classification (NCBI taxonomy): domain Eukaryota; kingdom Metazoa; phylum Arthropoda; class Insecta; order Diptera; family Culicidae; genus Malaya; species Malaya genurostris. The sequence goes on along the minus strand of NC_080570.1, from coordinate 59,380,607 downwards.
TTCGCTCTCTCAAGTCATCAAGTCAAGGCAAAAGGTGGTCATATCGAGCAAAAGTGGATTGATTCTGAATTTTGTATTATTTTTACACATTTTGTACTTTGAATTAAGTAAAAGTAATTCTCCAAACTGAATTTATGGCCTTTTTAATTGGTTACACTTCAAGTGCCGGACCCTGTACTTGAAAAAAATCAACAAATGAACATCAAAAATTTATTTTAAGTCGGAAATTTTTGAAACTTTCAGAAAGTGGATTTATTCAACATCCCCTAGGAAAAATACCCACACCTTGGACTTAACCCTTTCGCTTCTCCTATCATTTTCTTCGTCTTCTTTATTTCTATTGGAAACTAATCAGATTCGCTAGTAAATACTAACCCGCTCGCCCTCCCTTCTTCTTTTTCTCCATCTGTTTGATCACTAATTAGATCTGCATGCCGATTCTAACCCCGTTGTTCGCCCACACCATTTCCCTATCCACTTTTCTCTTTTCTCTCTGGCCCTTTAAGCAGGAACACTATTGCTACCCTATAATGCTTGGTGTCGTCAACTAGTTATAGGGTTATAGGTTTAGCTTTAATTGTTAGTCTTTATTGTTAGTGTTAAACCATATTGTATCTGTTGGATCATTGTAATCTGTTGATACAAAAGATGAGGAGGTTTTATGCCTGTTGGAAAGAGAGAGAGAGATTCCCTGCTCCCCAAAATAAACAAAATAAACACTACCGATCAAATTCTGTGCAACAATTGCGCCATCTTTATTTCACACTTTCATCACTCACTCATCAATAAATAAAATTCTCTTTACTAAACACACACTTGTCACACCTGCAATAGCACTCAGAATAACTGTTTTTTTAACAATACGTATCAAACAACACATTGAAAATAGACTTTTTTGAGAGCAGCACTTAGACACCGCATCGTACTCCCAGTGATGCCAACTTTTCCTCATTTCAGATCTATAGTTAGAAACTTGAAACAAAGTGATAATATTAAGGTATCATTACTAAACTTAAATATTGCATCAAAATCGTGAACTTTAAACAAGGTACGATTTATTGTTGTGAACTTTCACATTTATGTTTGTGCTAAGTGCACAGGAGAGTTTTTACTTTCCTTTTGAATAATTGTCGTTTTTTATTGAAACAAACTTCAAGCAAACGTTATTCATATTTTTGTTTTGAATGTCATAAGTTACGAAAGAAACACTAGTCAATAGCGAGACGCCGATTTTTTTATTTTAATTTTGCAACTGAATGTGAACTTCAATTGAGAAAATAAATACAAATATGAAAACATAAATTTTGAAATTAAAGAAAAACATGTTGGTTATCTGAAATTTGCTTTTAAGGAAGCTTCAATTAGACAGTCTAACGGAGTTTTGAGCTCCGCAAGAGCAAAGCCCACAAATGTAACGTTTACGACTACCTTTTTTAGGCTCCTGTAGTCATTCAGTCATCGGCACGGAAATACACCTTGACATGCGAGCTCCCTTTTTAGTGGCCTTTTACGACATGGAACAGGAAACCAATGCATCAATTCCACCGATTCCACACGGCTTACCTGTTTGGTGGACTTATACCAACATGATAGGTGGATCGTAGTGTTATTTTCAGTCAGTTAAGAATCGCTACCGACACTACACGGCTATCTAGGCTGATCAGAAAGAGAAGTTGATATTGAAGATCAATTTCCGTTGGTGGCCGAGCAGTCCGTTGTCTCGCAGTTCGGATCGAATTCAAGGAACAATTGTCGTTTCTGAACTTCATCATCAGAAAGTTTAATTCACTTACGGATGGACTTCAAAAGCACTGAGTGCGATCGCGTACGATCTAAAGGGTGATTTTTTAAGAGCTTGAGAACTTTTTTAAACAATAAAACGCATAAAATTTGCAAAATCTCATCGGTTCTTTATTTTAAACGTTAGATTGGTACATGACATTTACTTTTTGAAGATAATTTCATTTAAATGTTGACCGCGGCTGCGTCTTAGGTGGTCCATTCGGAAAGTCCAATTTTGGGCAACTTTTTCGAGCATTTCGGCCGGAAGAGCCCGAATTTCTTCGGAAATGTTGTCTTCCAAAGCTGGAATAGTTACTGGCTTATTTCTGTAGACTTTAGACTTGACGTAGCCCCACAAAAAATAGTCTAAAGGCGTCAAATCGCATGATCTTGGTGGCCAACTTACCGGTCCATTTCTTGAGATGAATTGTTCTCCGAAGTTTTCCCTCAAAATGGCCATAGAATCGCGAGCTGTGTGGCATGTAGCGCCATCTTGTTGAAACCACATGTCAACCAAGTTCAGTTCTTCCATTTTTGGCAACAAAAAGTTTGTTAGCGTCGAACGATAGCGATCGCCATTCACTGTAACGTTGCGTCCAACAGCATCTTTGAAAAAATACGGTCCAATGATTCCACCAGCGTACAAACCACACCAAACAGTGCATTTTTCGGGATGCATGGGCAGTTCTTGAACGGCTTCTGGTTGCTCTTCACTCCAAATGCGGCAATTTTGCTTATTTACGTAGCCATTCAACCAGAAATGAGCCTCATCGCTGAACAAAATTTGTCGATAAAAAAGCGGATTTTCCGAATGGACCACCTAAGACGCAGCCGCGGTCAACATTTAAATGAAATTATCTTCAAAAAGTAAATGTCATGTACCAATCTAACGTTTAAAATAAAGAACCGATGAGATTTTGCAAATTTTATGCGTTTTATTGTTTAAAAAAGTTCTCAAGCTCTTAAAAAATCACCCTTTACTTTTAATCAAAACAAACCTGTAAGAGTGAATACGATGCGCTAACAGTACATCGCATAGAATCTCTTTGCATCGCTACGCGTCTCGCGCTCACTCTGGTTGCACCCATACAGTATGATAATTTTTCATGTTTTTATCAAGCGGTTAAAGTCCCACAACATCTTAAAAAACCCACTTTCAAGTTCACAAAAAGTTCGGTTGTTGTTCCACGTTAAATTATTTGCTGTATTCAAAGTACACGTGAGACTTTTGGAAACACACAACAAATCATATTTTATTCGAACTTTAACTTTAACTTTTAGCAACCCTTTAGATCAGTTCCAAAGTTACCCATATTGTAATAAGATTCAAAGAATAATGATAAATCGAAACTTTACATCGTTTTTCTGAACTGAACACCTGAACCAAAGGTTAACAGCAACGAAACGGCCTAACTGAAAATGAAAGTTTCTCTTTGTTAACTTTTTCTTTCGCGAATTACCAAATTGATTTCTAATTCTCTATTATGGCTGAGAGAGGCTCTCATTTACAATTTGGCCCATTAGTCGTGGAACGATAGATAACTTTTTCGTTTGCTATTATGACGAACTCTCAACAAGAAACAAATCATGTGAAATTTGTCATCGAATGCATGAAAGATGTGTACAGTGATCTGTTTCTATATCAGAAAAAACAAGTGAAAAATCTGAAACGTTATTAGAAAATTAGTTAAACTGCCAATAAATCTACAAGAACCAAACAAAACGATAGAAATCATATTCGAGAACGCCTGCTTGCGTATGAAAATAGCTAAAAATGGCCTCTGAAGTGTACACAATTTTATTTTCGAGGTTTAATCCGCGGAAATACTATCTGTTAATGTTTGTTTTTAATTAAAACCAATTTTTTGATTTCTTCAATTCGCGACTCCAGAACAATATCCTAGAACAATTTTATTTCTGAATTTTTTTTTCGTATGTTTTGAAGGGCTTAAGTTTGTACATATGGAGTAAAACATTAAATTATTTAGGCTGTAAGCCATTTCGCGGTTAATTTTAACTTTTGGTTAAAATCAGACACTCGAGTGGTTAATTTGATGTTGTCAAAAATAACCCCGCTCGAGAGCATGGATATTTTTGACAGATCGATGATTGGAAAATAATCATGAAAAAAATCTTGCAATGAAAATTATAATATTAATTCTTTAGTTGAAATTATTTCCAGTGGGAAATAAACCCAAATAACTTTCCGTCCTTCAAATTTTGAAATGGGCCGCAGTTTTAGTTAAATTTAACTACTCGACACAAAATAACCACTCAAGTGTCAGATTTCAATCAAAAGTTAAAATTAACCGCGAAATGGTTCACAGCCTTTGAAAGCATGACAGTGGTATGAATCCAAATCGAACGAAATAAACAGTTTTATATCAGGCTGTCATAAGTATCATAGGAGTGTTTTGATCAAGATCCGCGTTAAAATATTGAATTCAATCTGCTTGAAATCACAGTTCTTCTGTTTTTTTTCTTTCGTTTTGAGTCCGATTTTTTCAATCTTCCTACCATACCAGGAACATTTGAAAAATCCTTGAGACGGTCGAATATATATATATATAGTATATTCATTAGTTCTTCATTAGTTCTTCTTAGGAGTGATATAACTTTCCATGATTTTATACATGGGAGAACAAAGTTATTTTGCGAACGAAATGATGATTTTCTTCCAGCACTGCTAAAATCTTACTGGCACCTACATAACTGCGCGGATGTTAGCAATACACTCTGGAAAGAATCTGAGTAAATTTGGTTTAACTTTGGTCAAGTATAAAAAAATATTACTCAAATGTAAATGTAATGGTGTTATTTATTGGCTCACCCTCCAATTTAATTCGATATGTCACATTGGACTTTAGTCACATTTAGTCACATTTAATAGACTATGACTAATTCAAACTTCGATACAGTGGACAGATAAATTTTCGCTATCCATAATTACAGTTTGAATTGTTGCCGATTATCATAATCAAAGATATTTAAAACCCCATATGCACAGCTATTTTGAATGTTTTTTTGGAAACGACTTACCAGCTGATGGCCGTTCGCCCAATAGCAAACTATTTGAACCGAGTAGATTACCAAAACGCTATCGCTCGACAGATTAATGGCTACCCGACGCGGTCGTCGCCACCGGTTGTTGTTTAATTAATGATTTCTCGATTCGGCTGAGAGGTGCTCGAATAATGGCGGACGTGAACCAATCGAGCCGATTTCGTACAAACGATAAGCATTCATTACCGGGCATTCAAAGTTGATCCCAGTAGTGACCTGTTTTTTTTTCTTGAAGTGTTTGCCAAATAGAAGTGCTCCGAGGCACTCGGTAGCAACCGTAATTAAACGGATGGTCATAAAAAATCATTTTGATTATTTGACCGCCAGACTTGAAGATTAGTCGGGTAAAAACAAAATCAGTTAAACAGCTGAGGCCCTTTTCTTCCGAAAGAATTTTCGTAACCTCCGGTCGAAGAGACAACTTTTATGACCAGAACAGAGAAAAGAGCGTATGAAAGATCATCACAACATTCTGTAGGATGCAGATTAATCACACACATCATCGGATGCAGTACATATGTGTGATGTAGTGGCATATCAGGAATTACTTGCCGTGAGCTTCTAATTGGTGCGCGTTCGAAGTGAAGTCAAACGACTTTGCACTGTAAATAAGAAGTAAGTGTGGAATTTATATCAATCACAGCACTCGTCACTCAGAAAATAATAAAACTAATAAGGAGACTACAAGAAATCGAATATGTTACGATGAATATCTCGTGCTGAAATATAACGAAATATTGATTGGATTTCTTAACGGTTAGCGAGTCCGAAAATTTCGATTTCGGTCTATAGTTTGGAACTCTGTCATTACGAAATCCTCAATCAAAGGGATGATCATTTAAAATAATTAAAGGTGTGTCCAGTGCAATGAGGTAGAAACAGGTGGGGCAAACTTAACACAATACATGATTCAAGACTTCAAAAAGAAAACTAGAGCTTTGAAAACGTATTTTTCAATATCTTCATTCGAAATTACACACCTACTGTCAATTCCATAAATTTACATATGTGTCATGAGCTGAAACATTTTAAGCGAATGTTCATTATGAAATGTCCCGGGTTGGCGATTCAATGCGTAAGGCACTGGTCTTACAATCCAGTAGTTGTATGTTCGAGCCCCGACCTGGAAGGATTCGTAGTGTCAGTAGAATCGTAGCACCAGCCATGCAAAGGTTCTGTAGGGTAAAGTGTTATAATATGCTGATATTTCTAAATGTACTGATATATTTTCTTCGAGAATGTATGTATTTCTTTGCAATACGTCTGAGGAACATAATTCTCAATGATTTCGGAAGAAGTGATGAGAATTGATTGATACAAACACATTTTCCAAAACGACCACATTCTCAGTTTTTTCGCTTGCCGTTGGCATAATGCCCCAGCAACCGTATAATATGCCTCACAACAAATCAGTGGTATGCCCCAAAACAATTATGCAATATGCCCCTTGAAATGTCGGTATAGAAGAAAAGCATATAAAGAAGATATTCTTTGCATCAGAAATCAATTGCATAATCAATTTATTACAATTGGAAACCAATATTTTTTATCCTCCCAACGCTACTTTTTGTTTTAATAACCGTTATAAATCTTTAAAACAGTATTTTAACTCGAAGCATACTGTTGAATCGAAGGTGGGGCATAATGTCCATAGAGTGATTGTTATGAGAAAATTCGTATATCAAAGAAATCGCATTGTTTCTCTAGATATTTATACTGTAAATAGAGACATTAGCACTGATGAACGTTAATTACTAAGTTGCAAACGACCATTAGACGTTTTACACGATTAATATGCTTGTTTAGTCGAAGCAAAACCTTACATCGAAAAGCTATCTAATGATATTTTCAGTTTTTTCATATTTTCCAACAAACCACAACTGCCAAACTTGCATACCAGAAAGATCTTACGAAAAGATAACATTAGAGATAAAACGTTTGTTTAGAAAAGTCTTGAATACTTAAAAAAGGAAGGGGGGCGTTTTAGCCACCAGGGACGCTTTATAACACTTTCCCCTACACTCTGAATCGGCTGCGAAGTCTGTTGAAACATAAGGTCAAATTCCACTACAGGAATGTAATACCAAGGCTTTGCTTTCATTATGAATAAATGTTATATCAGTGTTGGTGATTGCTGAAAATTTGACAGAAGCTGCTCGATTTTTATCTATATTGTATACAACATTTTCAATCCGGTAGAAGATGCTACAAGAATTCGAGTCTCTCAATGCATGAACCTCGAGAGAATTTTTCTACATTTCTTCGCTCCACTTCATACTCTGAGTATTTCATGGCCCTTAAAAAAAATTTCAGTCTGATAATGATCGCCGATGTGTGGAATTTACCAAGAGAGAATCGCAAGTTGACAATTATCGCAGAAAATCGAATCGATGATTCGACTTGATGATTCTCATACTAGGTTGCAATATTTAAAAACCCTTGTGTGGAGCATTCACATACATTTTCATAGACACAAATTATACAAAGGTTATAAGCACATAGTTAGAATAAGCGGCAATAGTAAAATGATTCTATCGCAATTATCCATTGCCCATACAGAATCGGATCGCGAAACGAGAATAAGCGACCGTTTGTTGCTTCCGAGAGAATCCCCACAGCAGCGTGATAGCCGTTGATTCTCAGACGGTTCACCGAGAGAAATTCGCTCTCGCACTAGTGTCTATTCTATGTTAAATGTACCATGCCGGTTTTTTTTGTTGTTGCGATGATTTCCGATTCTCTTTGATGGCACCGATTTCATCGTGGAAGAGTTGCGAGTGAGCATTCTTTGATACGATAAAAGCCACCCTTGTGTTATATTATAAAACTTCTCCAGGATGACTAATACAACACTGTAAGAGCCGGATATGTTGATATTTTCCATGTAGTACAAAAAGAGTTGGATTCAACATTCTACGGAACAAACCCGCAACTGAAATCTTTGGAAATATAGCACGGATAGACTTGATTCGTCAAATTAACCGAAAAACGGTGAAAGTTCATATGGGACAGATATGCGATTAAGGGCAGATTAGGTTTCAGTAGATTGAGTAGACTGAGGGTGCTCTTGAGTATCTAAAGACTGTATTGTTGCGTATTAAGGGGAACAGATAAATTTACACAGACTTTTAATGGACAGTAATTCAGGAGATGATAACTAGTGATGGGACTTTACTTACTAAGATTTGGATGAAATTTTGCACCCGTTTCAAGTAAAGCTAATCATCTGCTGTACGTAGATGAAAAGAACAATTCTACAATTCTTCTCAAAAACATATTGAAAAAATAGAATACTTATCCCAAAAATTGGAAAACAAACCGAAAAAAAATAGAAAATGACATGTCTGAATATATCGAGAACTGCTTTAATGGAAATAATATTTGTATTCTTGGGATTAATTTAGGAGAGTATCGACTGGAGTCTTAATTTTTTTTGAAACGATCGGCTTTTTAGTCACTAGTTGATATAATGCAGTAACATAATTGTCATTTATAAAATAAGCCATGTAACAACTGTGAAGGCTGCCCCGTTGGTATGACTAAAAACGCTTTGAAAACCTGATTAGCTAGACATAAGTCGAATGTAAACCAACTTGATCATATGTTGAAGAATGAGTCAACTAATACAGATAGCACTCAGAGCGCAAACTGTGTTGGTAGAACACTGTCAAGATCATGAGTACAGATTCTCATTAGATCAGACCATACTGAAAGACAGTAACAAAGTTGCAATCGTAACTTCTTGAAATTTACATGTTTCACAATTATTAAAGAACGGTTTTGCAATGACTGAGCGGAAACATATATTGGAGAAGCCAAATGAATGAAAAACTAACAGAAAAGATGATATATTGGAAAAAGATACTCCCAGAGACAGGACTCGAACCTGCGTTCTTATGCATTCCGTGCATACGCGCTACCATTTCGCCACTCTGAATCTGGTTTTAGTCGCTCTAAAACGCTAGTCAGACACAGTAGCACGTACATCGAACATGAACAGAAATCTGTTTAATCCACCTAAAGACTGTCCCAGAAAGTATGGACGCACTTTGATTTCGCTGTAAATAACTCATTAATGTTAGATATTAAAATTTTATTCGATATACTGATAATATTAGACTACAACAACCGAATATTATTCTCAACATTTGCTACTTAGCCATTGTAGACTAGCTGGCGCACCTTCTTGCGAACGTTCCTCATTAAATTCCGTACAGACTTCCTGGCGACAAGTTTTGACACTTTTTCCAATCTTTTTCGAACTGTTGAATGGTTTCGGCTGCCGAGACATGTTTCCTAAGATGTGCCTTCGTTAATGCCCAAAATTCCTCAATTGGTCGAAGTTGTGGGCAATTTGGTGGATTCATGTCTTTTGGGACGAAAGTGACATTTTTGGTAGTATACCATTCTACCGTTGATTTCGAATAGTGGTAAGAAGCAAGTTCTGGCCAGAAGACAACAGGATCCTTGTGGCTTCGAATCATGGGTAGAAGTCGTTTTTGTAAGCATTCCTTGATGTATATTTCGCTGTTCATTGAAGCAGTGGTGATGAAGGGTTTCGAAATCCTACCGCAGCTACAAATTGCTTGCCAGACCATAGCTTTCTTACCAAATTTTTCGAGTTCAATCGATGTCCCGGACTGTTTTAACACTTGCTCTTCTCGCACCGTAAAATATTGTGGTCCCGGCAAGGATTTGTAATCGAGTTTTAAGTAGGTTTCGTCGTCCATGATGATGTAGTTCAAATTTCCAGCAAGAATCGTATTGTACAGCTTTCGAACCCTCGGCCTGATCGATGCTTCTGGTTTCGGACTACGTTTTGGTTGTTTCTGCTTTTTATAGGTTCGAAGATTCAAACGTTCTTTAGCACTAAGAACATTTGATTTCGAAGTGCCCACTTTTTTGGCCACATCACGAACTAAACCCTCCTTCTTTTGCTCGAACGCCTTCAGTATACGTTTATCTAACTGAGGGTTAGCAGGACCTTTTTTCGACCCGTTTTCGGTTTATCCTCAAAGGTGTTATCCTCACCGAACTTCCTGATTGCATTTCGCACGGCTTTTTCACTTACTCCTTATATTTTTCCTATCTTTTTCAGTGACAGTTCGCGTTCTGTGCACCATTTGTACACAATTTTTCGACGTTGTTCTGCTAAAAGTCCACGCATTTCGAAACAAACTAATGAAAACGAATAAAAAACTGCACAAGTGGTTAGAGAAGATACTCTTCAAAGTGGTTAGAGAAGATACAGATACAACAGGACGCAGCCATAAAATTGACAGATTCTGAACCATTGCGAAATGGCAGCGGTTTTTGGTTGCGTCCATACTTTCTGGAACAGTCATTATTAATCAACTAATCTGTATCCTTCAGCACTTTCGAATGTCGATAAATTCACGTACTAATTGATTGATTGTGTTAGTTTTGCCATCTTTCAATACTAAATCTAAGCTGGGAATTTATAGTGACATTAATTTCAGTAACTTACTTGTCAAACTCGTATCGAAAATTCAAATCGTTTAGTGAATTGAACTTCACAGATTAGATATTTTTCGTAAACATCTTTACAGCACTTCCGGTGAGGCTCTCAACGTTTGTGCAGGTCGGTGAAAATTTGTGTATTTCTTGTTCGAGGAAGAAAGATTTTTCGCGTTCTGGAGTGAATCAGTGTTGCGACGCCGCGAAACTATCATCGGGAGTCACTGTAAAACTTTAAAATCGAAAATAATAAAATAATCGAAAATAGCATAATCGAACATAATATAACCTCAACGGGCGAGATAGATATCTATAAGTCCCAGCCTGTCAAAAAAAAACATCTTACAGTCAGTTCTAATTCTATTGTCATCATGCCAAAGACTTGGATGAGTAACAATGAATGAACAATTTCGCAATAGGCGAGAAAATCAATTATAAGAGCCGTTTAATTATTAAATTGAATGAATAAATTGACCGTCTTAAACAACATGCACAAATCCGTCTTCCTTATATTTGTCATTTGAAAATGTCCATGGTTTATGAGCAAAATAAGTTAGTGTCTGTTTAGTAACGAACTAAACAAGTCGTATCTGAAAATATGCCGCATTTCTGTGTGTTTACACGATACGCTTTGTGCAATGATTCGTTAAATTCTGGTCTTGTACAACGATCTTACTGATACTAAGAATCCTTCCAACTTGCTTGTAAGACCAATGCGAGAAATATCCACAAATCATGAATTAATGTTTACAGGGATCGGGAACCTTTCCACTCGACTAAGTAAAAATTTACAATTTTCAAAACAATCATGTTTTTGAAGAGCCACAAATATTCCTAATCCTATCAAATCACTGTCCATATGGAACTGTCCCTTACGGTATCCTCACATCCAAAAAGCCGCGTGCGGCTCTCGAGTCGTGAATTGCCGATCCCTGCTGTAGGAGAAAAAATCATTGGTCTTCACATGCAAAATCATATTTAAATGTTTGATTGGCTATTTTATTATGAACATTAAGTTTCGCGAATGCTAGTAAAATTTACCATACTGAAGACGTGAACAAAGTTTTTTTTTTAATTGGAGTAAACCTATTTGCCTCTTTTAGTATTGTTAATTTTGGGCTTTTCTCAGGTGTAGAATACTTCTGCGTTAGTTTACAAGGGGAATGAGGGGAATGTTGAATAGTGCCAAAATTCAGTCCATGTGGTTTATGAACTAATAATTCGAATGCTGCAGACCATTTACACTGATTGAAAACCCATCTTTTTAACGAATTTTCATGTTCGTGTGTATTTGCATCTATCTTTTTCTAAAATTGTTTTTCATGGATAGGGATACAAATTAGGAACAAGTTAGAGTTTAAAAAAATATTTTGAATGAACTTGGAACTTTGTTCGATATTATATTCGATTCATTTAAGAAACTTAAACATTAAATAATGAATGGATGTCTCGGAACTTACTTACCTCGAAGATGGCGTTTTGACATGAACATAAATGCAAATATCAAAAAAAAAAAGCGCAAAAGTTGTTCAAAAACATATTCAATGAAAGATTGTAACGAACTTTCAACGCAAAAGTTATAGAAAATCATATTCGAGTTTAGTAAAGTCAATTTCTAATAGCGAAAGCCATCAAGCCTTCCAATGGTTATAAGCAAGTTAGTTTATTAAAAACTTCCAGGTCATTCATTTGAAAATGTATTAAAATTATGCAGATTCGTATGTCTTCAATCTACGACCGTCGGTATATTGACAATTGTTTGATTTTACGCATTCAGAGTAAGAGAAAGTGAGAAAGCCTGCCAGGCCTTGTTCGCCATTTTCTGTCACTTCGTGATGAATTTATTGTCTGATTATATTATAACTACAATGTTCTGGTATAAATAAATAGTTTAAATGGGTATAGAATCATATAGTAAGAATAAGAACAAGATCTTAAAGAAACTCTTAAACAACCTTTAAAGTGCATTCATTTCTGTCAATTTCGATGGAATTGCATTCCGCTGAGTATTAAAACTTTCCAACAAGTACTACATGGCACCAAACAATTATAAATCCCGGGAAATGGGACTTGTCCAACTATAATCCATAGGTGAGAAACGGTGTGCATAAAGGGATACTAAACCGAGAATTAAAGCACATCAGCAAACTCGTTTTGGATGGGCACTTTAACACTTTGTCGCTGTTGCACAAGCTCTTCGCGTCCTCCAAGTCCTCAACCAACAACCAAGGGAAACCGCTGAACGTGCACACTTGCAACGAAATATGAAACAGCTCGCTATTTCAGTACCAACTGCAATGTTCAAACACATGCACACAGTAAAGGGCGTGGCCTGCAGGTTCCATTACAGTGAATTATGACGTTCCCGTGAATTGAGCTTTCAGTAACAAAAAGCAAACGGCTCACACACACACTAACGGAATTGATTATCTTCGAAAAGCATCGTGTTCGAAAAAGCGATCAACTCAGTTTGCGCTTGAGTACACTGCGTTTACTTGTATAGAAACATTTAAACCACGCCCTCTTCACAAAAGCTTTACCAAGGATATCCGTGTGCTGGTATTGGATACGGTATATACATTCTCACACCATTGCACTGAAAATGCTACGAATCACTAAAGTACTGAACATAAGAAATCATGGAACGTGACGTACATTTATCTGTCATTACTTAATTTTCGCCGTTATTGCTTCTTTAGTTTTATACGAGGCGTTTTTATTCCTTTCGCTTCGTTTGTGTATTGTGAGTTGCCACGGAGAGGGATGAGAATGATTCGTAATTAACTTATTCTCCCGAGTAGAGCGTTTGCGCGGGGCTGGTGGCAGATGTGTGTTATTGCTACTGTAGGCGAGGAGCAAGGGTGTGCGAAGAGCACTCAATTTTAATGTCTTTTCGCTGACTGATGTAACACGACATGAGACTGGAATCACCGCAGGGTACTGGGATGAAAATGGTAACAAAATGGTGCATGGTTCGACAATTTCGACAAACAATAAGTTCAATACGAGGTGTTTGGTCATTTTCGAACGCTGAATTACTTTACTTTGGTGTGCTGTTCGGGACAATATTGCTGGCACTGCAGAAAAGGTTCACCAACATTTTGGGAAAGTATTCCTGTGCCATTCTGAATGAGTTCCAAAAAAAAAACAGCCTCGCTCTTCGCCGACAAGCAATTTTTCTATTAGCTTGCAAACTATTAACCTCTTAATATTTTGTACGAATACGTACGTATTAGAATGTTTTTCTCTTCTGAAATGTTCTAGAAACATTCAAAAACTTGCAACCGTTTGGTAACAAACCGATCACGCATGGTTCAGTGCTGTCTGTTGTAGCGAGGTTATGTGCTGTTTGCGAATGAGTGAAATTAGCAATTCATGTGATTGGTTTTAGAGATAAATAGAATAAATATCATGAAAATTGATTCTCTTTGTCTACCATTCTAATAAAATTCGTTTTTGTAAACAGAATTTCAATTCCAAATTCGAGATTTTTAAATACGCAGGACTGTTTGTAACCATACAATTTACTACAACCATTTTCATCATTCCATATTTCCATTACGACCTAAGTGTAAATGACAGATTCCGTTTGCTTACCTTCTCTTCCAATTATTACGGAACAATCTTGTATTTTTCAAACATTTCTTCAGTGCAAATTGATAAGATGATAGTTTTAGTTATTATTCACTGCAATCAGTTAGAGAGAAGAATTGCTAAGACTACCTTAATAAACGAAAGAGGAAGCAAACAAAGACAAAGGGAATATGTCATTTGCACTTAGGTCGTAATGAAAAATCTATACAGATTTGTAATATTTCACCTTCTCAATCGGGAAATTTTTAAGGAGCAATTTCGAATGCATAACATAGTGCCGCATAAAACAGTAGTTGGTTGAATAAGCAAATCAAATTAATGTTATTAGGATAGAAAAATGCGTAAATCGGATAAGTGATATTCATTTTATAAAACCCGTTTAATTACCTAAACCAGACTGAGGGCAAAATTGTTGTAACCCTAGAGCGATGTTGGGGGTGGATTTGTACTTCAGCAAAAGAAATAAGATTTTTTATACTGAACTGATCAAACTCAAATATTATTGTTGAATGTTATTTACAAAAGGTTTTAGAATGAATTTTAACCTTAGACTTTATTAGTAAATACATTAAAATTTAGTAATTATGGAGAGATTTCCATTTAGACACGGAACCACCCGCGATCCCATTTCAACCAGAATATTAGTTGATTTTCTGAATTCGATTGGTTAAAATTTGGTACAACTAATCGATTGTTGTTTTAACTAAACTGTCACTTTTGTTTTTCGATTAGCAGAAACTACGGTTGAAACAACTAATTTAAATGCTTGAAAAAAAGCTGTCAATTAGTGAGGACACATACCTTTCAATTTCAACAAATATTTTAGTTGAAATAACTGATGTTGTTATTGAAACAAAATTCGGTTAGTTGACAAATAAATCGGTTTTATTTGTTTTAGTTAAAGTTATGCACTGATAATTATAGTCAATTTATAAGAGCTTGGGTGCATCAACCGCTGGGAATTGAAATTTTGCGACGGCAATTCAAACGCTCCATTCAAACGCAGCGCGTTCTGTGTGTTTGAAATCCTTCGCTCCTGTTACTTTTATAAATTAAATTCATGTCAAAAAGCGTTTTATTGCTAATGCATGAACATCATCATCGGTATCAAACAGCTGGAAGTAAAACAGTCTGCTGGAAGTAAATAATGATCGAATTTGAAGCATAAAATTTTGCGCATACCTGAAAGATTACGAGATGATTATTCATAAACATTTTCTAATTTGTCACCAAATCTTTTTCATCTTAAACAAGGTTAACTTTATCACAACACCGCTGTTAGATAAACACTTGTTATCATAAAATTCTCAAATCGAATGAACACAATTTCACCAAACGCTTTAACCATCGATATTGACATTTTGAAGCGACGCAAACAGAGTTCAACTAAAAAGTTGTTGATTTTGCATTGCGATTATTGTTTTGCTTTCAACTGTCTCCGACATTTGACAGCATTCAAAACAACATATTTTTCAACTAGTTGAATATATGCAAATCAAAAACCATATTGGTTGAATCAAAAAGAAATTAGTTAAATCAACTATCGCAAAAATCAAAAACTGCGATATCGCAATTTTATGATCGAAGGGTTCTCCGTGGGTATAAATAGTACCCCACGAAAGCGTTTACATATAGAAAAAGTCACGAGAGCATTGGAGGGTTAAAATATATTCAGTGTAATAACCGATAATCTAAACGATCGACTAAAGTTGGATACAAATTTCAATGCAATTCCAGAAATAAGCAACAAATCTCCAGACTTCACAAATACATATGATTTCAATATAATCAAAATAACTCGAATTCTTTTAAAATTACATTGGAAAACTTATCCCTTCGAGAGTTGAAAACTCACAGAATAAAATTAAGCTTGAACGGTATCGTTATTTTGTTTTTCAATATACCAAAACAGTATTATGCAATCTTAATAATTTTCAATTAACAACAGAAAAAAATGTTAATATCCTACTTGCTCCGATTTGAAAGGTCATCAGAATAGCATATCTTCTGTTTTGTCCGGATGGAGATACCATTTTTAATATTGACTGATTTATTTTCAAAAAACGGTAAAATTTTACCAAAATTCGATTTCTAGCGGGCTTCATATCCAACTACCTGAGAATGAATACTAATAAGAGTAAGGGTTCGACAAGTTCTGCTTTTGATTTGTATAGTAATATCCAGTGGCGTCACGTCCATATGTGCACCTCGTGCGTTGCACAACGGTCAAATTGAATAAATTCACTCCATCCCCATCCGCATTTTATTATTTCTTAGATTCTTTATTTATTCGATGAAATCAGGTCGGATGGTGACACTTTCGGTGGCTTATGCTTATGGCAGTTGAAATCAAATTGCTGTCTCCAGAGATGCAAGATTCACAGATTAGTCTAAGTTTTTTTTTTAATTAAAAGCACAAATATTTAAAATGACACAGATTCTCAAATATTTCTGAAATAAATCACATACTGACAATGAGCCCCTAAAAGTTTTCAAATTGCTAGGGAAAACAAAGTTTCCTACAGAGCATTTGAAAGTGACAGGTCTTTTTTTTGATCTGGCATCCTTGGCTGTCTCAGTTGCAACGTCGAAGCGGTTTTATTGGTGACATCAATGACAGATTTGCTCGATGTGCAGTTCGCGGATTTCTTCTAATGTATGAGTGGAATAAAAAAAAATCTCGTCCATTTCATTTAATTGAAAAACACAAGCGAATATCAATTCCTCTATCTTTAGTTTTCAGTTACTACGGATTCCCGTAGATATTCCGATAGAATTTGAAAATAATAAAAATTTCTTATTAATTTCCTAAAAAGTACTAATCGAATTAATTTCAAGTGTTAGTTTTAATATTCTCCAAAAATTTTATTTTTGTCAATTCATTTTCTAACACTTCCAAAAAACATTCCGCTTTTTTTCTGTGTACATTTTCTAGAGTCTAAGCTTGTGAAAGTAGGTTCAGCCATCTCGAAGGAAATCCTAGGATCTCATAGTGTTTTTATTTTATTTTATCGTGAGTTGGATTACCAGGGTGACATATGACACTTATTTCCACTAGATTAGAACCTTCTTCTATTTTCAAAAACATCACTAGAAGATTCTGTCAAGATTTTTTCTTTCAAACTTGTATAAAATCAAAAACTTTCTTTGGATATAAACTACCATAACATTTTCAATTTGTAAATAGATATGTCAAGTTAAATCTAAGTCCTCTCATAAGTCCTTTCATTTGAATCTTAGTTTGTAAAATTCGGTCACGCCATCTCTGAGAAAAGTGTGTTACAATTGCTCTTTCTTCAAATCATTGTAATTCGGATTCTGTCAATCGCCTAGTAGCGGTACGAAACTCTTCCTTTTAAGAGTTGAACTTAAAAGAAATATAATTAAGCCTGAACCGCATCTTAATTTTTTTTCTATATACCAAGACTGTATTGTGTAATTTCAGAAATTAACAACAGAAAAAAATGCCAACGTATTTTCTGTTTGGTCGGATGGAGATACCGTCTTGACTGTTGACTTTTTACTAAAATTTGATTCTTTTTAACTTCATCTCCAACTACTTCGAGGATGTATACTTCAAAGAGAAAGGGCTCTATAAGTCAATTCATATTAGGGAACGGGTATAGCGTGATGGGTAAGTCGATGCCTTTCACACAGCCCACCTGGATTCGATCCTCAACCCCGCCCCTAGGGTTCAGAAAGCTTTTCTGGCCCGAAGAGGTGAATGACCTTAAGATTAAAACCTCTATGATTGAAACAAAATAATAAAAGTCAATTCACTGCTTTTGATTTACAGTACTGGGTTGCACAAAGAAACCTGAAAACTTCTCCGGTTACACTGGAACCAAATAAGGAGGGAGAATTTTCAAATTTTCGTCACATATCCGATTGAAATCTTCCCTGTAAATCCGACACACGGTACTCGGAAATGGCTGAACCGACTTTCACAAATTTGGACTCTAAAAGAAGATACACTGAAAAAATTGGAATGTTATTTTGAAGTTTTAGAAAATAAATTGAAAAATACGCTATAAAACATGGAACTGTTATTAAAATTGTTATTCAAACTAATACTTCGATTAATACCTTTTGAGAAGTGAAGTAGATACTAGCATAATTTCAAGTTCTTGATGAGAATGGTCAAGGAATATTTGTCATTTCATCCCTGTAAGATCGTCACCAACCAGTGTTGAAACCGGCGGATTTTGGAGCTTATTTATTATTCGCGAACAAGATGCTCGAAATGCAAGGCAGTGGCGAGATTACTCCAAGCGACATAATGACGAGCAACGAAGCCCATTTTCACCTGGATACCGCGAAAAATAGGAAAATTTTCGTTATTATTATGTCGAGATAAATCCGTTAAAATCTTTTTTTAACTCACGAATAATTGTACCGTACGACTGATTCTTCAAAAACGAGATTCTGAACAAAAAACGTGATGATAACAAAATGTGTCAGGTTCCTTTGCGCCACCCTGTACTATGATATCCCAGCATTTAAACGACTATTTATTATCAAGAACTTAAAATTATGCAAATATCTTCTTCACTTTCCAAAAGGTACTAATTGAAATAACTTCCAGTATTAGTTTGAATAACAGTTTTAATAGTTTCATTTTTTGGAGCGTATTTTTTAATTCATTTTTTAACATTTCAAAACATTTCATATTTCAAATTACAATTCATATTCCGCTATTTTTTCGGGGAAATTCTTTTAGAGTCTAAATTTGTGATAGTCGGATCAGCCATCTCCGAGATAGTTCTACGATCTCATAGTGTTTTTTATGTTATTTTGCCGTGTGTCGGATTTACAGGGAAGATTTCGGATATGTGACGAAGATTTCAATTTAATTTTTTTCATCTACTTCCAATAGATGAAAAACATTGTTTTTGAAACCCTTATCAGCGTATAAATTTTAAATCGGTGATTCTTTCCAAAGGTATATTTTTATAAGCATTTTTTTTATTGTGAATTTGCTTCGATTTCTTGTTAGATTGCACCACTAGATGGATTAAAATAAGTTTTTCTGCGCTGACCACACACATGAACCCTTCACTCTAATACTGAACTAGAATATAATTGAATTCTGAATATAATTGAGTGTTTTCAATAGAAATATTCACATATAATTCAAAATAATTGATTTGTTTACTTAATGTTGACAGTGGTTTAGTTATTCATTTACTCTGTAATCTGTATTATCGTATAATTTATTAAATCATTCAAATCTAAATGGGAATCCTAATGAGAAACTTCCAGGATGAAATATTGGGAACAAATATAACTAATTATTTATATAACTTTTATGCATTGTCATTTTACATACGATAACATTTATCAATTTCTGGAACCGGAACATGGTTTGACTTGAATCAAAGTATAAAAAGTGGTATCCGAATAGTGTCAGAAAAGTGTCGTATGTTACAATTTAAAATTGATAGAACAGCTGGAAGGTTCCAATCTGCTTGTTTACAATTGCCTAGTTATTCGTTCTTCACCATCAGTGGGGAGTATTGATACCAAACAGTGAGCATATGATATTAGAAAGAAACACGAAGTAATTTACAAATGCGCAATGCTGTTGGCACACTAATTTTGAACAAAACTGATGAATACACTTCATTTTTTGCTACAAGTGAAATACTTCACAAGCAAACAAACTCGAACATTTAAAAACTCACTCACACACAAATACAAATGCAAGCGGTGCCAGAATTTTAGATATGTTTATCTCGTTGCCAAATCTACGATTTTTATATAAATATATTTTATTTTAATGAAATCGCTTGGAAATTGATTTTCTGGCAAGCGGCTTTGGACTTAAAACTGAATTTTTCACCACAAAAAAATAGACATTGACGCAGTATAAGCAGATTTGCCTACTAAAAGTTACACTACCATTCGTTATGGTTCACAAAGGTCCAGTACAGTTCATATCAGATTTGACAAACAGATACAAAATTATATACATATTTGAGATGGTTAGATTTATTGAGAGGATAAGTTTACTTGACCACTCTTGTGTACGGCGTTTGATGGAGTGATTTTAAAACTATGGTAAATTTTTCCATATAAGCAGGGGAGTGTTCCATTTGAGTTAAATTGCTTTGATTCTCGAGTTTCAAAGTGAGTCCACGTGTACATTCGAGTGCCGTCGGAATAAAATTGCAATTAATTCCTATTCGATTGTAATAAAAAACCTTCATTTGAGCAGAATGAGATCTATTTCGCAAACAGAGCTGCTTCGACTCCTTCGTTTCGTCTTCGACTCATATTCGTTTACAGTTTATATTTAACAGTTAACTCAGCTAAGTAGTTCAACATAAACTGGTGAACAAACGTGCACTACAACTCTGCTTTTGGGCCACGTCTTTTGTATGACAAACAATTTTATTGCACGTTTGCTGTCAAATACATCCAAATAGATACTGTTTTAGGCTAAGCAATTAAGGTACAACTCATTCGAAACAGTCAGTCAGTTTAAACGCTTATATATTTAATATGATATGGACTAGTTCCAAAATATTTCGTCGACGGCTGGAAACCTTTACTATGAGTCAATAAAAGATTGCATTCAAACCAATTGCAATTATCGTCTGAAAATCGAAATTACCGTCAACCAAATAAAGCATAATTGAAATTAATTTGCTTCGGTAAATAACAGAGCAATAACACCCGGTCGGGGTCCGTCCGACATTCGTGTAGCGACATTTCGCAACAAGCACGGATCCCCAAGTCGAATGCTCCGTTATCGTTAAATAGATTTGAGCGGTGGGAGGCACCAAACAATTTCATGTATTAATTAATTTAGTTTGTTTACACAACGACATGAGATAATTTTGTCTGCGTCTACGTCGGTAGGTGAAGCTTTGGTTGGCATTGACAAATTTATTTTGCCTTGACAGTGGCGTGATAAATAATAGATTATTAGAAAATTACGTGTCGTTCAACAGAAATAGTTCACAAATAAATTGTGTTGTTTTATGTATCTCTTACAAACACCAAAACACATTGCTGGGAAGGAAAACATCCCAGTCTGCCTTCGTACTGATAAAAGTTGTAATCAGAATTGCTTTTCTACATTTCTATTCTGCCATATTCACAACGATATACTTTCGTCGGACTCAACAAGATGTTAAATTATTCAGAATAAGAAAAATGAACATAAATTACGCCCTAATTATTCGGGACGTAGCGCCGGGGTCGTCCACTAACAGAGAACAACTGCTTCCCATGCTACTAAACTACATTCGCTCGGCAAGGTCTGCCCAAAGAAACACGGAGTTCGTTCGTCCGTTCACATTTTACTACGAGTTGCTGTTATTGTTCCAAACGGGTCCATATGGTTTCCTTCGTACCACCGAAAGTAAGTGTACCGAGCGGCGGGTATTTAGATTACTATCGGAAAATCATCCGGAGTGTATAATTTTCTCCTCGGTGAACGGGAAGTGAGCGTGGAAAAATTTGTCATAATTTAAGACCTTGTGTTCGGCTTCGGTAGGGAGAATGTGCTTGGTTTAATGCACCCGCCAAGCTTGCATTATTGGGAAGCGGAATAGACTTTGGAGTGGCAGTTAGATTTATCTAATCTGGCTAACAGCGAGAATGGTTGTAAAAATTAAGTGAGTCTAATTAGGAGTGGGTGCCCTATTTGGTATGGTTGTACAGAATGTAATGGAGGTGATTCGAGTAAACACCCTAAACAATGGATTTAAGAGAAAAAAAGTACTATGAGCATTACAAAGTTGAAAGACGAACATCTGCTATCGTGTAAGATTTTGACAAATAAACTTGAACATTCTTATATCAAATTTTGAAAACAATATAAGAAGTTACCCACGTGCACTGCGTAGGTTGTTACTTATGTATTTAGCCTTTGCAACACAGAATGATGCCCGGTGGATTTGGCGTTTCCATAAAAAGTTTGACATTTTTAACTAT
This sequence comes from Malaya genurostris, assembly GCF_030247185.1. NCBI lineage: Eukaryota > Metazoa > Arthropoda > Insecta > Diptera > Culicidae > Malaya > Malaya genurostris. The sequence continues at coordinate 59,358,746 of NC_080570.1, read as the reverse complement.
CACCATCTTAAAAACATTCTGTCATTCGAGCGCTATTTGTTTTGTTTACAGTGAGTGAAAAATTTTACCTCCTGAAAGAAATGGAATTGAAACGTGCACATTTTCGTGCAATTGTTTATTACGATTTTCGTCGTGGATTATCAAGACAAAAATTCTTCAATCAACTTAGTTAGACTTTTGGCATAACGAATTCAATCGTGGTCTTAATTCGCTTGATGATGAATTCAAAGAAGATCGTCCAAAACCAGTTGTTTTGCCAGAAAACATCGATCCTGTGGAAAATCTGACAATTGAAGATCACCATGTGACGTAGCATGAAATAAAGACACACTCCAAAAAAATTTGAATTTTACAGGTGACCTAATCCCTCATACGATGTAATTCATAAAGACCTTTGTCAAATGACGGAAGATTTTATTTGTAATGACATAATGTTAGATGAGCTTGAATTTTTCTGGTTTCGACTGTAACTTGCGTTCTGCTAACAGGTGCGACTGTATGAATTTAAATGCACCTTTTACCAGCCAAGCAGGTGCATGCTTCTGTGGCTCAGTCGATTAACAGACGTACTTGCGATCCAATTATTCTCGGTTCATGTCGCGGCTATCAGTATTCTTTTTTTTTTATTTCAACGAATTTCATGTCATGAAGTCTTAAACACAGTATTACATATTTTTCGACGTAAATTTGCGTGAACTGCGACGCTCCATTTATGTGCATTTAACAAGATGTAAAATCACAGGGTTTTTTTAAGTGTGCAGCCCTGGGCATCACTGTGAAAAGCTTATAGGGCATTTTTCATGAAATTTAGTCGTGAAAAAATTTTTCTCACGTTGGATCCCACATTATTTTACAATCGCTCTAAAAAAAATCGTTTCGGTTGATGCAAAAAAATTCAATAGTGGTATTTAAATTTTGATGCATAACATCTACTCACGAGCCTCGCGGTAAAATTTCATTTTCTATCGAATAATATAAGATGAAAATGAAATTTATGGCCACTGACAGTCAGCATACTAATTCATTTGACTTTTGCTGCCATTTTCAAGTGAAGCTCTCAGAATTCATCGTCAGTTGAATAATACTAGCTAGTCATTTGAAGTTTTGCTTCCTCAGTTTCAAGTGCCAAGTAGTATAGCTGCTTCAGTGTCTTCGCTCTTGGTAGTAATCAGATTCGAACGAATAGAATTATAAATGGAGTAAAGTATTAAAAATGAAAACTGAAGGAGGAAACAATTAATTTATGTGTATTCCGTGATTGACATTTCAGCTATCTGGTTTGTCTTTCATCTATTATCGTGCACCAATTCGAATGTTTACCTCATTTGAAGGTCACTCTCACAGTATTGGAAGAAATATTTTGTTACTTCAAGAAATCAATTGACGGTGGTTAAACTGAGTCTCGTTTGGAAGAGAAACGAGTGATGAACTGAATGCTGCCCGTTCGGGCCATCAGCAAACATTGTGTGTGTCAGAGTGTGAAGTTTACTGCAGTTGAGAGATAGTCAATGTTTTCCACATTCAGTTTCAATTGAATTGAATGAAGTTTTACTGCACTGCTCAGGAGACGAAACAAGGATTTACTCAAATGAGTCCGAAACTTAACATCAGTCGACTGTATGAGTTTTCCAAGGAGAGCCAAATCTAACAAAAGTTTTCCGCTTTCGAAGCACTTCAAAGAAAATGGTGACATGTTTTCTCGGTATACACGGACATATCGCTACCGTTGCTTTAGAGGATCGTAAGACCGTCAATTCTGATTGATATACCACCATTAAGTGGCTAGAAGTTTTTCGTGAAATAAGGAAAACAAACGCAAGACGCAAAATCATTCTTCATCACAATAATGCAAGCTCTCACACATCGGCTCAAACAACCGAACCGACACAAAACGTCGAATTGATGGGCCACCCGCCGTATATTCCTGACTTGGCACCTAATGACTTCTGTTTGTTCCCTTCCGTGAAGAATAAACTGCGGAGAGAGCGATTCAATACTTCTGAAGAAGCTGTTGAAGCATTCAAAAACCATGTCTGAAACCATGGAAAAATTGTTATTAAAAATGTGTTCAAGCGCATGCAAATGTGTATTGATCATCTAGTGCAGTGATTCTCAAAGTGAGCACTAGATCATTTTTAGTGGGCAGCAAGCTCAAAATTTTCAATAGGCGCTGAGTCTCTAATAGTGGGCTTTGCACTTAAGAATTATCCGAGAGTAGTTCGGAGCCAATATATCCATGAAAAGTTTATAAAAACATGTGAGAAACTTTCCAATAAATCATTGCCAAATACAATCGAGGACCAAGCCAATCTATTAGTTGAAATTATGATGTGAATTGTAAATCAGTAGAAAAAAAACTTAAAGAATGAACACTTGTATTGCTTTGTAAAAGGAGATTTCGGTCTCGATTCAAATATCGCTCCGGTTTGCAAATTCCGGCTTTCATTTCCCTTCCGATCTGGACTTACGATCTCCGAATGCTTTTATTACATTATTTACAGTCAGTTTGTTATGATTCATCAATTTCGACTACTTTGCGAACGAGTAGTATGGATTTTCGCTATGCACAAGCAAAACTTGGACGGGTAGCTTGAATGCCATTACCACAACCGAGAAGCGAATATCAAAATCAAAAATGTAGGGATGATGTTTGTTGAAATCGACTTCGACATAGCGTACTGTTTTGTAGTATAATTTCAATAAAATCAGCCTGTAATTGCAACGGAATCAATCTATTAAAACATTTTTTTTATTTTCGCATGCAAACTATTAAAGCTTAAACACAATACGCCAGAAGTTTACATATTCTACATATCTCGCCCAACGACAAACTGAAGACTGCGTTCATTTAAAATTCCATCCGAATTTCGAGATTTGACGATATTTAAAATTGGATTCAGTAGTTCATTCCCAGGTAACCCAGGTAAGCACATACTAGTGTCACATTATGACAGCGAATAAACGGTAACTGGCATTAAAATCGTTGTAAAGTCTGAATTAGGGTCGGCTTTGGCAAAATATACGACTATGGATAGATAATGCTTGTTTATTGCTAGTGTGTTTTCTGAAACCTGAACTCTAATTGATTTGTAACAGATGAGCTTTAGGATTACAAATAAAAAGCTATAAGAAGATTCGGTGTTTGAAAAACGCTAGTTCAATTATTATTAGTGTTTACTGATTTCCTGGGTTCTCAAGATACATTCTGGATTATGAATCTTTTTTTGCAAAAAAATTTATTGTGATGTTTTCTTTATATCCTGTCGAATGAAGATACCATGTAGTTTTGGTTACCAAATGGAGAAATCTCTAACAATCATAGAAGCAAACACTAACAAAATTTATAAACACAATCGAACACATTCTTCGCATTAAAACTTTTGTCCCAATTGTTTGGTAGACTGTGAGTCGTAAATAAACTGTTTGATCTCAAATATTTTTGTGTTTTCTCTCACCCAAGAAGCAAATCCAAAGCCATAAATGTTACTTCTGGGCGAGAGTTGAAGACAGTTAATAATTTCAATAAATGCGCGTCGTAAACAATAAGATTTCTCACCAAGTTTTGTAAGGGATCGAGCCACATTAAAATTTATACAATGCTATAGTTATCCAATGTTTGCACCAAGTTAATTGAAAATTAGATAATTTGCAAATCTAAATACTAAACCTTTCACGACCATGAAATGTCCAGGATGAAATATGTCAGTACAACACAATATTTCAACTATTGTGGGTGTAAAGTAAGAGAATATCACCAGAAAAGCAGAACCAGCAGGGTGCATAAGTTTCCTATAATTTTATGGGAAATATTTTTCCCTATGATCCTCAGAAATAAATAAACGAAGAGTTGGGTTTATTATATCGTAATTTCATTTATTGATTTAATTGCTTTAATTATCAGAATAGTAAAATAAATTGTTAGTTATGGTATTCTACGAAACGATTTCGTGTACTTGTTTAGCACAAGTGGACGTTGCACATAACAAATTTAATATGTGTTCTTTTCTCTATGCGTGCACAAACTTTTTCAGTGCAATGCAGATTGTCAGTTCTTTTTTTTATTCGTTCAGAAACACATTTGTCGCCTTGAAAATAAGTTTTTTTAACATTCAGTAAAAAAACACATCGATTTAATAATAATTGAAGAATCGATAACGATTTTTATAGAAGGGAATTTCCACATGAGCGTTAAGGGGTTAAATATATGTGGAATAAGTTGCGAACTAATTGCTTGCATGAAACTTGAACAATTTTTTCCTGTCTCAGTCCTATATACAAACTTTTGAAAAAAACAGAAGAGCAATTCCAGAAATGCTTAGCAGATCATCAAACTCGACCTTCTCCGATTTGGATGGAACTTTGCACATGGCTTCAGTATGGCACACCATAAGTTTTGAACTGATGGAGAGGTCAATCCGACTCACGACTGATTTTTAAAAAGGGCGTATGTATTTTTGCATTTCACAAAAATTGACTTTTTCAAATCGTTGTAACTAGGAAACCGTTAAGTGTACAAAAATGGCGTCCAGGAAGAAGTTGTAGGGAATCAATGGGGCACTCTAAAAAAATATACATTGAAAAAAAAATTGATTTTTTTTCTCAATAATTTCTAAATGAACCAAAAAAATTAAATTAAAAAAATCAGGATTTCGATTTTTTTTGTTGATAGTTTTTTTTTAAAGCTCTCATTAAAACCTACAGATTGATTGCTATCCCATCCGTGCCTTTTGAAAAATGAAGAAGTTACAGGTAAAACAATTTACAGATATATTCAAAATTTCAAGTTCTCTATGAAATATTATCATTTAAACAGTAGAATATCATTCTAAAGGTTAAAGGCAATAAGTTTGTTCATGATATCCTTTCTTCTAAAAGTATCAAAAATACATACGCCCTTTTTAAAAATCAGTCGTGAGTCGGATTGACCTCTCAATCGGTTCAAAACTTATGGTTTGCCATACTGAAGCCATGTGCAAAGTTTCATCCAAATCGGAGAAGGTCGATTCTGGTTTTGTCACTTTTTCATCTACTCATTCCTGGAATTGCTTATATGTGTAAAATACACAGTTTTGTCAACATATGCCACAACATTCTCATTGTAGAAGTTATCTTTGGGAATAAAATAAAAATAACTTTTCGTAAAATTAAAGTTACGAAATATGAAAACTGAGACACTAGTTATTAATTCACAACCTTCTCCCATTCGGGGAAATATTTCTGCCAACTGAATTACTGTGGATGTGATAAAAAACTACTCAGAAGACGGTAGAACAGAACTAGGTATATGATCTGACTGCTTACGGCTGGTATGGTTCAAATCTTAATCTAATAGCGACAAATCCGACAGAATCGATGTGGGATATTGTTAAATCTCTATTACCGTCTATTTTGCTTATTCAATGTATTTTCGATATACTATGTTAATCATGTTAGATTGGGAAGAATACTAGATTTTTCACCATTTTCATCTGCATCACATTTCTGAGTATAAATTGACTGCAAAAATGCTAAGCCGATTGATGCTAAAAATTGATGCTGAAAATATTGGTTAACACTATAAAAGATATCATTTCATTTTCTTAAGGATAGAGGGACTGATTTTCACAAACTTTAATAAAAACGAAAGATCTTTTGGTCCCATTGGTTACTACAGAATTTTATCCGGTTCGAAGTGTTTGAAATTTCATACCGTTCATTTAGTAGGATGACTCTAATTGTACCTCAAACCTATGCTAAGTATCCGTTCGATTTTGAATATTGAATCTGTTTTTGTTTTTGATAACAGGAAATTTACGAGTTTAATTAAGATTACTTCGAGATGTTCAAGTGGTTCAAGATTCATAGATTTAACTGAATTCACTAAGAGATACCACAAACAACTGATTTTGTAATGTTTGCCAAAATGAAAACAGTTCTATAAATTATTTTGCTCCCAAATAATGACGGGATTATGACGCGTTCAATGACGAATGATTTACTCACAAACAATTTCAAAAAGTTTATCTTTATTACAAACGATAAATCAGTCTGTTTAAAGCACATATCCGTTCATGAATAATTTTTTACATACTATTGTTTGATTAACAGAACCCAAGTAACAAGGCTTGCCAATTGAGTTTTGTGTAAATCATTTAGATCGAACGTGCTAATTATTCTCAAGCACAAAGTAGTAAATGATGTATGCAACCGTTTCTGAGCTAATAAATGAGTAAATCGTCGGCTTCAATCGTAAGTCACGCGCAGTATACTTCCACAGTTCATTAAAAATCAACCGACAATCAATCACGAGTTCAAACATCCGAATAAAAGGGGCCACAGGGGACACACGGCAGAGAACCGATTATCAGCCACTTATGAATTTTCATTTAATTGCTATTATCTGCTGGGACGTTACCGAGCAATAATAATTTCCAGTTCCAGACAACCAACGTTGTTCCAAGGTTGAAGGGTGATAGTACTCGGAAAATTGGAATTGTAACAAAAGAACCCTCGCTTAAAAATTTTTCCCCTGTGCGGGAAATTGCTACATCTTTCAACGCGCATAGCAGCAAATAGCAGGGGTTGGATGTGGAAAACATCAACTGAAAGTGAGCGCGGGTACGATTCCATAGTGGCATCTGATCCCGAACGACGGTGAGGGGGAAATAAGCGATTAAATAATAAATAACATCCAATAAAGTCCTGGCAGAGGTTTCACCGGAGACGACGATGATGACGACGGCAGCAGTTAATCGACTAGTCATTACCGAGAACAATCCAAGAGATTCCGCTCCGTATAGTAGGATTGTACTTTGGCTTTTGAAATTAGCGTCACTATTCATCTCTAAACGAAGGGTAATGAGAGTGGTTGTTGCAGTTTCAGTTGCAGCCAGTATCAAGCAAATGGGCGATTGGTGAACTTGTTTACTCGGTGGAGTGGGGTGAATCCGTATGAAATTAAGCACATGAAATCAGTAGCCATATTGGTGACATTGGAAGCGTTCCTGTTGTCGGAGTTTCGGTCAATGACATAATGAACTGAAGAGAATGATGTTTTGTGCATTTTTTATTTCGATTTGAGAAATATTATTCGTGTACTTTTCCGATGTACACTCAGGATTCCTACCTACAAATTCGAGGTTCGGTAACTATCATCGGTTCCTCGAAAAACCCTCGTATCACAAAACTTCACTAAGGAGTGTATTGAAAAGTAGTTAGCAGCATTGATTATAACATATTTTGACATCAGTTTTCGATATATTGTAGAAAAATTATACTTTTATGCATTTCACTGATTATATTGAAGAAAATCCTAGTTTCTGTGAAACGCTCGCACTTTGGACTTGACCTACTTCATTAAATTCTGCACAGTTACTTTTGTGACGTTACTGGTGGCAGCTGTCCATTTTTTTTAACTTCTGCATGTTTTGGGACACTGTACCTTCCTTCCGAAAGTGCCGCTTGACAATTGCCCAATACCTTTCAATTGGCCGAAGATCCGGGTAGTTCGGTGGGTTGATGTCCTTTTTCACGAATTGTACATTATTTTTTGACAACCACTGTAGAACGGAGTTGGCGTAGTGGGCTGAAGTCAAATCCGGCCAGAAGAGAGGAGGAGCCTTATGCTTTCTGTACAGTGGTAGCATTCTCTTCTTTAAACATTCTTCCTCGTACACCTTGGCGTTAATTGTGCCCTTCGTGAAGAAAATTGACGACCGCAAACCACAGGTACAAATTGCTTGCCAGACCAACACCTTCTGCCCAAACTTTTCCATCGCCACCGTGGTGTTAGCGTCGTCCAGGTCCTGGTACACCGATTTTGTATAATATTGCGGTCCGGATAGCGCTCGAGAGTCTTCCTTGGCGTAGGTTTCGTCGTCGACCAGGATGTATCCGTCTTTATTCTGTAGAATCAGGTTATACAGTTTTCGCGCTCTTGTTTTGGCCTGAACTTGCTGTACCAGGGACTTTTTCGGCACCTTCTGTTTCTTGTACGTTTTCAGGGAGTTCCGAACATTGATCCGTTGAATCATCCCGATTCTGGTGTTGAACTGCTTGGCCAAATCCCGCGTCGATACCGATGGGTTTTTCCTGACGTACTCAACCACTTTTAAGTCCCGGCCGGGCTGGCTGGGACCCGTTTTCCTACCTGATGGGGGCAAGTCCTTCATGGAAAGGGTCTTACTGAACTTCTCGATAATATTTTTGACACTGGTGTGGTGCACTTTCACCCGTTTTGCAATTTCGTTGTACGTGCCATTACTTTCTGAGCACCAAGGGTGCAGAATTTTCTTTCGCGTTTCCGGATCAATTCGACTCATCATTGAAACGATAAACCGTACCGACTAACTGCTAACTATATATCGATACACTCCTTATTTACTTACTCACTAAAATTTTGTTTTTCCTAATCTTGGCGAAAAAAACACCGCAATTTGCACTGCCCTGTGTTCGGAAATCGTTTCTGTAAATTGTATAATTACTGAAAATTTTGACAATTGAAATTTCGCAACTGCAAATTATTGCCAAAATGATCAGCAAACATCTTACTGTTCGATCGAAAAAAGCACTGTGAATACTTCCAGGTCGGGGCTCGAATATATGACAATAGGCTTGTAAGACCAGCGCCGTATGCATTGATCCGCCAACCCGGGACGACCGAAAAAAGTGATCAGAAATAAACCTGGCAGTTCTTGAGTCACCAGGATAACAAAAGCTACTGTTGAGGAGGGTGGGTTATAACCTTCATTTTAACTTAAAATATAGAAGAGAAAGACAAACGCAAAATATAAAAATACAATACAAAATCGATTTTCGGCAAATCTAATTTTCTAATTCTCGGCAAACGCATTGGCTGATTTCGGAATGATTGTTATATGCTGATAAGTTTAGAAAATTATTTTCCAAAAGTTTCACAAAACAATCCCCAGAATATTATTTTAACGAATCCCAAAACCGGAAGTTTGATATGTATAAAATTTCAGTACACCCTTTAAGACTTTAAAACCTTTTATTTAAATTTGAATTTGAAAAAATTGATTTCGCTTAAGGTGAGCAGAGATGGCATTTCACCAGAGTGATACACGCTGGAGTCAGATTCTTGTCCACACCGAGGATGGAAAAAACGAAGTGCAGCTGGCGCGAGTGAAACACATTCTCTTCGCATGAATCGCTCACACGCGCTCTCGTCTAAATACACCCAAGTGACCATTGGCGCGTGATGGCGAGCGAACACTTCTGTGAACTTCAATTAATAGAGAGTAGATCTGGCCTTGCTATGAAAAATTTGCAAGGAAAACCGAAAATTTTCCGATGAATTGTTTTATTATGCTGATTTTGCGTGTCCACGCTTCTTCTACGCAAACCATCGGCGTGTACACCTCTGTGAAAGTATCTGCATCCACCTCAGAGAATTTATTAGCTAATGCTCTAGCACTTTGGTGCGATTCAGTGGAAGAGGTAAAAGGAAATAACACAGTGGTGTATAAATGTGAAAGAGAACAGCTCTCGTTGAAGTTGTCAGTGCGAGGGGAGAATTTTGCTTGCTCTTCGTCACACAGAGGAGATAGACATCTCTGAAGGTGAGAAATCGATATGAGATCCATTTTGAATGTGTTCACCTCTACTTCCGATGCTTTTGGATCCGGAAACTGAGTACCGGTAGAACTTAAATATTTTTATGTTGCCACCAACTAAAAAGCTAGCTATTTTACCGATCAGTTTTAAGGCATTTGTTTTTCGTCGTGAACACGACTTACTTTACTATGACGCGCTTTTCCAAAATTTACCCTCTGAGAGAATGTTTTTGATCGTGAGATCTCTTGTTGTATCTAACGTATCAGCTATCAACATAATTTCTGCCAATGGAAATAAAGCAAAGTCTTGGCATTACATTCCTTTAGTGGAATTTGGCCTTTCTGTTTCAACAGACTTCGCAGCCGATTCTTAGCGTACAGAATCATGCATGGCTAGTACTATGGATTCTACTGACACTAAGAATCCTTCCAGGTCGGGGCTCGAACATACGACAGCTGGATTGTAAGACCAGCGTCCTATGCATTGAACCGTCAACCCGGGCGAAGTTCACACAATCAACTAATACGAAAGACTGACATTTTTATTCGTATTCACGTCTTCCAGTTTTGTCTGTGACATTACTCACCAGCCTTTTTTTCAACGTTACTTGTGAAAAAGCAATCATCAAATTTGAATTTTCCATTTTCCTTCTAGTTACTCCGGGACTGGATATCGGATCTGGGTAAAATTAGGAAATTTTGTATAACTTTGTAACGTAAATTGCAACAATTTTAGGGTTGCTGCAAAGTAATCCTTCGGACCTTCTTTTTTTGCACGCCAGAGTCAGCTTTCCGGAGATAGAGTTCAGCTTTGTTTTTGTTTTGATCACTAAACCAACGATGTGGACGGCAAATCTCCTATTTTGCCCGTGGCGCCAAATTTCCTCGGTATGCCACTGATTGTAATTGTAATACATTTGTAAGCAGTGTTGTTGATTGCCGATAATTTGGCAGAAAGCGGCTCGATATTTCTCTACATTGTATACAACATCGTCATTCTGGTAGATGACGCTACAAGAACTCGTTGCCTCTTAATGCATGAACCGTGAGAGAATGTTTCTACATTTCTTCGCCCCACTTCATACTCTGAGTATTTCACGGCCCTTACCAAAATAATTACAGTTTTGCAATGATCGACGTTGTGTAGAATTTACCAAGAGAGAATCGCAAGTTAAGAATTATCGCAGATAATCGAATCGATGATTCGATCTGATGTTTTGACCAGATTTTTCCCCACCATCTTTTTTTTTTTTTTTTTTTATATTTATACAAAACTTCTCAGAAATCTTTTCAGTAAACAAATCATTGTTTTTTGTATTGGGAAAATATTATTGGTTTTAAATCTGTCAGAACAACACTAGTTGTTAGATGAGTTTTTCTAAATTTGCTTAGTTTTATCTTATCTCACCATGCTAGGGTAACTATCTTTCATTGAAAAATACTCTTATAACAATTTTTGAAAAGCAAGAAGTACCTGTGTCAAGTTTGGTAAGAGTACGGTAAATTGTACTGGAGTTATAATGCAAGCATGTGTCAATATTGTTCATGTAGCGATTGTGGTGCCATACAATAGTAAAATGATTCTATTGCAATTATCCATAATCGTATATAATCGGATCACAAAACGAGGCTGAGCGACCGTTTGTTGTTTCAATGCGAATCCCACAGTAGCGTGCTAACCCGTGATGCTCAGCCGGGTCATCGAGAGAAATTCGCTCTCGCACTGGAGGCCATTTTATGTTAAATGGATCAAGCCGGTTTTTTGTTGCTGAGATGATATCCGTCTCTCTTTGATGGCACTATTTGAATCGTGTAAAAATTTACTAGAGAGCATTTTTTGATACGATAAAATCCATCCTTGTTTGTAGGATTACAAAATATTTGTAGCCATCTTCTGTGTTGCATCATATGTCTAATATTGAAACATTAAACTCTACAAAACAACTCCTACTGAAAACCTTTATATGATCGTATTCTTCCCAAGTGGACCATGCTTCATGAGCTTTATAAAGTGAAATGAAGAATCAGCATACACCTACATAGAAATATTTTTCAAAATGATTTAAAATTCAAGAAAGTTTTGGAATCAACTTTACAATTAACATTATATATATTCTCATGAAATAAATTCTGCGACGAATAATCTGTCATTTTATTAATTTTTTTTTTTGAATATGTTTTTTTTATAAAAATTTTTTATTCAGGCCAATTCGCGTACAAATCTTACGTGGCCGAATGAGCCATGTTTTTCATTAGATGAAATAAATTTTTTACCGTTGGATCTCGTTGTCACTCTTTTTCTATGGGGAGAGGAGCTTCCATTTTTATCTAGCGATGATTGAGGGGCACTTTGTCCGTGGCTCGTCTCGTCCTCCATTTCCGCATCGGTGGTATCGTTGATGGTTTCCGTGTTTTCTTCGTTTTCCTTGTATTTCGCAGTCTTGGGTTCGTTGTCAGTTGGTGTAGACGCGCCTTGTTGTGCATTAATTGCAGCTGCTGAATGGTTTGATGGTGCAACAGAAGTACTGCGCTCACTAGTTTCCGTTGTTGGGCGGTTGCCCTTGTTTTTGTTTGAAGATGTCCTTTTCGTAGTTTCAGTGCAAGATTTGCCGTAGTGTGCAGGTTGTTCACAAAACTGACATGTAACCAGTTAATTTTCATACGTAATCAGCGTTTTACACGGATGTATCCCATCTTGATCACAAATGATGTAAGATGGAATTGCTTTACGTAGTTGCATACGTACCACTCGCACACCATTCCGGATACCCGGAAAAAAATTCCGCCATACTTCTCTTTCGATGGAAAGAACTTCACCGTACTGCGACATACTTTCCCGAACAAACCCATGGCTGGTCTGCGGGGGAAGGTCATGCACGCGTACTTCTATGGCTTTGTCCACCAGTACACAGGGATTTTATATTTAACATTGTCATGATCAACACTGTGTACCCCGGTATTAACCGAAGCAAACGAAATTGCATCTCTTTCACGTTTGAACATAATGTACACACTGTTAGACGCCTTGTTGAATTGAATCTCATTTACAATATTAACATTTAGATGCATTCGTTCCTTAAGCAAGATTTCAATTTCGGTTGCTGCTGGTCTAACTTTGCAGCGCTTGAAGTCAGCACAAATTGAATTTGGTTTTGTAGGCCAAGTTTCAGGCTTTGTTAAATCGTATTTGCCCATTTCGTACACTCTATTGTTCACTACACTGTATTGTGTTTGTTTCTGTTGTCTCGATCGTAAACGAGTTTCGACTGTGTCGGATGAGATGCGAGCACGAACTGCAAATCTTTAATTTGAATCATATTCTAAGAAAATCGGTTCGGCCATCTCTGAGAAAGTTGAGTGCATGTAGTTGTCACATACACAGACCCAGTCACAAACGCAGCCAATTTGCGATACCGACTAACTGAATGAAATGGTATATGACAATCGGCTTTCCAGGCCACGGTTCAAAATTCGGGTTTTGCAGTGATTGCATAGCCTTTCAGTTTGAAAATGTCAGAACATTTTGGGTGACAACACATAATTAGTCAAATTTTAAAAACTCTAAATAAGTGAAAATTGAGTTCTACACAAAAAAAATTGTTTTATGCCAATTTAGAAAAACGTCGTGTTTGATTATGATGATTTTTTGTCTCAAGTTAAGGAATTATTTTCCATATCAACCGTACACACATTGAGGAGAAAAGAGCATTCGTCGAAAACCACTGGTTGTCAAGAGAAACCAACAGTAATTACGGATTGTGAAAACCTATGCTTGTTAAGAAAATTCACAGAAATCAAGTACAATAAGGAATTTCGAATATTTCAAAACCACGACAATTGGATTTTTGTCGTAAATGTTCCACATCAACAAACCGAACAAGCTCATTTCGCAAATTCTTAGCGTATATCTGATTCCAAAAAACATTGCAGTTTGAACAAACCTTCAACCTACGACTACAGTTTATTCGTGTTTAGTAATGCCTAAAAATGATTTATTGCCGCCGTCCATCGGAAGTGTCTTCATTTCTAACAGCGCACTTCATTAAGCATAATTTCAAGCTATTTTTTTAAACCTCTGTTTCAAATCGGTCCAAAGCTCCAATCCTAAATAACATCTTAATTGGACAGAGTTTTATAACCAGTTCTCCGTCATCCATCGCCAAACGATTTTCCACCTGGCGGTACTTGCTCCCGACCGAACTCCCGACCGCATCGCGGGACTCAGTCACTATTTCGGACTCGGTGCGCTGCCCAAACTGACCGAAGACAAACCGAATCCGTAAAAGCTGCGACGAGAAAGAAAGAGAAATTAAACTAATAATAAAATTATCAAAACCCAGGCGAAACAAAAACACTTCCAAAACATGCGAACCATGCTGTGCCCAGGTAATTTATTTGTTTTAATTTTCGCTTTTCATCTTCGCTTCTTTATGTTCGACGAAGCGGTCGGCCTCTAAATGGAAGTCATGCTATTTGTTGGCAGTCTGGCTACCCCCTGAGCTGAGGTGTTTGTTTGGGAAATTTCACGGTGCTGAAATGTTGGAATGCTGAAAATCATCACCACCGGTACAGGGACGGTTGCAGTTGTTCGTAAATTGGTTTGTGAAATTTGCAGTTTCTTACTGGATTGCATTATGACTGCGTAATATATATTAGCTCATCTAGAGAAATGGGGGGATAGAAGAAATGAATTCGATGTGTAATACATATCTACTGCGTGTCTTACAAGAGGGATAGACTAAATACAAAAGCTAAATTCTATGCACATTTTTCATCTGCGTCGGTCATTGTTTCTCAAAAGTAGGTGTCAATCTAACAGTTACAGTTCTTTTTCCATTTTCTTTTGTTCGTTTTGTTTAGAGCGACAATGTATGGGAAATGGGGCTGAATTGTTCTCCTTAAGAAAATTGTCACCAAAAGTTATATCACGTTCCAATGAACCATTGCTGTTACGTAAACTGGAATTAGTATCATATACATGTAGTGAGGTAAACAAGTTTAAATTAATGCCAAGTAAAGAACATTTGCGGGAAGTTTCGTTTCATCACTTTGATTTGAGAAAAAAAGTTCTTCTGAATTCCATTGAATTCTTGTTGAGGCTTACGGGGAACATATTCTATTGGTGGGAATAGGATTAGACTATTCAAAATTTCATTGAGAAAGACAAAGAAAACACAGCCGATGCCGAATTGCAAAGATTGTCGAAAGAAGGCAATGCAAATCTTATAAACAAATGGCGGAGAGGTTGAACGTTATTCACCGAGCAACTTCTGATCGTTACATGGGAAAGATTCAGAAGATAGGAAAAGGGGTTCGTCATGAGCTGATCGATAGACGGCAGTAAAAGCGAAATTTTGCTTGCTCGGTTTGAAAAAAAAAGGATTTTTTGCACCGGATCGTGACGGGAAATGAGAAAAGGATTGATCAAGCTCAGAAAATCATGGCTCGATCCTAGCCAACTATCGACATCAACTGCAAAACCTAATTGCTTCGAAACGAACGATCAACGTTCAATTACCAACTTATTAAGATTGTAGTAAGTTTGAGGATGAAAAACATGTACTACAAGCTTATTACGTATTGTAAATATTAGTCGCTACCGACAACAAATGATGAAATTTAATCAAGCATTACTCGAAAAGTAGCATCAGAATACTTCAAAAGACATAAGTAAGTCATTTTGAAGAACGACAAGGCCTCCGTACAGAGAGGGAAATCAGTTAAGAACATTATTTCCGGACTTTTGAGAACTTTTGCCCCATATTTGACTTGACTCCTTCCAACACCTACACACACACACAGACAAATTTTGAATTTTACTGGTGATTTAATCCCTCAAGCTATGCAATTTATAAAGACCCAATTTGTTAAATGAAGGAAAATTTCATTTGTAATGACCAGGGCAACCAAAAATGTTTACGATAAAATGCGAAAATATTTATTTATTTATTTATTTATTGGCAAGAAATACGTATCATCAAATGAAGCTAAATTTTACCCTTTTTGTACATTTGTTAACTTTTTAGACTCCTAAGCAAGAAAATGATTACATGTTTTGCTAAGTGAACAGATAATGTCAGTGATTTGCACAATGTAAATTTTGGAAATTTTTTAGATAATTTTCAATCTGCAAATTGGAGAAAATAACCAACATTTCTGAACGAAACATGTGTAAGAATTACAATTTTTTTATGTTCAAAAGTAGTAGGGATTAAAAATGAAAAATGAAAAATATTCACAAAAATCTGAAAGTGGCGAAATATTTATTTTCCGCCTAAAACTGCCGAAATAGTTTTTAACTATTTTTTATATAACTAAATATTTTCGGTTGCACCATTTATGTGCATTTTATAAGATGGAAAATAACAGGACTTTTTTTGAAGTGTGTAGTGGTTATGGTTATGCAATCACTTGAAAACCCGACTGGTTAAAATTGGCCCAAAGGGTCAAGTGTCATATACCATTCGACTCAGTTCATCGAGCTGAGCAAAGGCTGTGTGTATACATGTGTATGTGCGTGTCAAATAACCTCACTAGGTTTTCTCGGAAAAGGCTAAACCGATTTTGACAAACTTAGATTCAAATGAAAGGTCTTATGGTCCCATACGGAATTTCTGAATTTCACCTTGATCCGACTTCCGGTTTCATAGTTATAGGGTAAAGTGTGTTAAAAATTGCACACTGTCACTGAAACTGGCGAAAATAACACCGTTAAAAGTTTTCTAAACTGGACTCGAAACCGTTATTACGAATCTTAGGATCAAATGAAAGGTCTTATGGTCCTACCAAAAAATACTGCATATTTTCGGATACAACAAAAATTTAAATTGTCGTTTAGGATACGATGGTAAAATCGTATAAAATCTTCAAAATTTGAATAAAAACTAGTAGATTTTGTACGTCATGTTAGTTGGTGGCTGTACACGGAACGACCGAAATTAGCTCTGCGCCTAATTCGTATTACTGTTTTTAAACTAGTTGATTTTAACAACAAAATTTCCAAAATAACTATAAAATTAGTTAACATTGAGAATTTACTTTACTGAATAAAACTTTTATTTTTATTTAGGGGTTAGCCAAATTTTGTGCTAGGGCACATAACCGTTTTTATTATTTTTAGAGAATGTGTTTAGTTGGTGAATATTTTGGACACAAACCAGCACTATTTCAATGCAACACGAAATTTTCATTGACAACTAATTTTGTTATTAAAATCAGAAAATTTGTTTCTATTTATCTATCACCATCATTACTGACGGACAGCACAAAGAAAACAAAAATGAAATGGGTATTATTAACAAGTTTATTAGCCAAAAACTCATGAGAAGTGTCCAAGCAAAACAATCCAATAAAAAGCTAAAAGGGACAGTCTTGTTGAAACTGCTTGCAAATTGTTTAGATGTTTTTCGCATGTGTTACGATATATCCATATATAAATTTCTAAACCGATAAGTAAAAATGTCGTAAACTCTTAGTGGAAAGTGTATTTATTCAGATATTGTGCGCATTTGAAGCGATTGTGCGTAATAACGTTTACGTTTTTACGCGGAACAGTGAAGTGAGTTTCGAATGTTGTACTCTAATTGTGTATGTCAAATGATGTTTTTTGTATATTCCAACCTTCCGGGCTACGCCGTCCGGTGTACTACTTGTATTCGGTTTTTGTTTTCCGAGTGCTCAAAGTTTGCAGTGAGAGAGTCGATTTCGCGAAGTCAAATGAAGAAAACAGCGATTTAGAAGAAAATTTTTCAAAAAGAAGTTTATGTTTCGTTTATGTACTTTTCTCCAATACAACATCGTATTTATACTTGCCAATATAGAAAAGACTGAAATTTTTTTTCGGTAGTAGATTGCCATCTAGTGGCTAGTAGTCATTACGGTGTTAACGTTTTTCGGTGACAGAGCGCCATATAGCTGCAAATTGCAGAAACCAATTCAACCATTTATGTTGGTTGAAAACAACGTTTTATTTCCCTAATTCAACTAAAAAATTAGTTGAATGGAAATGAAGTGTGGCTTAGCTAAGAAATGACAGCACGTTTATTTGGTGGATTTAACTAAAAAATAGCCATTTCAACAAATATTTTATTATTATTAAGGGAATTAGAATTAAAAAATCTAAATTAGCAAAAGTAAGATTTTTTAGTTGTCTCAAAAAATAACTAACTAAAATCAGAAAATCAACTAGTTTTTTCGCCTTAATGCTGATTTCGGTCTTTCCGTGTACGAACCGACTTCGATTATACCGGTTCTCGGGTTCCGGTGCCGGAAGTGCATATAATAATGAACCCACTTTGTTTTCTTAAGGATGACCTAAGCAAACAGAGCACTGTTTCATTTTGTATGTTATACTAGTTAATGCACAAACAATCCCTTGGTTTCTTTCAAAAATCAAAGAAAAACATTTTGAATGGAATACCGCAGTATTTTATATGAGAAAGGAATCACGACACCACTATGTGAATTGAAACATGTTTTTCAAATAAAGGATGGCTTTTGGAGCAATCGATTAACGTTGGCCACTAACGAAAATAAATGTTTTGACAAGAAACCAATTGACCAAAATGCCATCTTTTATTTAAAAATAACATACATTCGTCGCACCCGTATTCAAATAAAATCTTTTACATTATGAGAAATTGTGTTACGGTTTTCTAATAGCCTAGTAAATTTTTTAGGTTATAAATTCACAAGACCTATGTATTGGATTAGTTTTTAAGATTTTCGTGTTTTTTTGTCAGGTCATTTCATTGAAGGCTTCAAATCATCACTTGCCACTCGGTAATTCCAGAAACGGAAGTCGGATCCGTCTAAATTTTCATGCCACCGACGAAACGTTAACGGATCAAAGCCATTTCGCCAAAAGGGTTATTTATCCGAAAAAGTCATTTCACCGAATGTCATGGTTATGCAATCACTGTGAAAACCGACTTTTGAACCGAGGCCCGGAGGGCCGAGTGTCATATACCATTCGACTCAGTTCGTCGAGTACGCAAAATGTCTGTGTGTGTATGTGTGTGTATGTGCGTATGTAACGTTTTACCTTTTTACCTTTTTGTATATATATAAAAAATAGGTATAGCGAATTGCTCAAACTTTCGAAAAATTTTCCGAGGCCCGGAGGGCCGAATGTCATATACCAATCGATTCAGCTCGACGAACTGAGCAAATGTCTGTCTGTGTGTGTGTGTGTGTGTGTATGTGTGTCTGTATGTGTGTTGTCAACTAAAAGGTCGAGATCTCAGAGTTGGTTGGACCGATTTTGTTCAAACTAGTCGCAAATGAAAGGTCTCCCCGTCACCCAAAACGCTATTGAATGGTTTTGAGATAGGATGTTTACTTTTTGAGTTATACGGAGTTTCATGTCAAAATTTTCAGTTTTTTGACAGTATCTGTCACAATTGACCTTGAAAACAGAATATGTTTTTAGACTTAGATTCCGCACGGTAAAAGCTATCCAACAAGCCATAGTTTGTTAAAATCCGTCCATTTTTAACGGAGATATCAATATTTTTGTGTAAACGACTTTTCCCCATATTCCAGCAGTAGAAGTTTTGAGCACTGTATGACAAAGAAATGCTTGGGAGCTACGGAAAACACGATTTTTATACTGTGACATACAATTGTTTCTTAGTGCCCAAAAGACTGTGTACAGCATCCTTTTTCATGACAATTTGCCTTGGACCGATTTTAGCACGGTTCGTTTTTGGCAACATAATCTTTCGAATATGGCATATGTAAACCAGATGATACCAGCATTATCGAGTTGGAAGTAATTCCATAATTATATTGATTTAAACTATTTACAGCAATAAATGCTGGAAGAACATGACTTCCATATACCATACGACTCAGTTCGTCGAGATCAGCAAAAGCGTGTGTGACAAATAATTCCACTCAATTTTTTCGGAGATGGCTAAACCGTTTTCTACAAACTCAGATTCATATGAAAACTAGTATACTTCCAAATTTGGATCCGACTTCTGATTTCGGAACTACAGGATGACATGTGAAACGAAATTAAAATAATGCAATTCATTTTTCTCGTAGATGGCTGAACCGATCTAAGATTCAAATGAAATCTAAGAATCATCTATGATTCAAATGAGGTTTAAAAATCCTATAAAAATTAGTCAGATCCGATTTCTGGTTTAGGAGATACAGGACGATTAGTATAAAAATGTCCATTTCACATAAATTAATCAGGTTTATCGGGTTTGCAAATTTGGATAGTCGATTACTAAATAAATTTATTTCAGTTTGAGCGGTATTCGTTTTTGGATTCGGAATGTACCCCCAAATTTTAATTCGCACTACAATTCCTCAAAGATGTCTACACACTCCTCAGGTGAATTTATCTGATTTCGGCTACACCGATCTTAGAACTCCGGATCCAGTTTCGAATCGTTTCTCAAAGTTTAATCATTTTTTCAAAAAGGCCAAATCGAACTTCAAAAACAAAAATTTAAATTAAAGGACTTAAGGTCCCATACAAAATTGGTGAATTTTATCCGATTCTGGAATTACAGATGATGAATTTTTAAAATTCATACCGATATAGAAGATGTAAATTGTTTGGCGTATTTATTAATGGCCATTCGAATCATTTTGGGTTATGCTAGTTACTGAATACCAGCTCTGGAAGTAACATAAATAATGACGAAAAACTCTAAAGTGGAACTTACTTCGACATCTCATGAAATGTTCAATCGAATGTCACACGTTAAGATTGAAATTCGATACGATTTGCAGATTCGAAATTACAGGGTAATGAGTGATTAAAATCTCAATTTGCCGTTTGAAACGACGATAATTAAAATAATGTCATGAGAACTAAAACACCTAAGAATATCCATGCAAAAAAACACATGCGGATTGATAAAAAAAGGTATCATCTCACTGCTAGGTGGACTAATCACGTTTTTTTGCACTAACTTTTCTCGGAGATGGCTGAACCGATTTTCACAAACTTAGATTCAAATGAAAGGTCTTGTGGTCCCATACAAAATTCCTGAATATTATTTGAATCCGACTTCCGGTTCCGGAATTATGGGGTAAAATGAGCAAAAAAATGTGAAAATAAGTGCACTAACTCTTCTCAGAGATGGCTGAACCTATTTTCACAAACTTGAGTTCAAATGAAAGGTCTTGTAGTTTCATACAAAATTCCTGAATATTGTTTGGATCCGACTTCCGGTTCCGGAGTTATCAGGTAAAATGCGCAAAAAATGAAAATATATTTTCTAGCTTTTCTCATAGATGGCGCGACCGATTTTCATAAACTTAGGTTCAAATAAAAGGTCCTGTGGTCCCATACGTAATTCCTGAATTTCATTTCCGGAAATATAAGGTAAAGTGTGTTAAAAATTGTATACCATCGCTGAAAAGGGCGAAAATCGTAAAAAGTTTTCTAAATCGACCTCAAATCTTCTCCAATTAATAGTTTTTATCAGTAGACGGTCAAACAAACCGATTTCATTATTTTTACGTTTCGTCTTTGACTCATCAGTGCAGAGCAGTTCAAATTGAAACTGCTTAGTGCTAAACTCGGCAGTTCAATTTGAACTGCTCTGCACTGATGAGTCAAAGACGAAACGTAAAAATAATAAAAACGGTTATGTGCCCTAGCACAAAATTTGGCTAACCCCTAAATGAAACCGATTTCGGTTACTCTTTTTAGGAATCGAAGAAAATTATTTTGAAGAATACCACAGTATTATATATGATGGTATGATTGATATGAGAAAGGCATCATTACACCACTAGGTGGATTAAAACAGGTTTTTTGAGCTACAATCTCACTTCTGAAATAATCCAGGAAGCTTTAAATGAATGATTTAGATTATTTATTTTATTCGAACCGAACGTTAACACCATTAATTCAAATCTCAGTTTGTGGAAACCGCTTTCGCGTCGGGAATCGGAGAAATCGGAGAACATTAATTTTGATTATTTTTGCATGATCTAATAAGATCTACATTGAAAGAGTTCTTAGCACAGTTTCGCCGAGTCTTTCGGTTCTTTCCATCATAAATTTTTAGTATTCAACGCTATTCACTCTATAATTCTGGAACCGGAAGTCGGATCCCGACAAAATTGCATAATAACCGTCTAGACCACAATGCTTTTCATTTGCAATCTAGAAGATTTTGGTAAGCTGTTTTGTTAAATCCGCAGCTGTTTTGTATGGCCATTTACAAAAACAGTAGTTTTATATCACCTATGGTGTAGTAAATTTTTCAGCTTCTTTGTATAGACGCCAAACAAAAACTAATCGTAAGATATGTGTCAAAATTTGACAGAATGTGTAGAAAAGTGTTGCCAATGTTGAGCGAATAAAAGTTTATCGATTGGACAAGCGCGGGAATTTTAAAATGAAAATTCCGGTTCTTTTCTGATCATAAGGTATATGTCTTAATGAAGAAAAACTAATAATCATAAAAATTTGAATTATATAGTATTTGAAAGATCATTGGCTCGTTTGGAACGATACTGTCAAAAAAAGAATCTTCCTAACGAACAGCTGTTGTCACTCTAGTCTTAGGTACTCTATACGTGAGCGTAAGGCCTTTTATTTTAGCCAAAGTTTGTGAAATTGGTTTCAATTTTATTACTGAAATCAGATGTGACGATAAGATAATTTCTCAAAACAGGTAGCAAATTAATTTAGCTTACAGGTAGTGTTATTTGATGACCACATAAACTCAGATAGGATATACCGATCCCAAGTTTCCAGTTCCGTAAGTACTGGAAACAGTTTTCAAAAACTCAAATAACTTCATTTTCTCTGAGATGTCTTAGCCGTATAAAATCATCTAAATTAAGCTAAAACCGGCTTCTATTTATAGGACATATGAGTTTAATGTTATACGTATCGATTTCGATGACATCTATCACCGGATATCGGAAGTACCAGAAATAGTGACCAGAATCTCCAAAACAGTCGAACGATGAACGACCACAAGGATAGTACCGGAGTGAATAAAACGAACATACACCGAAACTTTCATTCGCGAACTAAACGGGGGTTCGTAAATGAAGGTAATTCGTAAAAAAAGTTTTGTGTAATGGATATGAAAAGTGAGTACAAGTAAATTGTGTTTTGGGTAGTTTCAAAATCCAAGATGCTGACTTCCGGTTCCCTAAAACCCCTTACAATACAGGTATCTTTGGAACGAATTTGATAAATATATGTCGGAAAACGATGTTTGGAAGCGATTCTAAATTGCAAGATGGCTACTTCCGGTTTATTGATATTACTTAAAACCCTTATAATATCGATATTTTCAGAAAGGGGTTGATGAGTAGATGTCGGAAGATGATGTTTGAGGTGGTTCTAAAATCCAAGATGGCGACTTTTGGATTATTTATAATCCTTGAATGCTATTACAATATGGATATTTTAGGATCGGATTTGATAATTAAATACCGGAAAATGATGTTTAAGCGCGTTTCAAAAATCATTATGGTGAGTTTAGGTGTATCGATATATCTTGAAGACCATTACGATATGATTCTATGCCATTTGATTAGATGTGTTTCAAAAAACGGGTTTGCAGTCGGTTTTTTTCCTCTGGATGGAGACCACTAGCTCATTGATATTGTTTGAACGTTGTACTATAAGAATAATTTCGAAACAACCATAACAAGTAGACGTCTAAGAAGCTTTACGTTATTTGGGATGTGGTTCGTAAAAAGAGTTTTTTAAAAGATGTAACGGAGCATACAGTTGTATTTATTAAAATATAAACAAACTAACTAACTACGGAGTCGAAAGCCATAGAACTTATAGCTACTTGACCAGAAATAAATTCTGCCGCTTTGCCCTGAAGATGGGAGTATATTCTTTCGAAACGTCGGCCTATAACGCAAAATGAATGTTTTGTGATGCGAACGAAGGTATCTATACCTTCTCAATCAATTTTGAACTAGTATCAAATGGCAACGAATTAATAACTGTGATGTGTATGGTTAGTTATAATAGAGCATGTTTCGTAAAGAAAGCGAAGATATGTAAGCGAATAATGAACCTCAAAATGAGCAAATTGCACATTTCGTATGAATTTTGCGTTTCTTTTTTCTAAAACTATTCTCTTCAGCTGTGCCTTTACTTGATTAATTGATTCTTTATTAGCATCAGTTTCTCGAACATACAGTTTCGAAACCGAATAACATTATCAATATTTCCTATTCGAAGAAGGTCGCCAGATTTATTGTCGTACGCTAGTAGCAGCAGCAATAAACGCCACTTCTTCGCAGAAGTGCATGACGGTTATTCTCGGCAAAAGACCTTTTCTGTTTCAGTATCAATAATCTTCAGCTTTTGAAACTGCATATCATACGAAACAAAACCACAAAACCTAGCTCCAGGTGGCCAGGAAAGTTGCAAGTCAAGCTGCTGACTGCGCTCCTACAGAAGGACGATGGTATGAAAATAAATACAAATTAATTTGACTCTGATTCCTCGATTGTTGGCCCTATTGTTAGCGAAGGGGAGGGAAAACTTTAGCCAACAGCATCCACATTAGAAATAAAGCGGCCACTTCAACGGTGACAAAAGAGCAATTGTTCACCTGGCCAGGCAGGATCGCAACTGTTACACTGCCACTCGGAAAATAAAAAAAGATGGGAGATGATAAATTACTGGTCCTGGTCTATGGCTCACGAAGGCCTTACCATGTTCGGCAGTGTATTTGTCACCTCCGGCAATTGTTTCTTTATGTTCGGGACAATTGCGAAGCACCAAAATTCAGAGAACAATAAATTAATAAATGATTTTTTGATTCCTATTAAATAACACAATCATTTCTATGGGCCTGTGCTTGTTTCAAGCTTCACTCGATAGGCATCCTTACCTACGGACGGTGACTGCATGTCATGCATGGAAGCAATAAAAGAAAAATCGGGGATCTGAAATTGGTCTATTGTTGAAAGGTTTTTTATTTTCGCACTTTTACAGTGCCATTTATATTTTATTGTACCTGGAAATTATCTTTCTGAGGAAAAAAATAAAGCGATCATCGAATGACACGGACGATTTCAAGCTGTGAAAAGGTGTCAATTAAATTGGATACGAAGGATATATGTACTGTTTGCTTGCTTGGCTCGTTGCGGTTTGTTAACGATTGGAAATGGCATTCAATGAAAAGACTACACTACAACTCGTTCGTTTTTCATTTAAAATTTCCTTCGTTCACATGAAAAAAAATCAAAAGAATACTATCCTTGATTCTAAACACCGTACATCCGAACGGAAAATCTCATTTTGATTGATACCAATAGTAAATAACAAAGTAGGTGTACGTGTTTCTCTTCTCTCAAATCCCATAATTTCATTCCACGGATCCTGGAACCCCTCCGATAATCGGTACCGAGCCTACAGTCTGCGATTAGCAAATTACGGATCGTGCCCGTGAACGCCGGCTAGCCGTTCGTTCGTTCGTTCGTTAGTTGCCTAGGCTAGCCTGCAATGTTGCTCATGCTGCGCACTAGGTGCTAATTTGCAGTTTAAGTTCGCAGTTGATTGCGAAGTGCACCAAAAGCCTCCCAGTCATCTCGGTCGGTCTCGGTCAGGAGTGCTGGGGTAGAATGCACTCACGAAAAGGAAATAATGGGAAATGAAAATCGCCCCAGCCCAGGTTCGGGCTAACTTTATTTATTTATGCGCATTAATGCAGCTCCAGGTAATAGATTAATAGATCTTCATGATATTACAAACATAATTTGAAATCATGATAGAGATATCGAAGTTGTGTGCTCGAAGGAGCCCACGAGTGCGAAGATATCGAGAGAACGACAGAAAGAGAGAGATACAGTAATCCCAGTGTGGAGCTAGTTTCGCTGTTTGTCGAAGTCTGGGAAGGAATTTAAATAACAATAATCATAGCGCGGATATTGAAGAAAATTATTTATCGCTGCAACTATGAAAACTTCGTGATTTGGATGATTTAATGTGTGCTGCCTCATATGGCGATGAACAATTTTTCCGCACGAATGATTATTTTGACAGCAGGTACATTTTTCACAATTAGTTGAGTTGATCTGCAGTTCGTTCAAATAATGGAGGGAAATTTCTAAACAAAATGTTTGATACTTTCTCTATTGAATTTTAAATCAATGTCGTAAATCAGAAAAGTAGTAATAACTGTTATATGAGTTTACCGGTTTCATTTGTTTAAAAAAGGTGTTGATGGGCACAATTCGTACGCGTCCCTTACCGCCTTTCTTTTTATAATGGCGACACGTCAGTCGAAGTGAGTTTGTTTGCCCATTAACTAACAAATCTAGCATACTAGAACCGTTTGCTGACGAGCAAAAAGCTCAATCTTTACAATAATTATTTAAGCTATCACCCTAAAATAATTCAAACGCTTTAATAAAGCTATATAATATTCACTGTTAATGGTATTTCCTCTCTCAAGATAGTGGATAAATATTACACCGCGCACATTCCAAAATTCCAGCCCATTTGTTGTGCTTTCGGGCGCTTTGAACGAGATTCACAACAGGCTGTCCACTCAGAGGACGATCGTTTTGATTCTGGAGTGAAGTGATGAATCCGTGTCTCATCCATTGCCACATATCGATTCTATAATTCCGGATTGTTACGTTTAAGCAAACGTGCCACCCACTTTGAAAAGCTTTCTCATAGTCAAATGCTCATGCAATAAAAAGTCAACACGTTCTATTGATATTTTTACGAAGTTAGCTAACTCACGCAACGTCACTGGTCGATCATTCAAAACGATTTTGTGGATTGTTTCTGTTTTCTGGTCGATGTCATCAGCAAACCAAAGTATTTTTTGTTGTTTCTGAAGGAGCGAAGTCTTCATAATACTTTTCAAGCCATTGCTCCACTTGAACGGAATATTTTCCCATCAAGAAGCAGTGTAAAATTAAAACACGAAATTATTTTGTTCTAACAAAAACAAAAGTCACTCTTAGCACAATAACTCTATGTAGTAATGAATAGAATATTTTTACAGCTTTTAACACCTGTCTTTTAAATGTTACTATTAACTGAAAAAATGTGACTGCAATAAAACAAGTGCCATCTATGTGTTAGGCCCAAGGCTTTACAGCCCATATTTTAGGTTGTTGTTTTTTATCTTTCTCATATTATTGCAATCACTGTGAAAACCGATTTTAGAACCAGCCGAGAATGGCAGAGTGTCATATACCATTCGACTCAGCTCATCGAGTACGAAAAATGTCTATATGTGTGTGTTGGGCCTCTCTCATATAGAACGGCTATGCAATCACTGTGAAAATCGACTTTTTAACCGAGGCCCGCAGGGCCGAATGTCATATACCATTCGACTCAGCTTGACGAACTGAGCAAATGTCTATGTGTGTGTCCGTGTGTGTGTATGTAACAAAAATATGCACTCACTTTTCTCGGAGATAGCTGAACCGATTTTCACGAACTAAGATTCAAATGAAAGGTCTCATGGTCCAATAGCCTGCTATTCAATTTCATCCCAATCCGACTACCGGTTCCGGAGATATAAGATGATATGCACCAACAAAATGGAAAAAATATGCACTCACTTTTTTCACAAATGGCTGAACCGATTTTCACAAATTAAGATTCAAATAAAAGGTCTTATGAATCCATTGAATTTCATTAAGATCTGACTTCCGGTTCCGGAGATAATATATGTGTAATATGTAATATGTGAAAATTAGAGAAAAAATGTGCATTCAATTTTCTCTGAAACAACTCAACTGATTTTCACAAACTAAGATTCAAATGAAAGGTCTTATAGTTTTCTAAAAATTTCTAGAACGTTTTATCCAGATCCGACTTCCGATTCCGGAACTGAAGCATGATAAGTGGAAAATTACCAATTTTATTAATATTTTTTCACGAACGACGTTCAAAAACAGGTACAAATCCCATAAAACTGTCTGATAAATTCTTTTAGTTTGTAGAACTTGTTAGTTTGTGGGCATAAAAGCTTAATTCAGCACTACTGGTTCCCCCCTTTTCTGTGCCGGAAGCACCAAAAGTGGTGCGATGCTTGAACCAATTTTCACATATCTTGATTTGTTTTAAAGCTCATATGATCTTCAAAGCTAGTGTGAAATTTCATTCGGATCCGACTTCCGGTTCCGGATTTACAGGGCGATGAGTGTCAAAGTTTACATATTTCGCCATATAGAATGACAATATGTACCACACCGAAAGAAGAAGAAAACACAAAACAAACGATGCGTGTTTTGTTCTATTTCCTACACGCTATGAAGAAATCGAAACCGTTACGGATGCCTACTACTAGTGTGTAATATTGGTAAAAGACGGTGCTGCGGTTGATAAAAATTATAGCTATTTTTTTATCAGTACGACCGAATGAATAAACGAATGTCAATAAATTCAAATTTATTTGAAAAAATATGAAATTTTCACATACGGTAGTGCAGTAATAAAAGTAATAATCCTACTACATGTTTTATGCTGCTGATTCAGGCTGTTTAGCTTGACTTACATATGCAGAAGTAACAGATACGCAGGTTCACTTCGTTTGTTAGATTCCGTTTAATTGATTGAATCGAAATAGAGCATGAGATAGTAAGTCTACGTTTAACTAGGTTCAAAACTGTTCCAATTTTTAGGTCATATTTGTTGCTGGCAAACAATCCAACTTCGACTATACCGGTCATCGGAATCCGGTTTCGGAAGAGTTGAAAATAATGATTTTCACAAACTTATAAGTTCGAAGGAAAAGTCTTACAGTTTCATAAGGAATTTCTAAATTTGTTGTGCATACTATTTCCGGTTCCGGAACTACAAGGTAAACAGGATTTGTTGGGTTTGTTAGATTAAGTCCGATCAAACTTTCCTATTTATATTCAAAGAACAGTTGTTTTTGCGAATTCCACGGTAATATTGATGATGTTATGAGTAATATGAGAAAGGCATCATTACACCACTAAGTGGATTAAAGTAGGTTTTATATGTAAGTAACATTTTTTGCAATCACTTTTCTCGGAGAAGGCTGAACCGATTTCCATAAACTTAGATTCAAATGACAGCTCCTGTAACCCAAATATAAAAAATAGGAATACAAAGTTTCAGAATTTTATTCGAATTCGTCTTCCGGTTCCGGAAATAGTGATTAGTGAAACAATTTCTATTTCAAATTACTTCCTCACTTTTCTCAGGGATGACGTGACCGATTTTAACAATCTTATAGGTTCAAATGAAAGGTAATGATCCTATACAAAACTCTAAAATTTCATCCGGATCTGACTGCTGGTTCCGGAATTACAGGGTGAAGTGTGTTAAAGGTTTGATACTGTCGCTTAAAGCGGCGAAACAAAACATCTAGAATAATTTCTAATATGGCCGCGAAACTACTCCAATCGGTAGTTATTATCAGTAGACAACCAAATAAATCCAATTCGGCTATCCTGGTTCCAGTCTTCCGATTCCGGAAGCATCGAAAGTAGTGGTTATATATTCCAAAATGGATCTGGTCCCATATTGATTTCGTGACCGACTTCAGGCTCCAGAATTACAAGGTGAAAATTCTTAAAATATTTATACCGTCACTGAGAGCAGTGAAGTAAAGAACGTAAAATAATTTCTAAACTTGCCTCAAAACTATTTCAATCGGTAGTCATTGTCAGTAGTAGTAGTAGTAGTGGTAGTAGAGTCTCATTTCTCGAACCGATTACTCAATTAATATGAAAAAAATATGTTATAATCAGACTGTTTAAATGACAAGAGAAGGGTATTATCACACCATCAGGTGACTTAAGAAAAGGTTTTTAGCATCCGTTCAATTTGCTTGGAAATGAATAAACCTATCTCAACGTCATTTGTGCGAGAAAAGAAAAATTATTTAGCTGTGAAACGACAATTATATCTCGGAAGAATAACATTCTGTAAAACTGTAAAATATTTTTAAGCATGCAGAATGGCTCTAGTGAAAAATTTATTAAATATTCGAATTTTGTTTCAAATGGTAGATCCGATTGAATTTGTCAACGACAGGAAACAATACACAGTCTTCATACACTTATGGGAGCGCACAGACATTAAAAACAAAAGTTATAACATTAAAAAAAAATTAAGCTCGAAAATTAAAGAAATCGCCTTGCCCATTTTTGATACGTTATGTAAAAAAGTTTAAATTAAGAATTATAAAAACAGTCAGCATCATCTATCTACAAACCAACTTTGAAAAATATGTATCCGAACGTTGGCCCAATAGTTTTAAAGTTATAATTCTAGCCTTAAAAAAATAGAGTTTAAATAGATTGATTACAAGCTAGAATATGATTGCTTTTAGGCAATTTCTCCTTTCAATAGCAACCAAGATATCTTTTTGGTTTGAATCAAATTTTGGTTTAGGCAATTTTTATAACATATCAACCAAAGTTGACTTGATGTTCTCGGCAACGTCAATATTAATTCTATCATGCTTTATATCGAGAAAAAATTGGTTCAATTTATCTATGATCTTATTTGTGTGATTTAGTTTACTGTTGAAATGAACCGTGTAAGTTCTATTTCTTATAATCCAGAGCAACTTTTTCTCCCACGAATAAAGTTTTTACATGATTTAAAAGTGAAATTTTATCTGCCTCTTTCATTGCCAAGGGTTTTAAACAACTTAGTTGTTTGTATTGATGGTTTATAATATTTAAAAAAACGTAACATTGCATAACACATTTTCTTTACAAAAAATATTTGATGCAAGATTTCCATCTTGACCGTACTGATGAAGCTCCGAATTATTGGATACAATACAAATTACAATAACAGGTCTTTCTTACGGTATGTGAATAATTCGATCGACTACGATAAAAAGGCTAAATGTTTAAAATATCAATAAAGGCTTGATTTTCAGCAATTTAAAAACGAATGTTAATCTAAATGATAGTAGTATCAAAAATTACTTGCAAATTAGTTTGAAAGAAGTCATTTAATTCTTTACAAAAATAAAAAAAAATGTGTTTTTACATTATATGGTAGTTGAAAAGAGTCAATTTATGTTCATTTATTTCAACTAGAAGGGATAGGTGAGATAATTAGGTGCTCAAAAGTTCCTATCTCAAGCCTCCCCGTGTGTGTGTCTATGACGACATTTGGTCAATAGAACGGCGTCGATTGGGTGCTATCGCCATCTGCGTTAATAACAAAATGAGAGGGTGCGAATTGGTTTGTATGTAATAATTTATTTGAAACATGAAAATTATTGAAAATCCTTCAAATTAGTCAAGCATTTCTAAAGTTCGCTCATTTAAGACTAATTTCATGAATTGAATTTATTGTGAAATTGATTGTCAAGAAATTGATAGAAGCGAACAAGTAAAATATTTTTTTTATCAAAATGTTTATTCAAACAAACGAATCCACTGAGAAAAAATAATTATATATCATTATCAATTATCAATTTGTAGCTTCAAGCAGCAGTATTTGCTACATCAAATTTGATTTTCTTTTGTCACTATTTCAATAATAATATAGTTGTGCGACACCCAAGGTTGATTATTTTTCAGTATTTTCTCCGCGTGTAGCCTCGGATACCGTTGTGTCATATACCATTCGACTCTGCTCGACAAGATCGAAAAATGTATGTGTGTGTCAGGGTCGCTTTTACAAAAGAGCAGTGGGGACATGTGCCTTCGGTCTAAGGTCAATGGTTGATCGGTTAATTAGGAACACACCAATAAATCTGGCCCCCGCTCCATTAATACGTAAACGCGGCGTCGGATGTCGGATTTTTTTAATTACTCGATTATTGAATAATCGAGTATAATTTTTAAACTATTCGATTAAATTTTAATCGATTATCTGGGTTATTAATCGATTACTCGATTATTTATTCGATTATTGTTATTTAATTTTTAAAACTATTCGATCAGCTTAATAATCGAATATTGGTTTCAAACTAATCGATTAAAAATTACTCGAATATCTGAGTTATTAATCGATTACTCGATTAATCGATCGATATTACGACATCCCTAGCTGTGTACCTTACAAATATTTTTCTCTCTGCTGAATTTTCTCGGAGATGACTGAGCCAATTTCAACAAGTTTATGCTCGTTGAAAAGCTATTCATTGATCAAGTTCGAATATCGAATCGTGGTCCTTTATGGTTTTGGACAAACTTTCGTCTCTGATGATATAATGGTATATGGTACCGACAAACCACACTTCGGTACAAAAAAAATAAATCTGCAAATAATAGAAACTGTACATCTGCTTAGCTGTTAAAATTGAACTGCCAAGTTTTGCATTGGCAGTTCAATTTGAACTGCTCTGCACTGACGAGTCAAAGGCGAAACGTAAAGAAAATTCACACATATTTGGTATACGCTCAACGATTATGGAGATGGGTAAACTAATTTCTCCAGAGTTATGTTCAATTGAGTGCTACTTTTGGGTCATCGATCGAATTTGAAAATCGAATGGTTGACGCTTCGAATTCGGGAGCTAACGTAACCGACAAATCGTGCTTATTTTTTCAATGGTTGATCCGATTTCAGAAATATCAAGCTTATTTGAAAGCGATTGTTGTTGTTGATGAATTACAGAGGGCGAATAGATGACGCATTAGGTTCAGGAAACATAACCGTATAAGTGACATAACCAATCTTTAATATTTGCTCGAATTTCGCGGAGATGGTCAAACGGATTTCAACAGACTAAAGCTAATTGAAAAGATACCATTGAATTGATGAGGTCATGGCGAACATTTCTGGCACGG
Organism: Malaya genurostris; assembly: GCF_030247185.1. Lineage (NCBI taxonomy): Eukaryota > Metazoa > Arthropoda > Insecta > Diptera > Culicidae > Malaya > Malaya genurostris. The sequence continues at coordinate 59,326,467 of NC_080570.1, read as the reverse complement.
AAGATAAAATCTTATAAATGGCATAACCGACAAATCGCAGTTCCTTGCGCACGATTTTATCAGAGATGCCTGAATCGATTTTGTTTAATCAATCTTAAGGATATCTTATTTTTAACACTCGTGTGTGTCTCGAAAGACTAAAACAAACAAGATTTTCTAAGTATGCCTTTTATGTGCATGATCGAGATCGAGATTTAAAAAAAATGACCAATGCCCTGATGATGTTTTATCACTATTAGACAAAAGATCCAATAGGATTAAGGTATGTTCAGGAAACCAATGAACATACGCTCAAGAAAACATGAAATAAAAGCTACTCTAAACAAACCAACACCCATTTTCCAGGAATCGCGTTCCCATCTGCCATAGCACAGATATGGTGTCTCGAGTTTAATAACAGTGGCAGATGTTGCGAGTGCAAACCGAACCATTTTATTTCCTCGGCAATTAGAGTTATAACTGGGGTTCGCATCCCATTTCCACTCCCAATGAAGCACACCTCCGGCAGGGCACTATCACGTGGCAGCCATCGTCGAGTTAAACCGCATTTCCGACTCGGTTAATGTACGCCTAACGAGTTGAGTCGGCAAAAAGAAATTTCTTGAAGTGTTATGTACTCAGCAGGGTGTGATCCTGGGGCCGGTTCGTGCTATGTCGAGCGCGGATACCGATTTGTTCTTCTTAATATTTGCTATTGAAGAACCTACGTTGAGATATCGGTGATCCGAATTGAAATGGATTTGAAAAATTTGAAGAAACTAGACCATTACAACGAAAAAAAATTGAATTAAGTTCTATGTTTGTATATTTTTCTTTTTTCTATGAAACAAAATAATATATTTTTAAACGATTACTGAAAGAATTCGGTTAAGCATTACGCTTTGTCTGCTCTGGTCTACCGAGAATAATTTGCTGTCTGTAACAAACAACAATCGAGCGTAATTTTATTGATAACACTTATCGGACAAGCAAACTCTGCAATCGGAAATAAATAAATCACAAAAGCAGCAACAAGTTTTTAGTAGCCTTGACGCTAGCTAGAATCTATATTTGGTTAACTAACAACGCTAGTGTACGTATGGCATCCTAAGCATAAAAATTTCTTGGGGCTCGAAATTACCGCGACACTTGGGGTTCGTAATTACCTAATAATCACACCAAAAATCATCGAAACGCAACAACCTTTTAAACTGAATCCGGTGCGACTGTAAGATATGGACACATATTCAGTCACGCACGTTTCAATGCACTGAAGTACGTTTAGTAAACGTACTTCACTGCATTGTTTACATTAGTGCTTAAGAATCGGTTGTCTAAATGTATTTCGAAGAACTTCCACTTATCAAATCACATTTTGAAAGAATTACGCATTTTTGTAATAATTTAGGAAAGTTCTTATGACCTGTATGATTGGTGTGAAAGATTATATTTGTTGTAATGAAAATCACCACCGTAATTAAAATATTCTGATTCAACAGTTTTTGCTCAGTAAAGTTTGTGTCATTTAATATATGGACGTCAACAAGAAATGATGTATCACGGAACCATGTCTGAAACCAAAATCTGGCTAACTTGAGTGACTATTTTTATTGGCAAATACGAATTTTAACTTGGTTGGAAAATCACCTCGACCATTGGCTTTATAGAGCTTTTGTCCGGGAATCTGCTCATAATTCATCTTCATGAACGTTTGAAGTTCCGAAAACGTCATTTGGCCACCAGATTCTGTTTCAGTTTCCTGTTTGGTAACATTCTGGTTCGGTGCTTTAATTGGCAACGAATTTCTTGACGATATCTACATTCGCTACTTGGGTTCGTTCTAATATCAAATTTCAATCTGCTAAAATGCAACTTCTGATTCTTAATAATATGATGATTGCACTAACTTTGCCAATCGGTAGTATGCTCCACCTGGACATTTTTGGGAACGCTGCACACAGACGATTTAGCCGACTTTTTCGACTTCCCGATTTTTTTAATCTGACCTCAGATTTTCAAAGTGGATGTTCAAAACTAATGTTCTGTTCGCTGGTTACATTACAAAGATACTAAGTATTTCAAAGCAAACTGCAGTCAAAACTACCAGATCTGACAACTGGGAGCGCTACAGTAAAATAAACAGTGTGCCCAGATTCTAAATGACTCGAGCTTTAAGGTGAAATGTAGTCTGAAAAACGGCGCGCAAAATTTTAACCGCTTGAGTTGACCGAATCGTCGCACAAAGCATAACAAGAAAAACCTACACATAGGAACCAGCAATATTTTCAGTCATTGAGCGCAGTGGGCTTATCACTCGTTTTGTTGGCTAGTAAAAATGATTCATTGATTTGTAATGGATTTTTGAATCTTTCACACTTTGAATATATGCTAATTCAATCGTTATTGTTAGTGATTACTAACAGATCGGCTGAAAAGTTCGTATCGTTTCTATGAGAGGGCGCCACTAGAATTAAATCCATACCATTTTCAGTTAGTACCAATCTTCAAAAGATACGTGTATAAATTTGACAGCAGTCTGATTATTAGTTTGTGAGATATTGCATTTTGAGTAAAGCTACTTTTGTTATTGTGAAAAAAATGAAAAAAAAGGAATTTCGTGTGTTGATGAAACACTACTTTTTGATGAAAAAAAGTGCCGCCGATACCAAAAAATGGCTTGATGAGCGTCTGGATAACGCTGCACCGGGCGAAGCAACAATTCGTAAGTGGTTTGCAAAATTTCGTACTGGTCATATGAGCACCGAAGACGATGAACGCAGTGGACGTCCAAAAGAGGCTGTTACCGATGAAAACGTGAAAAAATCCACAAAATGATTTTCAATGACCGTAAAGTGAAGTTGATCGAGATAGCTGACACCCTAAAGATATCAAAGGAACGTGTTGGACATATTATTCACGAATATTTGGATATGAGAAAGCTTTGTGCAAAATGGGTGCCGCGTGAGTTCACAATCGATCAAAAACAACAACGAATTGATGATTCTGAGCAGTGTTTGGAGCTGTTATATAGAAATAAAACCGATTTTTTTCGTCGATATATAACAATGGACGAAACATGGCTCCATCATTTGACTCCGGAGTCCAATCGACAGTCAGCTGAATGGACTGCACACGATGAACCGAACCCAAATAATTGGCCAAAGGTTATGGCGTCTGTATTATGGGATTCGCATGGTATAATTTTCATCGACTACCTTGAAATGGGAAAAACCATCAACAGTGACTATTATATAGCGTTATTAGAGCGTTTGAAGGACGAAATTTCAAAAAATGGCCTCATTTGAAGAAGAAAAAAGTTTTGTTTCATCAAGACAATGCACCGTGTCACAAGTCGATGAAAACCATGCTGAAATTGAACGAATTGGGCTTCGAAATGCTCCCTCATCCACCGTATTCTCCAGATTTGGCCCCCAGTGACTTTTTCCTGTTCTCAGACCTTAAGAGAATGCTCGCTGGTAAAAAATTTAGAAGCAATGAAGAGGTAATCGCTGAAACTGAGGCCTATTTTGAGGCAAAGGACAAATCGTACTACAAAAATGGTATCGAAAAGTTGGAAGATCGCTATAATCGCTGTATCGCCTCTGATGGCAATTATGTTGAATAATAAAAACGAATTTTGGCAATAAAATGTGTGTTTCTATTAAACGATACGAACTTTTCAGCCGAACTGTTATTACACTAGAACTATGAATCATTAGTAATTATGATTGACTAACATGAGGTTATATGCATATGTATTGACAAACTTGCTTACCATGTATATGCCTGATTTTAGTAGCAAGCATGGGTTCTCCCTTCAAAAGAACGATTGAAGACAAGAAAATATTCAAGTATTTTCGGTATCTTTGGCAGTAGTTTACCAGACCCTTCACGCCGATAAGATTAAATTTATGTGAAAGTACTCACTTGACACGCATGATAGAGCGCGGTTTAATTTCCCTATCGAATAAAACACTTTTAAAATAAATTACTGGACTGGAATTACTGCCAATATATTCCATTATAATTTACTTTCATTTTCATCTTCGAATAAGTAGAAAGTGGTTATATTGTTATTCTTCTTCATGTCACTAGCTATGTAATCGTAATCATAATAATTTTCGCTTACGCTAAAATGACACCGTGCCCACTGTGCATTTCTCACACCATCTCAATACGAAACAGCAGCGCGCAAGCAATGTAAAAAATGCGGAAAAGTTTAAGTTAACTTTTCCAAATTTTGGTTGTTTTGGCTAAAATTTTATAATTTTGAGTTGCATTTTCAGTTTCTTTGTAAAATTCTGCTACAAACACTACTTTTCAGTTCTAAAACCATCCCCGTAGAACGGAACAGTAACCGTTTATACATTTCAAAAACCAATTACGGCTCGGCAAAGCAAAATTTCAAAATTCTAAGAATACTTAGTTGTGATAAATTTTATTGCGAAAACTTAGGTGTTTTTAGTGTTTCGAAAATCGGTCTAGTTTTTGAATAATTGATCAAAAACGCGAAAAGTGCATTCCACAACATTTCACCTTAATCGATATCATGCTATTTTCAAGAAATGGCTGTTAAACGAGAGTAGTTAAAGCAGCTCAAACCGAATGTTCTCAGACATTTGTGTCAGTTAGACTGAGTATGAATTGAAAATACTTACTTACTCTTACTCTTTCAGTCGTAGACCACGCGGGTCTCTGCTGTATACAGGAGGCGTCTCCATTCAACTCGGTTCATTGCTGTTCGCCGCCAGCCTCGGTAGCTGCGAAGGGTCCGCAGGTCGTCCTCAATTTGATCGATCCATCTTGCCCGCTGTGCGCCTCTTCTTCTTATACCGGTCGGATCATTGTCGAGGATCATTTTAACCGGGTTGTTCTCCGACATTCTAACAACATGCCCGGCCCACCGTAACCGCTCGACCTTGGCCGTTTGGACGAGGGTTGGTCCTCCCAGCAACTGGTGCAGTTCATGGTTCATTCGCCTTCTCCACGTACCGCCTTCCATCCGCACTCCGCCGAAGATGGTTGGCAACACCTTCCTTTCAAAAACACCTAGTGCGCGTTGATCCTCCGCAAGCATTGTCCAGGACTCGTGCCCGTAGAGGATAACCGGTCTAATCAGCGTTTTGTAGATAGTTAACTTCGTACGACGGCGAATTTTGCTAGATCAAAGCGTCCTGCGCAGTCCGAAGTAAGCACGATTTCCTGACAGTATGCGTCTCTGAATTTCTCTGCTGGTGTCATTATCGTCAGTCACCAGTGAGCCCAAGTACACGAACTCGTCGACCATTTCGATTTCATCACCACCAATCAGAACTCGTAATGGGTGGCTGACGTTATCTTCTCTCGAGCCCCTGCCTTTCATGTACTTTGTCTTTGACACATTGATGTCTAGTCCGATCCGCTTGGCCTCAGCTTTTAGTCCGATGTACGTATCTTCCATCTTCTCAAAGTTGCCACTCGTGCCTATCCTCGCTCTTCTTATCACACCCTCAAAAGCAATGTTGAATAGCAGACACGAAAGGCCATCACCTTGCCGTAGCCCTCTGCGAGTTTCGAAGGGACTCGAGTTTATCCCCGATACTCGAACAATGCACATCACTCGATCCATCGTAGCCTTGACCAATCGTATCAGTTTGTCCGGGGATCCGTAGTCGTGCATGATTTTCCATAGCTGTTCTCGATCGATTGTGTCGTAGGCTGATTTGAAATCGATGAATAAGTGATGTGTGGACACATTGTATTCGCGGCACTTTTGCAACACCTGGCGGATGGCGAACACTTGGTCCGTGGTAGCGCGTTCGCCCATAAATCCTGCCTGATATTGTCTCACGAATTCGTTTGCAATCGGTGAAAGTCGACGGCATAAGATTTGGGAGAGCACCTTGTAGGCGGCGTTCAGCAGAGTTATCGCGCGGTAATTGCAGCAATCCAGCTTATCGCTTTTTGTAGATGGGACACACGATTCCTTCCATCCATTCCTCCGGTAAAATCTCGTCCTCCCAGATCTTGGTAACGACCCAGTGCAGTGCTTTCACTAGTGCATTATCACCGTGTTTTAGTAGCTCGCTTGGTAGTTGGTCAACGCCAGCGGCCTTATTATTTTTCAACCGGCTTACCACCTCCTCCACTTCTTGGAGGTCTGGGACCGGCAGTCTATCGTCCTCCGCACGCGTTCCCAAGTTCGTTACCGCGCCGCTACTTTCGTATTCCGCCACATCGCCATTGAGGTGCTCGTCGAAATACTGCCGCCACCTCTCGATCACCTCACAGTCGTTCGTGAGAAGATCCCCGTTGGTGTCCTTGCACATATCGGCCTGTGGCATATGGCCTCTGCGCGAACGGTTCACCTTCTCGTAGAACTTCCTTGTGTCATTAGCACGGAACAGCTGTTCCATCGCTACGCGATCTCGGTCTTCCTGTTGGCGCTTTTTTCTACGGGATACCGAGTTTAGTCTGTTCCGCGCCTGTCTGTATCGCTCCTCGTTTGCTCTCGTCCGGTGTTGCAGCTTGCTCGCCCAAGATGCATTCTTCTCGGCCACTAACTGTTCACATTCGTCGTCGAACCAGTCGTTCCTCACGTTCGGAGCCGCCGTACCTAGCATTGCTGATGCAGTGCTACCTATGGCAGAACGGATGTCTCTCCAGCCTTCTTCAAGAGGAGCTGCACCAAGCTGCTCTTCCGTTGGTAGTGCCACTGCCAACTGCTGCGCGTAATCTTGGGCTACTCCAGTATCCCGGAGCCGCGCGATGTTAAACCGCGATGTTCGGTTTCGACGTTGGGTAGCCACCGTCGAAAGTTTTGAGCGCATGCATACAGCAACCAAGTAGTGGTCCGAATCTATATTCGCACTGCGGTAGGTGCGAACATTGTTGATGTCCGAGAAAAATTTTCCGTCGATCAAAACGTGGTCGATTTGGTTTTCGGTCTGTTGGTCAGGTGATCTCCAGGTGGCTTTGTGGATATCCTTGCGAGGAAAGAAGGTGCTTCTGATTACCATTCCTCGGGAGGCCGCAAAGTTGACACACCGTTGGCCGTTGTTATTCGATGCGGCATGCAGGCTGTTCGGCCCGATTACCGGTCGGTACATTGCCTCCCTTCCTACCTGGGCATTCATGTCCCCGATGACAATTTTTACGTCTCTGCGTGGGCAGCCGTCATAGGCTTGTTCCAGCTGCACGTAGAACGCTTCTTTCTCGTCCTCGGGCCTCCCTTCATGTGGGCAGTGCACGTTGATGATGCTGTAATTGAAAAAACGGCCTTTAATTCTCAACTTACACATCCTAGCGTTGATCGGCTGCCACCCAATCACTCGCTGACGCATCTTGCCCAGCACTATAAAGCCAGTTCCCAGCTCGTTCGTTGTGCCACAGCTTTGGTAGAAGGTAGCCGCTCGATGTCCGCTTTTCCACACCTTCTGTCCCATCCAACAAAGCTCCTGCAGCGTTACGACGTCGAAGCTGCGAGGATTTAGTTCGTCGTATTTTATCCTGTCGCAGCCTGCAAAACCTAGCGACTTGCAGCCCCATGTTCCAAGTTTCCAATCGTATTCCTTTTTTCGTTGCGTGGGTCTATGCCGATTGTTCCGGGTCGTATTCTCTCCTGTATCATTCGTAATAAATGTTTTACGGGCGGCTTATTAGGCCTGCGCCAACCCCCTGTCTCGCCGGAGGATCATCGTGCTTGCTCTGTTTAACGTCCCAACTAGCACTAGGACGATCCCGTTGGTGGGGTTGCCACCTTGGATTTAGCTGGACGGGATACAGCATTTCATACTCAGCCGCTGGATACCAGAACAGACGCTGTTTGAAGCCGCTCCTAACATGGAGTACAGACGCTCCGACATCCTCTAAAGAGAATTGAAAATCATTAAATATAAAATAGACTATCGCTTATTTTATGATATACCGGTTAACCTGGACTGTTAGTACTAATCGAAGATGAAACGCAATTAGGTTTTACACGATGACAACACAAATGAACTGCCGATGAATTAAGTTCATCTTTGACAGCTGCCGGTGGTTTGTTTTTTTTTTTGCACCTGCAAATTAAGAATTGAAAAATGACGAAAAAGTGCCCGTTAAAAATATGTTTAATGTGAAAAGAACTAAAAGGATTGCCCTTTATGCGTTTCCAGCATCCAGGAGCGATATTTGTAAAAAGCTGTTTAATGCAATTTTTAAATTCAAACGATGATCCTCTGAAGAACTTTTGAACTGTAAACAAACCACCGGCAGCTGTCAATGAAAGTTTTATTGTGAGGTTATGTCATGTTCGTTTAAAACCTAATGTAAACCACGAAACCAATCGATACACTGCACATTAGTGAAAAATCCTAGCAGCGTGGTAATCACGAGATAGCGTGATGGTGATTCATTTGACATATTCCATGTATTTTGAAAAAAAATTAACGACTTTTTTCTATTTACTTGAGCTTGCACGAATGCAGATGGCAAAACCTTACCGATATGAGTAAAAATATTATCCACGTGTTGTCATTAATCGCATGATTAAAAATTGTCCTATATACTCAAAAATCTGTGATGAAATCTGAAATTATCAGTTCACATACAGATTCTTTTGACAAATCCCATGCATTTTGATAAATTTCGGATTTTTTTCAATTTACTTGAGTTTGAACGAATGCAGATGACCGAACCTGTCATCAAACGTATGATAATTGTTCTACATACATGAAAATCTCGGATGAAACTTGATATTATCAGTTTGATTTCGGAAAAATTTGATATTACCAGAATGAAATTTGATATTACCAAACTTGATATAGATGATAAAACATAAACAAATAGACGAATAAAAAACTTTGATAATGATGTATCAATTAATTTTAAGATCCAACCATAAAAATTAAGAATATCTAATATATGAAAACATCTTCTAATTTTATATTTTATCTTTCAATTTCTCCCTAAATATCAATCAAACATACCAGGAAAACTAACTGAATCATTAATAATCGTTTTTTCCAAATTTTTAAACCCTATCTTTTTATATATTAGTGTTCGATTCACGAGAAAAATATGAAAAAAACCTACATTTTTTTCCAAATCTTCAAGCAAATCTGAAAATTATCAACATTGCTTAATTCAGTGCTCGCCACTTGAGCATCGCAGCGATCGCAAAAGAATTGGCTGGATTCTTGAATTACTAACAACAACGCAAATCTCCCATATAAAGGGTGATTTTTTGCTGGTATCTTTTTGGAAACCCTGTTTTTGACAGATCACGCTTGAATCGTGTCTTGTGTCATTGTCAAACTCATTAATCGCTGTTTGGTCTATAATTTAATCATGAATAGGTGCTGGCAAAGTTGGAAGAAGGTCCACTTTTTTATCGAAAAATTGTGTTCGATGACAGAAAATGTAAAGTATTTAGTTACCCGATGACATGCAAATGAATTGAGATAGTTCTTACTTTACCGTTCATGTTGAAAATGACTTTTACGAAAGACTGTTAGGAAGTTAGAGGGATAAGTTTCTACACGCAATCCACGCAATTGGAACATGTTCCATAAGTGGCTTCGAACGAGACACAAAAGGGAACTGCCGTAAGATTTTTAGAACATTTTTTGATTCAGTTATCTTCACGGGTCCTTTTTATTTATGATAATTTATTTTCGAGTGTTGCAATCATCTGACTACGCCGCCGATTCTAAGCGTACAGAAACGCTACATGGCTAGTGCTACAATTCTATTGACACTACAATTCCTTCCATATTGGGGCTCGAACATACGAAAACACATTAGTGAGTGTCCTTTGCTTTGAGTCACCCTTATGTTGTTTAACGAATTTAAAATAAAAAAATGAGAAGACCAATAAATCCTCTAAAATCATCTTTTTTTGAACGAGCTAAAGGCAATCAAATATTGATATTAACTCTAACCGAAAAAGAAAACGTTCCATAGTGTAAAACCGATTGACAATCAAATTCTCTGGCAACTATGCTACATTCATACATTCATGCTTCCCATTGACAAAGTGTTAAAACAATTGCGGACCAGTAGTCCAGTGAGTGAATCCGTCATTTACTACAAGTACACGAGAATACGAACAAATTTTACCAGCTGAGTTTTCGGAACAGATGACGCTTTTTGACGAAGAAATAGACCCAGATATTAGTAATGTAAGTAAAACAAAATTCTCAAAAACTGCTTCGCCTCTTGAACAAAATTTGACTGAAATTCTGGTATATTGTGAAATCTGCCCCCAAAGGGAATTCATATTGTTATACCACACTCAAACAATTTTCTCAAAGTTTTAACCCTTTAATTGCCATATTGACGGAACTAGGGTGGTTCTATTGATTTATATTTTATTTGATTTTTGAAGAAACCGCTTCCCGAAAAATTTGAAAGAAATCAGGTATATTAAAGGCATTATGGGGAAAACTTACAATTTTTGAGATGTATTTCTTCCATTAAAAAATATTTGAAAATTTTGAAATATATTTGTTTCCTTTTTCAATTTTTGCACCACACTGGATTTTTCAGTGATAAATAAATAATTGTTTGGACATGTTAAAGTGGTATGTTTTCATATTTTAAAAAAAATGTGGAAAACCACAATATTTAATTTTTTCTGAAAAATAAATAACAGTCTACCATGCGTCCCCATCAACTTAGAAGGAAACTCATAGTGCTTTGTTCTAGTAGTTTATGCAACTCAAGCGCAGAGCTTAGAAATCAAAGTAACGAAAAGGAGGAAATGAGTTTCAACCTTTGCATAATACATACACGATCATACCTCGGGTAAAACCTAGAAAGCTACGAAGCAAGAACTTACTGGAAAGTGGTTCATATATGAAGTAATATAGTAATATATGAACGTCGCGAGTATCACACATATGAAATTCGTTTACGGCAGTCAATCGCATGAAAAGCCCAGACAAAATGAAATAATTTCACCACAATTTAATAGCCTTCTCTTTCGAAGTAATTCTAGGAACTGAAACTAGCTGGGATGAAAGTGTCAGAAGCGAAGAAGTCAGAAAAAATCTGGAGGTGGAGTCCTCATAGCCATTAACTCTTGCTTTACTTCTGCAGAAATTGTTACTCCTAAATATAAAGAGTTTGAACATGTATGGGCCAAAGCCTCAATATCGGATGAAGTTCATATTTGCTGCTCCGTCTACTCCCCTCCCTAAATTATCTGTATGGTTTAATTCATCACTGAAACATACAAAATTACATCGTATTCAGAAACTGACCGTGACCGTGAATAATTTTCTTTCATACCTGCATTTTCCAACTCCATCTCTGTAAACTATCTATAAGAACATGACATTTCGACAGCTCTGAAAAAATTAGACGCCTCAAAAGAGCCTGGATCTGACAATATACCACCAATATGCTTGAGAACTTACACTACCACTACAACTATATAAATGTACTTTTCCTAAAGCATGGAGACCTTCTTTTCTTGTGTCAATATTTAAATCTGGTGAATAATCTAACTTTCGGAACTACCGTGGAATAGCCATTATCTCATGCATTCCAAAATTATTAAAAAAAATTGTAAACTAAAACCTTTTTCACCAACTGAAGAATTCAATAACTAACGAACAGCATGGCCAAAGGCCGCTCAACTATAAAAAAATCTTCTAAATGCTGGGCTCTATCAAACGCTTCAGTCATAATTTTCAAGAACCATATACTATAAAATTGCTTATAGTACATATGTCAGACCCATTTCGGAGTCTAGTATGGAATGCATATGAAATTATTCACGAAGAACGCACGCTTCATGCTCATCAATATACAAGCACTTAAAGAACACCGCGACTTTGCAATGCTTCATTTTATCAGCGACATTATTTCTGAATGCATTCTATCAGTTTCATTATTATCTCAATTAAATTTTTATATACGTCCAAAGAAATTATTTTTAGAAAGACATACTACAACAAATTATGCAAAATACAGTCCAGTCAATCGAATAATGCGCCATTACAATAAATACTGCTAACATCTTGACCTTACTATGTCAAAAAAAAACAAATAAAATCTCAGCTTTGTCGTAGAAATAATGCGTAGTTTTTGAGTAAACATTATAAACCATTTATATGTAGTCTACATTTGCTTGACGAAATAAATAAATAAATAAATATGAGCTCATGTCGACATTGGACTGAAACTCTAAGTTTTCAAATAAAATATAAAGTATGTAATATTAGACCATTTGTTTTTTTTTTCTCCTAACACCGAATTTCAGACCAACGTCACTCACCTGCAGTCACCAAAGTGAAGCCTAATGATGGCCAATGTTTTTCGCCTCCGCCAAAATGTTCCGTCCGGGTGCACATATGGTGTGAAATATAATTAGTGTTTATTATTTCCATTTCTCGCACACTGTTCCATTTCCCCTAGTTTTCCCCCGGTTTCGTCCAGTGGTTTGCCCACCATTCGAGCAACAATCACTAAAAAATGGTGGATTTTTACGAGTTCACTTTAATTGAATGGCAGCCGGTATTCCTCGCGGTAGCTCGCCATGGAGTTTGCGATTTGCTGGGAATTGTAGCCATTACAAATGGCGTTTGGTTGCTTTGCTGTTTGCTCGATTGGCTCTAGCGGTGCCGTCTTTCATGTGTTAACCGTCCAAACAAAGCAAACCTAAAAGGCTTTAAGGAAATTAGTCCGATTACGGTTGGTCCAGTTCGCGAAGTGCATTATTTTAGAAAATTACCACGGTGAGCAGTAATTTGAAACAGAAGAAATCGTTTTTCGCTACCAACCATAACTGCACTTTTCTCAACTTTGGCCACGATAGCACCGAAGGGAACCGGATAATCTTAGAAAACATTGGTTACATTGTTGTTACCCGTCTTCACCGAGCGCGATATCAGAGTGTGCGCCTTCAATTTCCGGGGAGCGAACAGCAGCGGAGCAAAAGATCGTGAAAGAGTACTTGGATGCAAATTATGGTCTCATGAATAATGTAAATCATCACCTGGAAGTGGAATGCGGCTGCATTCGCTGCTCTCGATCTGGCCAGTATCGCGACCCACGGATTATGATTGGACCTGGGTGATGCAGTTTGTCTACCAAACACTAAACTGCTACTGCCCCCGCGGGGTCACTGGCACATTTCTTTTCTTTTTTTTTTTTGCTCTTCACTCCGCGCGCCGAACCCCTCGACGATGATGACGATGATAATGATGATGATGATGATGGGTTTGGGATTTGCTAACGGGAAAGCAGGAACTGTTCGGAGCAACGTTATTTACTGAGCGTGAATATTTCAAAATGTGATAATTGGTGGTTGTAACTGAATGCTGATAGATCGGCGCCTGTAATGCCGGAGAAATTTGATGAATTACTGAAGTGCAACTTCCCTTCCCAGTGGTTATCATACTACGGTTCTGTTCGAGTTAACTTGTCAGTTAGCTCGAATGACACTTGAACAGAACACCCTCGAAAAAATTAGCTGTCATCGTACTGATTATCTCGATTTGATCGATTAGCCACAATAAACGTTCTGATTAACTACCATCTGCCCCTATAATAAAAATTCACCAAGGAGACATCAGAACCCAGTTTAAGTTGATTGCCCAAATCTCCAAGGAAAACTGCGAGCGAAGGCGTAATGCCGTATCACAGCACTATTTAACTTAAGTAGCATGAATAATGCAAAATTACATTGCCGGTTTGAGGTTCCTTGTCAGGAGTCACCGCAAAACACCCGAATCTCGAGGGTAAATGACTGGAACTGTTTGACTAACCCCGTGTGGTGTGTGTTTGTGTGTGTTACGATTACTGATGGGGTTCCAATTTGAACTACCATTTTATTACAGTGTAATCGAGCCACTGGGACTGGGACTTTTCGTTTCTCTTTTTAGTCTACCATCTTTCGACGTGCTACCCTCAATTGATGGTTTTATTTTTCATTTCGAATTGGGTTGTGCTCGCTGTTTCCTTCATCCAGTGCAACACTTTAGAAATTGGGGTGATGCAGAGCTGCACTGATCTTGAACCGAAACGATATGGCTTCCAACTATGGCTTTGGATCCAGATTTGATTGCTGCGAGAAAGTCTGCATTCTGCTGTGATTATTTTTGGACAAGTTTGGGATGCTCCAAAATTTTATTCGGTGACTAGATGACTAGAGCAGCAAGCATTAAGGAAGTTTGTCTATTTTCAAATGAAAATAATATGCAATTGTATGAATATGAATATCTTATATCAATAACTTCAACAAGTGGGGAGAAGACCTCTCCCGAAATCAAATATGAAAACAAAAATAAAACGAATACTCACCAAACTTGACCCAGTGACACAGTTACTTTTTGCACTTCAAAGCTGGTAATAAGAGTGTTCATAGAAGTATAGTATCTGTTCTTAACATAGCGAGTCTATGATGTCAAATTGATCGAATTAGTAGACAAACGATACTTCACAACTAATTCTTGCATCTCTGAGCTGAAAATCTGAATGTTCCTATTCCTATCACTGTCCTGGTTTCACAAAAAAAAATTTCTTTGGTTTTGAAAATAGAACACAGATTCTTTACATTACAACACTCTTAAAAAAAATTAAAATTTCATATTACGTAAATCTAAGTATGCCGTACTTGACCAAAAACGAGAACGTGTTGACAAAGGCAAAACTACATGAATTGAACTTCGATTTGCTCCCACATCTCCCATATTCACCAGATTCGGCTCCAGATGACTACTGACTGTTCGCCGACCTGGAAAAAATGCTCGCCGGTAAGAAATTTCGCACGAATGAAAAGGTTATCGCTGAAACTGAGGTATATTTTGAGGCAAAAGATAAATCGTTCTACTACAGTGGTATGGAAATGTTAGAGCGACGATGCTCTAGATAGAAATTACGTTGATAAATGAAGCTAATTTTTACCCAAAAAAAAGTCTGTTAGGCCCGAGACTTTTAGCCCTTGTGTTAAAACTAAATTTTGGCTGCGTTTTAATGTGAAATTTAGCTAATTTTGCGGTGATGTTAGTGACATGATAAATTTGTACATGCTTTGGTTGTACATTTTAGTAAATTGAGACGCAAATTTACATGATTTTTTCGTAGTGTATCCTTTACAAACCTTTACAATAAGGCTTGAATGGGATAGACGAAATGGATTCAGGTTCACTGATATTCTTGTCAACTTTTACAAAATGAATATTTTGGGAATGGGTCTTACTCCATGCCAGTTCCGCGAACATTTGAGATATTTCCTTCTTTTGTATAGTCGAACCAAATACAACCACGGCCTGTAATATCCACTTGTCACAAAATCATGTGTTTTTCTGCTGAAAAGGTTAACCTAATTTCCTTTCAAAAGCCGTAATCATTACGAAATCTGCACAAAAAAAACTGCATTAATTTTTAAAACCGTGGGATAACGGTGTTGATTCCAGAACATGTGTGTTGTAAATAGTAATAACTTTACGTCTATTTAGCGGTTTGTTTGGATCCACGAGGGAGCAGCACAATCTGTTAATGCACTTATAAGCCGAATGCGAAACGTAGAAGAAATTCAAATTGGTCAATTGAGCTTTTGTCGATTCTTCATCAATCATTTTAGTAATAATTTCATTTGCACAATGTTCGGTCCAGTTGTAGTGAACAAGAATTTGCTAAAATTACTGATACTAACTTGCATTTCACGTAATATCAGTGAGAATATAACCGGATATGACAGAAAATTTATCTACAAATAGTAACCTTCAAACGTTAGTCTAACACATTTTACATTTTTTTGAAAATTTGGGAACACTGCGTGTGAATTGCAATGTTTATTTATCTGATTCGTGATTTTTAAAATGTGCAAATCGTTATATTTGTAGGCTTAGCATAAAAATATAAATTTATATTGTGTGCCTTAAGGGGTTACATCACTGTAGAAAAAAAAGAGAAGGACATTTTTGGGGAATTATTTTGGGATAAAAAAGGAGTAATCCGAGTTTTGTAAATTCAGCTCCCGCAATTTTATATCTAGAACAAAAAACAAAACATTTTCTAATTTCATATTCCAGTGTGCATAGAAGTACGTAGGGGTTTTTAATTAATTAATTTTCTGTAAAATGGCAGCCCTTTGAAAATAAAACCACATTTTTTCATCACAAAATTGTTCATAATAAAAATATTCACAATTTTCAAAAACCCCTACGTACCTCTGTGGAGATAACTATCGAGAATATTCCGTAAAATTTTTGAATCGATTGGTCAAGATTTACTTGACTTTTGTTTCCGACCAGCTCAAAAAACGTGGTTCTGATCCGTATCTCATACTTGAAATTAAGACGTCTAGAAATTTTTCCCGCTTTTCATCTTTTGGAAAATTATTTTTAAGATCATACATGACCTCTTGCAATGAAAAAAAATCCGTTTATTTGAAAATTCTACAGTGGTGTAACCCCTTAAATATTAATGTGATTGTTTTAAGGCTTTGTTTCTTTTCCCCGTGAAAATATTATTATCAAAATAAAAAAAAAGTTTGGCTTTTATTTCCACCGTCAAGCAAAATTGCTCTGTGCGAAAGAATATTTAGCCTCTTTTTCGGTACATTTGGATATATTAGAAGGGATTAACACAGTGAGCAGTTTTGATTGTACACTCTTAGAAAAAAGTGAGCAATTTTCATTGTACACTCTTAGAAAAAATTAAATTTACGCTTGACGTAAATTCAAGTGTGCTGCTATTTCTTCGCTGATGACACAGTATTACATCTACTAACATGTAAACATAATCTTTACGTCTGCATCGATGTAAGCTTCAGTTAAACTAACTGTGAAGTTGATGATATGACTTATCTTTACATGCTTTGTATTGTTAATGTAAGTGAATCGCGACGCTCATTTTATGTGCATCTACGATGATGTAACTTTTTCTAAGTGTGTACATTTGGAACGAAAAATGTAAAAGCGTCGTTCAGAGTGTTATTCGAGGAATCTTTGCGTTACAGTAGTGAGTTGAACCGAACATGGCTTTCTGCTGCTCATGGCCGCGGTGTGTAATAGTGGTTTATTGGGGTAAGTGAATCGGATGTTTTTCGTTCGATCAATGTTGCTCAACATTCATTCACTGATAACGAGCTGTCGGATGAACTGCGAATGGAAAATACAGGATACTGGTGAGATCGTCCCTAGGAAAATATTTCATATTTTTCAATCATCAATGAGGCCAAGACGGGAAGTAGCGTAAAGTGTTATAATATGCCCCCATTAAGAAAACATTGAGATATTTCTAAATATACTGATATATTTTTTACAAAAATGTAGGTATTTCTTTGCAATACGCCTGAGGAACATAATGTTCAATGATTTTGGTAGAAATGTTGGGAATTGATTGATACAAACACATTTTCCAAAACGATCATATTCTCAGTTTTTTCGCTTGCCGTAGACATAATGCCCCAGCAACCGTATGATATGCCTCACAACAAATCCGTGGTATGCCACACAATAAGAGACATTACGCTCCAAAACAATGAAGCAATAATATGCCCCTTGAAATGTCGATATAGAAGAAAAGCAGATAAAGAAGGTATTCTTTGCATTAGAAATCAATTGCATAATTAATTAATTACAATTGGAAACCGACATTTTTAATCCTCCCAACGCTACATATTGTTTCAATAACCGTTATAAATCCTTAAAACAATATTTTAAATCGAAGCATACTGTTGAATCGAAGGTGGGGCATAATGACCGTTGAGTGACTGTTATGAGAAAACTGCTGTACTGAAGAAATGGCTTTGTTTCTCTTGATTTTTTTTATTTTTTTTAATAGTGATATTAGCACTGCTAAAAGTTAATTTCTAAGTAGCAACCGATCATTAGACGTTTTACACGGTTAAAATGCTTGTTTAGTCGAAGCAAAACCTTACATCGAAAAGCTGCCTAATGATATCTTCAGTTTTTTTCATATTTTCCAGCAACTGCCAAACTTACTTAGCAGAAAGATCTTACGATAAGGTAGTGTTAGTCATAAACCTTTTGTTTAGATAAATTGGGGCCTTTTTGGCCAGCATGGGCACATTATAATACTTTCCCCTAAAAGAAATTGAATGTTCGGTACAGTTGTAAGTCTTGTGCGCGACTACTATCTGTTGGCGACAAGAAAACCATTAATTGGTTTCGTCTGTATTGAAAAATAGCACAAACTGTACATCGGCTTAACAGTTTATGTTGATTCGCGAAATGGCACTTGTAGTCCAACATAATCTGCTAATGTACTGATAAGCCGAAGGCGAAACGTAAAAGACACTGCAAAAGCTGTTTGTAAACCAGTTACAATTTAACCAGCGTTCGTGAAAATAAATTGGATAGTATAAAATTCGGTAAAATAATCGAATTTAATACAGATCCATGACCAGTAATGGGACAGTGGAATTTTAGTTCATTAGTTATATGTTTCACAATTTTAAGGAATGATTGTTTGTAACTAATACGAGTGGTTTTCATACGTGCAATCATTCTAGACGCCTTCCAAAAGTCAGTTATCAGGAATTATTATTTTTTGTAAGGGCTGCTGCTAATAGATTAATAGTTGATTAAGAATCGAAGAATTTCTTCGTTTTTTTTTTATTTGCGTCCATTCATACTGAGCAAAAACGCCCTAAACAATCTGACCATCTCTAGCAGCAATTTCCCTCTGTCAAAAATTAAGTCATTCATCAAAACGATCAGACAATCGTAAATGTGTTAACAGCGTGTTTTTTTTTTTAAAGCACCCTCCGCCATTGGGCGAACTTCGATGCCGGGAACGACGACGAGAAGGAAATTTGAATTTTATTGGTGGGCTGATTAGCAGGATGCAAGCAGCTCACTTCGACCAGTGACCTAGTCGTGATGGCGCGATGATGGCGCAGAGTAAAAAACGAACCTGGTAATATCCGAGTTCTTTCTGTTCGATGGCCTAGATTTAGTTTCATTAAATATGCACCGCTCAATGCGGATAAAAAGCATTCACTCAAATCAATCAATCGTCAGAATCACTTTTGTCTACAAAATGCTGATCGGTGAAGCGGTGAGAACGCATCATAAAGTGTTCATAAAATAAACACCATCAATTTGGCTGCATGCAAACTAGTTCAGTCAGCGGTTTTAATTTAATTAACCTAAAGCGATGATATTTTGAGATATGCGATGATGTTTCGAAAATATGACGACTGGTGCTGGTGCGGATGTGACGGCTTAGGGTGGAAACGCGCAACAAACTGCGTGGGTACGAGCGTTATTAATGGAAATTATATTTTCGTTTAATTGGGCACAAAGTGAAAACGTGCTCGATGGAGATCGTCTCGCGATAATTCTAACGGGGGCGAGTGCTTTCAACTAACTGGAACTGTTTACGATAATTGTACGGTGTTAATTGATGTTTACGGCGAGAATCCATCAGTATCCTATTAGGGTCACTTGATTTTCAATATGATGATGATTTTGAAAAAAAAGTGCCTATTCTTAGTTAACAACACACTCCTGTTTGACTCCTCGCAGTCTAGTTGAAAATGCCAGGTAGTATTTTTTTTCGATGTTCTCTCTTTCATTCTAGCGTCGGTGGTAAAACTCCGAGAAGGACACCTTACGGATTGAAATTAAAATTTATAACATTTCTAGCTCTTATCGAAATCGCTTGTATCCTTCCTAAAACAGTTCATTAAAATTCTGAAACAGTAGAGAAAAAGGTTTGAGAATATGAACACGGGAGATAGCTACGTTTTTAGGTAGCAAGTCAAAATCCTGATCATAGATCAAGTCCACCGGATCGTGAAACAGAAACGACCTAACCATACATTTGTGTACATTAGTGTAGCATCAAACACAAAGATTCGGAGAAGTCGTAAAAAAGAAAGGTGTTTAAAATTGATCATTTTCTTTTCTCTTCTGGAAGTAAGATCTTTATCTGAAAATGAAACCATCTTTTTATGGTCGCACATCCCGTTTAATATTTGTATTCGTTTTCAGATTACTTTTCTGGAAACTGTAAAATTTTGAATTTCGTTAACATTGATAGGATGACAAACAAATCATGAAACAGGTTCATAGAATCGTAAAAAACGCAATTTGCTGCTCTATTAACACCGAGTCTAAAATAGGTCTTCTGTTTGATCAAGTGAATCATATTCAAATGTCACTTATTGTATGCGTAGTGAGCTCAATCACCTACACATAAAATAACCGGAACTGCATTAACACAAATTCAAATTTATTTTGATATCGACAAAAAAATACCTAAAAACCACTTTCCCATTTACTATTTTGTTATTTTTTTCGAACACTCAGTTGTTCGAAGTGTTCCGGCTTAAATGGTTTTGCAAATTTGTGTTTATCAGCAATCGACTTTTCAACCGGAATCAGTAAGGGAGACGGGGGCTAAACCGGACAGCTAAATATCTTATAAACCAACAATCAATTCAATCCACAGATTGACTTTGTGTACGCTCTTTCATGTGACAGACAGCCGTCAGTTAGCTGGATTCTAGGCAACTGGAATTTGATTCGGAATTCAGAATGATTCCCAAATGGATTCCGAATCATATGCAACAATCGATCGTTATCTGGGATATCGCTGAGTTTGAAAGATTCAGTTCGGCGTCAATCGTGTTCATGTAAAAATGTTTACTGATTGTTTTAAATTTTCTGTTAAATTCACATCGTGCTATTCATATGATTATTGAGAGCTTTCGTTTACGTGGCTAATGAAATTATTATTGCGTCTCGAAAAATAATTATCTATACGAGGCTAAACCGGACGCGAAATGAGCCTAAACCGGACACATTATTTTTGTCTTGAAATTCTTAACGGATTATTGAAACATACCTAAATATTGATATCTACATTTCTATTCATATTCTATTCTATTTTTAATAACTTATCAAGCCTACATTTACTATAAAAACGTTATATGTAGCGAAACAATCATATGGTCTTAAATAAAGACTCTAAAATCAGTTTCAGCGTCAATTATTTGATCAAACACCAAAGTACCAATATTTTCGGCGAGCATGATTATATCTCACGAAAGGTTGAAACCAACATCCATTTATTTCGTGCTCGTTTAGAGATAACATTTAAACCTGAGAGGAAAATGAGGGCTAAAATGGTGATTTTTCCAAGTGGTTTACACAAATTTTATTTGAAAAGGTGAAACACAAATCAATAGTAGCAGTCTTCCCAAATAAACACCGAAATAAGGTACTCGCGAAAGTTCTGTTCTCATACCGAACTTTCAAGTCATGTTCAAACCCAAACTTGTACATTTGTACACGAACGCGTGCACATGTTCGGTAGTAGAATCGAACGCCTTTTAAGTACATCATGCGCGGACTCGATGTTCGCCTACTGCTGCACAATGATCGTACATGAACAATGTTTTATCCGGAAATCATCAATAGACAATCATTTCAGAAATATTTACAAATGATATTCAAGTAAGAAATTGAAAACCTTGCTACCGTTTTGAGTGTATTTTGTATGATTTATCGTAAAATTTAAGAACGAACGTCGAGCACTTATTATGTTCCATAATCGTAATGATCAGTAAATTCAATGATTCAAGTAAACCCGTCCAGTATCTTCTAAATCGTACAATATTAATTCTTTACAGGTTTCAGGTTTCAGGTTTGAACGATTTATTGGATGTTGTGCCGCGTTAATCAAACTCTGGATCGTTCTACCATTAGATCCAAACAATCGTAGATCACGGTACCGGCTTCGGTACTAATATTAATATTCCAAACATTATTGTTGGATTTCTTTCTTTGCCAAATAAATGTAAATAAACGGCAACACTGCCCTCGTCAGTTTTATTTCACTTCTATTATACTCTAAGACAAGACATGACAGTTGAAATATGAGGTGACGGAAAGAAGAATAAGTTGTCAGTTCTTGTCTTAGATTATACTTATCCTTCTCTCACTCTGATAACAACCGAACTTGTTTCTGTTTTGTTCTGTCTTTTCTCTCTCGCTGTTTCAACCGTATTTAGCGTGTTCCCGGTTAACGTACACGATGTACGTGCACCTACACTCGAACCAATGCACAGTGGGGAAAAATGGACCAAAAACGCGAAGATATTTTTGGAGGCATGATACAGCTGACCACAAAGCACTTTTTTGGTGTAAAATGGTCAGTAAATTCGATTCCATGTATTTTAAAGGACCGCACGAAACGCTATCATGTTCATTTTACCCCAACTTCCTTTTTTATACTGCATTGTATTCAAGCTTAACTATATAACATGAAACCAAAGAACTTGCAGAAGAGCAAATAGAGAGTTTCCGATGTAAAAAAGTCTAACAAATCGATTGCAAATAGTTTTATTGATAGTAGAAAACTCATTGTACCGTTTTACCCCAATTCTTTTCTAGTTATAATATTCAGTTGAAATATGATCTACAATCCAAAAGCAGATCCAATACTCAATCAATATTGGTTCATATTACGTGCAAAACATCTGTGATCCAAATAAATACAATATGAATGACAGTACTAGCCTGTTTACCCCGTTTAACCCCAATTTATAACATAAGTCGTATTTCTGGTTAAACTTTCTTTCGCATACCGAAAGCAGAATGATTGCGGTTGATGAAAATCGATTTATATTACGAACTATTTTCCAAATGTGGAGCAAAATTAAAGGATGAATTGGGGTAGAATGGTATAACAAGATTCATGCGGCCATTGAATCCATCTGTAATATTATTTTAAGGGCTTTCTTCGTAATATCAATCGATTTTCATCAACCGCAATCAGCCTGCTTACGGTATGCAGAAGAACGTTTAACCAGAAAATTGACTTATGAAATAAATTGGGGTAAAACAGATTTAACAGGCTAGTACTGTCATTCCCATTGTGTTTGATTGGGTTACAGATGTTTTATACGTGATATAAACCAATATTGGTAGGTCATATTGGATCTGCTTCGGGATTGTAAATCTGAATTCAATATAAAATTATTTTTGTGGGAGAATTGGGGTAAAACGATGTAGCACGACGCATGCGATCATAAAGACTATCTGTTAATTATTATTTGAGGTTATATGCGAAACATAGAACTGTCTTGTTCAACCAATATTGGTCCAAACACCGATCAGTAGAACTTTTTTTTCTGTAAATTCAAGGAAGACGATGACTGGGGGTAAAACAGAATGTAGTCAATTTTATTAAAATCAATCCATTTATATAACTTATGAGCATATCAGGAGTACCTTCCGATTGGTCGAATTGAATTTTTTCCTGAGTTTCACAGTTAGTTTACGAAGTAAAGTAAGAAAAACCTGTTTTAATCCACCTAGTGGTGTAATGATGCCTTTCTCATATCAATCAAACTATCATATATAATACTGTGGTATTCTTCAAAATATTTTTCTTCGATTCTTAAAAGAATAATCGAAATTGATTTGTTTGACCGTCAACTGATAAAAAATGTCAATTGGAAAAGATTTGAGGTCGATTTAGAAAACTTTTTACGGTTTGTCGCTCTTTTCAGTGATGGTATAAAATTTTTAACACACTTTACCCTATATTTGCGGATCCGGGAGTCGGATCCTGATGAAATTCAGGAATTACGTATGGGACCACAGGACCTTTCATTTGAACCTAAGATTGTGAAAATCGATCGCGCCATCTATGAGAAAAGTTAGAACACATATTTTCATTTTTTTGCACATTTTACCCCATAAAGTTAGTGCAATAAACGTTACATACAGACATACGCACATACACACACAGACATTTTGCGTACTCGACGAACTGAGTCGAATGGTATATGACACTCGGCCCTCCAGGCCTCGGTTCAAACGTGGGTTTTCACAGTGATTGCATAACCATTCTATATGAGAAAGGGAAAAAAAATTTTCTTCGATTCTTAAAAGAATAACCGAAATCGGTTTGTTTGACCGTCTACTGATAAAAACCATCAAATTGGAAAAGATTTGAGGTCGATTTAGAAATTTTTTTAAGGTTTTTCCCCATTTTCAGTGATGGTGTACAATTTTTAACACACTTTACCCTATATTTCCGGATCCGGAAGTCGGATCCGTATGAAATTCAGGAATAACGTATGGGACCACAGGACCTTTCATTTGAACCTAAGTTTGTGAAAATCGGTCGCGCCATCTATGAGAAAAGTTAAAACAAATTTTTTCTTTATTTTTTGCACATTTTACCCCATAACTCTCGAACCGGAAGTCGGATCCAAATAATATTCAGGAATTTTGTATGGGACCACAAGACCTTTCATTTGAATCTAAGTTTGTGAAAATCGGTTCAGCCATCTCCGAGAAAAGTTAGTGCAAAAAAACGTTACATACACACATACGCACATACACACACACACATACACACAAACACATACACACAAACACATACACACACAGACATTTTGCGTACTCGACGAACTGAGTCGAATGGTATATGACACTCGGCCCTCCGGGCCTCGGTTCAAAAGTCGGTTTTCACAGTGATTGCATAACCTTTCTATATGAGAAAGGCAAAAAGAGGAATTGGAGCAAAACGGGCATGATAGTGAATTTTGCGGATCTTCTAACTATCTTAAATCGATTCTACAGAAAAATTTGCATAAGAAATACTAACTTTGAAAATATTTGCTTATGTTTTTATAAAATTATTGAGCAAAGTCGCGTTTTTGATCGTTTTTTCCCACTGTGCAATGTACGTACTGTGTTCGATCGTGTACGGTGCTCGGGATAAGCTTGAGCACGGACTTGTAGTAAGTTTGAGATTGGAAATGTGTTTGAAATTTCGTGCACAGGCACAAACGTGCCGATGTTCATGGAAAGACTAGTTAGTAGTACTATCGAAGAAAAAAAAATGGGTACTGAACGAGAAATATTAAAAACTGTCGGAGATATGACGATTTCTCGGAAGCGTCAGGAAGCGAAAAGTAGCATCACTACTTATACTCGGTTCAGCTCGATAATGCCGTAGAGAAAATTGCTTGTGCACATCAGCATATAAGCACGACATTCTACGAGTTTATTTTATGTGCCTTTTGCCTCACTCGAGCGACAATGGTTACCTGTGCATTTCTAATGTCATCGTGATCGGTCGTGTCTCGTACACAACTCAATATTTTTTTTTGCAGAAGCTTGCGGTGAACATGCATAATTGTAAACAGCTACCTCACGCAATTTCAAATGAACGAATAAATAAAACCCATTTTGTGGATTTTTTTATGTTTCCTGAAATCATTGGATGACTTGAATCATCTTCGTTACCTGTACGACCACGTTTAAATTCAGCAAACCAATAATAAATGGTTCCTTTCGAGGAAGCAAATACCGGATAACACTTTTGAAGCCATTGTTAATGTTGAACAGTATTTATGGTATTAAAAATACTGTACTCTTCACTATACGGGGCCAGGTGTCAATAAGAAGTTGTTAAAATAGCCGCGTAATCTTTTTCTAGCATAATTTTGAACGATAACAGCTCAGTCATTTGTTGATGGATTTAGATAATTTAACTACCAAACGGAAATGTTTAACTTCAACATGTATGGCAACGTCGTTTCAGTATTATAATAGCATACTATTGAAAAATTGGTTTGAATTGACCTAAGTTTTCATGAACCAATCACAGCATATCATCATGATGTCATCCGTTTGATTTCTCTCGCACAGCCGACTGTTTCGATTGTTGCTTGTACCGTTTTTCGTTTATTGATCAGAGCAGCCCGAGAGATGACCAAGAGTCACCCAAATAACTTTTGAGATGTAGCTCTAGGGCGGACTCCAATCGCGTAGTTTCGCTCTGAAAATTTTCTCGGGTCGTGCCACGGCCTCCATGCGAGCTTCTTTATTTTTTCTTTTTGCCTTTCTCACATAGAAAGGTTATGCAATCACTGTGAAAACCGACTTTTGAACCGATGCCCAGAGGGCCGAGTTTCATATACCATTCGACTCAGTTCGTCGAGTAAGCAACATGTCTGTATGTGTGTGTATGTGTGTGTATGTATGTATGTTACATTTTTTATGCACTCACTTTTCTCGGAGATGGCTGAACTGATTTTCATGAACTTAGATTTAAATGAAAAGTCTTGTAACCCCACATAAAATTTCTGAATTTTATTCAAATCCGACTTCCGGTTCCGGAATTTCAGGGTGATATGTGCAAAAAAATTAAAATAAGTGCACTTATTTTTCTCAGAGACGGCTGAACCGATTCTTACAAATTTAAATTTAAATTAAAGATAGGTAGGTACAATTGTCCTTTACAAAATTCCTGAGTTTTATTTTGATCCGATTTCCAATTCCGGAGTTACAGTGTGATTAGTGAAAAACAATTCTTATTTCTAATTACTTCCTCGCTTTTCTCAGAGATGGCGTGTCCGATCTCAACAAATTTAGATTCAAATGGAAGGTCTCATAGGGTGCAGTGTGTTAAAAATTGGATACCGTCACGTGAAGCGGCGATTCAAAGCACGTAAAAGAATTTGCAGCTGGCATCGAAACTATTGCAATCGGCAGCCATTATCAATAGACAACCAAACAACCCTCTTCCGGTTATGATGGTTCTCGGTTTCTGATTCCGGAAGCACCGGAAATAAAAAGTAAAATAATTTCTAAACTTGCCTCAAAACTGTTCCAATCGGTAGTCATTTTCAGTAGACGGCCAAACATTAACTTGGCTTTCCTTGTTTTTGGGTTTTTGATGAATGACCGAAGATTGTAGCCACTTTTCTCGAACCAACTTCGATTATATCGGTTCCCAGATTCCGGTTTCGAAAGTATCTCTTTTCGTTTCCTCAGAGATGGCCTAACCGACCTGAGTACTGTTTCACTCTGTAGGTTATACTAGTTTATGGAAAAATCTTTTTGTTTTGTAAGAATCAAAGAAAATTATTTTGAAGAATAACACATTTATACATTTAAATATATGAGATTTGAGGGAGGCAACATTACCTCACTAGTCGGATTAAAACAGGTTTTTTATGAGTTGTTGTTTAGGGCGCGTACCAAGTGTTCGTCTATTCGAATCGAGGAAACGATTTAATACACCGAATTATCAAATAATAAAATCCGATTACATCGATAGATTATGAAACTTTTCGACGAATGATTTCGTAGGTTGTCACGTCGATAGTTCGATAGTTGTTTGTGTTGAGTTCGCATTTAGAGTAAGTACAAGCGAGGTGCCCTTTCCTTTCTGATGGCTTGAGCGACAACGAGTGACGACTGGCTTGCCACCCAATCAGTGATGCCACTTTTTCCTGAGGTCAAATCCGTAGATTTGACTCCAAGTCTAATTATACTCGTACATGCTCCTTTGAGACGAGCTTGCCGTGAGCTTATATTGGGAAAACTCACTAAATGTATCTAAAAAAATGTTTAGAATGAAAATTAGTACGTATCAAATACAAGTAAATCAATGCATAAAAAAACTACGTAAAATCATCAGCTTGGAATGCCAAGCGATAAAGACAGGCTTCCTTAAAATGAGTGCCGGTAGATGTTTGATAGTTTCTATAATTGGACATACAAAAAAAAATCTGCGACAATATTCAAGAATTTTCGTACATATCTTGGAAAAAATGCATTTTTTCAAAATAATGAAAAATCCGTAGATTTTTAAAGGTCCATCCGTAGATCCGTAAAAATGACAAAAATCCGCAGATCTGCGGATAAATCCGTAGGGTTGGCATCGCTGCACCCAATATTCTGCTAGGCGGAGATGGCAGTTCAATTTAAACTGCAATAAGCACTGATGAGCCGTAGGCGAATTGCAACGAAAATGATAATCGAGATTGCTAGACGTCTTTGCGTAGGACTCTTTCTTGTATATTTGGGGTTTAGTCTAAGAGTTTACTACATGGAATGAAAAGTCCCGGGCCTTTCACAGAGAAGACGTGAATAATCTCGAACCGTGTATATTTTAGTTGACAACAATCCTCTAGATGGCCCAATAACAAATTTCATGACAATCTATCCACTAGTGTTTGAATAACAGCTGATCGTGCCAGACGAGTTCCAATTTTCATCAAGCTATGGAAAAAGACGCACCAGGGCATTCATGCATAAAAGCAACGGTAAAATTTAATCATCCTCCGTATTCTCCAGACCTAGCCCCCACCGACTATTATTTATTTCCAAACCTGACAAGGTTTCTTCCGGGAAAGTAATTTTCGCCGAATTCTGAGATCATTGCAAAAACTGAAGCCTATTTTGAAGGCTTTGACAATTCATTTCTTTTTCAAAGGGCATCAAAATGTTAAAGGATCGGTGGGTCGAGTGTAGCGCTATAGATGTAGATTATACTGAAAAATAAAAAATTTTACACGGTAAAAAATCGTCTTTTTTATTTGATTTTCTTTATCAGACCCGGGACTCCTCATTCCATGTAATATATAGGATGAGGTTTAAGGAAACTCTCAATCTTTGAGTGTATTTTTTATCAGAACTATACACCATGAGCAGTTACAAAGTTGAGTCAAGTAGCAAGGCCTAACCCTACTACATTACTACATTGTATTTCTAATCATCAAAACTAGCATTATTTTATATCCTCTATGTTTCATACGTTTAAGAAATACAAACACTTTAAAAGATTGATTTCGAACTGCACCGAAACCAATACAGACTAAAAGCTCGATAAAATGTGTGTATGAATTTGCTACGCATAAGTGAGAAAAGATTAATCAATTATAGAAGAAGAAACTACATTGTTCTCAAATTGACTAAAACTGCACAGCTCATGTTCACCACCTTGCCACAAACTACTTCGACCGAGGCGGTACATTTTGTTTGCCTTTCCGAAGCCCATTAAAACGGTCAACGATCAACAGAGCAAGAAAAAAAATCAACAAATCGGATTCCAACCCGCCTCGCTGCCTGCTCGAAAGATTGCGCAACTGAGATATCATAATCGATATGCGCGGATTGTGTTTTATTTCACTCCTCCCCGGCAACCGGCACCCAGGCTGGGACGCACGCAGCGCCCGAGGGGAGGCAGGGGATGAGAACATGGACCATTTCGCCCCACACTCTGTTTGCCATGGCAGATTGTCCATGAGCGCTGTAGCTGTAGCTCCACACTGTCTGTTCGGGCAGAGCCGATGATCCGCGGAACGAGTCGTGAATGAATGAACCCGCGCCTGACGACTGATGAATGGAATCCGCGAGAGGGCTGCTAGGGGGATAAAGGGATGAGTACTGGGCATACGAACTAAAGGGTAAAAAAAATATCCCACCAAACATGCCGCTCACAATCCGAAACCGAACCAGCCGCGACTGTATCGGGTTCAGAGGAATCCAGGAATTCTGGTTAGGGAGAATGTTTTCCAATAACAAAAATTAATTGCATAAATTTTATTTACTTTATCCGTCCTGGTGGCTCTCTCCTCCCCCAACTCCGTACATTGGAAGGAGTCGGTTTGAACCACATAGCATTGGGCACAGTTGGGCTGTTCGTAGGGTATTGGAATGATTTTTCGCATACAAATGTTTATAGCGTTGAAATCGAATTATTCTTTTGTGGTTACAAATTACTAAGCGATGAAAACTTTACTTTTACTCTAGATGAATGCATTATAGAAACTGTTCAGAATCCGAAATTATTTCTCATGACTTTATGGCAGTAGAAAAAAGATGTTCTGGAAATATTTTTTTTAAATACGTGCCCATTATTCCCGCTTCTGAAGCGTCATACTTTCGAAGTAATTGTGCGTTGTTCCCTGGTCAATTGAATTGTATGAAGTTACGGCGATTCCCCCGCGTGATCCATTCTCGTTTGAACTCGGCAAATGCTGGCTAAATGCGTACAAATGTACCCAACGCATCGACGAGACACGGTCGGGACGGCATACGTTCTGCTGGAAAGAATACGTACACATGAAGAAAAGGACAAACTTACAGCGTTCCAATGCCGGTTGGAATGTCACTGATTGGCAGAGTCTTGCGCGGTGTGACACTGCGAGACGCTTTGGCGCTCGATATCGTCTTCGCTGGATCAGCACATAATGAACAGTCCATTCACCGGAAATGGATAATTGATCACGTGCAGTACCCTTCCAAAGCGTAGCAGAAGCAGAAGCTCCATGCCAGGGACATTCGGCTCACGCATTTTGCAAAGTGCGGTCGGTCCCAATGGTTGGAACTCGCGCACCCAAATAAACTACCTAAGCGAACCCTAATGAATTGCTGCCATTTCGCACCTTGTACCTGTAGTGGAAAAGTGTGGAGACGAACGATGATAAGAAAGTGGAATGCGAAAGTTTTTGTCATTCATTCGGATTGTTCACGCCTGTTTGTGCTCGTCTTCAGTTGACTTGGTAACATTAAAATGTTATCCTAAATTTATTACTTATGGTTGTTGCTTGTTTAAGATAGCTTGTATCGTTAGTGAGTTGGTTTGAAGCACGTTAAAATTAGCATTGTTTTGAACCAGGGTTAAACATCCAAATACAAAGCCCAATAATGCAATAATGTTGCTGTTTCTTGTTAACAAGTTTTACAACAAAGACGTTCGTAGTTGAACTGTATTAGGTGTTTATCAGCATCTAACGAGAAAAACAGATTGAAAAAAAATACTGCCAAATGGAACAGAAGAAAAAAACTATTAGAGAGTAGTAGGGTCATAGCACCAGCCTCCCAATGAATCTGTACGCTATGAATCAGCTGCGAAGTTCGTTGAAACAAGCTGTCAAATTCCACAAAAGGTATGTAATGCCAAGGCTTTGATTCAAAAACTTATTTCTATCAATGCGAAAAATACTTTCGAAAATAATTCTTCGGAAATTTTGGATGCCCTGAAAAGGACCGTTTAGTTCGATGGTGATGAGTCAACATCTAGCACTCCATGATTGACCTCATCCTGTGTTTTTCTCGAATGTGAAGAAGTAGCAAAATTTCGAAGAAAATGTCTTTCGTGCGAGGCGAACAAATCCACTAATGGTACTCTTTCAGATGTGCAATACCAACCTTCTCTACGGCATCAATGAACCGCACAGAAGGCAAGTTCGATACTGATTCTGAGAGGACTTTGTTTAACCCTTTCACGACCGTAAGATGTCCAGAACGAAATATGTCAGTACGACACAATATTTTAGCTATTGTTGGTGTAAATTAAGGGAATATCACCACAAAAACATAGCAGGGTGCATAAGTTTCCTATAATTTCATGGAAAATATTTTTCCCTTCGATCCTCAGAAATAAATAAACGAAGAGTTGAGTTTATTATATTGTAATTTAATTTATTGCTTTAATTATCAGAATAGTAAAATAAATAGTTAGCTAAGGTATTCTACGAAACGATTTCGTGCAATTTCGACAGAAAATATTCTAAAATATAGAGTTCTATATTTTCCATAGGAAGTATACTGTTTGTATGTTTTCATTTTCTATATTTTGAATCTTTACCCCTTCGTAATGTTACTGCAGAGGCGGGACTCGAACTCGTAACTTTTCCAATCCGGGGAAAACGTTTCGCAAATTGTTTTCTTGCAGGAAGGACCACTAACGCTCGTATCCGTACTGCATTTTATAAAATTGTACTATTTTTTCGATCCAAATACTGTACTGTAATAGTGTACAGGGTGCTCCATCTTTTATGTCGGTACGTTAACGCTGAATAGTTTTCACATCTACCAACCGAACGATTGCATCAGATTCCGTACAATTTTTGCCATGGATCGCACCACACCGAGACAACGCGCTTAAATAGTGACACCTCACATCGAAAACAGTCGTTCCATTGTGTTTAGTCAACGTGCATCTCGGAAAAGATATCGCGGCAAAAAGGCACCATCTGACGATACTATTAACTTAACAAGGTTTACGCCAACCAGCCTCAAACTATTGACGAGCTCAAGACTATTGACTAGCATTCCTGCTGAAATCGATGCTCTAACACCCGAGATGCTCGAAAAGATAATGGCAAACGTAGAAAAAAGGAATCATTTTTAAAGGTGGTTTTCAAAAACTAGTCCAAAAAAATGGTAAGAAATCAAACTGAATAAAAATACATTTTTTACAGAAATCGGTTGTTTACTCTCAAAGTTATTCAATGTTTGCATAACGACAAAAAATTTGTACTTTAAATTGTACTGTATTTTCTCCTGGACAGATTAACAAATAAATACAAAATTTTATGTCTTCGAATTTCGATTCATCGCTATGCAAAACGTCAAAAATATCCATTTCTCGAAAAAAGAAAGTGAAGGTTTTTGCACAAAATGTGGTAGAATTTTTTCGTTCGCAAGCGATGGTAATACCGATTGATGATTAATTCGTGTATTTTGTTAGTTTTCATTGAACTGAAATATACCTGACGTCGGGAAACTAATCAGAATATTTAAGATGATGGAGGGAGGGGGGTCTAATACTTGGATTAAGGTAGGCATCATGACCTTTCCGACTCATTAAGACTCTCTGCCAGGTACACGTGCCGCTTCGAAGCACGACTTCAGTCAATTGTCGGGTAATCATTTTGTTCTCTGACGTATTATAATGGATTCAGCCAAACATGTACTCGAAGTGCGCTTGCGTTCGTCTTTTCAGTCCTAAATAAGTACAGGGATGTTACGAAAAAAATTCACAATCAAAATGCGCGAAATTCGCGCGAAGTCGAAAACTGAAATGCGCGAAATCCGCGCGAAGTTAAAAACTAAAACGCGCGATATTCGAGCGAAGCGTTAGACAACTATTTTTATGCAGATGATACTTTCCGCAGTACTTGAAAATTCACTTAAATATAATTTAAAAATCTGCATAAGTTTGTCATATAAACACAATCAATAAGTCCGCATACAACACGTCACTTAGAGAAACCCCATGAAAACGATTTCATTTTTATTCTCCATCTTTTTCGATGCCCTTAGTTAAGGAGCAAGACTCTTTGCAAGTGTATGAGTAATGTCAACGATATGTGCGTAAAACCAATTCCGGCGCTTCTTTTCCTGATTATAATCAATGAATCTTCCATATGGTTGAAAAATAAACCAATCAGTTCATTCTGCTTAAAATTGCAATTCGAAAAAAATGTCTTAGTCTAAGACTATTCGGTTTTTCTTAAAACTGCTCGAAAAAAAATATTTCAGTTTTAGCTTACTTCCACTGACACATTTGATTAGCAACAAACACATTTCTATATGGATTTCCTCTTGCAGAAATTATTGCGATATAAAGATTTTCGTAGCTTCAATGAGTAAACCCGTAAAATAGGAACCTTTAATTTAACACGCGAAAGGCAATGGATATGGAATGTTGTCGTAACACTATTTATATTTCCGGAAAACTGCTTTTGTAACAGAAAATGTTTAGTTTTGCTTATTTTGTGTAGCGCAATTGGCATATTGTCTCAAAACTGAAATGTAGAGGCGCTGCTTATTTAGAGATGATACTTTCAGCAAGAGCTGTCAAATCGGTAGGAAAATTTCTATTTACTCCATCTTTTCAACGATTTCTTATGAAAACGGGCAAATTCATTTAAAAAATCATAGTAGGAGTTGAAGAAAATGTTTTTACTTTGAGGTGGTAATGTTGATCTTAGTTCATTGAAGAATCAACATTACACTGGTTTCTGTTTGAAAAATGTTGATCAGAAAAAACCTAACCTTACCTAATTTCACACATTTCTGAAGATTTTCCATGTTTAATCGTAGTTTACACTTAAAAAAGTAGTAGAAATCACTTTGAAATCGATTTTCTTCTACTCCGAGTGTACTTTTATTGCTGATATTTATTTGTACTACTGAATAAACGATAAAAATGTTGCAAATCACTACTGCCGATATGAAAATTTCCGAAAGAATCCTCCTTTTATTGGTTCCATTTCTCATTGGCAGGTGTCGCTAACGGTACATCAGCTTTGCGACAATGTGTCAATCTAATACAAATGCATTGAAGCAGTGTTACTAACTTTTTATTAGGGAATAAAATCTACTTTCATAAAATGTAAGCAATTTTCCATCGAACGTTGGTGAAAAATTGTTCAAAACTGATATTTCATACAAAATGTCAGGTTTAACATTCATTTGAGAAGTAATTATTGTCAAAACAGATTGTTTGAAACTCAATCCTTCAAGTTATTTTGATAAACTCGTTGCACTGCATATATGAATACAAAGATCTATGACATACGTATCAAATAAAATGTACATAATACACAAATTACCAACACAAGTTAACTTACTTTACTCTTGATTCTTAATTAATGCTCTCTGATGTACGGAAAATGTTACAGTAGAAATAAAAATGCTTACAATAGTGATTTTGAAAGAAGTTAAACAGATTTCACCGTAGATTTTTTTTTTTTGCTTCGACATCTTTTTGCTCGGAAAACATTTCCTTCTTGGTAAGAAGAATTTTAAGATAGACCACATCAGGATGATATGATTCACTCTTTTTAAATTCAGTTTCTGTAATAATAGCGTCTTCTTCTGTTATCAGATTTTACTCTAAATGTCTTTCTTTTCCTCCTCATCTTTTATTCTTTTATTTAGATCAGGAAAAAGCTCACTGGAATTAGTTTCTGTCAAACTTGTTCTCCAGCAGCAATAAAACCTCCTCATCTTTTGCATCAATAGATTAAAATCATCCAAATGATACATTTCCTTAAATCTTGATTGCTACTACTTTTTTTTAGTGTAAACTACGATTAAACATGGAAAATCTTCAGAAATGTGTGAAATTGGGTAAGGTTAGGTTTTTTCTGATCAATATTTTTCAAACAGAAACCAGTGTAATGTTGATTCTTCAATGAACTAAGATCAACATTACCACCTCAAAGTAAAAACATTTTCTTCAACTCCTACTATGATTTTTTTAAATGAATTTTCCCGTTTTCATAAGAAATCGTTGAAAAGATGGAGTAATTAGAAATTTTCCTACCGATTTGACAGCTCTTGCTGAAAGTATCATCTCTAAATGAGCAGCGCCTCTACATTCAAGTTTTGAGACAATATGCCAATTGCGCTACACAAATAAGCAAAACTAAACATTTTCTGTTACAAAAGCAATTTTCCGGAAATATAAATAGTGTTACGACAACATTCCATATCCATTGCCTTTCGCGTGTTAAATTAAAGGTTCCTATTTTACGGGTTTACTCATTGAAGCTACGAAAATCTTTATATCGCAATAATTTCTGCAAGAGGAAATCCATATAGAAATGTGTTTGTTGCTAATCAAATGTGTCAGTGGAAGTAAGCTAAAACTGAAATATTTTTTTCGAGCAGTTTTAAGGAAAACCGAATAGTCTTAGACTAAGACACTTTTCTCGAATTGCAATTTTAAGCAGAATGATTCATTGATTATAATCAGGAAAAGAAGCGCCGGAATTAGTTTTACGCACATATTGTTGACATTACTCATACGCTTGCAAAGAGTCTTGGTAACTAAATCTAATGAGACAGTAATATAAGAAACGGTTTATTGATAACATTTCGTGATAAATGAAAGTTGAACAAAATGAAACATTTGTTAAATATGCGGCACAAGCTAGCAACGGGCTCGTTATATACATAATTAGTTCTAACATAGGAAATCCGAAGAAAAAAATAGGAAAACTACGGTGTCGAATGTCAAATTGTAACAATTTATCCATGTGCTCTTTAAAATTTAACTTGGTTTCCAGAACACCCAAGTCCTTAACAGACGATGCGCGTTCGAGAACAGTTTGTGGAATATTATAACAGTTCGGCTGAAAAGTTCGTATCGTTTCTATAATAGAGGGCGCCACTAGAATTAAATCCATACCATTTTCAGTTAGTACCAACCTTCAAAAGATACGTGTATAAATTTGACAGCTGTCTGATTAATAGTTTGTGAGATATTGCATTTTGAATGTAGCTACTTTTGTTATTGTGAAAAAAATGGAAAAAAAGGAATTTCGTGTGTGAAGTGGGAATTTCGGAGTGAAGTGATGGAGCCATGTTTCGTCCATTGTTATATATCGACGAAAAAAATCGGTTTTAATTCGATATAACAGCTCCAAACACTGCTCAGAATCATCAATTCGTTGTTGTTTTTGATCGATTGTGAGCTTACGTGGCACCCATTTTGCACAAAGCTTTCTCATATCCAAATATTCGTGAATAATATGTCCAACACGTTCCTTTGATATCTTTAGGGTGTCAGCTATCTCGATCAACTTCACTTTACGGTCATTGAAAATCATTTTGTGGATTTTTTTCACGTTTTCATCGGTAACAGCCTCTTTTGGACGTCCACTGCGTTCATCGTCTTCGGTGCTCATATGACCAGTACGAAATTTTGCAAACCACTTACGACTTGTTGCTTCGCCCGGTGCAGAGTCTGGATAACACTCATCAAGCCATTTTTTGGTATCGGCGGCACTTTTCTTCATGAAAAAGTAGTGTTTCATCAACACACGAAATTCCTTTTCTTTCCATTTTTTCACAATAACAAAAGTAGCTACACTCAAAATGCAATATCTCACAAACTATTAATCAGACAGCTGTCAAATTTATACACGTATCTTTTGAAGGTTGGTACTAACTGAAAATGGTATGGATTTAATTCTAGTGGCGCCCTCTCATAGAAACGATACGAACTTTTCAGCCGATTTGTTAGTCGAACTTGAATACAGACTTTTTGCTACTAAAGGAGATGACGGAGCATTTAGTGACATTTAAACCATTTTGAAATATGAAAGTCATCGACGAACGATAGTTTCATGCACCTGATCGAAAAATTTAGATCGTTGAGATACAATAAAACTATGAACGGTCCAAGGTGACTTCCTTGAGGAACTCCAGATGTAACAGCACATGGTGAGTTTGTACAGACTCCTATTTCCACTATCATTTCATTACCAATTAGATATGATCGAAGCCAATTAAAATATGATCCGTTTAATCCTAGTGTACTTAACTTATGATATGTGATGATTGATTTCGTCGAACGCAGCAGGGGAAGTTGAAACCTTTGGCATGGATCCAAGCTGAGTCTCAGATATGTAGTCAGAGCAACTGTGTGTTATAAAATCCAGAACTCAATTCCACGGTAGTTGGATACTATACCCTTGTTCACATTGGATTTTTTTCCATATTTCAGGAAAAATTCCAGACATCAATATCCTTGAGTGCGAAAATCTTCTTTCGATTTCCGCATCTGAATGGGAAAACGCAACCACATACACTAAGGTCTCTTTTTACACGGGGGTTACGTACCGTGTTAAAAAAATCCGTGTAAAATAAAACCGTTGTAATTCCAAAAACCGTAGTTTTGATTATTTGTTTGTTTTGTTTTTGATAAAACGTAACTGTTTTTTCACAATAAAAAAGGAAATCTGAAAACCAGCCTGAGGTTACGAGAAGGGGATAGTCATACTTGATAAAACACATTGGATGACAAATTAAAATTAGAACACTTAGGAAACACGTTGTACGATAAGCAAATTAATCTAAATGACTCATACTTTATGTTTAATGAATTTCTGTTCAAAAGAACGATAATACGTACAATTTAAAACGTTCGACTATATAAGTGCTGATTGTATTATCAGCACTTCGTTAGTCGAAGGTAGGGTATGGGTGATATTATCCACAGAATCAAAGGGAAAGAATTCATAGAAATGAATATGGGTCAAATTAGAAAAGGCATTACTGTGTGTCATGCTGAAGCAATTCATTTCATCGGCGTAAATCATAATACTACTAGAGTTTTTAAACTCTCATCAGAAAACGTGTTAATTACGAAAACCGTGTTAATTCCGGAATCCGTTTGAATTGAAAAGTTTTTGTAATTCCTCATAACAGCTCTGTTGAAGTAGTAACTTGTATCACTCGAGATCGAAAAGCATAAAATCGAAATTTTGTCCACTTAAGAAAACATTTGCTAGAACCGCCTTCTAGTAAATTTTAGTTTTATTAAGGTGAAAATTCACCAATTCGGCCAGCTCGACCAATTTCTGAAACGTTCGCCCATCTTCAATTTTTAGGGTTTCATAAAACTCACAAGCTTAAAACATTTACAAAGAATTTGTTTTTATTCGAACAAATGAAATGTGGAATGATGTTTTTTGAAACTCGCGCGAAATCCGTACCAGAGCATCAAAATCTTAGCAGAAACCCCGCTAAATCCGCGAAAACCGCGAAATCTGCGCGACCGTAACAACCCTGTAAGTATGTGTGGGATCCAGCGCCAGAATATCTTTCTCATCTGTATAATTTTGTCCAACAGCTCGCGTACTTTTTGTTTCCGGTAATCATTTCAGTGTCTTATGATTATTATCGTTTATTTTACCCCAGATTAAACGTCCATTTTGTTTAGTTTTGACACTGTTCACCTTATATTAAACTTTTTTGTTTGTTTCTGTTTCTAAATTCGGGAGGGGCCGGGTCCATCCTCTGGATACGTGCTTGGTAGTCATCGTAGTCGTCGTATTCGTCATAGTTGTTGTAGTCGTCATATGTGTCGAAGTCGTCAAAGTCGTTTTAGTCGTCGAAGGTCATTTAAGTAAGCAGAAGGCTTCTCGTATCTAAACTTTTACCTTCTACCAGAGGAGTCGAACTTAGGCATCTTAGCGATACGAGTCATCCGAGTCTCTGATATGTCAGAAAGTAAAGCCAAAGGTCGTTTGCCATTTACTATCCGAACCAGCAAAAGTAAGGTTACGAGAAGTTGTCACATTCTGCCCACGACGGTCTCTCACACAATGTGTTTCATTGTGTTGATATTTTCTCATCTCTATATAGTTATTTATAACACCGGAATGGAAGATTTGTCCGAAACTATTGCTTGAGTGTCTGGAGTTGTAGATTATGGCTATGCGTCCCAGGGTGCAAGCGGCACACGGACAGCGCTCCATTCATCGCTATGTGTGATGGAATCCCATCAAATTTTTACTTTTTACTTTTTTATTTACGACTTCTGGTCAGTCAGTAATATTTACTTTTTTTTTGCTTACTTAAATGACCCTTGTCACGTCTCACTTTTCCGCATTTTATTTTTCACATCCTTGCTCTTCCTTGAGTACTATGGCTCTATAATTTCATATTCTTTCTTTTCTTATAATCTCTAGTTAGTTTGATATCGTTAAAAACCGAAGAAAAGATGCTTTCGTTGTATCGTAGTCGTCGTAATTGGCGTAGTAATCGTAGTTGTCGTAGTTGTTGTAGTTGTCGTAGTTGTCGTAGTTGTCGTCGTTGTCGTAGTTATCGTAGTTATCGTAGTTGTCGTAGTTGTCGTAGTTGTCGTAGTTGTCGTAGTTGTCGTAGTTGTCGTAGTTGTCATAGTTCCCATATGCGTTGAAGTCGTCGTAGTTGTCGTTGAATTCATTACTGGCTGCACTGCAGTGCGGAATACTACCCATCGGATGACATTTTTACCTACTTTCGAGATTATTTTGATGTCACCTTTCATCCACTCTCGATTGTTATTAGGAAACAAAAAGCAAAGTCACCCACCAACGAGAGCTCAAAGCGGTTAATTAAAGTTCGTCAAACCTAGGGTAAAACTAAACTATTGAGTAATTGAGTAGCTTACTATTGAGCCTTTCTCTTATAGAAGGGCTATGTAATTACTGTAAAAACCAATTTTTCAACCGAGACTCGAAGGATAGAGTGTCATATAACATTCGACTCAGTTCGTCTAAATCAGCAAATCTCTCTCTCTCTCTCTTTCTCTGCGCGTGTGCCTGCGTCTGTGTGGGTGTATGTGTGATTGTGTGTGTGCATATGTGACAAAATTGTGCACTCAATTTTCTCGATTCACTTAAAATTCGCATTTTTTTTGGAAGCGTGTTCACCGATAGAACATCTTGCAAACCTAACCAACTTTGATCTCGTATCGCAAAGACAGTTTGAATTATTCCAAGACAGACGCAACTTCAGAATTCCCCGAAATAACCATTAAACTGACGAAATTTGTTTACAGTTAGCAGCATTTTAAATTGCCTCAGCGGGAATATAACAATCACTTCGGGTTTAATGTAGTCATGATATGCGTCGCACGAGAACAAAATTATGCAGCCCGGCTGGACCCGAGAGTATCATCCGACTACTGTTACCTTCGTCTGTCGGACGACCGGAAGAAGGGAAAACAATCAAATTGCATTCAATTATTTGTCCATTCTTTCCAATCTTGCGCCTCTGTCCGGAAAGTACCAAAATAGCAAGCCTTAATTTTGCACCCTCCGGAGGTTTTTTCTCTCTGTTGCCTTCAGCCTTCAGAGGAAGATCACCGAAAGGGAAACTGGGACTCGGTGCGGGTAGGAGCAGCATATTTTGGAGTTTATTTTTCCGAACATTAGTGCGAAAGAACACATGTAAACTCTCGAAAAATGTCCTCTTTGATTAAATGCCGACGCACAAACGAAGCAAAACTGAGACGTATCAGTCCTTTCGGATCTTTAAGGTCCTACACCGGGTCACAGCCGCGCAATCGCTAAAATTCATGAGGTTTCGGATGGTTTTTCTCTGCATGTTTCACCAGCTCGAAGATCGCGACTGAATTTAATTCACAAACTAAGAGAAGAATTATCGCATGTTTTGCAAATAAGCGATTGAGATTTAAGATTTTGGTGACACGAGCAATTGGAAAGGGGATTCGCGTTCGTTAAACTCAAACAAGTTCTGTCGTTTGAAAAGAACGATCCTTCGCCGTCCGTCACGTCCGTCCGAGGGGAGCCCGTGTAAAAAAGAAATCGTTGACCAGATGCAACTGATATGTTTTCCTCGTGTGTGGAATTTGTTGGGTGATAATTTGGATAAATTAGGGAAAATTAATTGCGACAAAATTTTAGCATCGTCGCAATGTCGGTATGTTACAAAAATGCCTGTATTTGATGATGAAATTATCATACAGTGATTATTGGCTTTTTCTCGCCGCTTGATTTTTGACTAAGGACTAACAAAATAAAGAATCCTTTTGAATTATCAAGCTAAATTCGTTTGCTGATTTTATTATGTTATTATCTTCCCTGCATAACTACAATGATAATGATGATAATACTAGGTTATCATATATTAAATAATCCAATCATTGCTTCAAATAATCCCATCAACTGCTTTCATTCAAAATAATACTGCTGATACAATCTAAAGTGAAACGGAAACCATTTTACATCCAATCAACGAAATCGATCATTATTTCAACCATCGTTTTGTCAGAAAGGTAACCATCAGTGGGCACAAAACACCCATGCAACGGAGACAAAAAAGAAGCTCGATGTCAAAAAAAAAACCAAGTGTCAGAATTTCGTTGCAACATGATATTTGATATCGATATTGATACCAACACTTGCTTCACGACTTGTATCAAAAAAGAACCGAACAAACCAGTCAATCGCTCATGGCCTGCTCGGTCGGCTGGGGCTCGGCTGCGTCGGATGGTCATCAGGCGAACAGATTCCTGTGTGTTTGTTGACATGTTATGTCATATTTAAATTGATTTTCGTCCATTCCATTCGGTGGATAATTTCCTGATCTCCCCTTCTGGAATGTTGATTGCGAAGCGCAAGTCGAAAATCGTTCTGATTAATGAAACATAGGTTTTTCTGTTAACCTTGAAAGAATATCACATTTCGAACCCGTTTTGAATGGGTTGACAATCGTCGGATTAAAAATAAATGTCAAAATTCGATTAGTGCTTAGTGATCTACTTTAGATAGAGAATTTTCCAAGGTGCCATTTTAATTCAAATAGATTAAAATACTTCAAATTTAATAATTTTCAAGTCTTCTTTATTCCATTTCACGATGCGCACATTAACCCCGCTTGAGTCGTTTGTCGCACAACGTAATAAAATTGTTTCCTATCAATTTTTGTTACATAACTGATTGAGGTTTACACATTTTGCACTCGAATCACTACTATTAACTCAATCCGTAAACCACGAGCTAGTCTCGAGATTGCATTAGATTAAGAAGTTCAGTGCGATATAAACGCTGTAGCCGTACTAAGCCCGCTAGTGATCTTATAAGATGCCAGTTGGTTGTCAGACAGTGAATTGTTAAATACAATTAATTTCAAAATAGTAAATAAATATTTCACAGAATCAAGTACACATTTCTCGTAGTGTCCGTGTTCTACCAATAAGTTTATCTATCACAAAATCTGTCACATTGTACCTTGATTCAGACGGTTCAAAGTGCTATTCGGTAAGAAAAGTGGAGTAACGAGTTTCGAATAAAATATATTCCGTAAGTAACAGGTAATGGGTTTTTATAAGAGAAGTCTTGGTTGGAATCATTTTAATCAAAAAACCATGCAAAATTGGCAAAATTTCATGAGAATTAATTTTAAGAATCATGAAACCAATTAAATAATTGGTTTCATTATTCTTAAATCGGTAACGGTTTTCTTTCTGTGTAGGTGTATTTAAACAGGTTTCCTTTTAGTCTCATAATTCTGTCTTGAAAAACCTCAACTATCGGTTTCAATCAATTCAGTCACTAGTATCTGAGATATTCACTCTTGCTTACACTTGAAAATATCGTGTCATCATAATATTTAGCCTGAATGTTAAATATTCTTGAGTTTATGCATTTTTTAAAACATTACGTGTAGTTGAAAGGTAAAATGTTTCATGACACCAGAACCATTTCAGTCAATTGAATTAATTGATCACCGGTTACTGGCGCAGTCGAGTCGAATTGTCGTTTCATCGAGTTCAGTCTGGTGTTCGATCATCACGTTCAGAAGAGAGTGTGAAAAAAACCCATTCCTTAATTTGTTTTATCATGCTTCGGTTCTCCTCACACCGGCAGGGGGCTTATTAAAACGTAATCGATTTTTCTTCTTTCGAAGTCCTTTTCACACGTATTGTTTTTGTGTTGAGTTTCATCTGAATTTATCTTAATTTAACAAGTTTAAATGTGAGAAAATGACAATATTGAATATAAATCAGCAGTACAGGGACAGAGTTTTGTTAAATTAATTTGTGTGGATGTGCTAATTGATTGGAACATTATAGGAGATAACATAAATATGTTTGGGATTTAAGCTACTATGATTCTATATGCCTCGTCTCTTATTCGAAGCAAACGATTGCAATAGTAACAAAAGCGGCAAAGAGACACAATGATTTTCAAACGTCTTTACCGGATTAGCGATGGGAAAGAAAATGGTGTTTCTTCGAAAAGTGGTTCAAATGAACGATTTTACGGGAACGAGACATATTACATGCTCGAGCTCGCAACGCTAGAAATTTAACTTTTCCTGAATCTGTCTTGCCTTAGGTGAAATTAACCAGTTGAAATGTTTTTCTGACTTGGAGGAATGAATTTCGCAGTTAATTTTTTTCTAATAAAAAAATTAAAAGCTTGTATGCAAGACAGAACCGAGAACAATTACAATGAAAATAAAATAATTCTAAGGTTCCCATAATAAATAGAAAAATAAAGATGATGGTAGATTCAAGGATGGCTTTTATCGTATCAAAGAACGATCGCTCGCAACTCTTCGCACGATTCAATCAGTGCCATCAAAGAGATACGTATATCATCGCAACAACAAAAACCCGGCATGGCTAGAATAACATAGAATAGACACCAGTGCGAGAGCGAATTTCTCTCGATGACATTGCTGAGAAACAACGGTTAGCACGCTGCTGTGGGGATTCTCTCTGAAGCAACAAACGGTCACTTATTCTCGTTTCGCGATCCGGTTCTGTATGGGCAGTGGATAATTGCGATAGAATCATTTTACTATTGCCGCTTATTCCTACTATGTGCATATAACCTTTGTATAAGTTGTGTTTATGAAAATGTCTGTGAATGCTCCACACAAGGGTTTTGAAATATTGCAACCTAGTATGAGAATCATCAAGTTGAATCATCGATTCGATTTTCTGCGATAATTGTCAACTTGCGATTCTCTTTTGGGAACTTACAGACAGCAACGATCATTATCAGACTGTAAATTTTTTTAAGGGCGTTAAATACTCAGAGTATGGAGTGGAGCGAAGAAATGTAGCAACGTTCTCTCACGGTTCATGCATTGAGAGACTCGAGTTCTTGTAGCATCTTCTACCGGATTGAAAATGTTGTATACAATATAGATAGCAATATAGCAGCTTCTGTTAAATTTTCGGCAATCACCAACACTGGGTGGATTCACTAAACTGTGACAAATTACAAATTTACTCTATTTTAAGCGCTTAGATTTTTTTTTCGGATGATGAAATTGACAATTAGATTCTTTCAGAATATTTGATTGTATTCTATTTCGATGTCTTCCACAAATTTTTACAATGTTCAGATATCTCTTAAATGGAAGTCAATTATTATGATTTCAAAGTTACTTAAAAGATCAATTTAGGATACGAACAAACTCAAGATATAAACCTGGACAAATGAAACGATTTCATATCACAATGGTAATTTTCAAGAAAGTAGACGATACAAACTGTTAAATTTTTTAAACAGCGATTCAAGAGAAGATTTTATATATTTTGATCTGAAACTGTTGCATCAGTAACCGTGAACCAAAAAAGTGTCTGAAAATACTATAGCGGCAATAGATGGAAGAAAATATGACACTGTCTGAAAAACATTTATTTTTACTTTCACAGATTTTGACTTTTGCATATTGAACCAAAGCATACGCAACCAATTTACCTAACAAATTTT
Organism: Malaya genurostris; assembly: GCF_030247185.1. NCBI lineage: Eukaryota > Metazoa > Arthropoda > Insecta > Diptera > Culicidae > Malaya > Malaya genurostris. Next base: position 59,281,958 of record NC_080570.1, on the reverse strand, counting down.
CTCCTCCCTCTCACCTTCTAAGTAAGAGTACTAATAATGTTATGCTTGGGGTCATCAACTAGTTATAGTGTTATAAATTTAGTTTTAACTGTTAGTTTTGAATGTAGTGTTAGGCCTAAATGTATCTGTTGGATCATTGTAATCTGTTGATACAAATGATGAGGAGGTTTTATGCCTACTGGAGAGAGAGATTGCTAAATTTCATCTCCATCGGGCTTTTCCTTGCTCCAAATAAAGAAATAAATAAAACCAATTTCCGAATTCCTTACAACGCATGTAGTTTTGATGTAAATAAAATTTAAACTGAAACCGGCGGTGAACCGGGTTAAGTAAGGGGTTCTACATGTAATACATATAAAATCGCCGATCAGCTTATCTTGAGTTTATCTTTAATACTATATGATATTAAACCTAAAAATTCTATATAAGTGTGCTTATGCAACACATTTGTACTAAGTTCTGAAGCTTTTTATTCCTGGTGGGACAACAGCTTGTTCAAATTGATAATGCATAACACATAATTGAATTGCATTACATTGCTTTTGTTACACTTAGTCTGGATTCCTTCTATGAGCGAGATTGGAAGCAAGATTAGATCAAAATATTATGCTTCATAAGACTAAATCAATTTCTAACTATAACAGTAGGTTACAACAATATTTTTTGGTTTAATAACAGGGTCTGAGGAATTATGCTAAGAGATAATTCATTGTGTTTAGTCACATTTAATGAAAAAGTAGTATCTATCATTGTCATCATAACACAACTTTATACTGGCCCTTATCACCGGTGTCACTACACGGTGAAAACAAAGTGAAGTGACTGTGACCCTTATTATGGGTATCACTTCACGGTGGAAATCAAGTGAAGTGAATGTAGGTCCTTATTACGGAAGCCGCTTCTGAGACAAAAGTAATTACTTGAATGAACTTGATGTCATTATTACCATCACGCCACCAACATTTTGTTGAAAAAATTAGTTTTTCCACCACAGTGACCACTTCACTATGCGTGATAATGGTAATAGGTAAAATCATGTGAAGTGACATGTAAGTGAAGTGAATGTGAAAGTGAAAGTGAGAACGGTAATAAGGGCCACTGAATCAATTCGCACGCCATCATTTTGTTCGTATGTGAATGGAGATTTCAGTCCCAGACATTAAAAACATTTTTAAGCGCACAATATTGAATCTTTCGAATCAAGTTCAATGGTGCAAATTCATCAACAAATCACCGATATACCAGCGCTTCAAATTAGCCTGCTAGTTACCAGAGAGTCAAAATGAACTGCTACTAGTATTTAGTATTCTCAAGTGAACACGGTGTTTTTACCGCACACATACAAAAGCAATTATCCAGTGAGGAATGAATGTAAGTTTTAGTTTCATTATCCACTCAAACAGCTTTTACGCTGGCAGCCAGGGGTTAACTAAAGCAAAAATGTATTCAGGCATATATTTGTAGATTTCCTTTTGTGCTATAGTTCATACTGCCTGTCACCTCATATGTTCAAGTTAAATGTTTCCGAATCGAATTAACACAAGTTTCAAATGAAAAGTCTTACACCATATAACTAAAAAGAATTTCATCCAGATACGACTATCGGTTCCGGAATTACAAACTGGTAAGTAAGAAAATTTCATTTGCAGGAGCGTGATTTTATACATGACACGGAAAAATCGAGCCAAATACAGTCTGTTACATAAGAGCGTGATCACGATTACTCGCGATCGGTTAAGTGGAATGGTGTGATATTTTTTTAACCCAGAGGGCAGTAGTGTCCTTCATGCAATGCGAGAATAAATATCAGCTGACTATTGTTCACAATTCGATTTAAGCATTTTTCCAAAATGAGTACCGCGTTCGCTAGGCGCTTCGAGGCAGTTTTTTTGTGCACGCATCCGAAAGGTCCCAAAATAACCCAAGCTGCCGCGGTGAAATATATGAAAAAGTCGAAACAGTTTGTGAGTAAGTGGGTGAATCATTTTAAAGAGGTGAAAAATGTTGACGACTTTCCAAATCGCGGCTCTGTCGGTCTATTGTCGGAAAAAGACGAAAAAGTGACTTGTGACCTGTTTTTCTAGGATCCGACAGGTTTAAATATATCGTACGGAACTGTTCGCAGACATTTGATCGCAAATAATTTGAAATTTCGAAGTATTTTGCAAAAACCGATGTTGAGTGAAAAACATGTGCAAAAACGTCTTGAATGGGTAAAGGAGCAAAATGGTATCGTGACCTTGGAATGACCCTCTCAGTCGCCCGATGCCAATCCAATTGAGAACGTTTGGGCTGAAATGAAAATGAAGCTCGGAAAAAACCGACCACACAACTTGAAACAGCTTGTTCGCCGAATTCACAAAACTTGGAGGTCGTTTTGTAGTGTGCAATCTGTCATAAAGAAAAAAAAACCAAAAATTCCTTCTAAATCTGGCTCAAAACTGTTTCAATTTAATTCAATTGAAATATCAAAAATTATTTAAATTATTATTAATTATTATTAAAAATTGTTCATTGGCTTGAATTTTAATTTATACAGACTTCTTGTCAACTTGTTTTCATACAAACCGTCTGTAATATTTCTTGCTTTATTCATAGATTAGCTAACCTCATTACCTGCAAAGTTAAGACAGGATATATGGGATAAATTTATTTCAATTTCCTTAGAACAACAGGACCAGGAAACTTAATTATACAACAAAAATGATGGACAGAAACAGAAATGCTCATCTCGTCTGTGTGATTGAGCAAGTGTAATGTCTCCCATCGCACTGACAACATTAATGAGAGCTCTTCTCTTTCACATATATACACCGCTTTTATATAGAGTATACACGCATCATGAGAGCGCGTGTTTATTTTCTTTCGCCTCTAGCACTGGATCACACCAAAACGCTAGTGCAGAGCTTTCAAATTCTCTGAGATGGATGCAGATATTTACACCAAAGATTTTCATAGCAATCACTATCTTCTATAAATTAAAAAAAACATCCCATAAGTGTTCTCTCACCAGCACGCAAGAGGAATCACTAGGGAGTATTTAGGCTAGAGCGCGTGAGAGTGATTCATGCGAAGAGAATGTGGTTTACTCGCACCAACTTCTTTATACACAATCACACACTCAAAGTCTGTCTATTCGACACTGAGAAGAACAGTAGAATATGCTGCTTTTAGTTCCGCTGTTCTTCATAAAAAATCCAATATCTTTGGCACATGTGACCCCAATATCCTTGGCATTTTCTATCTATCGTATATCCTCGGAGACAATAGTTGCAATGTATAGGTTCTTTTCCGTGTGAACATGATAATCGAGCATTTACTGATATTTAATGTCATTCGATTAATCTCGCACAACTCCGAAATAAAAATCAGGTTAACTCGGGGCTCAGTAGTTTTAATAAATTTCAATAAGTTAAGGTCGTCGGCAAATGATAATCGTGAAACTCCCAGTAAAAAGTTCAAGTCGTTGAATTACAGGAGTAATATTAGTGGTCCGAGACTGCCTTGTGGAATACCAGAAAAAAAACAAAAAAACATTAGATACTTTATCATCGATCTTAACCGCAATTCATCGATTGCAGAGATACGATTCAGTCCACTGAAGAATACAGGAACCGAAGTCCAGTCAGTCCAGTTTGACGATAGTAATAGCGTGATTCATTCTATCAAAAGCAACAGAGAGGTCCATATATTAAACTTCCGTTTGAAGATATTTTGACATAACATCTGTTCTAAACGTCGTAAAGCATAATATGTTTGTAGCGGTGGAGCATTTTGGCATAAATTTCTGCAAAGTTTCCACGATGTACTGCTTACAGTGATTGAAAATGGGCTCCAGAACACTGTCTTACTGTCTCCTTTTTTGTGCACTGGGAACATATGAGAAGATATTCTATGGCATGAAGGTGTAAGTGACGTAAACGACAAAACGCACTTTTTCTTACCGATTAGTTTTGTCAGAGATATCAACAAGGAAGTTCATTTGGCTGACATAAATATAAATATATAAATGGAAGGGAGAGTATTCGGTTACCGGCACCCTTTTATTTTGAGCTCATAACTTCTGACTTAGTGCACATTATGCGGACATCTATACATCAATGGAAAGCTATAGTCCCTAGCTAACAACTGGTTAAGAAAATAAGTTGATTCATTTGAACGAAAAAAAAATTATTTTCAATTTAGTAAAGCGATAAATTTTGGCCATTTCAAAAAAAGAAGTTCGGTTACCGGCACCCCAAGAAATTTCACTAAAAATGGAAAAAATATAAGTGAAGACTACAGTTATTCAAAGAAAAAACAGAATTTTTTCTTTTTAGAAGCGTTTTGTACAAAAGTCCTCATTGTCCGATGGTGACTTCGCCATGGCTCTCTTAGTCGATGATTTGTAAGGTGGAGCCTTTGGTGTTAATTTGGCCGGTCTTCCACGTTTTTCCGTAGCCGGTCCATTTGCTGTATGAGCAGCTAGATGTTTGGCCAAAACTTTGACTTGCTTTGTCTCGACAGCAGCCTGCATATCACTGACAATTTTTCACGATTTGTCGGAAAAAATGGAGGGCCGGTAACCGAACACCTTGGGGTGCCGGTAACCGAAATCGGTAGACATTTTGAAAATGACAAAACAAATCTTTGGCTGCAAAAATTTTAATAGCATCCGGTATTGAATCATGAAATAGATCGATTAAATATTTAATTTACTCACTCTTCCGATTGATACTCTTCAATTTATCAGAAGAAACTTTTGTGTTGGTTTTCACGCAATTCAAATTTGTTTTGAACGCAGTAAAAAGTATAAGCGTCTGTTTGCTTCGATATTCTGCACAAATGAACGTGCTGCTATTACACACACATGGCATTTGTCGAAATGACGCTATCTGCTTTCTGTCAAAAGTAACGGTGGGGTGCCGGTAACCGAACACTGCCGGCAACCGAACATCTTCCTCTATGAATAACGTAACCGAGATTTTTTTTTCATTTCTTTTCAAATGTATTATTGCTGATACATTTGGTTTGAGGAATGTTTCCAAATATGTGACGCAAACACTAAAGCATCCTTTAAGAAATATTTGATAATAGTTGCAATCCGAACTGAGTTGGATGTTCCTCCAAGTGAAAAGGCTAAAAACTGAAGGGAAATGAATCTCCGCCTATGCGTTTTCACACAATAGTGGAAAAATACTTCATTAATTAAGATTATTTTGTTTCACTTCACCTATTCATGACAAATCCTGTCAACACAAATAGTAACAATATCCGCGTTGTGACTTTTGAAGTTAATTATTTTTTTTATTTATTAAAGTACTATTTATTGTTGATAAGAAAATGTTTTGCTGCTCTTTCAAAAGTTTAAAATTTTGTAAATTGCGTTTTTTGCTCTTTCGATTCAAAAGGTTGCCGACCCATGCATCATCCAAAGCCCAGAGATGTCAAACCATTTAAAAGTTGTGTTATTAAACATGATTCATCTAAAAGAACAACTAAATCATGTTGCAACAAGCAGATTAGGCTTCCCTGTGTGTGAGTATTGAGAATGCGGCATGAATAAAATATCATTCAACATGCCATGATTTACCATGATCAATAAAAAATCTATTGTCCTTCAATGCATATTTCCTACCTTCATCTTTCACTAAAGCTATAAACAATTGATCGACTCCAGGCTTGATGTGATGACACCAACACCACTAGACTGTACGATGAAACAACCGTTCGATTCCGCAATAAATTCAGTGTCCGCGGAGCCGATCGTAATTAGCGTGCGGTCGTAAAATAAGTGCAATAAATCAAAATGTTTCGACGGCGTCCGGCAAGGGCAAGAAATAAACAAAAAAAAAACAGCCAACGTCAATCATCCAGTTGATTGCTATATTCGTCTGGCATTTCAATTGTCCACTGAAAATACTGGGGTAGTTACTATTTCTGCCATGAATGCAAACCATGTTTGGTGGCCCACTTTTCCCGGCAATTACACCCAAGCCTTAACGGAAAACCGATGTATTTAAAGATCTGGTTTGGCGTAAATTTATGTAAATTCGTTCATAATTTACTTATTTGTCGTTCATTCTGTCAGCGGCGATACTTTACGAGGTGATGCGCTGCATGCAATGAGCAGTCCCTCGGCGGACCGGCGACAGACGGACATGCCGATTGACCAGAGCTGTGAATGCAAAGAAAAGAATTAACTGTTCAGTAAAGAGTGTAACCGCAACGCATTCATACTTCAGTTGTCTCACACGCTCGATGGCGATAAGCAAAGCAGAAGGAAGATCTCCAGCATGCAAAGTGTCCTATGCTAAATATCGGACGATGCAAGATAAATTGCCCTCAAATACGAAACACTGAAAACTGGTCGCGGACAAAAAGTCGAACCCATTCGACTGCAGCAAAACAACTGTTTGGCTCCTCAATAAAAATGCAATTATAAATGTAGCGTGGAAATTTGTTGTCATCGATCCAAACTTGAGTGCTCTTTCTGGGTGAGCCGATCCATCTCATTAAAGGATAGAATTGCATACGCCCACCACAGCCTGCAAGGCTCTGCTTTCTCACGGGACGATCCAGACGGACTGGTTGTTGTTAACAAAGATGTTGCGTAGAATTGGAAAAAAAGGTCGAAGATCGATTGAAACAAGACCCTCCCGTTGGCATGTCGACGAGAGGAACAGACCCGAGACAGACACATGGTCTGTGTTTCCAACGCAAATGGACTGGGCTGGTGGCAGCAATCATCCTTTGTCAACAGGGATGACATTGTGGACCTCCCAGGTCGAGGCTGACAAGTTTTGACTTTTGTCCCATTTCGGGAAGCAGGACACCGTAGGTTTTGTCAAGTCAATAGATCTAATAGAGTCTACCTGGCGCTAACCGGGCGATTGTTTCGTGAAATCAAAAACATGGAACTTTTAACCACACAGCGACCGGTTAATTGTTTCCATTTCTCGAGAATAAACTTACCCATTGCCTCCAGTTTAGATATCGAGAGATAAGATTCTCTGTTTTCACTTTTGTTTGCAATCAACAGAGTGTTTCACAATATTTTGAAAAGTTTACCTACCTGTTCAGATTTATCATTTAGGACACCTGGATGAAGGTAGTTAAACAAAAGTTGGAACCGGGAAAAAGTATTTTTTGGAGAATTATTATTAAACTAGATTTTAGAGCATGTTTAATTTTTGTCCACACCTACGTATACAACACTACAGCCCGTTCACTATTCTTCCGACTTTGGTTGCCGAACGCTGGACAATTTCTTACACACCTCCGCTGTCCGCTGGTCCAAACGGTGCTCCAAGGCAGCCTTGAACAGTTCCAGCTGACCTCGAACTCTTTTGCCCAGTACGTGTTCTCCCAGTTTGTAGTAGGCCGGAGTGGTAGAATTTCTCGGAACATTCCTGGCTTCCAGCTTGAACGGTAACTTCTGTTGGTCACTCAGAGCACGCCACTCACGGGCACTTTCCTGTACGGCCGTTTGCATGTTGGGATAATTTTTACGCATACGATTCCAACGTACGTAGTTGAAGAATGGCGAACGTGAAATTTTACCGACACTGTTCAAAGCTCGAATTGAAATTTTACTGCTGGATGAAGAGGCAGCATCCATGAAGAAATTTTTTTATTTTAGTTTTTATTATTAAATGTGACAGGAACCAGTTCGTAGCAACGAAGACTAGATTCAACTAATATCACTATATAAACTACTAAACTCTTTTTGAAACTAGGCGTCATGCATATATCATGTTTCACTTCATGCATTGATAAATATATTTTGAAATTTACATCATTTTTCATGCACATATTTGAAGTTACTTCACAGTTCTTTGCATTTCAATATACTATCAAAGTAAAACTAACTATTAATAGAATAATCATGGAATTCTAATTTATTTATACATCGACGATGATTTTCAATCGAACTTTCTATTCAACAGATGTCTATTTCATATTACTATTGATTAACATGTCGAGTAAATTTCATTTTTTTCTGTGTGGTACAAAGGGGGCTCTACATATGGTGACCAATATGTCGCAGTACGGCGAAATTTTTTTCATCGAAAAGGAAGTGTGGGAGAATTTATTCCTCGGTATCTGGAATGGCGTGCGAATGTTACGTATGCGACTACATAAGTCAATTCCATTTTACGTCATTTGTGATTAAAGTGGGAGCAGTCTTCAAGAAAACATGCACCGCGTTGAACATGTAAAAATGTTACGTGAGCAAGTTTATTTTAAACTTGTACACGGAATTGTACCTAGGTTTGCTACAAACCTGAACATCAAGCACAGGAGTTGTACACCAGTGCGTGAGGATAAGTTTGAACATATGTTTAAGCATCGAGTTTGCGCTCGAGGCACTACTGTTCAACGATTGGAATGAAAATTTGTTTGAAATATAGGTAATTGAAGTTTTAGATGTGAATTACTTTTACCAATGCTCATCATATGTTAAGGTTCGTTTTCTGCAAACTGCAAAGGGTGATTATTTAAGAGGTGTAGGATTTGATTTTCAAAAAATAACAAAAAACATGAGAAAATTTATGAAATATTTATTGAAATCGATAGAACGATCATCTTAATTCAATATTTAAAGATGATTTCATGCAAATGTTGGCAGCGACTCCGCTTTAGATGGTCCATGTGCAAGGTCCAATTTTGGCACACTCTCTACAACTTATCGGCCGGTTTTCACGAATAATGTCACCGGCCCATAATCCACACCATACATACCATTTTATGATACATCGGTAGTTCTTGCAATGCTTATGGCTGGTCTTCACCCCATATGCGGAAATTTTGCTTGTTGACATATCCATTCAACCAGAAATAAGCTTCATCGCTGAACACAATTTTTTCGACAAAAAAGTGGATCCTCTTCCAACTTTGCTAGCGTCCATTCATGATTAAATTATAGACCAAACTGAACAAGTTTGACAATGACACAAGGCACGATTCACGAGTGATCTGTCAAAAACAGTGTTTCCAAAAAGATACCAGCAAAAAATCACCCTTCATTTAATCCAAACAGTTTCAAATTAAGACGGTTAGCCTAAATAAATGTTTGTAAGCATTTTTCCAGATACTGTTGACGAAATTTGACTTTGTGTCATCAACAAAAATAAGACGGCTTGCTTGAATTTACGTCAAGCGTAAATTTCATTTTTTGTAAGAGTGTATGACAAGAAAATTGAATAGTTCAGAGACAAGTTTTAAAAAGTTCTTAGATTAAAATTTGAGTCTTCATTCACATAACTCTTCAAAATGGTCAACGTTCATCCCCCCATTAATTCCGGCATTCAGGTTTTGTTTTAATCACCATTTCCGGTACTTTCGAAACCGGATTTCGGTTACCGATATAGCCGAAGTGGTTCGTATGACCAACAACTAATATGACCTATAATTTAGAATTGTTAGGAACCTTATTTAAATGTTTTTACGTTTCTTGAATCGTCGCTGTTAATGAAATTTTGTAGACTCATCCCTCTGTAATTTCGGACCCGGATAAAATTCAAGAGATTTTGTATGAGACCAGACCACCTTTCAATTCAAACTAAGTTTGTGCAAATTGATTTAGCCATCATGTTGATCAGAATAAATTCATTTAGCGACGGTGCAAAAACTGTTCCAATTAGCATGTCATGTAGTAACTAACATCGATCAAACTGACTTCGGCTCTCGGATTCTGGTTCCGGAAGTACCGGAAATAGTGGTATAAATTTCCAAAAAACGTGCTTAATCCACCTAGCAGTGAGATGATACCTTTTTTTTATCAAACCGCATGTGTTTTTGCATGAATATTCTTCGGTGTTTTAGTTCTCATTTCATTATTTTAATGACCGTCGTTCTAAGCGGCAATTTGAGATTTTTATCACTCATTGCTGTGTAATGGCGAAACTGCAAATCGGATCGAATTTGAATCTAAAAGTGTGACAATCGGTTTACGGTACAATGAGTTTACGATTATTTATGGTACTTCCATAGCCGGTATTCATGAACCAGTATAACCCAAACCGATTCATATGGCCATATGACGAATAAATTGCAATAGTTTTGAGTCCAACTTTAAAGCTTTTCTGGATTGTCATTTTCTATATCCTTTTGAATTTTAAAAATTAATCATTCTGTAATTGTGGAGCAGGGAAAAGCCCAGTGAAGTTAGTTTAGTTAAAACTTTCTCTCCAACAGGCATAAAACATCCTCATATTTTGCATCAACAGATTAGAATGATCCAAATAATACATAATACATAATAACTTAAAACTAAAACATCGAAATTATACAATTATGAGAGAAAACAAATACTGAATATAGTATTCTAGTTACTAGAACCTATCGAGACAAATAACTGAGAAACAGCTTTTTTAGAGCATTACGAGAATGATGAAGGTCAAATATATTGGAGCAATTATTAAAGGTTCGTAATAACCGTAGTTAGTTCTAGATGAGAGTATTCTAAGAAATGGTTGGAAACGAAGAGTACGGCGATGACTATCTAAGTGTAACAATTGTAGAAGATCTGAACAGTCTATACTAAATCAGTGACAAAAATGACCTTACAGACGTCACGTCGAACAGAGAGCAAATCTAGGACAATCAGCTTGCAACGATCTTCGTAGCTCGGAAGGTCCACGAAAGACGACGAAGTTCAAAACGGACGAATTTGCTTTGGATTGATTCAAGGCGTTGAATGTCTCGAAGGTAAAAATGATGCATACTCTAGAGTTGAGCGTATCAAGCTACAGTTAATAATTTTGTCTTTGTCGATTTGGCTTTTTTGAGAAAACGATTGAGCTTTGAGAAACGACTCGATACTGGAACCAGAATTCGAAAATCGGTGTAGTCGAAGTCAGATAAATTCACCTGAGGAGCTGTATAGTATACATTTGTTTCAAAATGTTTGAAAATCAGTGTAGACATCTTTGAAAAATCGTAGTGCGAATTAAATCCGAATCGAAAACTGAATACCACTAAAACTGAACTATCCAAATCTGCAAACCCGATAAACCTGATTAATTTATGTGAAAAATCATTTTTATATTAATCACCTCGAGTACTTTAAACCGAAAAATCTGACTGAAAAGCAAGATGTGTGATAGGATCATAAAACTTTTCCTTTGAACCTTAGATAATTCTTAGATTTCCATATCATCCTGTAGTTTCGGAATCAGAAGTCGGATCCAAACATAATTCAGGAACCCTGTTTCGGAGCATAAGACTTTTCATATGAATCTGAGTTTGTAGAAAACAGTTGAGACATTTCCTAGAAAATTTAGTGAAATTATTTGTCACACATGCATCTGCTGATCTCGACGAACTGATTCGAATGGTATATGGAAGTTATGTTTTTTTTTCAGCATTTATTGCTGTAAATAGTTTAAATCAATATAATTATGGAATTGCTTTCAACTCAAAAATGCTGCCATCATCTGGTTTACATATGTCAAATTCGAACGATTATGTTGCCAAAAACGAACCGTGCTAAAATCGGTCCGAGGCAAAATGTCATGAAAAAGGATGCGAAAAACAGTCTTTTTGCCTTTCTCATATAGAAAGGTTATGCAATCACTGTGAAAACCGACTTTTGAACCGAGGCCCGGAGTCATATACCATTCGACTCAGTTCGTCGAGTACGCAAAATGTCTGTGTGTGTATGTGTGTGTAAGTGCGTATGTAACGTTTTTTTGCACTAACTTTTCTCGGAGATGGCTGAACCGATTTTCACAAACTTAGATTCAAATGAAAGGTCTTGTGATCCCATACAAAATTCCTGAATATTATTTGAAGCCGACTTCCGGTTCCGGAATTATGGGGTAAAATGTGCAAAAAATGTGAAAATAAGTGCACTAACTTTTCTCAGCGATGGCTTAACCGATTTTTACAAACTTGGGTTTAAATGAAAGGTCTTGTGGTTCCATACAAAATTCCTGAATATTGTTTGGATCCGACTTCCGGTTCCGAAGTTATGGGGTAAAATGTGCAAAAAAATGAAATTATGTTTTCAAGCTTTTCTCATAGATGGCGCGACCAATTTTCATAAACTTAGGTTCAAATGAAAGGTCCTGTGGTCCCAAAAGTAATTCCTGAATTTCATCTGGATCCGACTTCTGGATCCAGAAATATAAGGTAAAGTGTGTTAAAAATTGTATACCATCACTGAAAAGGGCGAAAAACCGTAAAAAAGGTTTCTAAATCGACCTCAAATCTTCTCCAATTAATAGTTTTTATCAGTAGACGGTCAAACAAACTGATTTCTTTTATTCTTTTTAGGAATCGAAGAAAATTATTTTGAAGAATACCACAGTATTATATATGATGGTATGATTGATATGAGAAAGGCATCATTACACCACTAGGTGGATTAAAACAGGTTTTGGTATTTAGAAACGATTGGATGTAACAGTACAAAAAAATCATGTTTCACGTAGCTCCCAAGCATTGCTTTGTCATACAGCGCTAAAAACTCCTACTTACACAAAAATGTCGATATCTCCGTTAAAACTGAACCGATTTTAACAATCTATGGCTTGTTGGATAGCTATTTTCGAGCGAAATTTAAGTCTAAAACCTTATCCTGTTTTCAAAGTCAATTGTGACAGTCATTGTCAAAGAACTGAAAATTTTGACATAAAACTTCGTATAACTCAAAGAGTAAACATCCTATCTCAAAACCATTCAATAGCGTTTTGGGTGACGGGGAGACCTTTCATTTGCGACTAGTTTGATCAAAATCGGTTCAACCATCTCTGAGATCTCGACCTCTTAGTTGACAACACACATACAGGCACACACACACGGACATTTGCTCAGTTCGTTGAGCTGAATCGATTGGTATATGACATTCGGCCCTCCGGACCTAGGAAAATTTTTCTAGAGTTTGAGTGTATTCTATACCTATTTTTATATATCTATAAAAAAAGGTAAAAAGGAACTCACCTCGATATCAAGGCTTGACCGACCTTAACTCAAATTATATTCAAAAGAATGGATTTCTGGTCGCAAACAACATTGCTGAACTTCATTCGGTTCCGAATTTCGGTTCTGGAATAAAAGGGGAGTCTTCCAAATTCCACACTGTCATAAAGTTATGTGAATTAAGACTCAAATCTTAACCTAAGAACACTTTTAAAGCCTATTCCTAAATTATTTCAAATTTTAGGTCTAAACGGTAGCAAATATATAGTATAACAATATGGATCACTCTTGCGATTCACGAGGGACATCACAGTAAAATGCGGTGGCAAAACAGGTTACTAGTACACTACAATTTTTTTATGAACATATGACAGTTTTTCCGATCAGATCACTGAACCAAACAACTCCAGATATATGGAATATTTCTCGATATACACTGAACGAAAAAATAAGCTGTAAATACGGTTTAGAATCGCAATCTGATACTAAATTGGATCGAAGAAAATTTTTTGTATGAAAATCTCTATTTATATAAATATGTGTTAAAAGTGTACACGCAGAACTAAACAAATTTATCTTAATGTTAGTTGCAGAATTTTACCAACATTTACGAATTATGTACCACAAATTTTGACTAAAAGTTTAACTATTCGCAAAACAGTTCACAGCAAGGGGCAGATCGCTTAATATATGAACTTTCAATTAATAGACAATTTATAAAAATAACAATTTTCTTTTACATTACTTTACATTTACTTTCCCTGAGAGAAAAGATAATGTGCAGCTAATTTAAATTCAATGTCATGAACGCAATGAAAAATATAACGCAACGAAAATAACTTGTAATACACCGTTCATTTCATTTTATTTTGTTCTATATATCAGAAGTGATCTTCCAAACATTGCCTTCACAGCCTATAGGTTTTGTCTTTTCAGCACTATTTATAACATTCATGAGCAAAGTTAAATACTACTTCATAACTCTTGAAAGTGAAAACGATAGGTCTAAAAGAGCGTAATTCTACATTATCTATAGGCGATATTTACTTTCGTCAGAAAAAAAAAACACATATAAATATGATAATGTTCACACCTCTATGTGGGCATCATGCCCAACTATTTTTAACATTTCACTTCTGGGTGCACGCTAAACGCAAATTATTAAACATGACTGAACTAATAGCCTTTTCCGTCACGAGGTGTTCTCGTGATGTCTTTTTCGATTTGTGTTGAAATCGTTAGAGTGATCCATATTGATATACAAAATATTTGGCAGTAGTTTTAAAACCAAGCCTTATTCATTAAAAAATCAATGAATTTTAATTAAATTTTACTGTGATGACGGCTTCCACACAAAATTTCGAACTTATGTCTGCTTCATATGACTTTCGATTTACATGTCATGTAAATTTCTTTGATTTTTCTGTGCACGTTTCTTCTTTGTGTTTCTAATTTAACTCCAATAATATGTTCTGCATTACTAATGTTCACTAGATACCGTTTCAAGAACTATTTCACCATCAAACCTACTAGCAACTGCAATCATTGTACAACAAGGCGCATCTACAGCAACAAAAAACGAGCCAAAGACTAAGAACAACGAAGAAAACGAGAAGAAAACGGAAACAATGAATGATAAGAAGTACAAAGTACCCCTGAATCATCACTCGATGAAAATGGAAGCTCCTTTCACCCAAGAAAAAAGGAGACAACGAGATCCAATAACGAAAAGTACATTTTATCTAACAAAAATGTGGCTCGATCGGCCACGTAAAGATTATATGCGAATTGACCTGAATAAATTTTGTTATTAAATAAAACCAAACATAAGCTCGTTTGAAAGCTTTTGCTCTATTTTTGATCAAGTATAAGTGATGTAAGCGAATAATCCCATTATCGCTCAATTTTCTTAGATATGGATGAACCGATTTCAATAATTTTAGCCTCGTTCAAGACTAATTTTTGGGCTATTGATCAAGTTTGAAGATTGTATGACCGACACTTCAAGTTTCGGAAATAGTGACGTAATAGACAAATCATTTATTTATTTATTTGTTTGGGAGCAGAGAAAAGCCCGGTGAAGATGAACTGAAGATGAAAAAAGTGGGTATGTAAATGGTTTATAAGGGTTGGTGGGGATGGTGTGGCAAACAAGCGTGGGCTTGCGACGGTGTTAGAAACGGCATGTAGATCTAATTGAACTGCCATCTCCGCCTAACAGTTCAATTTGAACCGCTAAGCAGACGCAAAGTTTACACTATTTATGTAACGACTTTTTGGATTTTTCACCGAGATGCTATATCCTTTCTGATGGCTTAGGCGGAGATGGCAGTTCAATTTGAACTGCTTTAAGCACTGATGAGCCGAAGGCGAATCGTGAAGAAAGCTGAAATAAAATATGTGCTTTTCTGTACAAACCCAAAAAACCCCTAAATGTTCATGTAGATCTAATTAGTGATCGAAAATGTTTTACTGAGACTATGTCGATGACAAGAGAAAGACATTATCGGACCACTAGGTGGATTGAGAATAGGTTATTTTTGTAATTTTGAAGTTAGGCTAAGTATACAAAATTTTTTTAGTTTTGCGACTCTTATCTGGCGACCGGATAGGTCGCAGTGAAACACTTTTAAATTTAGTATACAAATATGGAAGAGTTTCAAGCAGACAAACCAGATCTCTCTCTCTCTTTAAATTACAGTGGTAATAATCGCTACAAAGTAAAATTATCACGCAAGTTACCGAATGGCGTCCTAGGTGGTCCTCCCGGGTACTTACCGTTCCCAAACCCGAACCGAGTTAAGAAATGTCACGCACGGTGCTTGTTAAAAGTCAGAAAAATGAATGTGCGCGATAAAACGTACGGTAGTAACAGCGAAAAGCAATTTGTTGGCTGCCAGGGTACTTACCACAATGCGCCAAACACACAGACATTCACACTTTCCCACTTGAAAGTACATTAATATTTCAAGCACATTTTACCAATAATTTTCAAACTTAATCGTCCCAGCCGTTCTACCCAGCGCGCCAAGAAGGCGGTAGCGCGAGGCTTTCCCTTTTTCTTTCTCCGGGGCAGCTGCTGCTCCTGCTGCTTCTGTGGTGGTGCGGCTGCGAAATCGAAACGATCACCGAAAATAACGCGTACAAATTGAAGTGTGTTAACAAATCAAACGAACAATTATTATTCATGATGACTAAAAATGATACTTGACATGGTCGAAGCGAAATGGAATCGGACCTCTCACTTACTCGTTGATCTCGTTGTGATATTTCACTCGTGTTAACGAGCTACCCGTCATTTTGTGTGCACGCTTTTAGCGGCAAGTGTGAATGATATTTGGGAACGTAGACCTTTGGAGTCATTAAACAAAGTGCTTTTCACGTTTACGGAAAGTAATTTCAATCTAGTTTACTGTAATCGAAGGCAGATATTCTTTCCAGTAGGTGATATTTTAATACTCTTTCATAGTTAATCGCACAAAATTGACTCGAAGAGGATGCAACTGCTATCTTGTAGACGGAAGATTTAAATGAAAAATTGATCTTTTCACCTCCTTCAACCTACTTTTGTTTAACTTTGAAAAAAAAGTTTCCATCCGAAGGGGCCAGAGCAATTTGCCGAACGACTAATCGCTTTGTATTGTTATGGATCCCATGGAGTTAATAATAAGTTTACACAAAGGACCAATACAATTATTTTGGATGAAACCACTTTCGGTTGCCAAGAAAGAAAACGTTATCGTCACTAAACCCGGCGGACCGCAAAATGTCCACTCATTGGTCAACACAATCGGACGGACGGACCATTTTCCAAAAGAGGGGGCCCAAACATTATTCGATTATTCAATTTGAAACTCGACACCAAACAAATTGAACTCTACACACTCTAGCACAGACCAGGCATCGGAATCGTTTGGGTCCTTCCTTCCTTCGTCGCTGAAATTCCTCCGCAGTAATCGAACGGGGAAGGAAACCGCACAACGAAAGGAAACTCATTTATATGTTAAAATAATAAATTTACCGATTGTATTCGAGTCGGAAATGGTTTTTCGAACTCCGGACTCGATTTATTTAGAACGATATAACCGCAAATCCAACCCCGAACGCTTTCGTCCCGTTTTGTTTCAATCGCTCTCGAAAGAGTAATAAAATTTTGAAAATTGATACTATTCGTAAATTCTCAATTTCGATCGAACCACTTCGGTGTATTTGTGGGCTGTGGGTAAAATTGTTGCAAGGCTCGTTTAGATAATTTTTAGATTTCCGATAGCGTGTGAAACATGATCCCAGATTGACCTCGCTTTATTATCCAAACCAGGACAGGCAGTGCGAGTGCGAAGCGTCTTAATCAAATGGCGTCAATTTGATTATCAACCACCGTTTGAGCGGATCTTCCACTGAAATACGAGACACCAGCATCAAAGTACTGGACACTACAGAAACATTTTGTTTGTTTCTTGTTTTAATAGTATAGTCGTAAAATCGGCGGCCACTGTATTAGAAACAACATCGTTCCATTGAGGGGTGGTTCTGATTGACCGTCTCTATAGTACATTAACTCAAATGTTGTCGAGAAAATAAAGGGTGTATTTGATGAATATGACACACCGAAAATCTTCAATTACTTTTGAACCGTATAATTAAGAACCTGAAAATTGGAATGGATTTTGTTCTTATTGAATTGTTTACATCTGTCAAGTTTCATAGTTATTTATACAGTGGTTACAGCCATGTCTTCGAAACAAGAAATTGTCTATGACCAAATTTTGTGCACTAACAATCAAAACACTGAGGAGTCAAACCGATGAATCGTTAAAAAGCTTGAAATTTCAAACACAACTGTATCGCATATGATAAGAAACTTTTAGGAGCATCTGAGTGCCGGAAGTAGAAAGAGAGTGGTGGTAAAAGGATCAAGTTCTTGAACATTTCATGAATTTGGTCCAAAAATTCACATTATGTAAGTTGCTTATCGGATTTCAGTATAACATCATTTTGTTTACCACAAAACATTAAAATTTTAAGTTAGAAGAATTTTGACAATCCGAAAATCGTTATCTTGAATTTGTAGTGTCCAATTATGTAGTATGCTTAGTTTCGATGTAGAGTGTACGATATACCTTATGATAAAAAAAAACGGAATTTTCATTTTAAAATTCCCGCGCTTGTCCAATCGGTAAACTTTTATTCTCTCAACGTTAGCAACACTTTTATACACATTCTGTCAAATTTTGACGCGTATCGTATGGTTAATTTTTTGTTTGACGACTATACAAAGAAGTTGAAAAATTTTCGTGTGGCGATTTTTATAATGGATGAAAATTTAGAACAACGTGCTGGCATTAAATTTTGAGTTGCAAATGGATTTAAGTGTTCCGAAACGTTGAAAATGTTAGAAAAGGCCTTTGGTGAATCGTGTCTAGGAAAAACACAGGCATACGAGTGGTATAAACGCTTCAAAGGTGGTCGTACAAGCTTGGATCATGATGAGATCCCTGGCCGCCCAACAACATCTGTTACTGAAGAAAACATTGAATCGGCGAAACAAATCGTGTTGCAAAATCGTTCTGTACCGATTAGAGAGATTGCTGTGTTGTTGGGCATCTCTTATGGATCAGCCGAACACATTTTAACTGATGTTTTGGGTTTGAAACGCGTCGCTTCTCGGCTGGTGCCAAAAAAGCTGAATTTCATTCAAAAACAGCGTCGTGTTGATGAGGCCAAAGAGATGATTTCCAACGCAGATAGTGACCCCACATTCATCGGATGCATCATAACTGGTGATGAGATGCGGATCTATGAATATGACGTCGAAACCGCACAACAATCGACCGAATGGCGCTTCAAAGGCGAGCCGTTGTTCTAAATTTTCATCCATTATAAAAATCGCCACATGAAAATTTTTCAACTTCTTTGTATAGACGCCAAACAAAAACTAATCGTACGATATGCGTCAAAATTTGACAGAATGTGTATAAAAGTGTTGCCAACGTTGAGAGAATAAAAGTTTACCGATTGAACAAGCGCGGGAATTTTAAAATGAAAATTCCGGTTATTTTTTTATCATAAGGTATAATACCAAATTATTAAGTTAGAACTAAAGTGTATAAGTTACTATGTTAGAAAAAGAGCTACAAGAATCTGTTTTCCAGCTACATTGCTTCATATAACACTTCCGTTTTCAATTCTTCTAAGATGAAAACGTCCAACGGAGGTCTTCCGTTGGTTCAAAGCCGATTCGAGACTTTCGTTTGCCGATTTAAAAACAGATCATTTAACCGAGCACCATTTCCTCCTTCTAATAAATTAGGCAGACAGGGGTCCAGTGCTGAACCATTTTCAATATGAGGAGTTGGAGACCCATTGGAATAGATTTACTGGAGAATTTTGGAAGTTTCTAACTTCTACTTATATGAAGAAAACACCCAATTTTCACATTATATTTGTAGGTAAAAAAACAACAACAAACCGTTCCAACAAACTGAACAAGTATTTCGTTTAGTATGTCGTTCAACAAACGCCCAACAAGGTCTAACCGCTGTCTCAATGGGATGGGTAAAAAAATTTCAGTGCATCCACCACCTTTACCATTATTCGATACAAGCCATTTTTGAAAATTACAGCATAAATGTCTTTACAAACCGTTCCGGCCGGTTATTTGCTACACTGATAAAAATTTCCATGATCGCTTCATATGTAAATAGCACTTCAATTTAATAAGTTTTTTCATTTCAATGCATAACCAAAGCGATTGTATTAAGATTTCAGGCGCAAATCCACTAGATGCAAGATTAGATTATTTTTCACTTAGCTTTGGTGTGTTTTTCCTGTGGATTTGATGTGTTTTGCTATTGAATCGAACTACATATGATAAACACTTCATTTTCTAGTTGAAATGAGTACAGCACAAATGAATGTGCAAAACACTTTATTCGGTCAACCGAATTTGAAATATATATAGAAAATAATGTAACATCCATTGAAAATTCATATAGAATGTAGAGGTAACGATATATCTTACCATTTTGCTGGGCATCTCAGGTAAATGTAGCAAGATTTTCACTAAATATTAACAGTTTTTTGCACTCATTCCATGAGTTAAGTGTATATTTTCATGAATTTCATGGGTAGATGTAGAATCTAGTGATAGTTCCAATGCTTTGCACATTATTTTCGGTGTAGCACAGCTTCATGCACACTCGTTCATTGGTACTCTAAAGTGAGTACAATTTTACTAACTTTCGCTAAAAATGCAACTACTATATAGTTAGTAATGTTAGATTTATTGGCTTTTGAGTGAAGATGGTATTAGACCTATTCTGAGTAACGTTTACTCAGTACTAGAAAAGGGAAAATTTGCTTGAATGATCAACTTAATCATCGTAACTCCATATTTATTAAATTTTATTAGTTATGTTCAATCAATCAACAATTACAATCAATCAACAATCCTAATAGTTCCTAATAATGTTTACACATAATCAAACAATGTTTGGGGTTCAAGCGCTTAGTGGAATGAAACTAAACCGTTTCAGAAAAGAAAAACGAAAGCTCCCTTAAATTTCACTATGAAACAAACTTCCAAGCTGATACACTGAGGATGAATGCAAATAGCATTCGAAATTCTGGTATCTGTCTGTCACTATTACGTTAGTACACCGAAACCATTTACGAACTAAACGGGGGTTCGTAAAAAGAGATAGTTCATTAAAAAAGTTTACGTTATTTGGGACTTGGTTCGCAAAAAAATATTACGTTATTTGGGATTTGGTTCGTAAGAAGAGGTACGTAAAAAGAGGTAACGTATAAAAAGTGTTCGTGAACGGAGGTTTGGGTGTATTAAAACGAAATAGTTAAAAACTTTCATAGTGGAATTTAAGGGAACTTTCATATTTCTTTTCTAAAATGAGATAATTTTTGCAAAATTTTCGCCAAACAACTTAAAACGAACCTTTGATGAAACAAAGGTAACTCTTAACCTACCGAACTCCTATAATCTCTTCTACGATCAAACATTCCACAGTTTTCTCGCACAATGTTTTCAAAGCACGGAGAAAAAATTTTGTTATCAATTTAGAAACAGAGTAAAAAAAACTACTTTTTTTCTAAACCAGTATTCTTCACTCTTTTGCCAGTTGAACTAAATAAGTCAAGTGAGCACACTTGAGAGTAATTGGCAGTGAGTAGTTGGCATAACTGGGAGTACGATACGGTGTATGGGTACTGCTCTCAAAAAATTATATCTTCAAAGTGTTGTTTGATACGTATGGTAAAAGATTTGGTTGAAACGGTTATTTTGAGTGACAGGTGTGTGTTTGGTAGTGAGAGTGCTATTTATTGAATAATGTAATAATATTAGCAGATCGAAGCGCCGTCTGTATATCATTGTCGGTGTTATCAGATATCTATGGAATGTGTGAAAATTTACAAATCGATCGTGTTATTGAAGCTGAAAATCTAAAATTGGTCTGCAGCAAACCCATTCGCGAGTGTTTATTTTATAACTTAGATTCAAATGAAAGGTCTCGTGGTCCCATACGGAATTCCTGAATTTCATCCGGATCCGACTTCCGGTCCCGGAGCTATAGGGTAAGGTGTGTTCAATA
The DNA here is from genome assembly GCF_030247185.1 of Malaya genurostris. Classification (NCBI taxonomy): domain Eukaryota; kingdom Metazoa; phylum Arthropoda; class Insecta; order Diptera; family Culicidae; genus Malaya; species Malaya genurostris. Next base: position 59,260,446 of record NC_080570.1, on the reverse strand, counting down.
TTGTACACCGTCACTTAAACCGGCGAAACAAAAAACGTAAAAAAAATCAATATTCTTCCACATGTTTTATTTAGAAATCCTGTTATAATCAAAGACGCGCGGAGAGGAAGCCAAAAAGAGCCAAACGTAGAACCAAACGAGCAAAGTAAATAAACATTTGTTTATTGTTGAAAAATTCAAGAGGAGTATTGTTATGAAAGCTATGAAAATTAACCAAGGAATTTAAATAATGAAATAATAAAGAAATGATTTTGTTTAGTAAAGGCAGACCCTGTCAGCTTGGAGCGAAATCAATCTTCAACCAAGTAACGCCATCGCACGGCATCACATTCAACATATCTTGTCAATAGTATGGGGCGCAGTGCTGCTATTCTGGCGCGCACAAAATTGACATTTCTCTCCCCTACTTTTGTGTACAAGATTCGATGTGGACTCGTCTAAGGGCACCACGCTCTAAAAAAAGTATGTTGCTAATGATTTGTTCGTGAAATGTGAGAGCTGGATATCTTGTTAATATGATGTCTTTGTTAAAGGTCAAACTCGTTTGAATTAATTGTTTTGATAATCAAGTAAAACGGATCACAAAATAAAAAACGTGGGTAAAATTATTTCTATAATGGCAAGCTTCAGCTAGGATTGATTTTTAATACTGGCCATAACTGTAGAGTTTACCAAACGTTTGCTTAACTTTGCTTTGAAACCCTCGAAGTCGATATGAAATCAGTTTGACATACACGATTAACATTTTATCCGAATGATAATACCGATGGAAACATATCGCCATTTCTTCTGTAACAAACACACCTGCATTACATGTGAACAAAATGTGATTTTCACAGTAAATGTAATTTTGAAGTTCATCATATTAACACAAACCTCTCGTGATCGTTTTCTGTAACGCTTAAATTCGGAACAGATTCGTAAACACGTAGATCCTGGAACCATTATTACTTTTCCTTCTTCGGAAGCAATTTAATTTGCCGGATGAAGTTGATTCGCCGAAATGAAGTTTACAAAATTTCACCCATCTATCTCTTAAGTTTGTATTTTGAGGAAATCGGAAAAAACGAACGTTCAATCAAAACGATTTTTTGGCAAAATTCCATAATAACTTTTATATTTTCATTCTTCTTGAAAACTAAACCGACGTATTCACACTTATTCACCTCAATACACTGATAAAAATCGACACATTGGACTTAAGTGCTTTACACTTAATTTTGTCGCATTTGATTCGATATTCTAATTTAATTTAATTTTATGATTTAATTTTACAAAAATATGTCTTACGTTACCGCTGGTAGACACAAATCTCCTGATAAACTGCAATGGATCATCACAATTCCATTACACGAAAATAAAAACATTCAATGAATCATACAAATAATAATAAACCAATTTTTCGAGCATCAGTTAATGATAGTTTTCCTTTCTTCACGCTTGCTATCGCTGTGGTGCGATTATAATCATTCCTACCAATTTGACAATATTTAGTTGATAATGAAAGTATCGTTTCATATGAAGAGTTGAGCTGAAAAAATAAACAAAGAGAAACTGTCACTCGCTAATACGTTTTCTAGAGAAAAAAATTCACTGACGAATTAATGAATCCACTTAAAGTGTTTTTTCTAAACAGCGATGGAGAACTTGGCGCTTTTGGTGGCACGGGCTTCTTTACTTTACTTTACAATTGTATGGCAGTAACTAATGGAAAAAAGTGTTCCCGTTACTCACTAGAAGCGCTGTCAGTGTCTCGGTACAGCGGGAAAAGTAGGTTTATGCTTCCACGTTGTTGCAATACGTGTTTAAATTAAAAATATTCGGATCTACAGGTAGTTACATAATATCAATCCATCAACTAATCGCTTAGTTATAAGCGCTCAAAATTATGACAGAAAAATATAACACGGCTAGTTTTGAAGTTTTAATTGACACCTTAGTGAGAAGTAGAGCATTTAAATGCCAAAAACAATCAATGGACATTGTTTAAAGATAGACTTCATCCGCGAAATTTCACAACCGGGTAATTTTCCGAACCCCTACCTGAAGTTCGCTAAACATCTACCGAATGCTGAAATTGCTACGTTCCGAAAGAAACACTGCTAAATATTCTGACAGTCATTTCTCGCAAAAAGGGGTCTCCACGGAGATATAAATCTGTCATTAGCTGATACAACATTCCGCAGCGCTTTTGCTTTACGCTACAGGACGCATCCGAGCGAGATCGACAGCAAATTCCACCAAGGTGCAAATAATCTCGATTGCATCTTGTAATTTGTGACTTAATTCACACGAAGAATGGGGCTTCGGTGATCGTATCGGTTTGGATGCAGTGAAAGATACAAGTAAATCTTCACAGCCTAGAGCTTCTGCAGTGTGGAACACGTCCGTGAAGAGATCGCTGGCAACAGAAAATAGTTCACAACTGCTGCTGCTGCTGCTGCACATAATTTGTAGCCTCGGCTGGGTGAAGATCATGTGGCCTGCACCCAAGTAAGGTAAGCCTGATGTTCCCCGCATATACGGTCCCGATCAGGCAGCCAGCCTAATGGTGTTGATGATGACGTGTTGGGTGCCCCGGGATGGATATGTGCCATGGTGGATATGTTTAACCATAATTCGACCCATTAACATCTGGTCTATTTTGCACAAATACTGTCGCTATAAATTGTCCATGCACTTCGTTTACTCCGGAGATTAGGGATGATCAGGGACGATAAAAGCTGGGTTGGAAATCTTGAATTTGTTTTTGAAACAACGCTATGGTGTCATTAAAACTGAAAAGGTGTAAGAAAGCGAAACTTTCAAAAAGAAAGCAACCAGTATGTACCTATGAACTCGCAAACGGTGTAACACAATTTTCGCCATAAACGCTTCCAAAATTTTCCTTCCAAACTTGCCGTAAGTTGGACAGGAAATTATTGCCAGTACATCAATATCATACAGTCAATAAAAAGATATTGCTCAAGAACACGAGTCGATTATGAAAAATAGGTAAGAATATTGATAATTGATAGTAAAATAAATTGGAAAGCTCGTACTGATTGCACCTTATTATTTGATCTCAATATAAAAAGGACCACTATGCGTGCGGTACGCACATTGTTTTGTCTGAGTGAGCTCTGATGCTATTCCAAACATAATTTTTTCATCCGATGAAGAACTAGAAAACTTGTGGCTCTAGAATACTGAGAACTGATTTTCCATAGGAACGGAAGATATACATAGTTTGATGTTTGTGTTGTGAGCCTCTTACTTACAGAGCTCTAACATTAATTAAATATTTCAAGCACTGTACTTTATTTCGATAAAACATTTCAATAACAGAATTTTTTTTCATGATCACCATTAACGCTCAAACGCTCGGGTTGGGATTTTCATCGATTTTTTTTTTCAAAAAATTGTAGCTACTGAATAAATTAACCGATCTTGATGCATTTGTTGTCAGAAAAACCGGGTATTCTTTAACTTCATTCTGTCTTAATCGGTGTTGATATGATCCAAAAACACCGGTGTTATTCCAGATCACCTTGGGGTAAGTCGGTTTTGCCATTTCGGGTATTCTATCTAAAAAATTAAAAATGTATATGGGAACAGTTATGGAACAATCTGAAATGTGCCAGAATTTCTAAAACGCATCAATTTGAATAAACTAATCATTTGACCAACCATCCCAGAGGGCACTGGCACCAGTTACAAAACTTCTGAAAGACTTTTTTGAAAAGATGCAAAAATGTTATCAGGAAAAACAAACATGTCAGATTAGACATTAATTAATCTAATATTTCAAATGCCAGTAAATTAATGACTGAAAAATTATTTGATATTTTCTTCCATAGCGAAATTGCTCAGTTTTATTTCAATTCGCTCTGTGTGCAGTTCCGCAACCGATTTTTTTTTGCTCGTTTAGTCCGCCATATTACCTGTAAATGTGTAGCGACACAATATTCAAAGAGAGTTTTCAATTCAGTTATACTCAGAGCTGTTGAAAAAAAAATCTGTCTTGCAATATGAAAGATCTTTTTACCAACTGTGATGCATAAAGTAGTAAAACAAACAGTGAATTAATTGTGTATTAGTTTCAAAGAATTCGGATATTTTTCTAGAATTCTGCGAATTTTTAAATCTATGTTAAAGAAAATCGGCTTAATAGTCTCTGAGAAAACCGCACCTATTTTGCCTTTCTCATATAGAAAAGCTATGTAATCAAAGTGAAAGCCGACTTTTTAACCGAGGACCGGAGCTCGACAAACTGAGCAAATGTCTGTATGTATCAAGTGTACAACTTTGCATCCGACGTTTTCCGATAGGTGGCTGTACCGGCTGAGGCTGGTCAAAATATATAGATGGTAATGCCTTTAAAGTGAGTGTACACAGTACCTAACGAAGTGTCATCGTCGTTTCAGTGACAGTTGTTCTTGTTTTCGTATTATTCACGCTCGAAAATGTCTGTTTATGTGCCCAATTCTCGCAATTTGCGGGAAGTTTTACTTTTCTGTTACAAATCGAAAAAATGCAGCTGAAGCGCATCGATTGCTCTCAGAAACTTACGGTGATGCTGCTCTGAGTAAAAAAATGTGTCGGGAGTGGTTTAAACGTTTTAAAAATGGTGATTTCGATGTCGAAGACAAACATGGTGGTGGAAGAGAAAAAACCTTCAAAGATGAACAACTAGAAGCATTGCTTGATGAAGATTTGAGCCAAACCCAAGAAGAGCTTGCCGAATCATTGGCAGTGAGTCAGCAAGCCATTTCGAAACGTCTCAAGGGCCTGGGCATGTTTTAGAAAGAAGGAAACTGGGTGCCGTATGAGTTGAAACCGAGGGACATCGAGCGCCGTCTATTTGTATGTGAACAACTGCTTCAAAGACAAAATCGTAAGGGGAAAACTGAAATAGGAAGTTTTGCCCCACCCGCCATATTCCCCAGATGACGCCCCTTCTGACTTCCACCTATTTCATTCGATGACACACGGCCTGGTAGATCAACATTTTAATTCCTCGAAGAGTAGGAAAATGGATTGCTTCATGGATAGCGTCAAAAGAGGACTCCTTTTTTCGAGCCGGGATTCGAAAATTGCCGAAAAGATGGGAGAAAGTTGTCGCTAGCGACGGACAATACTTTGAATAATACATTTGTAAGCACTTTTTCGCAATAAAGCAAAGTTGTACACCTGATATGTATATAACAAAAATATTGATTTTTTTTAACTTTATGAGTATTTTTTCACAAACCATGGTCTACAAATCCCATGAAACTGACTGATTAATGCTTCTAGTTTACAGAACTAGTTAGTTTGTTGCCATATAAATTTAATTTGGTACTACTGGTTCTCACTTTTCCTGCTCCGTAAGCACCGAAAGTAGTGAAGAAAAACTCACTTCGATTTCTCAGCGATCCTTGAGTCGATTTTCACAAATCTTGGTTTTAATTAAAACTCACATTGTCTCAAACGCTACCGTGAAACTTCATTCGGATCTGATTTCCGGTTCCGCAATTACAGGACGATGAGTGTCAGTTTTTCAAACTGCCATATAATATGTTGGTACAAAATCAGTATGTTACGATACGTGCAGGCACGATAGAAGAAAACACAACACGCATTTACGAATGGTGCACACATCGTGCTTCGTTCAACTTCGTATACGATATAAAGAAACCGAAACGGTGACTAAAAAAACGGTGCTGCGGTTGATAAAATTCTTAGCTGTTTTTCGATAAGTGCGACCGAAAGAATAAAAGAATGTCAATGTATTGAAATTTATTTGAAAATTTAAACATACAATGGAATTTCAAGCGTCACGATGTATATGCTATTTTCACAGCCAGTAGTGCAGTAATACCGATGACCTGGTTATATCAATGAAAATAGTAAATTATATCAACATACACACTGTTATGAAAATGAAAATTACAATGATAATAACTATAACAACAATAATAATAATCCTACTTATGTTTTATGCTGTTGATTCATGCTGTTTAATTTGACATACATATGCAAAAGTAACAGAAACGCCGGGTTAGATTTCGTTTAATTGGTTTGACCAAAATAGAGCATGAGATACTAAGTCAACTAATTGGAATCTCAGCAAAGTCTTTATAGTCTCTTTAATCAATATTCAGAACGAAATATCATTTCACAGGATTTTTGCTCTTCTCATATGAAAAGGTTATACAATCACTGCAAAACCCGATCTTTGTACCGAGGCCCGAGTGTGATATACCATTCGAATTAGTTCGTTGAGTTCGTTTGTGTATGTAGCACTTTTGTGCCCTCACTTTTCTCGGAGATAGCTTAACCGATTTTCACAACCTTAGATTCAAATAATCCTCTTATTAAGATGTCATTCAGAATATAATTTTTTTCCAATTTCCGGCTCCGGAACTAGGGTTTAAAAGTTTTTAGTTTCTGTTTACTTACTCACATACCAAAGATTGACCGATTTTCACAAACTTTGATTCAAATTACAAAATTTTAGGATTTCATCCAAATAGGACTTTCGGTACTGGAGTTATAGGGTGAAGAGTGTCTAAAAACTTATATCGTCACTTAAAGCGACGAAGCCAAAAACTTTGAAAAAATTCTTAACTGGAAACTATTCCGAGCGTTTGTTGTTTGTAGACGACCTATTAAATCAATTCCGGTTATCCTAATTTTCGAAGCACCGAAAATAGTGTTCAAATACTCCAGAATGAAACTCAGTCTATTTTTTCATAGATGGTTTGAACCAACTTTGGGCCAAATAGAAGGCCTTATAGTTCAATATAAAATTCCTGAATTTATTTTATTATTTAATTTTATTTACTTCGACGAAGTGAAAGAGGAAAAAAATCTTTTTAACTTGGTTCAAAGCTGTTCCAATTTGTAGGTTATATTTGTAGCCATACGAACCAACTTCGGCCAATCCGGTCCTTGGAATCCGGTTTCAGAAGTATTGGAAACAGTGGTCAAAAACTGAGATCCTGAAGACTCACTCAAAGGAAAAGTCTTTCGGTTATATAAAGCTTGCTTCAGATTTAATTGGAACAAAGACAATTGCCTGTTATTGAATTCAAGATCTTTTTTTATACAAATGTAGCGTTTTCTTCATACTTTTAAGAAAAAATACGGATAAAATTATTCACACCTTCTTCGTCCATCGTTTTAGCTATCTTATTCCACCAGGTCGTCATCTGATTGATGTCATTGACAACCTTTCCCTTTACCTTGAGTCTCCTCTTCATGATTGCCCAGTATTTCTCAATAGGGCGGAACTGGGAGCAGTTGGGTAAGTTAAGGTTTTTCGTAGCAAACTTAACCCCTTTCTCTGCATACCATTCTTGAACGACTTTGCTGTAATGACTGCTTGCCAAATCTGGCCAAAACATTACGGGATGGTGGTGGGATCGAATGAACGGCAAAATTCGTTTTTGGAGACACTCTTTTTGGTAAAGTTCCGATGTCATTGTCTTATTTGTAACGAAAACTTTCGTTTTTTTTTGCCACAGCTGCAAATGCCCTGCCAATTTTCTTGCAAATTTGTCGGCAAAAACAAATTTAAATTTGGCTGGAACATCACCCTGAGCCGTTGCCAAGTAAAATTTTTGACCAGGGATTTGCCCGAAATCAGCCTTGACATAGGTTTCATCGTCCATCAGAAGACACCCGTCGAACTTGGTCAGCACCTGGTCATATAGTTTCCGAGCACGAATTTTGACCACACTATTCTTTCGGCTTCCATGTTGATTATTTACAAAGTACACTCGATTTGCGGAGAGTCAAAAATCATACGTAAGGCTGACAAAATTCCCGACACGTGGGCGCCAAGAACTTCCAAATCCGTCCACCAGGAGCGCTCCAAAATGAGCAAAAGTTTGTTCCAATTCTAAATGAAGTAACTTCTGGTTCCGGAACTAAAAGGTGTTTTGATTTGTAAATTTGGCTAGATTCTTCTCTCCTGTTTCCATTCAATGATCAGTTGTTTTTGAAATTCCACAGCAATATTTATGAGGTTCTGAGTAATATGAAAAAAGCATCATTACACCACTAGCTGGATAGAAATAGGTGTTTTGTTTTTTTTTTTTGCAAATTTTACGCCGTTACTCCTGAACCAGAAGTTCGATCCGAATTAAATTTTACAACCGGCTATAGGACCAAGAGATCTTACATTTGAACGAAAGTTTGTGAAAATCGGTTCAGCCATCTCCGAGAAAATCAAGTGCACATTTTTGTGACATACACACCCACACACACACACACACACACACACACACACACACACACACACACACACACACACACACACACACACACACACACACACACACACACACACACACACACACACACACACACACACACACACGATGAAAACTATCATCGAGACCCTGTTCCCGAAGCATGAGCCTACGATATGGCCGCCAGTACTGTACGACGTACAGGATGTCCGCGGCGACGAAATCCGAGTATCAAACGAGGAGCTGCTTGCTGTAGCGAAAGCCTTACCGGTGAAGAAGGCTCCAGGCCCGGACGGGGTTCCAAATGTGGCCCTTAAAGCTGCGATTCTGGAGAATCCAGACATGTTCAGGACTACATTCCAAAAATGCATGGAGGATGGTAGTTTCCCTGACATCTGGAAGCGGCAGAAGCTGGTGCTGCTACCAAAGCCAGGCAAACCACCCGGCGATCCGTCAGCATATAGGCCTATAAGCTTGTTGGACACAGTCGAAAAACTGCTGGAGAGAGTGATCCTTAACAGGCTCACGAAGTACACTGAGAGCGAGAACGGTCTGTCGAACATGCAGTTCGGATTCCGGAAAGGCAGGTCCACTGTAGAAGCCATACGAGTGGTCATGGAAACCATGGAAAAGGCCCAGAAGCAGCAGAAAAGGGGAAACCGCTACTGTGCTGTGGTCACATTGGACGTGAAAAACGCTTTCAACAGTGCCAGCTGGGTAGAAATAGCCGACTCTCTGCACAGGCTGAGGATACCAGAGTACCTATGTCAGATTCTGAAAAGTTATTTCCAGAACCGGACGCTGATATACGAGACAGACGCCGGATACGTAAATATGTCTGTCACGGCTGGCGTTCCACAGGGATCCATCCTGGGTCCCACGTTGTGGAACATTATGTACGATGAAGTGCTGAAGCTAAATCTGCCCAGGGGAGTCAGGATTGTCGGCTTTGCGGATGATGTGGCGCTCCTAGTAATCGGCGAGTCTCGAGAAGAGGTGGAGGTTCTCGCCATGGAGGCAGTAGACGTCGTTGAGAATTGAATGCGGGAAAAGAAGCTTGTGCTGGCACATGAAAAGACTGAAATGGCCATCATCAGCAACCGAAAGGCGGTGCAACATGCGAGCATCTCGGTAGGTGAGTGCATCATCAATTCGAAGCGTGAGGTCAAGCATCTGGGCGCTATACTGGACGATCGACTGAACTTTAATAGTCACGTTGACTACATATCCAAGAAGGCAATGAAGGTGATATTGGCGTTATCTCGGATTATGCCCAATAATTCCGCGATTGTCAGTAGCAAGAGGAGGTTACTGGCGAGCGTGTCATCATCGATCGTACGATACGCAGCTCCAGCGTGGTCGATGGCATTGACAACAACAAGGAACCGAGCCCAGTTGAACCGCACTTTCAGACTGATGGCAATGCGCGTGACAAGTTCGTACCGAACAATATCGTCAGACGCTGTGCACGTGATAGCCGGAATGATCCCCATCTGTCTGCTACTGGAAGAGGATAGCTTATGCTACAGGGATCGAGGCACAGGACGAGCCCGGAGCAGAGAGAGAGCCAACACGCTCACTAAATGGCAACAGCAGTGGGACAACGCGGAGAAGGGAAGGTGGACGCATCGATTAATTCCTAACCTGTCGGTTTGGACAACTCGAGTGCACGGCGAGGTAAACTTTCAACTGACGCAATTCCTGTCTGGACATGGCTGTTTCAAGCAATATTTGCACAGATTTGGCCACGCAAGGTTGCCGTTGTGTGTTGAGTGCCAGGGAACAGAAGAAACGCCGGAGCACGTAATATTCAGCTGCCCACGGTTTATCCAACCGCGTAGCGAAATGACTGCCATCGTTGGCGCCGATGTCAACGCGGAGAACATCGTTCAAAGGATGTGCAGTGACGAAGGAAAATGGAACGCGGTGAACCGGACAGTTGTCCAGATTATGTCCACACTGCAGAGGAGTTGGCGAAAAGAGCAGCGTCAAATGACCTAGGTCCAAAGACGAAAAATGCCGGACTGTTTTCGGCACCCTAAGAAGACGGACGAAGCGTGTGGAATGCTGCTCGGTTTTCGGGATAGGTTTCTTCGCCGGGAAACTCTCCGTCGGGTAGGCTAGACCCACCACCGTGGGCTAGTTGAGTAGGCGCGTCGTAAACCGGTTTCGAAACGTCGGTTTCGAGAGAACTTCCAGCGTCGGGGAACTCTCTGTCGCGGTAGGCTAGATCCTTCGGCGGGGACTAGTCGAGTAGCCACCACAACACCGACTTGTGTCGTCGGGGCGCCAGCCAACCAGAAGCTATGCTCCAACTGGAATCGCCGGACCGACCTCGGCACTCTCTCGTGTGTCCCGTGTGGTGCAACAGGGGACTCGGTGTCGGGAGAGCCTCTTTCGCCGGGGAACTCTCCGTCGGTGTAGTCTAGATCTTTCATCGGAGATTAGACGAGTAGATCGTGGCGTAGCACCGTTAAGATAGTCGGGGCACCAGTGAACCAGAAGCCATCCTCCAACCGGCATCATTGGATCGACCCAGGCATCCTTACGGTCGGGCCGTGGACGGGTATCGAAAACGTCGGTTTCGGGAGAACTTCCATCGTCGGGGAACTCTCTGTCGGTGTAGGCTAGATCCATCACCGGGGACTAGTCGAGTAGACGCCACAACACCGATTCGAGTCGTCGGGGCATCAGCGAACCGGACGCCATGCTCCAACCGGAATCGCAGAGCAGACCTCGGCACTCCTTCGGGTGTCCCGCGTGGCGTAAAAGGGGAAACTCTCAGTCGGTGTAGGCTAGATCCATCGTCAAGGATCAGTCGAATAGTGTGGCGCGACGTAGCGGCATTGGGTTCTCGAGGCGCCAAAGGTGGATCAAGATGGATAAAGAGAGAAACTCAGGAGCTCATTTTCTCCCAAACGAAGAAGTGCATGAGCACAGCCTCCCCCGAAGTATTGAGCTAAGCTTAGTTCCGGAGGATCGAGGCAAGATGTCCAAGGTGTTTTAGTGGGTAAGGTTCAGCCAGTCCCACTCGCTGGTTCACAATAGCGGTAGCTTGACAACTACCGAGCGGGTGAGCTGGGAGAGTACATAAGGTATTTCACCTTGTAAAAAAAAACACACACACACACGCTTCTGTAAAACCGGTGCTCTCAGAAATGAACCTTCCACGATGTTCTGTTCAAATACCTGACATGAAACCTTTTTAGATTTACCAACAGTTTTTAACACTCATGATCATTCTACTATGAAAACTCGAAGCAAAATTATTATGTGCACTATGTAGAGGTACCAAAACCCCTAAATGAAGTCAAAACATGTTTCTTAGACATGAAAATTTCAAATCTATTTTAGTACATTCTTTGCAATTAGGGAAGATATTGCTAAGAATGTACCCTAGAAAACGTGCAATTTCAGATATTTAAAGTAAACTTCAAATTTGAACTTTCTTGATTGAGATTATTTATTCGCTTTGTAAATATTTTTCTGTCTTTATATACTTTATTCACAAAGAAATACCGGAAATACCTGATTAAATTGTCAAGCGTTTTTTTTTTTTTGTGCTTGCGGAATGAATTAATAAACTATGCATATTAAATTAAAGTAACTATGGAACAAATGACCATCTCTAACTACTCCAAGCAGCCTATCTGTCGATGGTAAAGCTGCAAATTGGTTGTATGCCATGGCGATGCACTCGGAACTGCAGTGTCCGATTGGAAGGATTATCGTTGCAATTTTGCGACTGTTGCACACAAGGAGCCCTTCGCCTAAGGCAGCTCAAACTCACTCGGTAACTGGCATTGACGATGACGATACGTGATGAGCGGCAGTGATGTTGATGATCTGTTTCAACATGACCCCCGCACCCGTCCCGGACCGACCGGACCCGGGACCGGTGACTGCCAGCCGTTTCTTCACACTAATAATCGACGACAGGCCAGCTACACATGCAAACACTGCGAATTCGCCAAAAACGGTAATTGATTGCGTTTACATTTATTCAGGGAATCTTGTTTTCATCTCCTTTCGCTGTTTTTCCTTATAATACGCCAGTCAATGTCCCATGGCATATCTGATGGCACTATGCAGTCAGAAGGGACACCACCGGACCCCGCTTGGACAGAGTACTGAAGAGAAAAAACCATCACAAAATCACCAACGAGGTCATAAATTTAAACGCTTTGGTTGATCCGATTCTGTCCTCTTGTTTTCCTTTTTTTTTTGTAGTGCTTCTTTGAATGAATCCCTCACTCGAACCCTGACGAGTCTCAACACAAGACGCGAGAAAACAAAAGAACCCGCGAGAACATCAGTCAGAATCGCGCATCATCAACTTCGTTTTGTGCAAATCGGCGCGCTTTATCATTGCGCATGGCTGGGCCACATGTGATCGCTCTTTGGGCCGTCAAAGCCGATCGCGTGAAACCATCGGGGTCATCCTTTTCGGTGCCGGGATGGGACGCGGGAAAAAAACAAATGTTTAACAAATTCTTAACATTAATTCTATTGTTCTCCCACTAATGGATTCAAAATTATTGATTTTTTCCAATGGATTTTCGCTCGCCACTTTGCCACTCTCGCCATCCTTGGTCGATGGTAATTTGATCCGTTTTGGGATCACGCTTCTCGTGGTATTGTTCGCGGCTGCCCCGGTTCGGGGATTTTATTCACGGTCAACCGAGGACTGATCGGTTGGTGCAATCATGGACTGACGAGCGGCCGCTTCATCACCGTCATTCATTGCGTCAGCGGTCGAGGCGCGGGAAAAGGTTGACGAATTTCTCGGCACCGGTAACAAGCGGTAACGGTCTCCGTTTGGAAGCCTGGACAATGAATTTATCGGAAACAAGCATCACTGGAACTGAAAATTGAGTGAATGTCGCGGATTCGCCAGGGAATTGAGAACAACCTGGAACCTGGCAGCTGGAGAAATCGACTCGAATTCGATTCGCTTGGGAGGAGGTGAAAATAACCGATTTGAAACTTTCATGTAGTCAAAATGTTATTACGCTGTAAAACGTTTTACCAATATTTGATCACCGATTTATTAAATAAACATTCTTAATAACTTACAGTAAATCTTAACCTCACCTCACTAACGATGAGATTCGATGTTAAACATTCTGCTTCGATAAGTCCAGCTGGAAACGCTCGAAGCAAACACACAATGCAACCTTAATGAAGACATTTATCTAATCAAATATTCCACCGAAGGACTTCACGACCCGATGCTACGGAGTTGCTCCGAATGTCGCATTATAACAATATTAATAATCATAATCTGCCGGAATCCGACGCATTCGTTTAACAAATTACCCAAAATATTTATTTATCAACACAAAGCACCCGAACCGGTTGGCCTTCGGCAGCCACGCCAAACAGTCGGGCCGCTAATCGGATTTTGTCCGCGGCCGGCAATCGATGGTGATGTGAAGTGTCAATGACGGTGAAAATGCAGATTAATAGGCATGCGACTCGCAACCAAGCCAATCAGTGGAATGCGTGACCATCAGTTGGATTGAAATAAATTAGTCAAATGGTGGTGATGATTACGGTAAGGATAAATGATCGCTCTATTAGTGTGATACAGCTTTGCTGGCAATTGAGAACGTGCTTTCCTAGGGATAAAAATGAGGCACATTAGTCGAAGCACAGCAGGTTTAAGATGTTGAGAAATGCAAAGGCACTGCTGCACAGGGGGGTGACATTTGCGAAGGAATGTCTGTCATTATGTTTGTTCACACACTTTCCTCCATCTATAATATTTGTCGCGTTTCTAACTATAAAGATTTATAATTCTAAAACTTTAAGGTCTATGATATCTTTGAAAATAGCACAAAATTCAAGTTTTTCACATCTACAAAAAGCTATCGACAAATCGTGTCTCTTCATATTGGGTCTGGACGGACGGGTATCTATTGAAAGAATATAGCATTGCTTGAAAATACAACTTTTGATCGGAGCCCCGGAGACAGACCCGTACCCAGGATTTCGTGTCGGGAGGGGCCCACAAATAGGAAATAACACATCTAACTGATGATTCTTCATGTGTCCAGGTGTGCCTTTAGAATCTTTTAATTTTTTTTGAATAATGAGTGCAAGATTGAAGCATAGCTCGGATTCGATTTCTGGTTTTGGAAAAAACTGAGTGAAGAGTATTATAACCTTCATTTTCAAGGGTGTGTTCTTATAAGTGACAATGTAAAAAGGAGCAAATATTTTGAAACTATTCAGTAATCTCTTCTAGTTTGCAAAATTTGTTAATTATCTATCGAACAGATGGTCGATTTGAACAAATTTATATTTAAATGATGTGCCTTATAATCCCACATGATCCTATTTAATTTCATCGAGTCAACTTTCGGGTCTGGATCAGCGATGCCAAACCTGCAGATTTCTTTGTAAACCAGCAGATTTGTAGACTTTTGAAAATCACGTTTTTCGTAGACGCTCGTAACAATTGATAGACTTTTTAAAAAACCGCGGTCTTTATTTTTTGTTCGCTAAACCAATTCCATGGATCATTCTTTATAGAAAACTGGATGCCCGCAAAGTATTTTTTCGAGTTTACAGACTTTTTCAAATCACCTTCATGAATATATTTGAAATTTTCACCTTGCATCACTGGTGTGGATCTACAGGGTGATTAGTATTAAAAATTTATATTCGTCATTGGGAGTGACGATGCAACAAGAGAAAAATTCTTCTCAGAGATGGCTAAAACGATTTGCACAAATGTAAGAATGGATTCAAATAAACGGTTTCATGGTTTCATAGACTGTTATGCTGTTTCAACTGAATCCGGCTTCCGGTTTTAGAACAGGTTCCGGAAGTAGCGGTCAGAACTCTAAAATGCTGCTCACACTATGCTCTTGTGTACAGGCGCATTGTCTCGAAAAACCGATTTTTCCATTTTCAATCGCTCCAACAATGACACTTATACTTGCTGTAGATTGTGTTTTTTCTTTTTTCGAGGTCCACGAAACCCAATGAACCGATTTCATAACCATTCCGAACAATTTCAGTCTATTGTCGGTTAATCATTCTGTTCCCTGGCGTATAATAATGAAGCTTCGTTAACAGTAACCAACCGACACCAATTTGCATCCGCATAAACTAACATGCTTTCGAAGTGTGCTCGCGTTCCTCTTTTTAATCCTGAGTATTTTCTTTTATTTAAAATATATTTTTATTCAGACCTATTTGCGTACAAGCTTTACGTGGCCGAATAAACCGATTTTTAAAATAATTTTTTTTTTTTGAGTTGGATCTCGTTGTCACCTTTTTATGGGGGAGAGGAGCTTCCATTTCCTTCTTGCGAGGATTGAGGGGCACTTCGTTCGTGGTTCGTCTCGTCATCCATTGCCGCATCGATGGTATTGTTGTCGATTTCCGTCTTCTTTTCGTTGCTAGTTGCTGTAGATGCACCTTGTTGTACATTTGTTGCAATTTCTGGTTGGTTGGAGGGTAAGTTGTTAACTGCAGCTGGTGTACTTTGTTCTATAGGGGATGATGATGGATTCGTTGAAGGGGATGCTTCATTGTTGTTGGTGGCTGTCACAGGTGTACTGGGGTTGCTTGGGGTTGGTGTGAAGGAAGCACCGTTGTCCTGTAGTGTAGTTGTCTCCTTGTCCAGTTTATCACATGGCTTACCGTAGTGAACAGCTTTTTGGCAATATTGACATGTGACCATCTGATTGTCATAGGTAACAAGTGATTTGCACGGGATTATTGTATCTTGACCGAATATCACATAAGAAGGTATAGGCCTCTTCAAGGGCATGCGTAACAAACGTACGCCATTTAGAATACCGGGGAAAAAGTTCTTCCACTGTTATTTTTCGATAGAAAGAATCTCTCCGTATTGGGACATAGTTTTGCGAATATATGAATCGGTGACGCTTGAGGGAAGATCATGCACACGCACTTCTATAGCACTATCTTCCTTATATACTGGAAAAGCGAACTGCAATCCTGAGGAAAGCGAACTGCAATCCTGAGTATGAAAGTACGGCATCCAATGGCAGGACATCTTTTTCAATCGCGGAATCTTGCTAAAACTATAATATGTTCCCTCAGCACTAATCTTTATGGCACTCTTTGGTCATCCAGTAACATTTCCTTTCATTTTGACATTGATTTTTGTAATCGCAATGGAAGGCCTGCCGCTGCGGGCTTCTCTCGAAACCACTATTTCACGGTGTAGTCTGTAGGAGCACTAACTCCGTAATATTTATTCAACTCGTGCCTCCCCTTTCCTTCCTCATATAGAAAGGGCATGTAATCACTGTGAAAACCGAATTTTAAGCCGAGACCCGGAGGGCTGAATTTCGCATACAATTCAAATAAGTTCGTTGAGATAAACCGAACTTAAACTTTAAAACAAATTTCAATTTAGTTGAAAGGTCTTGTGGTCAGGTATGATGTCCCAAAATTTTATCTAGCTCCGACTTCCGGTTCCGGAATTACAGGGTTATTAGTGTTCGAAAGTGAAAATATGTGCACTAACTTTTCTCAGAGTTGGCGAAACCGATGTTCATAAATTAAATATCAAATTAAAGGGCTTAATATTCAATAGAACAATCCTAAACTTCATTTAAATCCGACTTCCGGATTTAAAGTTACAGGGTAATAAGCACAAACAGCTTCGATTGCAAAAAGAAGCGGGTTATTCAAAACTGGTTGGTAGAATCTTGTAATTAGCCGATTTGCATATTCAGTTGATAGAAAAAAACACATATCTGTTCCCGATTTCGGAAATAGTGATTAAAAATCCCAAAAGGTAAATTACTCTACTTCGATTTTTCGAAGACTGTTTGATCGGTTTTCACAAACTTAGATTCAAGTGAAAGATTTTATCATCCCATAGAATACAATAAAAATGTATATGGATCCGACTGCCGCTTTTGAAATTATAGAACTTTTCCAATATGTAGGTCCTATTAGTTGATGGCCAAACTAAGCGGTTCTTGCTATACTGGTTCTCAGATTCCGGTTCCATAAGTACCGGAAGTAGTGGGCAAATGAATGTATAAATAGTATATATAAAACTAACCGATGAAAGTGTCCGATTTCGGGAGGGGCCAGGGTACGTGCCTGCCCGGAGACCCCCTAGTGTTACATACCAATGGTCGTCAACCTTTCGGATCGAAAGAGTCGAAAGTTACAATTCACAAAACTGCCGTTTTTAAGGAGCCGTTTTATAACTTTTGATCCACTCAACCGAATTCGCTAATTTGTAGATGTTTTGTCAAGAAATGTTTTTGAGAAAAAGCCGGCTCCTTTTTAGCAAATAAGATCTAGAGCCGCGTCACATAATATAAATATTAATATCACAAAAAGCCACTTTGCATACTTTGTTTTTCGTCGAAAAATGTCAAATCCCACAAAAAAGTATGTACTGTGGAGCGCCTTTTCAAAATTTACACTCTGAGAGAATTATAAGTTTTTGATCGTAAATATCTCTTGTTGTGTCTACATGCCATCGAAAATATGATCATAATTTTATGATAAAATTTTCAGTTGTATGATATAATCTAAAATAATTAAAAATTAAACTTTTCATGACGCGTGTTTGCCTTCCTCGTATTTCAAAAGCTTAGTAATCTGTAGAAGGATTTATATAATCTAGCTACCAAAAGATTCGAAATTTTTCAACTCAAACGTGTATTGTAACAACATTAAAGTGTGTCAATAGTACACTAATGAAAAACCAGTCTGATTTCACCCATGTCAGCACGAGAACGCGTTCTGAGTACGAGAACAAATATGTACTGCGTCAATATAAAAGACGAATATTTCACCTTTTTGTATAATTTGCTGAGCAACACTTGTCGAAGCGAGATATACGGAGGAGAGCTACATCGAAGACCTCACGCTTTTGGAATGAAGAGAGCGCCGAACAGCAGAGTTATGCCGAAGAGCATTCGCAGCCGGGCACACAGCAAAACTACTCCGAAAGCCTACCAGTGGAAGATGTCAGTCGTCATGGGAACGCTGCTCAGTTAATTTGTCCAGAATTAGAGCCGGATTTCATTGTGTGTTGCAAATGCACCAATTGATTCCACCCGAAATGGATTGTTTCATCTTCTTTGAAATTCAATTGGAAATCACAATGAATTCCTAGTCAAATTTCGGACAAGTTCAACGAGTGTACGCACCAAGCGTCATCTCAGTTCTGTCTAAATTCAGATCCTGTTGGTCGTGACAATTCAAGGTACTTTCCAGTCCCATAGATGATCACAGATTAAGAATTAATTGAATTTTCTCCTTTTCTTACCAAAAGCATCAGATTCATCAAAATGGAAGTTGAAAAAGAATGCGTCGTCACTAACACATTCAATTACGACGGCAAGGCTCTCTCGCAATGCGAAAATGAAAGTATTGATGTAGAACACATCTTCATACTAGTATGGGTGTCGTTTCGAAATATGCCGTGCGAAACAGGGTTGTCACATAAACAGATTAATCCTGGAAACTCCAATATGGCCAGTCCAACACGAAACCGTTCTTTCTCGACTGAGTCCAATAAATGATAATAATGAAGAATTCTAGCAGTTTCACCTAAAATCCTTCTGCTAGGAACAATTGCTACTCCTTCCACCCAACCTTATGCCTACTTTCCAAGTGCAATGAGTATCTGTACCAAGTTTGGTTGAAATCTGTTAGATTGATCGGATCATATGATCGTTTATTTTTGTTGCCTTAAGGTCTGAAGACAGAGGGTCGCCAGCATACATTTTATTAATTTGATGAGAAGTTTTATCACATTAAT
This sequence comes from Malaya genurostris, assembly GCF_030247185.1. Taxonomy (NCBI): domain Eukaryota; kingdom Metazoa; phylum Arthropoda; class Insecta; order Diptera; family Culicidae; genus Malaya; species Malaya genurostris. The sequence continues at coordinate 59,241,450 of NC_080570.1, read as the reverse complement.
CTATCGTATGGGTTGGATTCCAATGAACAATGAAAAAATATTCAACTTTCACAAAGATTGAATGTCTGTGTGTTTGGCAGCCTTGTCGAGCCAATTTTATTTCTCTCTTCTTTTTCAGAATGCTATCAGGAAACCAGAACGAAAAAAATGGCGGATGCAATGAAACTGACTTTGTTTCACAGAAAAATACAAGACATTATTTTTATTGCGATAACATATATGTTTTTATGTACTAATCGCATCTAAACTAAATTATCTAGACTTTGTCACGATAGATTTATTTTATTTTTATTTATTTTTTTTTTATTAATGACACTTTACCATCTTTGTGGCATTCGTGTCAGTTTGGTTTCCTAGGAAACCGATATTAAGTCAAACGATTAGTTGTGTTTGCTTGATGAATTTTAGTAGTGATGCTTCTTTCTCACTATCGTTTGATAACACATCAGCAATCGATCCAGTGATGTTATACTCCCTTCGCAGTTGGGCGTAGCCTTGGCAGTACACGAGGATATGCTTTACAGTGGTTTGATCTCCACAGAAACGGCAGATCGGTGGTGCGCTTCGTTCCATTAGGTAGGAGTGTGGTGAAGTTAGTGTGCCCGATTCGCAGTCTTGTCAGGGTTCGCTGTTCAGAGGCGCATCTTCTATCAACAGGTCTCTCTGTGTTGGGTTTGATTTCTCGAAGATGTGATGTGGTTCGGCTCCAGTCTTTCTGCCAGACGTTCCATATTTTTTCTTTTGTGAAGCGGACAACATCTTGCGACGGGATCGGGAGGGTTATTGGATTGCCGTTCCTACCTTCGTTTGCTAGTTTATCAGCTTCCGTATTTCCGGGTATACCGGCGTGTCCAGGGACCCAGCTTAAGGTTATATTTCGCCCTTCTAATTCAGCTTCAATTTTTTGGATCCATGGATGTCTGGAATGGCCACTGGCAAGAGCGTCTAGACAGCTAGCTGAGTCAGTGAATATTATTGTTTTACCCTCCTTTGCCAATGATACTGCCTTGCTCAGAGCGTATGCCTCGCCTGAGAATATGCTGCAGAATCCAGGTAAGGTGTATGCAATTTTACTACTTTCTGATACCACACCTGCTCCAACTTTTTGGTCGTCCTTGGAGCCGTCGGTGTAAATTTGTTCGTGCGAAGGATAGTGATTGCTTATGAGGGCTTGAAAGTGAGCTGTTACTATCTGGCTACTTGTACCTGCTCTAAGTTTTCTCCTTAGTTCGTTATCGATTATTGGTGACGGACTATACCACTTTCGGTCCGTAAGTCTGAGCTGACTGTGAACGCTTGGGAACGTAGATCCAGTAGTTTGGTGAAATAATTCTGCTGCTCTTTTGTACACTGGATAGTTCGCTGTGTCTGCAGGTGTTTGTTTTTCCAAAAGCCGTGTTGCTAGTTGGGATAGCCGCTGTACCAATAGAAGTTTAAACGGTAAGCAGCCAGATTCAGCCATAATTGATGTTACTGGACTGGATCGAAAAGCTCCAGATGATTGACGTATCACTTCATTATATATTGGAGAGAGGCTTCGTTCCAATGCTTCAATGTTGTTGCTTGTGAGTACGAGTCCGAAGAGTAGTTTGGACACCACCAATGCAGAAACAACTTTAAGTAGTGTTGATCGACTGCTCTTTTTTAGTCGATTAAGTTTAGGCGGCGGTTTATTATGCGCTCGAAGAGCTTGCCAATGCAGCTGAGGAGAGTGATAGGGCGGTAATCTGCTGGGTGGCAGCGATCTCCTTCCGGTTTTGGGATTGGGATTACGATTCCTTCCTTCCATTGGTCCGGAAAGATGCCGAATTCCCAGATTTGATTAAAGAGATCTAACAGAGCAGTTTTACACGAGAAGGGTAGTCGTTGTAGTAGTGGATATCCTATGTTATCAGGCCCTGTTGACGATCCGCTGCGACGGGACAGAGCCCACATTAGTTCGTCCATTGAGAGGTTTGCATTGATGCGTTACGATAGATTTATGATACAAGCCTTCAAAGCCAAGATTTTGAGTTTTCTTTTCCGATTTTTGGTAAAATTTTACTTCAGACACTATATATCAGTTCTAAAATCATCCCCGTGAAACCGAACAGTAACCGTATTATATATATATATATATATATATATATATATATATATATATATATATATATATATATATATATATATATATATATATATATATATATATATATATATATATATATATATATATATATATATATATATATATATATATATATATATATATATATATATATATATATATATATATATATATATTTCAAAAACCAATTACGGCTCGGCAAAGCAAAGTTTCAAAATTTTAAGAAAACTTAGTTGTGATAAATTCATTTGCAAAAATTTAAGTGTTTTTGGTTTTTCGAAATTCTGTCTAGTTTTCTAATAATTGGTCAAAAACGTTACGCATGCACTCCGTTACATTTCACCTTAATACACAAGATTAGGTCAAGATGGCGCCATGCCGTGGCTTAGTATCTCACAATAGAAATCAGCAATTGGTAAAACACCGATCGGATAGAACCGACGAAACAATGCCATCATCAATAAGTCGACCGCTGCATCCTGATGATCCAGAAGCATCAACAAGTGATCATCAATCCGCAACTGAGCTAATTAGGAATAGTTATCATAATGTTTTATCAACCTCCCATCGCAACCACTTCCATATCACATGTTTTATAGAATTTATTTTTTTAACATTAAACTTTTTTTTTTGTCTCACAGATAGTGCACCATTGATTTCCATTATTGGGGTCAATTCCATCAACAACCCAGCTACACGGCCCATATAACGTCTAAAAGTTTAATAGAATTGCTGAAATATTGAACGTGTTGTTGCTATTTGTGGCACTCTCAAACGAATGGCAAAAATAGTCAGTTTTGTTCGCATAACAACACCCGAGAGCTGTATAACTGGGCAGTAGAAAATATTACGAAATTAAATTTCTGCTACATATCCACTGAACAGTAAAACATAATGTCCGAAGAACTCGAAGAATTGTATAATGACGCCAAAACATATCTGGCACTCAGAAATTCAACAGTTTTGTGCCTAATCCTACACAGATAAAAATATTTTGTGAATTTACATCTATTTTCATGCACATATTTGGAGCAGGTAATTAAACATAAAATTACCTCACAATTCTGTACGTTTCAATACAATTTAATCGCAAAATAAGCGTTAATTGAAAGATACAGTTATATTCATTGAAAATTCAATGCAATTCAATTTAGTTTTGCATCGATGAAGGTTTTCAATCAAAATTTCGATTCAACCCATGTCCATTCCATGTTACTATTGATTTACATCTCGTGTAAATTTCATTATTTCTTTCTGTGTAGTGGTAAAGTATAAACGGAAAGGTATTCTAATTAACACAGAAAGAAATAATGAAATTTACACGACATGTAAATCAATAGTAACATGGGTTGAATCGAAAGTTTGATTGAAAACCATCATCGATGTAAAACTAAATTGGAATGCATTGAATTTTCAATGAATAGAACTGTATATTTCAATTAACACTTAGTTTTGCGTTTAAATTATATTCAAACGTACAGAAATGTAAAGTAAATTTATGTTTAATTACTTGCTCTAAATATGTGCATGAAAATAGATGTAAATTCACAAAATATTTTTATCTGTGAAGAAGATGAATAAAAAAAAACATATTCCTTGTATAGAAACAACAAAAAATAGCATGCATGAAGATAGCTTTAAGACAATTATTATAAATAAAAATAAATAAATATTTGTACAAAATTGAACTAGGAACAGTTTTTTTATTTCAAATAACTTTTTCTGTTAAAGTGCCCAACTTGAATTTTTGATTATAGGTAGAAAACATAATCACCTATCTTGTGACAATATTTCATCCAAATTAAAAATGGTTTTGTTGCAAATCGACTTTAAATTTTCAAAATCTATTTTTTTCAGTTTAATAGTCGATTAAAATTTTGTGCAATATTTTTATTTAAAAACTTGACTAATTTTAGAAAAACCACTCATTCAAAACTTTTCTGTAGGATTTGTCATTTTTCAACTACAGCCATTTGAAAAAAATGGTAAAAAAAGTTTGGCCCCTTTCAGAAGACAGTTTAGATCATTGTTGGAAAAACAAACTAGGCAAAGTGGTGTTTTGTAACAAATTGTGCATGTGCAACAAATCTGAGAGAGTGCTGCCAACTCTGAATACGATTTAGAGCGAAACTCGTCCATAATGCCGTCTTGAAAGAAAAAATCACGCTCATCAGCATTAGTACAACTCGTTTCCCGCACATTCTGACACATTCCAAGTTCGTTACCATCTATAAAACTCTCAAAAATTCACTCGCTCCCAGACACAGCCAAACCTATCCCAAAATTTACCAACCACCCACTTCGAGGCTCTAACCTTTAAGCATTTCAACCTGGTATCATTAGTCCGGCACAAAGGTCAAAACAATTTCAAAGAGCAGCAATATCAATTTCAACATCCCACAAAGCAACATCTTTGGAAAGGCTTCAATATATTCAGGTACGTCAATCAACGGGCAGTTTATACCGAAATACCGATGAATCTCCGACTGCCAAGCATTGTTCAGCTTCGAGGGGCGATCGGTGGAGCATGGAACGAAAACAGAAAAAAAAAAATCGAAGCAAATAATCATCTACGGCTAATGTAATCCGAAATATAATTAATTACCATCCATCAACAATAGGGTCAGAAGAATTCGAGGCGGGTGCAGACGATCTAAACGAGCCGGGAGAAACAAACAATTCGAGCGTCGCTCAGAACCACGAACGCTAGTTTCGAGGCGCATAAATAATATTACTAATCTGTGGCGCGTCTAGCGCGAAATGTCTATAGCATAAAGAATGGATAGCGTTAAACAATTCAACCAGCCCAAAAACCAACGGACGGATCCAGAGAAGGCTTCCTAAATGGCACCGATGGGCTGTTGTTGTTGTTGTTGCCCGAACGCTTTCGACAGCCTAACAAATTGACTCACTGTAGCGTAAAAAATTAGCCTAATACGCACGGTTCGTCATTTGTGCAGTGGGGTTGAGGCGGAGGGGGGTTGGCAGGAAAGCAGGAAAAATAAATTGAATGGTCATTAATAAAAGAAACTAAACGTTTAACAACATAATTTTCGAGACTCTCGCTGCAGATCAAACTCACCGGAGGAGTTGGTCACGGACGGAAGGAGAGTGATGGCATGTTGCTTTTGCGTATCGGCTCACGTCACGCTCCGGAGGAACAACGAAAGGTGTTCCAAATGAAGTTGGTAGGTAGATATAATTGCTATACTGTGCATAAGTAATTTTGCAATTGAAGTTACTTAAAACGTACGGCGGTGGGTTTATCAGTCATTACGACTTTCAAAATTGTTCCCAAGGTGATAGTAAAAACAAAATTACAAGGTTGTATGCAACACACGACCGAGCACAATTACATTAAAAATAAAACAATTTAAAGATTCCCATAATAAAAACCAAAATAAAGATGATGGTGGGAAGTACTAAACTAGAAACTTATTTAAGGTATCGATTAGAACCTTAATTTAGTTTAGGTGCTTAAATTGTTTGCGAATGATAAAACTAACAAATGAATTTTTCCTAGTAATTGATTATTTAACCCCTCCCACATTTTTTCAATCGGATTTTGGATAAGCAGGAAAGATCCACATTTTCGATCATGAGTTTTTCTTTGGAACTTAATTTTATATATGTAAGTCTATGCAACTCATTTGTACTAAACCGAGGAGGCCACTTTAAGATAAATTTCAGAATTTTATTCTGATTTTTTTGAATTTTTCCAGAAGGAGTACCGCGAACGCTACGCGCTTCGAAGCAGTTTTTTTGTGCTCCCACCTAAAAGGTCCCAAAATGACCCAAGCTGCGCGGCGAAATACATGAAAAAGTCGAAACAGTTTGTGAGTAAGTGAGTGAATCGTTTTAAAGCAAAAGTTTTTGAAGAATCCGACATTAATTTTACGCGAATGTGCTTCTAAATTGACCAAAAAAGGTTTTAATATATCGTACGGAACTGTTTGCAGATATTTCATCGCAAATAAGTGAAAAGTGTGAAAAACATGTGTAAAAGCCTCTTGAATGGGCAAGGGAACAGAATGGTGTCGTGACCTTGGATTGGCTCTCTCAGTCGCCCGATGCCAATCCAATTGGAAACGTTTGGGCTCAAATGAAGATGAAAAACCGACCACACAATTTGAAATAGCGTGTTCGCTGACTTAACAAATTTGGAGGTCGTTTTCAGAAGAATACGCGCAAAATCTCGCTCAAAGTATGCCTCGAAGGTGCCCATTATTAATGCTGAAAAGGATTGGACTTGCTATTAATGTACTTGCCTGCAAGATTTTGATCTAATAAAACAATATTCAAAAGTATTTTCATGTTGAGTCTTTTCATTTTCTCACAACAAAGACCACGCTCTTATGTAACAGACTGTAGTTAGATATCAATTGATAAATTATAAACGAAATTGATTTTATTAAACTATTTGCTAATGTTTTACCACCTAAATCAAATATGTATGCGAACTGAAAATTTTCATCCGAATATATATCCAAAGATTTATATCATATGTTTGATTACAACACATGAATAATCATTTTGTTATCCATATATGCAAGGTTTTATTACCTGCTTTCGTTCAAACTCAAGTGAATTGAAAAAATTGACTAAAAGTTTGCTAAATACATGTTATATTTCAAAAGAATCGGTAACCCCGCTGATTCGGTTCTTCAAGCGAGCACGGCAACAGTAGAACAGTAGAAAATTGCACCAACAAACAATGCAAAAGTGACAATTCAGCGTGCGAACGCACATACAATTCAGTCATCATCTCACTGGACGGCTACTTGTTTCATTCACAGGTAAGCATCAACTAGGCAAAGAAATGTTATACACTACCGCTCTGCGTACTAAGCTTCATACTACGTAGATGCGATGTTTTTATGCATGACGCAAAGCCTCCTATGCCGAACGGTGCAGATCTTCTACTGTACAAGTAAAAGTAACTAAATTTTGGTTTCACGCAACGATTTATTTTGTTGAAATAGTGACAAAATGAAATAGTAAATAAATAATAAACAAATATTGTTGCTTAAAGCTATAAAATAATATATTTAATTTTGCTCAGTGCATTAGTTTGTTTCAAAAAATATTTTGTTAAAAAGAACAAATATGTCACTTGCGCGTTCCTGTCAATTTCTTGACAAACAATTTCATGGTAAATTTAACTTTCAAAATAAGTTCAAAATGAACTAGCTTTAGATAATGGTAATATTATCAGTTCTTTGAATTTATAAACTTGGCAGTTGAAATGAATGATAAGATTCAAAGCTAAGATAATTTGTATTTCAACATACGATTCTGTATGTTAAAATCATATATTTTTAATGTCATTATTCTTAAAAAGAGATTTCTTTCAAACTAATTTTCAAGGTCATTTTTCAAACTAATTTGTTTCGATTTTTATCTATTTTCAAATTGTTAATTGCTTTCAATAGCAGTTTGGCCCTTTTGTCGTGGGACGATCAAATTTTTCACAAGCCACAATCAATGATTCGATGCTCCATTAATCTGGTCAAGATAGAATTTCTGCATGAAATATTTTCTGTAAAGAAACGTGCTATGTAATGTAATGCAAGTTTAATAATATTTTGAATTATCCATACATACACTTGAACTGTTATGAAACCCCAAGGAAACGGAAGAAACACTTGAATTTTCCTTCTAAAACACGTGCAAATTTTTTTGATTATCCTCTGGTTTATAAGAAACAAAACTGATACGGTTAATTCAAACAATAAACTTAGTTGTCATTACACAAATAAGATCATAGATAAAATCAACCATTTTTTTCTTGATATAAATTTATTTAAAAAGATGGCTTTTTGGTCAAATGTTGCTTTACAAAATATATATTTTGCGTTAAAGGCCTTTAACGAAAAATAAATATTTTGTAAAGCAACATTTGACCAAAAAGCCATCTTTTTAAATAAACTACAACAAAGTGGTCGTACCGTCTTGATAATACTTGATATAAATGTAAAACACGATTGAATCAACAAATACGGCGCCAATAACTTCAACTCAACTTTTGGTGACATGTAATAAATGGCTGATTTATTTCAACGATAAAGTCTGCCGAAACCAATCAGTTTTTCGTTAGCCAGGATGAGAATGTATCTTCAAATCAAATGAATATATGATGTAGAATGGAGAAATTGGTTTAAAACAATCATATCCTAGCTTAAAATCAACAGAAATCATATTTTAAAATCTACTGACTGTTGTGTTATTTTAAACAAGCTCAATTTCTCTGCGTGTATGAAATTATCGTGTATCGGCCATGCACGGAAAATCAATAGAATGACATCATTTAGGTCAGCTAGGCTTGGTAGATGAAAAAATAGATTGATTCTAGCCAATTTTTCAAAAGTGTGCTATTGAAATACTGAAACGACGTTGCCATACATGTTTGAGTTAAAAATTTCCGAAACGATTGGTTGTTAACCCTTCCACGACCATAAGATGTCCAGGACGAAATTTGTCAGTACAGCACAATATTTTAGTTATTGTGGGTGTAAAGTAAGATTCATTAATTTCATGGGAAATATTTTTCCCTATGATCCTTAAAAATAAATAAACGAAAAGGTGGGGTAATTATATCGTAATTTAATTTATTGCTTTAAATGCTTTTATTATCAGGATAGCAAAATAAATAGTTAGTTATGGTATTCTACGAAACGATTTCGTGTACTTGTTTAGCACAAATAGACGTTGCACATAACTCATTTATTATGAGTTCTACGTCGTTTTGCACAAACTTCTTTAGTGCAATGAAGATTGACAGTTCTTTAAAACACATTTGTCGTCTTGGAAATAAGTTTTTTTTAACATTCAGTAAAAAACATCGATTTAATAATAATTTAATTTAATAATTGATTTTTAAAGATAGGAAAATATTTCCCTTTGGGCATTAAGGGGTTAAATTATATCAATCTATCAACAAATGACTGATTTATTAACGTTCAAGATTATGACAGAAAAAGGTTGCACAGCTATTTGTGAAACATTTAATTGACAATCGGCCCCGTATAGTGAAGAGTAAGGCATTTTTAATGCCAAAATTAAATAGAAGGTTATTAAGAATCTGTTGCTCATGTGTTTAATACGTGATCAATTCAATCTTTTGTGTACACCAGAAAAACTTTACAGTACCTCCATTATCCACAAAAATCAGCTAGACAAAATTCATTTTCGGTAGAGAATTCCACGACGAAAAAAAATATAATCTTATCACTTCTATTTTCTTTTTGCTTTCCAATTGCCTAGTGCACCCATTTTGAAGTCATGGATAGAAAATTTTACTACTTCTGGGATCTTCTGTTTTGCTTATGGATTTGGATTATTAGATTTAAAATATAAGAAAAAAATCGGTAAGTAAGAAGTGAAATTAAAAGTGCTTTAAATAGAGAAATGACAGTTGATTACAAAATTACATATTTCAAGCTAACGAGAAGTTGAGACAGGCAAAGAATGAGAAGGACTCAGTAAGATTTGGTAGGGGAGAGTGTTCGGTTACCGGCACCCTTTTCTTTTAAGCTTATAACTTTTGACTAAGTGCAGACATATATATATATATATATATATATATATATATATATATATATATATATATATATATATATATATATATATATATATATATATATATATATATATATATATATATATATATATATCAATGGAAAGCTAAAGTCTCTAGATAACAACTGAATAAGAAACTAAGATGATTCAATGGATTGAAAAAATTTTAACATCAATTTAGTAAAGTGATAAATTTTGGCCACCCAAGAAATTTCGCTAAAAATGGAAAAATATGAGTAAAGACTGCAGTTATTCAAAGAAAAAACTGAATTTATTCCTTCCGGAGGTGTTTTGGACCAAGGTCTTCATTGTATGATGATAACTTCGCATTGGCTCTCTTGGCGGATGATTTGGATGGTGGCGCCTTTAGTATTGATTTGGCCGGTCTTCTACCGGCTTCGCGGAATTAAATACAGTCCGCAGTCGAATTTATTGGCTTCTCATCCACTAAGCAACGTTTAATAGTATTAAACAGTGCATTAAAGTTCAATTTCCTTGACTTGGACGATTTGTTTCAAGTCGCCATGGCTAACAGAACCAGAGAACCAAAATTTTTACTTATATGACGGATGTATTGAAGCCGTCAAGTTGTCCACGTTTGCATGTCACATGCCAGGTAATATAATAAGTTTAGCTAGCAAAAAGAAAAGATCGCGCCAATTTTCAAAAGTCTGTAATTTCTGACGAATGTCTGCAAACAATCGAAGTTTCAAAAGTCTGTAAAAGTTTTTACACGAAAAAAGTTTTACATGTTAACTAATAAATTTGATAATTTACAGACAAATTTGCAGACTTGGCATCTCTGCATATCACTGACAATTTTTCGCGATTTGTCGAAAAAATGGGATGCCGGCAACCGAACACCTTGGGGTGCCGGCAACCGAAATCGGTAGACATTTTAAAAATGACGAAAAAAACTTTGGTTGCGAAAATTTTGATAGCATCTGGTTTTAAATCACGAAATAGATCGATTTCACATCATACGTATTCAATCCACTCACCTTTTCATAAAAAACTTTTGAGTTGATTTTCACGCAATTAAAGTTTGTTTTGAGCGCAGCAAAAAGTACAAGCGTCTGTTTGCTTCGGTATTTGGCACAAAAAGAACATGCTGCTATTACACAAACATGACATTTGTCGGAATGACGCTATCTGCTTTCTGTCAAAAGTTACGGTGGGGTGCCGGCAACCGAACATCTTCCCCTATATGAAAGTTAAAAATATGTAACTCGATATTGAATGCTACACCGTTGTTTTTTTTTTGGCGTAAATACGTCTTACCGTACGTCTCACGTCTTACAAATGCTTTCTCAACGACGACGGTTTTTTGGTAGTCAGGCATCAGATCCCGATACAGAGGTTCAACTGGACGAGTATGAAAGAGTAGGTGGATAATGTCGAAGACATAACTGGACGACATGAATAATAATAAAACTTCAATTTTAATTTCAATGGAAGAAAATATCAAAAAGTTCTCTAATAATTAATTTGCTGATACACCAAGACCTCCATTTACGAACTAAACGGGGGTTCGTAAATGGAGGTAGTTCGTAAAAAAAGTTAACGTTATTTGGCATTTGGTTCGGAAAAAAAGTTTACGTTATTTGGAATTTACTTCGTAAAAAAAGTTTTGTGTAACGAATGTGGAAACCTTCATTAATTTTCAGAACGGAAGTGATAAGTGGGTGCAAAAAAAAAGATGTTTGAGGTCGTTATAAAATCCAAGATGGCGACTTCCGGTTTATTGATATTCCTTAAAAACCCTTGCAAATTGGGTATTTTCGGAACGGATTTGATGAAAAAATGCTGAATATCTGGAAGCGATATCAAATATACAATATAATGAGAGTAACAATACTTTTTTAGATTTTATCACGTACAGTAAAAAAACTGTGATTTGTGGAGTACTGAAAATAAAAATATTATAAGAACACTTGACACACATTGACCTGAAGTAAAAACCTGTTTTAATCCACCTAGTGGTGTAATGATGCCTTTCTCATATCAATCATACTATCGTATATAATACTGTGGTATTCTTCACAATAATTTTCTTCGATTCTTAAAAGAATAACCGAAATCGGTTTTTTTGACCGTCTACTGATAAAAACTATCAATTGGAAAAGATTTAAGGTCGATTTAGAAAATTGTTTAAGATTTTTCCCCATTTTCAGAGATGGTATACAATTTTAACCCAATTTACCCTATATTTCCGGATCCGGAAGTCGGATCCGTATGAAATTCAGGAATTACGCATGGTACCACAGGACCTTTCATTTGAACCTGAGTTTGTAAAAATCGGTCGCGCCATCTATGAGAAAATTTAGAAAACATATTTTCTATTTTTTGCACATTTTACCCCATAACTCCCGAACCGGAAATCGGATCCAAATAATATTCAGGAATTTTTTATGGGACCTCAAGACCTTTCATTTGAATCTAAGTTTGTGAAAATCGGTTAAGTCATCTCTGAGAAAAGTTAGTGCACTTATTTTCACAATTTTTTGCACATTTTACCCCATAATTCCGGAACCGGAAGTCGGATCCAAATAATATTCAGGAATTTTGTATGGGACCACAAGACCTTTCATTTGAATCTAAGTTTGTGAAAATCGGTTCAGCCATCTCCGAGAAAAGTTAGTGCAAAAAAACATTACACACACACAGACATTTTGCGTACTCGACGAACTGAGTCGAATGGTATATGACACTCGGCCCTCCGGGTCTTGGTTCAAAAGTCGGTTTTCACAGTGATTGCATAACCTTTCTATATAAGAAAGGCAAAAATTATGTTTGAAGTCGTTTTTAAATATTAGATTTAAACTTTCAGGTGTTCAATAAAATATTGAAACCATACAATAGGACTATAACAATATAAAATTATAATACAAGGCACTCGAACAAACTTTTTTTTCTACTTGTTATGGTTGTTTCGAAATTATTCATATAATACAATATTCAAACAATATCGATGCGCTGGTGGTCTTCAGTTAAAAACCGATTGCATAAATCGTTTGCTGAAACACATCTACTTTTCAAATGGCATATAATCATATCGTAATGGTCTTCCAGGTATATTGATACACTCAATTTTTAGAACGAGATTAAACATCATTTTTTCACCCGGTGAATGACCGCAACTAGGTTAAAGCCGGGTATAAAAAAATGATATAAAAATTTAAAAAAAGATATCACTTTTCGGTATCTAATTACCAAATCCGATTCGAAAATACTCATATTATAATAGCAGTCAAGCATTATAAATAAACTGAAAGACACCATCTTTTATTATAGAACCACCTCAAACATCGTTTTCCGACATCTTCTAAAAAAAACCTCCCAAAATATCTAAATTGTAAAAGTTTTTAAGGAATATCAATAATAGGAATGAATATTTTGACGTGACACTTGGCACAGATGTCACTGACAGTCATACTAACCTAAAAAAAATATTTCGATGAGTAAGGCTTCCGCGCGAAACATAATTCAAAAGTCTTACTACTTTTTGCCCACAGTAGTGCAATTAATGGTCTGTTAATTTTTATATTTTTTTGTTTCTACTGAATTACCATTTCCCTAACATAATTCAGGTGCTAAGAAAAAAATCTCGTTTGAAATACAACGCTAGACACCAAACTCGAATTTTAGTCTGTTCTGTCAACTCGAAAACAGTTGCCATGCTTTTGGAATCTCCCGAGCAGCATCACACTTACTCATCAGTCTTTAGCATAAACCTCGAATAAAACAGCTAATTAAGCAACCAACTTCATAATCCACGTCGGCATGCTCCATTGTGACCAATTTTCTCGAAAAAGACCTGCAAAGGTTATCACGCTCACCTATCTCTTGGCAGCAACTCATCCAACGAATCGTTTGCCCCGTACCGAAGCCGCAGCACAATTCATAAACAATCTCCACTCCGTTGCCGCCGCGACCAGTTTCGATGGGAAGTCAGATTTGATACATCTTAAACGCGGGGGAATAACAAACAAAAGCGTCGGACCAAATTTACGGTGAAAACGCGTAAAATCTCACGTGCTGGCGAAAAAGGAGCTTTCGTCAACGTAATAAGATATATGCGGCTTCATTAAAATTATTTTTCATTTCTTTATTACCCTGGAGAGGGACAAGTCCCTTTCTTCCTACCGCCTAGGTAATCATCCAATGCCGGTCCACACTGAACAGGAGACACAAAAAAAACTTTCGCGGAACGGAGTCCACGTTGGAACTGCCAGAAGCCGCCCGAGAGATATATCACCATGCTTTTAATTGTTATACTCTCGTAATAAAGTGACCGATGCGAGCGCTTCTAACCCGGACTCGAGCGGCATTTGCTTTTGATTTTGAAACTCTACTCGCCGGGAACTCCGAACCGAAGGAGCAAAATGCCGAAATATGTAATATGAAATTTTAATTTTTATAATGTCGCCTTTATCCGTAATCAGGATCAGGGATCACAAGAGCAGGATTTAGTTTTGCTCCAACGGCACCGGTTAGCTATCTTGTCCTTCTTGGAGTTTCTCTCACTAGCGCATTTATGACTCACTCTAATGGTAATGTGTGATTCGAGCAAAATTTGCAAAATTAGTCGTGTGTTAATTAATCTCAGCTTTGTCGGCTCAATGGAATGTATATTTTATTCAATCTCGTGGGTTGATCAGCTTTGCTGATGTGATTGCCGATCTTAACACTGGTGGGAATATGGTGACGATCGAAAAGGTGGTGAAATTTGTTGGAAAAGATCAACGAACTGAAAAAGAACTCTGAAGTTTTTTTCATCGACTTTATTCTATAATGCATTTTTAGAACTGAACTCTTTTGCTGAAACGTGTGATTTTGCTGGTGTTATTAACTGTCAAAATATAGCTTAAACAGGTCATTTAGGCGTTTTATCCAAACAGGAAAATTTTATTTTTTTTATCCTTCTATCTCCAATTCATCAGTAATTACTACCATACCAAAGCTAATGCGACATAGAAATTCAACATAAACCTCTAAGTAGGCGTAAAGTTCATCTACATATTGGACGAACGAATCTGTCTACAGTAGAATTTTTCATTAGTTCGTCAATAATTCAAAAACAGAAGGAAATTTATCAGTTAATTTTCCAGCCTATCTCATCATGTAATATCATACCATGTTAAAACCAGGGTTGCAAACGGTACTGGAGAATGACACGAAACAGCAGACATTCAAACCGCGCAAATGACAGCAGTAGCCGATTGTACTTCGCCACGACTACAGGAGATGAAAAATGTCATAGGTCTCATGACATTTTTTCTCGTGAATGTCGCCGTTTGCTCTCATCGATAGTTGTTCTAATCTCTTCAATCTGAGAATGGCTAACCACAATAAACAGTAGCTCCTTCCAATTTCAACAACTTTCGAGAGACAATCGCCAACAAGGCTTAACTTTGAAATTCGTTTTATGCCGATTCTCATGAGGTGTAGGGGGACATGCACGAGAAAGTCTTGCTTCCCAATGCATACGGTTTTTTTGTGTATCCTTACGTGTTTTGTTTCTTTGCACTTCCGTTGGAAGGAAGCGGTTCAGTGAGAAAAGCAAAGTAAATGCTCTGACTTCCAGAATTTGAATGCACTTTTTCGATCAAACAATTAAACCCCGTTTGGCATGAGCCAGAATTGTAGAAGTAATAGAAGCGCAAAACTTATTATCTCTGCTGCAAGATTTCTTGCTTTGCGTCATATTAGAAAGGCAAAAGCTGCGCTCCTGATACTTCGTGTATGAAATTTATGTAAATAATTGTAATATTTTTGAAACATCTGCATGAATAAGCTTTGTGATTGAATTTTTTCAAAACTGAAATTGAACCGGTAATAAAAGCACCGCCGTTCGCATTAAATTTATCGCCACAGATCAATCACAGCGGATATAACAGTCTCGTTATGACATTTTGAGCTCGTGACATTCTCGAAACACGTGACCAAAAATGAACAAAGCAGCTACTTATCCAGTATGTACCTACACTACCACAAAGCGAACGCTGTGGCTTTGACTGTTGTGAGAGAGTGCGACGAAATTAACTGCTCTCAATGTTGCTGTCGTGTGTCGTGGCTCTCATGATTGCGCCAAGCTCTCGTGTCATTGCGAGTTGGCTACTGTTGAACGTAGCAGCTGCGCATATCGTTGGCAGTGACTGTTTTATGCTTGGCAACAGTAGAAAAAAAAGTCAAATTTTCGCACCCCTGGTTAAAACTATAAAGTGACACCTAACACTGACAACATACATTCAAAGTTAATCCCATTCCTTTTATTCGATGGTGTGAATGAAACAAATTAGGGTCCAAATTATATTAAGGCTT
This sequence comes from Malaya genurostris, assembly GCF_030247185.1. NCBI lineage: Eukaryota > Metazoa > Arthropoda > Insecta > Diptera > Culicidae > Malaya > Malaya genurostris. The sequence continues at coordinate 59,225,441 of NC_080570.1, read as the reverse complement.
TTAGTAGAATGCATTGCAATGTATGAGTGAGTTGAAACCATCTCCAAAAATTGCTATTTTTCTGCCAACGCGTATCTAATTCTCATAGGATGCGGAATGTTAGGGGCTGTCCATAAAAGACGTCACGTTTTTTGACGATTTTTGATTCCCCATCCCCCCTTTGTCACAAATTGTCACAGAAGCAAAGACCCAAGAAGAAGCTTTTACATCAACAAATACACGTTTTCCTATAGAATGTAAACGTTTATTGTGGAGATTTTTTCAGGAAATAAGGCAAAGCAGTAATATAACTAGGTATTTCAAAAATGCAAATATAGCAAGCTTGTTCACAAAAAAATAAATCACAAAACTTTGCGGCATTTTTCGTATACCGAATTGTACAATTGTGATTTTTAATACTCTTTGATCACTATGTCCGATACTTTCGGAACCGGTAAATAGAAAGCAGTGTAGCCGAAGTCGGTTTGATTGACCGTCATTTAAAAAACTCGTTTTAATCCACCTAGTGGTGTGATAATAACTTTCTCTTGTCATTCAAACAGCATCATTAAAACATTTTTTTTGTTATGATATTTTCTGCCACGGATTTGAGCTGATTTTTAACACAGATTCATTCAAATTGTTTCGGTTAGCTCAAAATAGAGTGACTCAAAGCTTACATCACAAATTCGATAACATTCTCGAAACCAAAATTATTAGCAATAATACATTTGAACTTAATCATTAGTTACATTCTGAAAAAAGTGTTGGTTACATTGCTTACACCCAGGCGCGTATACAGGGGGGGTTTTAGGGGTTCAAACCCCCCCCCCCCCCCCCCGAAACAAAAAATTATAACCCATGGGAAACATTGTGATATAAATTGTACATGTGTTGATTTATCACCATGTTCTAAAACCCCCCCCCGAAAATTTTCTCTGGCTACGCGCCTGCTTACACCATTATGTCTCCGGAACCGGAAGTAATAATCAATTGATCTTCAAACTGGTTTCACTACTCAATAGTAGCTTTAAACGAACCTAAGTTTAAAAAAATCAGCTGAGCCGTCTCGGAGAAAATTGAGCAGAGTAAAAATAAATGCATTTTGTTGGTTACCTCACTTATGCATTTATATCTCCCAAACCGGAAGCGACAACCAATTGGTTTTCGAACTCGATTCCCAGCTCGATAGTAGCTTTCAAACGAGCTTGTAGAAATCGGTTCAGCCTTCTCCGAAAAAATTGTGCGAAGAGAAAAATATGCGTTTTGTTGGTTACGTCACTTATACCGATATATTTCCGGAACTGGAAGTGACAGTCAATTGATTCACAACCCAATAGTAGCTTCCAAACGAGCCTTAGGTTGTTGAAATCGATTCAGTCATCTTTGAAAAAATTGTACGGAGTGAAAAAATGCTTGTTGTCGGTTACGTCACTTCTACCAGTATATCTCCGGAACCGGAAACAACAGCCTATTAATCTTCAAACCTGATCATCAACCCAACAATAGCTTTCAAACTAGCCAAAGTTTAATAAAATTGGTTTAGTCATCTCCAAGAAAATTAGGCGAAGAAAAGAAATATGCGTTTTGTCGGTTACGTCACTTATACCGATATATCTCCAGAACCGGAAGTAACAGCCAACTGATCTTCGAACTTGATTCACAATCCAATAGTAGCTTTCAAACAAGCCTAAGTTTGTTATAATCGGCTCAGCCGTCTCTGAGAAAATTGTGCAACTCTTACACGTACAGACATTTCCCTATCTCGTCGCACTGAGTAGAATGGCATATAACACGAGCCTGTTTCTATACAAGGCGATTCAAAAACGAATGAAATCATTTGAATTTCTTTTAATATAATTCTGATATTGTGCTCATCTTGTTCGGGTGTGGCCAAAAACCTGGATCTCGAATATATCCGATACCAGTTCTCGATTGCGGAAGTAGTCTAGTAGTAACTTTTGGGGCCAAGAGATCATTCATTTGAATCTAGGTTTGTGAAAATAGGTTCAGCCATCTTCGACAAAATTAAACCTAGGTTCGACAGTCGATTTCCAACATGTTTGCGTTTTCGTTCATCAGTTCTTCCATACTAATAAATGTACCATCTAACAACCCAGGTAACCAGTAAGCACTAATAACGACATTAAAATAGCCCTTTATGAGCACCAGAAATGCTAACAGCTCTATATCTGCAACCTGAAGGCTCACATGTTGTAAAGCAATCAGAATTCAGCTTTCAGAATACACACAAACCAAAAATAAGCATTATCTATGAATAGCCGTATATTTCGCCAAAGTCGGCCTTAATTCAGTCTCAAGTGCGATTGGAATGCCAATCAGCGATTATTTTATGTCATAATGCGGCATTAGTATGTGCTTATTGGTTACTGGGGTAACATGTCCAACATCATCAACAACCGTACAGCATAGATGGACTAGTATGTATATGCACGTATTTTGCATACCGCTAAAATTGTTTTGCCATAGATTTCTTTTCTTTTAAGTGATCTTGTGCATAGTATACCTGTAATTGTAACAAATTATATTTCGTAGGTGTTTTCAATACCAGAAGCTTAATCTCCACTGCTTGCCTTTCTACACATATATGAGTGTTTTTGATGAGGAACTGTTTCTGTAACTCCTTTACAATTAGGAATATATATTTATTTTGAAGCGTCTAACTTTTAAACACAGTTCCCCTGAAGCCATTCAATAGGTTTGAAACCTTGGGTGTTAAAACAAAAATATCCATTTTAATCCACTATTGACTAAAAAGCCGATCATCACAAACAAGCGTAGGCTTTCTTTATGAGAAAAAAATTAGAGGGTTGTATTCAAGACACGACCGAGCACAATAACATTAAAAATGGAACGTTTCTAGGGTCTTCGTAATAAATACAAAAATAAAGATGATAATGATGATGATACACTAAACTAAAAACTTTTTCAATTGACTAATTACAAACTTGCTCTAGTTGAGGCGCTTAGATTGTTAGCGAATGATAAAATTGACAATTAGATTCTTTCTTGATAATTAATTATATTCAATTTTGATCATGTAAAATCGCAAGTAAACTTACCTTTAGTTTATCTTTGATACTATAGGGTGATTTTTTAAGAGCTTGAGAACTTTTTTAAACAATAAAACGCATAAAATTTGCAAAATCTCATCGGTTCTTTATTTTAAACGTTAGATTGGTACATGACATTTACTTTTTGAAGATAATTTCATTTAAATGTTGACCGCGGCTGCGTCTTAGGTGGTCCATTCGGAAAGTCCAATTTTGGGCAACTTTTTCGAGCATTTCGGCCGGAATAGCCCGAATTTCTTCGGAAATGTTGTCTTCCAAAGCTGGAATAGTTACTGGCTTATTTCTGTAGACTTTAGACTTGACGTAGCCCCACAAAAAATAGTCTAAAGGCGTCAAATCGCATGATCTTGGTGGCCAACTTACCGGTCCATTTCTTGAGATGAATTGTTCTCCGAAGTTTTCCCTCAAAATGGCCATAGAATCGCGAGCTGTGTGGCATGTAGCGCCATCTTGTTGAAACCACATGTCAACCAAGTTCAGTTCTTCCATTTTTGGCAACAAAAAGTTTGTTAGCATCGAACGATAGCGATCGCCATTCACTGTAACGTTGCGTCCAACAGCATCTTTGAAAAAATACGGTCCAATGATTCCACCAGCGTACAAACCACACCAAACAGTGCATTTTTCGGGATGCATGGGCAGTTCTTGAACGGCTTCTGGTTGCTCTTCACTCCAAATGCGGCAATTTTGCTTATTTACGTAGCCATTCAACCAGAAATGAACCTCATCGCTGAACAAAATTTGTCGATAAAAAAGCGGATTTTCCGAATGGACCACCTAAGACGCAGCCGCGGTCAACATTTAAATGAAATTATCTTCAAAAAGTAAATGTCATGTACCAATCTAACGTTTAAAATAAAGAACCGATGAGATTTTGCAAATTTTATGCGTTTTATTGTTTAAAAAAGTTCTCAAGCTCTTAAAAAATCACCCTGTATATGATATTGCATCTAATTGTACTGTATATGTGAGCCTGTGGAACTCATTTATACTACCAAACCGAGGAGGCCGCTTTTAGATAAGTTTCAGAATTTAATTTTGAATCTTTTGAAGCGTTTAATTCCTGGTGGGACAACAACTCGTTCAGTCACATTGTCACGTTTTGTTCGTATGGGAATGGAGATTTAAGTATGCAAACCGATCCGTTGACAAATTAAAACATTTTTAAGCTTACAATATTGAAGCTTTGGAATCATTTAAATCCATTAACAAATCATCGAGGAACAAGCGCTGCAAATTAGATCCGAATTAGATCGAGTGCCGTTAATACTAAATTAGCCTGATAGTTACCAGAAAACCAAAATAAAATACTCATTTCAAATAAATTTTTCAAAGGAATGCAATTGAATTATTCAAATGACGTTATCTCATAAGTTTAAGTTAAATGTTTCCGAATCGATTGGTTGTTGAATTATATGAATCCATCAACAAATGACTGAGGTATGAGCGTTCAAAATTATGGCAGAAAAATGTTACGCGATTAGTTTTGCATGTTTTAATTTGACACCCAGCCTCGGGAAGTGAAATATAAGGCATTTTTAATGGCAAAATCGACCAACAATTTGCTAAATACATGGGATATTTCAAAAGAACCGATAACCACGCTGATTCGGTTCTTCAATAGCTAGATGATATATAAGATATTCAAGCGAACACGAAGTGGTGTTGTGCAGACAGCAGGAAATTTCACCAACACATAATGCAAAAGCGACAATCCAGCAAGTGAACGCATATACAATCCAGTCATCAGCTCACTGGACGAGCTACTTGTTTCATTCACAGTCAAACATCAACTAGGCAAAGAAATATTGTGCAGCCTATATTTATAGATTTCTCTTCATACTACGCATAACGATACGGTGTTTTTTATGCATGACGCAAAGCCTCCTATGCCGAACAAGAAGTTGACGTCATTTTGTATAACGGGGATTGGTGGATGAAAACATAGGTCGATTCCAACCATTTTTTCAATAGTATGCTATTGAAATACTGAAACGACGTCGTTATACATGTTTAAGTTAAAAGTTTCCGAATCGATTGGTTGTTAAATTATAACAATCCATCAACAAATGACCGAGTTATTAACGTTCAAAATTATGACACAAAAAGGTTACGCGGCTATTTTTGAAACTTTTAATTGACACCCGGCCCCGTATAGTGAAGAGTAAGGCATTTTTAATGCCAAAACCAAAAATTACGATGCAAGATATTCGTTTCACATTGACACCTTAGTGGACGTAGGTAGAATGATTACAACTGTCTATTTAGAAGCTACACTTTCTTGCAGTGTTATTTCAAGCGAACAAACTATCTGTCAAATCCAATATACTTGTGACCACCAAAAATTGAATTAAAAAATTACCCAATTTATCAAAAAGCATACCTATCAGGAAATGATTAGAGTCAGGTTTACTAAACTTTGGGTGAATATGTTTTATAAAATATTTTAGTATAAATTAATCTTTTCAGTTGACATTCCTAAGTAAGTAGAACGTATTTTTAATCTCATTAAATTATTTTTGTTTGCCATAGAATGTTGAAAATCTGAGTAACGTATGAATTTCTAAAAGACATAATTTACTACTATATTATAAAATTAGAATAAACTTATAAAACCGATACACTAAAAAGGATGTAAATGAAATTCCGAAATACATATCTGTATTATAACGTTTGATACACTTTTGTGAAAATAGTGAATTTGTAAGAGTGTAATTACGTGACATAATAGAATTAAACGGTACAACAATAGTACTATCAGTAAATTTTACTAACCTAAAAAAGGAAGTATTCGTTAAAAATGACAAATACATATTACCTCACCAAAATTAAAACGATTATCGAATTTTGTTGAAATTGTCTGGGAAGGAAATACTATAAATGAGTTATGATTAACAAAATTGTTATTCGTCTCCATTCCCGAATGCCCGCACCTTTCTTTTCATTCCACCTATCAAACCTTGTACCACCGATTTTCCCAGTCTTTTTGTTGTTTTTTACCCAAATTCTCTTAGACTTTTGATAGTCTTGATGATAATGTTCAAAAAGTTTCGTCTTCAATTAGCCTTAAGATTCTCAATGGGGCGAATTTCCGATAAATTTAGTGAGTTCATATCTTTTGACATACAATTGGCTCCGTTTGTTCAATACTACTCCAATACGTTTCCAGAGTAGTGGCAGGATGCTAGATCAGTTCAAAACAGTGTTGATCCTATGTGCTTTTTTATTAATGCCAACAGTTGCTTTTTATGGTGCTCTTCCATGTTAATCGCAACGTTGATTATTCTGGCAGTGATGAATGGAGTGCTTATTTCACCACATCCGCAAATCACTCACCAGATCTTGGATCTTGTTCGTAAATTTCGAAAGTCCCCATTTTCGAGCATCCTCTGCAACATTTAATCTAGACTATGCCACGAAATAGTTTAGCTTAGGAATTTTATGGAAGTCGACCTTGACGTAAGTTTCGTTTCGTTAGTGAGCAATTTTATGTAAAGTTCGCATTCTCGCAGTGACATTTTTCTTCTTTTTCCGGGTTGGGGCTTTCTGAAACATTTAATCGTATAACCCTGCATGCTCGTTGTTTTCCACACAAAATTGAATTGATTAATAAGGGTTTAGATCATTTAAGCATGCCATAAGATGATGAAAAAATGACAAATTTCAAAAGCCTTAGTCTTTACTTCTGACTGATTTGGGTGATAAATAGAGGAGCACAAAACTTAAAAATTGATTAGGAATAGAGTATGGAGATTCATTTTTTTCCATGAATTCTCACGTTAAGATGGATTGTTAGAGTTTAAAACACTGAATTAATGATAATTCCATTTCGGTAGCTCTTTCCCGATGCAGTTTAAATCGGAAGAGGCGGCTGGCCTTCTCAACGGCACATCACAATCTTCACAATTGAGCATTCCGAATGCATTTCACTGACGGCTGAATTTAGGACAGACAACCAAAACTCATAAAAATGGTTAACATCGGCATAAAACCAGCAGAACAAAGTTTATCATCCGAAATGATTCCCGCAAAAAAGAGCATGTCCGCGCCCGTTCTTAATCGCGTTGACAGTTTAGCTGAATAATAAACCAAACTTCCTTTCACCAACCTGCGACGATGGGACAGCAAATAAAAATAAAGTCACTGAAACTTTTCCCAAACCATCCCTTGTTTCACCGCAACCAACTCAACTTGGTCGGCCGGTCGGCCGTCGGTCGGTCGGTGGGATATCATTAATATTCGCTCACGTTCGGATTCCCTTCTGTTTATACATAATTTAATATGTTGTTTGATTTTATTGTGCATAAATATTTAAATTTAATTTTATGTTTCTGAATATGAATTATTTAATTAAGTACATACACATGATTTCCGAATTTAGGAGAGCACCGCTGACGGAGTGTTAGGTGTCTTCTGTTTCCCCTTTCACGGATGGCTCTTCGCTTCTTGAGGCCGTTAGTTCTACTGGGACCAACGACTTACCGGTCGTGCGGGATAATCCGAATCGAATTAAGCTGTTTCGCTAACTTGTTTTCAACTATATTCGGTGCTAAAATAATTATCAAAATTGGACTCCCGTCTCAAAACAATACGGCCCGATTGATAAAATTCTCTTTCCACCACCGGTTTTAACTTATCAGTATCGCAAATAAACCGTTTCAAGAAAGTAAAAAAAACATGAACATAAAATTGAAAGGTTTACGATGGGAAAAGAGATGTTTACGATGCGATGCGAATTTTGCAATGGAGTTTGTGGCGTGAATTGATAAACTGAACTTGAAAACCTCGTGTATATCGTTAATTCATGAAACTGCAGTGAGAAACCGAACTCGTAAGTTATTTGTTTAAAGAGCGTGTCCCGACTAAAAAGTTTTGAAGTTTTGAAGACTTCTTTTGCATAATACTTCCACAGTTATATACTAATACTGTTTTTTCAGATTTGAAGTAGTCCTTCAAAAATATACTATGCTGATCCCAGAAAACTGACATTGCGATCTTTCCGTCCCATTGAGACACCCTTCAAGGCACTCATACCACTTCGAAACACTCGTGCTGAATGCAGTCTATTGTCGGATTATCATTCTGTTCTTGAGCGTATAATAATGGATTCAGCCGTAGATGTACTTGAAGTGCGCTTGCGTTCGTCTTTCTAGCAGACCTTGTCAGCTTGGAGCGATCTCAATTTTCAGTTCAGCAACGCCATCGCACGGCATCACATTCAACATATCATGTCAATTGTATATTTGAACTACTTTTTACATAATCTATTGTCTGAGAAACACATGTACTTTGCGCATGGTGATTTGTCGACAATACGATTCAGCTACATGGGTCTTCCTCAGGGCTCATGCTTAAGCCCCCTTTTATACAATTTTTACGTAAGTAATATCAGTCGGTGTTGAACAGTCGTTCGCACCGCACGCGTATAGCTCTTGGCTCCTGGAATTTTTTTTTCTGGCTACCTAGAGTTTCATTGATTCAAGGCTTCAGTCTTTTTCAAGGCTACCTGAATCACTAACTAAGTGACTAAGTGATACAAAGAGTGATATTAGAGTGACTAAGTGATACAAAGAGTGATATTAGAGTGACTAAGAAATTAATCAGCCTTTTTTAAGGCTAGCTAGGAGTCTAATCGAAGACTAATTTAGCCTAGTTAATTTAATTTAAAATTTCATTAATTTCAAAAATGCCTGCGTCCAACCGGAAAGGCAACAAGCCTAAGGCTAAAAATAATTCAATACGGAATAAATCACAATCCGTTATTCAACATTTTTCTAATAACATTCACGATCTTATAGAATCTGAATGTAAAAATAAAAGACAACGGACGGATTTCCCTACCGTTGATCCTATGCCGTCTAACAATATTTACGAGATTCTTCCTGAATCCGATTGTAGCGACATAGAAGAAAATTCTTCAAAAATTCCCAAAATGGACGCTTGTCGTTCTGGGAAGAAACATCAATCTATGCCACCAGTGACGGTGATGATTTCCGACTTCAAAGCATTCCGTACTGAGCTTTCTACTTTTCTCCCGGAAGTAAAAGTCTCATTTCAAATCGGACGAAGAGGAGAATGTCGAGTCTTGGTGGATGGATTGGAAGATTACGAACGTCTTATTCGATATTTGTCCGAAAAACTTCATAAATTTTATTCATATGATATAAAATCAGACAGACCCTTCAAGGCTGTCTTGAAAGGATTATCAAATGATCAAAGTATTGATGAAATTAAAAATGAACTAAAAGAATTGCTTGGTTTTGCCCCTTCCCAAGTAATACTTATGAAAAAAAGAGCGAATGGTACTTCTAAACCACGCTCTGGAATTTCCCATGAACTTTACCTAATACACTTCAATCGAAGTGATGTAAACAATTTGAAAACTTTAGAAAAAGTACGTTTCATTTCCCACATTAAAATTCATTGGGAACATTATAAACGGCATAATCGTATTGCAAACTTAACGCAATGTCGTCGTTGCCAAGGCTTCGGTCATGGAACCAAAAATTGTCATATGGATATACGGTGTTTGAATTGTGGTAAATCGCATTCGAAAGACGCTTGTCCAATGAATGAAACCACTGATAAATTTTCATGTTCAAATTGCAATGGAAATCATAAATCCAATTATTTGAAATGTCCTGTCAGGGAAAAAATTTTAAACGCTCGTTCGCTTAGACAACAAGTCAAATCAACGACCTTAAATTTACAGAACATACCTGAAAATTCTTCTAAGGCACCTGCCAATTCGTCTTCTAACGAAAACAATTTATTGACAGGTAGATCGACCTCGTCATCATCTTCTTCTAATTTCACTTATGCTGGTATATTAGGTAGAAATCTATCTCCTATTTCTTCTAATGTAAATAATCAAAACACAGGACCGCCTTGCAGTTCTTCTTCTAACGAAAACAATTTATTAATAGGTAGACCGGCCAAATCATCTTCTTCTAATGGCAGTCTACCTACAAATATTCCTTCAATGCCATTCGCTTCTTTAAATGAAGTCGATTTAGGCGATATAACTGAAAATAAAATGATCTACCTACAAGATCAACTTTTTCAAATGATCATCCAAATGAATTCGACTTCATCACTTTTTGAAGCATTTCAAATCGGATGGAAATTTGCAAATAATATTATAATGAATTTAAAATTTAACAGTGATGTTAAATAATTATTTGAGTATTTTAAATTGGAATGCTCGATCTTTGAAATCGAGTGAAGATGAATTTTATAATTTTCTCAAAGTTCACAAAATTCATATTGCCATTGTGACAGAAACTTTTCTTAAACCAAATGTAAAATTGAAAAGTAATCCACATTATGTGGTTCATCGATTTGACAGGTTTACTGGAATTGGTGGTGGAGTTGCCATTTTTGTCAAACGGCAAATTAAACATCGAATTTTACCTTCTTTCAATACTAAAGTTATTGAAAGCTTGGGAATCGAAGTTGAAACCATTCATGGAATTTATTTCATCGCTGGAGCATATTTGCCATTCCAATGCACCGGCGAACAATTAAATTTCTTTAAAGGCGATTTGCAAAAACTTACAAGATATCGATCGAAATTTTTCGTAATAGGGGACTTAAATGCTAAGCATGTCCAGTGGAATTGTAGGCAAAATAACAGTAATGGTAAAATACTTCATAATCAACTCTCAGCTGGTTACTTTACAGTTCTTCATCCCAGTAATCCTACTTGTTTCTCTTCCGTGAAAAACCCGTCTACAATTGATCTGGTTCTAACAGATCAAAGTCACATTTGTAGTGAACCGATTACTCATGCTGATTTTGACTCAGATCATCTTCCTGTAACATTCAGACTTTCCAACGAAGCTATAATTAATCCAATTAGTTCTATTTTCAACTATCATAGAGCAAATTGGTTGGATTACAGATCTCACATTGAAAATCATGTGGATCATGAAACTATTTTAGAAAATTCTGCGGATATCGACACAGCAATTGATAATTTGAATCATTATATTATCGAAGCTAGAAATCTTTCAGTTCCCAAAGCTCAAACTAAATTAAATTCTCCTATCATCGATGACAATCTTCAACTGCTCATTCGGTTGAAGAATGTTCGTCGACGACAATATCAACGTTCTCGTGATCCTGCTATGAAAAACATAGTTAAGGATTTACAAAAAGAAATTAAACATAGATTTACTCTTTTGCGAAATGAAAATTTCGCTAAAGAAGTTGAACAAATTAAACCATATTCTAAACCTTTCTGGAAACTTTCTAAGGTTCTTAAGAAACCTCAGAAACCTATTCCTGCTCTCAAGGAAGGAAATCAAATACTTCTTACAAATGGCGAAAAAGCTCAAAAACTTGCTCAGCAGTTCGAGAGTGTCCACAATTTTAATTTGAACGTTGTGAGTCCTATTGAAAATGAAGTCTCACTGAAATATGATCATATTTCAACTCAAGTGTTATCACACGATGACATTATTGAGACGAATTTTGATGAAATTAAATCAATTATTAGAAAACTTAAAAACATGAAGGCTCCTGGTAATGATGGAATTTTTAATATTCTTATTAAAAATCTTCCCGATGTTGCCTTGAGACTCCTGGTTAAAATTTTCAACAAGTGTTTTTCATTAGCTTACTTCCCAAAAAGATGGAAAAACGCTAAAGTAATTCCTATCCTAAAACCTGATAAAAACCCAGCAGAAACATCAAGTTATCGCCCAATTAGCTTACTTTCTTCTATCAGTAAACTTTTTGAAAAAATTATCTTGTTAAGAATGATGACTCATATAAATGAGAATTCAATTTTTTTACCAGAGCAGTTTGGATTTCGTCATGAACATTCAACTACTCATCAACTTGTAAGAGTTACGAACATGATAAAAACAAATAAATCTTCTGGGTTATCCACTGGAGTTGCTCTTCTAGACATAGAAAAAGCATTCGACAGTGTTTGGCACAAAGGTTTAATAGCAAAAATGTCTGATTTCCAGTTTCCTATTTATTTGATCAAAATGATTCAAAATTATTTAACTGATCGTACTCTTCAGGTTAGCTATCAGAATTGTAAATCTGAATTGCTACCCGTACGAGCCGGTGTTCCGCAGGGTTCGAGTGTAGCTCCAATCTTGTATAATATTTTCACTTCTGATCTTCCAAATCTACCCGTTGGTTGTCAGAAATCGCTATTCTGTGACGACACAAGTCTGTTAGCCACAGGTAGAAATCTAAGAGTGATCTGCAGTCGCCTACAAAGAAGTTTAAATATTTTCAGTGATTATCTGTCAAAATGGAAAATTAAACCAAATGCAGCAAAAACGCAATTAATTATCTTTCCTCACAAGCCAAGAGCTTCTTTTCTTAAACCAAACAATAATCACATTCTCAAATTGAATGGCTTGGAATTGACATGGTCTGATCAAGCTAAATACTTAGGTTTAACGTATGACAAAAAACTCACTTTCAAGGATCACATTGAAGGAATCCAGGCAAAGTGTAATAAATATATTAAATGTTTATATCCTCTTATAAACAGAAATTCTAAGCTCTGTCTAAAAAACAAATTGTTAATTTATAAACAAATTTTCAGACCAGCCATGCTTTATGCGGTACCAATTTGGTCAAGCTGTTGTTCCACCAGGAAGAAAACGCTTCAAAGGATTCAGAATAAAATTCTGAAAATGATTCTGAAGCGTCCTCCCTGGTTTAGTACAAATGAGTTACACAGACTCACAAATATAGAACCATTAGATGTAATGTCACATAATATTATAAGCAAATTCCGACAAAAATCGATGCAATCTTCAATTGAATCGATTCGCTCTCTGTATTAGTTAGTAAGTTAGTATATAAGTTCCTTTTCCCCATTACACAATACAAGTAGGTTTAGAATTTTCCCTACACAAAAATCTCAGAATTGCGGAAGCAAATGATGTCTTCATGGTAATAACCAAATCATATATATATATATAACAGGGCTGAAAAGTCACCACTTGTGGCTGAACACCCAATTTAAATCTTAATAATTTAATTTTAACTCATATTCCAATAAATAGTTATTTAAAAAAAAAAAAAAAAAAAAAAACGTAAGTAATATCGATGAATGTATCAACACATCTTGCACGCTAAGACAACTTGCCGACGACAGCGTTGTGTCTATTATAGGACCCAAAGCTGCCGATCTCCAAGGACCATTACAAGATACTCTCGACAACTTATCATCATGGGCTCTTCAAATGGGTATCGAGTTCTCTACGGAGAAAACTGAGCTGGTTGTATTTTCGAGGAAGCGAGAACCAGCACAATTACAGCTTCAACTAGGGGGTGAAACCATAGCTCAGGCCTTCACATTTAAATATCTCGGGGTCTGGTTCGACTCCAAAGGCACCTGGGGATGTCACATTAGGTATCTGAAACAAAAATGCCAGCAGAGAATCAACTTTCTTCGTACAATAACCGGAACTTGGTGGGGTGCTCACCCAGGAGACCTGATCAGGTTGTACCAAACAACGATATTGTCCGTTATGGAATATGGATGCTTCTGCTTCCGATCAGTGGCGAACACTCATTTCATCAAGCTGGAAAGAATTCAGTATCGTTGTTTGCGTATTGCCTTGGGTTGCATGCAATCGACTCATACGATGAGCCTCGAAGTGCTGGCGGGCGTTCTTCCACTGAAAAACCGGTTCTGGGATCTCTCATATCGTTTGCTCATTCGATGCGACATTTTGAATCCTCTGGTGATTGAAAACTTCGAAAGGTTAGTTGAGCTTAACTCTCAAACCCGTTTTATGTCCTTGTATTTTGATTACATGGCTCAGAATATTAATCCTTCTTCGTTTGTTTCCAACCGTGCTCATTTCTTGGATACTTCTGATTCTACTGTGTTTTTCGACACATCCATGAGAGAAGAAATTCATGGAATTCCGGATCACGTGCGCCCTCAAGTGGCCCCAAATATTTTTTATAATAAATTTAGAACAGTCAACTGTGAAAAGGTGTTTTACACTGACGGATCAAACATCAACGAGTCCACAGGCTTCGGCATCTTCAATCAAAACATCACCGCTTCTTACAAACTCAGTGATCCGGCTTCAGTCTACGTCGCAGAATTAGCTGCTATTCAGTATACTCTTGAGATCATTGAAAATTTACCCAAAGACCATTACTTCATTGTCACGGATAGTTTAAGTTCAATAGAAGCTCTCCGTTCAATGAAGCCAGGAAAGTATCCCTCATATTTTCTGGGGAAAATACGGGAACACTTGAGAACTTTATCTGAACGGTCTTATTTAATATCGTTAGTCTGGGTCCCTTCGCATTGTTCCATTCCGGGCAATGAAAAGGCAGACTTATTGGCTAAAGTGGGCGCATTGGAAGGTGATATTTATGAAAGACCAATCTGCTTCAATGAATTTTTCAGTATTTCTCGTCAGAAAACTCTCGAAAGTTGGCAAACTTCATGGACGAATGACGAACTGGGACGATGGCTACACTCCATTATCCCTAAGGTATCGACGAAACCTTGGTTCAAGGGGATGAACATGAGTCGTGATTTCATTCGCGTTATGTCACGGCTCATGTCAAATCACTATACATTCAACGCACATCTCCGGCGTATCGGGATCGTGGAGAACGGGCTCTGCACCTGTGGCGACGGTTATCAGGACATCGAGCATGTCGTGTGGTCGTGCGTAGAGTATCGTGACGCCAGGTCGAAGCTACTGGAATCCCTCAGGGCCCGAGGTAGACCGCCTGAGGTGCCGGTTCGGGATGTGTTGGCGAGTCGGGATAGTCATATACCAATACCTTAAACACATTGATATACAAGTGTAATGTGTTATTCCCAGCTCAGAAAGTATAATTTCCACCTACAGGTTCGACACTAACATCCGCCCGATTCTCTCGATCCCCGTCCCTGTCCACCATCTTCATTGGAATTAACAAGATCTTTTTTTTTGTCACTAACTTTTTCGTTCCCCTTTCCCTGTTTTTTCACCATCTCGATGGCAACTAATTAGATCTCTGTCGTTTTCAAACATTTTGTTCCCACACCCCTTTTTTACCCCGTTTCCCACAATATTTACTTCTTTTTTTCATTCTCTTCCGTAACATCACCATCACCGGAAGACCGCTCCTGTCAATGACCAGCATGCGGGCCACCCGCCGGGCCTTCGTAGCCTGGGGGTGTTTCCCGCGGACCCTCACGGACCGAAGAATGCGGCCAACATAGAAAATTACCATCGCCATCTGGAATCATCTCATCCTAAATTCAATTCACCGGCCACTACCGATCGCCAGATACTATATTACATAATGATACTACTCTAGTTTTAAGTTAGACGATAATTAAGATTAGTAAATACCCTTGGCATCTTAGAGCTTAAGCAGTGTGCCTTAATATTATATTATATTATTGAATAAAAAAAAAAAAAAATGTCAATTGTATGGGTGCGCAGTGCTGCTGTTTTGGTGCGCACGAATTTGACATTTCTCTCCCCTACTTCTATGTACGAGATTCGATGCGGACTCGCTTGAGGGTGCCGTGCTCGCAAAAAAAGGATGTTGCCAATGTTTGTTCGGGAAATGTGAGAGCTGGATATCTTGTTAATGTGATGCCTTTGCCCTAAACAAGTATGTGCGAGATCCAGCGGAACGATATCTTTCTCATCTGCAGAATCTTGCTCGCGCACTTTCTCTTTCCGGTCGTTCAGTACAATTTTATGTTTTATTATTATTGCCATTAATTTTACCCCGGCTTTATCCTCCATTTTAAGTAACTTTGACACTGTTCTGCTACGTAGAGCCTAACGCTGCGTGCTTTATCGGCAGTAGAGTTTTGGACCATCGCGTAACTCTCACAAGCTCTATCTCACGGTGTAAGCTATAGGATCAACAGCCCCATAATATTTCTCAAACTTTATTTTCGTTTCTGTTTCTGATTTCGGGAGGGGAAAGAGCCCCTCGCCTCTCCTCCTTCTCGGTACGTGACTGTCGGTAACATTTAAAATAATGAAACCGTAGAATCATGTGAAATAACATTTCAATTTCAATACTCTCATATCAAGACAAAAAAACTACTGATTTCTACATGGATATCCGCGTGCTAATTTTGATCAGTGTATTCCATGTCGTTGTAGGATCATTTCTAATAATTTCACAATTTTGGCGTTTCCAGGAGATTTTGCAAACTTTCAAAAAGTAACACATTTAACGCTTCGTAACACATACAACTTACAAAAGAATAACGGATGTGTCGCTTCGTAACGCTTGTATCTCTTGAAAATGTAACACATGTAACGTTTTGTAACACCTTACTTTTACAAAAAAAAGTCAAGCATGTAACGCTTCGTAACATACAAAAAAGTAACGCATTTACCGCTTCGTAACGCCTATTCCTTACAAAAAAGTAACGCATGAAACGCTCCGTAACGCCCATAACTTACAAAAAAGTAACACATGTAACGCTTCGTAACGTCTATAACTTACAAAAAAGTAACGCATGTAACGCTTCGTAACACCTATAACTTACTAAAAAGTAACGCATGTAACGCTTCATAACACCTATAACTATAAAGCTTCGTCAAATGGAACATTTTTCCATATTGGGGACGGGTATAGCTTGATGGGTAAGTCGATCCCTTTCACGCAACCCTCCTTGGTTCGTTTCCCAGCCCCGCACATAGGGTCAGAAAGTTTTTTTAGCCCGAAGAGGTAAATGACCTTAAGGTTAATGACCTTAATTTTAATCGGAACAAAACAAAATATTCAAAGTACCTTTACTCAGTCGTTGGACTCAGAAAGGCCTAAAAAAACTTCGTATCGTATATATCCAAAACTAAACTTCTATTTTATGTATTATCGTTATTGTAATTTATTTTACACCGGTTTCACCCTCAATTTTATGTGGTTTTGACTTTGTTCTACTTCGTAGGGCCTGCCGCTGCGTGCTTTATCGGCAGTGGAGTTTTGACCATTACGTAACTCTCAAAACCTCTATCTCAAACTCTCAGAAAGTGCTTCCAGGGATTCACCAGTAGTAAAGCTCGAATCCTGAAAAAACAGCGCGATAACAGAAAACCACCGATAGACGTAAGTGTAAAAACGAAATTATTATGAAATGATAAAAATAAATAACAAAGTTTTTATAATAATGACAACTGTAATGACTTTTTGATTTGATAAAAACAGCAAAAATTAAACTCAAACCCGACAGACCCAACATAAGTAACTTAACGCAATCCACACCAAGAAAAACACTAGCCTTCATTCCAGATAGCCAAAACTATTTCAAACAACAATATTTTCGCAATGAGCAATCCATTGTATAGCAAAGCTAATCCCATATGTCCATTTGGTTTGCGGTCGGTTTTTAGTTCTCTTCTTCATCCTTATCACACTGAGTAATGCACACCCAAGCATCCATTGTTTCCCATCCCAGCACCAACAAGATTCGGTACTTTGTGTGCAGGATCCGTTTCAAAAGTAATCACGTCTCTTGGGATGGTGATATATGACTTTCCGATGTTATTGTTATTGCAGTCAGTTGCAATTTCACCCACGCTCTAAACCCTGTGCAGCATAAAGCATTGTCCGGTTGGTAATTCGGGGTTACCTGCCCCGGCAGCAGAGGTTGGCAGATGCAGTTCAATTTTCAAGCTCATTTCACGGTGTACAAACCTTTTGACATTACTCTACAATGAGACTGAAGTGTTTGTAGTCAATTGTCGGGAAAATTAAAATCCATTTAACGGTTAAATCGACTGCATTATTAAGTGGACGGCCATGTTCAAGTGGATTAGATGAGAATGGTTGGGAGAAGTCAATGGAATTCCTACTACGTCTCTTTCAGTTGATCTAATCTGTACCCATGACAACAAAAGCCACAGAGAAATATGAATCTGATCTTTACACATTTCAACTCAAAGCACGCGTGAAATACAATCTGATGTTGCTTGATGTTTATGAATGGAAGGCTTATAGGAACTGAAGATTGATCTTGGATTTAAAGTGATACTTCTCGGAAAACTAGCGTGATCTGTTCAATGGCTTCCATTTATCGCTGGGTGTCATATCAAAAAACGTGCCTTTCATTTGAATCCATTCTCGTTTGAATTAATGATTAACTGAGCGTATAACTTCCTGTTTTGAGCTTTGGATTACATTTGAATGGTCGGTACATTTTCCCTCTGCCTGAGGTTGGGGAGTTTTCAGGTTCCACACATTCCGCACCTTATGTACAAACTAGGCTACGTCACTCAAATGAACACTACTAATCTTCCGTTGCAAATCCACGGAATAATTTGACACTTGGACTGCAGAGTTCTTCACCCGGTAATTGGTCAAGCGTCCACCATTTTTTTATTTAAAAGTTATTTTTATTCAGGCCTATTTGCGTACAAGCTTTACGTGGCCGATTGCGCCGATTTTTAAATAATTTTTTTTTTTGAGTTGGATCTCGTTGTCACCCTTTTTCTAGGGGGAGAGGAGCTTCCATTTCCCTCCTGCGAGGATTGAGGGGCACTTCGTTCGTGGTTCGTCTGATCATCCATTGCGCATCGGTGGTATTGTTGTTGATTTCGTTGCTAGTTGCTGTAGATGCGCCTTTTTGTACATTGGTTGCAATTGCTGGTTGATTGGAGGGTAAGTTGTTAACTGCAGCTGATATATTTTGTTCTATAGGGGATACGTTGGATGGTTTCGTTGAAGGGGATGCTTCACTGTTGTTGGTTGTCATAGGTGTACTGGGGTTCCTTGAAGTTGGTGTGAAGGAAGCACCGTTGTCTTTTGGTGTAGTTGTCTCCTTGTTCAGTTTAACACATGGCTTACCGTAGTGAACAGCCTTTTGGCAATATTGACATGTGGCCATCTGATTGTCATAGGTAACAAGTGATTTGCACGGAATTCTTGTATCTTGACCGAAAATCCCATAAGAAGGTATAGGCCTCTTCAACTGTATGTGTAAGAAACGTACGCCATTTAGAATACCGGTGAAAAAGTTCTTTCACTTTTCTTTTTCGATAGAGAGAATCTCTCCGTATTGGAACATAGTTTTGTGAACATATGAATCGGTGACGCTTGAAGGAAGATCATGCACACGCACTTCTATAGCACTATCTTCCATATATACTGGAATATTGTACTTAATGTTCTCGTGCTCCACATAGTGCACATTGTTATTGTTATTGGCGAATTGAATTGCATCCAACTCTTTATAAAACTGGATATAAACAACATTATTGGTCTTATTGCATTGAAGTAAATGCACACGTTTAATGTCAAGATGCATTTGCTCCTTAAGCAAACCTTCAAGTTCTCGTATCGAAGGTCGAATTTAGCACTGCCTGAAGTCAACAACAATTGTATTTTTTCGTGTCGGCGGTAGCTTTTGCTCGTTTGGTTCACTCATGTCGAGGTCGTTCTATTGACTGATTTGGATTTGAAAATATGAACGCAATCGTACTTCGAAGATAGGTTTGGCTGGATCCAATATTATTCGCCAGAGAAATGACCCGACAATGGACTGAGGTCGGCACGATTGCTTCGAAGCGGTCAATGTTTCAGAAAGATCATGATGTCGGTTTTTACTTGAATTGTCATAGTATACTGAAGGACAACCTTAAAACAGTCTTAGCGTACGGATGAAAGGTAGCTGATCACACGCTCGTCGAAAAGTTTCTGATCTGACAAAGAAAAGTTTCTAAAGCGAACGATGAACAAAAAGATCAAAGGTTCCAAAGAGTAGTTCTAACGGCCACAAAAAATAACAAATAATATATAATTTTCAGGTTGATTATTTCATTTCGGTTTATCATTTTTCATTTTTCGGGTCGATTAAACGTATTTTTTCTTTTACTCGCAAGCAAACGACCAGCAGCTGAACGATAGCGGGATTCTCTACCAACTCTTCACACGATTCAATCAGAGCCATCAAAGAGAGACGGATATCATCGCAGCAATAAAAAACCGGCATGGTTCATTTACCATAAAATGGACACTAGTGCGAGAGCGAATTTCTCTCGTTGACCTGTCTGAGCATCACGAGATAGCACGCTGCTGTGGGGATACTCTCTGAAGCAACAAACCGTCGCTTATTCTCGTTTCGCGATCCGATGCTACACGGGCAGTTGATAATTGCGATAGAATCATTTTACTATTGCCGCCTATTATAACTATAAGCATATAACTTTTGTATAAGTTGTGTCTATGAAAATGTATGTCAATGATCCACACAAGGCTTTTGAAATATTGCAACCTAGTATGAGAATTATCAAGTCGAATCATCGATTCGATTTTCTGCGATAATTGTAAACTTGCGATTCTCTCTTGGTAAATTCCACACAGCACCGATCATTATCAGGCTGTAATTTTTTTTAAAGGCCGTGAAATACTCAGAGTATGAAGGAGATCGAAGAAATGTAGAAAAATTCTCTCACGGTTCATGCATTGAGAGACAAGAGTTCTTGTAGCATCTTCTACCGGATTGAAAATGTTGTATACAATATAGAAAAATATCGAGCAGCTTCTGTCAAATTATCGGCAATTACCAACACTGCCTATAGCTAAATTTGAATAGAAAAAATGTAATGATACAAACTCGAAATAGTTTATGAAATTATCAACAAAATGTATGAAAAAAAAGCTTATTTTATAATTTATAGCAGTTCGTTTGTGTCAAATAATGTTCTTGAGTAGATTCAATAATAAATGACGACATGCCTAATATGATATTTACAAAATAAAAGGAATATGTTTTAGTAACTTCAAAACGTTGTGACTATATTATAATTATAAAACGATAAGAATTCTATGTAAAAGTGATGCTATGGCGAAGCAAAACTTATGTAAACGTATTTATGAAAAAAAAATCATTCCAACATTTCTATATCACTTTTGTACTACAATCTGCCCTAAAAACGCTGGAAGCGATAACAATTGTAATTCATGGGATTTTACTATCGTTGCAATAACTTTTGCATTTGATTAGTTGTAATCAAACGCTGTACCTACTTTGGATTTTTTTTTTTCAAATTCAAGTGATCAAGCACAATTGTAAACACACTTTCTTCTGATATTTTTAAGTTGTCAGCTATCTCCAGTAACTTCACTTTTCGATTTTCCATAACGAAGGAATGAGCTTTTGAGACGATTTCCAGAACAACAACCGCATTTAGACGTCCAAAGCATGGTATATCATCAATGTTTGCTCGAATCCAGTAAACCAGTCAATGATGGGTTGATTTGCTTGGAGCAGAACCCGAATAATGCTTATCAAGCCACTTAGTTGCTTTCATCTTCTTCTTCTTCTTTTTCACTTCTGGTGGCGTCACCTCACTTGAGATGACGCCGATTGATGGCACAGCGATTTAGCTGTATTGCCAGTTAGTTTTCGTTTATAGTCCAATGGACTTTCTTTTCACTGGACTACAAGTGAAACCTTCGCTATGTGACAACGTGGAGTCACCGAAGTACGAATGAAAATCCTTTCTTTCTCGCGAAATACTCGAATCTTCACCGCACTAACACGATACGACGTGTTCACTCGTTGAGGGTTTCACCGGAAGTCACTTAGTTGCTTTATGTACTTACGAAATTCATCTTATTATTACTGTTTCAAATTTTGCAAGTAGCGTTCAGTCATATGACATCTGTGTTGTATATAAGAAATTCTTTACAGTGTATTCTCGTTAAGAACGAACTCTGGCGAAACATTCACTGCGCGAATGTAAATAAAAGTACTGCCAACACTGTGAATAAAATGTAAATAGATTTATATATACATACGGAATAAACGATAGCGGGTCTCTTTGCAGTCCTGCTCGCTAGCGTATAACACGTATTTTATTTCCACCAAAGTGAATATTTAACAATCTGAAGGATATTTCTATTGAACGCTAGAGGGGGTTTTACTTAGTGACTCCATCTGTCTGTCAGACCGGTGGCATAATTGCCGGCGTGATAATAAGTTGTTCACTTCTTTTTGGAATGAGGAAATACATTTGCCGTTCGCATCCAGTCTGCAATAAACATTGAAATCTCCACTATCACTAATTTTATATGAACAAATCGAGTCTCAAGTACCAGAAAGTAACGCAAACCGTCTGAACTCCGAGTGCCAAGTACAGCTGGTCAGTAGCCCCTTTTTCCAATGCGTTCTCTATTGACTTACAACAGAATAACTTCATGTTTCAGTTATTCCTGGAATTATCACGTACCGTTTAATCTGCCAGTAGAGGGGAAAGATCATTTCATTCACAAAAGGCCACATTTAACCATTCAGTCAGTGGAAGGAATAATAAATTAATTTCTATTGAATTACCACTGATTAGGATCAGTCGTACGGTGAACTGACAGCCAACCGTTTGTCGCGTAATATCCCGTATCTCGCATCCAGCGGGCCCATTCTCCACTCCAGAGTTAGTTCCACACTGTTCTGTATGATAATAGGCGAAACACGTCATGCATAGTGATGTAATAATAATATCCCAAACCAGCGATCCGCGCTGTCGTTTCCAGCTACTAACATGTGTATTTGGATATGCATTGTATATGCATCGCTTTCACACCGTTTCGGGGTGTTCGTGCCGTAGGTGCAGTAGCAATTGCCTACCTCGCTCATATGAAGTCAAGTCGACCACGAAAAATTAGAAACAGACCACTATCCGCTATCCTTCGTGACCTCGCCTCGTGATCCGGAGGCTAACAGACGAATGCCCGTATTTTAAATGAAGTTTTTAAATTAAAACCGTCTCAGCTTTCAAAGAAATCATTTGAATTTTAAACTAACCCAAAAAGTCATTTGTAATGATATGTTTTTGTGGGCACATAATCCTCGTTCGGTGGCAGTAGGGGTACCAAGACGAAGTGACAAACAATAAAACATCCTTTATATGCTCAGTTTAGTCAATGGAAGGTGTATACACAATTAACAATTAAGATCATTGCTGGCAGATAATGAAGGTGTGTTATGAAGTGGGCAGAGAACGCGCGTCTTCTGTTGCTGTTAGTTTTCGACACGGCTGCGGATAGATTAGTTAATATTTTCCCGTACGTGGAAGCTAGTGTTCGGCCCAGACGAGTTTTGTATGATAATGATATTTGTTTTTCTCAGAACTAAGCAGAACTACATACAGGTCCCATTCGTTTTGGGCCAGCGTTTGTAATCATGGATGCAATAAATTGTGGAATATGACATGTGCCCGGAATATGGCAGCTGATGAATAGCCACAGCCAATTACTGACGAGATTTCACGTACTTTGGTGCTGAATATGCAGGGAATGAGGAATCGAGATATGAAGCTACCAGAAAGCTGACGATTAAAATTCATGTTGCATTATTTTCAAGCTCACTTTCGTCGTTAATTCTTGTACGAATTTATTTCTAATACGACATAACGTGGTATATGCTGTAGTTAAACTTCTTCGAAATTATTCACAAGCATAAAATGCTTTTCGGGTTTGGGTACTCTTTTGTTTGACATACCGATAAAAAATTCATATCAAAAACATTTCTAATTTCGTTATTGTAACAGGTCATTTACCAAATTTGTAATTGTTATAAATTTGTTACTAATCGTAGGCAAAGATTTCTATCAATCAGTAAGAGAATTGTATCTAGTTATAATTAAAAGTATATCGCAACTGTATTAGCAAATGCTTAAAAATGTATACTATGAATTGAAAATTATTCAATCATTCTTTTATAGGTAAAAAGGTAACTTTGACTACCTATTCAAAATATATCCTCTTTTCAATGAAACTTTCGTTCATTGCTCCATGAAGTTTAATTTAAAAGAGGATACAGGGCTACTGTACCAATACAGTAACATCATCATAATAATCGAAACATTATTTTATCGATTACTCGAATTGTGTTAAAATCGGATAGCATAACATTATTGAACAGAGACAGCAGATCACACTCTAACTAGTGGTCTTCGTATACGATATGGCTACTGGAGCTGAGATGACTACAGGAGCCGTTATCCTAACACGGGAGTCAAAGAAAACAACATCTTTTGTCCAGCATTTCGATTTTCTTCAACCATGTCTTCTTCTTGATAAGCCATACGATTTTCTCCATCACTTTTTTAACCTAATTTCTCATTGTCCTCTAAAAAAACGCTCCAGTCTCAACGATGACCTCATCATTCGATGAAAATCTGTTTCCAACAAGCTCCTTTTTTAAATGTGAGAACAGAAAATAGTCACTGTGGGGGCAAAAACTGGCGAGTATGGTGAATGCGGTTGCATTTCGAATTTCAACTCATAGAATTAAGTCTTCGTAATGATCGTTTTGTGACAAGGTGCATTTGATCAGATATAAGAAAACGCAAACATTTTTTCTTATTAAAGTATTCATACCCAATTGTGAATACACTTGATATTTTTACGATACCAGCTATCTCCTGCAATTTCACTTTAGATTGTCATTAACGATGGAATGAACATTAATTCTATTTTCATCAAGAAACAGTGTTTTATCAACACACGCAAATCATGAAGAAAGGTTATGCAATCACTGTGAAAACAGATCTTTGAACCACAGACCTACACCCCTCCCCCTTCATCTTTCTCTTTTGATATCACACCCAGTAAACTACCAGCATTAGGTTGAAGCCGGGTCAATATTAACGATATGATGATAGTAATAACCTTCAAACCAAGGCCTGGAATCTATTCGAATCAATTTGTCGAGATCGCAAAATGTATGTGTGTTTGTGGCCCGGTATGCATATGAAAGGTCCTAACACGATTAAATTTTATCTTGATACGACTTCCGGTTCAAGAATTACAGAGTTCTTAGTGAAAACAATTCATTTTCGCAAGTTTTTATATATAAATATATACATACTCACTTCATTTTCTTAGAGATGCCTGAACCGATTTTCACAAACGAAGGCTCAAATAAAAGGACTTTTTGCCTCTTAGATTGATGTAGAATTTCATCTGGATCCAATTTCTGGTTCCGAAATAACAGAGTGATGCTTCATACCGTCATTCACATCGACGATGCAAAATAAGGAAAAATTCTTCTGAATTTGGATCCAACCTGTTGCAAATCAAAGTTCGTTTAGTTGCTGGTCAAACGAAACGATGTCCTTGATTCTATAGATACCGGAAATAATGATCGAAAACTAGGAAAACGGAACTGATTTTATTTTTAGTTCTATTGTTTGAAGAATCCGTTAATAATATTTAAGAAGATATGAGTAGTATGAGAAAGGCATTATCACACCACTAGGTGGATTAAAACAGTTTTTCCCTAGCTGTTTCTAATTCTCCTAATTTTGACGACTGACGTCTGAACGCTTGAAAAGTTCTCAATTAAAGACGTCATCTGTCTGTCAAACCGAGAACTTTATGAGTTACTTGTTATTTGAAATTAATGTCCTAGTAATGATAGTACAGTATCACTACAGTACCGTTATTCAAAGTATTGTCCATCGCCATCTTTCCAGTGAAGCTCGGATACCGCATTGAAAAAAACTAAAAAATTAGATTCACTGAATGAATCGATCCAATTATCGGTTCTATGCGCTGCTCTGACCAGCCATGCCGCATGGATCAGAACAAAGGATAATCGAATGGAGCATTGACCGGTAAATATGGTGCGAAGGGCTGAAATTCATTTATCCATCTTCAGTGCGCACTGTCAGATATAATTTACACACGTCTCAAATAACAGTTCGGCTGAAAAGTTCGTATCGTATAATAGAAACACACATTTTTTTGCCAAAATTCGTTTTTATTATTCAACAGAATTGCCATCAGAGGCAATACAGCGATTATAGCGATCTTCCAACTTTTCGATACCATTTTTGTAGTACGACTTGTCCTTTGCCTCAGTTTCAGCGATTACCTCTTCATTGCTTCTAAATTTTTAACCAGCGAGCATTCTCTTGAGGTCTGAGAACAGGAAAAAGTCACTGGGGGCCAAATCTGGAGAATACAGGGGATGAGGGAGCAATTCGAAGCCCAATTCGTTCAATTTCAGCATGGTTTTCATCGACTTGTGACACGGTGCATTGTCTTGATGAAACAAAACTTTTTTCTTCTTCAAATGAGGCCGTTTTTTTTTAAATTTCGTCCTTCAAACGCTCTAATAACGCTATATAATATTCACTAATGATGGTTTTTCCCTTTTCAAGGTAGTCGATGAAAATTATACCATGCGAATCCCAAAATACAGCTGACTGTCGATTGGACTCCGGAGTGAAGTGATGGAGCCATGTTTCGTCCATTGTTATATATCGACGAAAAAAATCGGTTTTATTTCGATATAACAGCTCCAAACACTGCTCAGAATCATCAATTCGTTGTTGTTTTTGATCGATTGTGAGCTCACGCGGCACCCATTTTGCACAAAGCTTTCTCATATCCAAATATTCGTGAATAATATGTCCAACACGTTCCATTCATATCTTTAGGGTGTCAGCTATCTCGATCAACTTCACTTTACTGTCATTGAAAATCATTTTGTGGATTTTTTTCACGTTTTCATCGGTAACAGCCTCTTTTGGACGTCCACTGCGTTCATCGTCTTCGGTGCTCATAAGACCAGTACGAAATTTTGCAAACCACTTACGAATTGTTGC
The DNA here is from genome assembly GCF_030247185.1 of Malaya genurostris. Classification (NCBI taxonomy): domain Eukaryota; kingdom Metazoa; phylum Arthropoda; class Insecta; order Diptera; family Culicidae; genus Malaya; species Malaya genurostris. The sequence continues at coordinate 59,198,785 of NC_080570.1, read as the reverse complement.
TTCGACCGGTGCAGAGTCTGGATAACACTCATCAAGCCATTCGGCGGCACTTTTTTTCATCAAAAAGTAGTGTTTCATCAACACACGAAATTCCGTTTTTTCCATTTTAACAAAAGTAGCTTCACTCAAAATGCAATATCTCACAAACTAATAATCAGACAGCTTTCAAATTTATACACGTACCTTTTGAAGGTTGGTACTAACTGAAAATGGTATGGATTTAATTCTAGTGGCGCCCTCTCATAGAAACGATACGAACTTTTCAGCCCATCTGTTAACATTGAACTGTTCATAGCAGATAAGAGCGAAGGGTGAAAATTAATAAACAATACCAGAATCTTGGTGCGGATTTTGGTCTGGCGGCATCATTGGGCCATTTTTCTTCGAAAATGAGACAGAAGCCGCCGCCACGGTCAATGGCGAGCGCTACCGCGCCATGATTAGCGATTGGTTCTTCCCGTTACTTGAATAGGAAGACTTGTACACCATTTGGTTCCAACAAGACGGCGTTCAGTGATGCCTCTCCATACAAAAGTTGGCAAAAACCTTAAATACGTCGATAAATATTAGCTAGATGATTTTTTATTAATAGATCGAGGTCTCCAAAAATATTTCCATCCTGATAATGTATGAAAAAATATTGGATCCACCTAAAAGTGACATGATGCACCGTTCGCTACGGACCGGAAAATAACGACTTATTTTAAATAAATTAACTTGTGTATTTTTTATTATTTCGTGATTGATCAGGAGCTTTCACTAATGTTTCAAATAATGATTAAACCTGTGTGGAAAATGTATACACTAAGAAAAAAAAACTTTACCTATATCTTGAAAACATCAATTTTCTACAGATGGGCTTATATAAATACTTTTATTTTCTGATATATTGTAACTTACTACTGATTGTTGTTTATTGAGTGGGGGAGAACAACAATTAAAAAAGTTTTTTTTTTTGTTTTTGAAAAAAATATTATTTCTGGAAAATGCTCTGCAGTTTTTCGACTTTATGAAAGTTTTTCGACTTTAGACTGCAGTTTTTCGACTTAATGAAGAACACAAATACAAAATAAAAATGGGTGAATACTACCGCTTTACTAATAATAATGGATTTTTATTATGTTAAAGTATCTTATTAAACTATGTAAAAAAAAAACGAAGAAAAAAAATGACGCTGAGAAAACATGCATAAAGTGGTTTTTTGGTTCAAATTTGGGAATTTTTTATATGGACTACAAGAAAGTTTCGGACAACAGTAAAAGTGCATGTGGTGAGATCAACTGGGCGCTATTTATTATGATCTACTCAAATTAGGTAACACCATCACTGGCTCCATATACATATTACACTTGCTGCGCTTGGACAGAGCATTGCATGAAAAGCGGACGCAATAAGAAGATCTTCATGGCATAGTATGTTTGTTTCATGACAATGCAAGACTTAATGTTTCGAAAGTTGTAAAAACTTTTTTTTTTGTTATCGCTGCAATGAAAAGTTCAGCCCCAGCCGCCATTTTTTATCAGACATTGTTCCATAAGGTTGCCATTTGCTGCAACCCATGACGCATAACTTGTCAGGTCAGTTTCAAAAACTACGATACCACCAAAAATTGGATCGATTCATTCGTCGAATCTGAGAAAAAGGAATTTTTCAAACGTGGTATCCGAGTCTTACCAGAAAGATGACAGAAAGTGGTACATAACGATGGGCTATACTTTGAAAAACGGTACTGCAATGATCTCACTAAATCATACTAAAAACCACTTTTATTGTCGACCCCGCAATCAATTGAAAATAACCTTTGAGGTGCAGAGATGTGCAGGATCGCATAATGGTTTTTGAAAAGTAGAGAAAAAATGCTATAGAATCAAATACTATTGAACAGTGGCAGCCCTTTCCTACCTAGGGGAAAGTCTTATAAAGCGCCCCTGCTAGCCAAAATGCCCCCTTTCCTTTCTTAAGCATTGAAGACTTTTCTGAACCAAAGTTTTATCACTAACACTATCTTTTCGTAAGATCTTTCTGCTATGCAAGTTTGGTGGTTGTCGTTTACAGGAAAGTGATGTGATGTGATGTGAAGTGAAGCCACCATCAGTTCAAGGACTTGCCAGTGGATGCGGGTAGACTTACAGTAGCTCCGATATGACTCATCCATTCACCTTCTTACTATAGCTGTTACCGAAAAGCGAACAAAAAGGGTTGGGCGGATACGTAAGTAGAGTCACTTACTCGTATTCCGCGGGAATAAAAGATGCTCTTCCAACCATAATATCCAGTGCATGGATGAAGCATATCGCTATACATGCTTGAACCCGCCTGATGGTTTGTTTGAGAAGGGCGCGTCAGACTCATGTCAAACCTTCAGAAGGAAACAAGTTTCCTTCAAGTGACTTGGGCTGGCTATCCACAATCCCTCGTCCAGTCATCAATTCGTCCGATGCCCTGATGCTCCCTCCTCTTTACGCCCCCGTGCAAAATGTTTTATATTGATAAATACAATGAAACATAGTGTAATGAAATTAATATAACATAAAATGATATAATAGATTACAAAATAATATAATATAACATAATATAATATAATATATTTTAATTAATTATAATATAATTCAATGTCATACAATATAATATAATATATTACAAAACATGATATGAAATAACAGTTAATGTAGAGTGTCAGTTATGCTCTTCTATCTTCGCAATACTGCAGGAAGTAGAATATTTCTCTTCTAATAACAATAATAATATCTACATCTATAAAAATAATATATGTTATTATTATTGATGACAAATTAATAATAATAACAATAAATATAATTATGAAAATAACAATAAAAAACAATGTAATATAGTGCAATGAATTATATAATAAATAATAGAATAAATAAAATATGTTGCGATATGCTATGATATTATATTACTTGAATTTATATGTCATTTCTCATCCTCTCATTCTGCCATCAACGCATTCCATAGACCATTTGTCACCACAGACACACGTGTAGGCATGAAACAGGAACCAGTGAGGACCAAGCTCACCTTGTGACGACCTTGATAGTAAGTTAAAAGATTACTTAAAAAATGATAACTTATAAGGAAAACAAATTTATATTTTGCGCAGAGGTACGTAGTACTACTCATAATAAACCCTATAATATAATATAATATAATATAATATAATACAATATAATATGATATAATGCAATGCAGTATAATACCATACAACATGTTATATAATAACATAAAATAGTGTAAGACGATAATATATGAAATAATATGCTATGATACAATATAACAGTTGATGTCGTAATGTAAGTTACGCTCTTCTAATAATAATAATAATAATAATAATAATAATAATAATAATAATAATAATAATAATAATAATAATAATAATAATAATAATAATAATAATAATTAAAATAATAATAATAATACATGATGTAATAAACAACAGAATTATATGTTGTAATATACTATGATAAACACTGCAGTTTAGAATGGGCTTCAACCTACAAGCCATTTCGCACCCTCTCATTCTGCTACTAACGCAGAAGGCCAGTCGACGCCGTTCTATTGACCAAATGTCATCATAGACGCTCGGGGAGGCATGAGATAGGGACTTGTGAGGACTTAGTTATCTCACCATTTGACGACCGGTTGTCGTTTACAGGAAAGTATGAAAAAACTAAAAATTTCATTTGGCAGCTTTTCAATGTAAGGTTTTGCTTCGACTAAATAGATGTTTTATCCGCCATTTCTTAGACATACTGATTATCTCAAAACAGTAACTTTATGGACATTTCAAGAAGCATAATGCTTCATTGTTGTGGGATAAAATGTCTTTTGTTGTGTGTCATGCCACTGATTTGTTGTGAGACATATTTTACGGCTGCTGGGGCATTATGTCTGAGGCGAGCGAAAAAAACTAAGAATGTGGCCGTTTTGGAAAATGTGTTTATATCAATCAATTCTCATCTTTTCTATTGGAGTCATTGAAAATTATGTTCCTCATCCGTATTGCGATGAAATACTTACATTCTCGAGGAAAATATATCAATACACTTGGAAATATCTCAATGTTTTCTTAAGGGGGTCATATTATAACACTTTACCCTATATAGAACTCTAATCGGAAAACATCATCATTTCGTCATATATTTTGTATGGAAGGATGAAAACAAAGTTTACAATACCCTATCTTTGAGAGGATATGATTAGAGATTATTTCTTATTCAAAAATTTTTATACTTTAAACTGTAATCCTTCACTTATCTGAGAATTCAAAAAAAAAAATTTCAGTGCAGGAAAAAATTAAATTTATTTTTTGGATTTCTGCCACCTTAGCATCACTGTGCGGCTCTCCGTGCCACACAGCCAACGCTACGATCGATCTTCTGCGCACAGTCTTCGAAGATCGAATTATCAGTCGAAATTCGGATGTCGTTTGGCCGCCTTGGAGCTGTGATTTGACGCCGTTAGACTATTATCTTTGGGGGGCTGTCAAAGATAAGTGTTATGTGGACATTCGTGCAGCCGTATGACGTACTGCAAGGCCAGCCGAGGCAGCCATTTGAATGAAATTATATTCCACAATTAACCGGAAGAATTGTACTTTAATATGAAAAAATAAATTTTGAAATCGGATGAACCGTTTGTGTTTTATTGCATGTTTAAAAAAAAGTTACATGGCGGACTCTGATATATCTTCAACAATCATAAGATGCAGATGTGGTCATTTTGATTTCAAGAAATAATGATGTATGTATGTACGTTTATTGCACTTGCGATATTTCAGCATCAGTGATTCGAACGCATTAATTGTACGTTACCAGTAAAGTTCACTGTTTAATTTCACTGAAATACGACGACTTTTTCTTCTTGTTAAACTAATGAAGTTAAATAAACTTCAGAAAAAAACGATGTTTCAGACACAAACATGATTAATACTGAACAATAAATGCTACGAACTTTATAACGAAATGTCATATACTGGTAAAGATTCACTATGTTAGTAGCTATCATGAGAATATTTACCTTTGTATGTGCAACTATGAATATTTGATTGACACCATCTTTCGTTAAACACTACAAATTAAATCCAACACCTAATACAACTTAATCTCACTCATGTCCAGCAGTCCTGTTCCTGTTAATTTATACTGAAGAATGGATTCAATATGGCATCACTCGAATATTATGCTGTAATTTTTTTAAATGAATGAAATAAACAGAACGTTGCACTTCAACAGATTTTGAAGCAATACTGTACCCATCGAACAGCATTAAGCGCTGAAAATGAAATCACAGTATCTTATTCCAGATAAGAAAAACTAGTAATCCATAAGGAATAATGGGACTCTATCTATAATACTTGAATTTTCAATCCCTGGATATTGAAATGAATCGACTCTACTCTATGTTTCGAAGCCCCAAGTAAAAGGTTAAATTTCGAAGTAAATCTTACAGATAGATTAACTGATCAGCTTCTACGCTTGTTTGAGTTTGTATCACCAAAAATGTTTGCAACTTGTTTCAACCATCCTACTTAGTTATTTTCCATGTTTGCCTACTTAATAAACTCAAAATGTAGAGCGTGGAGTATGTTTCCGCATTCCCACTGTGATATAAAACATGTCTAAATTTTAATGAGCTATGATCACAAATCGAATCGTTTTAAAGAGTTAAGATTTTAATTAGGTTACAAAAATTCCCTAGATCAAACCAATTGATTTGAATACGTGACGCATAATCAGTAAAACATCTTAATCAGAACCTGAAACTATAACAACAAACATTCAGTCGATTGCTCCCCTACTCAGATCTGTAAAAAAAATACCTCGTCTAATAGTTCTGCCTTATAAAGTAGTTCGTTGGATACAATTTTATGGCGTCAATATTCCTCCGAAAATTCCGCTCGGAAGGCTCCCGTTCTCACGTCTGCCCCGAAATGGCCATCTATATTCCACTCCAAACAAGCAATTATCGCTTTAATGAGCGCCTCAATTTGTGCACATTAAAATTAGCTCATATAAATGTTCAAATTACTAATTCACCGTCGAATCAAACCGCAGACGCAGAACGGTGCTCGACGGGGAAAAAACCGACAACTTGGATGTAAGATCCACGCGGGACCCACTCCGAGAAGCCGAGGGTCGTAAGTCAGGTTCAGATATTTTGGCGATGTGTTTGTGTTCCTTGCTAAGGGGATTAGCATAAAACGCACCTTCGCACGGCAAACCGTCCTTGGTTTGTTGGATGTTTGGTTTCAAACTGCTCGAAGACCATGGCAATGGCGTTTTAACCTGTCCTGCCCCAGCCAAGACACACGGCACAAGATGGATGGCGAGTTAAGCCCGACTCAGCCTGCAGAATTTTGTATCGCTCACTGCCGTGGATAATAAATTTGTATAAATTTGAACCATAAAAACAGTGTGATGTCTAACCTTTAAAAAAAAGTTTGTTGCTTGAATTAGCTTTGGTTGCTTTTAATGCTCGTTCGACAGCAGTAGAAGCAGCAGCAGCAGCAGTAGTGGCGGTTACTGGACTCATTAGAAGGTTTGTTGCTTTTTGGTTATTTTATTCTCTTGAAAGATCTCATCGCAGGACTGGTTATTGCAGCGGTTGTTTTTTACAATCCTAAAATTTACAACTTAATTAGTGAGTGATTTTTTTCTTCCAGCCAGCCTGCTCTCTGTGTAGTTTGTCTAGCTGGGCTACTGAAAACGGGTATGATTACAACAGAGTAGTATTGAAGCTGATATTGTGTCGTTAGACTAAAACTTTAGCACATTCAAAATGTTCACAGAAAGCTGACATTTAAGGCAGCGAAAAACAGTATGACAAATATTGATACACACTGATATGTTTAGTAGAAATAATGTGATCAGAAACTAACGATTGAAAAAAATAATAAAATTTATCGATTTTTTACTTTTTTTTATAAAAATAAAAAATTGGTATAAAATTCACTCAAACTTTAGAAAAATTTGCTGAGGCCCGGAGGGCCGAATGTCATATACCAATCGATTCAGCTCGACGAACTGAGCAAATGTCCGTGTGTGTGTATGTGTGTGTCTGTATGTGTGTTGTCAACTAAGAGGTCGAGATCTCAGAGATGGCTGGACCGATTTTGATCAAACTAGTCGTAAATGAAAGGTCTCCCCGTCACCCTGTACGCTATATAATGGCTTTGAGATAGGAGGTTTACTTTTTGAGTTATATGAAGTTTTTTGACAGTATCTGTCACACTTGCCCTTGAAAACAGACCTTGTTTCCAGACTTAGATTCCGCACAGTACTACTTAAGCCATAGATTGTTAAAATCCGTAAATTTTTAACTGAGATATCGAAATTTTTGTGTAAACGACTTTTTCCCCTATTCCCGCAGTAGAAGTTTTGAGCGCTGTCTGGCAAAGAAATGCTTGGGAGCAACGTGAAACACAATTTTTTATACTGTTACATACATTTGTTTCTAAGTACCCAAAAGACTGTGCACAGCATGATATTTTGCATCGGACCGATTTTAGCACGGTTCGTTTTTGGCAACATAATCGTTCGAATATGCCATATGTAAACCAGATGATGGCAGAATTTTCGAGTTGAAAGCAATTCCATAATTATATTGATTTAAATTACTTACAGCAATAAATGCTGGAAGAACATAAAACATATATACCATCCGAATCAGTTCGTCGATATCAGCAAATGCGTGTGGGATAAATAATTTCACTCAATTTTCTCGCAGATGACTCAACCGTGTTCTACAACTCAGATTTCTTTGAAAAATCGTATGTTCCTAAACAAGGTTCCTGAATTACGTTTGGATCCGACTTCTGGTTCCGGAACTACAGGATGATATGTGAAACGAAATTAAAACTGTGTAACTCATTTTTCTCGTAGATGGCCGAGCCGATCTAAGATTCAAATGAAATCTAAGAATCATCTAAGATTCAAATGAAAAGTTTTAAGATTCTATAAAACATCTTGTTTTTCAGACAGATCCAACTTCCGGTTTCGGAGATACAGGGTGATTAGTATAAAAATATCTTTTTCACATAAATTAATCAGGTTTATCTGGTTAACAGATTTGTATATTCGATAACCAAATAAACTTATTTCATTTTTGGTTGTATTCAGTTTTCGTTTCGGAAGGCACCCAAAAATTTTATTCGCCCTACGATTCCTCAAAGATGTCTACTTGATTTTAAACATTTTGAAACAAATGTAAACTATACAGCTACTCTGGTGAATTTGTCTGACTTCGGCTACACCGAATTTCGAATTCCGGTTCCAGTATCGAATCGTTTCTCAAAGCTCAATCGTTTTCTAAAAAAAAAGCCTAATCGAATTTCAGAAACAAAAGTTCAAATTAAAATAAATCCAATTTTATCCAATTCTGACTTCCGATTCTGGAAATGTAGGATGATGAATTTTTAAAATTCAAAGCGATATAGAAGATGACAATCCCGAAAAGCTTTAAAGAATATTCATGCAAAAAACACATACGGATTGATAAAAAAAAGCATCATCTCACTGCTAGGTGGATTAAGCACGTTTTTTAATCTAAATCAAGCTAGGAATGTGTGAAGTTGATCTGTTCTAAAAAAAACTACGAACAAGTCAGATCTTCTAGTGTGCACTAACATCCAATTATTCATTTTCAGAGTGCCTGACAACATCGATTAACGAATTTCCTGTCAGAAACAATGTGCGGGTATGGCAATGATATCTTAAGATATTAAAAATACCTTTGCATTTAGTGTAGCGGAAAATAGAGCACGTTATATAGGCTCTCCCACTACATTGCGTCATGATGATTTCTGAACACGCGAATGAGTTGAATGATCGATTTCACTCATTGCACAACTTGAACACTCTTGGCGTAGACGCGTAGTTATCGATACACGGATAATCCATCAATCACATAATTGCATTTTTGCAATTGATGATTCTATTCATGACGGTTTCAACTAGAAAGTTCTTGATTTAACTAACATGGCTGCTGATGTTGTCATGATCAGAACAAGAATGGAAGAAAACAGAATCATGAGACTCATTTTTACATTTTACATAAATATAAAACATAGGTTTAGAATTCGCTCAAACTTTAGAAAACATTTCCCGTGTTATAGACAACAAGTAGCGCTATTAAAGACTGTCCCAGAAAGTATGGACGCACTTTGATTTAGCTGTAAATAATTCACAAGTGTTAGATATTCAAATTTTATTCTATATACTTATAATATTAGACTACAACAACAGAATATTATTCTCAACATTTGCTACTTAGCCATTGTAGACTAGCTGGCGCACCTTCTTGGGAACGTTCCTCATTAAATTCCGTACAGACTTCTTGGCGACAACTTTTGATACTTTTTTTCGAACTGTTGAATGGTTTTGGCTGCCGAGACATGTTTCCTAAGTTTCCGAAGTTGTGGGCAATTTGGTGGATTCATGTCTTTTGGGACGAAAGTGACATTTTTGGTAGTATACCATTCTACCGTTGATTTCGAGTAGTGGCAAGAAGCAAGATCTGGCCAGAAGACAACAGGATCCTTGTGGCTTCGAATCATGAGTAGAAGTCGTTTTTGTAAACATTCCTTGATGTATATTTGATGAAGGGTTTCGAAATCTTACCGCAGCTACAAATTGCTTGCCAAACCATAGCTTTCTTACCAAATTTTTCGACTTCACTCGATGTCTCGGGCTGGGTTAACACTTGCCCTTCTCGCATCGTATAATATTGTGGCCCGGCAAGGATTTGTAATAGAGTTTCAAGTAGGTTTCGTCGTCCATGATTATGCAGTTCAAATTTCTAGCAAGAATCGCATTGTACAGCTTTCGAACCCTCGGCCTGATCGATGCTTCTTGTTTCGGACTACGTTTTGGTTGTTTCTGCTTCTCATAGGTTCGAAGATTCAAGTGTTCTTTAGCACAAAGAACATTTGACTTCGAAGTGTCCACTTTTTTGGCTACATCCCGAACTGAAACCTCCATGTTTTGCTCGAACGCCTTCAGTATACGTTTATCCAACTGAGGGTTAGCAGGACCTTTTTTCGACCCGTTTTCGGTTTATCCTCAAAGGTGTTATCCTCACCGAACTTCCTGATTGCATTTCGCACGGCTTTTTCATTTACTCCTTCCATTTTTGCTATCTTTCTCAGTGACAGTCCGCGTTCTGTGCACCATTTGTACACAATTTTTCGACGTTGTTCTGCTGAAAGCCCACGCATATTGAAACAAACTAATGAAACCGAATAAACAACTGCACAAGTGGTTAGAGGAGAGTGTAAACAACAAGACGCAGCCATAAAAATTGACAGATTCTGAACCATTGCGTAATGGCAGCGGGTTTTGGTTGCGTCCATACTTTCTGGGACAGTCTTTATGAAAGTTCAGAATACAACCGGGGCTAAATAAACGATATATAATAATAGAACTACAAGGATCAGCCCCATGGAGTCATTCAACTAGTCGCAAACGAAAGGTCTCCCCGTCATCCTGAACGTTATTGAATGATTCTGAATTGATTTTTCTCGTTATATGAAGTTTTATGTCAAAGTTTTCAGTTTTTTGACAATATCTGTCACAATTGACCTTGAAAACAGAATATGTTTGTGGGCTTAGATTCCACACGATAAAAGCTATCCAACAATCCATAGATTGTTAAAATCCGGTAATTTTTAACGGAGATATCGATATTTTTGTGTAAGCGACTTTTCGCCTCATTTCAGTAGTAGGAGTTTTACGCGCTTGATGATAAAGCGATGTTTCGGAGCAAAGTGAAACACGATTTTCAATACTGTTTTATGCAATTGCTTCTTAGAACCTAAAATGCTATGCATAGCACGCTTTTTCAAGACGTTTCGATTTTAGCACGGTTCCTTTTTGGCATCATAATCGTTCGAACTTGACATATGTATTACAAGGATGGCAGTATTTTCAAATTCAAAACAATTTCATATTTGTATTGATTTATACTGCTTGCAGGCGCGTATACAGGGGGGTGTTTTAGGGGTTCAAACCCCCTCCGAAACCCAAAAAAGTATGATATTATGTAAACTCTTTTTTTCAAATAAGTAAAAAATAAAATGAATAATTTTCAACAAACGACTCGACAATAAAAAAATTTCAAATAATTATATAAAAAGTTCCATTTGTATGGAAATTGATCAACATGTTCTGAAACACCCCCCGAAATTTTTTTCTGGGTACGCGCCTGACTGCTTGCAACAATAATTACTGGAAGAACACAACTTCATTTTATTTATTTATTTATTCATTTATTTATTAATTTATTTATTTATTTATTTATTCAATTATTTATTTATTTATTTATTTATTTATTTATTTATTTATTTATTTATTTATTTATTTATTTATTTATTTATTTATTTATTTATTTATTTATTCATTTATTCATTTATTATTTGTGAAAATTTTGGGAGTTTTTTTTACTATTATCGGTGCTTTCGGAAGAGGAAACCGGGGTCGGATTTGAATCAAATTTTCAGGGACTTTTTAAAGAATTTTAAGACCTTCTATTTGCTTCTTAGTTTGTGAAAATCGGTTAAGAAGTGCGCATTTTTTCTTAAATTTGCACATCTTTCCTTGTGAAACTCAGGAACTTTGTATGTGACCTTCAGACCTTCATTTGAATCTGAGTTTGTGAAAATCGATTCAGCTGAGAAAATTGAGTGATATTATTTGTCACATACACACATACATACATACATACATACATACACACAATATACACACAGACAGACATTTTGTGATCTCGACGTACTAAGTCGAATGGTATATAACACTCGCCCCTCCGTGCCTCGGTTGTAAAGTCGGTTTTCACAGCGATTGCATAGCCTTTCTATATGAGAAAGGTAAACATTTTTTAGTGTCAAATATCTTAGAAATGCATTAAACGTCCAGATCTGGTTAGAATATTAGTTGTTTTAACTACCGAGCAGTTATTGCTATGAAAAATAAAATGACAATTTAAAAAAAATAGTTATCGATTAGTTTTGTAAAATTTTACTAATCGAGTTCAGAATAACATCTAATTTTATAGTTACGTTACGATCGCCAGAAGATGGACACAGCTGCTCTCAATTCCAAACAGATCGTGATAGTTCAATTAACTCAAACTCATGCAAAAGGCTACACAGATAAAAATATTTTGCGAATTTATATCAATTTTCATGCACATATTCGGAGCAGATAATTGAATGGAATGTTACTCCGCTGATATGCTTTGAAACCAAATCTGCGCGTTTTTTAAACATAAACATACAGCTAATTACTTGTCTACCTGCTGGTTATTGAAAAATCAATACATTCAAATTTAATTTTACATCCATCATGGTTTTAAATCAGATTTTCGAATCAACTGATGTCTATTTCAAAGTACCTTTGATTTGCATGTCGTAAAAATTTCATTATTGTTTTCAGTGTAGGTTTGCAACTATGTAAAAAGTTAATTGATTTTGTCCTGTATTGTTAGGAATTCAAATTTCAACAGAAAAGTAATCAAACCGAAGAAACTAATGCGATTCCTTCCCAGAAATCAAATCTTTTATTGGGATTGCCTTTTTGATGTTGAAATTCGGTAGCACCTTTATAATCCTCTTAAGATGAAACCAAAACCAAAGTTGCACAATTATGAAATCAATGATACTCAGTGTGCAGCATTCCAAGGAAAGCAATTTTCTCCTGCAAAATAAAACAAAATGACTTAAAGGATCACAAGGAGAAAAAAAATTCCTATAAGCTTGCCCGCCTACCGAATCAAAGCCAAACCAATAATGAAAACTTTTCTCAAGTGTTCCCAGAGCGCAAAAAGGAGTGCGAGGGTGGTCTGCCATTGAAGCATATTAAATACTCGTAAAATGATTAGCTCCTTGGAGAACCATGTCGCTGCCACAAGGAATAACATTAGGCTGATCGATTAGCAACGCCATGAGCGATGGACAGTAAACACTTGACTTACGGAACACAATGGACCAGCTAACGAGAAACGATCCTCCGATAGGATGCTGGGCTGGATCTTCGGCATCGACAAGTAGCAGTCAGCCGAAAGAAAGGAAGAACAGTCAACCCAGTGATGCAGAACGATCTCTCTCTTTCCCGTGACTTCTTGGGTGGACTTGCGGCAACGGTAGAAATTCTAAAGCAGGAAATGGAAAAAAAAATCAATAATCGACGTTTAAAACTCAAAATATATATCATTATCTTTGTTGACGATAATCCCTTGCAACAAAAAAGTCAAGATTGCTTGCCTTTTCATTTCTAGTGCCACTTTTGGCTGCCGTTTTTTCGTGAAGTACGTCTAATTTGAAAGGTTTTTTTTTCGTTGTTGCTTTGGAAGTGTGTAATTTTCTCATCGACTGCTACACTTAGCACTCAGAAGATTGAAAAATTGCCTTCAACGAAAACTGTGCCCCCGAATCGACATAATTTTTTTGTTTTCTGTTAATTTTAAAACTAGGATGTCATTATCGAGTCCGTGAATCTCGTTACACGTTAGGAATCGACTGTCAGGTCAGCAGTAATGGAAAACCAAATTTGGGCAACGGTGCTTAGAACTTTGCCAAACGTCGACAATTAAACTAACGTTCTATCAAACAAGCTCTCGGAAATTAATGTCCTCTCAATTTGACTTCGAGACGTGATGGATTTCAACAGTTGATTAAGACATTTAAAAACTTTTCCCTCCCCACTCGTTACGTACAGTTTATTTTAGAGCCAGGCTGAGCCTAATTATGCCTGGGCACCGTGGCATAAGCTCCTAATGACTTAACACAACTCAGGCATAACGAGAAGTGGTTGTCTGGATATTAATATTAACCCACTTCACTGACACGCGGTCTTGAACGGCGGAGAGAATTAAGTATATTTTACCACAAACAGCTAATTACTTGTCTACCTGCTGGCACTCGGCCGATTGATGATCAAATTAAGATAGACGGTCACGAATCGGGTTAGAAAAATCAAATTCGAAGTGATAGGTGATTTTCGAAACAGCAGAGAACTATCATAGCACCGGGGCAACCCATCATTCTTTTGCTAAAAAAAATATCAGCTCTAAGATTGCTGGTTAATTGCTGCCCGATCCGCCGCATCACAGCTTGTGGTGTTTCAAAAGTTGAACTAGCGCCGGAACACGCCCCCTGCATTCCGTGATTTCCTAGCAGGCAGTTAGGTGATCGTGTTCTCAACACCCGACAGTCTCGTTAATAACGTTTCGAAAAGCATCTTTGCACCGGTGCTGACTTGTCAGCTCGTCAGACCATCACCATGATGTGATAGCTGGCAGGCACGGGACTAAGCCCGACGATGGGCTTGTTTCATATCCTGACCGTTTCTGAACATATTAATTAACCTGATTCGATAGTTATTTCTACACTCCCCGAGGTGCAGACGGATATCATCTAGTGAAATTTGCTGGCCTCAATTTGGTCCAGAGATCGTCAAAACAAAAGCGCTAATGGCACTTCGAATTAAAAGCTAGGACTTTGTGAACAGTTTTCATCATTACTGTAAGGCAATATAGATTAATCTTAATATCATTGAACAATTTTCCTAAAAAAAATTTCTGAAGCTTTTATAAAAACTAGAAAGTTTATTTGGGTATAAACTAACCTTTTTAGGTTGAAAACAATTAGGGTAACGGCTCCCTATTTCATCTGAGCTCCTAATTTCATCTCATAACTTTGAACATGAATCATATCTTTAAACGTACCTGAACCAAACTGTGAAATGTTTGAAAATATTTTTTTAAGTTTTTGTCCCATTTTTAGTTATACGAAGTTTTAAGTCAAATTTTTGAATTTTTTGACAATATCTGTCACAATTAACCTTAAAAACAGAATATGTTGTTGAACTTAGACTTCGCACGGTAATAGCTATTCAACAAGTCATAGATTGTTAAAATCCGTCCGTTTTTAACGGAGATATCGATATTTTTTATGTCAACGACTTTTCTCTCTATTCCTGTAGTAGGAATTTTGAGCGCTGTATGATGAAGCAATGCTTGGGAGCAACGTGAAACACGATTTTTTATACTGTTACATACAATTGTTTCTAAGTACCAAAAGGGCTGTATACAGTATACTTTTTCTTGACATTTTGCCTCAGACCGATTTTAGCACGGTTCGTTTTTGGCAACATAGTCGTTCGAGTATGACATATGTAAACCAGATGGTGGCAGAGAGCGGTTTCGATTTGAAAGCTATTCAATAGTTATATTTATTTGAACTACTTACAGCAATAAATGCTGGAAGAACATAATACCATAATATACCATTCGAATCAGTTCGTCGAGATCAGAAAATGCGTGTGTGACAAATAATTTCAATCAATTTTCTCGGAGATGGCTCTACCGTTTCTAAAAACTCATATGAAAAGTCATATGCTCCCAAACGAGGTTCCTGAAATACGTTTGGATCCGACTTCTGATTCCAGAAGTACAGGATGGTATGTGAAACGAAATTAAAATAATGTAACTCCATTTTCTCGTAGATGGGTGAACCGATCTAAGATTCAAATGAAAGATCCGACTTCCGGTTTAGGAGATAAAAGGTAATTAGTATAAAAATGTCCATCTCACATAATTTAATCAGGTTTATCGGGTTTGCAGATGTGGATAGTCGATAAAATATTTCAACAATCGTTTTCTCAAAAAAGGGTTAAATCAAATTTAAAAACAAAAATTCAATTTAAAGGACTTATGGTCCTATTCAAAATTGGTGAAAATTTATCCGATTCTGGAATTACAGGGTGATGAATTTTTATAATTCAAACCGATATAGGAGATGACAATCCTAAAAAGCTTCAAAGTTGTACTCAAAACTGTTGCAATTTATTCGTCATATTAATTTATGGCCATAAGAATCGTTTTGGGTTATGCTGGTTCCTGAATACCGGCTCTGGAAGTATCGTAAATAATGACGAAAAACTCTTAATTCGACATCTCATGGAATGTTCAACCGATTGTCACACGTTAAGATTCAAATTCGATGCGATTTGCAGTTCCGACATTATATTAATGAGTGATTAAAGTCTCAAACTGCTGCTTAAAACGGAGGTCGTTAAAATAATGTCATGAGAACTAAAACACCGAATAATATTCATGCAAAAAACACATACGGATTGATAAAAACAGATATCACTGCTAGGTGGTCACGTTTTTCCACTTAAAAAATTAACTTTGCGTCTCAAGTTTTACACTTCGTCATATATCTAAATATTAACTAACTGATTCGTCTCAAATCATGATCACTAGATCACATAGTTACACCTCTATACAATGGATGACTTCATAATTAGTAATGTTCCCTTTTTCATTTGTTCAATCCACAATTGAATACTTCTAAAATTACCCGCTAGACCAATGATTCCCAAACTGGTCCCTACAGCCCGCTAGTGGGCATTAGTTTATTTTCAAAATTTGTTAACAGGTGGCCAATGAGTTGCAAATAGTGGGCTTCGATACTTCAAAATGCTTTCTGAGAAAGGCTCTTAGTAGAATGTATTCATGACAAATTTATATAGACATGTGGGTAATATATCCTTGCGAAAAACAATTCCATTCTAATCCATCAGTTGAAAAAATGATGTGATTAGTGCATCATTCAATTCTTGCGAGATTTGTGAGAAAAAAACGAAAGTAAGAAGATGTAAATTTAAGTGCTGTTTCGACAAAGAGTCAAATAAGAATGAGTGTGAATAGTTTCAATGTTTTATTAGAGATTCCTATCATATCTATATTCCTAATTCAATTCATACAAAGTACTGACAAAAAAAATCAGGTTCAGTTTCAGATTCCTGATGGTCAGAATGATTTTCAGTCCAAAATCTTGTTCCAAATCCTAAGGTCAGATCCAGAGCTCAGATTCATGTTCGGAATTCAGGTCCAGAATCCTGCTTCCCGGTTCAGAAATTAGGTTCAGATCCAAAATTTCTATCAGGATTTTAGACCCAGAATCTAGGCGAGGGATCAGAACTCATGTCAAAAACACACAAAAACCTATGTATTCAGGTCCATAACCCAGATCCAAAATGGAGGTCCATGTTCTGAAACTAGGTCCAGAGTTCATGTGGAGAGTCAAGAGGTTCAGGATCTAGTTTCAGGTTCAAAAAACTCTGTCAGGAGCTGATCTAGGGTCAGAATACTAACCCAGAAAAACAGTCCAAGCCCAGGTTGAAAATTAAATTCCAGAATCCCGATGCAGAATTCAGGTTCAGGTAAAAAATCTCTGTTAAGAATTTTGGTCCAGAATCTGAGTCCAATTTCAGAATTCAGAATTCAGATCCAGACTAAGAATTCCGGTCCAGAATCAAAATTATGGATGTTAAAAGAGAGGGGACGGGTGTAGCGTGATGGGTAAGTCGATGCCTTTCACGCAGCCCGCCTGGGTTCGATTCCCAACCCCGCACATAGGATCAGAAAGTTTTTCCTTAAGGTTAAAACGACGACACGACCAGACACTCCGAAGAAAAATCGGAATAAAAAGTGTTCGTGAGCGATTTACCACCAGTTACCATAAATATAGCGACCCCTTGAAAATGACAAAAACTAACTTTTCGGGCAACACTGTTTAGGTTGCTATGAACTAGTTACCAAGGAGCACCAGAATAAATAAACAAACAGTTTAAAATTGTTGTGTAATAATTCCACCGATTCTATTTTTGTGTCTTTTCCGGTTATTTAGTGAATTCCGGAGAGCAACTCAATAATTTTAATCATCATCGATGCAAATTATGATGAAGCTGAGTGCAGGTGAGTGCTTGAATTTTATTATTAAATAAAAATTTTCTATTTGCAGTTAACATTCTTTCGCCGACTTCGAAAATGCTTCTGGACATGGGCAAACAAATAGAGCAGTTTAACAAGTCATTATCCTGCAGTTCCACGGTTACCAAACCAGCCAGAGTGAGGAAATGCGACATTTTGCACGGAAACTAAAGCGGTTTCAATATGATTACTTCCACTGTTTTTGTTATTATATGCAATTAATAATTATTACGTAGGTGTTGATCGTATACCGTAATTACCGTATCTATGTAGAAAATATATTTACATTTTCTAAATTATACAATGATCGTGTGATATTATACACAGAAGTCCGAATATTCATGATTCTTTTTGTAGCGTAATCTTCTAGTTTGTTGACTAGTTGCTATGTGATAGTTACCATGTTTTACAGATCATTTCTTTCATTTATAAATATGTATTTTGTTAGTCATAGAGAATTACAGTGGCAGCATGCAATAATTAGTTTTGATAGGTCAGGAAAACATTTTCGATAATGGGAAGACGTTGTTGTGTTGCTGGGTGTTTCAGTCGTGAAGGAGATCCAGTATCTTTCTATTCGTTTCCTACGAACAGTAATATGTAAATTTAAACCAGATGGTAGATAAATAGTTTGGATATACATAATTTAGTTGATTGTTCACTTCATTTCTGAAAAACGATCGTAAGACATGTCCACGGAATACCAAACGAAATTAACAATAAATTGCAGTGAGAAACACTTTCGACTTCTCAAAAACGCTAGTGGTAATAAAAGAAATTAAGATATTCTTGAATTATTTTCAAAATATATGTATTTTTATTTCATGCTTTAATAACTTTTGCTTTTAAATAATTATTTTCATTTTGATTTTGTCAGAAAAAGACAACCGATTCTTTCAATATCATGTTATTTTTATTTTCGTTTGTATGTCCTTTTACTACGAGTAAACTTTTTTCAATTAAAAACATTGTTTACGATAGTTGCATAAAACAATTTCTTTTATGTTCCTAATTCGCATTATTTTAAGTTCCAAACACAGTTGCGCGCTGTAAATGTACCCATAGGCAAATCATTCACTACCACCCGACAATACAACTTTCTAGCTATGAATATGAAATGATAAAAGCCTTCCTCTCTGTGGCAGCGACGAAATTGTTCCAGTTCATTAAAAAAAGATGCAAATTAAAAAAAAAAACCAAAATGACTCAAAACTCTCTGAAATAATAAATTTAGTACCTGCCAGCGGGCCAACTACACTCAGTGGTTTCGTTTTAAGTGAAAATCTCTTGTTTTTGTTTACATTCCTTATGTAGTTACCAAGGCTACTGGTAACTGTTTTTCAAAATCAATAATTTACCAACTTGTGTTGCCAGTTCCAACATTTTTTCAAGCGATTTCGTTTTGACATTACCAGTTACTGAGGGGTAGTTAAATTTGCGATACAGTTTTAATAGTCGAGTGGCAGGTCGTGTCGTCGGTTAAAACCTCTATAATCGAAACAAAAAAAAATGTTAAAAGCAGTTACAAGGGTTAGATTCTTGCAGCAAACGAGTTACGATGCGTCACTTTTAAGAACGTTATTGGTGTTACGAAGTGTTATATACGTCGCTCTTTTGTAAGTTATAGGTGCTACGAAGCGTTACTTTTTTGTATGTTATAGGCATTACGAAGCGTTACATGCGTTACTTTAAATTGATTCTGCAAATTTACAAAAGCTGCCCTCGCAACTTGTAGTTCGTCATTTCTCGCTAGTCTGGTGATATTATTTAGTCGTGTTTGATGAATGTTCGTAGCGTGACAATCACAGCAACAATTTTCGATTACCAATTCAGCGATAAAACTTTTTTACTTTTAATTTATAACTTCTGGTCAATCAGTACACCGAAACCTCCATTTACGAACTAAACGGGGGTTCGTAAAAAGAGGTAGTTCGTAAAAAAAGATTACGTTATTTGGGATTTGGTTCGTAAAAAAAGTTTACGTTATTTGGAATTTACTTCGTAAAAAAAGTTTTGTGTGATTATTGTGGAAACCGCGCATCATATGTTTATTTTCGGAACGGATGTGAAGAGTAAGTGCAAGAAAATGATGTTTGGGCTCGTTTCAAAATCCAAGATGGCGGCTTCCGGTTTATTGATATTCCTTGAAAACGCTCACAATATGGATATTTTCGGAACGGAATTGATGTGTAGATGTCAGAAAACAATGTTTGAAGTGGTTCTGAAATCCAAGATGGCGACTTCCGGTTTGTTGATATTCCTTGAAAACCCTTACAATATGGGAATTTTCGGAACGGGATTGATGAGTAGATATCATAAAACGATGTCTGAGGTAGTTCTGAAATCCAAGAGGGCGACTTCCGGTTTGTTGATATTCCTTGAAAACCCTTACAATATGGGTATTTTCGGAACGGGATTGATGAGTAGATGTCAGAAAACAATGTTTGAGGTGATTCTTAAATCTACGATGGCGACTTCCGGTTGTTTTATATTCTTTGAAAACCCTTGCAATATGGGTATTTTCGGAACGGGATTGATGAGTAGATATCGGAAAACGATGTCTGAGGTAGTTCTGAAATCTACGATGGCGACTTCCGGTTGTTTTATATTCTTTGAAAACCCTTGCAATATGGGTATTTTCGGAACGGGATTGATGAGTAGATATCGGAAAACGATGTCTGAGGTAGTTCTGAAATCCAAGATGGCGACTTCCGGTTTGTTGATATTCCTTGAAAACCCTTACAATATGGGTATTTTCAGAACGGACTTAATGAGTAGATATCAGAAAACGATGTTTGAGGTAGTTCTGAAATCCAAGATGACGACTTCCGGTTTCTTGATATTCCTTGAAAACCCTTACAATATGGGTATTTTCGGAACGGGATTGATGAGTAGATATCAGAAAACGATGTCTGAGGTAGTTCTGAAATCCAAGATGGCGATATTCCTTGAAAACCCTTAAAATATGGGTATTTTCGGAAGTAGCCATCTTGAATTTTAAAACTACCTCAAACATCGTTTGCAAGGGTTTTCAAAGAATATAAAACAACCGAAAGTCGCCATCGTAGATTTAAAAATCACCTCAAACATTGTTTTCTGACATCTACTCATCAATCCCGTTCCGAAAATACCCATATTGTAAGGGTTTTCAAGGAATATCAACAAAGCGGAAGTCGCCATTTTGAATTTCAAAACTACCTCAAACATCGTTTTCTGACATCTACTCATCAAGTCCGTTCCGAAAATACCCATATTGTAAGGGTTTTCAAGGAATATCAACAAACCGGAAGTCGCCATCTTGGATTTCAGAACTACCTCCGACATCGTTTTCTGATATCTACTCATCAATCCCGTTCCGAAAATTCCCATATTGTAAGGGTTTTCAAGAAATATCAACAAACCGGAAGTCGCCATATTGAATTTCAAAACTTCCTCAAACATCGTTTCCTGACATCTACTAATCAATCCTGTTCCGAAAATACCCATATTGTAAGGGTTTTCAAGAAATATCAACAAACCGGAAGTCGCCATCTTGGATTTCAGAACTACCTCAAACATTGTTTTCTGACATCTACTCATCAAGTCCGTTCTGAAAATACCCATATTGTAAGGGTTTTCAAGGAATATCAACAAACCGGAAGTCGCCATCTTGGATTTCATAACTACCTCAAACATCGATTTCTGACATCTACTCATCAATCCCGTTGCGAAAATACCCATATTGTAAGTGTTTTCAAGGAATATCAACAAACCGGAAGTCGCCATCTTGAATATCAAAACTACCTCACACATTGTTTTCTGACATCTACTCATCAATTCCGTTCCGAAAATACCCATATTGTAAGTGTTTTCAAGGAATATCAACAAGCCGGAAGTCGCCATCTTGAATTTCAAAACTACCTCAAACATCATTTTCTGACATCTACTCATCAATTCCGTCTCGAAAATACCCATATTGTATGGGTTTTAAAGGAATATCAACAAACCGGAAGTCGCCATCTTGGATTTCAGAACCACTTCAAACATCATTTTCCGACATCTACTCATCAATTCCGTTCCGAAAATACCCATATTGTAAGGGTTTTCAAGAAATATCAACAAACCGGAAGTCGCCATCTTGAATTTCAAAACTACCTCACACATCGTTTTCTGACATCTACTCATCAATTCCGTTCCGAAAATACCCATATTGTAAGTGTTTTCAATGAATATCAACAAACCGGAAGTCGCCATCTTGAATTTCAAAACTACCTCAAACATCATTTTCTGACATCTACTCATCAATTCCGTTTCAAAAATACCCATATTGTATGGGTTTTAAAGGAATATCAACAAACCGGAAGTCGCCATCTTGGATTTCAGAACCACTTCAAACATCATTTTCCGACATCTACTCATCAATTCCGTTCCGAAAATACCCATATTGTAAGGGTTTTCAATAAATATCAAGAAACCGAAAGTCGCCATCTTGGATTTCAGAACTACCTCAAACATCGTTTTCTGATATCTACTCATTACCCCGTTCCGAAAATACCCATATTGTATGGGTTTTCAAGGAATATCAACAAACCGGAAGTCGCCATCTTGAATTTCAAAACTACCTCAAACATCGTTTTCTGACATCTACTCATCAATTCCGTTCCGAAAATACTCATATTGTATGGGTTTTCAAGAAATATCAATCAACCGGAAGTCGCCATCTTGGATTTCCAAAATACCTCAAACATCATTTTCCGGAATCTACTCTTTAAACCCGTTCCAAAAATACCTATATTGTAGTAGTTTCCATGGAGTCGGAAATCGCTTTCGATGAATGACAAAACCTCTTTTTACGAAGTAGGTTCGTAAAAAAAGTTTACGTTATTTGGGATTTGGTTCGTAAAAAAAGATTACGTTATTTGGGATTTTGTTCGTAAAAAGAGGTACGTAAAAAGAGGTAACGTATAAAAAGTGTTCGTAAACGGAGGTTTGGGTGTAATTATTTAGTAAATTTCTGATATATCAGCGACTCGGATGATTCGCATCGCTAAGTTCGACTTCTCTGGTAGAAGGTACAAGTTTAGACGCGAGAAACCTTCTTACTTAAATGAATCTTGTAACGTCGAATTATTCCGCACTTAATCTTCAAATCCTTACTCTTCCTTGAGTACTATGGCTCTATATTTTTCATATTCTTTCTCCTCTCACAATCTCTAGTTAGCTTGATATTGTTAATAAACCGAAAGATAAAATGAGTAATTCTTGGACATTCGAATGTTCAAGTTACCATTATTTTTTTTTAATATTGTGTCCATTAACTTTTAACGCTGCATTCGTTTAATAGTTGTATCAATAGTCGTCGCATTAGTCGACACCACATCATTTTGTTTAGTACCACACCTACAATTAACGAATGGTGGAGTTCGGTACCGAGAATCTATATCAGAAAGTTTGATATAAAAATAATGTGCAATTCTTCTGTTACAGCGAAGTGAACATGAGGAGTGATTGTACCAGTATTCAGCTTATTGTTCGATGCGAACAAACTTCACCATGTTAAATGCAAGAAAAACATCTTCGTTTGATCTCATTATTTAAACAGCAGAATCCTACCCTTGATTCATACAAAAATGTGATTTGTTCAACTCACGCCTCCGATGACCAACATTAATCATCTAACTGAATACATTGCACACAATGCATCTTCTGGTAAACAATATCAGAACTTTTGATCCTGTTTACGGTATAGCTAGAATACTCATATGCGTTCATAAATCATTTGTCAAGCAATTATGTTGATACCCAATTAAGCACGTGGCTCGAAAAGACGAATAACTTAGATCAAGTATGCATGTGAAAACATCACACAAAACAACTCGTTGCGCGCCAAAAGATTCTTTCAACGATCTAGTATTCCTTTCTTCGACGGCCTAACACTTATGCAACTCGTTATGCGCCAAACACCTATCAATGATCTAGCAATCATTGGCGACTTTTTCAGTGGAAAATTCCATTGTCCATACAAAATAACTTTATTGGTTTTTCCCACTTTTCCGGTAAGTTTTCCTAATTTTTTTATGTACGAACCCGGTGGGGGTAAAAACTGATCAAACATAGGAAAATCATTTCAATCCGTCCATCCGTTCTTACGTGATGCGATTACAAAGAATGATCTCTGCATTTATATATATATATATATATATATATATATATATATATATATATATATATATATATATATATATATATATATATATATATATATATATATATATATATATATATATATATATATATAGATTATAGATATAATGTTTGGCTGAGTCCATTATTATACGCTAGAGAACAGAATGATTATTCGAAAATAGATTGAAGACAGCACGAGTGTTTCGAAGCGGCACAAGTGCCTCGAAGGGCGTCTTAATGGACGGAAAGATCACAATGGCGGATTTCTGGTATCGGCATAGGATAGTTTTGAAGGACTACCTCAAATCAGAATAAAAGCCAGTATTAGCGTGTATTAATTTAGCGATTGAAGACCGAAATCGCTGTGAAATGGCTTTACACATAAGCATCGCTACCATGGTTGAAATCAACGGTTTAGGTTTCACCCTCGTTCACCTGATTTGGCTTCTGCGTACTGTCTGTCCTCGTATCTGTGCTCAAACGTTAATTTATCTCTAAGAAATTTATGTGAGTTTCGTTTTGGACTTTCATTACTTCTGGAACCTAAGTCCGGAACCAGTATAGTCTACTAATATGATCTACTAATATGATTTATAAATTTAGAAGATGTTTTACGTTCTCTACGAATCAACTGTGTTACTCTATGCAGTGACCTGTTATTTAAAGTAGGAATGTAAATGATCTCAAAATATATTGTATCATCAAAAGTGTTGTGGATTGTTGTGCTATGTATTTAAGAGATCTTAGACATGTATTACAGAAATAATATGACAGTAAACGTAAAGAAATATAATGAAGTTACCTCTGGCACAGTCTCAAATTTTATTTGAATATACTAAGATCTCTTTTTACACGGGGGTTACGTACCGTGTTAAAAAATTCCGTGTAAAATAAAACCGTGTTAATTGCCGAAACCGTGAAAAAAAACTGCGAGGAAAATTTGACGTAATAATTCCAAAAACCGTAGATTTGAGTATTTGTTTGTTTTGTTTTTGATAAAATGTAACATGTTTTCACATTAAAAACGGAAATCTAAAAACCAGCCTGAGGTTATGAGAAGGTCTTGATAAAACACATTGGATGACAAATTAAAATTAGAACAGTCAGGAAACACGTTGTACGATATGCAAATTATTCTAAATGGCTCATGCCTTCTGTTTAATGAATTCGGTTTTGCAAAGAACGATAATACGTACAATCTAAAACGTTCGACTAAAGAAGTGCTAATAATACCACCCATAAACACTTTCACTGCAAATAAAGCTTGAGAATAAGTTCTTTTCAATTCCGAAGTTGCGATATGTAGTAAACACTAACGATCTTAATAGTCATTTTTAACTAAACTGAGTGGAAAGACATGGGTACTGGATGAAGATCTATGCACGCAGCGACAGAATTAAAATGGGAGAGTTCATAAAGATGAATATGGATCAAATTAGAAAAGGTATTACTATGTGTATTGCTGAAGCAACTCATTTCATTGGGGTAAATCATAATACTACTAGAGTTATATCATTCAAATGGGTATAAAATACTGTACTTCTCGATATGATGAAACGTTGAAGAGATTAGTAAACCCGACTATTCAACGCTACGAAATTCTCGATGATATCAATGACGATGCTAACATCATACACCACAACTGAGCGAAAGAGACGTTGTCGTGTAATTTACGACACGTAAATGATTTTACACACGTTGAGTAAATGATTTTAGTTAACTTTCAAACTTTATATTAGCGTTTTCTAACAGACAACCTGTTCCCTTTTTTTTAATTTTTCTCAAAAACAAATGACAGTGCTTTTTAAACTCTCAGTGTACTCCATTAGAAAAGAGTAAAAGTTTTAAGTGTCTATTAAAAACGTCGGTAAAAGACACGCTGAGAATTAGGTACAGAAGTAATCTTCATTAATTTTCTATCTGAGGGCCCCTCCCAAAACGAAATCCTTGATACGGGCCTGATATTTATGATAGTATGACAATTTAAGTAATATAAGAAAGGCATCATCGTGCGTATCTTCCATAAATATATCTGAAATGACATTGACGGTCTGATGAAAACAAACCAGTGGTTCGGTTTGTTTTCATCCCCATCAGTTTGCCGGGTAAATTCGAACAAGTGCACTTCTACCACAGAATGCAATAGTCAATAGTGTCAGGAAAAACGGTTGATCAAAAATCAAATTGAACACTGACGCAATATAATATAATTGGTTAACATATATCGATAGTCCGCAAAACACATAAGCTTTCGATCTACAAAGGAAACTTTCACGAAATTGCAGTAATGGCTCTGTAATAATGAAAAAAAAATGTGCCCTTTTGTCGTGGGACTATCGATATAGTTAAATAAGTCAAATTTTTTCAAACTCAAAAAAAAAACATGACAACAAATGATTAAACCGAAGTACAATGCAAAGAAAGAACTGTCAAATATTTGAACCTCTAAACAATCTTACTCTCCATACGTTTTGATTTGGCAGATATTGATAGTGAAATGATCTCCAATTTTGATAACGTCTCCTGCGCGAGCTCGAAGCGAGAAAACCTCACTAACCGAAATAAAATATCCTTCTCAATCAAGATGTAACGGCCGATAGACCGATCGAGGTAGAGGCGATTGCCGTCATCGGCGATCGAAACATTGCTGTGGACATTTTCAGCGGCTCTGTCAACGCGCTGACCAATTCGCGTCAATCAGCACGCTCCAGCCGCCTGTCGCTCTTAGGCCCCGCGAAACACACCTAATTAGGTTGATTATTTATAAGTGATAAGATGCGAACTTTGATTTCCACGAATGACAGCTTCGGCCGTGGCGGGATCGACTGGAGGACTGGAAAACTCGTTTATTTGAATAACAAATTACCGGCTGCGGTGAAACAATTAAAGTTGTCCAAAACGCGGAAAGCTGACAAACTCGATGTGGCAGCTGCGGTTTACAAAACTCGTTTATGAATCAGTTTTACCGCGAAGAATAGGACAACGATAGCGTAATTTTTTTTTGAATAGTATTCTAATGTGATAAAGGATTCGACAGACTGTTGAATTACTCCAATCGATCATCTCGAACCGTATATTGAAAAGTCTCGATTCAGAAGAAAATAAATTGTACGCACCTTTCTCCTACACCACGGTTTTTTACGACACAAAACCGGCCCAAAGAATGTCACCCAAAAGTTAGCACTGCATTGAAACAATATTTTGACAGTTGCTGATTTCTGTGTCCTTCTACAAAACCCACAATGCACTCATCAAATTAAAAATCGGAATCCATTCCTTCATCGTGCAGGTAATCCTATTTCGAAACAGCGGATTAGCAATCGATCTGTTTACCTTTCCGACGGACGGGACGATCATCCCATTTGGTTGGTACCTGAGGGAGCTAAACTCGGATTCTTCTCTTCTCGAAGAAAGGTCTCGGTTTTTCATGTTCTTCCATTTAGTGCTGATTTACTAGCTGTCACCAGGTGAAGTGATGCGTTGACTGACATTTATGATTGGGTGCGCAGATCATCATAAACCGTTTCAGTTTCATTTTTCTTTTTTTTTTGGTTTCTTGATCCCGGTTCACTTGAAATCATATTGAAAGTTTGAAACAGCAAAAAAGGATTGGACATTGAACTAGTTTTTTTTAATGATCCCACCCGAATGTGTTGATTTATTGTGTCGATTTATTTTCCCTTGCGTCGAACAGCATCCCTGTGGTTGGCAGACCTATTGAGCAGCTCAACAGGAGGATTGTTGAGCCAAATTACATGCTCGATATCAATTAAAATGGACTATTCTTTCAACATATTCTTGTTTTCTTTGGCAGGAATGAAAAGAAATTCCAAGAAATATGATCCTCGAAAGGGTATCAAATTAATTCTCTTTAGCGAAAAAGAAGCTAACGTGTGAGAAAGAAAAATCTGTACCAAATTTGTAGCTATAAATTCCTCCACAGAACCAACGTCCGTGGATTTACGATGCAGAATAAATTAGGTCCCGGCTCCAATTAAATCGCATTGTGTCATTCGTTTTATTATCGGTGTCCAACATCTGGAGGTCTTCTCTTCGTAGTTGCTTCTTCTGTTGCCAGCTTGGACTCAAAACGAAACAATATGCTAACCTTACAGCGGAACCTTACTGTATTAGCTGGGAGAAACAAAATACTAAAATACCATCAGCCTCGCGCTCTTTTGTGTTTATCTCACCAGTGATCAAAACTATCCGCATAATTAAGTCATTTTCTCCTAATTCCAATCAATTATTGAAACTAACTGCTCGATCGATGCTCCCCATTCAGCACAACGGGCTAGTGATCGCGGTGTCGTGGCACAAACTGTCAAGTGTAGCAGTCATAAATTGATTTGCAAGTATTTGCATCAGGTATAGTTCAATGAGTATTATTTATCATCCCGATTCAAATATCGATTGGCAATCAACAAACATGCACAGTTGGTGTTGAACCATTTTCGTAAGTTTTCGTAAGAATCGAAAAAAAAGCGTAGCCTAACGAGGCAAAATGGTACAGGGTGCACCATCTGGACATGACCTGTTGAAATGTTGAATAACTCCGCCATTTTCCATTTTAGTCTTGGATCGATTTACGCCAGAACAGAGGGCTGAAATTGTTGGAAATAATCGTTCAACAATAAAAAAAAACTCATGCTTATCGCAAAAACCTTATTTAATCCACCTAATGGTGTAATGATGCCTTTCTCATGTTAATTATATTTTCTAAAATGTACCACTAAAAGATTCTGTGAAGCCATTTTTTCTTAAACTTTGAATCTAATTAAAGACTTTCGTTGGGTGTAAACAAACAGTTATGTCAAGTTAATAAGAATTCTTCTTTATTTTGCATCGTCGTACAATGACGGTTTGAAATTTTAAGCACATTTCACCTTATAGCTCCGGAACCGGAAGTCGGCCCCGGATGAAATTCAGCAGCAATCTAAGAAAATATAGGATCTCTTATTTGAGCCTAAGATTGTGAGTTTCGTTGTAAAGCTTTTGGCCACGATTTCCAGTATTTCCGGAACCGGGAACTGGAAACCGGTATAGCCGAAGTCGGTGCGTTTAGTGAGTATCTAATAATGCCTACAAATTAAATCAGTTTTGTGTCAAATCTAGAAAAATTTTACCCAATTTTGTATTGTCGCTCTAAATGACGGTAAGCAGTTTTAAACACACTTTACCCTGTGAAAGCATGGTGAAATTCAATAGCAATAGCAAGGGTGCTTTTCTCAATTTCGTATAGCGGCACTTTTATGCCTATATTTTTCAAGAGAAAAATCTGTAAATCTGTATCGGAAAATCAAACTATGAGATTTTTTTTAACCAAAATTTGTGAAAACCGGCATTTCTAATAAAAATGAGTGACATTATTTGACACTTGAACACTTTCCTAGTTTTGTGTGTTCCGGGAATTTTTTCCTATTAACAGAAACCATAATTGGAAAATTAGAAGCTCAAAAGTGCAAGGTTAAATTGAATACTACTTTAAGCATTTGTGATCGCTGTCGTAACTCGTGGTAAAAGGTCAAACTCGTGGTGAAAGGATAAAATAGCCACCCAATTCAAGGCGAACAAATACATTGTGTCGGAGACAAGAGAATCAACGAACGAAATAAAAGCCAAGAAACAAACGGGACGCAGCAGGAACGATAGAAAACGAGGTGCTTCAATATTTCAACAGCGATGACGTCAGCAGAGTAATGCCAGGATCAAGAGATTGCATTTACCATTCGTTTTGACTGTGAACGCAAACAAAAACGATTGCTTTATTTATCATTGAATGAACCCAAATAGGGCTATAAGGAGGAATTTCTAGATCGAAATTTTGGTTTTAGTACATTTGCAGCAATAAGACCAAAACACTGCAAGTTGTTTGGAAGTCCTGGTTCACATAACATATGTTTTTGCACAATCCATGAGAATGTTTCATTAATGATTCATTCTGTTGAAAAATATTTAAAGTATGATGATAAGAATTATTATTTAAAAAAGCTATTATGTGACTCATCAAAAAGATCCTGCTACCTCCGTGAATGCAAAAGTTGTCCAGCGACACAAGATCTGGAGAGAAGCGTTTTAGACAATTTCGAGGAACGTGATTTGACTGAGATAAGATTTTAACAATGGGTTTCTACTGACAGGTGTGATCTAGAGAAATTTGTTAAACCAGTAGAAGAATTTGCAGCATATTTTTGCGAAAAATTAGAAAAACTTGTGACTCATGATTTTATTAAAAATCAGCAATCTGATTTTCTTGAAAAGGCAAAATCTAATTTAAAGACAGGAGAAATTTTAATTATTTGTGATTTTTCAGAAAATTTTTCATTTGTCAAAGCCACTGTTGGAGCAATGATCAAGCAACCATTCATCCGTTTGAAATTTATTATAGAGAATCAGAAGAGCTTAAACATTTAAGTTTCATTGTGATTTCAGAAGTACTTAAACACAATACCATCGCAGTTCAAGTGTTTATTTCACACTTAATGTCATTTTTGAAAGACAAAATTCAAAGTAAAAAGCAATATTTATGTCTGACGGAGCTGCCTCGCAGTACAAAAACAATAGAATTTTGCAAGTCTCTGAAAATTTAAATCAATGTGTAACATTGAAGCTGAGTGGCATTATTTTGCAACCATGTGATGCACTCGAGGGTAATTTCAAGCGAATGGCACGACGTGAAAGCTTGACTAAACTACACGGAACCACCCGCGATCCCATTTCAACTAGAATATTAGTTGATTTTCTGAATTCGATTGGTTAAAATTTGGTACAACTAATCGATTGTTGTTTTAACTAAACTGTCATTTTTGTTTTTCGATTAGCAGAAACGATGATTGAAACAAATAATTTAACTGTTTGAAAAAAAATGCTGTCAATTAGTGAGGACACATACCTTTCAATTCCAACAAATATTTTAGTTGAAATAACTGGTGTTGTTATTGAAACAAAATTCTGTTGATTGAAAAATAAATCGGTTTTATTTGTGTTAGACATTGCAAATAGTCAAATCAATTCGAACAATGTTATTGATTTGCGAAAATTTTAGTCAATTTATATTAGCTTGGGTGCATCAACCGCTGGGAATTGGAATTTTGCAATTCAAACGCGCCATTCAATCGCAGCGCGTTCTGTGTGTTTGAAACTTTTCGCTCCTGTTACTTCCATAAATTAAATTCATGTCAAAAAGCGTTTTATTGCTAATGCATGAACATCATCATCGGTATCAAACAGCTGGAAGTAAAACAGTCTGCTGGAAGTAAATCAATGATCGAATTTGAAGCATAAAATTTTTGCGCATACCTGGAAGATTACGAGATTCATTCATTAACATTTTCTAATTTGTCACCATATCTTTTTCATCTTAAACAAGGTTAACTTTATCACAACACCGCTGTTAGATAAACACTTGTTATCGTGAATTTCTCGAATCGAATGAACACAATTTCACCAAACGCTTTAACTATCGATGTTGTTTTCATTGACATTTTGAAGCGACGCGAACAGATTTCAACTAAAAAAGTTGTTGATTTTGCATTGCAATTATTGTTTTGCTTTCAACTGTCTCTGGCATTTGACAGCATTCAAAACAACATATTTTTCAACTACTTGAATATATGCTAATTAAAAACCATATTGGTTGAATCAAAAATAAATTAGTTAAATCAACTATCGCAAAAATCAAAAACTGCGATATCGCAATTTTATGATCGAAGGGTTCTCCGTGTACATGAACACATAATCACAACTGCAAAACAATTATATGAATGGACAGAGATGCATTCACGACCATGTCTTTTTGTTACGTGTCACAAGAAGAGTATGAACGGGGTGTGACCGAGTGGAGTAGTGTTTATAAGGATACCAAAATGATTCCAGGCACACAAAAATACCATTCTTTCGTTCCGATTTCAGAAACCACAATCGTCACAAGACTGTATTTGAATGACGATGCACGTATTACTCATACAATTTTCAAAAACCTGTTTTAATCCACCTAGTGGTGTAATGATGCCTTTCTTATGTATAATATTGTGGTATTCTATTCAAAATTTTTTTCTTTTTTTTGAAAGAAACCAAGAGATTGTTTGTGCATTAATTATTATAACATACAGAATAAAACAGTGCTTTGATTGCGTAGGTCATCCTTAAGAAAACAAAGTGGGTTCACTATTATATGCACTTCCGGCACCGGAACCCGAGAACCGGTATAATCAAAGTCGGTTCGTACGGCCATCAACTAGCATAACATACAAACTCTACTAGTACGCACTCTAAATTACGATTTAAATGTTGGTTGTATCCCAAAATATGCAGTAATTTTTGGTAGGACCATAAGACCTTTCAATTGACCAAAAGATTGAGCATAAGAAATTAGAGTCCAGTTTATAATATTTTTTACGGTTTTTGTTCCGCCAGTTTAAGTGACGGTGTGCAATATTGAACACACTTTACCCTATAACTCCGGAAACGGAAGTCGGATCCGGATGAAATTCAGGAATTCCGTATGCGACTGGGAGACCTTTCATTTGAATCTATGTTTGTGGAAATCGGTCAAACCATTGCTGAGAAAAGTGAGTGAGATCCATTTTGGTATTTATGACCACTATTTCCGGTACTTCCGAAACCGAATACCGTAAACCAGGATAACTGGAATCGGTTTGTTTAGTTGCCTACTGATAATGACTATCGATTTGTGTAGTTTTGAGACCAGTTTAGAATTTTTTTTTACGTTTTTTGTTTCGCCGGTTTAAGTGACGGTGTACAATATTGAACACACTTTACCCTATAACTCCGGAACCGGAAGTCGGATCCGGATGAAATTCAGGTATTCCGTATGGGACCACGAGACCTTTCATTTGAATCTAAGTTTGTCAAAATCGGTTCAGCCATCTCCGAGAAAACCTAGTGAGATTATTTGACATATACACACACAGACATTGCTCTGCTCGATGAACTGAGTCGAATGGTATATGACACTTGACCCTCCGGGCCAATTTTCACTAGTCGGTTTTTCAAGTGATTACATAACCTTTCTATATGAGAAAGGCAAAACTTAAAACCTTAAATATAATTAAGAATTATTCATGTACATGTATAGCAAGCAAATAAACAATTCATGGAAATATAAAAAAATGGTGTTATAATATCCAAGTATCTCAAGAACAGCTACTTTTAGAAGAAAGGATACCATGAACAAATTTATTGCCTTTAAACTGTAGAATAATATTCTACGGTTTCAATGATTATCTTTCAACGAGAACTTGAAATTTCGAATATATCTGTAAATTGTTTTAGCTGTAACTTCTTCATTTTTCAAAAGGCACGGATGGCATAGCCATCAATCTATAGGTTTTAATAAGAGCTTTAAAATGAAAACTATCTAAAACAATCGAAATCCTGTTTTCTCAATTTACATAAAAAATGCACTTTGATTGTATGATTTCGTCAACTCAGATCAATGTTGAGAATACTTATTGCCCCTTTCTCTTTTAAATATTTTTATATCTGTGAATATCACTTAGTTGCTAGAAGTATGCTGTACTCGTGAAGAAGTACCAATTTTCCATAAAATCCGATCAATTTTCCCTTACACTTTCCATGTTCAGGGCACTTGCTACACTCCCTCATCCTCAAAATAACCTTATAATCTATTTTGATTCAACTTCATTTTTGTCAGTGAACTTACTACAGATCTCCTTCATTCATCTACCCTTAGTAGTGTAGAAAAAAATATTGATTCCCACCTTTGGTACATGCGCCAAACTCGTTTAGTTGTTTTGTAGTTATGCTGAGACATAAATACACTCGCGTTCATAGGCAGATAAAGATTATTTTCCCTTAGTTCTTTGAATTCCCCGGCAAAATGTAACCAGCTCTTTTGAAGTTATTTAAAGAAAATTGCGTTGCAATCAAATTAACAACAGCAGTACTAGCTACTAATACTAATACTAGGTCTACGACTGAAAGAGTAAGAGTAAAGTAATATTAGCTACTACGACCTTGAAATTCTTGCCACTTTCTTGTTTTACACAAATGTGAGATGACAATTTATTTTCAAAAACCCCTCCTTCTAGTCTTAATGTCGATTCTATTCAAATTATATAAATTTTGTCCCCCCCACTTCCCATGTTAAGGACACTTGCTACACACTCCTGAAAATGTCCTAATAATCATCTCTGAAGAGCAAGAAGTATCTGTGCCAAATTTGATAGCAATCCGTTCAGTAGTACCGGAGTTATGCCGTTACAAACATTACATCCCCCTTTCTAAAGGCACTTGCTACATCTACGCCCCACATAATCATATCTAAGGTATGGAAAATGTTTACATGGTCTTTAAAAGTTATCGATTCTCGTCAAATGTTATGAATTTTTTCGTGACCCAACACAGGGGGAATGACACTTGCTACGCTCCCTCCCCTATAAAAATACCTTTATGACTATTTCTAAAGAGCAAGAAATACCTGAAACAAGTTTTATAGCAATTCGTGCAGTAGTTCCGGAATTATGCCGTTACAAACATCACACTCCCTTTTCAGAGGCACTTACTACACACTCCCCTCACGAATATCCTTATAATCATATCTAAGTTGTGATGTGATGTGATGTGATGTGATGTGATGTGATGTGAAGTGAAGCCACCATCAGTTCAAGGACTTGCCAGTGGATGCGGGTAGACTTACAGTAGCCCCGATATGACTCATCCATTCACCTTCTTACTATAGCTGTTACCAAAAAGCGAACAAAAAGGTTTGGGCGGACTCATATCAAACCTTCAGAAGGAAACAAGTTTCCTTCAAGTGACTTGGGCTGGCTATCCACAATTCCTCGTCCAGTCATCAATTCGTCCGATGCCCTGATGCTTCCTCCCCTTTACGCACCGTGCAAAATGTTTTATATTGATAAATACAATGAAACATAGTGTAATGGAATTAATATAACATAAAATGATATAATAGATTACAAAATAATATAATATAGCATAATATAATATATTTTAATTTAATATAATATAATACAATGTTATGTAATATGATATAATATATTATAAAACAATATATAAAATAACAGTTAATGTAGAGTGTCAGTTATGCTCTTATATCTTCGCAATACTGCAGGAAGTAGAATATTTCTCTTCTAATAACAATAATAATATCCATATCTATAAAAATAATATATGTTATTATTATTGATGACAAATTAATAATAATAACAATAAATATTATAATGAAAATAATAATAAAAAACGATATAATATAGTACAATGAAATATATAATAAATAATAGAATGAATAAAATGATATGTTGCGATATGCTATGATATTATATTACTTGAATTTATATGTCATTTCTCATCCTCTCATTCTGCCATCAACGCATTCCCTCGACCAATTGTCACCACAGACACACGTGTAGACATGAAACAGGAACCAGTGAGGATCAAGCTCACCTTGTGACGACCGTGATAGTTAGTTAAAAGATTACTTAAAAAATGATAACTTATAAGGAAAACAAATTTATATTTTGCGCAGAGGTACGTAGTACTACTCATAATAAACCCTATAATATAATATAATATAATACAATACAACATAATGCAATACAATATAACATATTATAATAGAATACAATATAATATAATATAATATAATATAATATAACAAAATATAATATAATATAATACAATACAATATGATATAATTCAATGCAGTATAATACCATACAGCATAGTATATCATAACATGAAATAATGTAAGACGATAATATATGAAACAATAGGCTATGATATAATATAACAGTTAATGTCGCAGTGTAAGTTACGCTCTTCTAATAATAATAATAATAATAATAATAGATTATGTAATAAACAACAGAATTATATGTTGTAATACCAACAACCTACAAGCCAATTCGCACCCTCTCATTCTGCTACTAACGCAGAAGGCGATAGCACCCAGTCGACGCCGTTCTATTGACCAAATGTCATCATAGACGCTCGGGGAGGCATGAGATAGGGGCTT
This sequence comes from Malaya genurostris, assembly GCF_030247185.1. Classification (NCBI taxonomy): domain Eukaryota; kingdom Metazoa; phylum Arthropoda; class Insecta; order Diptera; family Culicidae; genus Malaya; species Malaya genurostris. The sequence goes on along the minus strand of NC_080570.1, from coordinate 59,162,808 downwards.
GTGAGGACTTAGTTATCTCACCATTTGACGACCATCCTTATAATCATATCTAAGTTGTGCAAAAAGTATTTATGGTCTTCAAAAAGTACCGATTCTATTCAAATTAGATAATATTTTTAATGACTCCCTTTGTTAAGGACACTTGCTAGGCTTACTCCTCATATAAAAATATTCTTATAGCCCTCTCTGAAAAGCAAGAAGTACCTGTGCCAAGTTTGACATGTGTAAACTACATTACACCCCCCCCCCCTTTTTAAAGGCACTTGCTACATCCAGCCCCCGTATAGTCATATCTAGGGTTAGCAAAATGTTTCTATAGTCTTAAAAACGTATCGATTCTCGTCAAGTTATATGATTTTTTCCATGATCCCCCACCCCCACTTGTTAAAGACACTTGCTACGCTCCCCTATAAACCAAGTTTGGTGGCAATCCGCTCAGTAGTACCAGAGTTATGGTGTTACAAACATACAAACTTACATCCATTTTTATATATAGAAGATAATATATTTATGTTCTCGTACAAATTTCAATATTTATTTATTTATTTTGTCAAGCAAATGTAGACTACATATAAATTGTTTACAATGTTCACTTACATACTACGCATTATTTCTACGACAAAGCTGAGATTTTATTTGTTTTTTTTTTTTTGACATAATAAGGTCAAGATGTTCGCAGTATTGATTGTATTGGTGCATTATTCGATTGACTGGACTGTATTTTGCATAATTTATTCTAGCATGTTTTTCTAAAAATAATTTCCTGGAACGTAGTTGACGGCTAGGTATATAAAAATTTAATTGCGATAATAATGGAGCTGATTGAATGCATTGAGAAATAATGTCGCTGATAAAATAAAGCATTGCAAAGTCGCGGCGTTTTTTAAGTGTTTGTATATTGATGACCATGCAGTGTGCTTCATATGATGGTAGAGGAAATGCTGTCCAGTTAATTGACGAGGTGCATATAAAAGAAATTGTTTTTGTATAGACTCAATGCGTTCTTCGTGAATAATGTTACATGGATTCCATACTAGGCTGCATTATTCCAAGATGGGTCTGACATATGTACTATATAGCAATTTTATAGTATATGGGGCTTGGAAATTATGACTGAAGCGTTTGATGAAGCCCAGCATACTATTTACTCGTACAATTTTACTAAATCTCGTACAATTTTACTTTTTTCTACTATTTGATTTCCTCAAAATATGTCTACAGAATGGGTTCCGTTTTTCCTACTGAAAGTTATTGAGTTGCATTTTTTTACATTGAGTTGAAGTAGACTTTTGCAGCACCAAATGTGGAATAGATTAATTTCGTTCTGGAATATTACAGCATCGTTGATATTTTTAATTTCCATGAAGGGTTTCATGTCCGTGTTATTAAGAGGTATCCACGGTGACGAGTACAGAACGATAATCCGAAGACAGGCCATGGAAACTTGGCAGTTATCATGGGACACAAGCGATTTAGGAAGGCTGTGCTACTCTATATTACCTAAAGTGAAAATTCACCCTTGGTTTTACGGTATCGAATGTACCAGACAATTTATTCGAAACATGAGCAGAATCATGTCCAATCATTATACTCTAAACTATCATCTTTACAGAATCAACGTAGTCGAGTCAAATATGTGTACTTGCAGCGAAAACTATCAAGATGTTGATCACGTACTGTGGTATTGCAGCCATTACACAAACGAGCGCAAAATCCTAACAGAAGCTATTTTACGAAACGGTAGGAAACCTGGAATTCCTGTGAGAGACGTCGTTTCCAACAATGATGTTTTCTACATGAGTAGAATCAATGAATTTCTGACTAAAGCGAAGATCAAGTTATAATCTTTACAAAAAATAATGAATTGATTTAATTAACTCTTTAGCTTAAATATATATATTTGTCTAGTGTCCAACTGTCCCACGGCCTCGCAATGGTTCGTACCGATTTTGGCCTTGTCATTTGTCTTGTGTATGTAATTATGTATATGGAATATCAATAAAGGAAAAAAAAAAAAAGGGTTTCATGTCGTCTGCATATATGAGCACTTTTAAATTTTTGAGTATGAAGGAAATGTCGTTCATATGTAAAATGAAAAAAAGAGGCGCTAGGTAAGAGCCCTGAGGTACGCCAGATGTTACATTAATTGGTTCAGCGTTTATGTTTTGGAAGCGAACTACTTGTACACGATTCGTTAAGTATTTTTTTTTTTTTTATTTAAAAGATTTTTTTATTCAGGCCTATTTGCGTACAAGCTTTACGTGGCCGAATTAGCCGATTTTTTAAATAAACAATTTTTCGAAGTGGATCTCGTTGTCACTCTTTTTCTAGGAGGAGAGCTTCCATTTCCCTCCTGCGAGGGTTGAGGGGCACTTTGTTCGTGGCTCGTCTCGTCCTCCATTGCCGCATCGGTGGTTTTGTTGTTGATTTCCGTCTTCTTTTCGTTTTCCTTGTTGTTCGCAGTCTTGAGCTCGTTGCTAGTTGCTGTAGGAGCGCCTTGTTGTACATTGGTTGCAGTTGTTAGTTGGTTTGATGGTGAAACAGGAGTACTGCGCTCACTAGTTTTCGTTGTTAAACGGTTGACCTTGTCTTTTGTTGAAGATATTCTTTTCGCAGTTTCAGTGCAAGGTTTACCGTAGTGTGCAGGTTGTTCACAAAACTGACATGTAACCAGCTGATTTTCATAGGTAATCAGCGTTTTACACGGATGTGTCCCACCTTGACCACAAATGATGTATGATGGAATTGCCTTACGTAGTTGCATACGTACCACTCGCACGCCATTCCGGATGCCGGGGAAAAAATTCCGCCATACTTCTCTTTCGATGGAAAGAACTTCACCGTATTGCGACATAATTTCCCGAACGCACTGATCGCTGGACTGCGGGGGAAGGTCATGCACGCGTACTTGTATGGCATTGTCCACCATGTGCACAGGAATTTTGTATTTAATATTGTCACACTCAACGCTGTGCACCTCGTTGTTAACCGAAGCGAATGCAATTGCATCGCTTTCACGTTTAAACATAATGTACACACAGTTCGACGCCTTGTTGAATTGAATCTCAGTTACATTATTAGCATCTAGATGCATTCGTTCTTTAAGTAAGATTTCAATTTCATTTGCTGCTGGTCTAACTTTGCAACGCTTGAAATCTATACAAATTGAATTTGGCCTTGTTGGCCAAGTTTCAGGCTTTGTTAAATCGTATTTGCCCATTTCGTACACTCTATTGTTCACTGCACTGTATTGTCTTTGTTTCTTTTGCTTCGACCGCAAACGATTTTGGACTGTGTTGGCTGAGATGCGAGCACGAACTGTGATTCGTTAAGTATGATTCAAGCCACTCCAGAAGGCTATGTTCTATGCCATATTTTTGTAGTTTGTATAGAAGTAATGGTGTGTCAGTACGGCCGAAAGCTTTACTAAAGTCGGTGTAAAGAGTTTCTACGTGGTTGCCAGCGTCCATTGCGTTCAGAGTGAATGTCACAAATTCAAGGAGATTTGTTGTAGTTGAGCGGCCTTTGAAAAATCCATACTGTTTGTTAGTTGTTACGTTGTTGAAAAAGTTTTTTGTTTACAATTTTTTCAAATAATTTTGGAATGCAAGAGATAATGGCTATTCCACGGTAGTTCCGAGTGTTAGATTTTGAACCAGATTTAAATATTGGTACAAGAAAGGAAGATTTTCATGCTTTAGGAAAAGTACATTTATTAAGTGATAAGTTAAAAAGTAGTTGTAGTGGTAGTGTGAGTTCTTTAGCTAGATTTTTTAAGAATATTGGTGGAATGCTGTCAGGTCCAGGCCCTTTTGAGGCGTCTAAGTTTTTCAGTGCTGTCGAAATGTCATGTTCTGATAGATAGTTTAGTCAGTTTCTGAATACGATGTATATACTTCCTGAAAAAAGTTCGCCAATTGTTTGCAGATTTCTGTACTATTGTTTCCTACATGTTCGTCGAGATGCATTTGAGATGGAAAATTGTTGCTTTTTAGTTTAGTTTTCGTGTTGTTAAACAAATTCTTAGGACAAGTCTTAATTTCGTTTTCAATTTTGCGTTTATATTCTTCATGTGCTGCATTTGTGGCTATTTTGAGTTGATTGCAGAGGTCTATGTAATTTTGAAGATGAGTGTCACTTTTTTCTTGTTTACATGCAAGCAATAGTACAAAGCTATGCATTCATCGTTTCGCTTCTTTAAAATTATAATTTCGTGATATTCTGACACTTTACTCATATTATCCTGGAGAGAATTGTTATAAACAATTAGTTTTCGATTACATTACGTCCTCAGTTCAAATGACAGTTTCTTTTAGTTTTCTTTTTTTTTCGCATTTCCAGATGAATTTTTTGTTTGACTCTTAATTCTTCGCATAATTTACAAACCAAAACCACAAGCTTTCGATTGATATTGGAAACTTTGCATAAATTTCAACAACAGCTCGCATTAATCGAAAAAGATAATAAACAGAAGTGGCTCTCAGTTGCAGTTAGGCTCTTTTGTCGTGTGACAATTGAATTAATGAAAGTTCAGCTTGCAAAGTCACAAAGTCCGAATCACAGGAAAATCAGAACGACACACTATTATTTTGACAGCATAATCTCCCAACCGAACCACTGTTCGGAGCTAGAGGCTTCCTAATGAAACATTATCTTCCTGGGTTATTCAGCAGAAACAAAAAAAAATACATCGAAAAATCCAATCGAAAAGAAAAGCAAAACTCTCGACACATTCCGGGATGATGGAGCGCTAGCGTGGCAGAGTCGAATAAACAAAATCTTAAACGACACACACCTTTCCTAATCATTGACAACACATAAACGTCGAATTATAATAATGCACATAAATTAAGTGACCAGAGAGTTTTTTTTTTGTTTGTTTCTCGTTTCCACCGGTGCAGTGGAAGATTGGCACAGCTTCCCCTCCGGACCCCACGGTTCCGAAGGGTGAACTGAAGAAGCAACACTAAAGATCACACCTTGTTCGGGGGAACAGGACCCCCATTCCACGAGTTGCTCGAAAATAAAAAAATCAACACCCCAGCGAAGAAAATGAGCGCAGAAGACGAGAAGACACAAATGAGCGTAACAACTAATGTCTATGAGAAAATTAATAGATTTATAATTGAATAAATTATTTCTATACTATTTTATGGTCACACGATCAACGCTGGTGGAACGCTGGACCAAAAGGGAATACGTGCGAGGCTGACCGTTGTGAGGCAAGGATGATGATGGTGATGACGACGACAGCGATGATGCTGCCAAGCCAAGGAGAATGAAATCAAATTAATTGAATGATAGTTGATTAGAATTATAAGAACATTTACAACCCAATATACATTCGTTTATGTGTTTCTGATGGCTCTATTCGCTCGATCATGGCCGTCGTGCTCGTTGTCTTCATCGTTCTCATTTGTGTCCGGCGATCGTGGAGTACGTGTGAATGTCTCTGTTATGACCAGATCTCCGGGCTCCCCAATAGACAGACTCATGCTGATCAGCCGAGGAGATCGGTTGGATCGAGATCGGGTTCCATCGTTTCTGCGCTCGGTTCCAAGTCGCGAGTCTGATTAACATAAATTATATCAAATCAGGTAAGGTGGAATCAGAACCCGTGGCGTTGTTGGTGGAATATTGTGTTGGTCCAATACAACTGCCAATGGTCATCATCCAGCTGGAAGCGAATGGGAACGTGAGACTGAGGACCTGTGTGCACCAGGGAAAGGTACACAACAAGTGCATGTTTGGGAACTAATTTGATAATCGTAAAACGGACAACTTTATTACCAGCCCCGGACCGGGGCCATGTTCGACTGAGTTGATGCATTTATGTGTTCATTAATCTTGGAAAATTGATGCTCACCGGTAGGATTAGACTTGATTGAAGAGCTTCAATAAACAACGCTGGATATCAGTTATAATTGGTGATTAAACCAACCTCTCGAAACGCATTTGATTGTCAATTTAACAAATTGAGTAACAATAAATGTGCCGTATGCAATATACAACTAGCTACAGTTATTTCTGACTGCACAATCGACTACAGCCAGCTCGTTATTTTGTATACTGACTAGAAAAATTCACACCAATTTTTCAACTATTCAAAGAAGCAGATTATTCCCCTTCGCTAACTCTCGTACTCGTCTTGTTCGCTGCATGGGTGCAAAAATTGTAAGTATCAATGATTCAGCGCATCAATCACACCACATCGCCAAGCACAATATTTATGATCGATAAATTTTCTGCTAAATCGTTCACAATTTGCCATTCATATACGTTAGCACCGACTGGCTGAAACCGTTGTTAGCGAACTACACTCCACCGTTAACGGCATTCGGCGTTGTTTCCAGTGAACTATAAATTTGCATAATGACCGCGAGCTGATCTATCAAACTGCAGTTCATCTATTGCCGAGAAAAGTATCGCTTAGCGCTACATTAGCGCAGTAATGCGTCCCCAAGGAAAGTACACCATCGCATCATCAGTCGGTGCATGCATTGCATATGTATATTCATAAAAGAAATTTATTCCTCAAAGCAAATAGCCATCAATCATACCGCGCTGGTTTCACTCGAATCGCTCATCAGATATGCAACAGTGTCACCCCGTAGAGTACTGAGCGGTAATAGGTAATAGCCTAACTGCAGCAATCACTGGGAATCTGTTAGTAGGAAAAATCAGTATCGTCTGATGGAGAACAGCATCGCTTACTGGGTCGATAAGTAATACTAATTTATTTGCCTGAATAACAATAAGAGTGTAGAAGGTGTCACTCATATATGAAATCATCCATAAATAGCTTCAATTCACAGCTCATTGAATCTTATTTACTTATTAATGATTCCTCGATGACAACCGTAAAAAGTATTACATGAATTTTTTTTACTAACTTGCATTCAGCCCCGATTCCTGTATAACCTAATAAGCACAGGGTATCTCTGAATTTGTTTACACACTTTCAATATCAGACTAATATTGTGAAGTTTTTTTTTTGAGTATCCAAATCACATTTAACATGATCGATCTACCTCGTTCGTTATGATCCCCTCCTTCTTATACCAACGAAATCATTTTTGCTCCGTTATCGGGCATCAATATAGTTACTGAGTGCACTGAGTTACGTTCAGTTTTCCATTTGCAACACGAATCCGTTTTTCAATGCAGTTCCATTTGCATACCTTTTTGGAAAGCTGGCAACATTGTTATCAATGAGAAACTAACGATTGGAAATTTGTAGAGGTAAACAGGGATTTTCGAACCATTCAAGTTTGAAAATAGTTACTCAAAATGAGTATGATCCCTCTCATCTACAGAAAAAAGTGAAACAACTCTAATTTAGAGTAACTCCTTAGTAACTCAGATTTGAGTTCTTCCACTGGAAACGATGTTTGGGTAAAACCTACTCATTTACTGAGCAATGCTTTATTCGTACATTGGGTAATTAGCTTCTTTCTGAGTATATTGTATTTAAATATTAATCAACTCAACTTAAACAACACATCAACTAATTAAACTCAATACATAAAATAATCCCACTGTGTTTATTTATTATTCCGTTTACAATTGATTTTCAACTTCGAGACATCATATCAAGTGACGGTCGCTTGGTGTAGTGTGTCAATCGGTGCGATGCCTGAGCATTATTGACATATGTCTTGAGGTGCTCAACACATATGTCAATAATGCTCAGGCACAAATAAGACACTTATTCCTCATAAATGACACACTTGAGCATATTCGTTTCCACTCTGAAACATAATACGAAGCACTCCTGGACACAATATCTGCGTCGACGGCACAACCAAGAGCACAGTTTAACTGTTAATAAAAAATGGCGCCTGTTGCTATAAATCCGGGCTTGTATTGTGAATCCTCAAACGAACGAAGCAACAAAAAACATCTGCTGTGAACACTTTGCTTGACATAGCAGAATGAGAGACCTATATTAGAGAGAAACTGAATGCGTGAGAGTATATGCTACTGAGCCGATCAATTCCCTTGCCTATAGTAAATTGCCTGTGCTCTCAGTCTCAGTTAACACATGAACTAAGCAATCCATGACGAAGTAATGAAATGTAGGATTCGCTCTCGTTAGTATTGTATGATAAAGAAGGCCTTGCTTCACGGCGTGCTACATGACGCGAAGCAAAGTCCAATAGGCAATGTTTGCGGTGTTTTCACAGTGTAGGTTTACAGAAATCATTTTTGAACATAATGTTCGCATTCCAAGACCAAATTTGATCACATTTCGAACATACTTTAAACATTTAATAGCAGAAATTTATCATTTGAGCCCATTTTCAGAACGATCAATTTGTTTCTAGGGAGTTTACACTGTGCACATATCCTAGAAACATTAAAAGCAATGTTCTTTACATTAATATTCATCGGAACTAAAAGTTATGAATCTAGTTTCTTCTTAGACATCTTTAATATGAGAACCATTCATCAAATGCTAACCTCGTGAAGCATAGGTCTCAGATAGCGGGCATATTCATGAACTAATGAACGAACGAAGCAGCTTTCCTTGCTTGGGATGCGCTGATGGTAAAACCCTTTTGTTAATATTCGTTGCTTCAATTTGCAAGCCCTGCTATAAATGCTTATTACGACTTTTAGACTGATCTCTGGAATAGTCACCTAAAAACGAGTCCTTACGTTAAACTCAAATTCAGAATAAGAGTTACTCATTACCATTGATTTATCGAATTTTGACAGAAAAGTTGGGTCTCAGAAAGGTTTGGGCTCGATTTGTTCCGCACACTTTGAAACTACACGAAAAAGACCTTAGAGTTTAACATTCAAGAGACATCATTAAAGAGGCCGAAAAACCCCTAACTTTTTGTATTCAATTGTAACTGATGACTAAACATGGTGCTATGAATATGAACCCGAAACCAAGCATCAAAGTGCGCAGTGGTAGTCTTAATGTTGGCTCTTTGTTCGATGCTCATTTTCCACCCGACCCTACAAATGTACTGTCACATTCAGCGTGATGTCTCAGCTTCTTTACGTTCAAATGTCATGAAAATTTTATACGACAACACTAGAGGATACACAATTGACAGATAAAAATTTCAGACAGATGGCCTCGATTCTATATACAGGGGATACTGTATATAGAAAAACATAAATTGTTCACATGAATATCACATAATTTGTCGATATTAAACTTAGAAAAGTCAGTTGACGAAAAATGATTTGTTACATTTTAATTCAAGATATGTTTCTCAATTATGTATATTAGATATTTATGTGAATAATTCAGGTTCTTTGTTTATGCAGCATCCTCTTAAGATTATGCCAATCCAGCATTGAAACGTCAAATTAATCGAGCATAATTTGTTTTAATTGAATAAGCAGACTACACAGATAAAAATATTTTGTGAATTTACATCTATTTTCATGCACATATTTGGAGCAGGTAATTAATCATAAAATTACTTTACAATTCTGTAGGTTTCAATATAATTTAATCGCAAATTAAGCGTTAATTGAAATATACGGTTATATTCATTGAAAATTCAATGCAATCCGATTTAGTTTTACACCGATGGAAGTTTTCAATCAAAATTTCAATTCAACCCATGTCTATTCCATGTTACTATTGATTTACAGGTCGTGTAAATTTCATTATTTCTTTCTGTGTACTAATCCGAAAGTTACACTCAATAACATAAAATATACTGTCGAAATCTTCAAAATAAGATGAAGAAACGCGTGGCTTTTTTACCACTTTCTTTTCTCAGAGATGGCTGAACAGATTTTAACAAACTCGTTTTGAAGATACTTTTGGGCCATTGATGAAGTTCGAAGATCATGTGGCTGTGACTTCTGGTTCCGATGATACAATGGTATGACTGACGTAACCGACAAAACGTTTTATTGTTTTATTAATTCTCAATACTCTCAGAGATGGCTGAATCGATTTCAACAAGCTTAAGTTCGTTTTGATGCTACTATTAATTCATTAAACAGGTTTGAAATTCAAATGGCTGTTACTTACGATTCTGGTGATGTAATGGTATAAGTAACGTAAACGTTAAAACTCGTTACCGTTCAATTTGCTCGAACATGGATTAACTGATATCGACAAAATTGGGCCATGGGTTTGCCTTTTGAATGGCCGTAAAAAATTTCTACGACTATGACGGTCCTCGGGTTCCGGATCGATTTCTCATGAAATGGTAATGAGAAAAACATCATCACATTTTACAATCCCTAATACTACCTTGATTATAAAATTCCCGGAATTTATTCAGAAAATTATTCATCAAAATCGGTATTGTCCCTTTGAAAGTACTCCCCATCGACTGCAACAAATTAATGCCAGAGCTCGATCCAATCCTCGAAACATTTTTTTATATTCAGTTTTCGGTATGGTCATCAGAACAATGGTTTCGATTCTAGCCAAATATTCACAGATAACGATGGCATTGACAGTGTGATGGTGCGTTATCGTGATGCAAGATCCACAAGTTGGTTGCCCACAAATCTGGTCTTTTTCGGCGAATTGCTTCACGCAAGCACCCAAATAATACTCCCAATAGTAAATTTGTGGTCTACGGTTATCCATTCTTTGATTTTGGTTATGTTTTCGTCGGTTTTAGATATCGAAGGCCTACCGCTTCTCTCATCATCATTCACAGTCTCACGGCCACTTCTGAATCGTTCGTGCCATTGATAAACGACTGTCTTCAGAGTATCGTTGCCGAAACACTCTTCTAACATTTGCAATGTCGTCGCACCATTGAAACCGTTTTTTAACGCAAAATTTAATTCAAACTCGTTGTTGCAAATTCAATTGCATTTTGAAAATTGTTCAAAATCGAGGACACGCACAATCGCAGATCTCAATACAGTGTAACTTTTGCAAATGTCCAGGTATCAAGCTGAAAATTTGATAGAATATCAATGACAGATGTAGCAACCTAAAGAAGATCTAATCGGGTTTCTGATGATTCCGGGAACTTTTTGATCAAGGTAGTATTAGGGATTGTAAAATATAATGATGATGAATGGCGATATATCAATAATGTATGGAATTTAAAGGTAATTTTCAACACTTTGCAGTGAAAGTGCATCATTAATTTTAATAATCAATGACTCCAACATCTGCTTCAACATACACTGATCAAAATCGACACATGATCAGATAGAAGTATTTTACTCTTAATTTCGCCGTATATGACTTTACATTTAGAGTTCAAGTGTGAATCACTTAAAATCTTATTTAAATGAAATCATATTATACACTTGAATTTCATCAACTAAATAGCATATTAATTCTAAATGCATTACACCTAATATTCATTTTTGCCTTTCTCATATAGAAAGGTTATGCAATCACTTGAAAAACCGACTAGTGAAAATTGGCCCGGAGGGCCAAGTGTCATGTACCATTCGACTCAGTTCATAGAGCTGAGCAATATTTGTGTGTGTGTGTGTGTGTGTGTGTGTGTGTGTGTGTGTGTGTGTGTGTGTATGTGTGTGTGTATGTGTCAAATAATCTCACTAGGTTTTCTCGGAGATGGCTGAACCGATTTTGACAAACTTAGATTCAAATGAAAGGTCTTCCGGTCCCATACGGAATTCCTGAATTTCATCCGGATCCGACTTCCGGTTCCGGAATTATAGGGTAAAGTGTGTTCAATATTGTACACCGTCACTTAAACCGGCGAAACAAAAAACGTAAAAAAAATTCTAAACTGGTCTCAAAACAACCCAAATCGATAGTCATTATCAGTAGGCAACTAATTAAACCGATTCCGGCTATCCTGGTTCCCGGTATCCGGTTCCAGAAGTACCGGAAATAGTGGTCATATATACCAAAATGGATCTCACTCACTTTTCTCAGCGATGGTTTGACCGATTTCCACAAACTTAGATTCAAATGAAAGGTCTTCCGGTCGCATACGGAATTTCTGAATTTCATCCGGATCCGACTTCCGGTTCCGGAATTATAAGGTAAAGTGTGCTCAATATTGTACACCGTCACTTAAACCGGCGAAACAAAAAACGTAAAAAAAATTCTAAACTGGTCTCAAAACAACCCAAATCGATAGTCATTATCAGTAGGCAACTAATTAAACCGATTCCGGCTATCCTGGTTCCCGGTATCCGGTTCCAGAAGTACCGGAAATAGTGGTCATATATACCAAAATGGATCTCACTCACTTTTCTCAGCGATGGTTTGACCGATTTCCACAAACTTAGATTCAAATGAAAGGTCTTCCGATCCTATACGAAATTCCTGAATTTCGTCCGGATCCGACTTCCAAATCGTGAGTTATAGGGTGCGTACTAGAAGAGTTTGTGTGTCATGTTAGTTGGACCGGAAATGTCGTTCTCTTAAGGATGGCTTACGCAATCAAAGCACCGTTTTATTCTGTACGTTATGCATAAACAATCACTTGGTTTCTTTTAAAAATCGAAGATAAAATTTTTGAATAGAATACCACAATATTATATGTACATGAGAAAGGTATCATTACACCACTAGGTGGATTAAAACAGGTTTTTCTATATATAGATACTTACATTTCAATTGTCATATGAATTAAAAAATAACATGACTCAAATGATTTATTTCATGAAAATTGAAATTATTCTAATCAGCTGACAAACAAAAACCCGGATACTTAGTCGATGCCTTTCATGCAGCCCAGCTGGGTTCAATCCCCAACCCCGCACGTAGGATCAGAATTTTTTTTTTGTAGCTTGAAGAAGCGAAAGACGTTAAGGTTAAAACTTCTATAATAGAAACAAAAAATAAACAAAATACCTTACCATGCATGAACTGAATGATGTTGTTTGACGATCCACAATTCCATTACCTGAAAGCACCAACACATCTCATGAGTCATGAGGATAAAAATAAAACAGTTCTTGGTGTATTTCACAAAAGACGAGTTTACTTTCTCTTCCGATTGTTGTCACGCTATCATGAACATTTCCAATAATTTACCCGTAATAACCAACATCCGATAATTTCAGTTTTCGTTTCATTTACATCGTGTTGAAAGGTAAACGTGGAAAATGCTTTGAAATAATAGCACAAAAAATAAACAAAATAAACCGTGACTTGCTGATACGGTTTTTTGAATAATTCTTTGTGAATATACTTATTTTCCACATTTTGTTAAACATGTAGCTCAAAACCAAATGAGTTGTAATCAGATCATGAATATTCATGCAGCAATTTCGCTCGAAACTTTGTATTTATATGTTTTACCCTTACTATTTCCGCAATACATCAATATGGCGAAATTTCACATACTCGTACGTGTCATATATCGCCGAACTTTATTATTGTTAGCTTAAATTTTAAAATACAAACGGAGCTTACGGAGTGCCTAAAAATATGAAATTTATTCAGAGAAACACGTTTGAAAAAAAAAGTGCTGATTTTTTTTGCAGTGTATGCTTCCTGTTGCACGTTAGCATCATGTGTAAAACATTTAAACTATCATCACTACATGTAAAACACATGAAATTCATGAAAGTTCCACTCAACTCTCAAAATGAATATAAAAACAGTGGATATTTAGTGGAAATCATACTACATTTATTTGAAATGCACATCAAAACAATAAGATACATTTTTCCTCTAGATTTCATATGAATTCCATCCATCACATCCAAATGAAAAAGCACATCTAAGCCTTAGTTAGAAGTTAATCTTGCATCTTAGTGAATTTGCACATGGAATCCTAAAACAAATCGCGTTGGTTGTGCATTTAAATGAAAAAGAATATTAAGCTGAAGTGCTATTTACATTTACATCGTGTCAATTTTTATCAGTGTATTATTGCCAAAAATATCAGAGTGACGACAGCTGTTCGTTTGAAATGACAGGTTGGTTCCAAAGGAGCGAGCGGTCTGTCAAAACCAACCATCTGACACCGGTATGTTAGCACCAGTCACTTGAAAGTACACCGATTACGTTGAGCCCCTCACGTTTTGAGCCCCAAACACTGCGATGTTTTGATGCTCATCGCGACTCTCAAATTGTGAAAATTACTTCCACTTGATGTCCCAAAACACTGTCTGCTGTATTTTATGTAAACGGACAAGTTATTGTTAGAGGGTCGACCCAAAATTCTCTAATTTTCTTGCACTAAACACGGTAAACCGTAAAAACAAATGCTTTACAGATTGTTGGTTTACGTTGCAATCAGTTGATTTTGAAGTTTCGATTTTTATCTCATCAGCTTGCGAAACTGCCAACATTCCGGATTAAATGTTTTGGGTTGTTGCCAACATTACAGACAAAATCGCTTGAAATAAATATATTTGTCTACGTGTTTTACAGCGACTTCTTATTTTTCTATTACAGAGCTGACGAATATGCGATTATTTGAGAATTTATTATTTCTGATCTAACGAAAAATTTAAGAATGCCACGGTTTTTTCATCTACTGGAGTAGATGTTAGCGATCGTGTCATATTACTCAACTGAAGTAAGCCGTATTTACAACAATCGCAGTTAGCCCAAGATGAAGATTTACTGTCTCATTTTCCTCGAATTCTGAATTATATATGAAATACAAACTTAATCACTGTTCGAAAAACATGCACGACTGCAGCATAAATTTGTACGGTCCGACCCGATGGGGGAGGGCAAAATATGGTGGGAAGCACTGACCCGGGGAAATTGTCTGAAAGTGTTGAGTACTCATCGCAGGTGATAATTTATTGCAGGCAGTAATATCTGTTTACCAAAAGGCATCAAGCACAACACTATGCAATCCGGGCAGAACGTTGCAAGACAATGCAGCGCAATCCGAGCGTTGGGCTGGGGCCATCAGCGTACAGCAGAACGGTTCCGAGCAGCAGAGATAGTGGTTTGTTTATAATATTGACTGCCACTTTGTTTTCTTCGACTTCTGCTGCTTCCTGACCACTCCGGAGCCTCACGAGCACGGTGCGGTCTCGAATACTTTATGAACATTTTTCAAAACTGTTTTATTTCACCATTTTTCCTGCGGTCCAGTGCTGAACCGTTCCGGGCTGGTGTTGTCAACCGGTAGCCAGGCTTTCTGGCCGATACGGTAAAGGCACCATGATCGGTCTGCGTTGCGGCTTAGAACACTAGCATTGCGTTGGCTAGGCTCCTTGGGGCAGTACAAGTGCAATGCAGGGCAGTACGGTTGGAAGAAAAATGCGAAAGCGTGAACGGCTCCGCAGTACGCTGTGTACATATTGATGAAATTCATTTTAAATGAATGGACGTGATAATGGGTATAAAATTTATTACATTGAAAATTAGAGATGATTAAATTGTTTTCTTTATGTAGCTTTTTACACCCATTTGGCACGGATCGTTGAGGGAAGAGCAACTGGAAGAATCCGTTGAGGCGTTGCTGCTGGCGCTGACCATTGGAAAGTGGGTGGAAACTTCTTCGGATTGCATGCGAGAGTAGTTCTTAATATGAAAAAGCAGTGCTAAGTTCTGATAATCAATCTCAAAACAATTCATGATAGCTTTTATAATAGTTTTCCAATTATTTAAAAGTAAGAACAGTGGGAGAAAAACAAATTAATTGCTAATAGTTTAGCGATATAGGCCAAAAAGTAGGAATACCACTAGATTTGTCAACAACCAAATGTTCAAAAGATGATTTTTTATAAATTCTCCGTTCCACAAACCTTCCTATGCACAAATTTACAATTTGCATTTCTCACGCTAATGTTGGACATATGCATAACTATTGATCCAAATTCCGAATCAGAAAGCGTCGTTACTTTATGCGACACACGTACGTCTCGGAGATTTCCCACAAAATTCGAAGACCACCTTCTGTGTCGGTTCCCATGTTTTGACAGACCGAACGAGGGTATTTAGCGACAATTTGACCTTAAATACTTCTTCCATATATGCATACGCAAGGTAACCAGCTTCTCACACGTTTCTCATTTGCATGGAAGTCGTTTGTTATTTATTTTCCATGCGAATTCTCAGTCCCGTTCGGTTCCCGCCAGGCGGCCTTCGGTATTCCAACTAATTAAAAACACTACTCATGTTTCGCAAATGTTCATACAATCTAGTTTCCTTTCGATAGAAATTATTATTCACAATTCTCACATTTCACAGCCAACAGTTTTGGCACGTAGAGAAACTTTTGAATTCGCTTTGAATAAATGATGTCGCCAATGGAAGAAAATGCCAATGAGGTAAGTCTCTTGCCTATTGGAATTCGCTAAACACTCATTTCTCCAACACAAAAACGATCATTTAGCATTTCTCATTGATCATTCAATTATAGTTGTTAGGTTGAACTACGAATAAAATCCGCTTGATCGCTTTCTGCTTAATTGGAAAGGCAAAATATTTTACAAATATTTGTATGCAGCACTGAGTTTACAGGTGGAGTTTTTTATTTGACGGTTTCAACTTTGAAGAAGTTTTGAGAGTTATTGCAGTATGAATGAAATTTATTCAAGGTGAACTATAATCGAAGCCTTTTTAAAGAAACACGCTGATCCTAGGCGGATTACTTAATTAGGTTTATATTGAGAGAGTTCTCTCTTCACGAGAACACAATCCCGCTCGCAACTCCAGGCAGTTTGGTGGATTCGCGTCTTTCGGAACAATAAGGGCTTCATTCGCTTTATACCATCCCAAAACCTTTTTGGCGTAGTGACAAAATGCCAAATCAGGACAGAACAGCGAAGAAGGGTCATGGTTGCGTAGGAATGGTAAGAATCACTTCTTTACGCATTCTTCACGGTATATTTCCTCGTTTACCGTTCCTGTAGTGATGAAGCTTTGGCTTGTTCGACCAGACCTGCATATTACCTGCTGAGCAAATTATTTTTTTGGAAAACTTGGCTTTTTTCTTCGTTCTGAAATGCTCCTCTATGCCGTTCCGTTTCATGCCAGTATGAAAAAACACTCAGGAAAGTTGCTTAAAGTCTTCCAGTACATAAGTTTCATCGTACATTATCGCGCAGGAAAACTTGCCACAGTACGTACCGAAAGATCTGGTCTCTTCTGTAATATTTGCTTCACCTTCGCGTCCTCCTGATGGATGCTGCGACCCGTTCGTGTGCCGCTCACAGTATTTCTGGCTGTTGTCAAACGTGTATCGAAGGATTTAAGAACGTTATGGACAGCGCGTACATGAAAACTAAGCTCAATTGATTTTCGTACTTGCTCTCTTTTGCACTATATCTTCGTCCTAAAAGCTCGTAGTATCACCAAAAATTGGTATTACAAATAAACAGACATACGTTGAACAGTCTGCGAAGAATTCCACGCGTTGATGATGTGTTTCCAGAGATATACATATTTAGTGATGTTCAGATTTTGATGTAAACAATTATTATCATCCGCAAAACAAAAAAATCCTTTTTCTTCGCCGCTAACCCTTTTACATTAGCAATTGAGTCATCTTGAAAGAGAGATAGAGAGAAGAGCGGAGAGAGAGAGAGAGAAGAGCAGAGAGAGATATTAAGATAGAAAGAAAGAGAAAGAGATAGGAAGAGAAAAATATAAAGAGGAAGAGAAAAATATAAATAAATAAATAGAAAGAGAGACCTTAGAAGTCTACAAAAATTTCTTTCCCTGGAGATTTGGAAAATGAATTTCACTTTTCAGGTTTGAAAATAGACAATAGTCGCTAGGGGCCAGGTCTGGAGAAGACGGGGGATGGTGAACCAATCCGTACCACAAATCATTCCATTTCACCGTTGCTGTTTTATCAGGGCACGAAACTCGTCCTTATCCATAGCTTAATGAAAACTAGAACTCGTCTGACACGATCAGCTGTTACTTGAACACTAATGGATAGATTGTCATGAAATTTGGTATTGGGCCATCTAGAGGCTTGTTCTCAACAAAAATATACACGGTTCAAAACTATTCTTGTCTTTTCTGTGAGAGGCCCGGGACTTTTAGTAGATATTGTTACAGTAAGCATATTCACATAAATTTCCGTTTTTAGCAAAAAAATTCTTAATTATTACCATTATTTTAAAATACGAAGAAATTAGGAATAAACTAAATTAAATTAATAATAATCGACGGTTTGAAATGATTAATCTTTGAGTTTTGAATTTCCAACCGACAAGGACTGTTTTTGTGAATATCGATTAAACTGCGAGGAATAACTATTTGATTTGGTTATTTGATTCATAGCGATCAGGTAATATTTGTGGAGTTCTAAAAAAAGCAAAGTCTAGCCAAATCTACAAATCCTGTTTACCCTGTAGTTACAATAAATTTAGGAATTCCGTATGAAACTGTAAGACTTATCCTTCGAATAAATAATTTTGTGAAAATAGATTTGGTTATGTTGGAAAATAATAAGAGGGATCCTTTCTATAGTTTTTGACCACTATTTCAATTACTTCCGAAAACCGAAATAGCCGAAGTTGGTTCATATAGCAAGCAACAAATACGACCTACACATTGGAACAGTTTTGAATCTAATTGAAAAGAATTTTTTCTCTCTTTTTCTTCGCTGCTTTAGGAGGCGGTATAAATTTTGTAACGCTTAACCCTGTAGCTCCGGAACCGAACCAGATGAAATTCAGGAATTTCATATGGCACCATAAGACCTTCGACTTGAATCCAAGTTCATGAAAATCTGCCAAACCATCTCTGAGAAAATAGGCTGAATTCCATTTTGACGAATTTGAACACTATTTTCGGTGCTTCTGGAATCAGAAATCAGAAACCAGGATAGCCGAAGCTAATTTGACAGGCCGTCTACTAACAATGACTAACGATTTCAAGCCCAGTGTAGAATTCTTTCTACGTTTATTACTTCGCCGCTTTAAATGACGATATAAAATTGTTAACAATCTTCACCCTGCAAGACCGAAAGTCGTATCCGTCGAATGAAATTCTAGAGTTTCGTAACACGTGAGCTTATAAAAATCGGTCACTATCTGAAGATTGTGACTAAGTAATAAGAAAATCAAATTTTTACATTAGTCATCCTGTAATTCCGGAACCGGAAATCGGATTAATTTGATTCTAAAACCGAGTTGAGAAAACCGGTTTAGCCATCTCCGAGAAAAGTGAATTCACAAAAATGTTATATACACACATACACACAGGCATTTTGCGTACTCAAAAAACAGATACGAATGGTATATGACGGTCGGTTCTCCGGGTCTCGGTGCAAAGATGAATTCATTGAAATTCTTTTTTTTCTTTCGATCGCACTTATCGTAAAATAACTAAAATTTTTTTCAACCGCAGCACCATGTTTTACCAAAATCACACATCAGTAGCAGACATTCGTAGCCAGGGCCGCCGAGATAGAATACGGGCCCGGGGGGATTGCAATATTATGGGCCCCTATACATGAGAATAAACCCCATCAAGGACTATCCCCAAACGGGCCGGTGAGGCCCGTCAGGCATTGTTTTCTCTCCGGCTTTGACTGAGTGTGCTATTTGTACATGCAATGGTATGACTGCACAGATAAAAATATTTTGTGAAGTTACAAAACAAACAAAAAGTTACTTCACAATTCTGTACATTTCAATATAATTTTATCGCAAAGTGCAATCAATCCAATTCAGTTTTATACAAAATTTACATGGTGTGTAAATTTCATTATTTCTTTCTGTTCGATCCAGCAAAACTCTTAGATCGATGGCAACGATAAATAAATTTAGATTATAGAATTTTGGTTTACGAAGAATAAAAAACACTTTTAAATCTTCGATTTTTCGAGCCTCCTGATAAAGTCTGAGCTCGGGGGGATTCTCATGTTTCCCCCACCCTCTTTCGACGACTCTGTTTGTAGCCGCACCGCGATTCTGGTTTATTCAGCTTGTTTGAAAACTTCTGGTCATTTGTTTACGGTGCTGATGGACTTGGTTGTGTTTTCAAACCCAAGCTTCGGTGTTGAACTTCGTCTCCTTTATAGCGTGTACGGAATTGAAGCACGCTGGGTGCATCGTTCGTAAAGGCGTATTGTGTTTTCTTCTTCCATACCAGCACGTATCGGTGTTGTATCATCATTTTAGATAACGGTTTGAAAGTTTTGACACCCATCGCCTTGTAATTGCGGAAACGGAAGTCGGATCGTGATGAAATTTTACAGCAGCTTTGGAGACAATATGAGTTTTAATAAATCTTAAGATTTGTGAAAATTGGTTCTAGCATCGCTGAGAAATCGAATTGAGCTCAACTTTTGGAGTTTTTCCTCACTACTTTCGGTGCGGTAACGACACTGCTGGAAGCCGGCAGTCCGGAGTTTTACGAATCTTAATAGAAAGTACACATAAACACAAAACACGATAAAATTTCGACGCATTCTCGGTAACCGGCTACCCAGAGCAATAAACACATGGTAAGATTATAAGAATATTTATTATCAAACCACCCCTTTCTGTAATGCGTGTGGAAATGCAGAGGATTCTTCGGTTTCAAGTTGCAGGTATTGCATTGATCTAACAATCATTCCCTTTCCAAGTAGATCTAAATTTGGACGTGGCCAGCATCGGTATCGATCAGCATCAGCAGGGATCGGCACAGTTTGCACAATGTGAAACAAAATGTTAAAAAAAATTAGGGTTTTAATTTTTTTTGATATTTTTTATTTTAAAGCTGTTATTAAAACCTACAAATTGATGGCTATCCCATCCTTGCCTTTTGAAAAATGAAGAAGTTACAGCTAAACCAGTTCACGGGTGTAGGTAGTCAACTGGCACACCTCTTTGATTCTACATGTGTTTATTCGTTTTGACGTAGTTAGGTAGTTCAACTGTTTAAATGATTGTCTTTCAACGAGAACTTGAAATTTCGAATATATCTGTAAATTGTTTT
Source organism: Malaya genurostris (assembly GCF_030247185.1). Classification (NCBI taxonomy): domain Eukaryota; kingdom Metazoa; phylum Arthropoda; class Insecta; order Diptera; family Culicidae; genus Malaya; species Malaya genurostris. The sequence goes on along the minus strand of NC_080570.1, from coordinate 59,142,014 downwards.
AGCTGTAACTTCTTCATTCTTCAAAAGGCACGGATGAGATAGCCATCAATCTGTAGGTTTTAATAACAGCTTTAAAATAAAAATTATTTAAAAAAAAATAAAACCCTGATTTTTATTATTTAATTTTTGCGGATTATTTTGTAATCATTGAGAAAAAAATCCCTCGATTCCCTACAACTTCTTCCTGAACGCCATTTTTGTACAATTAATTTCCGAGTTTTTCAAATCGTTGTAAAAGTTTTGCAAATCGTTGTAAAAGGCAATTTTTGTGAAATGCAAAAATACATACGCCCTTTTTCAAAATCAGCCATGAGTCGGATTGACCTCTCCATCGGTTCAATGGTTTGCCATACTGAAGCCATGAGCAAAGTTTCATCCAAATCGGAAAAGGTCTGATTTTGTCATCTTTTCGTCTACTCATTCCTGGAATTGTTCAATTGGTTTCTCCATTCGTGCAAAACAAATGGTTTACCATGCTGAAAACGTATGTTAAGTTTCATTCTACTTGGAGAAAGTCGATCCTAATGTTTTCATTTTTTTATGCAGTTAATTTCTTGAATAACTCCATCGAGATATAAAAAAATCACTGGGAGTACGATGCAGTATCTAAGTGCTTCTCTCAAAAAAGTTCAATTTCAATGTGTTGTTTGATAAGTATAGTGAAAAAAAATGGTTGAAACTTTTATTTTGAGTGATAGTGCAGGTATGGCAAGTGTGTGTTTCGTAGCGAGAATGCTATTTATTGAATAATGTTGGTTCGCAAAACTAAAAATGCTCAAGTGGCGGAAACTGAGAATTTACCTCCCCAAAATTCAACGATATTAACCGATCGAAGCGCCGTCTGCATATCATTGTCGGTGTTATCAGAATTCTATGGAATGTGTGAAAATCTACAAGTCAATCGTGTTATTCAAGCTAAAAATCTAAAATTGGTCTGTAGCAAATCGATTCGCGAGTGTTTATTTTATTTTATTTTTTCACTAGTCCAGTTTCATCTCGCGTTGTTAACAGCAATGCGAATAGGAGAAAAAAGATACTGGTGAGATCGTTCCTTAGAGATATTTCTCCTGAGTATCGAAAATCAGGTTTTGTCAGGATCATAACAGATCGGCTGAAAAGTTCGTATCGTTTCTATGAGAGGGCGCCACTAGAATTAAATACATACCATTTTCAGTTAGTACCAACCTTCAAAAGATACGTGTATAAATTTGACAGCTGTCTGATTATTAGTTTGTGAGATATTGCATTTTGAGTGAAGCTACTACTTTTGTTATTGTGAAAAAAATGGAAAAAAAAGAATTTCGTGTGTTGATGAAACACTACTTTTTTATGAAAAAGAAGTGCCGCCGATACCAAAAAATGGCTTGATGAGTGTTATCCAGACTCTGCACCGGGCGAAGCAACAATTCGTAAGTGGTTTGCAAAATTTCGTACTGGTCATATGAGTACCGAAGACGATGAACGCAGTGGACGTCCAAAAGAGGCTGTTACCGATGAAAACGTGAAAAAAATCCACAAAATGATTTTCAATGACCGTAAAGTGAAGTTGATCGAGATAGCTGACACCCTAAAGATATGAAAGGAACGTGTTGGACATATTATTCACGAATATTTGGATATGAGAAAGCTTTGTGCAAAATGGGTGCCGCGTGAGCTCACAATCGATCAAAAACAACAATGAATTGATGATTCTGAGCAGTGTTTGTTATATCGAAATAAAACCGATTTTTTTCGTCGATATATAACAATGGACGAAACATGGCTCCATCACTTCACTCCGGAGTCCAATCGACAGTCAGCTGAGTGAACTGCACGCGAAGAACCGAACCCAAAGCGTGGAAAGACTCAACAATCGGCCGATAAGGTTATGGCGTCTGTATTTTGGGATTCGCATGGTATAATTTTCATCGACTACCTTGAAAGGGGAAAAACCATCAACAGTGACTATTGTATAGCGTTATTAGAGCGTTTGAAGGACGAAGGCGTTTGGCCTCATTTGAAGAAGAATTGCTCCCTCATCCACCGTATTCTCCAGATTTGGCCCCCAGTGACTTTTTCCTGTTCTCAGACCTCAAGAGAATGCTCGCTGGTAAAAAATTTAGAAGCAATGAAGAGCTAATCGCTGAAACTGAGGCCTATTTTGAGGCAAAGGACAAATGGTACTACAAAAATGGTATCGAAAAGTTGGAAAATCGCTATAATCGCTGTATCGTCTCTGATGGCAATTATGTTGAATAATAAAAACGAATTTTGGCAAAAAAATGTGTGTTTCTATTAAACGATACGAACTTTTCAGCCGAACTGTTATTGTTTACCAAAACAAATCCGGATCTCTTTCCCTCCCTTCTAACAAATCTCCTATCCCGGGATGCTCGTGAAGATACAGTGGTCTCTAGAAACAACGAGTATCGGACTAACATTCCTTCCTTTTCCTCAGTAGCACAGCCTTTGGTCGTAGCCGGTATCGTTGGTGATCATTCAATGAAAAGTTAGGAGTGAGTGGGTATGTACAGGTAAAATGATTTGCTTCTCCCAAGCTTTCTTGGTTCATTGTACATTTACACACATTTGGTCAGTCACGAAGTGCAGCTACGAGCGATCTACTTCAGTTCAGCTCAGATGAATTGCTTAATCGAGATTAATTAGATTGATGCATTCTAACACAGTTTGCAATAACTCGGTACCAGTAAAGTCTTGCGAAAATTTATGTTCATTTTCACTCATTAAATACCATTGTCATATTGTGATTACTTCAGGACAAAATTGAAGTACTGAATAACTTGTGAACATGAGTGTAGACAAGTACATCAATTTTTGAAATAATCATCATCATCACAATATTATGCATACTCAATTTGATACAGCTCAAAACCCAGCAATAGCTTTGTACAACTTAATTTCCCCTGCTCTGAATATTTGCATACTATATATATATATATATATATATATATATATATATATATATATATATATATATATATATATATATATATATATATATATATATATATATATATATATATATATATATATATATATATATATATATATATATGTGTACCTGTGTACGTGTTGCATGTATCGTTTTCCAGAACAAATTGCAGCTACAATAAAAAGGAGTCAGGTTTCCACAAATCTGAACTTCTTTCACGGCCGCCACCGCCCGGTGGTGTCATTAAGATTGCATATCATGTTAAATGTTTGTTTTGGATTATTACTATGTCACGATGCTACGGAAAGGTACGTCCCGAAAGATAAAGTGTACCAATTTGATGGCTATTGATGTCCTGTGATCTATTTCGTCATAATGAATCATAATTTCAAGACTTGTTCTGATTAGGAATTTATAGCTGAATCATAATGCAACATTAATATCCTTAATTGAAGCAAACTTCATCGCACTGCACCAGTCAGGCTAGACTTACATTTTTTTTCTTATGCTCGCGATGAAACACGTCCAATGCTGGTTTTTCACGCTTGTCTGTTCGCTTATCAGATTCCAGATTAGCAAGAATTTTGTCATGAAGTGGGAATTTGTTGTAATTTATTCGATAGACGAGGTCCTTCGCTCTGCTGTGAGAATCCAGCTCGCAGATCGTCGCAGTCGAGGTGACTCACGCGGTTCCATACGACACCGGTTTATGCAAAAACCCAGGACCGGGCGCATCGCGAGTGGACAAGCGAACGATCTCCGAAAACAAATGGTGTGAAGTGGTATGTTTTTCGCCATATAAACGCGTCGTAATTAAGCAACGTGATAATCTTCCTGCTGCATGGCTTATTAGTTGGCTGGACATTTTCGTTTGCTGTTCGGTTTTGTATTAGGTTGTCAACCACAGCTCCGAAAGAAAGGGTTAATTCATTTTAATTACCAACCCGAAATTATCAATTCGAAAGGCGTGCCGCCATCGACCGCTGTTTGTTACTCGAGGCTGCGCAACGCCCCAATTCCCCTCCCCCGGTTCCCCTTGACAGCTGTTGTTGCTGCTTTAACAAACTATGTAACCTTTATTGAACGAAAAAGAACATAAACAAACTATTAAGCGATTGTTAACAACGGTTCGAGCACAAGATTTATGATCACTTTTTAATGGATTTCTTCATTTTCGTAAACCTACAGCTACGGAGCACGCACTTTAAATGCTTCAGTTTTTTTTTCTTCAATTCGTGAAAGGTAGATTTTACGAGTTTTCTGTCTGCTCATAAATGAGGAAGACATCTACTCTTCAAGTTGATTTTGAGTACTTTCCACGCACGTCCAGTCCAGTTAAATGCAAACGACGACAACCGAAGGTTCGTCGCTTGTTGCCCCATTATTTGAGTGATTCATCGGTGAAATGTGACCAGTAGCTTGATGTTGTTGTTTCCATTTTGAACCTGAGCGCTTTAACGTATTTCAATGTTCCGGTGGACTGAGGTCTGCTAGTCATTATCGTGGGACTTGCTGTTAAAACTTGTCCCAATGTATCCTATTTGAGAATTGAAACGAAATATTGATTGATTCGATAAACGACATAATTGAAACATTTCTTTTTATTTGCAAGCTATGACTACTCGACGTCTCACTTAACGTCACGACGTGCTGATGGACGTTTCGTTCCCATTGAACAAATCAATTTCAGTCCAACCAAAACCAACTTCCATTGTCCTCTATTTCGAAACTGTTTGAACTCGAAATTAACCCGTAAAACTGCTATCCCATTTTGCTTCGACAGGCTCCAAATCGACACAACGATAACAGCATCATTAATTACCGCGCAGGCATCATCAATCATGATTACAATTTTCAAATTAACCAGAAAATCGGCTGCCAGCTGCCTCACCCCCTGTTTCTGCCGCCGGTCGCCAGCGAATTGGGCTGAACCCCATCACATCAGCCTAATGTCTGAAGATCGACAGGGAGAAATTGAAAGATTTCGAGTTCATAACGAGCGCTTTGCAATTCGGAGTTAATTGAATGATTTGTCACGGCTGATACTCGACTCGTTTTTTTTTTTTTTTTGGTTTGGTTCGGCTTCTCTCGCTCTATCTCTCCAAAGCTTGGTTTCGTCTTCGGTTAGTCGGAGCCGAAAAGCAATCATTATTTACCCACGTTACACTGATTTGACTGAACACTTTGTCCGATGGGATTAAGTGCGGAATACAAAGCTACGTCTCAATTCATCCGTGTTCAGGAATCGGGTTCGTGGAGATCGAGGAGAAAACTAGCTCCATCATCGTCGTTTTGGGGCTTCAGTTGTGCGTTTTTTTCTTACTTTTTCGAAACGGACCGAACCAAGCTTACCAATATACACGCCACGTGTTATCTCAATCAGTGGAATAATAAATCAATCGAGGCACAGCACAACAAAAATCAGAAAGGTAAAGCGTTATAAATTTGACACATTAATCTACTACGATGCCAAACAATTCGAGCCCAAACGCTCCATTCATAATTCCACCAGGAACGGAGGAGGAAACCCACCGATATGCGATAATCACCTTTTTTTCGGGGAACTGTGGTCCAATTGCAAGCCACGGTACAGGTCGGATCCGAACTAAAAAGCAAACAATCGGGAAGAATGAAGAATCGATGGCTGGTCGAGCTTTCCGAAGACGGTGCACGTTGGCCGACACCGATACGGAATGTTATAATAACTAATCGATTACCATCTTAAAGAGTTTCCTGTAAATGAGCCGTGAGACGAAGACCGGAAAGCACCAGGGAAGAAAAATACTTCTGCATGGCATCCCCGTTGAGGATAAGGAAGGAAGTGAATGTTATAGCGGTGTTATTGGAAAAGTGTAGATTCTATTTGATTTTCTAGTTCGACGACCGCAACCGCTCTGAAACAAGAATCATTCATTGAATAATTAACAGTTCTACTAGATTCGAAATTGAACTTCAGGCAGTTTTTAGAAAACGATATCATCAAAAACGAATCAAAATCGATATGCGTTATTATTTGTTTATTTATTTATCTAAATAGGTATACTTATGTATCAAGCTTTCAACTTTGTCTCCTGCAGGCAAAAAACCTCCTCATCTTTTGCACCAAGAGTATGCGAATACCAAAAATTATACATTTCATTAATTGCACTATTAACTGTTTCTAATATAATTATTCATATCACTTTGAATAAACCCAATAACCAAACAATGATGACAATGGTCTAAGGAAATATTCCGTATTATGTTATAAGCTAACTGAAAATCGAATGCATTTGTGCAGCGATAAAACGAGTTGGCACACACTGTTGGAAGGCTGATATGAGTTCCGAAGACAACGACGGCGAATGTCGAAGTCCCGTGAGCGTAACAGCCCAAAACAATCGATTCTAGATTCTAGTCTCTACGAACGGTAGACAGTAGGTTGAGATCTATGAGCTTGCAAGGATCTCGATAAGTCGGAAGATTTAGAGGATATCTTCCACCAAACTTGGTACAGGTACTTCTTACTCATCAGAGATAATCATAAGGGTTTTCTATAGGGGAGGGAGCGTGGCAAGTGTTATGAAAAAAAAATTTGACGAGAATCGATACTTTTTGATGATCATAGATACATTTTGCATACCTTAGATATGATTATAAGGGTATCCGTCGGGAAGAGGGATTCAGTAAGTTCCTTGTAAAAGAGGGAGGAGGGAATGTCATAGCAAAGGAGTTTAGCAAGTTTTTATTAGCTACAAGAAATGTTAATTCAAGTACGTTACAAACACACTTTTTTGGATCTCCGAGGTTACTAAGAAGTGATTTATAGAGAGAAAGTTGTTTTAAATGTTCCTAAAAAAACGGAAGGGTAATGTCAGTGGCATAACTGGATGACGTGAATACGAATGAAATTAACGTACTTTTTCACATTTCCGAATATCGATAATCACACGTACTAGTCACATAATAATAATAATCACAGGCTGTGTTCAAATTGAAAACTTTCAATGCGTCACTTGCATAATTGTAACGACACGGGGTTGTGTAAGGGACAAGACCGATTAAATCAAAAATGCAATGATCAAATATTGTGGTCCCGGCAAGGATTTGTAATCGAGTTTCACGTAGGTTTCGTCGTCCATGATTATGCAGTTAAAATTTCTAGCAAGAATCGTATTGTACAGCTTTCGAACCCTCGGCCTGATCGATGCTTCTTTTTTCGGACTACGTTTTGGTTGTTTCTGCTTCTTGTAGGTTCGACGATTCAAACGTTCTTTAGCACGAAAAACATTTGACTTCGAAGTGCCCACTTTTTAAGCCACATCCCGAACTGAAACCTCCTTCTTTTGCTCGAACGCCTTCAGTATACGTTTATCCAACTGAGGGTTAGCAGGACCTTTTTTTCGATCCGTTTTTGGTTTATTCTCAAAGGATTGTACCTCACCGAACTTCCTGATTGCATTTCGCACGGCTCCTTCCATTTTTGCTATCTTTCTCAGTCCGCGTTCTGTGCACCATTTGTACACAATTTTTCGACGTTGTTCTGCTGAAAGTCCACGCATTTCGAAACAAACTAATGAAAACGAATAAACAACTGCACAAGTGGTTAGAGAAAAGTGTAAACAAAAGAACGCAGCCATAAAAATTGACAGATTCTGAACCATTGCAAAATGGCAGCGGTTTTCGGTAGGGTCCATACTTTCTGGCACAGTCTTTACTCGACAAGTGTGGACAAAAAGTATCTTCAATTTCTTCAAAAGTCATGAGAAATGGTAAAATATTATTCACTTATATACTGATATGATATGCACTTAACAAACTAGATATTTTTAGTGAACAACTTACAAGCCAGTTGTAATTCCATAGAAAAATAATCTTGTTTGAATATTAAACAGTTCTTTTATAAAACGATACATAGTTGGAATCAATAAAAGGATGTTGGAGAAAATCTATTATGAGAGCATTTTTGTTATAAATTGAACATAGTTAGTGTCTGTTTAACTAGCGAACAAAACATGTCGTAAATCCACTCCAATCAGTCACTGAAAATATACTGCATTTATATGTGTCGATTTTTCTCGATACTCTTTGTGTGATGATTCGTTCAATTCATGCAGTTGAAATTTTGCGCGTCTTACTTTGGCCCTGAATTTCACCTTAATGCTTGCTCATATCAAACATTTAACTTCAGTTTTCAGTTATTTGTGGTTTTCTTACACTATTGAAAATTTTATCATTAACTGCTGACCATATTTCCTATGATATGGAGAAAAAATTATATTGCTGCATTAAATACAACATGAGATATTCGCGATTAAGTTCTGCCATTTCTTGTACAGGGTAAATTTTGAAAAGGTGCCCCATAATGACTTCACTCAGGACTAAAACGGTTCGAACATAAACCGATTTGACGAAAATACCGTTATGATTTTGGTTAGATTGGGGTCATTTCGCCGAAAGCCATTTCGCCGAAAGTCGTTTCGCGAATTGCCATTTCGCCGACCCGCCGTCGGAAGCAATCGGATTTTAATGGCAATATTTCAAAGGACAATAACTAGAATACTTTTTTCAGTCGTTCTATCATGAAACATTTCCGAGCAACACCAAGAAATTCAGTTAGTAAAATAATAAAATAAGATGTATTTACTCCATCACGAAAAAGTATCCAATCAAATTTCCGCAGATACAGAACTAGTCCTTCTGCTTTGACAGGCACTGCAATTCTACGATCGTGCAGTCTCTGAAAATCCTCAAGAACTAACCTAGTTTTGTATAGTTCCTCTTTGAAATATATAATTCTGATGGCTCGTTATGGCCAAGAAGGAAGTGAGTCAAGCGGAGACGAAAGAAACAAATTTGAACGTTTTAATGGGAAATACGAAGTAACACATCTTTGATTTAAGAACCCAAGTAGCATCTGTAAGTTATTCATAAAAAAGAAAAATCAATTTTAATCCATCTAATATTTTCAAAAACATCACTTAAAGATTCTGTCAAGATTTTTTTTTTCAAACTCTAATAAAATCAAAAATTTTCTTTGGGTATAAACTACCAAACCTTTTCAATGTGTAAACAATTATGTCTAGTTAATATAGAGTTAAATGTGGCAACCCTGTACGCTACAAAAATTTAAACAAAGCACGCTGTGTGCTATGCGGTGGTGTTTTCTTCTTCCGTATCAGCACGTACCTATGCGTACCGGTTTTGCATCATTTTGTATGATAGTTTGAATGTTTTGATACTCTCGCACAACAATTTCGGATGAAATTTCACAGTATTTTTTAAGATTCCGAGAGCTTTAATTTGAATCACGATTTGTGGAAATTGGTTTAACCGTTGCTGAGAATTTCAAGACCTTTCATTTGCATCTTAACTTGTAAAAATCGATAAGAAATTTCCGAGAAAATTGATTGCGAATTTTCTCATAGATTTGCACACATTGCCTTGTAATTCCGGAATCGGAAATCGGGCCTCCGTTCAAAAGTCGGTTTTCATGGTCTTTTTATATGAGAAAGGCAAAACGTTAAAATTCTTCAAAATTTGGTTCGAAACTGTTTCAATTTATACGTTCTGGCCAAACGAATCAATTTAAGCTGCTCCGGTTCCTAGCTCCCGATTCCTGAAGTACCTTAGTGGTCGAAAACTCAAAAACGGAACTCGTCATTTTCTCAGAAACAGCTGAGTCGATTTTCACAAGCTTACACTCAAATGCAAGGATCAACGTCTATAAAAATACACTGCTTTGGATCTTTGTTCGGATTCAACTTCCGGTTTCAAAACAATAGGGCGAGATGTGTTTAAAATTTTAAACCGTCATTTAGAGGACGAAAATGCAGAAAACGAAGATGTGATGTGATGTTATGTGAAGTGAAGCCACCATCAGTTCAAGGACTTGCCAGTGGATGCGGGTAGACTTACAGTAGCCCCGATATGACTCATCCATTCACCTTCTTACTATAGCTGTTACCGAAAAGCGAACAAAAAGGGTTGGGCGGAGATGTAAGTAGAGTCACTTACTCGTATTCCGCGGGAATAAAAGATGCTCTTCCAACCATATTATCCAGTGAATGGATGAAGCATATCGCTATACATGCCTGAACCCGCCTGATGGTTTGTTTGAGAAGGGCGCGTCAGACTCATTTCAAACCTTCAGAAGGAAACAAGTTTCCTTCAAGTGCCTTGGGCTGGCTATCCACAATCCCTCGTCCAGGCATCAATTCGTCCGATGCCCTGATGCTCCCTCCCCTTTACGCCCCGTGCAAAATGTTTTATATTGATAAATACAATGAAACATAGTGTAATGAAATTAATATAACATAAAATGATATAATAGATTACCAAATAATATAATATTACATAATATATTTTAATTTAATATAATATAATACAATGTTATATAATATAATATAATATATTATAAAACAATATATAAAATAACAGTTAATGTAGAATGTCAGTTATGCTCTTCTATCTTCGCAATACTGCAGGAAGTAGAATATTTCTTTTCTAATAACAATAATATCCACATCTATAAAAATAATATATGTTAATATTATTGATGACAAATTAATAATAATAAAAATAAATATTATAATGAAAATAATAATAAAAAACAATATAATATAGAACAATGAAATATATAATAAATAATAGAATGAATAAAATGATATGTTGCGATATGCTATGATATTATATTACTTGAATTTATATGTCATTTCTCATCCTCTCATTCTGCCATCAATGCATTCCCTCGACCAATTGTCACCACAGACACACGTGTAGACATGAAACAGGAACCAGTGAGGATCAAGCTCACCTTGTGACGACCTTGATATTTAGTTGAAAATTACTTTAAAAATGATAACTTATAAGGAAAACAAATTTATATTTTGCGCAGAGGTACGTAGTACTACTCATAATAAACCCTATAATATAATATAATATAATATAATATAATATAATATAATATAATATAATATAATATAATATAATACAATATAATATGATATAATGCAATGCAGTATAATACCATACAACATAGTATATCATAACATAATAGTGTAAGACGATAATATATGAAACAATATGCTATGATACAATATAACAACAGAATTATATGTTGTAATATACTATGATAAACATTGCACTTTAAGATGGGCTTCAACCTACAAGCAATTTCGCACCCCTTTCATTTTGCTACTAACGCAGAAGGCGATAGCACCCAGTCGACGCCGTTCTATTGACCAAATGTCATCATAGACGCTCGGGGAGGCATGAGATAGGGACTTGTGAGTACTTAGTTATCTCACCATTTGACGACCAAAAAAAAAATGCAGAAAACGAAGAATTCAAAAACCGTCAAAACCGTTAAAAATTTAAAAGGTTCTGGTATTCTATGTCCATACAAACTTTTTGTTCTTATTCATTATTCAAACAACGTCTTTTGAAGAATCTGTTAGTAATATGTATGAAAACACGAGTTATATGAGAAAGGCACTAGGTGGGTTAGAACAGGTTTTTTCTGTAAAGCAAGCCGCACATATCTGAACACGACTTTCTTTCATACCTTCTCCACCAGGGACATTGAATTAAAACTATATTATAATTAAACAAAGTGTTTAAACGTGCCTCATTCTCAAAAATAAATCAAACTTTAAAAATAAATAAATAAGGTTTTGAAATAGCCTTATGTTCCAAAATATTAGATTCCTAAAACCGTTTGTAGCGGCTTATAAGCAAACTGTCACAGCATAAATTGCATTAGACCGCAAAAGCCAAATGTTTAAGAATATATTCGTTATCATGCGGTAATTTCATGAGCACCATTTAAATTGAAAGTTTCAAATCGATTAGGTAAATTATGTATTACATTTTCAACGAAACATGCACCTCTGCAAAAAACGCACATTCCTTTTCTCACACTACAGCAAAATACCAACCGATTTAAACACGAGCAAACCAAACACCTTCGGGCTGCATTACAACCGTACCAGACCGGCCAACAATCGTACCAGGCCAGCCAAAACACGCCGGATTTGGTTTCCACGCTCTCGAACTGCCCGAGAGACGGGCTGGGCGGCATTCGAAATGCCTGAACAAATAAATTAATAAGAATTGGAAATATCAAATTTAAGCGATCTTTGGCTCGTTTATCATATGACAAAGCACGTTGTCATTATTAAAAAATAAGCTCCGAATGAAAAAAAAAAAGGTTTATTCACGCCTCGTGGATCGCCGCCAACGGCTGCTCGCACCAGCCATCTCATCGTCCCACACACCTGTGGCTTTTCGGGCTACGCTGAACCGGGACCCATCAGCTGAGCGGAGCTCAACAATCTTGCTGCTCGAGTTCGAAATGCTACCTGACATCTATGGGTGTAGTTTAGGTAGTAAAATTTTCAAACCAGTCATTTGCGGATTTCAAGTTGGCCATAATAGTAATTACTAATTGGATTGGACGTTGTTGCTTGGCTGTAGGCGACTGAAAAAAAGGGTTAACACAATAATCTGCAAAATTTGTAGATCGCTTTCTTTCCCCATAATCCGTATTCTATACGTTCAAAATCCGGACTTGAAAATCCAAAACAAACTAAGGGCGGAGTCAGGGAATTATCTTTCAACAGAAGAAATCGATACCAAGCCGGTCGTACACAATGAATGAAAAATGGCAGTAAAATTTTAAATCTTCCAGAATGATCCTAGATTAAGACAAAACTGCTCCAGTGAGAGCTCGAATCGTTATATTTGAAAAAATTTCCACTCATCAGTTATTTGGAATGATTTATAACTTCTCGTATCGCGGACCCTTTTAGAGTCAAGATAGTTTTCCTCGGATCCTCGGATAGGTCTTTTATACGCTGGAAATATATTCACACTTTGTAACAAAAATTAACGATTAGATCGCGCGGAAATCATTATCATTTATTTACATGAAAGTGCAACTCTAAAAAAATCGCCCTCCTCAAAATCTCAGAGAGCAAACCTGTGAACCTCTTGAAGAGCAAAAATTTGATTTTTCAAAAGCTACAAATTTCACTGATTCGTGTGTCCTCTACAACAGAGCGGTAAAATTTCATTTTCAATCGAATAATATAAGATGAAAATGAAATTTATGGCCGCTGACCGTCAGAATATCCCTACTAATTCATTTGACTTTTGCTGCCATTTTCAAGTGAAGCTCCCGGAATTCATCGTCAGTTAAATAATCGTACCTAGTCATTTGAAGTTTTGCTTGCTCAATTTCAAGTGCCAAGTAATCGAGCATCTATCATTGCCTTCGCTCTTGGTAGTAAGCAAGTTCGAACGAATAGAATTATAAATGGAGCAAAGTGTTAAAAATGAAAACTGAAGGAGGAAACAATTAATTTATGTGTATTCTGTGATTGATATTTCAGCTATCTGTTTTGTCTTTCATCTATTATCTTGAACCAATTCGAATGTTTACATGAACCTCATTTGAAGGCCGCTCTCACATTATTGAAAGAGATATTTTGCTACTTCAAGAGATCAACTGACGGTGGTTAAACTGAGCCTCAATTGAAGAGAAACGAGTGATGAACTGAATGCTGCCCGTTCGGGACGTCAGCAAACATTGTGTGTGTCACAGAGTGAAGTTTACTGCATTAAAGAGATCGTCAATGTGTTCCACATTCAGTTTCAATTGAAATGAATGAAGTTTTACTGCACTGCTCTACAATGATGAGCATTTTAAAACTTTAGCTTGGATAAAAAGTACATTTTTCGTGATTGATTTGCTCATTGGGAAGGCTTCCCATCCACCAAAAGATTACTCTCTGGCAAGGGTGACAAAAACTCGCTCATGAGATTCGATTTTTTCTATTCATAAGCTCACCTTATAATTAACGATGCAATCCGCAAAATGATGGTAAAGACGAAACTCATCGCTGATCTAAGCAAACACACTCACCTATTCAGAGCACCACTGACATCAAATTTGAATGGTATTGATGGTTCTCAGATTTCATAGCATTCATAGCATTCAACTCTCATTCTTAGTTTTAAAAAGTGAGTACTGAGTTTGGCATCAGGTGAGTGTATGCTTAAACCACAGAGCTGCCAACACAACCCAGATTTTCGGTTTTGTTTTCGCTGGTACTCAAAACGAGCACGAACATTAATGTACGAAATCAAAAGTCGAACCGTAGCGTGATTTATACCATAAACGTTTGAATTTCATGTCTCGAGCTAAACACAACTGGCTACTGAACCGAATGCGTTTTACAGCATACGAGAACATGTCTTGAGAATTGGATTGAAATGGCATCGATTCGTACATTGGCCGCCCATGGTAACTCTGGTGGATGGGGAATACAAGCGAAACAGTGTCATAAGAATCTGATTCAATGTGTTGATGTACAAACACATCAAATCACAACTCACAAATTGTCTCTCAGTGGGTTCTAATATTTGATGTGCACTAGCGCTTATCTGCTGATTGCTTGACACTACGATGTTGAGACGATGTTTTCTCTACACAAATGGTTATCCAGTTACTCAACTCGCTCAGCGATGCTTCTGAAACCGATTTTCGGCTTCCATGTTGATTGATTACAAAGTACAGTAGATTTGCGAAATGTCAAAAATCATACGTGAAGCTTACAAAATTCCCGACACGGTGCCAAGAACTTCCAAATCCGTCCACCAGGAGCGCCACAATATGAGCAAAAGTTTGTTCCAATTCTAAATGAAGCAAGCTTTATTTGAAATTTCAAAAAATCGATAATTTGTTTTTAAATGCCAATTGTCTTAGGAATGCATGAAACGTCCAGATCTGGTGTAATCTAAAACAAATTTTATTTTTAAATACGACTTTTCGACTTTTTGAAATTTCCTATATCGAAAATGTATTAAACGTCGAGATCTGATGTAATCTAAAAAGATTTTGTTTTGAAAAAGAAATCGAAAATTTGTGTGTCAGTGTCAGAGTTCACTTAAAAAAATCTCAGACGTTTCATGCACTTCTTAGACAAAACAAGAAATCCGCGTAACTTCAGAAATACGCGTAAAAAACCGCTTAACTTCGGAAATCCGTTTAAAAAAGCCGCGTAAAAGAAAATCACATAAAAACCACGTAGAAAAAGATCTCAGTGTATGGAAATTACGCTCCCCTCGAATACGTTTCTGGACGTATGCATAGTGACCGTAAATAACATTCATTGCACCCGTATTCTTTTGATACACTACCATCGTCCTGAATTCTGTGAAACACATATGAAACAGGCTAATTTTTGTCAGGTTGTCCATGGGTTGATGGTTATTCAATTGACGATGAATCCACGGGATCTCATTTGAGTATGACCACAAAAATCAAATGAATGATTTGTAATATATTGACAGTGAAAGGCCGAAAAATTTCATTTTCATCCAAATAATTTCATTCCAAAAAGGAAATTTACCGCACTGGTGTGCACTAGATTACCAACCAGAGTGACGACATCTCATCCGTAATGTTGGCAACAATTCAAAATATAAAATCCGAAGCGTGGGCAGTTTCGTTCAGTGCAGTAACATTTAAAAACTGAGCAAACAAAACTTCAAATGACTAGGTACGATTATTCAACTGACGAAGAATTCTGGGAGCTTCACTTGAAAATGGCAGCAAAAGTCATATGAATTTGTATCGATATGCTGACGGTCAGTGACCATAAATTCCGTTTTCATCTGATATCATTCGATTGAAAATGAAATTTTACTGCACTGGTTTCGATAGCTTTACATCATATTTGACAGGTCTGAGTTTGTCGGAAGAGCATTCCACAGAAATGAATCTGTGTACTTTTTATTCATCCCAAACCCCATCCAGAATCAAACGCCGGTTAATTTGAATGGATTGAGGGTAAATGTATAGTAAGAATCCTTCTTTTCCAGTGCGTTTACTAAGCTTCGATACCAGATTATCTTGACTATATGCATATTATCTTTGATTATACCATTTAACTACTATAATTAGCATCAACTTAAACATACTTGCCTCTGTCAGGCCTCGAAAGTCAGCCACATTGCTGTTTCACGTCAAAGTAATTATATAGCATCTTCGTTTCGAGAGTTTCCCAGCTTCACTTATCGTGGAACGATTTACACAACATTAAAAACATACGGATCAATCGAATGGCTTGATATCCACATTCTTTTGTTTTTTTTTTCGCCCGCAAACCTAGCCTCAATTGAAAACTTCGCATGTACTTTATTGCAGCGTGGTAGTGCGAATTAAACGGTTTTATGTCACGGGTAAAACAAATCGACTGAAAATTACCTGGAAATCGGAGGCGATCCGGTAATTGTTTCACGAGTTTTTTTTCGTCCGGAAATGATTCTTCCCTTCTCGTTCATCCTATTCTGGAAGTACGAAGCGGATTATGGCTTTGAGAGATCACGTCTCTTTATTCCACCCATTTGTTGCTCTCCGCTGTGCCTTGCGGGGATCATCCAATGAAATTTGCTGCCAAACAGCGCAGAATAACAGGCTTGATTCAAAGCATAAAGTACGGGTAGAATTACACAAAATTGATAAGCACAAATCGTGATTTTCCTAATCTAGAAATAATATGCGATCTAAAATTGTGTGAAAAGTTAGCACAATTTTAAGTTCATTACCCGCCGGAAAGCGATTGGAAGCAATGATAGTTTGAAAGATACCGCACTGTTTGGACAAGGAGCTTGAGCTGCTACAGTTTCGTTGCGTTGTTTTGCACTAATACCAATTGGTATTATCTTTTCCGGTTTCTTAGAAAGCCCTGGGTCGTATGGTAGTCCATTTTTTTTATTTATTTCATGGGCAGATACTCGAAGATTCGAGGCCAAAGGTTTTCGGTTCAGTACAACTCCTTCTTCGATGTAAATTTAGTCTTGGGTAGAGCAGGAAGAAAGCAATATTTGCTGAAATTCAATTTATAAACAACAAGCTCCATTTCATTCCACTTTTCGAGCCGACATGCATTTTTAGTTGTTTGGCAATAAGCTGAATGATTTGTTTGAATTATATCTGTACTAGCGAGTTGTAAAGAATCACATATGGTTTTCAGAATAAAATATATAGTAGATTATATACGATTATATGCATACTTTAGTGTATTGTTGTTAACTAAATATTCATAGAATTGTAAATAAAGATTTTACAATAGAATGTATAGGTTGTTGAGTGTCACATGCAATAAAATTCTTCAATTTTCTCACACATTTTTATTGAAAAACAATAAAATATACCGATCCCGTGTAATCAACAACAGCTCACATAAATTAATTAAATTGCATATTGTAGAAATTCTATTTCCTTCTAGTGGGGTGATAATACTGAATCAGCCTCACTAAAACATATCTTACCTTTTTATATCTGTCACGAGTCTAGGCTCGTTTTTTATACAAATTCATTCAGATTAATTTGGGTAGTTAACAAAAGCATAATTCAATGAGCACGTCACATATTCATCAACATTCCTCGAACCAAATGTATCAGTAATAATACATTTGTACTTGAGCATTGGTCACTTACTGAAATAATTGTGCGGTTACGCCACTTGAACGATTATATCTCTGGAATCGAAGCGGAAATAATTTTATCTTCGAACTCGATCCATAACTTAATATTAGCCTCGGATGAGCCTAAAATTATTGAAATCAATTTATGTTTTCATCAATGGTCGTATACGTTACTTATACCATTATATTTCCGGAACCGTAAGTGACAGCCATTTTATCTTCACGCATATTTCATGAATCAATAGTTGCTTCGAAACGAACGTAAGCTTGTTAAAATTGGTTCAACCTTCGAAGAAAAACAAGCGTCTTGTCGTTAAGGCCACTTATATCATTATATCTTCGAAACCAAGAGTGCCCGCAATTTTGTCTTCGAACATGGTCAATAATCCCATAGAAGCTTTCAAATGAGCCTAAGCTTGTTGAAATCGACCCAATCATCTACGACAAAAGAGAGCGATTAGAAAATTCCATATGCCACTTATACAAATTTGAACTTGAAACCTGAGCAATGATTCTATTGTTGCTTTAAAACAAGCCACAACTTGTTGAAATCGGTTCATCCATCTTCAGAAAAATGGATCGTTATCGAAAATATTTCGTTTTATCGCTTATTTCACTTATACCATTATATCTCCAGAACCATTTCCGGAGTCAGCAATTACAGTCATTTGATCTTAGAGCTTGCTCAATGACCCAATAGTAGCTTCCAAACGAGTCTTAGTTTGTTAAAATCGGCAAATATATTTTTGCAGCAATCATATTACCAATCTATAGAGAAAGGCAAGACTAATTTAAACAACAGCTTCAAATAATCATTGAATAATCCACCGAACTTAATTTGATAATCCACAACCCACAGCAACCGTCGGTAAATACTTTGTATGCCAAAAACGAATAAGAGCATTGGTTTTGGAGGATCCTAAAGCTAAATCCGGAAAAAATAAACCTAACCGGTATTTTTTCCGGATTTAGCATTTAAAGTTTTTTCCGGTTCTGGGTAAAAAATGTTAATATTTTTACGTTTCGTCTTTGACTCATCAGTGTAGAGCAGCTCAAATTGAACTGCTTTGTGCTAAACTCGGCAACGAAACGTAAAAATATTAAAAACGGTTATGTGCCCTAGCACAAAATTTCGCTAATCCCTAAATGAAAAAAAAAATAAAAAATGTTGTTAAACGTTTCTTGCATTGCAAAAACCGTGTCCAGTTTTTGCTCTCAATATTTTTATTCGATTTTTGCACCCTAAAACAATTAAAAGGGTTTTCAAAACTAAGTTGCACTAATCCGATTTTTGTTTTCCGCTGTTCAATTATACGTGAGAGGGGTGTGAAGCATGATTTTCGTGCATTCTAGAGATGCACAAAAAAGTTCTTTTCAAAGAACCGTTCAGAACTTGATAATTGATAATTACTAGTTCTTCCAAACCGCTCATTCGTTCTTCAGAAATTTTGTATGAGAGAACTTATTACTCTTTAGTAGTTAATGCAGTAATTTTTTTAATGTATTTAAACTAGGAATCGTTCACTTTTGTAGACTTTTTCAGAGGTCACATTTACAATACAATACAACACAATTTTTCCTGCATTCCTTAAAACTACGGTCGTTTTGAAATATACAGTTATAAATACACTTTCTCATAGAATTCCATAGCTTTTTTTTTCTTTCGAAACAATTAGAAAACTATCATTTTTAACAAAGAACTTTTGTTCACTCATTCTCCTTCCAGGAGAACTAGTTCTTTTGAACCGTTCGTGAACGAATTGCCCATCTCTAATATATTCGGTAGCTGTGTGGTTAGTGTACGCTTGTTTTATCATAAAATATGGTTCAAATATGATGGATTAAAATGATATAAATTGGTGTAGAACGCAACGGCTACCCTGTGTATATTGCTCGGATTATGCCCTTCCGGCTTTTCGTGCTAAGAGTTCGCCTCTCGGTTCTTTGAGACAGTCACTATCGTGTTTCAACCACCAAAACCAGAAGTGGTAGTTAACAGTGTTTAAACCATTTTTGTAGTGGAGCGCCATCTTGCACGAAAACTGTACTTACAATATGGATTACTGTTTGTTTGTTTTAGTTCGTTCGGTCGCGATTTTTCTACATCTACGTTGTCGAATGAACTACAAGTGTTCATTACAGGATACTGGTGAGATCGTTCCTTACAAATTATTTAACATTCTACCTTTGGTGCTGTAAAATACCGTCTTCAACTAAAATCATTCACTGGACTCAACCGAATTTTCTTGTTAAGTCGATACTATTAATTCCAATATCTATCTATTAACATATCGAGCGTAAAAACCACTTGTATAAAACGGCATTTGCATTAGTAGGAGACGATATTTGTATATTAGATTTTTTATAGTTAAAGCAGACTTTCAAAAATTATTTGTTTCGTGCTGCGAATTTTCTCAAAGAAAATATTAACACAAAACACAAATTTTACGTACAAGAACATTTAATATTGTGTCTAGAATTTCATGACATAAAATTCATTGAAATAAATAATAAATGCTGATAGCGACCGCCGCGACTTGAACCGAGAACCATTGGATCGCAAAGAAGGTCTGCTAATCAACTGAGCCACAGAAGCACGCATCTGCTTGGCTGATAAAATGTGCATTTAAATTCATACAGTCGCACCTGCTAGCAGAATGCAAGTTACAATCGAAACCAGTAAAATTCAAGCTAATCAATCCATACCTTCCCAAGAAGATCTGCATTCGGACTTGGCCAGTGTCGGTGTTGACTAGCATGTTTGCACAGACTATAGTTTGCACAATATGAAACATCTCGTTATTCCCGAGCATGATACTTCAAAATAACGTTTTGCAACCTCACGTTATCCTGATCAGTACCGGAGTAGCAACAGCCGGCCTCTAATGCTAATGCTGATGCTGTCCAGAAGGTCATACACTTACATGCAGAGATAAATATTGTCAAAACAACCAAATTTGGGTTTCACACAGGGAATTTTTTTTTATTGAAAGAGTGACAAAAGAAAATCTGGTTTGATATTGCTAATATTGCTGCTCAAAACTAAAAAACATGATCATTAATTTTTCTCAGTCGATTAGTTTAATCAATATTTTGATAAAAACAAATATTTTACTTGTGTAAATTCAATTTAAAAAGTTAGTTTTGAATTAACGAACTCTAGTTTCAGTTAATAATTTTAGTGCTAAGTTTGAAATTTAGTTTAAATAGTTGAAATCAGTGAACTTAAAATTAAGATATTTATTTGTTATAATCGTATTTTTGTTTGTTTTTAATAATGAAATGAGTTCCTCTAAATTAATTTGCGAGATCATTTTTCACACTATTTTTATTTCGATTTATGTTCGTTTTCAAATTCTTGAAAACCAAATTATTTACATACCACAATCAAGACCGGGTATTTTAATTAGTATCCAATGTTTTGGTGCTTCATCAGTCCGGTCAAGATTTCTGCATCAAATAACTGATTCGTAAAGAAAATGTGTTATGTAATGTTTTGCAGTTTTCAAGAATATTATAAACAATACAATTGCGCGAAGCTATTCGTAAAAAGAGGCCTGAATTATGGGCCGACAACTCTTGGTTTTCAGTTCGGTTTTACATCTCATCCAAGTCAGTCGATAAAACAAAACCGCTTACGTCCGGGACAGAAGAAACCAAGTACAGTATTGTGCAGTGAACAATAGAACGACCTCGAAATGAGTGAACCAAACAAACAAAAGCTACCGCCGACACGAAAGAATGCAATTGTTGTTAACTTCAGGCAGTGCAAAATTCGACCTTCGATAGGAGAACTTGAAGGTTTGCTTAAGGAGCAAATGCATCTTGACATTAAACGTGTGCATTTACTTCAATGCAATAAAACAAATAATGTTGTTTACATCCAGTTTTATAAAGAGTTGGATGCAATTCAATTCGCAAAAGACAATAACAATGTGCACTATGTGGAGCACGAGAACATTAAGTACAACATTCCAGTATATATGTAAGATAGTGCTTTGGAAGTGCGTGTGCATGATCTTCACTCAAGCGTCACCGATTCTTATATTCGCAAAACTATGTCCCAAATACGAAGAGATTCTCTCTATCGAAAAAGAAAAGTGGAAGAATTTTTTCCCCGGTATTTTAAATGGCGTACGTTTATTACACATACACTTGAAGAGGCCTATACCTTCTTATGTGACATTCGGTCACGATACAAGAATTCCGTGCAAACCACTTGTTACCTATGACAATCAGATGGCCACATGTCAATATTACCAAAAAGCTGTTCACTACGGTAAGCCATGTGATAAACTGGACAAGGAGACAACTACACCAAAGGACAACGGTGCTTCCTTCACACAAACCCCAAGCAACCACAGTACACCTGTGACAGCCGCCAACATCAATGAAGCATCCCTTCAACGAAACCATCAGTATCCTCTATAGAACAAAGTACACCGGCTGCAGTTAACAACTTACCCTCCAACCAACCAGCAATTGCAACCAATATACAACAAGGTGCATCTACAGCAAGAAGCAACGAAAAGAAGACGGAAATCGACAACAATACCATCGATGCGACAATGGATGACGAGACGAACCACGAACGAAGTGTCCCTCAATCCTGGCAGGAGGAAAATGGAAGCTTCTCTCCCCCTAGAAAAAGAGTGACAACGAGATCCAACTCAAAAAAAATTTATTTAAAAATTCGGCTCAATCGGCCACATAAAGCTTGTACGCAAATAGGCCTGAATAAAAAAATATCTTTTAAATACTAGAACTCTTGGTTTTTGCACCATGACAATGCAACGTCTCATTGATTCTTCGTGATTTTTTCGCAAAAAAAATTAACCAATATCGTTCCGCATTTTAAGTCAATTGAAGACATCAAACGTGAATCGCATCGCACATTGAAGGCTATCCCGAGAATTTCACGTTGACGAAAGTTGACTGATCGTTTGAACCGTACTTAAAACTGTTTGGGGATTGGTGTTTCGTAATGAAAACAAACACATTTCAAAGTGGTTATATAGTATTTGTGGTTGTAAATGATCTGCCAGAAAACCTAATAGTCCTTAAATTTTTCATAAAAATGCCAGGTACTTTTTTTCAAAAATCTGTGTTCGATTCAAAAATCCGTCTGTGCAAAATCTGTGCCCACTTACCATAAGAACATTGCAGAACGGATTGTTTTCATGCACAGAAAAAATATCTCAGTGCAATCCAGCGCACTAGCCAATATACATTTGCACTGTGTTTCCTTTAGCAATTTGAAGATTTCTAGAGGCTCATTGCCAGTCTGCAATCGCTTTCGGAAATCTATGTAAATCTGTATCATTAAATTAAAAAGAATCTGTGCAATGTCGAATAATCTGAGAGCCTGCCATCTCTGCTTTCGTCGCGGGATGATCGATATCAGTGAAAACCAGACCCTATCAGCTTGGAGCGAAACAAATCTTCAGTTCAGCAACGCCATCGCACGGCATCACATTCAACATATCATGTCAATTGTATGGGTGCACAGTGCTGCTATTCTGGCGCGCACGAAATTGACATGTACGAGATTCAACGCGGACTCGCGTGAGGGCGCCATGCTCGCAAAAAACGTTGTTGCCAATGATTTGTTCGGGAAACGTGAGAGTTGAATATCTTGTTAATATGATGTCTTCGTTAAAACTCAATCGTGATACACTTTTGTTATTAAGTTATTGCCCTCGAATAAAGTAAAACATAATGCAATACCTTCAAGTAAAGAACATTCTTCCAATTTATCCAGAGATGATTACAACTCAATTTTCGACTAAAATTGTAAGGCTCTTGTAACGGGAGTTTCACGCAGAATAACTCATGAGTTTATGCATAACTCGGCCTATTGTTTGTATAGTGTCCCGAGCACCTGTTTTATGTAAAGGTGAAAACATTTATGTTCGACGGCACGAGTTTAAAAAAATACTATCTGAAAGATCTCTTTATTGTAGTGAAATTGTCAAACAACGATTTACTTGGTTGCTCGAACGATTCGAGGAACTTTTTTTTAAAGAAATCAGTTTTGATGGGTTGTAAGCTTTCAGCATTCTAATTAATAACAAAAATGTGTAAAATAGGTGTGACGTTTGGTGTATCGATATCAATATTATCGATTAGTTATCGATAAATTATCATGCTTTTCGGTATTTTCGGTAGTTATAATGTTGATTACCAGCTTAACAAATTTAGAATGAAGAGTAAAAATTTGTACATGACTACTAACAAACTTACTACTGATCCTATCTATGGTCTGCAAGATGAAAGCAAGATTGAGATAATTGAAAAATTGTGTTAAAAATGTTCTAAAATTCCTATCCAACATGTTGCTAGTGATGATTTCATTATCATTAAGCTTGTAAATTGCCTCACAACCTTCGGAAAACAATTCTCACAGCCTGAACATCAATCATGCTCTTTCAACTGAAACATTACTCAAATCACAGTGAACGAACAATCAGTGCACTTCTATACGTGGACAGAATTATGCTGAACCCTCATTGAACAGCGGCTTTAGACGGTATATATCTGAATAATCAGCGATAATTAGTTGTAATTTATATTATTTTGTTTGTTGTTCGCGTTTTCTTTATTCATCCTGTGTTTATCGAAGTAAGCCCCTCTTCGCAGGCCATCAGTCTGCCAGCGTTTTTAGCGTGGTCTGTGCTAAAACCTCGTTCAGGATATGCACGTTGCTGTGCGGTCAAGGGAGAGGTTCGGACCTCAAAGCGTACATGAGACTTCAATCTTCATCGTCATCTCACGAGGCAGCATTTCGACGAACCGCACGTTTGCAGAACAAGAAGGAACACGAAAACGCATTCCAGCAGAAATTTAATGATCGATAAAAGCACTTGTGGCGTATTTCACCAGATTTTGCGATGTTCCTGAGGCTTCCATGATTGCTAGGTACGGAGGTGAAAATTGCCTTAAATTACTCCTAAATAAATTGATGATTTGGTACACTGTTGAAAATAAGCATCATTTGGTCCTCGGAATGTTATGTGCACTCACACATTTACAAGTAGACAAACCGCAGAAACTGAAGCGATCGGTTTCCAGACGAGTTCTGGTCATGGCAGAAAAAAAAATCCGATATTGTAATTGGATTCAAATGGCTATCCCATGCTAATGAGACCAAAGACCAAATCTGTAAATTACTTTACGAGCAATTTTGTTTCAAATTGATCAGTATCTCTGATCCCATTACCTGAGCAAACCAAGCCTACAACGCAGGTCAGCTTATCTATCGCAAAACAAACCGTGGGCGGAGTCAGCAGATTATCTCCTCTTATTGTCATCACGATTGTGGCTCGATAACCGAAAAAACCACACATCGGAAGCCGTCCTGCCAGGCACGGACTTCTGCTTTAGCAGTCAGCAGCAAAACAGCGGGGATAATCTGGTTGCATTTGTTTTCTTTTCACGGATCACCTTTGCCGAAAATATTAATGCAATTATGCTAAGCCGCCCGGAGATGAACCCTATCGGTTTCAGCTTCTCCTAACGGAAACGACGAATTTGAATATGGAAGAGGTTGCCGTTTATGACATGTGACTGAACAAACAACACGCTGGGACCGAGAAACCAACATCAGATTAGGCGACCTCAACAGGTAGAGGAAAATGGGTTTCACGGTATTGATCATCAATTTTAGAAAATTGGATTTGAGCGCAGATGATTTATGGTTCTTCATCGGTCCATTGGTCAGTGCTCGCAGGAATGGAAACCAGACTGAAAAACAAAAAAAAATCAGCAATCGAATTGAACCTTGCAATAAATGTTTGGCAATTACATTTACCCTTCAGATGTGGTTGCCAGGTCTTTGGAATTGCGAAACACAGAAATTATTTGTTCAAAAAGGGTAAATTCAAATATGTAATATATCAATATGGATCATTCTTGCGATTCCCGAGGGACATCGCAGTAACATTTTTATGACAAAAAAGATTACTAATACACTACAAATTTTTTATACACATATGACTGAATCAAACAACCCCAAATATATGAAACATTTCTCCATATGCAATGTACGAAAAAACGCTGTAAATATGTCTTAAAATACAATCTCTTACTGATTCGAGAGACAATATATTGTTAAATCGAAAATCTCTTTTGATATAAGTGTACACTCACGCAAAGAATATAAGGAATTTCATAATGATTTCCTCTGGTTTTTAGCCACAAGGATATCCAATGCGAATCATAAAACCGCCTTATGAAGTCACGAAAATTGGAATTCCTATTGAAAACCTTATTAAATTCATACGAAATGTTTAAGAACATTGTGCGAAATTTCTATGACAAACATAACTTCTCTCATATACTGTGGTATTCATAATTTGTTCATAAAAAAACTAAAATGGTAATAGATGAGATGAATATTGCAGAGGTATTTCATATTAATCTTATGAAATGGAGATTTTTGATGCATCATAAGATTTGCCTTATGATTTTCACTACTCGATTTACCTGAGTGTAGATGCAGATTATTTTCAATTTATGTAGAACTCTAAATGTAAACGCAGAACGTAACGAATTCTTGATTTTAAAAATCAATCCACTTGTATTCAGGTTTAGGATGATGATCATTTTCGATTCCAATGATATAAATATAAAATATCTGGTCTTTTTTTTCAGAAAAGTTGAACACCACTTTATCACTTGAATGCGAAGACGATAAGTTTACTTCAAATGCTGCACAGAACTTTAAACGGTTTATTATTTTGGTTGTTGCATTGTTTATAGGCGAAGTTTTATTTTATCAGAAAAAAAGAAAACTTACAATATAGAAAAGCTCCCTGCTTTAAGCGGACATCTTGCTCAATTAGTTTTGACATTTCCGATTTCGGTGCATGCTAAACGCAAACTATTAACAATATTGAATTAGTAACCTTTTCCGTCACGAGATGGTGTAACTGTGATATCTTTTTCGGAGTGATCAATATATTTGGTAAATTTCATTCGTAATTTCCTAACAAATTCTGACACATTGTGTTCATATCCTATCTTTGAATTTTTAGGCCAATTGCAAGAATCAATTCAACTTACCAGGAAGTAGAAGTTTTTCTTGTATTGTTTTTCTTATTCTTATCGTTGCTTTTTTTATTTGAAAAGCGGAATTTGATTTAATGATGTGCAACAAGCTTCTTCCCAACCACCCCCCCAACGATTTATTGGAGTGGTCATGTCACCCCAATATTTTGGCAAATGGAATAAATATTTGAAAATTTATCAGAAATATCTTATGATATAACACTTTTTTCTGTTATCCCCGTAATTCGTCACCGTAATCGTCCATATTGCATACCTAAGTTACTACAACTTTTAAGCTAATTTTCTACAATGTGAAAAATGCTATACTTTAGCTCTTTCGAAAAATGTGTATTTTTTGTTCCGCATCAATTATTCCAAATATCTTGGAAGACTAATCAATAATCGGTAAAAAAAATTTCTCATTTTTCATTAAATTATCAAATTTGTAGCAATTCAAAACTAATCGAATGAAAATGATAGTCTTTTCTAATAATCGCTTATAGCTACAAAACGAATGTTCAACGTCACAATAAAGAGCTTGGAGTATATTTAAATGCTTTCAACTCGGTTGAATAAAAGTTACCAATGAAATCAGTCGAGTCGAACTTTTAAAAACACTTGAATTTTTACCCTAAATTTCCAGCTCTATTTATTTTGATAATGGAATCAATTTTTTTTTTTTCGAAAATATGGACGCTTTGAAATCGAATTTCATTTTGGACTATATTTTGTTCTCAGCTCTAAAATCAATTCGAGTGAACAATGGCCGAATGCCCTAACAATAAATGAGAGCCTCTCATTCTTTACTTTTCATTTCGATTATTATGAAGCCATAATAGAAGTTGTAATGACATAGTATTCCAAACAAATTGCAACAAATATCGATACAGTTTTCTATGGAAACGATTTGCTGTTAAGTTCCATTCTTTCCATCCTCATGGCCAGTAGATTTACTGTTTTCCTTGAATAAATTTCAAAAAATTTCAGAAGTTGATTATATAATAATGGTAATAACCAAATCCCAAGGATTGGTACTCATCTAAATATGGAGGCAAATTTACAGGATCCCACTTTATACTAAAAATTCAAACAGTTAAGTCACACTTGATACATTTATTCACTAATTTAACAGACAAATATAATTACTATTTTCAAAGTAATGCAAAAACTTGGTATTCGCGTACAGAAATAGAAAATATATAATTTCTGCACCAATCCACGAAAAATGTGAAGAACTAGAATAATATCAATGTAATCAGTATCTAACGGGAAAAACAGATTGGAAAATTGACATATGAACACAATGATGTAATGAAAACTGCGAAAATGTTACCGCAGAGACGGGACTCGAACCCGTAGCTAACTTCTCTTAACAAAGACTAAAAACAAATCGTAGAATAATATTTATCACCGTTGAATTTTACCATATCACGTCACTAAACATACTCGCTATGTATCATTTTAAATGTGTATATTAAACGTCACAATACAGATACGTATTTCGAAATGTTATTTACATCAGTCATCAGAGAATCAGTTTTATTACAAACTCATAAAACTGATGCACTGATTAAGAATGTTAATAACATTTTGAAACACGTAGGTAACGGCTCCCTCCTTCATCTGAGCTCATACTTCCATATCATCTCTCTATTTCATAACTTTAAACATGAATCATATCTTTCAACGTATCTGAACCAAACTGCGAAATACTTTAAAATGTCTATTTAAGTTATTGTCACAATTTACAATTGATTCGTTTCAAAGCATGATCACAATTTCACATAATTGCACCACTATTTAATGTTGGATGATTTCATAATTAGCAATGTTGACTTTTCACTTGTAAACCAACGATTGAAAACTTCTAAAATTACCCGCTAAGCAAAACAAATCTTCAATAATATTAGACAAAAATTTGCACTTAATTCACTTGATTGCGCTTTGTTTTCGTATCGTGTATTTCATATCGCAAGGTTGCCAAGATTTCTCAAAATGTAATGAAAAAAAATTCTTCTTTAAACTAACATCAAGAAGTTTTTTTTTTTTTGTATCTGTGACATTACTTTAGTTTTGTAATTGATTTTAATATTTCAGTAAAACTGTTTCGGCTTCCAATATTACTAGCAAGTGCGTGGTAAATACTAATGAAATAACCATGTTGGCAAATCTAGTAGCACTGGTTTCATTCCGATAGATGTCAACATAACGCTGGTAAGTGTGTGTGTGTGTGTGTGTGTGTGTGTGTGTGTGTGTGTGTTTCATCGACTGTGTATCTGATATTTTACAAAAGGGACAAGATTAATCTCACAGTGAAATGTTTTAATGTAAAACGAACGGAATCAAAAACAGCCCAATTAATTTTAGAAGTCGAATTGTTTCCAGCTGGTTATAAAAATATCATGTGTTGTCTCACATTTGGTAATAGGCCCTTTTAAGAAAAATTCTGACATTTTGAACCTGAGAGTATAATAGTGTAATTTTTTGTTTCGATTGCTATCGCGATTGCCAATTAATAGGATGAATATAGGACCAACGATAAGATGAAAAAACCCATTGAGATTAAATTAGGAACAGAGTAGTGAACATATCAGAAGAGTTTATAGTTGTTATTTGAATATTCTCGATGTGGAGCAAGGCGAATTAAGTAGAAATATGATATAATTATAGTGATTTTAGTGGCTAAATGAGGTAACGTCTTTGCAAATGAGATGAAATAAGGAGGCGCAATCCTCTTTGTATTGTGACGTTTAATATAGACATTTAAAGTGTTTTAAAATACATAGTGAATGTGTGCTAGTAATAACATTATATTCAATTCAGGCGTGATACTAACTATTAAGTTGTGGATCAAGTTCGAAGATTAAATGGCTGTTACTGCTGGTTCCGAGGAAATAATGGTTTAAGTCACGTAACCGACAAAACGAGTTATTTTTTACCGCTCCATTTTGTCAGATATGGTTTAGTCGATTTCAACAATTCTAGGTTCGTCTGAAAGTTTGAAATCACATTATTGAATTGTGGATGCAGTTCGAGAATCAAATGGTTGTCACTTCCGGTTCTGAGGATATAATGTTATAAGTGACGTAATCGGCTAACCGCACATTTGTCATCGGCAGAATTTTCTCGAAAAACATTCAACGTATTTCAATTCAGGTTCATTTAAAAGCCTTGTTGGCTTGTCAATCAAATTTGAAAGAGTTACGGCGAACACTATTAAGTTGTTCGAGAGATGTAAAATTATATGGGACGTAACCGATAAATCCCAGTGTATTTTAATGCACCAAAATTTCTCGAAGATGAAAGAATTAATTTTGAAGCCCTTAGAATGGTTTCAAAGCTACTATTAGGATATTTGATAGGCTCACAATACTAATGGCCGGGGATAGAATCTTACAAACATTTCAATGAGACAATTTAAAACCATAACAGTAGGTGGATTTTCGAAGGTTTTTTTTTGTTTATTTTTAATAAAAATGATCAATAATAAAACTTTCCCTATCCTTAATCTTGGATTTTGTGATAATTATTTCATACTACAATGAAACAAAATAATTCATACGCTCGTTTACTGATAACTCGCCAAATCACGATTCAACCATGAATGCTTTTACCGAGCTAACAGCAAAATTGTTGCCGACAAGCAGTGATGCCACTTTTTATTGAAGACAAATCCGTAGATTTGGTTTCAAGTGTACTTATACTAGTACATTTACATAAACTTAACAGCTTTGAGCTCTAATAAACTTAACAGCTTAAAGCTCTAACAATATTTGATTATTTTCCTTTTATATCAAGAGATATAATACTAGATCAGGAGATTACTGATAAAATAATGCTAAATCCGTAGATCCGTAGAAAAGACAGAAATCCGTTGATCTACGGATAAATCCGTAGGGTTGACTTCACTGCCGACAAGCTCGGCAAAATTTGACAGTTATCTAATTCAGGATTGCCGAGATAATTAATAATCATATATTTTATTCGTCTTTGCAAATCTCGTCCCTGAGATTCAGCAATAAAACTTAAGTGTGTGACTGAGCGTAAGCAGATGTGATGTGATTTTGTAAGGACGGACATGACATTGTTGGACTCCATAATCGAAATTTAATAAAAAATATGCTTGATTATAATTAATAACATGATCACTGTAACGATTTTTGCTTTGTTTAATTTTCTACTCAATGAGAACAATGAAAGGTAAGAAATTTTACCAAATTGTTCAATGCTCACATATTTCATTAATAACGGCCACAAAATTTATTTAAATCAATCGGCAGCACTGCCGAATAAGTAACCATTTCGGGACCAACTAACACTGAATTTCACGATGAATTAGCAGATCGCCAAATATTTATCCTTTTAGCTAAATACCATTTAATCGTCTACGTCTGGCATATAATTATTTATGATTTATGAGTTGTAAATATATGTGTTTGCGGAACATTATTTCTTCTGCGTCTGGAAATCTCCAGGTCCAGCCCAGGTTCTTGGCTTGCTAATTTCGAAGGTTCTGGCTGTTCCTTTTCGTGTTCTTCTTTTCTACGGTGTCTCGTTTGGAGGCTCTTCCCGAAGTACGATTTTAATAACATGAAAAAAAAATGCCTTAACCGGCCCGGAGCGCTCGGTAATGAAACAAAGCACCAATTTACCTGCTCCAATGCGGCAAATATTATATTGGACCGTTAGCAGCTCGGATTGACAAGTGCAATTACCGAGAGGTGGTACCATATGTGTTTCGAGTCTCCCACCCGGGCCTGGATCGTTTTGAGTAAGCGAAGAAGGATGGCTACGAGCTGTGGTGGCGATATCGTGAGAAGCAGAGCCACGTCGAGCTGGTCCCAGAAGCATTCCAAACAAAAGGCAATGTAGTTAATGCTCGTTAGTTTTGACCAACCTGTAATTACATTATTTACATTTTTATTTAATTTGATCAAATTATCGATAATTTTCTATCACCAACGTAGAGATTTCGGGTTTCGAGTTGTAAGAGCTTTGTTCTGAGTTATGGGGCCAAGCAAAATAAATCATAGACGCTGAGTGCTAGAAGCTACAGAAAATGTGGCAATGCAGACGGAGACGATTAATTCATTTATAAAAATTAATATCTTTAACTGAAATATTGGATAGTTGTTGCTACCGCATAGCTTCTTGAATGAAATTAAGTGTTCGTGTTCTAGGACAAAAATTAAAAGTATCGTAATACATTTACATTTTTTTATTGATGTTATTTTTGGGATTATGATACAAGTTTATATTATTGAGATTTAAGATATAAATTCAGTATCAAGTGGCCACTGTTTCAATTCCTGCAATTAATAGCTGGACGTAAGATATCAATTCACAGATGTGACTCAAGTCGCAGCTAGACAAATGTATCCAAATGTAAGCTTTTGTGTACTTTAATAAATGCTACGGTGCGTGAGGCATTTCTCATAAAGAAATATGCTCGTTGTTACTCATATTCCGGTTCCGGAAGAACCGCTAGTAGAGGTCCAAAACTCTAAATTAAAACCCACCTTGTTTTTTTATATCTGATATTGAAAAACTTGGATACAAATGGAAGGTTTTATGGTCCGGTCCCGGAGTTATAGTTTGGTGAATGTTCAAATTTTTCAATCGTTATTTGAAATGACAATGCGAAAATCGAAAAAAAATCTTCTAATTTGGTACTCAAATACTTCCAATTCCTAGGTGTGTACACTATATTTTAAGCAATGCTCGAAACTATCCCAACTTGAAGATTTCAACCACTTGCCAAATTAGCAATTTCAAAACACTTGCCAAATTAACAAAACTTCTAACAAACTTTCCCTCATAATCTACTATGGGTTGCCCGATGAGCTTACACCGTTCCAAATGGCAAATACCTTCATTGTGGGGCTCTATCCTAATATTATTTGCTTAAACTTTAAACTTTTGTTTTGGAACACAGCTTTGTTTTCTATAAAGGGATGCTTTCGAAGTTCCAAGAAGTAAGAATATATAAATGGGGTCAGGTTTTAAACGCTAACCGCTTAGCACTATTTCTACCGGTAGGAGTCAAAAGACACCTTTCGATTTTCTACTGATCATAATTCACTAAGTTTAATAATTACAAGGCAATTTTTGCCTTTCTCATATAGAAAGGTTATGCAATCACTGTGAAAACCGACTTTTGAACCGAGGCCCGGAGGGCCGAGTGTCATATACCATTTGACTCAGTTCGTCGAGTACGCAAAATGTCTGTGTGTGTGTGTATGTGTGTGTGTATGTATGTGCGTATGTGTGTATGTAACGTTTTTTTGCACTAACTTTTCTCGGAGATGGCTGAACCGATTTTCACAAACTTAGATTCAAATGAAAGGTCTTGTGGTCCCATACAAAATTCCTGAGGATTATTTGGATCCGACTTCCGGTTCCGGAATTATGGGGTAAAATGGGCAAAAAATTGTGAAAATAAGTGCACTAACTTTTCTCAGAGATGGCTGAATCGATTTTCACAAACTTAGATTCAAATGAAAGGTCCTGTGGACCCATACGTAATTCCTGAATTTCATCAGGATCCGACTTCCGGATCCGGAAGTAAAGGGTAAAGTGTGTTAAAAATTGTATACCATCACTGAAAATGGGGAAAAACCTTAAAAAAAATTCTAAATCGACCTCAAATATCAAATCTATTTCGGTTATTCTTTCAAGAATCGAAGAAAAATAATTTTGTAGAATACCACAGTATTATATATGATAGTATGATTGATATGGGAAAGGCATCATTACACCACTAGGTGGATTAAAATAGGTTTTTATTTTTTGTATGGAAGTTTCTCAAATAATTAAGTAATAGAATTTTTCTCCAGCTCATACTGCATTTAGAAATGTTTAAATGGTATGCCGATTTCTACCATAAGCTGTCTTTTGACATCCTAAGGATTTCATAACAGTGTACAAAAATATACTTGGGCTAAGTTCAAGATCAGCATAAAGAAATGACAGGTTACAATATGTCACATAAGAGTTCTTTGTAGCCCAGCTAGAAGTTGCTTTTGCACCAAAATATTGAAACGACTAGCTCATTTCAGTCCTAAGCATATCCGCACCGTTTTCAAGTATGCATAAAATACAAAATAAGTAAGTGCTTCGGTAACAGAGAAATAGGGGAAATGTTTCCTCTTTCAGTGCTGAATATTTTGTTTCAAAGAAGTTGTATTTGACGAAACTCGAAAATTTATTATGAACACGCATTTCGAAATTCCGCTGTGGTCAGGTTAAAAACCACGTGATCAGGTTCAAGGTTCCATGAGGTCGCGGAAATAAGCAAAGTCGACCATGTGCAGTGTTCAAATTGTTTTTTTTTTTCGAATACCTAAACTGGCCTCAAAATTTATTCCAACCCACAGAAAGAAATTATGAATTTTACAGGTGACAAAATTAATCAAACGATACAATTCATAATTGCTGAGCTTCTCAAATGACACAATATTCCATTCGTGCAGAAATTTACTGGCTCCGATTGCAATTTGCACTCGGCTAGCAAGTGAGACTGTATGAGTTTATATGCACGATTTACCAGCCAAGCAGATATGTGCTTCTGTGGCTCAGTCAACTAACTGGTGTGCTTTGTGAGCTAATGTTTTTCGGTTCAAGTCGCGTTGTTGATGTCGATCTTTCGATTTTTATTCCTTTCGTTTTAAAGCCATGTAATTTTCAAATCACACAATTTTACTTGCTCTTGATTATACATTTGTGTGAAATATGACGCTCCATTTAAGTGCATCTGATAAGATGTAAAATCACAAGAATTTTTCGAGCTGTGCCGGAAACAGAAACGATCTCTTCAAACCGATTTTCACTTTAGATTCAAACCAAAAGACTTGCGGTTTCATTCAAGAACTTTAAATGAGCTGAACTGAAATTTACATGACATGTAAATCAATAGTACTGTAAAATAGACATCAGTCGAATCGAAAATCTGATTTATATTGATATTATGATTGATGATCGATGTAAAATTAAATTAGAATGCATTGGTTTTTCAATTAAATTTGCTTTCAAAATCTTCAATTGCCTGCTCCAAATAGGTGCATGAAAATTGATATAGACACACAAAATATTTTTATCTGCGTTGTTACGGATACTAATTCCGGTTCCGAAACTACCGAATCGTATTATCGTATCGAGCCACCGGTTACGATTTGATCTAAAAACCCCTTACGATTTTGTCTTTGAAGCAGTTGCCCACATACAAATAGACGGCGCTCGATGTCCCTCGGTTTCAACTCGTACGGCACCCCATTTCCTTCTTTCTGTTTCATACCCAGGGCCTTGAGACGTTTTGAAATGGCTTGCTAACTCACTCCCAACGATTCGGCAAGCTCTTCTTGGGTTTAGCACGAATCTTCATCAAGCAATGCTTCTAGTTGTTCATCTTTGAAGGTTTTTTCTCTTCCACCACCATGTTTGTCTTCGACATCGAAATCACCATTTTTAAAACGTTGAAACCACTCCCGACACGTTCTTTTACTCAGAGAAGCATCATCGAAAGTTTCTGAGAGCATTCGATGCGCTTCAGCTGCATTTTTTTCGAATTGTAACAGAAAAGTAAAACTTCCCACAAATGGCGAGAATTGGGCACATAAACAGACATTTTCGAGCGTGAATAATACGAAAACAAGAACAACTATCACTGAAACGGCGATGACAATTCGTTAGGCACTGTACACACTCACTTTAAAGGCATTATTGTCTATGTATTTTGACCAGCCTCAGCCGGTACAGCCACCTATCGTAAAACGGCGGAAGCAAAGTTGTACACCTGATATTCAAAAAACAGTTTAAGGATTCAACAGCAATATTGATGATAGTACGAATAGTATGAGGAAGGTATCATTACACCACTAGGTGGATTAAAATAGTTTTTGTTATTTGCTATAGGAATAAGCAACAAATTTTCTTTTGG
The DNA here is from genome assembly GCF_030247185.1 of Malaya genurostris. NCBI lineage: Eukaryota > Metazoa > Arthropoda > Insecta > Diptera > Culicidae > Malaya > Malaya genurostris. The sequence continues at coordinate 59,106,624 of NC_080570.1, read as the reverse complement.
CGTATGATGCTTTTAAAGTTGCAAACAATTTGCAACTGATTCTTTGACAAAATTTTTACACTATTAAGAGTATCCGAGTAACAACGAGATGAAGAAGGAGCATGGAAAAACAAATTCTTTTCAATACATAGTCCTGAGTCTCTCCATTCTCCATTGGCCTTTCAATTCGTGTCAAACAAAGGGCTCCTATCCTCAAGACGTGTGCGAACATTCATCCAAATTAGCGGATTTTTCACCTTTTCTGTTGTTATCTTATACTCAAAACCTCCTGGTGCCCAAAATGTGATATCGATATATTGATTGATACCATGATTTTGTGAATTTCGTAAAACAAGCCAAATAAAACCTAAATACTTTGATAAATAACCGCAATACTGTTGATAACTAACAAAAAATTGTTGACGAAACTCTTCCTATTTAACTACTACAACATGCTTCAAATCTCACATAAGTAGGTGCGATGACGCGAGCTAAGGTTAGGATCAGAAAATGAAGTTTGAAGTCAGCCTAAAACTTCTGTCCCGACATCATGAATGAAACGTTTCAGCTGCCACGATTTTTGGTTTTTGCAAGATTCATAGGTTTATCGCTCAAACCTGCAATCAACGGCCCAAACCCAGACCTGTACCACACCCAGTTTCGACTGCAGCCGAGTCATATAATTTCGATCTTTGATAAATCTAATTATAATAAAAGATTAGGAATTCTAATAATAACCCGTTCAATTAGCTCGAAGATTAACATTAAACATTTCAAATTAGGCATCATTAAGTGTAATTTGCTGTTTATTGGATGAATGACTACACGCTCAAATCTCGGAAGGTTGCGCTGCGTTTCGGTGTTACCTCACACCAGTGCCTCCCGGGCTGACGGGTCCCAGGTATTTAACAGTGTAATGTGGGGTGCTTTCATTAGCTGTTCTAAAGAGTATAAAAATCAGAAGGCAAAATCTAGGCGCCGGATATTTTTCGTCTACCAATGGGCCCAGCTTCATCGTCAATGAAGGTACGAGACAGAGGTACAATTATGATCGCTCAACCTCGCTGGAAGCACGGAGCCGTGGGCTGTTTGTTGGTTGCTGAATATCCAAATCTCGCGAGGCCCTATAATTATTTCGTTTCTGATTTATATCGATAGTTCCCGGTCCGGTTGTAGCTGGACTGGATTCTCACTAAACTTGCCTTGCCTTGCTTTGCCTTGCCTTGCCCGCAGTCACTTTGACCATGACTGACTGACTGTCGAGCCTCTGTCTGGTTCCGTACGAGGACACGAATGATGAGAAAACAACGAATACCGGACCAGCAGACGTGTGGAAATTAGTTGGCCAACTTTCGATTATAGATGTTTATCTACGCTTAGAACAGAATTATCAAAATTACCAGGGCGATTCAACTAAGTGGTTGTTTTTCTTCGATTTTGCTGCTGTTTTCCGTATGCTGGAACCGTGGGTAGAGTGTGAGCGAGCAGTAGACTCCGTTCGGCTAGGCCTAATACCAATAATTTGCTGATAATTGTACACTGGCTTATTAGCACTTGAGCGTTGCCGGGATAGAGCGCAATTGTTCTAAATTATTCCATAATGACTAGGTTCAGGTGCAATTTTCATTAGCACCTAGCAAGTTATTTTAGCGAGTCGCAAAAGATACGCACACCGATACGAACCGGAAACGCTGAACGATTTCATTGATTTGAAGTAGGTTATATTTGAAAAGTCCTAAACGGAAAACATGGCTCAGTTGATGCATTACAACGATTTTTAAAGCACATATCTTTTCGTTTCATTGATTTTTTGCTCTCTGAAGAAGGTCACCAATCCAAGCACGGCTTGACATCAAATTTATTATTTTATCAAATGAACTCAGCTCTACTGCGATATTAATCCATAAAATGAAACATCTGAGCAGTCACAATATACTTTTAAGATAACATTATTACCAATACGATTCCGTGTCGATTTTGATGAAATGACAAACTTTTCTTAAAATACAGGGTGCGACAGCCAAACTTGTACGATATTTCATTCCGATCCCATTTCAACTGTCTTTTTTATATAAAAGATAATTTATTCAGGACTATTTGCGTACAAGCTTTAAGGTGAAATGTAGTGGAATGCGAAAATCGCGTTTTTGATCAATTATTCAAAAACTAGACCGATTTTCAAAAAACCAAAAACACTTAAGTTTTCGAAATCAAATTTATCATAACTAAGTATTCTTAGAATTTTGAAATTTTGCTTTGCCGAGCCGTAATTGGTTTTTGAAATGTATAAACGGTCACTGTTCCGTCCCACAGGGATGATTTTAGAACTTAGTGTTTGTAGCAGAATTTCACAAAGAATCTGAAAATGAAACTCAAAATTATAAAATTTTAGCTAAATCAACCGAAATTTGAAAAAGTTTACATAAACTTTTCCTCATTTTTTTATTGCTTGCGCGCTGCTGTTTCGTATTGAGGTGGTGTGAGAAATGCACGGTGGACTCGGTGGCATTATATCGTGAGCAAAAATTACATATAAGATTATGACGCGAATTTATGCAGCATTGGGTTTTGTGTTGAAATAAAAACGAGTTGAATATAATAAAATGGGTATTGTAAGAAATTGTTTATTTTCTAAGTAACTGTCACTTATAATGCTAATAATGTCCAATTCTGTTGAGTTCAATGCATTACAAGGGTTGGTATTACATTTATTGTTGAATATGACCATTTGTGTCAACAGACTTCGCAGACAAGGAGTGGCGGAACCGTATTGGGAGAATACTGAATCCACACCAGGAAAATGTCGGGGTGTGAACGTTTGGAATTACATTCCTTTTGAGAAATTTGGCCTTTCTGTTTTAACAGACTTCGCAGCCGACTCAAAGCATAGCTTCGATTACATGGCTAGTGCTACGATCCTATTGACACAACAGAAATAATACTTTTTTACCTATTCGAAGATGATAATGAAAGTCAATTAGAATTGGCATTGAATGTATTCGATAAGTAAATTCGACCGCGCTCTATCATGCGAGTCAAGTAAATACTTTTACGTAAATTCTATCTCATCGGCGGGAAGGGCCTGGTGAACGACTGGCAAAGATATCGAAAATACTTGAATGTTATCTCGTCTTCAATCGTTCTTTTGAAGGAGAATCCATGCTTGCTACTAAACTCAGGTATATACATGGTTAGCAAATTGGTCAATACATATACATATAGCCTCATGTTAGTCATTCATAATTACTCATGATTTATAGCTCTAGTGTAAGAGTAATCACTAACAATAACGATTGAATTAGCATATATTTAAAGTGTGAAGGATTCAAAAATCCATTACGTCCAGTCTTTTTTACAAGCCAATAAAACGAGAGGTAAACCCACTGCGCTCAATCATTGAAAAAAGTTCTTGTTTCTATGTGTCCGTTTTTCTTGGTATGCTTTGTGCGACGGTTCGTTCAATTGAAGCGGATGAAATTTTGCGCGCATTTATGACGCTACATTTCACCTTAAGTGGCCGATTTAGCTGAGTTTTTAGATAATTTTTTTTGTATTGGATCTCGTTGTTACCCTTTTTCTAGCGGGAGAGGAGCTTCCATTTTCCTCCTGCGAGGATTGAGGGGCAGTTTGTTCGTGGTTCGTCTCGTCATCCATTACCGTGGTATTGTTGTTGATTTCGTTGGTAGTTGCTGTAGATGCGCCTTGTTGTACATTGTTTGCAGTTGCAGTGCAGTTGTTAATTGCAGCTGGTGTACTTTGTTCTATAGGGGCTACGTTGGATGGTTTCGTTGAAGGGGATGCTTCACTGTTGTTGGTGACTGTCACAGGTGTACTGGGGTTGCTTGGGGTTGGTGTGAAGGAAGCACCGTTGTCCTTTGGTGTAGTTGTCTCCTTGTCCAGTTTATCACATGGCTTACCGTAGTGAACAACTTTTTGATAATATTGACATGTGGCCATCTGATTGTCATAGGTAACAAGTGATTTGCACGGGATTCTTGTATCCTGACCAAATGTCACATAAGTAGGTATAGGCCAAGCGCATGCGTAACAAACGTACGCCATTTAGAATACCGGAGAAAAAATTCTTCCACTTTTCTTTTTCGATAGAGAAAATCTCTCCGTATTTGGACATAGATTTGCGAATATAAAGATCGATAACGTTTGAGGGAAGATCGTGCACACGCACTTCTGTAGTACTATCTTCCATATATACTGGAATGTTGTACTTAATGTTGTGTAACGTGTTCTACATAGTGCACATTGTTATTGTCTTTTGCAAATTGAATTGCATCCAACTCTTTATAAAACTGGATGTAAACAACATTATTTGTCTTATTGCATTGAAGTAAATGCACACGTGTAATGTCAAGATGCATTTGCTCCTTAGGCAAACCTTCAAGTTCTCGTATCGAAGGTCGAATTTTACACTGCCTGAAGTCAACAACAATTGTATTCTTTCGTGTCGACGGTAGCTTTTGTTCGTTTGGTTCACTCATTTCGAGGTCGTTCTATTGTTCACTACACAATACTGTACCTGGTTTCTTCTGTCCCGAACGTAAGCGGTTTTGTTTTATCGACTGAGAGATGTGAATGCGAACTGATTTCAACTGTCTTAAACAATATATATTTGTGCACGACGAAAAAGTTATGTCTGCGCGTCATTTGAACGGCATCGGTGAGAGGGCTTCCGAACATCTCACTAGCCATCTCTTCGCTTATCTCACACACACTTATTTCAAAACTTTCCGTTCGGTAATTTTTTTACTGAAAAAATCAACATTTCGATCAAACTAACAGATTTATCTGCTATTTTAATTTAAATTGACGTATCCATCATAATTTTAAAGCGAAATAATTCGAATATTCAGGTTGTCATATTAACTGTATTTAAAATTCTTAGTTTTGTGGTTGATTACTTTCTCGTAAATGTTGCAGTAAGATATGATGAATGCTCATGGAATTTTTCATTCTTAATCTTAACGTGCTTGAATGACATTCTCTTCAAATCATTGAGTTATTACGGAATAAAGACTGTCCCAGAAAGTATGGACGCACTTTGATTTCGCTGTAAATAATTCACAAGTGTTAGATATTCAAATTTTATTCGATATACTGATAATATTAGACTACAACAACAGAATATTATTCTTCACATTTGCTACTTAGCCATTGTAGACTAACTGGTGCACCTTCTTGCGAACGTTCCTCATTAAATTCCGTACAGACTTCTTGGCGACAAGCTTTGACACTTTTATCCAATCTTTTTCGAACTGTTGAATGGTTTCGGCTGCCGAGACATGTTTCCTAAAATGTGCCTTCGCTAATGCCCAAAATTCCTCAATTGGTCGAAGTTGTGGGCAATTTGGTGGATTCATGTCTTTTGGGACGAAAGTGACATTTTTGGTAGTATACCATTCTACCGTTGATTTCGAGTAGTGGCAATAAGCAAGATCTAGCCAGAAGACAACAGGATCCTTGTGGCTTCGAATCATGGGTAGAAGTCGTTTTTGTAAACATTCCCTGATGTATATTTCGCTGTTCATTGAAGCAGTGGTGATGAAGGGTTTCGAAATCTTACCGCAGCTACAAATTGCTTGCTAGACCATAGCTTTCTTACCAAATTTTTCGACTTCCATCTATGTCTCGGACTGGTTTAACACTTGCCCTTCTCGCATCGTATAATATTGTGGTCCCGGCAAGGATTTGTAATCGAGTTTCACGTTGGTTTTGTCGTCCATTTCCTGCAAGAATCGTATTGTACAGCTTTCGAACCCTCGGCCTGATCGATGCTTCTTGTCTCGGTCTACGTTTTGGTTGTTTCTGCTTCTTATAGGTTCGAAGATTCAAACGTTCTTTAGAACGAAGAACATTTGACTTCAAAGTGCCCACTGTTTTGGCCACATCCCGAAATGAATCCTCCTTCTTTTGCTCGAACGCCTTCAGTATACGTTTATCCAACTGGGAGTTAGCAGGACCTTTTTTCGACCCGTTTTCGGTTTATCCTCAAAGGTTTTATCCTCACCGAACTTCCTGATTGCATTTCGCACGGCTTTTTCACTTACTCCTCCCTATTTTTGCTATCTTTCTCAGTGACAGTCCGCGTTCTGTGCACCATTTGTACACAATTTTTCGACGTTGTTCTGCTGAAAGTCCACGCATTTTGAAACAAACTAATGAAAACGAATAAACAACTGTACAAGTGGTTAGGGAAGAGTGTAAACAACAGGACGCAGCCATAAAAATTGACAGATTCTGAACCATTGCGAAATGGCAGCGGTTTTTGGTTGCGTCCATACGTTCTGGGACAGTCTTTAAATACGCATCGATTGCTTGCCGATTGCAAGGGATCGAAAGTCTTTCTGTAATGTTTGAATCCATTTGATGCAAACATTTCATTTAAGCGGGTCTGCTTGATGGAACGGTGACCTCGGAGACAAGATTTGCTGAGACAACACCTCCCTGAGTCCTGGACTAGAGGTATTTGCATGTATAAACAAAACACACGGAAACATCTTTTTTTCTGTAAATCGCTGCCAGACAGTGGGGCTTGGGATTGGTTAAACACACACACTGTATTTATGCTCAGAATCCAAATCCAGCATTGAATTCTAGAATCCAAATTCAGAAATTGGTTCAGATTTTAGTTTAAGAATTTAGTTCCGGAATACAGCTTCAGAGCTCAGTTCTATTCCTCATCAACATGATCCAAAGTGCATTTCGTCGATTTATGTCTTTTATAACTTTCACTGGGGTTCACATTTGAGGTTTATTGAGCCTTTCTTGGGACTTACAGAGAGATAATTTTTTTTGTAAAACTTGATGAAAAATGCAAGTTATTTTCTACAATTTTCATTAAGTTTTACATTGTGCTCTTTAATTTCTTCCAACGATCTAAAATAAAGTGCCCAACTACACGAGATATGGTTACATTGGGGCTCATCAAAAAAAGATTGTTCTTCGAAGCTGAACAACTTATTCATTTGCATGTTTCTCATAAAACTACATTGTGATTGGTATTAGTCATACAGATCACCGTCGATGTATGACTAATTGTCTCCGACTGTATCGCCCAAAGACGCCCCCCGCTTCGAGCATTAGCGTACATTTACCTCAACAGAATATATAATGAGCCTTAATGCTCTATTCATAAATGTTTAACTCGATTGTAGTCGATATCAATTCAAAAATTTGCTGAACTAGTAAAATATGAAGCCATTCTTACCTTTGCCGGCACCCGGGCCCATGGTTGCATCATCATTATTCAATACCGTCACTCATCCATGCTGCCATGTGCACGGTTGAGTGTGCACAGGGCACCTCATATAAGCAACGCAAGCCGCAGGTTATCATTGACACCATCGGCGGACTGCGCGCGAATAAACGATGCGCCAGGTCATTTTCTGCTGAGAACACGTAGGTTCGTCGGTCGTTCCTTCCATAGAAATTAATCATTATCCCTGGCGAGATGGCCAAAATTTATGATGACTGGTAGCAAGCTGGCTGGTATGGCGCCGATGACCATAAGCTTAGTTTTTTTTGTTGTTGCAGTTGATGTTCGATCAGTGGAACGTAATTTGCACATTAGGGTAAATCAATTATTCTTCCTCGACCGATGCATTCTCAACGGTCGGGCTGATTGATACTCACGAATTCAGTTTCTTCGAATCACTTCAATTATCGTCGTTTATTGTGTAGAATCCAATTTTCGATGTTAGTCCCTAATTGATTCTCCCGAAATAATTTATAATTTGATTGTGCTGAGAATGCGGTTATTGCAGCACTGGTGGTCGATATCGTGATTGGTGACGATTTTATTCAAATTACATCTATGCACCAATCCGCTTTCCAACATTGTTCTATTGAAACCACTGGTTATAATGACATTGTATAAATTGCTTCAATTGTATTAAAACAAATAACGTATGTTTCCCGATGTCTAAATGTCATATTTTATTGCAAAATTTAATTATACTAATTCAAATCGTACTTTTTGATGTGGAACACATCTTTGTTTTCTATATAGGGGTGCAAACTAGAAACTCAAGGAAAAATACACGTAGAAATGTGGTCAGATTTTAAACACTCACAGCTCAGTATATTTTGTATCAATTAATAATATTATTTCATTATTTGATTGGAAATATTTCTAAGATTCGATTTGAATGCATCAAGCCACGTATTTTCAATTATAAATGATTGAAATTTCGATTAGTAGCGAGCAGTGTCCTATTTTATCTGTTAAAAATCTCCGGCATATCGGATTTCCCTACCATAGACGACGGTTTTGAAGGAGTAAGCGATATATCAAAGGAAAAGAATCGCCCTGATTGGACAATAGATGCAAAAGCGAAGCTGTAGGAAGCACGCGAATTATAAAATTATAGCTAACGTTTCAGTCCTACGCGTAGCATGCTAGAGGTAGGTTGTTGCTAGACAGCAAGACAAAAAGTGCCATAAAACGATTTGAAGCTTTAATTGGTACGCTCTGATCTTGTGTCATGCAAGTTCGGATAAAATTCCATGTTATGTGATTTCGCCTGAGAAATTGGCAACTATCAAAATCCGTATCGCAAGTATGTATAAAGATATAGTGGCATACATTTGGGATATTGGTGTAATTTCGTCGGCTAGAAAACAAATACAAATCAAGACAAACAATGTTCGGTGTTGGTTCCTAATCAAGATAAATCTAGACAGACTCTCGTGCAATTGCGGATTCAAAAGTGAGACGATTGATTGAACTGTTTGATTGTAGATCATTAGAAATTTTGGTTGCCTTGTTACACATAAATGGCTCGAACAACCACATGGGGCTGATCCTTGTAGTTTTTTGTTACATGCAAGGAACGACTTGGACGGAATTCAGTAGCTTTTACGTCTCTTTCGAAAAAGAAATACAATGATACAGCATAGAAAGTTTTCGTTTTTCATGAACAAACAGTTTTTAACTCATTACGAAGGAGAATCAGTTAGATTTACAAACGATATTAATGAGGAACACCATGTCGTGCATGGGAACGGCAAATACAAAATATCGTCGTATGAGTAAAACTGTGAATATAGAAATAATTGTAACGCAATCTGTCGAAAGAAAAGTATGCGCTTGAATCAACTGACTCGGGCACCCGTGTAGAACGTTGATCACCTTCGAAAATCAGCTAATAGCATGTCTGTACTTTCAAGAATCCTCTCACTATTGTGAGACATATAAAAAAACTTACAAATAGCGGCAATATCTATGCACCATTCAAGTGTATTTCTGACTATTACTTGCCTTGAAATAACAAGGAACATCTTCTACATCTGACAACGACTTTAACGATAAGAAAGACAATATTGCGAATTTTATGAATTTTTTAACTTCTGCGCTAAAATTTTTGACCGGAACTTTTTACTAGCACTTAGATATTAGTACAAATGTCACCAATCGTTCACATCAGCGATAGCAGGTTTGATTTTTAAGCCGGATTGGAAAAGTATAGCTTCAATGGCAGTGGTTTTCCACTGAGGGAAAATTTTAAATGCTATCGCGAATTAGCGATTTTTTTTGCGAATAAAAACTTCCCTAAGTTTTTTCTAAGTGAAACTGTCTGCTACAATATAAACGATTGAATGGAATTTAGACAAAATAGTGGATAAATTGTAGTGACATATTGAAATCATCCGAAAGCTTTATTTAACAGATACTGTACGTGAATTAATTATTCTACAAGTTATATAAAAATATTAAAAATCACCAAAAACAGGTAATCAGACTTCACGCGTGTCTGGGTTGTTTACTATTTTCACCATATAGTTTACCGCTAAAAATGTTTTTTTTTGTTCAAATTATAGAGATTTTAACCTTAAGGTCATTCGTCTCTTCGGGCCAGAAAAAACGTTGCGGGGTTGCGAATCGAACCCAGGTGGGCTGCGTGAGAGGCATCGACTATCCCATCACGCTATACCTAAAAAATAGGTAATTAAATTATTTATATATTTACTACAAATCCTCTGATAGCATTTTCTTACTATTTATTTAACACCCCGATCTATATTATTGAAAGTGTAGTATTAAAGGATCTTCTCGATAATTGACTTTTATCATTCAGTTTACAATGTTTAAAAACAAATAATAACATGGAAGAAAATAAACGGCCAAACTCAGAAGCTAGATAGAAATAGATGAGAAATCATATTGCCGTAGAATGATGAGAAAGTATTTTTGAACAAAACTCTTTTTTGAATGAAGAGAGAATTTAGTAACTAGATGTGAAACGTAGAAATAATCTGATAACTGGAGGAAAAAAGAAACTCCTTCAATTGTCGCCTTTTACGATATGAGAGCAGGAACCCAGTGGATCTATTCTTGGTTAAGTTTGTCTCCGCCGGATTCCACACGGCATCTAGGCTGGTCCTGTCCGGAGAAAGATACCAGGTACTATCAATCTTCTAATTGACCCCAGCCCCGTTTAACTGATTTTCACAAACTAAAATGCAAATGAAAGGTCTAATTTCTAGAATATTTGATCCAGGTTCGACTTCCTGTTCCGGAACTACAAGCAATGGCAAAAATAGATGCAAATCCAATAAAACTGACAGATAAATGTATCCAGTTGGCAAAACTTATTAGTTGGTAGATATACAAACTTGATTTAATACTATTGATCCCCTGTTTTCTGTATTATAAGCACCGAAAGTAGTGAAGAAAAACTCCAAAAGAGGAACTCAATCCGATTTCTCATCCATGGTTGAACCGATTTTCACTAGTCATCAGGATCCGCATAACCGATTTCATAATTACAAGGCGATGAGTGTCAAAACTTTCAAACCGTCATATAAAATGACAATGCAAAACCGGTACGCCCCGGTACATGCTGGTACGAAAAAAGAAAATGCAACACCACACACGAACGATGCACATAGCGTACGGCGTACCGTCGACTTTGTACACACAGTAAAGTAAACGAAAGCCAACACCGAAGTTCGAATTCAAAAAGTCAATCGAGTACATTGACACATCGCCAAGCATGAGCAAGAGTTTTCAACCGTATTGAAGAAAACATAACGCGGTGCATGATTTTTGTTGAACACGGTGCTGCGGCTGGAAAAAGAATAATGAAAAGAAAAAATAATAAAATTTTCATATATTGAAATATATTCCAAAAGATATACATCGAAATTTCATACTTCGCGATGTGTATGAAATTTGCTTAGCCAAACAGCAAATATATAAATCAAATTCATCGTAATAGCGTTTTTGCTATTAATCTAACTAGAGTTATTGTAGCAATAGTCATCGCTTTAGTAGAGTCCCTTATGAAATTTGTGGATTACTCGACTTTCAATCAACGAATTGTGATGAAATTGAATATAATCAGACCCTGTCAGCTTGGAGCGAAATCAATCTTCAGTTCAGCAACGCCATCGCACGGTGTCACATTCAACATATCATGTCAATTGTATAGGTGTGCAGTGCTGCGCACGAATTTGACATTTCTCTTCCCTACTTCTGTGTACGAGATTCGATGCGAACTCGCCTAAGGGCGCCATGCTCGCAAAATATGTTGTTGCCAATGATTTGTTCGGGAAATGTGAGAGCTGGATATCTTGTTAATATGATGTCTTTGATATAATGCTTGTTCTAAGAAACAATGCCGCATCGAAAACCTGTTCACCTAGTGGTGTTTCTTTCTCATATTACTCACATTCTCGAAATGAAATATTTTTCCGACCTGCACGAAAAAAGTATTACATGGTAAGTTCAAAGGATTTCGAATGTTTTTAATCGTCATGTATGAAAACTTCTATGCTTATCATCAGTAATCGCGAAATTGATGATCAGTTTGTGAAAAACCGTCATTTAGAGCGACGTTACTAAACTAACCAACTTCAGCGGTGTCCAGTTCTCGGTTCCAGAAATAGCGGTCAAAAACCTAAAACGAAACTCACTCATTTTGCTCATAGATGGAGGAACCGATTTAACCCAAACTTAGACTCAAATGGAAGGCACAATAGATTGCTATTGATCCTTATTCGGTTCTGACTTCCGGCTCCGAGACTAGTGAGTGAAGTGTGTTTAAAATTCTGAACCGTTGCTTAGATCGAAACCGCATAAAACATATTTCAAAATAACTTGTGTTATAACTATGGAAAACCTTGTGGAATTGTTCAAAAACATGGGTGAATACCATTCTGATGTAGTATTCTGCATTACTTAACATTGAAACATAATTCAGCGCTATAAATGAAAGTCGGGTAATTTCCAAATTACACACTAAGCACAAAAATCTCTTGCATGTTAAGGAAACACCTTTTATTCAATATCCATGCTTTCAGCTTCTAACTCAAGTAGCCGGATGCTCCTCTGTGGGAAACAAAACTTCACTTTTCCAGATATTCATTTTCAACTGCAAATCCAACCAACATAGGCTAAAGTACGCAAATTGATACACTGAATTAATTACCCTCGCCTGGGCGTTCCAACTCAAGTACCAAATTATAGGCCCTGGAAGCTAAATGCTTATTCGCATAAAGTCCATTCTCGGACTTAGCTCGCTCCGGGATAGGCAACGTACGAGCTCCAGCAACAAAAACGAACGGCTCCTTCATATTAAATACCAATTTTCCACTTTACTGACCCGACTCTAATCTCGCCGGCATGACGTTTCGAGCCATCAGATTTTCAACACAACATCCACCGAAGACACCGAACAATGCCGAGCGACCACGAGACAGGATCGATTTACCAAGGAAAAAAACAACCCTTGCCGGTTTGTAGCGTGCAGCTTCTTTTCGGTACTACGCTGGTTTCGCCCTTCTCTAAAATATAGATCATTTTCGTTGCTGATTGCCGAGCTGCAAGTTGTTGAACACATTTCTGTTAATTTGTGCTGTTAGAGTGTTATTACTGCCCGAAAGGAGTGCAAATTATACCTGTGATCTGAAAACAAGAACAGTCCGGTCAAAATAAACCGGATCGCAGTCGGCCGGCTAAAAACTACCTCCGAAGTCCATTCCGAAAATCGAAACATGAAAACGGAGAAACAAATGAAAAAGCGAATCTCAATTCAAAAACTGATCATTTCCGATGGTAATCCAATCGGCCAAATAATTCAGAAGTCAGTTCTTAGAAACAGGTATCCGCAGCAAAAAAAAAACAACATGATGGATGTAAGGGATTTCATCCTTGCTTTTCGGCCGGTTCTGAAGCACGAATGCGAGCCGAAAAAAAGGGTACTGTTTGGATGATCCCAAAGAACTGCAATCCTGGCCTCTTCTAATGCTCGATGATCTTCTGGTAATTCCATTAGCATACAGGATTAACGAAGTGCATGCCGGTCTGGCTTTTGGTACAATTGAAACTGATAGGAATTATCTATTCTTGCTAGTTATACCATCTTGTTTATTTTTTCCATTTTTGTGCGAAAAAATGATTAAATGATTTTTTTTTATACAAATTAGTTGAATATAATCGAAAGAAATGGCTTCTAAGGAATGTCAATACAACGAAACAAAGATAAAAAACGTGAATAATCCACCTAGCAGTGAGATGATACCTTTTTTTATCAATACGCATGTGTTTTTGCATGGATATTCTTCGGTGTTTTAGTTCTCATGACATTATTTTAATTATCGTCGTTTCAAACGGCAAATTGAGATTTTAATCACTCATTACCCTGTAATGCCGAAACTGCAAAACATATCGAATTTCAATCTTAGCGTGCGACAATCGATTGAACATTCCATAAGATGTCGAAGTAAGTTCCACTTTAGAGTTTTTAGTCATTATTTATGGTACTTCCAGAGCCGGTATTCAGGAATTAGCATAGCCCAAAATGATTCGAATGGCCATAAATTATTACGCCAAACAATTTACATGAAATTTATAAACTCATCATCTGTAATTCCAGAATCGGATAAAATTCACCGATTTTGTATGGGACCTTAAGTCCTGTAATATTTGTTTTTGAAGTTCGATTTGGTCTTTTTTGAGAAAATGATTGAGCTTTGAGAATCGATTCGATACTGGAACCGGAATTCTAAAATCGGTGTAGCCGAAATCAGTTAAATTCACCTGAGGAGTGTGTAGACATCTTTGAGAAATTGTAGTGCGAATTAAAATTTGGGAGTACATTCCGAATCCAAAAACGAATACCGCTCAAACTGAAATAAATTTATTTGGTAATCGACTATCCAAATCTGCAAACCCAATAAACCTGATTAATTTATGTGAAATTAACATTTTTATACTAATCACCCTGCATTTTCTAAACCAGAAGTCGGATCTGACTAGAAAGTAAGAGGTTTTATAGGATTTTAAGACCTCTCATTTGAATCATAGATGATTCTTAGATTTCATTTGAATCTTAGATCGGTTCAGCCATCTACGAGAAAAATTAATTGCATTATTTTAATTTCGTTTCACATATCATCCTGTGGTTCCGCAATCAGAAGTCGGATCCAAACGTAATTCAGGAACCTTGTTTGGGAGTATACGACTTTTCATATGAATCTGAGTTTGTAGAAAACGGTTTAACCATCTCCGAGAAAATTGAGTGAAATTATTTGTCACACACGCATTTGCTGATCTCGACGAATTGAGTCGTATGGTATATGGAAGTCATGTTCTTCCAGCATTTATTGCTGTAAATAGTTTAAATCAAAATAATTATGGAATTACTTCCAACTCGATAATGCTGGTATCATCTGGTTTACATATGCCATATTCGAAAGATTATGTTGCCAAAAATGAGCCGTGCTAAAATTGGTCCGAGGCAAATTGTCATAAAAAAGGATGCTGTACACAGTCTTTTTGGTACTTAGAAACAATTATATGTAACAGTATAAAAAATCGTGTTTCATGTTGCTCCCAAGCATTGCTTTTTCATACAGCGCTCAAAATTCCTTCTACTGGAATAAGGTTTACACAAAAATATCGATATCTCCGTTAAAAATAGACGGATTTTAACAATCTATGGCTTGTTGGATAGGTATTACCGAGCGAAATCTAAGTCTGGAAACATATTCTGTTTTCAAGGTCAAATGTGACTGATACTGTAAAAAAACTGAAAATTTTGACATAAAACTTCGTATAACTCAAAAAGTAAACATCCGATCTCAAAACCATTCAATAGCGTTCTGGGTGACGGGGAGACCTTTCATTTGCGACTAGTTTGATCAAAATCGGTCCAGCCATCTCTGAGATCTCGACCTCTTAGTTGACAACACACATACAGACACACACACATACACACACACACACACCACACACACACACACACACACACACACACACACACACACACAGACATTTGCTCAGTTCGTCGAGCTGAATCGATTGGTATATGACATTCGGCCCTCCGGGCCTCGGAAAATTTTTCGAAAGTTTGAGCGAATTCTATACCTATTTTTTATATATATAAAAAAAGGTAAAAAAACGAGTAATATTCAGAGAATGTATTTGTTCATCAGCTAATTGATGTATCATGTGGTGAAATCGGTCAAATATTGCAAAGGTTTAATTTTTTTGTAATCAGAAAATATCAACATGTGTAATGGGATGCTAATAAAAAGGGGTTATATTCAGTTTCGGAAAGCAGAACATTGATCAAAGGGGAACAAATTAAGAGAAACAGCACCGTTTCTAGTTTTACTCAGTGAAAATTCGCACCTAGATAGTTCAAACAATAGATTTACATACAAATATCATTTTAAAGGCCTGACTATATCCTTTCGAAAATGTATCAGCTTAAAAAAAACCACCGAGATATCCATATAAAACGGGTTAAATCTGAAAAACGCGTGTTTGCCTAAATGAAATTTGATGGGTTAAAAATATATAACAAAAATATTTGTTTGCATTACTTGAGTATACAAAAAAAAATATTTTGTAAATTTGAATCCCTGCTCATAACCTTGACGATGGCAAGAAAAAATAAAAATACAGAATCACATCAGCTGTTTTTCATATTGGGGCAAAACTAACATTGAAAGTAAATGGAGACAAAAGCGATGAATGTATTGATTCTGGTTCTAATTCCTACATCGGAATTATCGTACATTTTCCGATCACTGTTTGGTTCGACGATAAATTGTTTGTTAATCTTTTAAACGTATGCACATTTTTCTACTTTCTTTGTGAGACTCCGGAACTTTTCATTTGAATTTAAGTTTATGGAAACTGCTCCTACGGTTTCTGGGAACGCGAAGCTCGAGGGTATTTCTCAACAATTTTTCTATAAGGAAACCAAAAGTTTTTGGCACATTTTCCCCGTTACTCCGGAACCGCACATCGTATCTGCACCAAATTTAATAATCGGCTATGAGACTACAAAAACCCGCATCCGCCAGTAAGTATACAAAACGTTTGGACAATTCAGACATTGCTTGTCCGTCAATACTACGTGGAAATCAATAAAATTTACGAAAACAAAACCAAACGCAGTTGCAAAAATGAAGTCTTCATACTCTGCTAGACCCGACGGTATTCCGGCTGTCGTTTTCAACAGATGCTCTAGTGGTATTATAGCACCTCTATGACAAATGTTCCGACTGTCACTCATGATTGGAGTATTTCCTGATTTTTTGGAATTCTTCTTATATGTTTCTGGTATACAAAAAAGGAGACATCGACAGGTATCACCTCTCTAAGTGCCATTCCGAAGTTTTTTGCAAGCAGAACATCGTAGAAACTCAACACGAGTTCATACTGAAGCGCTCAACTGCCACTGACCCACTCACGACGCTTATAACGGATGCTATGTCTAACTAAAGGTCACAATTGCCACATTGGACCAGTCTGTCCAACACACTCCGGCTGATTCAATCGTATCTTTGCAATCGACAATGACTGGTGATCAAGATAAATGAAAATGTTTCTAAGGAGTTATTTACTTTTTCTGGTGTTCCACAAGGCAGCAGTCTCGGACCATTGATATTTCTACTGTATATCAACGACGTGAACGTTTCACTGAAAGGTCCACGATTTGTTTGTTTCACTCTTCGTCATTTGCCCTAGTATAACCCTCATCAGCCGCCAAGTTACGAAATCCGTGGAATGAAAAAAGCGTTTATTTTTTAAATATTCTTAGTAATAATTAATTGTCTATTTAGTTTATCTGTTGATTAAAATTAAAATAATTATATAAAAGAATAAAAAAACTATCATCATAAATGTAATGTGCGATAATTTTCAGCTTTTTTGCACATTTTTCCGCGTCGCTCCAGAACCAGAAGGCGAATCCGGATAAAATTCAGTTGCAGACTATAAGATAATCGAACCTTTTATTCTGATTCAAACATATGAATATCGAATCAGCGGTCTCTGAGACAATCAAACACACTATTTTTTTTCGCTCACATTAACACGTATCCATATCCTTATAAAAAAGACAAAAAACGTTCATTAATAAAACATAACACATTTAGAAAAATAAACTATTTTTTTCACCTAGAGGTGTGATGATGTCTTTCAGATATCATTCATATTTCCATAAATTACTATAAGAATTTTCAAAGAAATTATCATAGAGTTTCAAATAAAAATAAGAAAGTTTTTTTTTTGTTAATTATACTAGCATAATTGGTGCACAGTTTAAAGTCAAATTTAAAAGAATTTTCCCGTTTTTTTACACAGCAAAGTCCTGGTATTGCATTCTTTTTGTGGAATTTGGCCTTTATTTTTCAACAGATTTCGCAACCGACGTACCTACGACGATCCTATTGACACTAAGAATCCTTCCAAATTGGGACTCGAACACACGGCAACTAGCTTATAGGACCAGTATCCTATGCAATAAACCGATAACCCGGGCCAGCTTCACTCAAAGAGATGACTTCAGATTTTAAACACACTTAACCCTATATTTCCAGAACCGGAAGTCGGATCACAACAAAATTCAATAGCAGATTGTGGGACCAAAAGAAATGCTCACACTGATCACCTTGTAGTTTTGGAACCGAGAAGTCGGATCTATACCAAATTCAGGCATATTATGTGGTATCTGAATACCTTCGATTTAAATCTCGTTTTGTAAAAATCAGTTCAACCATGTCAGAGAAAAGTTAATGTATACATTTTCATTTTTGCCTTTCTCATATAGTAAGATTATGCAATCACTGTGAAAACCGACTTTTGAACCGAGGTCGAGTGTCATATACCATTCGACTCAGTTCATCGAAACGCAAAATGTCTGTGTGTATGTGTATGTGTGTGTATGTGCATATGTGTGTATGTAACGTTTTTTTGCGTTAACTTTTCTCGGAGATGGCTGAACCGATTATCACAAACTTAGATTCAAATGAAAGGTCTTCCGGTCTGTTCCTGAGTTATGGGGTAAAATGTGCAAAAAAGAGAATATGTTTTCAAACTTTTCTCATAGATGGCGCGACCGATTTTTACTGACTTAGGTTAAAATGAGAGGTCCGATGGTCTTATACGTAATTCCTAAATTTCATTCGGATCCGACTTCCGAATCCGGAAATATAGGGTAAAGTGTGTTAAAAATTTTATACCATAACTGAAAAGGGCGAAAAACCGTAAAAAAAATCTAAGCAAAGTCCTGGCATTACATTCCTTTTGTGGAATTTGGCCTTTCTGTTTCAACAGACTTCGCAGCCGATTCTTAGTGTACAGAATCATTGCATGGCTAGTACTATGGATCCTACTGACACTATGAAAATCTAAACAGACCTTTAATCTTCTCCAACTGGTAGTTCTTATCAATAGACGGTCAAACAAACCGATTTCGGTAATTTTTTTAAGAATCGAAGACAATTATTTTTAATAATACCACGGTATTATATATGATAGTATGATTGATATGAGAAAGGCATCATTACACCACTAGGTGGATTAAAACAGGTTTTTTTGTCCATATCGCCCCCTATTATCGGAACATGAAGTCATGTTCAAAACACAACTCAGGTATTTTACGTGGCATCATCTTTTTAAAGTTAATGAAAATCAGTTCAGCCAACTCCTAGAAAAAAGAGTGCAGAAAAATGTTACATACACACATACATACATTTTGCGAATTATCGACGAACCGTTTAGAATGGTATATGATACACCCAAACCTCCATTTACGAACCTTATATATGTATGTATGTATGCTTACACACTCACTCGTTTGCGTATATGTGTACATATTTATACATATAAATGATCGCTTTTACTTCACCAATATTTATATGTATTAGGAAATACAAATATTTGTACACATGCGAACGTATATTAATACATATATACATATATAAGTTACGTAAATGGAGGTTTGGGTGTAATTGGTTCTCCGGCCTCCGGCCTTGGTTCAAAAATCAGTTTTCACGGTGATTGCAGAGCCTTTCTTGATTTGAAAAGCCAAAAAAAAATCAAATGCCACCAACACACAATAAGGCCAAGGATGGTTTTATCGTATCAAAGAACGCTCTCTAGCAACTCTTCTGTGAACTGTGCGCCAATATGACAGATCTGTATAACTGTGTTGTAGGATTCTGAGCTAAGTCAAATAAATCAATAAATTAACCTAACATTTTCGACGGCGTACATAAATGCAATTTGTTCATTACTTACCATATTATAGTTAACTACACGCGCATGCGCAAGGAGTGCTATAACTTTCGGATTAATAAATGTTACTCAAAAAGGTTTAGTCTGGTTGTTTGTTCTGTATAATTGTATCAATGCTTAAAGAAACAAGTTCGTGTCGAATATTTCAATGTAGCGAACTAATTTTAGCACGAATCGATGCCCAAAGAACCTACAACGATAAATTCATACAGTGTACAGTGCTTTGAATTTGTTAGCTTTACTCAAGCGGCTGCATTGCAACACATTCATTTTCATTTATTCAACTGCAGCTTCTACCTCCCCTCCCCTCCTTATTCACACCGCATTGTATTTCTTATAAGGATAATTTAATTAACGACTACACTGCACATGGTATATACAAAGAAGTATTTACACACCTCAAAGTAGACATGACTACTCCATCGATTCTATTTTCTATCACCTTCAATTGACAAATAAATAATATAAATAATCAGCTACAAGCTACACAGGTTCGTTCTTTACTAGATGTGACAGAATGACGCAGCGAACGATGTACAGTTGCTGTACACTTTAGCCGCCCCCCGAATGAGTGCTTCCAGTTTGGCACATGTAGCCGCCATTATGAAATATCTCTCGAAAATTACACTGAACCAGAAATCAACCTAACCTGAGTATTTCATTTTATCTACTGGATGGTAGATTGTATTTACTCAACAGTTGAATTGACGGCACGAGAAACATTCGCCCAATTGGGTAGTTTTCTGGTTCTGTGCAAAAATCTGCCTTCAATATATAAACAACACATCAACGAACAAATTTGGCACATGCAATCATCAATTTCAATAGTGAAATGTCGACTGGTTTATTCCGTAATCTGGCAATATGTCGTGAAAATTTCTAATTTCCCTTCTGCTTACACTCCAATTAATTACAAATCTGCACCCATGAAATCAGGAACATCTACGTATAGTCAGTCGGATTATAACCAGATAATATCACTGTTTCCTTCCGTGTCTACCACCGTTCTAAACGGTTGAGTATTGAAATCAATCAAGAACGATCATCCTAAGCAACCGTTCTTGAGCTAAACTTCATGCATGGTGTTGCAAATGTTGCTGCATTTGCTGTTGCTGATGCTGCTGCTGTTGTTGTTGCATCAATTCCTGCTCTTCATCGCTCGGGCAGTCGTCCATTTCCATGTCGATCAGTTCATCGTCTTCCTCATCGACATCGTCATCGTCGTAAGCACAACCCGGACTGGAGGAACGGTGCCCACTTCCCCCGCCTACATCGTCACCACCACCCGGCGATTTGGCATCCTCCTCCTGCTGCATCCGTTTGTGTTTCGTTCGACGATTCTGGAACCATACTTTGACCTGCATTGGAACAACGATAAAGCGCCAAAAAAAAGGGAAGGTTATTCATTCAGTAGGGCCGAAAATAAAATAATATTAGTACAGTCAATCATCGGTATCTGTAACGGATCATTAAACATGAATTGTATTCGTGAAAGGGGGTGAAATCACTGTACATATGGAGAAATGCAAATTTATGGAGACAATGACAGTCACCCTCATGTCAGAAGGTCTCCCTTCTATACCACATTATGTAAACAAATTGCACCCTATCAAGTGAACCGATTGAAGTAAAGAAGAGTTTTATCTGATAAATTGGAAGAATAATATTCGACTTTGTGCAGATGATATATAAACGACATCGCATACGTCTTTTAATGGCCAAACATACATCAGTAACCCCACTGAAAATAACTGTGTTTATAGGGTTATTGTACCAATTGTATTGTATTTCACAACTAGAGTCACCACGTTATTTACGGATTACTAGACTTCCAATCAGGCCCGTATCCAGGATTTCGTTTCGGGAGGGGCCCACAAATATGAAATAACACATCTAACTGATGATTTGTATGTGTCGAGTTCTAGATGTGCCTTTAGTATATTTTGTTTTTTTTTTTGTTTTTTTGAAGAGTGAGTTTAAGTAATTAGCAATTTAAGTATACATTATGATAAAAAAAAAGAACCGGAATTTTCATTTTAAAATTTCCGCGCTTGTCAAATCGGTAAACTTTTATTCTCTCAACGTTGGCAACACTTTTATACACATTCTGTCAAATTTTGACGCATATCGTACGATTAGTTTTTATTTGGCGTCTATACAAAGAAGTTGAAAAATTTTCGTGTGGCGATTTTGATAATGGATGCAAATTTAGAACAACGTGCGTGCATCAAATTTTGTGTTGCGAAGGGATTTAAGTGTTCCGAAACGTTGCAAATGTTAGAAAAGGCCTTTGGTGAATCGTGTCTAGGAAAAACACAGGCATACGAGTGGTATAAACGCTTCAAAGGTGGTCGTACAAGCTTGGATCATGATGAGATCCCTGGCCGCTCAACAACATATGTTACTGAAGAAAACATTGAATCGGCAAAGCAAATCGTGTTGCAAAATCGTTCTGTGCCGTTTAGAGAGATTGCTGTGATGTTGGGCATCTCTTATGGATCAGCCGAACACTTTTTAACCGATGTTTTGGGTTTGAAACGCGTCGCTTCTCGGCTGATGCCAAAAAAGCTGAATTTCATTCAAAAACAGCGTCGTGTTGATGTAGCCAAAGAGATGATTTCCAACGCAGATAGTGACCCCACATTCTTTGAATGCATCATACCTGGTGTGGATCTATGAATATGACGTCGAAACCGAACAATAATCGACCGAATGGCGCTTCGAAGGCGAGCCGTTGTTCTAAATTTTCATCCATTATAAAAATCGCCACGTTGGGAGAGTAAAAGTTTACCGATTGGTCAAGCGCGGGAATTTTAAAATGAAAATTCCGGTTCTTTTTTGATCATAAGGTATGTTCACATATTTTGAGTTGGACAATGAGAGATTGAAATAAGAAGTTCTATTTGACAAAGGGAAGGGATCGATTTTTTACATTTTATTTACCATATAGTCCCATAGTTCGGATTCAACTTCTGGTTTTGGAAAAACTGAGTGAAGAGTATTAAAACCTTAAATTTCAAGGGTGTGTCCTTACAAATGGCGATGTAAAAAGGAACCGATATTTTGAAACTATTCAGTAAGCTCTTCTAGTTTGCAAAATTCGTCGAACAGATGGTCGAACCGATTTTAACAAATTTATATTCTAATGAAGTTCCTTTTTATCCCACATGATCCTATTTAATATCATCGAGTCAACCCACGGATCTAGTTTAGCGATACCTGCAGATTTGTGTTTGTAAACCATAAAATTTCTAAAAAAAAAGCTGCAGACATGTTTCAGTTGCCTTTATGAATATATTTGAAATTTTTACCTTCCATCTCTTGTTTGGATATACAGGGTGATGGGTACTAAAAAATTAAATTCGTCATTGGGAGTGGCGAGTCCACAACAGAAAAATCGTTTTGGTAACGGTAAAAATCTCCAAAACGGAATTCACATACATTTCTCGAGATTACTAGGACAATTTGCACACTTACATTTGTGATTCAAATGAAATGTTTTATGGTTTCATAAACTTCTATGCTGTTTCAACCCAATTCTTCCGAGAGACTTCCGATTTGGAAAAGGTTCCAGAAGTTGCGGTCAGAACTCCAAAATGAAGCTCACACTATGCTCTTGTGTACCGGAGCATTGTCTCGAAAAACCGATTTTTCCGATTTTCAATCGCTACAATAAAGCACACTTACACTTGCTGTCGATGGAGTTATTTTTTTCGGGATATTCCAAAAAAAATTATACTGTGACAACCCCAAAACCCCCCCATTCCACCCAATTCCAGTCTATTGTCGGTTAATCATTCTGTTCTCTGGTG
The DNA here is from genome assembly GCF_030247185.1 of Malaya genurostris. Classification (NCBI taxonomy): domain Eukaryota; kingdom Metazoa; phylum Arthropoda; class Insecta; order Diptera; family Culicidae; genus Malaya; species Malaya genurostris. Next base: position 59,083,281 of record NC_080570.1, on the reverse strand, counting down.
TATAATAATGGATCTAGGCTTCGTCAACAGTAACCAACCGGCGCTAATTTGCATCAGCATAGGCGAACATGCTTCCGAAGTGTGCTAGCTTTCGTCTTTTTAAACCTGAGTATGCATGTGTGGCATGACATCTTTTTCATTCGCGGAATCTTGCTAAAACTATGATATTTGGTCAGTACTAATTCTTATGGCACTTTCTGGTTATCTAGTACCATTTCCTTTAATTTTGACATTGATTTTTGCAATCACAATGGAAGGCCTGCCACTGCTGGTTTCTCTCGACACCACTATTTCACGGTGTAGTCTGCAGGAACACTAGCTCCGTAATATTTATACAACTTGGACCTCTAAAGAAAATTAGAACGAAAACCTTTTTGCCTTTCTCATATAGAAAGGGTATGTAATCACTGTAATAACCGACTTTTGTGAACCGAGACCCGGAGGACTGAATTTCACATACAATTCGAATAAGTTCGTCGAGTGTTAGTGTTCAAAAATGAAAATAAGTGTACTAAAAGTTGATGTGCACTAACTTTTCTCGGGGATGGCGGAGCTGATGTTCACAAGCTTAATATCAAATGAAAGGGCCTAAAATTCAATACAAAAATCCTGGATTTCGTTTAGATCCGACTTCCGGGTCTGAATTTACAGTGTGATAAGCACAAAAAAATCTATTGCAAAAAGAAACGGGTTATTTAAAACTGGTTGGTAGAATTTTCTAATCAACAGATCTTGTTAGCTGATGGCCATAAAACTCATTTCTGTTCCCGATTCCAGAAATAGTGATTAAAAATCCCAAAATGGAAATTATTTTATTTCGATTTTTCGAAGGATCTGACCTCCTATCTTGGAGTTATAAAACTTTTCCAACATGTAGGTCCTATTAGTTGATGACCAAACAAAGTGGTTTTTGCTATACCGGTTCTCAGATTCCGGTTCCAGAAGTACCGGAAGTAGTGGTCAAATGAATGTAAAGAAAGTATGTATCAAACCATCCGATAAAAGTGTCCGATTTCGGGAGGGGCCAGGGCCCCTTGGGCTTCCCCTGGGTACGAATATGAGAATAAATATTTCATTTCTTAAGATTAAGCTAATAAAAATCACTTGTTGAAACAAAGTCTCAAGGCAACATCGAAAATAGGAATATTTAAAATTCCATCATTACCAGGAGCCTTCACGATTTTAAGTTTCCTAATGATTGACGTCTCAGTAATGTCGTCTTGTCACAATACTTGAGTTGAAATGTGATCATATTTCAGTGAGACTTCATTTTCAATAGGACTCACAACGTTCAAATTAAACTCTCGAACTGCTGAGCAAGTTTTTGAGCTTATTCGTCATTTGCAAGAATTATTTGATTTCCTTCCTTGAGAGCAGGAATTGGTTTCTGAGGTTTCTAAAGAACCTTAAAAAGTTTCCAGAAAGGTTTAGAATAAGGTTAAATTTGTTCAACTTCTTTAGAGAAATTTTCATTTCGCAAAAGAGTAAATCTATGTTTAATTTCTTTTTGTAAATTCTTAACTATGTCTTAACTACGTTGATATATACAGGGTGATTTTTTAAGAGCTTGAGAACTTTTTTAAACAATAAAACGCATAAAATTTGCAAAATCTCATCGGTTCTTTATTTTAAACGTTAGATTGGTACATGACATTTACTTTTTGAAGATAATTTCATTTAAATGTTGACCGCGGCTGCGTCTTAGGTGGTCCATTCGGAAAGTCCAATTTTGGGCAACTTTTTCGAACATTTCGGCCGGAATAGCCCGAATTTCTTCGGAAATGTTGTCTTCCAAAGCTGGAATAGTTACTGGCTTATTTCTGTAGACTTTAGACTTGACGTAGCCCCACAAAAAATAGTCTAAAGGCGTCAAATCGCATGATCTTGGTGGCCAACTTACCGGTCCATTTCTTGAGATGAATTGTTCTCCGAAGTTTTCCCTCAAAATGGCCATAGAATCGCGAGCTGTGTGGCATGTAGCGCCATCTTGTTGAAACCACATGTCAACCAAGTTCAGTTCTTCCATTTTTGGCAACAAAAAGTTTGTTAGCATCGAACGATAGCGATCGCCATTCACTGTAACGTTGCGTCCAACAGCATCTTTGAAAAAATACGGTCCAATGATTCCACCAGCGTACAAACCACACCAAACAGTGCATTTTTCGGGATGCATGGGCAGTTCTTGAACGGCTTCTGGTTGCTCTTCACTCCAAATGCGGCAATTTTGCTTATTTACGTAGCCATTCAACCAGAAATGAGCCTCATCGCTGAACAAAATTTGTCGATAAAAAAGCGGATTTTCTGCCAACTTTTCTAGGGCCCATTCACTGATTTGCAAGCGTTGCTCGTTAGTAAGTCTATTCATGATGAAATGTCAGAGCATACTGAGCAAATAATAATGCATGAAAATCATAACCTCAAAAAATCTGAGCAAATACTAATGCATGAAAATCCTAACCTCAAAAAAATCACCTTTTATAACAAATTAATAGCTTCCTTGGGAATTTTGAATATTACAGGAAGATGATCTGAGTCAAAGTCAGCATAAATAATCAGCTTACTACAATTGTGACTTTTATCTATTACAATAAGATCAATTATAGAGGGGTTTCTCACGGAAGAGAAACAAGTTGGATTATCGGAATAAATAACTGAAAAATAACCCGCACAGAATTGATTTTGGAGTATTTTTCCATTCTGGACGCACCTGACGTTGATAAGTCTAACTGCAGTCGTATTTCACTTATGACTTTCAATGATCTTCCATTCAGTATGCGTTCAGATGTTATGTCATCAAGTATAAAATGATTTGAAATATGAATTGATCGAAAAGCACACGTTTCACGGTTTTTTTTTATAATTGAGCAATATTTTATATAGTCATTTGGGGTAAAAAACGTACGTTTTAGGAGAGCGACAGTTTACTGTTAAGTATTCTTCGTATGCTTTCGAGTTTGTGAGCGGTCATTTGGAGTAATGACTATCCCAAGCTGCACGATGAAAAAAAAAACCTGTAAAATGAACTTTATAACATAATATTTCATATCTAGTTCGGTAAAATATTATCTTATTTTAAACTTTCATATGAACAAAAAAAAAAAGATATATCTAAAAGGTAAGTTATTGTTTACACATTGACACCAAAATTTATAATAAAAATAAATTAATCACTTCATTGCTTTATTAAACTTCTTTTCTTCTTCCTGATTTCGGTATTTTCAGACATCCGTAGAAGCATTCATGGTTCAATTGGTAAATTTGTTTCACTTTCCCATTTAAGAAAAGCTATTTTCGCACTTCATTGCAGAGCGTTTGTTTTTTGAGTGTTTGTGTTTATTTTTTGGGAAAAATATTCACAGTTACAACGATTTGAAAAAATGTTCTTACGAAAAAAAAACATCCACCTTATCTCAAATGAATCTTAAGTCGAACTGGTCTCTCCCGCGCAAAGTAAATTGTTTGGTATACTGGAAACTTGTTAGAAGCTTCATTCTAATCGGAATATTTGAAATATGATTATTTTCCACCCATTCTTAGAATTGCTTATACGCATAATGCGGTCATAAAGTTCAATGTAAATTAAGCATTTGAGTAACAAAAACATTTAAATGAATAGAGGACTGAGGATTCCCACAATTCACATTCTATAATCTCTCGCCCATAATCACCTAACTTGACTGATAAAGCCAATTCAATGAAATTGTACAAGTTTGCGTATTTTTTCACTAAATCCCCCCCACACTCCATTAACATTTCTTAACCACGCCAAACCATTAGCACTCCAACAGCCAAAATGGACAACTTGTTTACACTCGAACAGACCGAACAGCCATGCACTAGGAGGGGCACTTACCATAAAGGCTCTATTACCAACCGTTTTCACCATAATTTAATCAAGATGGCTGACAACGGTGGAAAAAAAATGTTTTACGCAATATCGTCACTACTGTTCCTATCAACAGCTTCGTCGGGAAAGCAAGCGAAGCTCCGGGCAGGCACGGAAACTAAATTGAGTGTGAAAAACCGAATGCCCCTTTGACGGTTTGGTGGTTTTATGTTCGGCAGGCAGGCAGGCAGGCAAAATATTACGAAGCTCTAACAACATATAATATCATGTTTAGACAGGGGAAATTCTACTCTCGAGAGAAAACTGCCACAAAGAGCTTGTATTCTTTTCCTTTTGATAGGCATGCGCAGTTCTGTACTACGGTGTCATATAAAATAAATCGGTGGTGGTGTACTCGCAGCAAAGTCAGTGTTGCCATTTTAGTAGATTTCAATTTTTAACTATCTTTATCTACATTTTGCTGTCTTCTGTAAAAGTATTAATGTATAAAAATTATTTTATTGAAACATTTTAAAGTCTTATTGCGAAGATAGCGTAGATACCTAAAAATTCATATTTTCAATTCTGTCAAAATATCTCATTTCAAAATTGTAAATAAACTCATTTAGTTCAGTAGATTTTTTGAAAACCTTTAGGTAAAACTTTCTATCAAAACATAACTAGAAAAATTTAAGGAGTGTGTTACATATGATATTTACCCTAACAAATTTGCCATAAACAAACCCTGAAACCAGCCTTTAATTAAAATAAAACTACTAGAGATCATTTTGGTTTTGGTACCTCGTGGGTACCGATTTGTGCAGAAGTGCACATGACTGTTTTGATTATTTTACGTTTCGCATTCAGCTCATCAGTGCATTAGCAGATTATGTTGACTGCTAATGCCACCTCGCGGATCAACATAATCCGCTAAGCAGACGTAAAGTCATTGCTATTTACAACGCACCTATTTACACCGAAGTGCTATGTCTATCCTGACGTCCCAGGCGAAAACGAATTTACGACTTTATGGCCGCAAACATATTTTAGTCATTTTGGTTTTGGTACCTCGTGGGTACCGATTTGTGCAGAAGTGCACATGACTGTTTTGATTATTTTACGTTTCGCATTCAGCTCATCAGTGCATTAGCAGATTATGTTGACTGCTAATGCCACCTCGCGGATCAACATAATCCGCTAAGCAGACGTAAAGTCATTGCTATTTACAACGCACTTATTTACACCGAAGTGCTGTCTATCCTGACGTCCCAGGCGAAAACGAATTTACGACTTTATGGCCGCAAACATATTTTAGTCATTTTGGTTTTGGTACCTCGTGGGTACCGATTTGTGCAGAAGTGCACATGACTGTTTTGATTATTTTACGTTTCGCATTCAGCTCATCAGTGCATTAGCAGATTATGTTGACTGCTAATGCCACCTCGCGGATCAACATAATCCGCTAAGCAGACGTAAAGTCATTGCTATTTACAACGCACTTATTTACACCGAGTGCTATGTCTATCCTGACGTCCCAGGCGAAAACGAATTTACGACTTTATGGCCGCAAACATATTTTAGTCATTTTGGTTTTGGTACCTCGTGGGTACCGATTTGTGCAGAAGTGCACATGACTGTTTTGATTATTTTACGTTTCGCATTCAGCTCATCAGTGCATTAGCAGATTATGTTGACTGCTAATGCCACCTCGCGGATCAACATAATCCGCTAAGCAGACGTAAAGTCATTGCTATTTACAACGCACTTATTTACACCGAAGTGCTATGTCTATCCTGACGTCCCAGGCGAAAACGAATTTACGACTTTATGGCCGCAAACATATTTTAGTCATTTTGGTTTTGGTACCTCGTGGGTACCGATTTGTGCAGAAGTGCACATGACTGTTTTGATTATTTTACGTTTCGCATTCAGCTCATCAGTGCATTAGCAGATTATGTTGACTGCTAATGCCACCTCGCGGATCAACATAATCCGCTAAGCAGACGTAAAGTCATTGCTATTTACAACGCACTTATTTACACCGAAGTGCTATGTCTATCCTGACGTCCCAGGCGAAAACGAATTTACGACTTTATGGCCGCAAACATATTTTAGTCATTTTGGTTTTGGTACCTCGTGGGTACCGATTTGTGCAGAAGTGCACATGACTGTTTTGATTATTTTACGTTTCGCATTCAGCTCATCAGTGCATTAGCAGATTATGTTGACTGCTAATGCCACCTCGCGGATCAACATAATCCGCTAAGCAGACGTAAAGTCATTGCTATTTACAACGCACTTATTTACACCGAAGTGCTATGTCTATCCTGACGTCCCAGGCGAAAACGAATTTACGACTTTATGGCCGCAAACATATTTTAGTCATTTTTTGGATGAGCTGAATGCGAAACGTAAAATAATCAAAACAGTCATGTGCACTTCTGCACAAATCGGTACCCACGAGGTACCAAAACCAAAATGACTAAAATATGTTTGCGGCCATAAAGTCGTAAATTCGTTTTCGCCTGGGACGTCAGGATAGACATAGCACTTCGGTGTAAATAAGTGCGTTGTAAATAGCAATGACTTTACGTCTGCTTAGCGGATTATGTTGATCCGCGAGGTGGCATTAGCAGTCAACATAATCTGCTAATGCACTGATGAGCTGAATGCGAAACGTAAAATAATCAAAATACTAGAGATCAATTACTGTACATGATTGTGCATATTCCTTTCGATATAACTATCCATCAATACAAAATGGAGAACTTCTATGGGCACTTGACCTCATCAGATGCTTCTGTTTGGTGTAACTTTCTCAGATCTTCAGGGTATCTCAATGGTAGCGCTATTTTACAGAATGAAACAGGCTTAAACATATTTTTTTTATTCTCGTCGCCATCTCGTCTAAATATCGTATTCAATCTCTTTCTCTGCTCGAACATTAACAGGACAAACGAAGCTGATTCAACTCAGACAGATATGATAACAACCTTCCCGGTTCTTTCATCTCCCACTAGTATAATCACTATTGATGAATTGTCTAGTTCTTCTGGCTTACCTCTGCGCTTGAGTAAATCCTTCAAAGTTACATCTGTTGCTGTGTAAGAGAGCCATCTCGTACCAGTCTTTTTCGTGTTATCCGTGAATGAGCTATGCAGTGAATTGTGATCACGTAAAATATTATTTTCTCTGAACGATCTGAAAGATTTGTCCACTTTACAGTCATTTGTGAACAAACTACTGGATTCTAGCGAATCCCGTCAAAATATTACAGAACACTTGTTTTCATATTACTGACACAGTTTGTAAGTTTGAAACATTGTTACTTTTTCTCGATTCAGTAAAAGTCATACCAATTTTCAATGAATTAAACCAAAATGATGAAGTATTTTAGCAAAGATTAGCTTTCAAATAGAGAAATTTCGGTGGCGATACAGAGAAAACTGAAACATGCAACGAGAATACACTGCAATTTAATTTCGAATTGATTCCTGAAAGTTTCTTGTATGGTAAACATATTTCATGAAATATTTTCCTCATTATTTCTTCGTTATTCCAATTTTAGCACTCCAATAGTTATTCTTTAGAGCCAAAACACTGACAATGATCGCACAAAAGTATATAAATTGTAGCTGTTTTTTAGTATCATTAATTACTGGGCATTGTTTCTAAACCATCTTCCAGTAGTTATTAATATTTTTTTTGCGAAAATGAGTTGATCTATTACCTAATCAATTATTGTATTTTAGATTTTTGCGAGTGTTGAGTAGAATTTACAAAAAAAGTAATATTTTACCGCTTACGACGACATTATTTTCACGAATTATTTCTACACGGATAAAAATCTATTACCGGTACCATGATTTTTTAGTCATGAAATCATGAACCATTTTTTAATCTCATGAAATTTCATAAGCAAAATGATTGATATCATGAAAATTTTCATGAAAGATGTGTTGTTGTTCATGATACCAATCATTTTGCTTTTGACTTATTATTCATGATAGACATGATTCATGATTTAATGATTTTTAATCATGGTACCGGCAATGAATTTTTGCCCGTGTAAATATTACGGAATGTCGGTATTGAAAGATGAACAAGTCAGTATAATTATGACAGATTGATGTTCAGTGCTACTCCATCGAACATTCAGCAAATGAAACTTTTACTGAACATATTACCAAAGCTTCAACTATTTGAGAGCCAGTAAACATTTAATCGACATCCGTAAAAAATAATTGATGCATATCATTTGTTCATTTGAACTACTGTACCAGAGATCACCTTTTCTTCGCTATCGTTCATTCGGTAAAGACATTTGAGATTAATTACATCTTTTTGTCATTTTGGTATCTTAATTAACCGAGAAATCGTGGTAACATTTCAAGAAAGTGAGTTTATCGTTGCTTGAAAACAGATAACACGGTTTTGAAATTCTCTGTAGATAATGCAGATTAAGGAATGCAGAACAAAGTCTTCATTTTGAATGAAAGTTTTCGAAATTCTAAGCAGTGATAAAACCCTAAACTAAACTTATAACGACTTGCCATCATAACGAAAAGGTAAAATAAATCATTGCATGTTCATTTAGGGAAAATTTTATTTTACATCATTGTTGGAAAAAAATCTAAATTTCGAAAATCGCGACTGAAATTTTTCATAAGTGATTTTCGGACAAAAAAATCATCGACCAGAAAACTCACTGCAGAAAATTTCTGCACTGGTTTTTTACAAACGCGATTCTCACTCAAACTGATTCTATATGTTTCGTCTTTGACTCATCAGTGCAGTTTCGTTTCGTTCGGCACGTCAGAAAAGACATTGCACTTCGTTGCAAAACAAAAAGTGTTCTGTAAGTAGCAGAAACTTTACGTCTGCTTAGCGGTTCAAATTGAACTGCCGAGTTTAGCACTAAGCAGTTCAATTTGAACTGCTCTGCACTGATGAGTCAAAGACGAAACGTAAAAATAATGAAAACGGTTATGTGCCCTAGCACAAAATTTGGCTAACCCCTAAATGACCATACCTGCATCGGCCAGAAATAGTCGAAAACACGTTTTCGTTCGGCACGTCAGAAAAGACATTGCACTTCGTTGCAAAACAAAAAGTGTTCTGTAAGTAGCAGAAACTTTACGTCTGCTTAGCGGTTCAAATTGAACTGCCGAGTTTAGCACTAAGCAGTTCAATTTGAACTGCTCTGCACTGATGAGTCAAAGACGAAACGTAAAAATAATGAAAACGGTTATGTGCCCTAGCACAAAATTTGGCTAACCCCTAAATGACCATACCTGCATCGGCCAGAAATAGTCGAAAACACGTTTTCGTTCGGCACGTCAGAAAAGACATTGCACTTCGTTGCAAAACAAAAAGTGTTCTGTAAGTAGCAGAAACTTTACGTCTGCTTAGCGGTTCAAATTGAACTGCCGAGTTTAGCACTAAGCAGTTCAATTTGAACTGCTCTGCACTGATGAGTCAAAGACGAAACGTAAAAATAATGAAAACGGTTATGTGCCCTAGCACAAAATTTGGCTAACCCTTAAATGATTCTATATGGCAAAAAATCAGTGAAAAATGATATTTGAGAAAAACGTTCGCACATTGAATATGTCTGACATTATTTTCGCCAATGAACAAAAAATGAACCTTTCGTAAAATGTTCAGTACGCGTAGGGCGGGTGGAAAGTGATCAATAGTAGTGATGTATTCGAGATTTACTCAGCAATACCATGATAGTGTTATGTTACATCATCAAAAGATCATCAAGTGCTGAAATTAGTAAAAGTTATAATCATAGTTAAAACAATCACAGAGCATGTTATGCTGCTGAATAACTTAAATATCGTACGCAGAAGTAACAAGAGCGCAGGTTACCGCTTCGCCAATTCAAACGCCCCAGCCGCAGGCGCAGCGTTTGAGTGTTTCAGTCAGGCTGACAATGCTGCGCTCCGGTTACTTATATGAATCAAATTCATGCTAAAAAGCGTTTTATTGGGTTTAATCTAAATAGTGCAGTGTACTCAGTCAGCTGGAATTAATACAGCCTTCCGTCACTGTTTGGAATGTGTAATAATCTAAAATATTGCAGTCATTATTTCTCAGTTGCAATTCACTTGCGAATTTATTCAATAGAGATTTTATTATTGCTGAAAATAAATAATAAAATCTTGCACGAATCACTTCGGCGTCGAACTGAAGCGTAAAGGAAATTCAGCATCGAAATATCATCGGAGACTCTTCTCTCTTTCGATTATCTCTTTAGCGAGGTTCAGAGTTTTGGGAATGCTTGTTTCATAAATGAAAATCTCGGCAGTGATTTTTTTAGTCACTGAGTTTTTTTTTAGAAAATCTCTTGAACTGATTCTATCACGAGTGCTACTGAAATGAACTTTTCTCTGATCATGTTTTGGAATAAATGCGCATGAATCCAAAACATTCTTCACTGGTCCCTCAATCCACACACAAAGCCGGGGATGCGTAAATCGAATTTCGCTCAAATTAAATAAAACATCGCGTAAAAAAAGTTTTATTTCTATTCCATTCGATTTTTAGTGTAAATAACACAACAAATCTTACTACGTTCACACGCAAAAGCATCTAGGACCATCTGAGTGTACTTTGAGACTTGAGACTACGGAAATTCGCAAAAAATATTCCAAGATCCAATAACTGCTTGGAATATTGTCCTTAGAGACTACACTGTAGCACAGCAATAAATACAATCTATTTTTAGTTTGCTGTTAATATTTTTAGAGCTACACTTTGCTTACTGACTGTTCCAAGTATGCTCTCAGTAGTCCAAGAGCTTCAGTAAAATCAGGTCTTAAGGGGGGTCTAAACGATGACAAAAATCATCATTTTTGCTAATTTTTCCAGAATTATCGTTCAACAAAATAAATTCAAACTTTTTGCATGATAAAAAGCATCATTCGAACAACATTTTGTAATTTTCTCGTGGAAAAATATTGAGAAATAAGTCGGTGAAGAGGTCTTTTCGAGAACGCTTCTGAAAAATCATGATTTGCGGTGTCCACTGTATCTCAGCGCAGACTTATAAGAAGTCAACAAATCAAAGCAGCATAGATAGAGTAGATGTTTTTCTAGACCCCAACGTTTCTGTTCGATTTTTTTTTTAATTTTTTGGATTTTTGGTGGTTGTTCAAAGTGAAAACTACGATTTTTCACGAAAAAATTCGCCGTTTTGTAGCTGTAAAACCTCCCCAAAGTAACAAACAGGGAAAAGGAAAACGTTGGGGTCTGGTTTTTTATATGTAGAAAGTGTGTGCAAAATTTGAAAAAAATTGGTTCAGTAGTTTTTGAATGATGATGGACACGGACTTTCAGAACCTGCTTTCGAGGAAAACGCGTTTAAAGTCTATTGTCTATAAAATCGAAGGAAACAATTTACTACTCAAGGGAGCACGTAGGCTCTAACACTCTCAAAAAGCCATATTTTTTCTTTTGTATTTTGTTATAATGAAACATTTCGAGTATGTTTTGTCAAGTTTTTCGAGTCAATCGAAGCAGAAATCTTGGGCCTGTGTGCGCAGCTCTTATTTCTTCGTAAAAAGAGATCGGCAAAGATAAAGGCCCATGACTTGCTGAGTTTTGTTCCGATAAGCTTTAAAAATATTCTTGAAATGTATTACTATCAGAAAATAGAAAGAAAATAATAAATGATTTTTTAAAAGCGTTAGACCCTACCCGCCCCTTAAGATCTTCACGAGCAATCTGAGGGCTTATGAATACTTTTCCAATGCTGTTCATAGTCGTGGATCTACATATTGCTTACTTGTCTGTTTTGATCTGATCCAGGATCGTTAACAGTCATCTAAGAACTTCAGTGAAAACAGATCTTAAGATCTTCACGAACATTCAGCAGCTTATGAATAATTTTTCAATGCTGTTCATAGTCATGGAGCTACATATTGCTTACTTGTCAATTCTGATTTGTTTCAGGAACATTCCAAGAACTTCAGTGAATCGCGAGTATGGAGCATAAAAATCAATGCACTTTGTTATTCTGATAGATCTTATGGTCTGAGTTTTTGGTTTGCGTAGTTCATTCACAATTGACCTATTTATTGCATGCAGTATTATGAATATGGGCCGAGGACAAAAAGTTCATTAACACAGTTTTTTGTGCTGGTAGATCTTAAAGCCTGAATTCCAGGTAGTTTTTGGGTGACTTAGAATATTCAGAAATAAGTTGCATGTGGTATCACGAACATTAACCGAGTATAATGATCATGATAGTTCACTTCGTAGATCTTAAGGCCTATACTCCAACTAGTTTTTGTGTGAACAAACACTACCTCATTACTCATCACAATGATTGAATTAGTTGAATGTGATACCTCGAGTATGGACCACGAAAAAGAAACTCACTAACGCCATCGGTTCCGTTGGTAGACCTCAAGGCCTATATTCCAAGGAGGTTTTGGATGGACAAAAACTTCCACAGAAATTACCATATTTTTTTGAAATTTTACGACTGTGATTGGTGATTATATAGCGAGTTTCGGCTGGTCAGTCTAATAAAACAGCAAAAACGACTTGTTGCTTCAATGTCCGACAGTTTCAGTGAACTATTTAAAAAGGTGATTTATTGAAAAAGGTTAAATAAATTACCGAAACTGTCGGACATTGAAGAAACAAGTCGTTTACCGCACACAAAAGTTATACAAAAGTCACCAGTCACGCGTTCAAATAGTGATTTCTTTTTCTCCGGAGAATTCTTGGATACCCCCGATCTTAACTAGATTCTATAAAACCAAAGAATTTCGTACATTTACTATAATTCAGTTCACTGAAGCATGTAGGATTGGTTTGTATACGTATACATAAAGTCGCGTAAATTAAATTCGGGTAAATTGAGGCTTTAGCGGACCTTACACGTTCATTAAAAGTATCATTACTAAAAAATAATATCATTTTAATAAACGTGTAAAGTGCAGTAATGACGAGTTCTCCATGCAAATTTGGGATATTATTACATAGAAATCATTAAAAATGACATTAATAATTCTCGTATGAGGGCCAATTCTAGTGAACTACAAAAGGTAAATCTGCCAACACTGTTGTCTATTGTGTGCGGGATTCACATCGAAGATTTACTCTATGAAAAAGGTTCATCACGTTCTTGCCATTCTCTTGATCGAGTACATAAAATATGCGACAAAATAAATGATTTACGCAGTAAACTGAATCCCAACCATTCCCGTGAAGTTTCCTTTAAATTTCCCTATCGAGTAGCTCGAAAAGGCGGAGAGCTACACAAATTGTTAGCACTTTGTCAAGCAAATATCCGACAATATTTGCCAAAAGTAATAAGGATTACACGGTCGCTTTCGTGCAGGCTCGGAACGGAACCCGATGCAATGATCAAAATATGGCAACTCCCGTAAAATCATCCTATTACGAGCAAAAGAACCAACACTTACACAACATGAGAAACGAGTACCAAACGAGCAGCCCGTGTGAAACCAATTTCAGCCAATATGAATTTGAGGGGTGCAAGACGGAGTGGTTCTCCAGTTCCTTCCATGCGCCGCACGGTTGCCTATTGAGCGGGGTGATATGTTTACTGAATCTCGATGAGGTTTTCCCCCAGCCCTAGCAAAGATTTCTTCACTCGGTAGCGAGCGAAGAGGGTCATCACTTGAATCGGTTGACGTCAACAGTTAATAAAAAGCGTATCAATTTTCGTAACGAATTTATTCATGAGATTCATAACGAGCCATCGTCGTTGGGGTGGCGGAAAAGTACGAAATTCGTTTTTGCTCCGCTTTTGTTGAGAGGGATTGCTTCGGCTGTGGGCCAGAGGTCGACTGTGGATTATGGATAATAAAATTTTGATATACGGCAGACAATTTGCAGTTTAAATTATTGCACATTTTGGTACCGTGAATCGACGTCGTTGATTACGACGCGGAGAGTTTGCTGCACGTTATTCGGTAGTAGAGTAATGAGGAAATGGGTGTGGCTTTCATTTGTTTCATCAAGATCTGGATTTAGTATGGGCCAATTCTACTATTATATAATTATATTTCCTCAAAACGGGATTCAAAATCAAAAAAACACAGCGAAAATTTAGTCTAGGCTGAGCTAATAGAGTTGAAGGTAATAAATAATACACTGTTGTACACACTTAGAAAAACTCGTGAGATTTTACGTCTTTTGAAACTGAAGGCTGGGTATGTTTGACCCAGATTTATGTCATTCTCGTAAAATTCAGTCATTATAAGAAATACTTTTTCTATAAATTGGATTATACGTGGACTTACGTCTCTTGCTAATTGCTTAATTTTTTGCTCTTAATATATTAACTTTATCTCAAGTTTCAACCATGAAATTAACAGTCTCAAATGACTTCCTTTCCCTAAACTTTAACAAAAATTTCGACTAAGCTTTCACACCTTCTAAACAAACCACATATCCGACCCAAAAACAGGCATGTAATTCAATCTAATTACAACCGGCTCCCTAAGCCGACGACGGCGCGACGACAAACGACGACGACGACGCCTACAAGTAACCCCTGAAAATGGCGACACACGGATTGTCTCAATTCAGTCCAGTTCCACCCCACCAGGCTTCCATCGAACCCGAAACGATTTGATAATGTCTGGGAAATGATCGTCGTCACCCTCAAATTGGGCAGTTCCCATTCAAATTCATATTATTAGACTGTTTACTCAAATGTTGCCCACCCTCGACATTCGGCAGCCCAAACCCTATTGGGAAGATGGTAACCTGGCACTGGGCCGTCCTTTGCGGAGCCCAGGAGACAGCGTGTCTAATCCGATCATACGGTAGATTAAGTGAGTCAACAACTGCAACAGAATGAGCACGGAAGGGGACTTAGGAAACGAAACGATCCAGGAAGGATAACCGAACATACATCCGCCGTGAACATTTTTTTTCGGGGGAGAGCTAACTAGCATTTACTTCAGTACAACCGGACGGACTGGGGGGACTGGCGAGAAATCATGTCACTACTCAAAAATCTTTACGTTTAATTTCATTGACAGTATCTCGATGAGTAATATGATATGACGGATAAATCGTTCTCATAAACACCAACAAACCGCAAACATTTACCCTCAGATCATCAGAAATCTGTAATCATCTTACCCGCTGCGATAGTATCTTGAAGTTTCATTACCAAATCGAAGGGGTGCCAAATTGGTTTCCGGGTGCATGACACTAAAGCACGAATTAGCTCAAATCAAGATAGCGAGGCAAATTGAACCTCTGACTTTGAAAAAGCGTGCGAAATCAATTTTCGGATATTGTTCCAGTTTTATTAGGTGACCGCAAAACAGATTCAGAATTGAGGTGTCAAACGAATTTGCCTTCGACGCTTACCTGTGTTTCCGTAAGGCTGAGAACCTGCGCAAGCGTTTTCCTCTCCGCTCCCACCACGTAGTGGTTGTTCTCGAAGGCATGTTCCAGTTTCAATAGTTGCGTTGGCGAGAAGGCTGTTCGCACTCGCTTCGGCTTTCGAAATGGCAGCAGGTAACCTGAAAAATTAGATTTGGTTATTTAGATTGATTAGCACAAGTTCGCAAGCTACTAATTAGTAGCTCGTTTCTAGTAGTTTCTAGTATTTTCTAGTCTTGCAATGACAAATCGACAGAAGAAGAAAAACCAGAAGTGGAAGACCGGCCGACCGATCAAATCTTACCGTTCATCGAGCTGATCGTGTATTTGAATGTAATCAAGTTACATGTGCATACATTTTATGGCGTTTTCCAATACTCTTTATCACATACACATCCACGCATGGTCGTGTATTTAGTGCAATTCGCTGTTCATGGTACCGGTTTACGAAAACTCAAGACTTCGACCCACAGGAACACATCGCTTGCCAAACAATATACATTTTCAAGATGACTATTCGCTGTTATGCAAAACTTCACTTACTGAAAATTAAAGTAATCCTGCATGAACGAATAGCAATTGTCATTCCAGTTGGTTTCCGGATACGTCTACTTCAAAAAATTGTTAATCCCATTTTTTACTTCTTTCAACAAGACTAACATGACACATTCACGTGTAATGCCTCATGTATGCATGCATGTAAAA
Source organism: Malaya genurostris (assembly GCF_030247185.1). Lineage (NCBI taxonomy): Eukaryota > Metazoa > Arthropoda > Insecta > Diptera > Culicidae > Malaya > Malaya genurostris. Next base: position 59,067,362 of record NC_080570.1, on the reverse strand, counting down.
AGTGCTATATAAGCTATTTCCACAGAGAACAAACATTAAATTTTACATCGTGTGTAAGAAATTCAACTGCCGTTTTGGAAAGAGATCACCAAGTTGCAATTCTCTTAAAGAGGCGCTTCGAGCAGCTAAGTAATTAGGTTTTATAGGATGACAACACAAATGAACTGCCCGATGAATCAAGTTCATCTTTTACAGCTGCCGGTTTGTTTGTGGTTTGTTTTGTTTTGCGACTGCAAAATAAAAATTGAAAAATGGCGTCAAAGTGCCTGTTAAAAACGTGTTCCACAGTGTAAAGAACTAAAAAGATGGCCCTGTATGCGATTCAAGGAGCGATATTTGTATGAATCTGTTTAGTGAGAAGCGACTTGCAATTTTGAAACTCAAGCGATGAACCACTGATGTACTTTTAAACTGTAAACAAACCATCGGCGGCTGTCGAAAAAGTTCATTCTGTTGATTTTGTGCGGTTATGTCATGTTCGTGTAAAACCTAATCTCTTACCTTATGATCAAAAAAGAACCGGAATTTTATTAAAAAACGTGATTAATCCACCTAGCAGTGAGATGATACCTTTTTTATCAATCCGCATATGTTGTTTGCATGAATATTCTTCGGTTTTTCAGTTTTAATGACGTTATTTTAATGACCGTCGTTTTAAGCGACAATTTGTGATTTAATCACTCTTTACTCTGTAATGTCGAAACAGCATATCGGATCGAATTTGAATCTAAAAAGGGGCAATCGATTAAACATTCCTTGATATGTCGAAGTAAGTTCCACTTTATAGTTTACGGTAATTTAAGGTACTTCCAGAGCCGGTAATCAAGAACCAGCATAGCCCAAACCGATTCGTATAGCCATGAATTGACCTGACGAATAAATTGCAATAGTTTTGAGTCCAACTTTGAAGCTTTTCGGGATTGTCATCTTCCATATCGGATTGAATTTTAAAAATTCATCATCCTGTAATTCCAGAATCGGAAGTCAGAATTGAATAAAATTCATTAATTTTGTATGGGACTATAAGTTTATTTAATATTTAATTTTTGATTTTGAAATTAGATTTGGCTTTTTGTCTTTCTCATATAGAAAGGTTATGCAATCACTGTGAAAGCCGACTTTTGAACCGAGGCCCGGAGGGCCGAGTGTCATATACCATTCGACTCAGTTCGTCGAGTACGCAAAATGTCTGTGTGTGTGTATGTGTATGTGTATGTGTGTGTATGTGTGTGTGTATGTGCGTATGTGTATAAGTAACGTTTTTTTGCACTAACTCTCGGAGATGGCTGAACCGATTTTCACAAACTTAGATTCAATTGAAAGGTCTTGTGGTCCCATACCAAATTCCTGAATATCATTTGGATCCGACCTCCGGTTCCGGAATTATGGGGTAAAATGTGCAAAAAATTGTGAAAATAAGTGCACTAACTTTTCTCAGAGATGGCTGAACCGATTTTCACAAACTTAGATTCAAATGAAAGGTCTTGAGGTCCCATAAAAAATTCCTGAATATTTTTTGGATCCGACTTCCGGTTCGGGAGTTATGGGATAAAATGTGAAAAAATAAGAAAATATATGTTCTAACTTTTCTCATAAATGGCGTGACCGATTTTCACAAACTTAGGTTCAAATGAAAGGTCCTATGGTCCCATACGTAATTCCTGAATTTCATGCGGATCCGACTTCCGGATCCGGAAAAATAGGGTAAAGTGGGTTAAAAATTGTATACCATCACTGAAAATGCGGAAAAAACTTTTAAAAAAATCAAAATCGACCTCAAATGTTTTCCAATTGATAGTTTTTATCAGTAGACGGTCCAACAAACCGATTTCGGTTATTCTTTTAAGAATCGAAGAAAATTATTTTGAAAAATACCACAGTATTATATATGATAGTATGATTGATATGAGAAAGGCATCATTACACTACTAGGTGGATTAAAACAGGTTTTTGAGAAAATGATTGATTTTTGAGAAACGATTCGATACTGAAACCGGAATTCAAAAATCGGTGTAGCCGAAGTCAGATAAAATCACTTGAGTAGCTGTATAGTTTACATTTGTTTCAAAATGTTTGAAAATCAGTGTAAACACCTTTGAGAAATCGTAGTACGAATTAAATTTTTGGGTGCCTTCCGAATCGAAAACTGAATACAACCAAAAATGAAATAAGTTTATTTGGTTATCGACTATCAAAATCTGCTAACCCGATAAACCTGATTAATTTATGTGAAATAGACATTTTTATACTAATCACTTTGTATCCCCGAAACCGGAAGTTGGATCTGACTGAAAGGCTAGATGTTTCATAGAATATTAAAACTTTTCATATAATCTTAGATGATTCTTAGATTTCATTTGAATCTTAGATCGGTTCAGCCATCTACGAGAAAAATGAGTTACACAATTTTAATTTCGTTTCACATATCATTCTTTAGTTCCGGAACCAGAGGTTGGAACCAAACATAATTCGGGAACCTTGTTTGGAAGCATACGACTTTTCATATGGATCTGAGTTTGTAGAAAACGGTTGAGTCATCTCCGAAAAAAATTGAGTGAAATTACTTTGAAATTATTATCACGCACGCATTTACTGATCTCGAAGAACTGATTCGAATGGTACATGGGTGTTATGTTCTTCCAACATTCATTGCTCTAAGTAGTTTGAAACAGTATAATTATGCAATTGCTTTCAACTCGAAAATGATGCCATCATCTGATTTATATATGTCATATTCGAACGATTATGTTGCCAAAAACGAACCGTGCTAAAATCGGTCCGAGGTAAAATGTCATGAAGAAGTATGCTGTATACAGTCTTTTTGGTACTTTGAAACAATTGTATGTAACAGTATAAAAATCACACACACACACACACACACACACACACACACAGACATTTGCTCAGTTCGTCGAGCTGAATCGTGAATCGATTGGTATATGACATTCGGCTCTCCGGGCCTCAGAAAATTTGTCGAAAGTTCGAGTGAATTCTATAACAGATCGGCTGAAAAGTTTGTATCGTTTCTATGAGAGGGCGCCACTAGAATTAAATCCATACCATTTTCAGTTAGTACCAACCTTCAAAAGATACGTGTGTAAATTTGACAGCTGTCTGATTATTAGTTTGTGAGATATTGCATTTTGAGTGAAGCTACTTTTGTTATTGTGAAAAAAATGGAAAAAAAGGAATTTCGTGTGTTGAACACTACTTTTCGATGAAAAAAAGTGCCGCCGATACCAAAAAATGGCTTGATGAGTGTTATCTAGACTCTGCACCGGGCGAAGCAACAATTCGTAAGTGGTTTGCAAAATTTCGTACTGGTCATATGAGCACCGAAGACGATGAACGCAGTGGAAGTCCAAAAGAGGCTGTTACCGATGAAAACGTGAAAAAAATCCACAAAATGATTTTCAATGACCGTAAAGTGAAGTTGATCGAGATAGCTGACACCCTAAAGATATCAAAGGAACGTGTTGGACATATTATTCACGAATATTTGGATATGAGAAAGCTTTGTGCAAAATGGGTGCCGCGTGAGCTCACAATCGATCAAAAACAACAACGAATTGATGATTCTGAGCAGTGTTTGGAGCTGTTATATCGAAATAAAACCGTTTTTTTTTCGTCGATATATAACAATGAACGAAACATGGCGTGGAAAGACTCAACAATCGGCCGGTAAGGTTATGGCGTCTGTATTTCGGGATTCGCATGGTATAATTTTCATTGACTACCTTGAAAAGGGAAAAAACCATCAACAGTGACTATTATATAGCGTTATTAGAGCGTTTGAAGGACGAAATTTCAAAAAAACGGGCTCATTTGAAGAAGAAAAAAGTTTTGTTTCATCAAGACAATGCACCGTGTCACAAGTCGATGAAAACCATGCTGAAATTGAACGAATTGGGCTTCGAATTGCTCCCTCATCTACCGTATTCTCCAGATTTGGCCCCCAGTGACTTTTTCCTGTTCTCAGACCTCAAGAGAATGCTAGCTGGTAAAAAATTTAGAAGCAATGAAGAGGTAATCGCTGAAACTGAGGCCTGTTTGACCAAACAAGGCAAAGGACAAATCGTACTACAAGTTTTATAGGCCGCCGAAGGTATGGCCTTTAGTTCACGCAGCGAATTCTCTTTTATGGTCTCTATGGTCTCAAAACGCGTTCCCCGCAATGGCAATTTGAAAATGCATCAGCCATCGAGATCTGGTGTAGTCTCAAAAAATGTTTTTTTCTTAGTATCAGACAATTGATTCAAAAAAATTTTGAGATAGCACTTGATATCGACGCTTCATGCATTTCTAAAATAAACCTAGGAATCCGAATAACCTCGGATTTTTTTTACTGAGACGGCTGAATCGATTCAACTAACTAAGATTCAAATGAAAGATCTTGTAATCCCATACAAATTTTCTGAATGTTATTCGAATCCGACTTCCGATTCCGGAGTCACAGGGTTATCGGTGAAAAAAATTTCAATCTCAAACTACCTAGCCACTATCCTCAGAGATGGTGTGACTGATTTTTACAAACTATGGTTTAAATGAACGATCCTATGGACTGATTCTGGAATTAAAGGGTGAAGAATATAAAAAAAATCCGTTGCCCAAAGCGGCGAAGCAAACAACGTAAAAAAATCTGAACTGGGGTCATAACTATTTCAATCGGTAGCCATTGTTAGTAGAATGTCAAATAAATCGATTTCGGCTCTCCTGCTTTCCGGTTTCCGATTCCAAAGACACCGGAAATGGTAGGTACCCGATCATCAAGCCGTAACAAGTTCATAACAAAAAGTTTTGTTCGTAGCAAGTGCTGATATAAATCTAGTCTCGTTAGAAGCAAGATGAGAAATAAATTAAATACAGTGTGTTGATTAGGTATACCTTTAAGGTGGAACTTACTTACTTTTTTCAAATATGGCTTTACCGATTTACGAAAACGTAAGTTTAAATGAAAAGTCTTATGATCCCATGAAAAACACCGGAATTTCATCCGGATCTGGCTTCCGATTCCAAAGAGTGAGTGAATATTAAAAATTTTATATCGCCGCTCAAAGCTGCGAAACAAAAAACAGAAAAAAAATCTAAACAAATCTAAATTTCAGTAGTAGACCAAACAAAGTGAGTTCGACTATCGTGGTTTACGATTCCGGAAACACCGGAAATTGTGGAACTGTTTCATTTTGTAGCTTGTACTAAATGATGCAAAAACAAAATTTTGTGTTTTCTTGCAAAAATTAAAGAGAATTACCTCTAACAATACCACATTATTATATGTGAGAATATGAGTGATATGAGAGAGGTATCATCACACTACTAGTTGAATTAAAACAGGTTTTTTAGTTGGTGGCTAAAAAAATTATTTGAGAATAGTTCCAGGTTCCGGAAGTATCGGAAACACCGTTCATAAACTCTGAAATGAAACTCACTTCATTTTTCCAGAGATGCCTAAGCTGATTTTCACGAGCTTAGGCTCAAATGAAAGGTCTTACGATCTCATAGATTGCTTTTGGATTTCTTCCGGATCCGATTTTCGGTAATTCTGAACAGGGTGAAGTGTGTTTAAAATCTTCTCTGTTTTCAAAGTCAATAGTCTCGAGGACGCCTGAGCCTTAATTTCGCAATGAAAGCACTTACAGTCCAGTAAACTGCTATTATATTCAATTCGGATTAGATTTCTAATTCCGGATTTATTGGGTAAAGTGTTTAAAATATCGAACCGTCACTTACAGTAACGATTGAAAATACGGAATAATTTTCTAAACTTAGCTCATAAATGTTTCAACTTGAAGCTCCTTTTAGTTGCTAAAGTTTTAGTTTGGTCACAGTGGTCAAAAACTTTAGGAACGGAACTGTTTTCATTATTGTGTTTATTTTAAACTCAATGGAAAGCTTTTTAAAGAATTTTTGGAAAATATGAGTGATATGGGATACGCATCATCACAACACTTGGTGAAATAGAAAAGATTTTTCATTCGCTCCTAGTTAACAGAAAAGTAGTAGATACACCAAGTAGATACTGGGTAGTTATTAACACTCAAATGCTCGGGTAGGGATTTTCAACGAATTTATTTTTTCAAAAAATCATAACTCTTGATACCGTTGATCAATTTCGATGCGTCCAGTGTAAAAAAAAACAGATTTTCTTCTAGTCCATGCTGACTCATACGGAACAGACATACCCCAACGCGATCTGGAATAAATCCGGTGTTTTCGGACCGCTGCGGTTCCGTATGAGTCAGCATGGACTAGAAGAAAATCTGTTTTTTTTTTGACACTGGACGCATGAAAATTGGTCAACGGTATCAAGAGTTGATGAGATGATTTTTTCAAAAAATAAATTCGATGAAAATCCCTTCCCGAGCGTTTGAGTGTTAAAGACAAGTAGTTTTTCTGGAAATTCCATTCCGAGTTTCATAAATCAATATGAAACATTCATTCAAAAGAGTATTCGTTTTTAATTAAACACAGATAAATGAATTTATTCTTAATTCTAAATAGAAAATATATATCAGATGTAAAGTTTTTGGTCATAACAAAACGATCATGAAAAACCATCATCTTTATTTTTTTATTCAATTCCAGTACGATATTAAGACCATAGTTCGATTTGGCGAAATGGCCCCTCAGCTAAATTGCTTTCTGCGAAACGACTTTCCTGACCCAAATCGATGGTTCGATTCACACAAGGCTCAAATTTTTCGAAAACCGAGTACGAAACATTCACAGACATGCACTTAAATAAAAATTATATACCGGATCATCGCATATTAATGCCTCAGCTTTGCTTTGTTAAAAACTCAGCTTCGAGTGTTGTGCAAGGCATATTAGAAACACTCTCCATCAGTAAAAATATGCAAATATGGTTTTAATAAATCTGAAGCGGCAATTTTGAAATGTAAAATGGAGAGCGTGAAGAAAGTCCAGAACAATTCGAGATAAAGTATAAGAACGTTAGAACACCTGGGAAATATCATGTAAGAACTCTGTCGTCCACAACTGATGCATTTGTGCCTAGCACTACGTCAGAAGTGACCGAAAAATAGCGAGAGTCACAAAAAAGTCATCTTGCTCCACATCTAAGGAAATTACCCCACAGGACAAAACTTGTGAAAAGCGATGAACAGAACTTGAGATGAAATTCGTTGTAAGTAAAATCACAGTTTTGGAAAAGAAGACTTTAAACCTTAATTTTTTTTTGAAAAACAGATTATAAGTTAAAAGTTATTGACTGCAACAAAGAAAATAATGTTGATCCAATCCGGCGTAGTATCTTAATAATACCAGGTCAACTATGAAGAGATGATTGAGAATTTTAGTGCCGAAATCTGTTGGCCTGGATCAAAGAAGACGTTCGACTGCAGTCTCGGTATTATAAAACCAAGTACAAAACAGTGTGGTGGCGAAGGCGATTTCGACATGAATTACACAAAATAACAAAAAAAAACATCGGTCGCACGATCGAGCCCAGGTCATTTATAATTGACATCAAAAAAAGCAGTACTCAACCGTCAGTAAGCGAATTTGAAGCCTTGCAGAAGGAAAAATGCGCCTCGACATAAAAACACATATCAGAGCTTCAGCTGAACAAATTGGATAATGCAATATGTATACAGTTTAGAAAGGAACATGAAGAGAGTGTAAACAAATTCAAGCCGGAAAAATTTAAAAATCATTGAACATAACAACGTCAAGTATAACACATCCTTTACTAAGTGAAGTGTGAATTCCATCGAGAAAAAATGTGGAAGAACTTATTCCTTCGCGCATGGAATGATATTCTTACTTTCTTACTTCAACGGGCTACTGTCAAAAACCTAGCTGCTTTGGTAGACCATGCTAGAAACTGGACCAAAAACATTTTCATCCAATAACTCGACTATATCAACTAAAAGCAACCCCGGCACTTTTTAGACAAAAATTAGCAACAATAAAACACTAAATTTAGGAACGTCTGTTACGGCTCCCTACATAAAAAAACGAACGGAAATTATAGCAAGATAAACTTTTAACTGTTCTTCCAACAAACACAACAAAAACGAAAGCAGCAACATAGACGAAAGTAGCTACAACAACAACGACAACCAATCATTTGACGAAGGCGCGATTAGCGAACCAATAATCCCCCAAGCATCGGTAAATGCTAATGAAACTTCTTTTCCTTACAGGAAAGGAGCATCAAAGAGCCCAGCATAAAAAACTTTGTAGACATTTTATCGTACATAAAAGAATACTGTGAAATTAAATTTAATTACTTTACTATCTTTATTCCCTGGTGAAAAATCATAGTGATTAAAACCGGAGTTATATAAACCAATATCGATAATAATAATTATTGCGAAATGAAACAACGAGATAAAAGTAAAAATCATTGTTCGTAAATTTCGTTGCATCTTTGTGCTCATGGACCATTTTCTTCCCAAAATCCAGTGTAGGTGAATCATGCTACTAAAATAAGGCTGACAGGTTCAAGTCGTCCCTCAGCGGAACAATTATTCGTGAATTTTTTTTTCTATTACTCGTTGAGTGTATACAATAATAACAGCAGTAGTCCAACTAACCAAATACCGAGACGACATTTGATTTTTAGTGTTGACTAATTTCAAGCAACTCTTCCACAGTCCTCACTCATTTGCCCTGTCCAAGAAAATTGGAGCATTTTGCAAAGTACAACGAATTAATTTCCACTTACAATATTAGCCGGCGGGGCGATTTGCAAATGCATTTTGCATGGTAACGACGGAAATATTTTTTTTTTATCAAGGCAGCAGATGCAGATCCATTTGCAACATTTCATTGTCTACCATTACTTAATGTGATTCGTTCGGAACCTAAAATTACCGGCATGGAAACAGAAAAATCAGCCAGAAGGAAAACGATCGCGCATCATTAATGGACAAGTAATTACCCGTCGGCTATAGCTCGGTACAAACTTCTGAAAATTATCCTCTCGCTGCTCACTAACCTAAGTTGCGATGTTGGAAACATATCGTAAACCGAAGAACATTAAGGCTTGATGTTTTATCGATGGCAAAAAAAACGTGGCTGAAGAAATTTGCTAAACACGTTGTGTGCTGCGCATATCAGCATCATCATCATCATCATCATCATCACCGTCACCACCATCATCATCATCATCATCAGTATCATCATTAACCTCATCCACATTTGCACGATACGATAGCTCCATCCAAACCGATTTTTATACTCCTTTTACGAGGCCTAATTTGATTGATTCAGATGCATAATGATCGTTAATCGTGATATGCCTCACACGGAAACGTTGCATCATCCATTTGTACTCAGTAAAGCAACGTTGGTGATGCGTTTGCTAAACCAATACTTCGATGTTTCCTTGTTTTAGAGAAGTTTGCATGAAATTAGTACCGTTAAAAAGATCGCAGCCAATAAGACACATCATTTTATAGCGGTTAGAGAAAAAGATATAGCTTGGAACAACGAAACGAAAGAAAACTCTCAGATTCAATAAACTTGAAGTGTTCGATTATTGAATTTGTAGTATTGACACTAAAACACACTAAACCCCAGTTAGAAAACCATTTGAACCTATTTATCAATCGTAGTTACATTCTTAAGAGCAATTGGAAAGCTCTCAATCTCATTTTGGAGCTCTCAATTCATTTCTATAATAGTTGGGATTGTTTTTGTCGAAGTTGGTATGTTGGTATGTTTTATGACTATTTAATCGTCGTGAATAAGTTCACCCGAGCATTACGATATTTGTTTAATTCGTTCGTTCAATTGACATGGCTCCTAAAAGCTCTGCACAGCCAGCTTATCATATTACATTGTCATAGTCATGTTCGAAAAGTATGTTTCGTTCACTTATATTTCAGAATCGACAAGTCACAGCAGTTTCAGGTGTTGTTTTGAGACAGCAGACGTTTGCCTATCTGTGCGTGTAGTAAACAATTTCCACATTAAACGTTCAAACTGTAAGACGATTTTTGTAAGCCAAAAGATTTTCAGCTGCTGTAATTATGTAATTTAATTTAATTATATCTAATATTTGGACCTACTGTAATAAGCGATGGAAAGCGTGAATAACGGAGTCGTATTTAAAAAAATGACGAATACATTTTATGGCGTAGAGTGGTGTGATAGACTCAGTAAACAGTTTCATTTCTCCCAATAAAATGTTTTATTGGATGGACCAAAAACTGTGATCTGATTATCGATTGATACTCTGATGTCTACGTAAAGAGAAACTTGAGTACCGCAAGCGCCGTTGTACGAAAGGAAAGTAAATTTGTAAAACGGAAAGTAAATTTGTAAAAACGCAAAGAAAATCTGTTTCATATGATTATAAATCTTTTTCAACCAAAACAGCCCAAACTTTTCGAATATGCCTCGTTTGTAATTTAAATCAATAAGCAAGGATGGCTTTTCATCGTATCAAAGAACGCTCTCTAGCAACTCTTCACACGTTTCAATCAGTGCTACCAAAGAGAAACGGATATCATCTCAGCCACAAAAAACCGGGATAGTTCATTTAAAATAGAATGGACACCAGTGCGAGAGCGAATTTCTTTCGAGGACCCGTCTGAGGTTGAGGCTGCTGTGGGGATTCTCTCTGAAGCAACAAACAGTCGCTAATTCTTGGTTTGAGATCCAATTCTGTGCGCGTAGTGTATATTTGTGATAGAATCATTTTACTATTGCCGCTTATTCTAACTATGTGCATTTAACATTTGTGCACACAAAGGTTTTGAAATGTTCTATTCTCGTATGAGAATCATCAAGTCGAATCATCGATTCGATTTTCTGCGATAATTGTCAACTTACGGTTCTCTTTTGGTAAATTCATACAGCGCCGACCATTGCAAAACTGTTTCTGTTCGGTAAGGGCCGTAAAACATCCAGAGTATGAGAAGGAGTGAAGAAATGTAGATGAAATTTCTCACGGTTCATAGTCAGCGAGTTCTTGTAGCATCATCTACCTCATTGAAAATGTTGTATACAATGTAGAAAAATATCGAGCCGCTTTTAGCCAAATTATCGGTACCACCAACACTGTCAATAAAGGCCACCGTGACATCCACAATACATAGTATTTTAAACCATATATCATATCAGTATATTGGTATTCATTAAACAATCTAAACACTGTTTTTATCAAGCGATTTACTATTACAAAGCTTGAGCTTGAGCTTGAGCAACTACCCCTGGTTGCTACTCCGTTACTGATCGGGATTAGCTGAAATTGTACAGGGAATTTCTAGATGATCCAATCTGGGAGTGGTAAATCATCCTTCAATGTACATCTTCTGGTAATCCCAGAATTCATTGATCAGTACCGGCGCCAGCCAGGCCCGAACATAGATCGTCTAAGGAATGGGAAGGAATGTTAGTCCAACACTTGTTGTTACTAAAGGCCGTATATACTACTGCGCACTCCACAAGTGTCACGGGAGAAGGATATTTGTTAGTAAAAATTTCAGTATTGGTATTATTCGCGGCCGACTCAGTATGTTCCGGTTTCAAGATGCTCGGATGCACCACTAAACTCACTGACTTCCCGAGTAAACGTTTCAACAATATCCTATATTGAAGTCCCGGGAAGTCTTGATTCACAGCTCTTATTCGAGGAAATTGAAGACAAATTTGCAATACTATCGCGTGAACAATGAAAACTGTTTTTTTATAAATGAAATTACGTGATACAAAATAAACGAGTGAAAATAGTTGATTCATTGCATTGACATATTCTAAACAGTTGTTATAAAATCATTTTAAATCACCAAATAAAAGTCAACAAATTTCACGCGCGTCTTGATTCTGTATTATTTCCGCTTTATTATTTTTATAATTTATTAAAATTATTAATTGGTTATATTGGTTGATCTGGGCAGCCGGCTACTGAGAAAAATATTAATTTATTGTTTGAAATAGTAATATCAAGTGTTTTTTACTATGTATTCAATATACCGACAGGGTGGCAAGTGGCCGGGAAAACCGGGAAAAAGTCGGGAATTTTAGTGCAAATCCGGGAAAAAATTCACTAGCCCTATTGGTAGTAAATAATGATTTCCTGATTAAACAAATGAAAAGCTGGAGGCAATACTCCATTTTGTGTTTAAGTGAGAAGTTCAGTAAAAGTTTTGAAACATCGTATTGTCCTACACAGGTTTTATGGTACACAATCCATTGGAGATGGGGCTAAAATCCCATGTTTCGTTCAATAATTTTTGTAACGGTTTGGCAGGAATTTTTAATGGATCAGAAAGCATCGAAACTCTCTTAGTTGTTATCAACAACAGCACATCGAATGGATGCTTTTGCTGGATTTCTGTTAAATTTCAGAACAAGTTTGCAGAATATGATTTCAAAAGAAATATCAGATAACATGTTTAATAAAATTTTGAAAAATTCTTATGAGCCTTCATGTTTTTGAGTGGGCCAATGATTGTCCTAATTTCATCATAATTTGTCTCAGTAAAGTCATCTTGAGACAATACTTGTGTTGTAATTTCGTTTTTTTATGATTAAATTTAAAAAGCTGTTGACTAAAATTAAAAAGCTGTCGACTTTGACCTTGTCCACCGTTTGCAATGAGTATTTGATTTCCTTCTTTGAGAGCTGAAATTGGTACCTGAGAGTTTGTGAAAAACCTTAGAAAGGTTTAGAAGATGGTTTGATTTGTTCAGTGAATGTTTAATGTTTAATTTATATTAAAGATGGATTTCATAGTAGGATCACAAGAATGCGGGTATTGATGTCGACGAAGAATCAAACTTAGATCATCTCAGTCACTAGAGGCATAGATTGTTGTTGTTTTTCCAAAGCGACAAAAGTCCTTTTCAAGAATTTTAGAAGGATTTTGTTCTGTTTCGCCAAAACTCAATTTTGAAAGAATATCGTATATGTGGTTAGATAGAATCAGGAGGAGAATTGTTTCTGGTTCATTTTTAACCTTAGGTATCCTTTTTCTTAGACTATACTAGGCTTATATAGTATTGGAATGTAGGGAACGGGTACAGCGTGATGGGTAAATCGATGCCTATCACATTGCCCACCCGGGTTCGATTCCCAACCCCGCACATAGGGTCAGCAAACTTTTCTAGCCCGAAGAGGTGAATGACCACAATGTTAAAACCTCTATAATCAAAACAAAAAAAGTATTGGAATGCACTAGAGAAGGGCAATCCGTTCCGGAACAGTTCAACGAGTTATATCTCCTCGAAAAGTGAGTGAATTGGAGTTCTTTATTTAAGAATGATAGTTCTCTATATAAAAATGAAAGTAATCGAATTCTTTGAGGATGTATACAAGTTAGTTGCGTTTTTCGGAATGTTTGCTGGTTTGAGGAATCTGGTAGAAGTTACACACATTCGTGACCTTTGATAACGTATAAAAATAGTCATTCAGGGGTTAGCCAAATTTTGTGCTAGGGCACATAACCGAATTTGATATGTTTACGTTTCGTCTATGACTCATCAGTGCATAGCTGTTCAAATTGAACTGCTTTATGAAAAACTCGGCAGCTCAATTTGAACCGCTAAGCAGACGTAAAGTTTCTGCTATTTACAGAACACTTTTTTTTCCTTTGCATCGAAATGCATTGTCTAATGTATAAAAAGAGTATGATTGTTGGTAGAAATACATGCAAAAAGTACTAACTATCAATGCGGTAAAATTTCATTTTCAATCGAATAATATAAAAAGAAAATGAAATTTATGGCCCCTGACCGTCAGCATATTCCTACTAATGCATTTGACTTTTACTGTCATTTTCAAGTGAAGCTCCCAGAATTCATCGTCAGTTGAATAATCGTACCTAGTCATTTGAAATTTTCCTGGTCAGTTTCAAGTGCCAAGTAGTCTAGCTGCTTCATTGACTTCGCTGTTGGTAGTGAGCAAGTGCGAATGAATAGAATTATAAATGGAGTAAAGCATTAAAAATGAAAACTAAAGGAGGAAACTATTAATTTATATGTATTCTGTAATTGATATTTCAGCTATCTAATTTGTCTCTCATTCATTCTGCCCATACTTGCAGTCCCATATGGAAAATCGGCATGTCAAGAAAAAGATGATTTAAATTTTATTTTCGAATTTTTTGATTTATTGTGCTACCTAATGCTAAATCATGGTATTATTACATGAAATATCGGTAATACACCTTTGCTATTCCAATATTGCAACAAATGAAATTATTGAAATTTACACTGAATGGGACTGATATGTTTACTTTACATATGGGATAGATATAAGTTGATATTTTTTCACATTTTACCAAACAAACCTTCAACTTTTATTGCAATTTCTGAGAGTATATTGAGGATAGTTTGCATTCCTCAAGCTAACGAATTGCGAGTATGGGCAGTATTGTCTAGAACCAATTCGAATGTTTACATAAACCTCATTTGAAGGCCGCTGTCACACTATTGAAAGAGATATTTTGTTACTTCAAGAAATCAACTGACGGTGGTAAAACTGAGCTTCGATTGAAAGAGGAACGAGTGAAGAACTGAATGCTGTCCGTTAAGTACGCCAGGGAACGTTGTGTGTGTCAGAGTGTGAAGTTTACTGCAGTAGGGTGATCGTCAATGTGTTACACATTCAGTTTCAATTGAATTGAATGAAGTTTTACTACATTACTCATATTATTTTCGTAGAATCATACAAAGTTTCAGAAGAACGAACTCGAAAAGGTTAAAACCGAGATAAAACAAATGATATATAGAAAAAGAAGAACGAAAGAACAGTTGAACATAACTAATTCTTTCGGTAGAACTATCAAGTTTCGAGCGATTCTTTGTAATAAACGGTTTTGCCCATCTGTAGAATACACTCCTAGTTTGAATCCTAAGAGTCTTAAGGAGTACAGATTTTTCAGATAGCCTAAATAAGACTTATTATTTAGTGGTAGTCTTACAAAGGACTGAATAGTTCGGATAATCGATTCAGCCATCTCTGAGAAAATTGATCGCACATTACATACATACACAATTTCAGATCTTGACTAACTGTTTCGAATGGTATATGACACTCAGCCCTCCGGGCCTTGGTTCCAAAATCGGTTTTCACAGTGATTGTATAACTTATCTATACGAGAAAGCCAAAAAAGACTTCTTGTCATTGTTATGAGCATTTGGCATAATGAATATTTTCTATTTCTAAATCGAGATACCCAAAAAATACCTTATTTCTCAACTCTCAATGTTCTTTTGGATATGGGAATTCTAGAAATATTCAAAAAAATACTGAACATAGGCGATTTGAGTCTATTAAAAAAACCGAGATTTTTTGTCTAGTGAACCGGGAAAACCTAGAAAAAACCGGGAAATTGAAATCGGCAATTCACTTGCCACCCTGTACCGATATATGTTATCTCTGTTATTAACTTTATAATATCAAAGGATTAGCGCAATAGTTGATTTTTATCAATAACATGGAAGAAGAAAACATTCCAAATAAAACTTTTCTCCGAAGCTAGACGGAAATTAATAGGTTGAATGGAGAGATAATTTAGTAAAATAGAGTAATCAGAAATGAAACATTGAAAATATCTGATAACTGAAAGGAAAAAGAAACTCCTGCAATTGTCGCCTTTTACGACATGGAAGCATGAACCCAGTGGATCTTGGTTCACTTTTTATCCGCCGGATTCCACACGGCATCTAGGCTGGTACTGTTCGGAGAGAGCTAATAGGTACTATCAATCTCCTAGTGAACCCCAGCCCCTTCAAGCGATTTACTATTATAAATTAGATTAAATAAAATACATTTATTTTGTACATGATCTTATAACTATTTCAGATTTGTTTGTATCAGTTCATCAATTATATTCAATATAATATAGCTGAGTGTTGGTTGAACTCATAGAAGATAAAGGAGTCTAACATAAATCAAGGGGAACGTGCCATTTGAGCCAATTTGTTCCTGATTCCTATGTCGTTTTCGCATGAGAAAACTGAAACTGACCCAGAAACACTTTTCACGAAACTGTGTAGTATTCGCACTTAGCAACGGGGGTTTGAGCCAACTTGATAAAAAAAATAAACAGGTTTGAGACTGACTCGATTTTCAGTTCAACAACGTTGAAACTAGGTTCGAAAATAGCTTCAAATAAACGGTTTGACAGCAGTTAGGGTAAAAACTGGGTTAGGTTTGCCATCAAGCGAAAACGCCTTTAGTCTTCTCGAAAATGACTGGGCCAATTTTAATGAACTTAAATTCTTGTGATCCCTTACAAAATTCCTGAATTTTTACGGATCCAACATTCGATTTTTGAATTGTTTAGAACAAAAAAAGTGCACTCCGGAATTACAGGAAGATAAAGGCAAAAATATTAATTTTGAAAGTTTCTTTTTATAAGTGGTCATGCAAAAAGAAGAGTATTCTTCAAAATTGTTTGGTGAAATAATCTAATTTGCATATCTTGGTCATTGATGGCTAATCAAACTCATTCCGGCATTTCCGGTTCCGAAAGTACCGGAAATAATAAAAAATATTCTAACTCTTCTCGTTTTCTTAGAAATAGCTTAACTGATTTTTATCACACTTCGTACCAGAAAAACTTTCTGACTCTATGTTCGGGATTGGCAATCGCCCAGGTGGGCTATATGAAAGGGATCGATTAATCAATTATGCTATATACCCGTCCCCTCTAGCAAACTGTTATTAATAGGATGAATCAAATTGTAAAAACTCTACGAAACAGTACTCAAAACTGTTTCAACATATCGGTGTTGCTCGTTGATAGCCAATGGCGACTCGGCTTTTAGCTATGCTAATGTTCAGTTTTCGATTCCTGAAAAAACTGGAAATAGTGGTCAAAAACTAAAACCAAATGGAATTCAATTCGATTGCTCAGGAATAGTTAAGCCGATTTTGGAAAACTAAGTACGAAAGGTCCCATGGGCTGCTATGAAATTATAAGGTCCCATAGGTTGCTATGAACACGACATCGACATCGGGGTTCGAGATTATTAAGTAAATAGTTTTAAAAATGTCAAGCCTTCATTTGAGCCTTTAGCCTATTCCGGTAATAATGGTTCAAAGTTCTGAAATTAAACTTGCATCAATTTCTCTACTTTCGTCATTACACCCAAGGATGGCTTTTATCGTATCAAAGAACGCTCACTGGCAACTCTTCAACGATTGAATCAGTGCTATCAAAGAGAGACGGATATCATCGCAACAACGAAAACCCCGGCATGGCTCATTTAACATAGAATCGACACCAGTGCGAGAGCGAATTACTCTCGATGACATTTCTGAGAATCAAATGTCAGCACGCTGCGGTGGGGATCCTCTCTGAAGCAACATTGCGATAGAATCATTTTACTATTGCCGCTTATTCTAACTATGTGCATATAACCGTTGTATAAGTTGTGTCTATGAAAATGTCTGTGAATGCTCCACACAAGGGTTTTGAAATATTGCAACCTAGTATGAGAATCATCAAGTCGAATCATCGATTCGATTTTCTGCGATAATTGTCAACTTGCGATTCTCTCTTGGGAAATTCCACACAGCAACGATCATTATCAGACTGTAATTTTTTTAAGGGAGTGAAGAAATGTATCAAAATTCTCTCACGGTTTATGTATTGAGAGACTCGAGTTCTTGTAGCATCTTCTACCGGATTGAAAATGTTGTATACAATATAAATAGCAACTTCTGTCAATTTTTCGGCAATCACCAACACTGATTACACCACTAGTTGGATTCTAACCGGGTTTTTTCAATGTATGTAATCTGTTACCTCAAAATGTTTTGTGCCAGCTTAGGTTTAATTTAGCAAGTTTCGATTATTATGAACATATTTAGGATTTGAATTAAATAAATAAACAAATAAGAACGGAAAAAGACTGATAAATGGAAGAACAGCAATAAAATTTGGCGAAAACATTAACTCAAAGACCCGCCATTTACTCCAATACGAGAAAGTCGTTATAATTAGAAAATCAACTCAATTGTGCAGAGTTTCGGTCCATGCTCAACTTAGCACAACTGATGCATTGTTTTTGTTACAGAATCTTAATTGCAGCTATTTCCTTTAAATTTACGATGCTTCTATTTCCCAATCTGTATCTCTCTAGCTAAAACATGGCGGCATTTAACACCAAAATGAACCAAATAGAAAGCGAATCGTTAATCTTTATTGTCACTGCCACTATTACAGATCAGCCGAGATCATCATGTTGAAGATGACATAGCATTGGTGAATCTATAGTGACAAAATAGACGGAATTGAAATCCCAAATCTCCTATGCGTGCTGAAGACAAATTTGATCGATGATTGCGTGTGAAGCTTACTCTTACGGAAAAGTACGGTACATGGAGAGAACCAAACATCGGCCGTACAAAGTTGAACATGTGCACGATTATTTTTTTTTTCGTGTTTTGTTGGAAGCTTGTTGAAAGTTCATTCGAGGGCAATTTTTAAGCAAATATGTCCTCGTTATTTTGATTTTTCATTCAGCAGTCTTTTCCCAGCCAGTTTCTCTTGTTTCGTGTTTGCAGATATATAATTCGAACTAAAAACAACAAATCATTTAAAAGAAACAACAAATTTACTAATAAATATAAATATAAAGTAAAAACTAATTTTAAGTTTAGCTACCTTCCGAAGAAAATTCGTTTGTAGTCTATGCGTGTTAAGGTTACATGTAAGATTAAGTTTGTACATCTAACGAACATATCAATATCGCTGTCTACTGCTGAAACCGACAACCAACTCGAGCTTAAGCAACTGCAAACTAACTAACTAACTAATTTTCTTTTGGTCCGTTTGCCACCGTGACGATCGGACAAGCACTTGTGCCAATAAACGAAACCTGAATTAAGAAATATCGGGCAATAATTAAATTAATTTCAACTCGACATCCGTCCACATCTGGGCTTATTTCAAAGTTACCGGTTGCTCATGATAAATTGCATCATCACATTCTCTCTATCAAACTGTAGCAGAAAAATAAATGAATAAATATGCTCCCTAACTTGCAGTCCAGTGCAACCTATTGATCCCGCTAACGAACAAAAATAAATAAGACAAATAATACAATCGCGGCTAAACCGTGCAAACCGGCATTCCTTCGCCAAAGAAACCATTAATCGGCAGAAGCGGTCGAGCGGAGACCGAACCGTCCACAGTTCGTGATCGTGAGACGTGCAAGCATTGAGGTAAAAACAAGATCGCCCAGACTAATTATTAGCATACATATTATTATCAAACCAATTTTTTTCGCAAAGTTTATCAAAAAACAGACCATGCCGTGATGGTGAACGGAATTTATGATCAATGAGATCAATGAAACAGAGTAAAGGTTTCAAGTATTAGTAATAGATTGACGACGAAAATTAAAGGGTTCTGAATACACTAGAATAGAAGTAACATTAATAGATGGTAAATGAGCTGAACAAACTCAAAGTTGCAAAACTAAATCGATTGAAATCAAATCAAATATCAGATCATTTGTTCGAACAGCAATACTAATTATGGTCCAAATTTTCATGGCAATAAAAATCAATAAACTACTATTTTCCTTTTCCTCCACTTCAAACGGAAAGCACCTTCACACTTCGGAATCAGTTCTAGCTCGCGTTTCCCATAAACTCATTAGGGCCAATCAAATCACCATTTAAAGGGAGCTTTTATTTGCCTAATGTGCACACAATGATCCAGTGGTAGAGATACGAAACGCGAACGGGCAAGGCTCGCAAACAGTGATTCCTATAGCACTAACCCACTCAAGCAGCACTAACAAACTTGTATTTCAATTTCGATGAATAATTACCACGGCAGAACATCAACGCCTAACGCCACCTCCCCCGTTTGGAGTTTAGTAGATGTTGTTACAACAAGGCACAGCTATTCGGCACGAACGACGGAAAATTTCTTCTGATGCTCTGGGCGTGGAGGTGGTACCGTCCGGTGGTACCAACATCGAAACGACTTTTGACGCGAAAGCATTTAGCAGTTGTTGGAAATTATAATAAATTAAAAGGTTAACCTAGTTCTGTCACGAAACTACTATTGCGCCCCCTTGAGCTCGGTAAGTGTCGGCGTAAGTGTTGAATATGAAGTTCGGAAAGTTCGTGAATCTTCCGGCTCGCGCTTAACATCCTTCAACCTCACCTAGTGGCTAACAGTGGAAGTTCAAACGGGATTGGGGCGGAAAGAATTAGGAAAATGAGTTGAAAACAATTCAATCGTCCCACGACAAAAGGGCCTATAGCTACAAATGACCTTTTTTTTCTTAGTTCACTTTTTCATTCGCGAATTACCACTTTTTGATTTTACATTTGACTTATAATTCTGAAACTTTTAGAACGGTTTCGTAATAATCGCAACAAAAAGAAAATAAAAAGGGGCTCTCGATTTTAGTTAAGCCCTTTTGTTGTGGGACGATCGAATTGTTGTGCGATGCAACATGCAACCGATGACAGCTGTTTTGATAATCGATATTTTCCTACAGGTAAAAACTTACATGGTGTCAAGTACGAACTAACACATTTGGAGTGCCGACAGTGCTTGGAAAACTTTTTTTTGTTATCTATGAAACATCATATAGTGCAATCGGTATCGAGCATTTTGTATTATTGAAACTTAACCATCCAATATCTGAACTTTAAAAACATAATTAATCGATTTTGATACAAATTACTACCACAAACGAGTTCATAGGCATGACAGTGACGATCTTATTGTGGCGCACATTCACGGTCCTCCATTAGATTGACAACAATGATGATAAACTGGCTGCACTGCTCATTTCCCAACATTATCTTAAAATGCTAATGTCAAACCGTGGGAGCGATTCACTAGCTTATTTGTTCGGGGCATTCCACGCAAAATCAGCCACCCAAAACAATTTTTTCTTTCATCTAACTATTTTTTTCGGCAAAGAACTCGAAAATATTCGACACGTATTTTTTTATTTCAATATAGTACGTGGAATTTTCGAGATATGATATTTGAAGTTTCGCGGCAAAAATAAATAAGACAAATAATACAATCGCGGCTAAACCGTGCAAACCGGCATTCCTTCGCCAAAGAAACCATTAATCGGCAGAAGCGGTCGAGCGGAGACCGAACCGTCCACAGTTCGTGATCGTGAGACGTGCAAGCATTGAGGTAAAAACAAGATCGCCCAGACTAATTATTAGCATACATATTATTATCAAACCAATTTTTTTCGCAAAGTTTATCAAAAAACAGACCATGCCGTGATGGTGAACGGAATTTATGATCAATGAGATCAATGAAACAGAGTAAAGGTTTCAAGTATTAGTAATAGATTGACGACGAAAATTAAAGGGTTCTGAATACACTAGAATAGAAGTAACATTAATAGATGGTAAATGAGCTGAACAAACTCAAAGTTGCAAAACTAAATCGATTGAAATCAAATCAAATATCAGATCATTTGTTCGAACAGCAATACTAATTATGGTCCAAATTTTCATGGCAATAAAAATCAATAAACTACTATTTTCCTTTTCCTCCACTTCAAACGGAAAGCACCTTCACACTTCGGAATCAGTTCTAGCTCGCGTTTCCCATAAACTCATTAGGGCCAATCAAATCACCATTTAAAGGGAGCTTTTATTTGCCTAATGTGCACACAATGATCCAGTGGTAGAGATACGAAACGCGAACGGGCAAGGCTCGCAAACAGTGATTCCTATAGCACTAACCCACTCAAGCAGCACTAACAAACTTGTATTTCAATTTCGATGAATAATTACCACGGCAGAACATCAACGCCTAACGCCACCTCCCCCGTTTGGAGTTTAGTAGATGTTGTTACAACAAGGCACAGCTATTCGGCACGAACGACGGAAAATTTCTTCTGATGCTCTGGGCGTGGAGGTGGTACCGTCCGGTGGTACCAACATCGAAACGACTTTTGACGCGAAAGCATTTAGCAGTTGTTGGAAATTATAATAAATTAAAAGGTTAACCTAGTTCTGTCACGAAACTACTATTGCGCCCCCTTGAGCTCGGTAAGTGTCGGCGTAAGTGTTGAATATGAAGTTCGGAAAGTTCGTGAATCTTCCGGCTCGCGCTTAACATCCTTCAACCTCACCTAGTGGCTAACAGTGGAAGTTCAAACGGGATTGGGGCGGAAAGAATTAGGAAAATGAGTTGAAAACAATTCAATCGTCCCACGACAAAAGGGCCTATAGCTACAAATGACCTTTTTTTTCTTAGTTCACTTTTTCATTCGCGAATTACCACTTTTTGATTTTACATTTGACTTATAATTCTGAAACTTTTAGAACGGTTTCGTAATAATCGCAACAAAAAGAAAATAAAAAGGGGCTCTCGATTTTAGTTAAGCCCTTTTGTTGTGGGACGATCGAATTGTTGTGCGATGCAACATGCAACCGATGACAGCTGTTTTGATAATCGATATTTTCCTACAGGTAAAAACTTACATGGTGTCAAGTACGAACTAACACATTTGGAGTGCCGACAGTGCTTGGAAAACTTTTTTTTGTTATCTATGAAACATCATATAGTGCAATCGGTATCGAGCATTTTGTATTATTGAAACTTAACCATCCAATATCTGAACTTTAAAAACATAATTAATCGATTTTGATACAAATTACTACCACAAACGAGTTCATAGGCATGACAGTGACGATCTTATTGTGGCGCACATTCACGGTCCTCCATTAGATTGACAACAATGATGATAAACTGGCTGCACTGCTCATTTCCCAACATTATCTTAAAATGCTAATGTCAAACCGTGGGAGCGATTCACTAGCTTATTTGTTCGGGGCATTCCACGCAAAATCAGCCACCCAAAACAATTTTTTCTTTCATCTAACTATTTTTTTCGGCAAAGAACTCGAAAATATTCGACACGTATTTTTTTATTTCAATATAGTACGTGGAATTTTCGAGATATGATATTTGAAGTTTCGCGTTTACAAAAATGAGCCTGTTTTCAACAGTCTATACTGAAAAATCTAATAAAGATACAAAAATTCGCCTAAGACATGAAATGTGAGTCTTTTCCTTAGCTTTCAAATTAGCGATTTCAAAAAATAACCTTTAAAAGAAATTTAATGACAAAAGTTAAAAATTAATAAACAAATCAAAAAAATTCAAACTTGGGCCTAATTTTTTTTCGTTTTTTTAGTTAAAATGTTAAAATATATATATATATATATATATATATATATATATATATATATATATATATATATATATATATATATATATATATATATATATATATATATATATATATATATATATATATATATACATATATATATATACACCCGAACCTCCATTTACGTAATAATCGGGACTACGTAAATCGAATTATGACGTAAAAAAAGTTTACGTTATTTGGAATTTTCGACGTAAAAAAAGTTTACGTTATTTGGAATTTTCGACGTAAAAAAAGTTTACGTTATTTGGAATTTTCAACGTAAAAAAAGTTTTCCTTATGTATATGTATTATTAGATAATATATTGGATAGTTATGGAACAAAAATTACGAATATTTACAGGAAAAGGATGTTCTAAGCAGCATAAATTTCCAAGATGGCTACTTCCGGTTTATTGATATTCCTTGAAAACCCTTACAATATGGGCATTTTCGGTACGGGTTTAATGAGTAGATGTCGAAAAATGATGTTTAAGGTGGTTCTGAATTCCAAGATGGCGACTTCCGGTTTATTGATATTTCTTGAAAACCCTTACAATATGGGAATTTTCGGTGCGGGTTTGATGAGTAGTTGTCGAAAAATGATGTTTAAGGTGGTTCTGAATTCCAAGATGGCGACTTCCGGTTTATTGATATTCCTTGAAAACCCTTACAATATGGGTATTTTCGGTACGGGTTTGATGAGTAGATGTCGGAAATGATGATTGAGGTGGTTCTGAATTCCAAGATGGCGACTTCCGGTTTATTGATATTCCTTGAAAACCCTTACAATATGAGTATTTTCGGAACGGATTTGATGAATAGGTGTCGAAAAATGATGTTTGAGGTGGTTCTAAATTCCAAGATGGCGAATTCTGGTTTATTGATATTCCTTGAAAACCCTTACAATATGGGTATTTTCGGTACGGGTTTGATGAGTCGATGTCGGAAATGATGATTGAGGTGGTTCTGAATTCCAAGATGGCGACTTCCGGTTTATTGATATTCCTTGAAAACCCTTACAATATGGGTATTTTCGGTGCGGGTTTGATGAGTAGTTGTCAGAAAATGATGATTGAGGTGGTTCTGAATTCCAAGATGGCGACTTCCGGTTTATTGATATTCCTTGAAAACCTTTACAATATGAGTATTTTCGGAACGGATTTGATGAATAGGTGTCGGAAATGATGATTGAGGTGGTTCTGAATTCCAAGATGGCGACTTCCGGTTTATTGATATTCCTTGAAAACCCTTACAATATGAGTATTTTCGGAACGGATTTGATGAATAGGTGTCGGAAAATGATGTTTGAGGTGGTTCTAAATTCCAAGATGGCGACTTCTGGTTTATTGATATTCCTTGAAAACCCTTACAATATGGGTGTTTTCGGTACGGGTTTGATGAGTAGACGTCGGAAATCTCACAAGTACATTTACTACACTTAAACAATAAAGCTCCGGTTTAGACTGACCGATTTAAGAAAACGTACATCATATGGTTTGGCACTGTCAACCATATTCAACATCTATTTCGATTTTGATCACTGTTGAGTCGTGTACATTCCATTATTTTTGCATTTCTCTATAGAAAGAATAAAGATTTGAATGAAAATAAAAATCTGTTTAAAGCTCGGAGACACTTATCGTTATCAACTCAGCTCGATGAATGAAGAACTAAGACATTTTAGTTCTATTTTTAAATAACCACAGTTTTCCATCCAAAAGCGTTCGGTATATGTTTGAAACGTCGACGACCGTATTAGAGAGTAAACACAATAATCAAATTGATTTTGGCAAAAACTCATTGAGGATGATTTTCGGACCTACCTTTCTGTACAAATTTTGGCTATATAAAAGGTTTACTATGACCTCTTTTCGGGTGTAACACCTATTACCAGTCACCATGTCTTACATATATAGATAGTGGAAGGTATCAATGGAGGACTATGACTTAAGCAATGAAAAACCTTAGCTATTCAATAAATTGAGAATTAAATTAAATAATATTTGCAAAATATAGCCAATATAATTTTACATTACATTGGACGGATTACAATAAATTTTTTATTCATTAAGTGTGAAAGTACTGGAGTACAGAGTGAAACACTTGGACTCACAGTATATCACGTGATTTTTAGAGGCACAACATAGTTTGTTTTAAGCGACTCTTCCCATTTCGAAAGTATTATAACAATATAGGATACGATCAGCAATCCACTAATATTCAAACATTATTTTCTACGTAATATGCACTAAACCAGCTCCAAAAATACCCATATTGTAAGGGGTTTCAAGAAATATCAATAAACCGGAAGTCGCCATCTTGGAATTCAGAACCACCTCAAACATCGTTTTCCGACATCTACTTATCAAACCCGTTCCGAAAATACCCATATTGTAAGGGTTTTCAAGAAATATCAATAAACAGGGAGTCGCCATCTTGGAATTCAGAACCACCTCAAACATCGTTTTCCGTCATCTACTCATCAAACTCGTTCCGAAAATACCCATATTGTAAGGGTTTTCAAGGAATATCAATAAACCGGAAGTCGCCATCTTGGAATTCAGAACCACCTCAAACATCGTTTTCCGCCATCTACTCATCAAACCCGTTCCGAAAATACCCATATCGTAAGGGTTTTCAAGGAATATCAATAAACCGGAAGTCGCCATCTTGGAATTCAAAACCACCTCAAACATCGTTTTCCGACATCTACTCATCAAACCCGTTCCGAAAATACCCATATTGTAAGGGTTTTCAAGGAATATCAATAAACCGGAAGTCGCCATCTTGGCATTCAGAACCACCTCAAACATCGTTTTCCGACATCTACTTATCAAACCCGTTCCGAAAATACCCATATTGTAAGGGTTTTCAGGGAATATCAATGAACCGGAAGTCGCCATCTTGATATCCAGAACCACCTCAAACATCGTTTTCCGACAACTACTCATCAAACCCGTTCCGAAAATACCTATATTGTACTAATTTCCATGGAATATAAATGAGCCGGAAACGATGGCGGTCAGTCTAAACCGGAGCTTTATTGTTTAAGTGTAGTAAATGTACTTGTGAGATTTCCGACGTCTACTCATCAAACCCGTACCGAAAACACCCATATTGTAAGGGTTTTCAAGGAATATCAATAAACCAGAAGTCGCCATCTTGGAATTTAGAACCACCTCAAACATCATTTTCCGACACCTATTCATCAAATCCGTTCCGAAAATACTCATATTGTAAGGGTTTTCAAGGAATATCAATAAACCGGAAGTCGCCATCTTGGAATTCAGAACCACCTCAATCATCATTTCCGACACCTATTCATCAAATCCGTTCCGAAAATACTCATATTGTAAAGGTTTTCAAGGAATATCAATAAACCGGAAGTCGCCATCTTGGAATTCAGAACCACCTCAATCATCATTTTCTGACAACTACTCATCAAACCCGCACCGAAAATACCCATATTGTAAGGGTTTTCAAGGAATATCAATAAACCGGAAGTCGCCATCTTGGAATTCAGAACCACCTCAATCATCATTTCCGACATCGACTCATCAAACCCGTACCGAAAATACCCATATTGTAAGGGTTTTCAAGGAATATCAATAAACCAGAAGTCGCCATCTTGGAATTTAGAACCACCTCAAACATCATTTTTCGACACCTATTCATCAAATCCGTTCCGAAAATACTCATATTGTAAGGGTTTTCAAGGAATATCAATAAACCGGAAGTCGCCATCTTGGAATTCAAAACCACCTCAAACATCGTTTTCCGACATCTACTCATCAAACCCGTTCCGAAAATACCCATATTGTAAGGGTTTTCAAGGAATATCAATAAACCGGAAGTCGCCATCTTGGCATTCAGAACCACCTCAAACATCGTTTTCCGACATCTACTTATCAAACCCGTTCCGAAAATACCCATATTGTAAGGGTTTTCAGGGAATATCAATGAACCGGAAGTCGCCATCTTGATATCCAGAACCACCTCAAACATCGTTTTCCGACAACTACTCATCAAACCCGTTCCGAAAATACCTATATTGTACTAATTTCCATGGAATATAAATGAGCCGGAAACGATTTTCATTGTATGCAAAAACCTCTTTTTACGAAGTATTTTCAACGTAAAAAAAGATTACGTTATTTGGAATTTATGTCGTAAAAAGAGTTACGTAAAAAGAGGTAACGTAAAAAAAGTTTACGTAAACGGAGGTTTGGGTGTATATATATATATATATATATATATATATATATGTATATATATATATATATATATATATATATATATATATATATATATATATATATATATATATATATATATATATATATATATATATATATATATATATATATATATATATATATATATATATATATATATATATATATATATATATATATATATATATATATAAATAGTTATAGAATTCGCTCAAACTTTAGGAAAATTTCGATTCAGCTCGACGAACTGAGCATATGTCCGTGTGTGTGTGTGTGTGTGTGTGTGTGTGTGTTGTCAACTAAGAGGTCGAGATCTCAGAGATGGCTGGACCGATTTTGATCAAACTAGTCGCAAATGAAAGGTCTCCCCGTCACCCAGAACGCTATTAAATGGTTTTAAGATCGGATGTTTACTTTTTGAGTTATACGAAATTTTATGTCAAAATTTTCAGTTTGCAGTACGGTAATAGCTATCCAACAAGCCATAGATTATTAAAATCCGTTCACTTTTAACGGAGATATCGACATTTTGGTGTAAGCGACTTTTCCCCCTATTCCAGCAGTAGGCGTTTTGAGCGCTGTATGACAAAGCAATGCTTGGGAGCAACGCGTAACACGATTTTTTATACTGTTACATACAATTGTTTCTAAGTACCAAAAATTCTGTGTACAGCATACTTTTTCATGAAATGTTGCCTTGGACCGATTTTAGCACGGTTCGTTTTTGGCAACATAATCGTTCGAATATGACATATGTAAACCAGATGATGGCAGCATTTTCGAGTTGAAAGCAATTCCATAATTATATTAATTTAAACTACTTACAGCAATAAATGCTAGAAGAACATAACTCCCATATACCATTCGACTCAGTTCGTCGAGATCAGCAAATGCGTGTGTGACAAAAAATTTCACTCAATTTTCTCGGAAATGACTCAACCGTTTTCTACGATTCTTATGAATAGTCGTATGTTCCTACACAAGGTTGCTGAATTACGTTTGGATCTGACTTCTGGTTTAGGAACTACAGGATGATATGTGAAACGAAATCAAAATAGTGTTACTCATTTTTCTCGTAGGTGGCTGAACCGAACTAAGATTCAAATGAAATCTAGGAACCATAAAAAATTAAAATGAAAGGTCTTAAGATCATATAAAATATCTCGCTTGTCAGTTAGATCCAACTTCCGGTTTATGAGATACAGGGTGATTAGTATGAAAATGTCCATTTCGCACAAATTTATTAGGTTTATCGGGTTTGTAGATTTGGATAGTCGATAACCAAATAAACTTATCTCAGTTTTTGCGGTAATCAGTTTTCGATTCGGAAGGTACCCAACAATTTAATTCGCACTACGATTTCTCAAAGATGTCTACACTGATTTTCAAAAAGTTTGAATCAAATGTAAACTATACAGCTCTTGAGGTGGATTTAACTGACTTCGGCTACACTGATTTTCGAATCGTTTCTCAAAGCTCAATCGTTTTCTCAAAAAAGCGCAAATCGAATTTCAAAAACAAAAATTCAAATTAAAGGATTTATGGCCCCATACAAAATTAATGAATTTTGTCCAATTCTGGAATTACAGGGTGATGAATTTTTAAAATTCAAACCGATATAGAAGATTACCATCCCAAAAAAGCTTCAAAGTTTGATTCAAAACTATTGCAATTCATTCGTCATATTTGTTTATGGCTATACGAATCTTTTTAGGTTATGCTGGTTCCTGAATACTGGCTCTAGAAGTACCGTAGATAAACTCTACAGTGGAACTTACTTCGACATCTCATGGAATGTTCAATCGATTGTAACACGTTTAAATTCGATCCGATATGCAGTTTCGACATGACACGGAAATGTCGGAATGACTGAAATCTCAAACTGCGTCTTAAAACGACGGTCATTAAGATAATGTCATGAGAACTAAAACACCGAAGAATGTTCATGCAAAAAA
Source organism: Malaya genurostris (assembly GCF_030247185.1). Lineage (NCBI taxonomy): Eukaryota > Metazoa > Arthropoda > Insecta > Diptera > Culicidae > Malaya > Malaya genurostris. The sequence continues at coordinate 59,038,022 of NC_080570.1, read as the reverse complement.
CACATGCGGATTGATAAAAAAAGGTATCATCTCACTGCTAGGTGGATTAAGCACGTTTTTTTTAAACCCTTCTTAATAAATTTAAATGAGGTTTAGAATTCGCTCAAACTTTGGAAAACTTTTCCGAAACCCAGTGGGACGATTGTCATAAAAAAACCGATTCAGCTCGACGAACTGAGCAAAAGTTCTCTCTCTCTGTGCGTGTGTGTGTATGTGCAAAATAAAGAGGCGTGAATCTAAGAGATGGCTGGAACAATTGACCAGCAAATGAAAGGTCTTTCTGAAAATATTACTGATCACTTTCCGAGTTATAGAAAATTTCATGACAAACTTAACAATATCCGTCTCAATTCACCTTAAACACTAAATATGGTTGCAAATTTGGATACCTTTTCGCAATACCGATCAAACAAGCCATAGATTGCAATAATATATCAGCTATTTGCGAAGATATCAATATTTTTGTGTAGTCGATTTTTCCGCCATATCCCAATAGTAAAGGATTTGAACGAATTACGATGAAATGATGCTTGGCATCAAAATTAAACACGATTTTCAATACAATCGTTTCTGAGTGATTAAAAGACTGAATACTGACTGAAAGTTCTCTTCAGTATAGTATATTAGCTCGATTTATTTTTTGCACAGATTGCATTTCGAGTGAAGTGAATTTAGATCCTTATTACGGAAGCCGCTTCAGAGACAAAAGTAATTACTTGGATAAACAAGATGTCATTATGAACATCACGCCACCAACATTTTGTCGAAAAAATTAGTTTTTTCCACTACCCTGATCACTTTACTATGCGTGATACTGGTAATAGGGAAAATCAAGTGAAGTGACATGTAAGTGAAGTGAATGTGAAAGTGGAAGTGAGAACGGTAATAAGCGCCTATATGCTTTGTATTGTAGATTTAAGTAAATTGCGACGCTCCTTTTATGTGCATCTATCGAGACGTTAGTTTACATAATTTTCTCCAAGTGCATAGAAGAATTTCGCACCAAATCGTATTCGCAGTTGGCAGCACTCTAACAGGTTTGAATGAAACTTTCTAGACATGTCAGATTTTGGCACAGAAGCAACTTTGCATGCTTTGTTTTATTCTCAAAAATTGATCTAGACTGTCTTTTTAAAAGGGCCAAACTTTTCTAACAATTTTTTTTCTAATAGTTATTGTTGAAAAATGACAAATCCTACAAAAAGTGTTGTATTTGTGATTTTCACAAAATCAGTCAAATGTTTGAATAATAATACTTAAAAATTTCCTATCAAATCCTACACTGAAAAAATTCACTAAAAATTTTTAATCGATTCACAAAAAAAACATTTTTGTTTTTGATAAAATTTTGTCTCATGATAGATAGTTATGTTCCCTACAAACCATTCATACATTGTAAAATGGGCACTTTTAAGGAAACAACCTGTTTCAATCCACCTAGTTGTGTAATGATGCCTTTCTCATATTATTCATTATCTCTAATAAAGGGTGATTTTTTTACAAGTGTTTTTTTGGCTACACTGTTTATGACAGATCACGCGTAAATCGTGTCTTGTGTCATTGTCAATCTTATTCAGCTTGGTCTATAATTTAATCATGAATCGTCGTTTGGTTTATAATTTAATCTTTAATGGGCTCTGACATAATTGCAGGAAGATCAACTTTTTAATCGAAAAATTGTGCTCAGCGACGAGGCTCATTTCTGGTTTTGAAAAAATGACGGGTTCATCATTTTTTTTGTTCAAGACGGCTTCATTATAACTCAAAACAGTTTGTACGGCCATTAACTAACATGACCTACAAATTGGAACAGATTCCAGCAAAACTTAGACAACATTTTACGATTTTCTATGACTGTTCCAAATGTTGAAAACGGATCATTTTGTAATGTTAGAACCGGAAGTCGGACTTAGATGTTTTTATAGGACTATCAGACCTGTTAATTTAGGGAATTTATTAACCAATTTAAAAAATTTACTACTCGTCACATTATTACTTATAAAAAAAACCTTTTTTTAATCCACCTAGTAGTGCAATGATGCCTTTCTTATATTACTTTTATTTTCGAAAACATCACTACAAAATTCTCTCAAGATTTTTTCCTTCAAACTTTAATAAAATCAAAAACTTTCTTTGGGTATAAACTACCATCACATTTACAATTTGTAAACAGTATGTCAAGTTTATATAGATTTAAATGTGGCAACCCTGCACGCACCCTTCTAGGCTGTGGTGTTTTCTTCTTTCGTACCAGCACGTACCAATGCGTACCGGTTTTGCATCATTTTGAATGACAATTTGAAATTTTTGACACTCATCGCCATCTAATTTCGGAACGAAAGGTTGAATCTGGATGAAATTGTACCGTATCTTTTAAGACAATGAAATTCTATTACCATTGCTTTCGGAAACGGAAACCAAGTCTTTAAGTAGATTTAAATATCGAATAACTAACAATGCCAACTAGATGATATTACCAGTAAGTTTTCCGTGCAATATTCAATTCACCGGCCACTGCCGATCGCCAGCTGAAAGCTGAGTTCTCGAGAATCCGCTACCCCGATACTACATTACATAATGATACTATTCTAGTTTTAAGTTAGTCGTAATTCAAATTTGAAAATATCCTTGGCATGTTAGAGCTTATGCAGTAGGCCTTAAAATCATATTATAATATTGAATAAAAAATCAGTAAGTTTTATAAAAATTCGTACCTCGTTTCGCCATAACTTGTGGAAAAATACTCATGAAAATGAAAATTTATCGCTTATCGCGCTGTAATACAGTAACCGGAAGTCGTATCTAGATCTACTTTTTAAGGATATCTAAAAATTCTAAAAAAGCCTTTATATTTGCATCTTAGTTTGTAAAAATTGGTTGTGAAATTTTCGAGGAAATTGAGTGCGCATTTTCTCATAGATTTGCACATATCGCTCTGTAATTCCGGAACCGGAAGTCGGATCGGGATAAAATTCATTGGCAGTCTATGGTACTATAAGACCATTTGTTTGAATCTAAGCGCCTTTCGTAAAATTCAATAGCGATCCATGAGATCATAAGACCTTTTATTTGAATCAGAGTTTGTGAATATTTTTACTCTAAACACGCTATCTTCGGAACCGGAAGTTGGATCTGAATAAAAATCTACTGAAAGCCTCTCAGTTGAATTTAAGATCATAAAAATCGGATGAGACGTCTTCGAAAAAAGCTGCTGATGATATTTTCATTTTATTTTGTGTATATCACACTGTAATTCCCGAAATCGGAAGTCAGATCCAAATGAAATTCAGGAATTTTGTATGGCCCAATGGCGACGTCCATTGAACCAACCACTATATGCTATTCAGCTGTGGAAGTAGCACCGAAATAATATGAGCCGCGCGTTAAAATTTTGCTCTCGTATCGCGAAAATACGTCATAATCGCCCAAACTACTAATGAAATAGTGGAATATAGTCAACTATCAACTGTCATTAATATGAAATACAGTGTTCGGAGAATGTTTGTCTACAGTCGGAAGGAATTCTGAAAGCTCCTATTTTCTGCGAAATCACACCCTTTCCATCCGAGATATCAAAAGCAAGCTAGAAGTTTAGCTAGCACCCGTGCATGAAACTGAAACTGCCAACTTACAAAAGGGTAGTGACTCTGAGTGACCCTCGTGACGATCGGCAAAAAAGTCGGCCATGTTGATGCAGTTTGATTGCGGGGTACAGGATGATGGATCCAACGTCAAGACAAATTTTGAACAGTTTCACGGACAGAAAAGGTGGCAGAGATACGTTTTGTTCAATTTTTTATCTCTTCTTCACTAAATTTTTGTTTTAGAAAGATTCCATCTGATTAAGTATCAGTTTGAAAACACGCAATATAGTTAGTAGGTAATAGAAGCAAATATTGTTAGACGAGGAGACGTTGGATCTACTGTCCACGGGTATCGGGAGAACTAATCCGAAAGATATTTTCTACGCAGTTGCCGTCAGCGTCCACTCCCAAAGACCGTAGCCTCTGGGAACAAGATGATCGGTTCGGATGCAGCTGTTGCATATTTCCGCGCGAACCCGACAGCTAATGACCGTTGATTAAATGTGATTTCCGTCACATGAAACTGGTTCGCCTGTCAAATGATAGTGTACTGCCGCTGTCAATCAAACCCTCGCAAAAATAAAAAAAAAGATAAAAATAAAACAGGTTCAAGACTTTCGCGAGGCGAGAATTGGTTCGACACGGAATGGGCCGTTGCGATGCAGTGCCGATGCACAGTTGATCGGCTGACGACTATAGCTGCAGAGCCGTGCGCGTCACTCCACGAATGGCCCTGAACAGTCCAAGTTCGGTTTTGTTCGGAACTAACAATTTGTTTTATCTTTATTGCTCTTAATTGTTCTAAAATTAGTGATAATTTCATAAATTACCACCATGTCTGCAGTGTAAAATGAGTGTGTTCCGACTGGCAAGGTTCCGCCTTATTATTTAACATGAGCAGTAACCGATCGAACAACGTGAAATTGGTTAAGCCTCAAAGCAATGCAATGCCCCGGGAACAACCCGTTAGTCCGGCAATGAATTTTGCTATGTCAAATTCTAACGACTTCTGCTGGTTTTACAGATCTAACTGATTTGAAGGAATTCTGACAGGAGCAGCAGGAGAAGAGAAAACAACGAAATGGTAGCGATAAGCCATCGCGACCGCCAACGGGTCTAATTATTTCCGTGAAATGGAACTTTCCGGTCGTACGTACACTTGATGAAAAACGGAATGACTTAAACGAATCAGCTGCCCCTTCGGTGAAGCACAACTCATTTCCGTGCACTTAACTCGGTTGTTTCGATTTCAATTAACCCATATTTCATGCAGCGTATTGCGGTATTAGCAGTTCTTCGGTGGCGCGGATTATCTGCGCCTTTCGTTATTACTATAGGGAAAATCGTAATCAGCCACCGTGGTGGCATTCCATTAGGGTTAAGTAGTTCTTTTGCGATATTTGATTTTCTGAAGGCTGCGAAATTTCTACGAGCGCTGTTCACTATCGTAACTGTGACGGAACGATGTTGTGGGATATGCGCCTTTGACAGAGCGGAAAGGTTTTTTTTTGCAAAGACTCATTGACTAGAACAATTGCTACCAAGTATCAAGTGAGTAACAAGTCAATATGTCGACATGACGTATCAAAAGATTTTGTCATATTTCATCACGCTAGATACGTAACGACTTGGACCCTTGCTTTCGGGACAAGATTTTATTGAGGATGGCATTATGTGCAGATACTGCATCTTCCATCTGAGCATAGCTGTGTTAATCGAAACTAGGAATAATATCGATTTGGGTGTCAGTCACACTCGAAGTTGGCATTTCAGCGAATCAATCTTTCATTTAAATAAATACTTTATTAAGTTTCGATTTAAGAGGTTTGGCTTTATGGCCAGAAAAACTTACTGAAATTATGCAATAAGTTGGGAATTGGAACCTGGTAGGCTACGATAAGGGCGAAAGTTTACCATGAAATACACATCCAACATCAAAGCTTATCGAATCATCCAATGATTGAACTTACATAAATCAAGAATCAATTTAGCTCAAAATAACTACCCATTGTGTGACGGAATATCAGTACCGATATTGATCGATGTGATTTAAATTTCACTGATCAACTAATAATGAAGAGATTCTCCGGCAGTGATCTCGTTTTGATGAGGTTTTGGTCTTTATTTTCTTAGCCCTGTATGCTACACTAAGGAAATATTATTCTTTACCTAAAACAATAATATATCTGTGTACCCCTAGGAGGAATAAAACAGATGATTTAAATGCTTCATCAATTCCAACCAAATACTTTTGTTAATTTATATAATTGATATTAATAAAATAATTCCGATGATTTTGTAGTTTTAGGGATATTTTTCAATCTAATGACAGCATGTAATAAATCGATTTTTCCCTCATATTAGTATGGTTTGTCATACATATTGAGAATGTATTGAGATGAATTTTATTTATTTTGAATTCGTGACATGTGACATAGGGGGGGTGGGGGGTCTTTGCTTCTGTGACAATTTGTGACAAAGGGGGATGGGGAGTCAAAAATCGTCAAAAAAAGCGTGACGTCTTTTATGGACAGCCCCTAAGTGTGCTGCAGTCGATGAGGAGTACTTTGAAAGGGGACAATAACGATTTTGATTTTTTTTTTAATTTTCTGAATAAATTCCGGGATCTTTTTGATCAAGTTAGTATGTCTTCTTATCCATCTGTTAATCATTCAAAGTTTACTGCCCACTAAAATGAACTAACGCCCAGTGGTATGCTGTAGGAACCAGAGCGGGAATCGCTGCTCTAGATAAGTCGTACACAAAATGTCTTTGATAGCAACAGTATTCTCTACCAGTGGTTATTTGCAACTAAATTATTTTGAATCATAGAAAACATAGATTAAACTAAACCGGGTTTTTGTGTTCACTATGTTTAAAACATCGGTGAAAGAACAAAAATTTGCTTATTTTCACTTATATTTGTCCTGATGCAGACTACACTAAGGTCTCTTTTTACACGGTTTCTTTCCGCACGGTTTTTTTATACACGGCTTTTTTTACACGGATTCCGGAATTAACACGCGGTTTTTATTTACGCGGTTTTCGCAATTAACACAGTTTCAGATGAGAGTTTAAAAAGCACTGTCATTTGTTTTTTGAGAAAAATTTTAAAAAGGGGAACAGGTTGTCTGTAAGAAAACGATTATGAGAGCTAATTTAAAATTTGAAAGTTAACTAAAATCATTCACTCAACAATTCACGAGATCATTGAATGTCGTTCTATAAAATGATTAATCAGTCTTCAGATCTTCGAACCCTGTCGTAAATTACACGACAACGTCTCTTTCGCTCAGTTGTGGTGTATGATGTCAGCATCGTCATTGATATCATCGAGAATTTCGGAGCGTTGAAGAAATAGTCGGATTTACTAATCTCTTCAACTCTTCATCATATCGAGCAGTACAGTATTTTATACCCATTTGAATGATATAACTCTAGTAGTGTTGCTGAGTTGCTTCAGCATGACACATAGTAATACCTTTTCTAATTTGATCTATATTGATCTCTATGAATTCATCCCCTTTAATTCTGTCGCTGCGTGCATAGATCTTCATCCAATACACATGTCTTCCCACACAGTTTAGTTAAGAATAACTATTAAGATCGTTAGTGTGTACTACACATCGCACCTTCGGAATTGAAAACTTATTCTCGAGCTTTATTTGCAGTGAAAGTGTTTATGGGTGCCTTCTCTAGTCGAACGTTCTAAGTTGTACGTATTATCGTTCTTTTGAAACCCGAATTCATTAAACAGAAGACATGAGCCATTTAGATTAATTAATTAATGTGTTTTATCAAGTATGGCTAGACCCTTCTCGTAACCTCAGGCTGGTTTTTATGTTTCCGTTTTTATTGTGAAAAAAAAAACAGTTACATTTTATCAATAACAAAACAAACAAATAATGAAATCTACGGTTTTTGGAATTATAAAGTCAAATTTTCCACGCGTTTTTTTTTTGCACGGTTTTATTTTACACGGATTTTTTTAACACGGTACGTAACCCCCGTGTAAAAAGAGAGTGTATTTCGATCTATCCGAGATAATGAAATTTTTCAACCTACTAAACAATAGAATTTATTTCCTAGAATTCCCATACCTACATCCAGAAATCAACTTCCACCAGTGTATTTAGTGCAAACATTAGCATATTTACTTCATTGAAATCTCGCAAATCATGTTTGGCTCGATTTTTCAAAAGTGCATCGTTTTCATCGCACTCCAACAACCGATTCTTCACAGAGAAGTGAGAAAACATCATTTCCGCAAGCTCCGAAACTGCCCAAACCCAACCGAACACGGATTCCGCTTGAGGACGTGCCATTCAAAGAGGAAACCTAAATAATTAATTAGTTTACATGCACAGAAAAAGGTGTTTTTTATTTCATCGCATATATAAATAAAAGATAATCTACGCCACGCTCGGGCTTGTTTTCCCCGGTTGGCCACATAAAAGCTGACCAAAAAACCGAAGCGGACGACATCAGGACGGATGCACCGGGATGGGTGGAGGGAACCGAAATCCGTATACACATTTATTGTGCTCATAATAAAAATGATTAGTGAGATCTTATTTCTGATCGTGCTGTCCCTTGCGCCACTAAATTGAGCACTGGTGAACGAGCACTCAACGATCAGTGCAACAACGCATTGCAGCAAAAGTAGACGAAGAAGGAGGAGAAGGATGAGTAAAGGCAAGTAAACTCCGTAGCAAAGTCGAGCATGTTTCTCGGAAAGTGTTGCACATCGTGTGTTAACTTTTTGAGGAGCTGAGAGCATGTGGCATTCGCACGGCTGGCCAGGACGGGGCAAAACAAAAGCTGCAGAATAATGAAACATAAAATCTTATTTATTTATGTTATCGCCAGGAGATGCTTTTGGTTTGCCGTAGGAAGCGTTTTCGGTACTGACAGTACAGTTTAAGAAATGGAAAAATGATTGGATCGGTTTGGCTGATTGGAGACTCAATAACTTTACCGTCTTTCGTCAGGTGAAAAATTATTGAAATATCTTCTAACGTAGTATTCTGACACAATCAGCTATTTACGTCAAAATGAAGCCATAATGCACGATCTAAAACCAACATCGATTTTTCTTGCGTGCTTCGTTGGCTAAGGTAAAAACATGTTCACTTTGTATCAATCCCATTTCAGTTCTGAACTGTCAACTTCTAACGTGCTGGAGGTGTGCAAATTACCACCATTGGAATGCCCATCATAACACTACAAATTCGCTCCACTCGTGGATGAACGCTGTGGAATAGTGGTAAAAAGTCTACCCGCAACTCGCTGACAGAGAACGATAAATCAATAATATTTATAAACAAGCGGCCTAACAACAATTTATGAAATCACCTAGTTTTTATTTCCTTTCGATATCTGCTGCCAGTCAAGGGGTTCTCCCGGACTCGGTGCTACTCAGTACTGCTATCGGCACCATCAGGACATCCGACTTCACCGCGAAAAACACGGAGAGGCAATTCGATCTTCGAGTCCAGGGCAGCATTCGGCAGTGCCCATTTTGCTTGCGATGTCTGGTCACGTAATAAATTTCGAAATCATCACTCCGGCTTTTGGCTTTTTTTTCGCCTCTCGTGTCGACGTCGGCCTAGGAATTGCATTCGCAAAACCAACAAAACAATCGGAAATAACGTCCGTCGAGCTCGAGTGGTGCGGGGAAATCGATCGGGTGGAAAATCACGCTCGAAGTGAAGTGCAGAAAGCGAGTGGTGCAAATCGATACTACTTGTTCGGAGATAAGTTGCCGACTACTGGTTTTATGCGGAATCAAGCTTCAGTAGCTCAGTAATTCGTTGATGTGCTTTTTATTCTCTAGAAAAGGATGATAATTTATTCATTTATATTATGTAGGTTGATGGTCACACTGGCGGTAGTTTATCTTATGTCAAGACGGATATAATTGGCTCCACTGATAACGGCCTACATTCATTGCGAGCATAAATTTTGCTACGTGTGAACGTCGAGTGCTAATGGTGACATGAGTTATTATGGTTGCTTCAGAGTGCTTTGCACGAACAAGAAGTTTAACTGAGAAACACCATAAATCATCACTAATAACGTATTGAATATAGACAACTTAAATTCGGATTTTCACGTGCTGATTAGTAAGACTACTGTTTAACATAAATGAACCATCTTCGTTGTGACTCTCTATAAATATAAAAACATTTTGCAAAAATCGATAGCCTTAATCCATTTCCTTCATGTTGATTTATGTATGCATTTAATTGTTTTACCCGTTTGAAATCGTTAAGGCTAAACAGAACCGATTTATCACGTTACATTGTATGCAAATAACATTAACACAACATCTCGTTGTTATTCTGTTTCTAGAGAGCGAAACGCTTTCATTGTAGCAAAGGTTAGCTATTGGTTCATTGATCGCGTCTTCGTCCAAATAATTGATGTCGCTTTTTTCGGTATGCTGCTGTCGTTGTTAATTTTAGAAAACATGTAGGGTTGTAAATTGATAGTTAATGAAATCTGTACTAGTTAGTTTTCGATTCTAATGTCATTTTCGATTGTTACTGAACCTAGCTTTGGTTGCACTCTATCGCTGTCTAACCGTTTCGCCTTTCTCTGTGGAATGGATTTGGAATTGTTGGACTTTCTATTTAATATTGTAAACTATTTGGCTTGACTCGACGAGTTCAGAAAACGCGCGTGTGTCTCTTAGGTCCAAAAATCTTATGCACTTTCCAAAGCAGCAAGTTGAACAAATGTTGGCAGCACCCGAAACGACAGGTCATCCATTAAAACTACGTAAAAACCCAAGTTATCTAAACCGTTATATAGCTTCAACCTTCAGCCACAATTCCCAGTGAGTAATTTGAAAAAAAAGAAGCATCAATCTCCGTAAAAAGTTGCGATGAAGTTACCATCCCAAAATCCAAAATTTCAGAAACTGCGGGGTGAAACCGGACACATCTTGGAGATTGGAAAAAAAACACCTTAGTTCTCAACCAATTTATCTATACAGTAATGTAGTTTCAGCAACAATTTCCAAATTGTGACTTGGAAAAGTATGCAGTAGTTTTTGTACCAAGTCACGTTGAAGTAACCAGTCAAAAATCCAATATTTAAGAGCCGCGGGGTTCGATCGGACTCCTTGTGGGGCTAAACCGGACTATAAAGTTGCACACTAATATGAAGAACGAACCTAATAGACAGCCAAATCTTAAGATATCTTAACGAACGCAAAAGAAATGAAACCATGTTCGAATGGATTATCGGTTAATTTCAACCTTGCTTGCCCTGCAGTACCAAATAATTGATGTTGAAACTAACTTTAGAGTCTTTCTTAAAAACTTTTTGCTTGTTTCGCTACATATAATGAACGTTCTGCTGAAAAAAATTACTAAATCTAGTTTGATTAAGGGAAAGGTAGGGTCTAATGGATGAAAAATAAACATAATTTTAAGAATTTTTATTCGAAGCTATCGTTTAAAATAATACATTCCAATGTATTACGTATTACAAAGCATCGGTCGATAACATATTGTATTTTTTTAGAGGAAAAATATAGAGAAAAAAGTCGGTGAAGAAGTATTTTCGAGAACGCGTTTTGGAAACCATGGTTCCACTTCATTTTAGTGCAAAATTATCAGAAGCCAAAAATTCAAGTAACACAGTTGTAGTAGATGTTTTTCTAAACTCCTACGATTTTATTTGATTTTTTTTTAATATTTTGAATTTTTGTTTATTATTTAAAGTCAAAACTCCGATTTTTCTCGGAAAAAACCGCCATTTTGTAGCAGTAAAACCTCTCTAAAGTAATAAAAACCGAAAAGAAAAACGTAAGGGTTGGGTATTTTATATGTAGAAAGTGTGTGTAAAATTTGAAAATAATCTGTGAAGTAGTTTTTAAATGACGATTGACACGTGCTTTTAAAACGTGCTTTCGATAAAAACACGATCAAAATTTATTGTTTATAAAATCGAAGCAAACAATTTATTTTGCTAGGGTCTAACAGTTTCGAAAAATCTTTTTTTTTCGTGTAATTTGTTTTTATAAAATATTTCAAGTTTTGTCAAATATTCAAGTCAATCGAAGCAGAATTCATGAGCCTGTGCGCTGTGCTTTTGCTTCTTGGCAGTATGAGATAAACAGAGATAAAAACCCCAGAGCTTAAAATTGTCACGCATTCTTAATTAAGGAATCAAATTCAACAGCCTCATATTCGTTTTTTTTTTACTGTCCCATTCGTAAATGACCGCATCCAAAACAAACGAAGAGAAACGAAGCATTTTCGCATCTCATTCAAGCAAAAGAAAGAGAGCAATTGCTAACGTCACTCGTTTCTCTCTGACAAGACTAAAAAAATCTAACGTCTGCAGGGAGGGTCAGTAAAATTTCAATGCTCATTTTTCCACCGAAAATTTGCAATTTGTGACGTTTGGCTATAAAGGTTGTTTAAAATATGACAAATCGAGATAATTACACTCCAGAACCTTTTCGGAAACCAAAACTACTACAGATTCGAGTACCAACAGGTAAAAATCAGTGTGAATCCTCAAAACTTTACACAGAAAGAAATAATGAAATTTACACGAGATTTAAATCAATAGTAACATGGAATAGAAATGGGTTGAATCGAAATTTTGATTGAAAACCTTCATCGATGCAAAACTAAATTGAATTGCATTGAATTTTCAATGAATAAAACTGTATCTTTCAATTAACGCTTATTTTGCGATTAAATTGTATTGAAACGTACAGAATTGTAAAGTAATTTTATGTTTAATTACCTGCTCCAAATATGTGCATGAAAATAGATGTAAATTCACAAAATATTTTTATCTGTGTAGTTTAATATCGACACTGGACAATATTCGGTTTTCATTGACAACCGCAAATGACTGAAAAAGCAAATGATAGAAAGAAGAAGTGTTTAAACCTACCCGCCCCTTAAGTGATAAAAAGTAGAATAGAAATATGCATATCAGGGGACGGGTATAGCGTGATGGGTAAGTCCATACCTTTCACTTTCGCCCGCCTGGGCTTGATTCCCACCCCGCACATATAGGGTCAGAAAGTTTTTCTGGTTTGAAGAGGCGAATGACCTTAATGCTAAAACCTCTATGATTGAAGCAAAAAAAAATATATACATATCAATATCTAGGTATGTTTCAAGAATCCGTTAAAAATTTTAAGTCGAAAATTATGTGTCCGGTTGAGCCACACTTTTTTGTCCTGTTTAGCCCTATGAAGAAACTTAATTTTCGAGACGCAAAAATAATTTTATTTTCTACGTAATATAATCGCTGGATTCAACATGAATTGGACCCAAAAAATCATAAAATAAAAAAAAAACAATAAAAACGAATACCATTCGACTCAGATTGACGAGATCGGAAAATGTCTGTGTGTGTGCACTTTTCGAAGATATTTTTACCGCTCAATTTTCTCAGAGATTACTGAACCGATTTTAACAAACTTAGGCTCGTTTAAAAGCTACTGTCGGGCCATTGATCAAGTTCGAAGATCAAATGGCTGTGACTTCTGGTTCCAGAGACATGATGGTATAAGTGACGTAACCGACGAAATGTGTTGCGCAAGTTTCTCGGAAATGGCTTAAGCAATATTAACAAGTCTAGACCCGTTTGAAAGCTATTGTTAGGCCATTGATCAAATTCGAAGATCAAATGGCTGTGACTTTTGGTTCCGGAGATACAATGGTATAAGTGACGTAACCGACAAAACAGGTTGATTTTTACCGCTCTTATATATATAAAGGTGCCAATATTTTGGGATCACCTCTATTTTCGTGAAGCTCTAGTGCTGAAAAGTTTAAACACCTCGAAAAAAGTCCTTATGCAAAATTTGAGCTAAATGGTGCTGCCCAGCGGTTAAAGTTTGAAAATTTTCGATCTTGAAAAAGTACCATAGGGAGGATGAAATGAAATTTCCGAAATCGAAAATTTTTTCCGATGCCCAAAATCTTAAAATTGCATGAAACGTCGAGATTTAGTGTTACCTCGAAAAAAAAATTTTTTTTAATCGGATTTCTGGGACTTTTTTTCTTTTTTTCTGTTTCGGAAAATTTCATGTACTCCCCCCTATGGTGATTTTTCAAGATATATGAAAATTCCACTAAGTGGACTGAGAAGGGTTTTTGCCTTTCTCTATAGAAAGGTATTAGAATTGCTGGAAAAACCGACTTTCGAACGGAGTCTCGGAGACCCATAGTATTATATACCATTCGACTCAGTTCGTCGAGATCGGAAAATGTCTGTGTGTGTGTATGTGTGTGTGTGTGTGTGTGTGTGTGTGTGTGTATGTGTGTGCACTTTTCGAAGATATTTGAACGCGCTCAATTTTCTCAGAGATGGCTGAACCGATTTTAACAAACTTGGGCTCGTTTGAAAGCTACTATCGAGCCATTGATCAAGTTCGAAGATCAAATGGCTGAGGGTTTTGGTTCCGGAGATATGATTGTATAAGTGACGTAACCGACAAAAAGCGTTGTATTTGAACGCGCTCAATTTTCTCAGAGATGGCTGAACCGATTTTAACAAACTTGGGCTCGTTTGAAAGCTACTATCGGGCCATTGATCAAGTTCGAAGATCAAATGGCTGAGACTTTTGGTTCCGGAGATATGATTGTATAAGTGACGTAACCGACAAAAAGCGTTGTATTTGAACGCGCTCAATTTTCTCAGAGATGGCTGAACCGATTTTAACAAACTTGGGCTCGTTTGAAAGCTACTGTCAGGCCATTGATCAAGCTCGAAGACCAAATGGCTGTGATTTTTGGGTCCGGAGATATGATTGTATAAGTGACGTAACCGACGAAACACGTTGATTTTTACCGCTCTTATATATATAAGGGTGCCAAAATTTTGGGATCACCTCTATTTCCGTTAAGCTCTAGTGCTCTAAAGTTTAAGCACCTCGAAAAAAGCCTTCATGCAAAATTTGAGCTAAATCGGACATGCGTAAGGGGTGCTGCCCGGTGGTAAAGGTTTGACAATTTTCGTTCTTGAAAAAGCACCATAGGGGGGAGTACATGAAATTTCCAAAATCGAAATTTTTTTTTGATGCCGAAACTCTTAAAACTGCATGAAACATCGAAATTTAGTGTCATCTCAAAAAATTTTTTTTTGAAAAAATCAACTTTCTGGGACTTTCATATTTTTTCTAAGTCCCAAAAAGTCGACTTTTTCAAAAAAATTTTTTTTTCGAGATGACACTAAATCTCGACGTTTCATGCAATTCTAAGCCTTTTGGCATCAAAAATTTTTTTTCGATTTCGAAAATTTCATGTACTCCCCCCTATGGTGATTTTTCAAGATATATGAAAATTCCACTAAGGGGACTAAGAAGGGTTTTTGCCTTTCTCTATAGAAAGGTATTAGAATTGCTGGAAAAACCGACTTTCGAACGGAGCCTCGGAGACCCATAGTGTTATATACCATTCGACTCAGTTCGACGAGATCGGAAAATGTCTGTTTGTATGTGTGTGTGTGTGTGTATATGTGTGTGTGCACTTTTAGAAGATATTTGAACGCGCTCAATTTTCTCAGAGATAACTGAACCGATTTTAACAAACTTGGGCTCGTTTGAAAGCTACTGTCGGGCCATTGATCAAGTTCGAAGATCAAATGGTTGTGACTTTTGGTTCCAGATATATGATGGTATAAGTGACGTAACCGACAAAACACATTGATTTTTACCGCTCTTATATATATATATGGGTGCCAAAATTTTAGAATCACCTCTATTTTCGTTAAACTCTAGTGCTCAAAAGTTTAAGCACCTCGAAAAAAGCCTTCATGCAAAATTTGACCTAAATCGGACATGCGTAAGGGGTGCTGCCCGGTGGTAAAGGTTTGACAATTTTCGACCTTGAAAAAGCACCATAGGGGGGAGTACATGAAATTTCCAAAATCGAAATTTTTTTTGATGCCGAAACTCTTAAAACTGCATGAAACATCGAAATTTAGTGTTATCTCGAAAAACATTTTTTTTGAAAAAATCAACTTTCATATTTTTTCTAAGTCCCAAAAAGTCGACTTTTTCAAAAATTTTTTTTTTCGAGATGACACTAAATCTCGACGTTTCATGCAATTCTAAGCCTTTTGGCATCAAAAATTATTTTCGATTTCGAAAATTTCATGTACTCCCCCCTATGGTGATTTTTCAAGATATATGAAAATTCCACTGAGTGGACTAAGAAGGCTTTTTTAGATTAGCATCACTGATTATAAATAGGCAACGCAAATGTCAAGCACTGGTTTGGAAAAATGATGCTGACTGTGTGACATAAACACTGAAGCATGCTTTTGTGAACTACTCGAATCAATCTGAATCAATTGGTGTCAAAATTAGTATTCAAAATTATTTAATAAAAGTATGAAACATATTTTCATGAGACTGTTATGAAAGAAGAGAAAGGCATTATCACACCACTAGGTGGATTAAGAAGGGTTTTTAGATTAGCATCACTGATTATAAATAGGCAACGCAAATGTCAAGCACTGGTTTGGAAAAATGATGCTGACTGTGTGACATAAACACTGAAGCATGCTTTTGTGAACTACTCGAATCAATCTGAATCAATTGGTGTCAAAATTAGTATTCAAAATTATTTAATAAAAGTATGAAACATATTTTCATGAGACTGTTATGAAAGAAGAGAAAGGCACCACTAGGTGGATTAAGAAGGGTTTTTAGATTAGCATCACTCTTCTCATACAAATAGGCAACGCAAATGTCAAGCGCTTGGTTGGAAAAATGATGCCTACTATGTGATATAAACAGTGAAGAATGCGTTTGTGAACTACTCTATTCAATCTGAATCAATTGGTGTCAAAAATGAGCCCAAGTTAGTGTCACAAATTATTTAATAAAAAGATAACAAATGTGTTTATGAGAATGTTTTTAAGAAAGAGAAAGGCATTATCACACCACTAGGTGGATTAAGAAGGGTTTTTGATGTGGAACACATCTTTATTAGGGGTGCAAATCAGAAACTCAAGAAAAACTACACGTAGATATGTGGTCAGGTTTTAAACACTTACAGCTCAGTCTGTTTTGTATCAATTATTAATATTATTTCATCATTTGATAGGAAATATTTCTACGTATTGATTTGAATGTTCATAGCCATGTATTTTGAATTGTATATCATTGAAATGTTGATTAATTGCTAGCAGTGTCCTATTTTGTCTGCAAAAAATCTCCAGCATACCGGATTTCCCTGCCATAGTCGACGGTTTTGAAGGAGTAAGCGATGTATCGAAGAGAGAGTCTCGCTCTGATTGGTCAATTGATGCAAAAGCGAAGCTGTTGGAAGCACGCGAATCTATAAATAGAAGCGAAATTAAAGCTAACGTTTCAGTCCTATTCCTAGCATGCTAGAGGTAGGTTGTTGCTAGACAGCAAGACAAAAACGTGCCATAAAACGATTTGAAGCTTTAAGGGCTGATGCCAGTTGTTAGCGTGAAACCGTGTTGCTCGCTGTGCGTATTACATTTCTCTCCATGCTCTCTCGTAAATGTGTAAAATGACTCGATGTGGCCGGGTGGCCAAGAAAGTTTTGATATTTTCGGTTACAAGTTTAACTACATCACATAAAATCCAATAAAGCTACCGCTTGTTCGGCAGCCTTGCTGAGCCGATTTTATTTCTCTCTCATGTTTCGTTACGTTACCAGGCAGAAATGGTGCCGCCATAGAAACGTACTTACCATTACAAAAATAACATTCACTTAATTTTTATTGCGACAACATATATGTTTTTATGCACTAATCGCATCTAAACTAAATTATCTAGACATTGTTAGGATAGATTATTGATCCATGCTTTTGAAGGCGAGATATTCAATGAACAAGTTGAAAGTTGCCGTTTTCAGCTATGCAACTCTTCGTTCAGAAAAATACTTTCCCGACCGCTAAAATCAAACAATCATTCTGAAATTTTCACAGAATAATCTAAACTTATTTTCTAAGAGATTGTCAGTTGGGTTTTTTGATATTCGACACCGTTTCTGAAAAAATCAGATTTGAAGCGTGAAAATAGCCCTTTAAAACGCCCTAAAACACACTTGCGTCAGCCCTTAATTGGTATACTCTGATCTTATGTCATGCAAGCTCGGAATTCCATGTTATGTCGATTCCCCATGAGAAATTGACAACTACCCCTGGATAAATTTTGAATGCTAAAGATTAATTTATATTAGATGATCTCGATTGATAATGAGAAATAGTTTATCGCTTTAACCGAAATCGCAGAATGGTAGAGAAACTTAACGCTACAAAAACTGCTTGCATACAAAGCTTGAATACAAGCTTGGCGAAGAGAAGCTTAATTATCGAAATCGCAAGTATGTACAAAGATATAATTGCATGCATTTGGGATAATGGTGTAATTTCGTCGATTATAAAACAAATGCAAATCAAGACAAATGATGTTTGGTGTTGGTTTGGTTTGATTGAACTTTTTGATTGTAGATCATTAGAAATTTTGGCTGTCTTGTTCCACATCAATGACTCGAACAACCCCATGGGGATGATCCTTGTAATTTTTTCTATACTTTTGCGGTTTTTTTTTCGCGGGTTTCCAAAGTTACGACAAATTGTATGTTTCATTTTTCGTTTGCTTGCATTTTCAAATGCTTCAACCCGTGGTTCAGATCCCGATGAAATCAGTAACAAACTATAAGATCTTGAGACCGTTTATTTGAGTTAAAGTTTGTGGAAATCGCTTGAGCCGTTTTTGAAAAAAACATAGGAAATTCCATTTTGGAGTTTTTGGCAACAATTTCCGGAACCAGGAATTTCTATCGAGAGCTGGCATCACTGAGAGTACGATGCGGTGCTTAAGTGTTGCTCTAAAAAAAGTCCAATTTCAATGTGTATCAACCACCTTACAGTAAAGTTATTTTGAGTGATAGTGCAGTTGTGGCAAGTGTTTATTGATTAGTAAAAAGTTTTTTTTATATATCGTCGAGTGTTTTATATTGAATAATGCTGATTCGCGAAACTAAAATAATGATAATGCGACGGATACTGCGATTTTACCGCCCAAAAATTAAACTATGTCAATCGATCGAAACGCCGTCTGTATATCATTGTCAGTGTTATCATATTTATGTTGTCAGATATAAATGGAATGTGAAAATTTACAAGTCAATCGTGTGATTCAAGATGAAAATTTAAAATTAATTGGCATCGAACCCTTCCGCGCGTGTTTATTTTTTCATTATTCGGGGAACGTTTGATAAATGTATCTATTTTTCTTCGGGTTGAACACTAATTTAAGATGCACGTGAGAAGTTTTCGTATTTCGTATTTTAGTAGGAAACACATATTAATTCGAAACGCGATAAAATTGCAACGTATTCTCGGTAGACAACTTTCCAATGCCTTTTAAAAATACCAGTTTACCAGTTTTTCAATAATTCAAATTATTGGACTCACCGGAGGGCTCGGTAGCTCTTAACCGGATATCAAAAATTACCAAACACTGTAAACAATTCAACTACCAATCAATAGTTCACAGAAATTTCATCAACTCTATTATCCGATACATGCTTGTCACGACCGGAATAATAAATTATCGCCTCGGCAAACGACCCGGTACCGCAACCAGAATCCAATGCCCATAGGATTGAGCTTACGCAAAGACCTAATCATTAGCAACGGTTCGCATGAGTAAACGGTGTTAATTAGAAAACAATTTCCGCTTACCGGCAGATTGATCCAACACAGTCGGTAACACATTCATTACCCTTCTGATAAAAAAAGAACCCTGCCGATAGGCCGCCTCGGGGGTTTTGTCCAGTCCAGTCGACTAGTGCTAGGTGACCGAATACGGAATATTCCGTCCATATTCGCCGATGGAATCAGTGATAAGTGAATTGAGTTATGATTATAAATAAACATTCTCCGTCGGTCAAACGTCCTTTCGAACAGTTTCGCACGGCAACGATCAAGTCGAAACCTTCGGATTGAAGCTTTGCTGCCGCTATGATCAGCTCAATTATCTCCATCGCTTGAGTGCACTCGATCGGCCAACGTTCATAACGCTTACGATCTCACGACCCAGCCTCCCCTGCAGCATTTAACGACGCAATCTAACAACGGTATTAATATTGAATTAAGACTAATTAACGAGCTAAATATTTATTAAAACTCATTAACTATGACAAGCCAAGTGACAAGTTTATAAAACGTTTTGCATAAATACGTGGTACTTTTTGATCCGACAATCGTTCTGAGTGGGGTTACAGGGGAAGACAAGTGACTGCCAGCGGACCTCATTAACTGAGTTTTAACAGAAATGAACTTTTTCAGTTTACTTGTTTGTACTACAACAACTATAGACCGCTCGATGCAGTTCGTAACCGTCGAGGACTTCTCAGTAAATTGCAAACTATTGCTTGTAGAGGCAGTGCGGGGTGCAGAGAAAAAAAACTGGAACTGAAAAGTGGTCCCACCTTTCCACCGCGAGTCTTGGATCTGGTTGGCACTGCTGGGGTGCCTTCTTGGTGGACTTCTACTACTTGCAGTATATGTCCGTCTGCATTTATGAATATATGCACAATAATGATATGTAATTATTTAATTATATTGTATTTTATACTGTATATGCTAAAGAGCAGGCAAATGTGTTCAGCGTTGATCATAAACACACTCACTGGACGTTGCCGAACTTGTCAGGTTTGCCATATTCTTTCCTCTGATTTCCCTACCATACGGTTCTTACTGTGCATCTGGATCCGAACATGTAAAGTTAATTATAAATGATTAATTTTTTTGTAATTTAATTTTAATTTGATCCCGGTTGTATGTAGACCAACTGAGCTAGTTGCGAGTGTTCACGATAATCACCCGGTGGCCACAGGAGGTTATTTACGATTCTTGTTCGGTTCGTTTACTGATTTGGCTCAACCAAACCCAATTTCCGTTTTGGTTGAGAGATGATAAATTTTGATGGCTAGCAAAAATTCCAAGCTAAACAATGGAACAAAATCAAGTTTGAAACGATTGTGAGGTAACCATTGAAATTATTCCTTTTCGTGCAGCACTTTTCAGAGATGTTTTGAAAATGTGTTTGGTTTTCTAATCGATTAGCGCATCATCATCTGCAACTTCTACTTCAGTTATTTTGCGTATGTATGTCAGAGTGAACTCGATGCGTTGCGAAGCGACTACTGACCGATCGCATAGCACTCACTCTGACATACATGTCATTTTTCTGCTGAATTTGAATGGATGGAGGAGCTCTGCGCGCGACTCCGTGCGATCCAGAGATGCCAGGTAAAAATTTCAAATATCTGCAGACAGGGTCTGTAAATCTGAAAAAAAAAATCTGCAGTAAGCAAATGTCTTGCTGGCAGCAATTTCTCTATAAAGTATGACACGCAAAACTGACTTGGCGAGCAAAAAAAAAAAGTCGCGGAAATTTCATAAGTCTGTAAATATAGACGAAAGTCTGCGAGAATTTCAAAAGTCTGTAAAAGTCTGCGAGAATTTCAAAAGTCTGCAAAAGTCTGCACAACAAAAAATGTCTGCAGCACTATACCCCAAATCTGCAGATTTACAGACAAATCTGCAAACCTGGCATCTCTGGTGCGATCTGTCAAGTTTCGCATCGCGTCGCGTTCGCTTTCTCTCTGGCTTCACCCTAAGAGTGAAGCCAGAGTGGGAGCGACAAGCGACGCGAAGCGATGCGATGCGAATATTAAAGGACCGCATGGCGAAGCACGACCGAATTTCGTCCATTTTAAAAAAAAACATGCATGCCACTGTAAAAACGATACGTTGCTTAGCAACGAGCGATTTTCAGCGCGACAAGCGACCAAGCACCACGTGCAAAGTTTTTCACGGGATCTACGAGCGAACAGAGGTTGAATTGATTTTTGTCATGACGGAACAAGATAATTCGATTGATGTTGAAGCGCTAATCGGTGCTATTTTAAAACGAAATGCTCTCTGGGATCAACAATATCGTAATCATCGGAAACAGGTTCCTGTGAAGAAGTTTTGGAAATATTAGGAACTACTGGTTAGTATAGTCATGAAATTTTTGAGAATCTGTGAGCAATTCTTCATACAGATGGTGATATTCACCGAACTTACTACTGTTTCGATTAATGGGATGAATTCCGAATTCTTTTATGATATCCGAAGAAATAGTTGCGTACGCCCTCGAACATAAAAAAACTCTTCGTCCGAATCCATTCTTTTAAAACCTTAACAACGTATGAAAATTTCATTTTTGTTTTCTCTGGTGCTTTTGTGCATCACTTCTAGTTTCTTTTACTACGGCTACTATGTAGCATTGAAAATTTTCTCGTTACGCATCGCGTCGCTTGTCGCTCCCACTCTGGCTTCACCCTAAGGTTGATGTCAGAGTGTGCGCGGAACGCGAACCGAAGCGGAGCGATTCAATGCGATGTACTGTTTTCGCATCGCATTCACTCTGACAGGTTTGCTTTGATCAAATGCAACTAGCTCGCACGCGCGCCTCGACGCATCGCGTGACGCTTTCACTCTGACATCAACCTAACGATTTTGAAAAATCATTTCTATCATCTTTTAATCTGCACTGAAGAAATTACCGAAAAATGCAGGAATATTTCGCAATAATCGAAAGAGAAAGCCATCAAAGAGAATCTCTCATTGTTACATTTGTCGTTTTGAACATTTTATACGGAGTTATTTTTTCTTAGTATTTTCTAATAGTAAAACATTTCAAGAATATTTTGTCAGATTTTTAAGCCTATTGGAACAAAACTCTGGCAGTTAAAGGCCTTTATCTTTTCTTATTTCATACTGCCAGGCGCGGACCTAAATTTTTTTTTTCAAAGGGGGTTTCATAACATGATGATTAATTCTCATATACGAGGTCTGTTCAAAAAGTTCCCGGAATTTTTTAATTGCGCGCGTCTGGAGAGTCCGGTGGTCAAAATTTTTTTTTATTGTGTTGGTACATATGTCCCTAATGTATGGTGAAATATTCAGCTGTATTCATTGTTTACATTCTGTCTTGTAGCGGCTGGTGTAGACGGGTTTTTTTTTAGCTCGGCGATTTTTGTTAGTTTAAACAATGGAAGAACTGATTAAATTTTGTATTAAATTTTGCGTGAAAATGAAATAAAGTGTAACCAAGTGTGCGAAATGTTACAGAGAGCCTACGGTGAGTCTGCGTTGAGTCATATTTACAAAAAAAATCTCAGATTTGAATGAAATTTTCTGGACATGTAGACTTTGTCTTAAAATGTCACATTGCATCCTTTGTTTAGAAAAGGATTAAACTTTTTTAACAAATTTTATTCAAATAGTTGACGAAAAATGATGAAGCCTACAAAATAATACTATTGAATTTCTCAAAATCAGTCGAATTTTCTAATTAAAATACAGAAAAACTTCCATATTGAGTTCTACACTGAAAAAAGTGACTGTAAAAATTTAAAATCAATACACATCAATTCTTTTAAATCAAAATTTAAAATCAATACACATCAATTTTTATTAAAAAAAATTTTACAGTACCTTTTTATCGAAAACTGAACTAAACTGAAAAGAGTTCATCCAAGAATTAAATGAATCTCAATTTGGGAGGAGATTTTAAAGAATACTGGTTGTGCGATATTTTCAAAAAGTATAAGTAATCGATAAGAACAAGTTTAAGTTTCCTGAAACTGCCCGCCTTACATTACGTGGACGGTTGGAAGGGAACATGATAACCTTTGGACAAAGTTTCATTGAATTCGAAAGTGGTGTTTCTGAAAATTGACTTTAAATTTCGAAAACCGATTTTATTTAGTGTAGAATGTGAATTTCGCGCAAAATCGTACTCGGAGTTGGCAGTATTTAGACTTTATCACAAAATTAATCTACACAAAAATAAAATTATGAATTTTACAGGTGACATAATTCTTTAAACGAAACAATCTATAACTACTTAACTTGTCAAGTGACGCAATATTTCATTCGTACAGAATTTTACACCCAAACCTCCGTTTACGAACACTTTTTATACGTTACCTCTTTTTACGTAACTTTTTTTACGAACCAAATCCTAAATAACGTAAACTTTTTTTACGAACCAAATCCCAAATAACGTAAACATTTTTTACGATCTACCTCTTTTTACGAACCCCCGTTTAGTTCGTAAATGGAGGTTTCGGTGTATAAGTATCAACCACTCATCATGCAGATAGGTGCTTCTGTGGCTCAGTCAATTAACTGACGTGCTTTGTGATCTAGTGTTACTCGGTTCAAGTCGCGCTGCTGGGTTTGAACGGTCTTTTATTTTTTATTTTTTATTTCATTCGATTTCAAGTAATGTAATTTTCAAATCACACGATTTCAAATGTACTTGAATATAAATTTGTGTGAAATACGACGCTCCATTTATGTGCATCTTATAAGATGTAAAATCACAAGACTTGTTCGATCTGTGTAGACTATCTTTTTGAAAGATATATTTACCTTTTTTTTGCAATTTACTATAGTAGAAAATGATCATTCCTACATAAAATTGTTGTGCTGGTGATGTTGTCAAAATAAGTCTAATTTTCGAATGATAATACTGGAAAAGTTACTAATCGAATTTTACACTGAAAAAATTCGATCTAAAAATTTTTAAATCAAACTACAAAAAGAACACCGTTCTTTATTTGAAAGAAATTTTGTATCAACATAAATAATTATGTTCCATGCCAACCATCCACATATTGCAAGATTGGCGTTTAAAAGCGAAAACATTTTTTTTTTTTGACAAATACCTTTTCTTATCCAGCACTTATACTTTCTGCAATTATCGGGCAACTAGCAACAGGGTACTCGATAAAATTTTCTCAAAAATTGATATTTATTAAAATCTTAGACGATTATGATGTTCAGTTATGTGTAGTTTTTAATGAAAAGACACTAGATAAAAAACTCATTCCGGACAGGAAATAGTTTTTGTTCAACAAACTTTTTTTTTCTTGAATGTGGGCATCTTGCAATGTAAGATCGGTTGGTAGGAATTTAATTATCTGCCTTAGGACAAAATTTTATCCAAATCAATAAAGGTTTTGTCTTATAAATTGATTTTACATATTTAAAGTCAATTTGTTTTCAGTGTAAGACTCCATATAGATTTTTTTCAGTAAAAATTTGACTGTTTTTTTGGAAATCACAAGTATAACACTTTTTTGTAGAATTAATCTCTTTTGACAGTAGCTTTTTTTTTAAAAAAAATTGTTCAAAATATTTAGCACTTTTCAAAGGACAGTCTGGATCAGTTTTGGAAAAACAAAGTATGCAAAGTGATTTGTAGACACAAAGAGCAGAGCGCCCTCAGCCGAGTCCGCATCGAGTCTCTGCCATACGAATAGGGGCAAGAAATGTCAAATTTGTGCACGCCAAAATCGCAGCACTGCGCACCTACACAAATGACATCACATGTTCAATGTAATGACGTGCGATGGCGTAGCTGAATTCTGAAGGCTGATTTCTCTCTAAGCTGACAAGATCTGATGTAGCTTTTTATCGCACTTCTATATATGTATACAACGCAAACGTACGACATCGTTTTGATGCTCGCCAGATTTAGTCCCCAGCGACTATTTGCTGTTCTCAGATTGAAACAAAATACAAGGTTCTAGAAAGCGGTTTGTTTTTTGAGGCATAAAAGCGGTGTAGAATAGAAGCGTGTAATTTCGCCGGTCTACTCAAATCTAGATTTATTTGCTTTAGTTAGGTCCGAACAAACGGGCGCATTAGCGCATAGTCAACAAGTTTTCTTGGGAACTCCGTTCTAAGGTTCATGAATCAATATTTATGGAAAAAGTACAATTTAAGGTCAACACACTCGTTCAACGCTAAAACCGTGGCAGGCCTTATGGCACGCCGTCTCACCTTCAGCCACCTGGTTGGGATGACTGGGTGGAAGTAGGTTCAGATGCCCTTTTCCTGATTTGCGCTGATCCGGCTCTGAGCGTAAAGCCAACCCTCGCATGGCCTCACTGCACCGCATAGGTAACCATGGGATCATGATAGCGACTACTTTCGGCTGGGTTTGACGGCAGCCATAAGGGGGACCCATATAAAATCATGAGTTCAACACCATCAACATCGGCGTCGAGTGAGGAGGTAAACCCTTTCGCAAGAGGGGGTTTGAGGAGGTCTCCATCCAGAACGGGTGCGAGAAAGGAGAGCGAAGCAGTAGCTGAGGAGAAGAGCGACAGCAATGTCCACGTCAAACCAGTGAACCAGCCTGAGTCCCAGGAGCGAGCGAAGGAAATAATCAAGCCGAGTATGACAGCGGTCATAGAACAGCTCGACGCGATTATTGAATTCGCGCAGGAGAAATCCAACATCAGCAAGGAGCTGAAGGCGAACTTGCTGAAGCTACGTAAGGCCGTGAACGTAGCTAAAAGGGACCAAGAGGCGTTGATAGTGCGGCTAGAGGGTGGCGGAAAGTCGGAGAAGTGTTCTCAAACAGAGCCCTTCATCTTCGATACCGACAAAAAACAGGAGGCGGTCGACTATGCGCTCCGGCTCACGATTGAGCGGAATAAACAGCGCCGGAAACGCGCCAGGGATTCTCCAGGCAGTAAACGCCTGACTCCCAAGGCCAAAAGGAGCAAAGACCATGGCGGAATTGATGGGGCGAAGGAACGTGGCGAGGGGCTCAACCCAAACCTCGGCACTCGAACCCCGGATCCGAGCCATGTAAGCGAACCCGGCGAGAATCCATGGGTGAAGGTCGCCAAAAAGAAAAAGGTCCCAAAAGAGGCCGGGCCCATTCCCGCGAGGAAGGCTAGGGACAAAGGAGAGGCTTTGTTGGTTAAGGCCGACAAAGAAAAGTACGCCGATGTGCTCAAGGCCATGCGGAGCGAGGCAAAGCTTGCTGAGCTTGGCAAAGAGGTTCGCAGCATTCGTCGTACGAAGACGGGAGAGATGCTGCTCGAGCTTAAAAAGGGAGCTCAGGGCGGAACGGAGCTTGTTGCGCTTGCCCAACAAGTCCTGGGCGATACGGCCGAAGTTAGAGCCCTGCGTAACGAGGTTGCACTCCAGTGCAAACGGTTGGACGAAATCGCCACCGCAGAAGAACTTGCCATGGCCATCAAGGAGCAAGGAGGTGTGGATGTCTCACGGGAATCCATCCGCATGAGGAAAGGACCACAGGGCACCCAGATAGCTACATTTAAGCTATCGGCCACGGATGCCAATAAGGTCCTCAAAGTGGGCAGGCTAAAGGTCGGATGGTCGGTATGCCCAGTGACCGCTTACCAACCGCCGGTGGTCGACATGTGCTTCAGGTGTTTCGAACCTGGCCACAAGTCGTGGAATTGCAAAGGCCCAGACCGGAGCAACCTCTGCAAGCGTTGCGGCGGCGAGGGGCACAAGGCGTATGCATGCGAAAGAACGCCACGTTGCATGCTATGCGCGAGCAAGAAGAAGGCCACAAACCACGTCATGGGCGGACCTACTTGCTCAACAAGTGGAGGGAGTAAATCAGCATGCAAGTAATACAGCTGAACCTTAATCACTGTGCAGCTGGCCAGCAATTGCTGCACCAGTCAGTGACGGAATGGGGCATTGATGTCGCGATTCTTTCGGATCCCTATCACACACCGGTAGATAACGGGAACTGGGTGTCTGACGAAGCCAAGACGGTGGCGATCTTGACGACTGGTCGATACCCAGTGCAAGAGGTGGTGAAAACACAAGCGGAGGGAGTAGCCATAGCTAAGGTAAACGGAGTTTACTATTGTAGCTGCTACGCACCACCGAGATGGTCAATAGACCAGTTCACTCGGATGGTCGACATGTTGACCGCAGACCTGGTGAGTCGGAAGCCGGTGGTGATAGCCGGAGACTTCAATGCCTGGGCAACGGCTTGGGGCAGCCGCTTCACCAATAGGAGAGGACAGACGTTACTGGAGGCCCTCGCCAAGTTGGACGTCATGTTAGCGAATGATGGACTGAAAAGTACCTTCCAGCGGAACGGAGTCGAGTCGTTTATCGACCTGACTTTCTGTAGTCCCGGCCTAGCTGGAGATCTTAATTGGAGAGTTGATGATGGCTACACCCATAGCGACCATCTAGCCATTCGCTACACGATCGGCCAATTGGCGAGAAACACAAGGAGGAGTAATACTCCCAAAACTCTTGCGTGGAAGGTGGCTAACTTCGACCGCGAAACGTTTTGCGCTGCCCTCGAATTAGAGGAGCACAACGCGAACCTGAGAGGGGACGAGTTGGTCGCTATCTTGTCACGGGCGTGTGACGCGACCATGCCTAGAAAGGCTCAACCGAGGACCAATAGACCACCGGTCTACTGGTGGAACGAGCAAATTGCACGCCTTCGCGCATCCTGCCTCAGGGCTAGAAGAAGGATGCAAAGAGCTCGATCAGCGGAGATGAGGATGGAGAGGAACACGGCGTTCAAAGCGGCGAAGCTAGCACTAAACAAGGCCATCAGCGCAAGCAAAAGAGCCTGTTTCGACAAGCTATGCGAGGGAGCCAACTCCAACCCATGGGGCGATGCCTACAGGATGGTGATGGCCAAAACGAGAGGGGCGCTAGCACCCCCTGAACGTAGTCCGGCGAGGTTGAAGGAGATCATAACGGTCCTCTTTCCCCACCACGACACGTCCCCCTGGCAGCCAGCTCCGCTACCAGCGAATGAAGTCGTAAAGGTGACGAACGAGGAGTTGCTCACTGCGGCGAGATCGCTCGATACAAAGAAAGCCCCGGGGCCAGACGGTATCCCGAACGTGGCTCTAAAGGCGGCTATAATGACTAAACCGGACATGTTCAGGGAGGTCATACAGAGATGTCTGGACGAGCGTATGTTCCCAGACATTTGGAAAAGACAAAGGTTGGTACTATTACCGAAACCTGGGAAACCCCCAGGCGATCCTTCGGCGTATAGACCAATCTGTCTGATAGACACTGTGGGTAAGCTCCTTGAGAAAATCATCCTCAACAGGCTAGCCCCCTTCATAGAGGAGGCAGGAGGACTGTCCGGTCAACAGTACGGGTTCCGCAGAGGCAGGTCGACGGTGGACGCCATAACATCGGTGGTAACCACGGCGGAGGTAGCTATACAGCGCAAACGACGAGGGATCCGCTACTGTGCGGTAGTAACGCTAGACGTCAAGAACGCGTTCAATAGTGCTTGCTGGGCAGACATTGCTGATTCCCTACTTCGACTAGGAGTACCGGAAGGGCTGTACAAGATTCTGGAAAGCTACTTCCAGAACCGAGTATTGCTCTATGAGTCCGACGAAGGCACACGTAGCACTCCAATCACGGCTGGAGTACCACAGGGATCTATCTTGGGCCCGATCCTGTGGAATATAATGTACGATGGAGTACTGAGGTTGAGGCTCCCTCCGGGTGTCAAGATAGTCGGGTTCGCGGACGACGTCACGCTGACAGTCTACGGCGAATCCATCGAAGAGGTCGAACTGAGTGCATCACACTCAATCTGCTTGGTGGAGGACTGGCTGCGTAGCAGGAAACTGCAACTCGCGCACCACAAAACAGAAGTGATGGTGGTAAATAACCGCAAATCGGAACAGGAGGCGCTGGTACATGCCGGAGACTGCGTGATCCCCTCCAAGAGATCACTGAAGCAATTGGGTGTGATGCTTGACGACAAACTCAGTTTCAGCAAGCACGTTGAATACGCCTGCAAGCGCGCATCAACAGCGATCGCGGCGCTCTCTCGTTTGATGGCCAACAGCTCGCCTGTGCGCTCCAGTAAACGAAGGTTACTGGCAGGAGTGGCAGTTTCGATCCTCAGGTACGGCAGCCCGGTATGGGCGTCGGCACTGAATGTGGAACGCAACGCACAGATGCTGGAGAGTACGCATAGACTGATGTGTCTTCGCGTAATCAGTGCATACCGCACTGTATCGAGGGATGCGGCCTGCGTGGTTGCAAGCATGATGCCTATCAGTCTGATAGTGAAGGAAGACGCGGAGCGCTACAGCATGCGAGGAGACAGGAACGCCCGTAGGGCCTCCAAAGCCGCTTCTCTACGCAGATGGCAACAAGAGTGGGACAGCTCAACCAAGGGCAGGTGGACACATCGGCTCATACCTAGGGTCTCGAGCTGGTTAGATAGACCTCACGGAGAAGTGAACTTCGGCCTGACGCAGTTCCTAACAGGGCACGGGTGCTTCAGATGGTACCTCCACAGGTTCGGCCACGCGACATCCCCTGTATGTCCTGGCTGCCCAGACGAGATCGAGACGGCTGAACACGTCTTGTTCGCATGTTCCCGTTTCGCGGCTCAAAGGAGTGAGCTACTGGAGGCATGCGGCAGGGACACCACACCGGAAAACCTGATCCAGAGAATGTGCCACTGCGTAGAGAACTGGAACGCAGTGTCGACCGCGGCATCCCAAATTGCGGGAATATTGCAGCGGAAATGGAGTGCGGATCAACAACAGGTCAGCCGCGTACCGTAGCAGGCTCAAGAGGGATCAGCGAATAAACGTCGGTCCGGGAGAACCTTCTTCGTCGGGAAGCTCTTCGTCGGAGTAGTCTAGATCCATCGTCGGGGACTAGACGAGTAGTACGTAAAACTGTTAGGATCGTCGGGGCGCCAGTGAACCGGAAGCTTTCCTCCAACCGGAATCACTGGATCGACCCAGGCATCCTCTCGGTCGGGCGTTGACGGGTATCGAAGGCGTCGGTTTCGGGAGGGCCTCCTTCGTCGGGGAACTCTCCGTCGGAGTAGGCTAGATCCTTCGGCGGGGGCTAGTCGAGTAGCCGCCACAACACCGATTCGAGTCGTCGAGGCGCCAGCGAACCGGAAGCCATGCTCCAACCGGAATCGCGGGACCGACCTCGGCACTCCATCGGGTGTCCCGTGTGGTGTAAGAGACTCGGTGTCGGGAGATTCTCCTTCGCCGGGGAAATCTCCGTCGGAGTAGTCTAGATCCTTCGTCGGGGACTAGACGAGTAAATCGTGGTGTAATACCGCTAGGATCGTCAGGGCACCAGTGAACCGGAAGCTTTCCTCCAACCGGAATCACTGGACCGACCCAGGCATCCTCTCGGTCGGGCGTTGACGGGAATCGAAGCGTCGGTTTCGGGAGGGCCTCCTTCGTCGGGGAACTCTCCGTCGGTGTAGGCTAGATCCTTCGGCGGGGGCTAGTCGAGTAGCCGCCACAACACCGATTCGAGTCGTCGAGGCGCCAGCGAACCGGAAGCCATGCTCCAACCGGAATCGCAGGACCGACCTCGGCACTCCATCGGGTGTCCCGTGTGGTGTAAGAGACTCGGTGTCGGGAGATTCTCCTTCGCCGGGGAAATCTCCGTCGGAGTAGCCTAGATCCTCTGTCGGGGACTAGATGAGTAGATCGTCGCGTGATACCGATAGGATCGTCTGAGCGCCAGTGAACCGGAAGCCACGCTCCAACCGGAATCATTGGATCGACTTAGGCATCCTTTCGGTCGGGTCGTAGACGCGTACCGTAAGCGTCGGTTCGGGAGGACTTCCCTCGTCGGGGAACCCTCCGTCGGTGTAGACTAGATCTTTCGGCGGAGACTAGTCGAGTAGTTCCGCGACGTAGCATCAGTTTTGGGTCGTCGAGGCGCCAGTGAACCGGAAGTTACCCTCCAGCCGGCATCACTGGACCGACCTCGTCATCCAACTGGTCGATCCCTTGAGAGCAGGATGCTGATCCCCATTCTGCATAAATCTGGGGAGGGTGCTGTGAGCACCAATAGCCTTCCACCCCGAAGTAATACCTAGCGGTGGTGCCGGGGAGGTAGGGTTGGAGATCCAAGGTGTTTTAGTGGGTAGTTCCAATCAACAGTTGGGTAGTCCTGTGGAGAGTCCCACACTCCGTGCGTAAATGCATTTCACCTTGTAAAAAAAAAAAAAAAAAAAAAAAACACTCGTTCAACGCTATCATCTTTCATTTTTCTTCATTTTAAATCAGTTCCAATTGCAATATTAAGACAATGGCAGGATTCGATGAAATGACCCTTTCGGCAAAATGACCTTCAGTGAAATGTCATTTGGTTAAGTGGTCTATTTTCCGAAATGTCATTCGACAAAATGTCATTCAGCAAAATGCCCCTTTCGAATAAATGGCTTTCGGCGAAACAGCTTTCGGCGAAATGGCTTTCTGCGAAACGGTTTTCGGCAAAATAACCCTGACCCGTTGAAGAACAATTGCATTTCTCCTCAAGTAGCCATTAATGAATAAAATCGAGATATGGAAAAAAAACATTGGTTTGTTTCTCTGTTTCTTATTTTTTGAGTTACGCAGGCATTTTATCCCCGGTAACCAATAAGTAAATACTAATGCCGCATTATGACAGCAAATAATCGCTAATTGGCATTTCAATCGCACTTGAATTAAGGCCGACTTTGGCAAAATATACGGCTATTCACAAATAATGCTTTTTTATGGCTGGTGTGCATCTGAATTCTAATTGATTTACAACAGATGATTCAGATTGCATATATTGAGCTATAAGCACTTTTGTGCTCAGAAAAGGCTATTTAAATGCTATTATTAGAGCTTATTGGTTAGCTGGGATTGTTTATCCAATACCAACAGAAATGCCGAAATGTTTTTTGTAGATTTGGTAACAAACTTTCGGATACATAAACGTTTTATAGTGTTTTCGTTTCTAAATTGCAGTGCTACAAATCAAAGCCTTTGTGTTGCATACATTTCTTTTGTGGAATTTCACCTTCTGTTTCAACAGACTGCGTAGTCGATTCATGGTGTACAGAATCATTGGAAGGCCCTTAGAATCCTACGTCATACAACAACTAGACAGTTTGTTAAAGAGAGTGAACATTTTTACATAATTATCAATGCTCAATTTCACCTTTTTAATTCGTCAGAACAACTAAAATAATCCTTCAAATGCTAGCTTTAATTTGCTGTTCTCAATCCAATCGGCAACGCAAAATATGGGTTGGATTTTCTGATTTATCAGTTATAATGTACTATTAAAAATACTGTCATTTCCGCGATGATTCACTTCATTTCTATTCAACTTGTATTTTAGTTGTTTTATCTTTTAACCTGTGTAAATCGGCTGTTTCAGTTGATGATAGTCATCATATTACTTCAAATGATTTCAAAAAGACTGTACTCAACAAAAATGTAACCTTTTCTTTTGTGTTCCATGGATAAAAATAATAGATTGCAATTTTAGTAAAACTAGTTTAGAGTGTAATGTTTACATGTACGTCACAATCTGTCAAAGGGTTTGTCGAGGCTTTGACAAAACATTATAGACGCGGTCTTGGAAAAGTTCATGCCACAGTTGGTAGCAAAAGAAAAGATAAAAAATGCAACTGCTTGAACACGCATTACTTCAAGCGTAATCCAAACCATTTGATTCGGGAAGGTCTATTCTTCCATCTGGTTCATCCAGCAGACAATTAAGCGGGACGATCTTCCTGTCTTCAGGGTAAAGAAGGCGCCCAACCGAACCAACCAACAGAGTATATTTAAATGCATCGCGATGGACGATGAGACGTACATTGAGACTGACACCAAGCAGATCACTGGTTTGGAGTTTTTTGTCCCGCCTGGATACTCTGAGGAATTCTGGAAAAAAATGTCGTCAAATTTTCCCATACGTACTTGGTATGGTAGGCCATCTGTAAATGCGGCAAATTCTGCAAGCCATACATAACGACCAGCAACGATCGAATATATAAAGAAGAATACGAATACGAATGCTGACCTTTTCCGGTCCCATGAAGACGACTATCTATTTTGGTCGAAAATGGCATCGTGCCATTTAAGAAAGATGGCGCAAGTGTTGTAGATGATTTGATAGGTAGCGTTAAGCCCAAGGTGCATGCAATTGGCCTAGAAGACCTAGAAGCCAAGAGGCTGGTTAAACCAACTTTGCAAAAACATAGCTAATATGTGTTCAGTTATTCCACAGAGTTTTGAAAATACCCGACTGAAATGTATTTTTAGTTACCGTTTTTGACTGCTGTATTTTTTCATGTACAGTCTTCAAAACAAATATAAAAGACGATTGTAAGATTTTATTTCCTGTTTAAACGTTCAATAACTTTAAATCAAACTACACCATTCACGATTTTCGGACGACAATCAAACCCCTCGTCGTCAATGTCCCGATAATGCAGTAACTTAAGCTGCATTGTGTGAAATACTGACGATCCAACAAGGGTGTCTGTTTTACACTTCAACTAAATCAACTATGGTAAATCCAAGAAGCAAAAAAACAGATGCACATTATTCACATCCCAAACTGCTAAAAATTAAACGCCATATCATAACGCATATGTCGCACCATTTTCCCTTCGACGCCGCATCTATCATTTCTATTTATCAAAGCATTAACACACTATTCATGCATTATTACTTTTTATTTACAGCACACTCACCCGAATGCCGACCCTACAGAAAAAAAACTGCTGTAACAGCAAAGCGCACAGAATAGAAACAAAAAAAAAACAGGATCGCGTAAAACGATCTGACATTTTCCACACCATTCACACTAGGCGTTATTTCGAGCTAAACACCATTCGAGCATACATTTTGATTGACTCGCCGGACCCACAGCATGGTATCAAATCCCCGCAGATTCAGCTGTGTCCCCTCTCCACATGCCATGCGCACACGCAGCCAGCCAGCGCCTAAATCCCATGCCATCGTCGGGGTTTGATCTCGGGTGTAAATAACAATATTTACTTTTAATTTTACTTCTCGGGAAGACGGAAGCGGACACGTCAGTACGGGGGCACAGCGTGCCTCCGGACTCCGGCAGAAGCCTGCAGCCGAAGGAAATAGCAATAATCCCTCTTAACTGGAAATTAGGGATTAATTTTTTAATTGGATTTGATTGAATTCTGGCATTGAGACGGCGGTGCTGGCGATGGCTGCTGGGACAGCCCGGTCGGACATTAGACTCTCGTTAGATTCCGCAGTTGATCGATTTAATTTTTCAATTTATTTTCGCACGATCCAAGAAATACCGGTCAGTTGAATGAAATGAAGTAGATCCAATAGTTGATGAATTGCAAAATACAAAGTACATTGATGAATTGATTTTTTTGTACATTTTTAGCATATTGCGACTTATCCGGAACAGATTTTTGTAGTGAATTTGACTGAAAATAAACTCGCTTGCTCATTTGCTCAATCACAGTTATAAACTTTCACCATAGTATTTCATCTAAACAATTTAAGGTTTTCATTTGCAATTACAACACACTGCACAGTAACATTTCAACAAAACAATTGTGACCAATCGACTTTCGTGCCAATTATGACCAATCGACTAGCCCGTTTTCTTCAAAAGCAAAATTTTCGGGCATGGCGGTACTATATGTAATTCTGATTCTACATTCAAAGCAGTAGGACACAATAAATGAAAATGTTAGAAATACTAATTAATTCTAACAGTTTTTATTTCAGCACTCAAATGAAGAAATACATAGCAGAAAGGAAATTTGACTATGTAAAAATATTACTAAAACGAAACTCCGTAAATATTCGTTGTGCACTTCTAATTCAAATGAAAACCATCATCGATGTAGAACGATATTAGAACTGTATTTTTAAAATAACGCTTGGTTTTGCTTTAAAAGCAGATTGAAAAATACAGAGCCGTGAAGTAACTTTATGTTAAATTTCTTGTTCCAAATATGTGCATGAAAAAAGATGTAAATTCACAAAATATGTTTATCTGTGTAGTTTAATTATCAGTCATGCCCCACTCTTCCCCCACAATGAAACACAACGCGGAACCATATATGGACAAATATTCAAAACTTTGCTATGTTCTAATATTACAATAATTTCGTTAACTCATCGACTGAACACTTAAGAATTTTGTATAAATCGCACTCTTAGAAAAAATGAAATTTACGCTTGACGTAAATTCAAGTATGCCGTAATTTCTTCGGTGATGACACAATATTACATCTACTAACATGTAAATATAAATTTTGCGTTTGTATCGATGTAAACTTCAGTTAAATTAACTGTGACTTATCTTTACATGTTATGTATTGTGAATGTAAGTGAATCGCGACGCTCCTTTTATGGGCATCTAAGAAGATGAAACATTTTTTAAGTGTGCGCCTGGGAATATATCATTTCAAAAAGTCTATTGACGATCTTCATACAATACGACAAACTATAACATTTGGGTTGTGATATTAATTATATGAGTCTTTGAAGAGCTTACGGATTAAAAATAAATGTAATCTTTTAAAGTCAGATATTCCCCGATTGTCTTGATCCATTCATTTCTAATTCGATACACGTAGTACTGATGATGGTCTTACGTCATAACCGCAATGCGTATTTGCAGAAAAAGTATATTGAGCAATTTGAGGTGAAATTTTACTCACATTTTCAATATGGCTAACCTTTTGTTTTGAATAGATGGTGAGACAAATGTGACTCAAGGCTGATTTTGGCATGCTCTTTCTTCGAATTACATTAATAAAACCCACCTAGTGGTGTAATAATGCCTTTCTCATATTATTTATGTTTTCAAAAACATCACTAGAAGATTCTGTCGAGATTTTTTTTTCTAAATTGAATAAAATCGAAAACTTTCTGTGGTATCAACTACCATCCCCTTTTCAATTTGTAAACAGATATGTCAACATTTAGGGGTTTTTTGTTTTGTGCAAAAAAAACACATATTTTGTTTCAACTTTCATTACGATTCGCCTTCGGCTCGTCAGTGCTTAAAGCAGTTCAAGTAGAACTGCCATCTCCGCCTAGCAGTCCAACTTAAACCGCTAAGCAGACGCAAAGCTTATACAACTTATGTAACACTTATTGGATATTACACAGGGTGCAATATCCTTTCTGAAGTCTCGGGCGTAAACATTCAAACTCTGCGGCGACCAGTAGCCAGTCGTCATTCGTTTACGCCCGAGTCGTCAGAAAGGATATTGCACCCTGTGTAATATCCAATAAGTGTTACATAAGTTGTGTAAGCTTTGCGTCTGCTTAGCGGTTTAAGTTGGACTGCTAGACGGAGATGGCAGTTCTACTTGAACTGCTTTAAGCACTGACGAGCCGAAGGCGAAACGCAAAGAAAGTTGAGATATGTCAAATTAATATCGATTTAAATGTGGCAACCCTGCACGCTATACAAATTGAACAAAGCACGCTGTGTGCTAGGCGGTTTTCTTCTTTTTCCGTACCAGCACGTACCGAAGCGTACCGATATAGCATCATTTTGTATGACAGTTTGAAAGTTTTGATACTCATTGCCCTATAATTTCAGAACCGGAAATCAGATCTGGATTATATTGTACAGTATCTTTTAAGACACTTGAAGCTTTAATTTGAATCATGATTGGTGAAAATCGGTTTAACCTTTGCTGAGAAATCGAGCATTCGGAAGCGGAAACCGGGCACCAGAAGTCCCAAAGTAGATTTATATGTCCACTAACTAACAAGGTCTACCAACTAGATGAATTAACCAATAAATTTTATAGAAATGTGCACCTCGTGTCACCATCACTTGTGAAAAAAATACTCATGAAATTGAACATTTTCACTAATCGAACTATAGTACCGGAGCTGCAAGTCGGATTTGGATCAACTTTTGAAAGAATTTTATTTGGTACCTTTTTTATAAATATAAAAAAATAGGTATAGAATTCGCTCAAACTTTAGAAATTTCCGAGGCCCGGAGAACCGAATGTTATATACCATTCGATTCAACTCGACGAACTGAGCAAATGTCCGTGTGTGTGTGTGTGTGTGTATGTGTGTTGTCAACAAAGAGGTCGAGATCTCAGAGATGGCTGGATCGATTTTGATCAAACAAGTCGCAAATGAAAGGTCTACCCGTCACCATGAACGCTATTGAAAGGTTTTGAGATCGGATTACTTTTTGAGTTATACAGAGTTCAGTTTTTTGACAATATCTGTCACAATTGACGGAATATGTTTTTAGACTTAGATTCCGCAAGGTAATAGCTATCCAATAGCCATAGATTGTTTAGAATCCAACCATTTTTAACGGAGATATCGATATTTTTGTATAAATGACTTTTCGCCTTATTCCAGTAGTGCGAATTTTGAGCGCTGTATGATAAAGCAATGCTTGGGAGCAACGTGAAACACGATTTTTATACTATTACAAACAAT
Organism: Malaya genurostris; assembly: GCF_030247185.1. Taxonomy (NCBI): domain Eukaryota; kingdom Metazoa; phylum Arthropoda; class Insecta; order Diptera; family Culicidae; genus Malaya; species Malaya genurostris. The sequence goes on along the minus strand of NC_080570.1, from coordinate 59,000,314 downwards.
TGTTACTAAATATCACTAAGACAGTGTACAGTATCCTTTTTCATGTCATTTTTTTCATAACAGTTCCGGAGCTACAGCATGATAAGTGAAACGAACTTAAAATAGCGTAACTCATTTTTTATCGACGAAGGCTGAACCGATCTAAAATTCAAATGAAATTTGAGAATCATTAAAGATTCAAATGAAAGGTCTTAAAATCCTATAAAACATCATGCTTTTTAGTCAGATCCGACTTCCGGTTTAGTAAATACAAGGTGATTAGTATAGAAATGCCCATTTCACATAAATTAGATAGGTTTATCGGATTTGCAGATTTGGATAGTTGATAACCAAATAAACATATTTCAATTTAAGCGGAATTCAGTTTTCGATGTGGAAGGTACCAACAAATTTAATTCGCACTACGATTTTTAAAAAAGACAACACATTTTGAATCAAATGTACACTATACAACTCCTCAGGTGAATTTATCTGACTTCGGATACATCAGTTTTCGGATTTCGGTTCCAGTATTGAATCATTTCTCAAAGCTCAACCGTTTTCTCAAAAAATGCCAAATCGAATTAAAAAAATCAAATTAAAGGGTTTATGGTCCCATACAAAATGATTGAATTTTACCCGATTCTGACTTCCGATTTTGGAATTACAGGATGATGAGTTTTTAAAATTCAAACCGATATAGAAGATGAAAATCACGAAAAGCTTCAAAGTTGGACTCAAAACTATAGCAATTCATTTTTCATATTAATTTATGGGCATACCGTTTGCAGACCATGCTAGTTAGTGGATATATAAATCTACTTTGAGACTACCAGTCCCCGGTTTCCGCTTCCTTCCGCATCGGTAATAGTGAAGAAAAGCTCCAAAACCGGAATTCACTACGATTTCTCAGCAACGATTTAACCGAATTTCACAAATCATGATTCAAAATAAAACTCTCAGCGTCTTAAAAGATAGTGTGCGATTTTATCCAGATCCGATGATGGTAGTTTATACAAAAGAAAGTTTTTGATTTTATTCAAGTTCGAAAAAAATCTTGACAGAATCTTCTGATGATATTTTTGGAAATATAAATAATATGAAAAAGGCATCATTACACCACTAGGAAGATTGAAAAAGGTTTTTAGAAAAGGATTTAGTGAAGTGCAGACGAAAATCTATTGAGCCATTTGAGCTGAAATGAAACCTGTGAATTCGTTTATTGGTGCGATGAAGTCGTTGTCATGAATTAATAATTAATAAAACTTGTCGTTTTCTCTCGCGTCAATGTGGTCGTTTTGTGGCGTCATGAAATGGATAAAGACTGTCCCGGGTTGGCGGTTCAATGCATAGGACGCTGGTCTTACAAGTCAGTTGTCGTATATTCGATCCCCGACCTGGAAGGATTCTTAGTGTCAGTAGGATCCATAGTACTAGCCATGCAATGATTCTGTACAGTAAGAATCGGCTGCGAAGTCTGTTGAAACAGAAAGGCCAAATTCCACAAAAGGAATGTAATGCCAGGACTTTGCTTTGCTGGGACAGTCTCCAGTGAACTGGACATGCAATGCGAATGCTAGACGGTAGATCCAAATTAAAATTGGATTCGTAATGATCCCGCTTTCACGGACTATATCTAACGAGGGCTCTGCTCTGAACTGACGATTCAAAGACGAAACGAAAATGAAATTTCAAAATAGTTACGTGCCTCAAGCCCGAACAGGATAACCCCTAAATGAGTTACGTAACGTTGAGTCATAATCTGAAACAACTCGCAGAAACATGATCAGCATAGTTCTGACTTTTTAAGTTCATTTATTTGAAATGGCTTGATTAAAGAACATCTAGAAAACGTGTTTCTTACACATAAATTAAAAAACAATCTATTTATGGAGCATTTTATGAATCGTTCGCGTGCAATTCACCATTGCATGATAAAACATTTTCAGCGTCACGCAGCGTTAGAACCTCACCAGCGACACTCCGTTGGTGATCAGGAGAAGCTTTTAGAGGAGAACGGCATGCAGCAATCGGTTTTTATTTTAACTATGCTTGGTTGTCCAAATTTAAACCAACCATTTTCGGGATAAAAAACAATATTTGCAAAAGTAAGAATATTACTACTCTTCAGTTCACCAGTAAAGTCATTACGTTACGGAACATTAAATTTTAAATCAATGTTGAGTTCAAGTCCAAAGATACAGGCAATTTAAGTTGAATTATTAAGTTACAGTTTAAGTTCAATTTGAACTGCAGGGCACTTACGCGTCGAATTTGAATCGTCATGGAACTTGTATCGTGCTCCGAAGCACACCTTGCTCTCGAAACATTGATATGGTTTACTGAAATTCTATAGCTTTTTTGTATGCCAGTAACAAAAAATTAGTAACATTAAATGTTGAATATTTATTTTAATTCAAACTTATTTGCTTCAAAGAAGTTCAATTGGAAGACTACGTTGATTAAAGATCAAGTTTCATTTCGTTGTTTAATTACATACTTGCTAAATCCAATGATAATCATACACTCAATCGAGTGATTTTAATTAGAGAGAGTATTATTGATTTATTCAGTTTGTTAAGACGTAGTCACCTTGAACTAAGAAAAAACTCTAACTGCATTTTTATATATATTAGAAAAAACACAGATTGGAAAAAGGCTGACGAATCGAATAGCAGCAATGAAAATTTGAGAAAAGAAATTCCACAGCGACAAGTCCCGAACCCCAAAAGCATCAAACAACAGTCAACAACAAAATATACAAAGCATCTGGAGTGGTTTCTAGCAGGTGAGTTCCACAGGATCTTGATTACTCATTGAACTGCGTAACGCCTGTTCTGTTCAATTAGACTTATTTCTGTGTGATGTTTTACGTGCGGTAGTTTAATTGACAAAACTGCTTTCCCGGATAGGCAAAGTTGCATGCTCGAGTCCTGTCTCTGCGGCATTTTAATCACAAATTTTCATTTCTGCTATGCGTTCCGTCAATACTTTTTCAACCTGCTTTCCTGTGGGGTACCAAAAAATGTTAAAAAGAATGTTATCAATCTGCAACAAATCTAATTACAAGTCAATTTAATTTCAACTCTTTGCGGAATCTTACTCCCTGATTCAACAGCTAAATTACAGCAATTTTCTTCGAAACAATGGATTATCACCGTCATGTATCAAAACCAAAATACATACAAAAGTGTATCAAGAGTTTTTCACCATTAAAAAAAGGTCGGGATACTTCAACCCACATTACAGTAGCCTCACTAGACCACAAACCACGAATGAAGTACATTACCCAAACAAAACAATCATGAAATTAGCATAATTTCCGTTAAAATTAAGTGTGTCTTTCAAGGCACTTGCTTCCAAAGCAAGCCGGAGCAAACCGCCGGTTGTATGTAGATGTGGCAGCTCGCACCGAATAGTCATAATCATAAAAAATAATTGTGTGAAGCCGTAATAAAAACATGACTTACTTCCAGGAAATCGTGGCGGGAACACATTACGACCGTGACGGCTCAGTAGCCACGGATACAGCGGGTAACTATCGCGAGGGATGTTCGGATTGTGCAAATGGCCCGGATGTGGTGGCGGGAATCCTTGGCCGGCCTGAACGTGGGCCAGCGCGGCAGCTGCTTGGAACTGAGCTGCCAGAAGGTGTTGGTTGTGGGCAGCCTGAACCATCTCCTGGGTGTTCATAAACTGTGGTATGGATTTCAGTTCCCCGATGTGGGACGGAGGCGGTCCAACCGGGAACGGTCGAACCAAACCTGCCGGTATGCCGGGTACTACGATCGGTCCCTTACTGGTTGGCATCGAACCCGGCACTAAAGGATGCTGGGGAGACGGACTTCTGGATCTTCGATAGATCGTCTCCTCGGGAGTCAGTCGTGTCTGAGGTGGCGGTGGACTCTTACTATTATCTAATCGCGATAAATCTTGGCTTTGAGGAGACTCCGGAAGTCGACTGTTACGATTCAGATCGATTGGAGATGAGGAACTATGGTGCAATTGCTGTATACGCGAACTATAGTCACTAGGAGAGCAGTTCACTGGAAGTCTTAATGTTCGCTGAATGTCCGACGGTGTAATCGGGAATCTCAAATGAGTGGGAAGCTCATTAGGGTAACTGCTATCACTGAGAGGACTCAACGGTCGCTCCGAATTATCACTATTCGGGGAATAATGCGGCGGCGATTTCGATAGCCTACTTCCCACGATAGACTCGATACTGAATCCTATCCGAGGTTTCTGGGTTGACATGGCCATCATCGAACTCGACACTAGTGGCATCATACTATACCGAGCTAAAAATCGTAAAGTTTTCGATGTACCATGCTATTTTTGGCACCATATCACGAACTATTTCTAGCGTTCACCGACTTCAAATCAACACCGCAAAAACTTCAGCTACAATGTGTTTACAGCTTAATCACTAGCGAGAAAATCACCTGAAAGTCTAACTAGAACCGCGATGGGACTCTCGGGCGCCCATTCCACTGCAAACAGCTTAATTTGTTCTCGAGTGTTTTCGTTCATGCCTCGTTTAACACCCCGGCCGCCCGGAACGGCAAAAACAAAACGAAACAACAACAACGCTTTTAACACTTCACGAGGCCCGCAGATTACGCACGCACGTAAACCGTTCCACGTTCAACGACGCCTGGCCACATAATAAAAAGCTGCTACATTAGCTGCCTAGGCACTCCAATACATGCAAAGAAACGACGGCGGGCACACTACCACAACGATTCCGAGCAAACACAAGCTTCTCGCAAAGCTCACCGCAAACTCGCTTGGACCGAATGAGTGACTCTGTATGGGAAAAGAAACTTCGAAAAGGGGCGGAGCCAACCGGCTGGCAAGATTCCACCAATTTATATACAAAACGTCAGGCCACAGTCAGCTGTGATTGGACAATGTCAAAGCTCTCCAGTAGTCCCGTGATGTGGTTGCTGAATCCGTTTCACCGCGTATCTGACACTGGCACCGGCTTTAATTGTAGGTGCCTCTGCGCTCTGTCCTGTGGGGTGTATTCTAGGTTAACCCTTTTCAACTGGTGCGTCTTTCCGACACGTTATTTCGAGCCAACCAAGATCCGCACTCCTGCCTCGATCCTGATGGGAGGTTTTCGTTCATACACCCCACTCTCCGCGTCGGATGAGTATAATGGCATATATTTACTTTATTTATTATATATTATTAGAAGCTTGTTAAAAGTTCATTCTATAATTGTCTGGTATGTTATTTGGTGTTTTATTTTCGTTATTATCGCCATTTGCTTTTGCTCATTTCGAAGTCTGAGCACAGCCGGAGGATTCCTGGACAACCGTCATACACCCTTGGCACGGTAAAAGATTAAATTGTGCTCTCAAAAGTTGAGCCTGCAGACCGTGGGGAGCGTTGTTGGTTTTACTCGCCTCTGCGCTGGAAATTATTGCGGCAGAAGTTGGAACAGTCCCGACGTAGTGCTATTAATTTAAACGACGGATCCGTTTCCTATCCCATTCCGTCGAGAACAAATGGCAGAAAGCGCAGTGCCATTTTGTATGCCCATTTAATGAAATGGGTTGCAGTGTCCGCGGTGTCTCGTGAGCACAGATCTGGAATGGTAAAAATCAACAGTGGTGCACTAATAGGAATTCGTTTCCTGATGACAATTCGCATTCGGAACCGGACACGGACCGCAATGGCAGAGGGCATAAAGCTGCTGATATGTAACTAAGAATGTTCGATATAGAACTCCGACGGTATTTATGATTTTAATCATTAGGAAAGGTCAATAACGAAGATGTAAAGTTACGGACATTGAATCACTTCCTGTTAACCTGTTGGTGGCTAGTAAAGTTTGCACATCAGAATTCCATCTGTCAAAAAAAAGTCCAGATACTATGTTGCCTTACCTTCTGTTTCAAAACATCGGACCACTGAATTACAGGAAAACTACATGTTTCTACAATGAATTTTATTGAGACACTACCAATCCCGTATAAATGATTATGTGTCACATCATATTTTTCATAGTATTTTCCAACAACCTGTTATGAATCCTAGTATTTTTCAACAACCTGTTATAAATCCAAAAGGGCAATACAATATATACAATACTACAATAGCAATATTTACACATATTAAAATTATACTAGGAATCAAACCAAATTCTTTTGTATTCAAATTCTTCTTTCCAACTTATGAATGCTAAAGTTTTTTCCCATAAATCCGCTTATTTCTTAAGACAATTTACATAAGTTTTTCTTCGCCGTGGCATCACTTTTACATAGAATTCTTATGCTAATATAATATATAGTCACAACGATTTGAGTTTAATAAAACATAATTTTTTAAATATCATATTATTTGAACCAAACGATTAACTGCTATAAATTATAAAATAAACTGAAATTTTATACATTTTGTTGTTGATTTTTGTTGTATCAGCACATCATTTTTATTGAAATTTTGCTATTGGACGAACTAATGGACGCAGTAGGAGCCAGAACTAAGACTCAAGAGGGTCAATTAAAATGTAAAATATACGTGAATTAACGATTGAGAAAGATTTAACATAAATCTAGAACACAAAATGTTATTAAGCAGATTTTAAGTTATTTCAGAGATTTTTAAATAAAACTTTGAACCACTTCCGACGTAGTTTCGGAATTAGAAGTTAGAATTTCATTCGACAAACCTACCTCGACGAAAAAATACTACTAGTAACTAAAAAGAATATTCTAAGAAACTAACATCTAATTAAAGATTTGTTTGTTCTGATTTTGTAGTAAGACATTAGAAGCTGTTTTTTATCTCACTTTTGATGTTTTTAATTACTGCCAAAATGAAACGAGATAAAGAGAGGATAAATGAATTTAACAGCGGAAACCAGATGTAAAAATAAGAAAATAATACCTTGACCAAAAAGTTCCCGGAATCACCACCTTGTGGCGCTCTCAGTCATCCGATTAGATATTTTAATCATTTTAGGATTCCACATCAGAATTTGCAACAACGAGTTTGCATTAAATTTTGCGATAAAAACAGGTTCATAGGTGCGACGACATTGCAAATGTTAGAAGAGTTTTTCGGCAACGATACTTTGAAGAAAACAGTCGTTTATCAGTGGCACCAACGTTTCAGAAGTGACCGTGAGTCTGTGAATGATGATGAAAGAAGCGGTAGGCCATCGATATCGAAAACCGACGAAACATCAACAAAATCAAATAATGGATGACCATAGACCGCCAATTGACTATTAGAGAGATGGAAGAGGAGTGATGAGACGTTTCCGTGATTCAATTCGCCGAAAAAGACCAGTTTTTTGGGCAAACAACTCGTGAATCATGCACCACGATAACGCACCGTCACACAATGCCATCGTTATCCGTGATCATTTGACTAAAAACGAAACGAATACCATTCAACAACCACCGAATTCACCTGATTTGGCTCCCTGTGACTTTTTCCTATTCGGTCGACTCAAGAAACCGTTCCGTGGACCGTGTTTCAGCACCCGAGATGAGATTATGGAAAAATCGCAGATGACTTTGAAGGCCATACCGAAAACTGAATATAAAAAATTGTTTCGAGGATTGGATCAAGTGTTGGCATAAGTTTGTTGCAGTTGCAGTATTTTGAAGGGGACAATATCGAGCACGAGAACATTAAATACAACATTCCAGTATGTATGAATGATAGTGCTACAGAAGTACGTGTGCATGATCTTCACTCAAGCGTCACCGATTCTTATATTCGCAAAACTGTGTCCCAATACGGAGAGATTCTCTCTATCGAAAAAAAGTGGAAGAATTTTTTCCCCGGTATTCTAAATGGTGCACGTTTATTACGCATACACTTGAAGAGGAATTATTATTTTTGTTATCAATGTTCAAAAAGATTTTTAAACATATTAAAATTGATTGTGCAATTTATCCTTGTAAAGTTTCACAATACTACCGAGAAAATCACTGTAGAACTACTTCCAGTATGTCTAAATCAACTATGCAGCAGATCACCAACTTGTCCATATTGCACTAACAGTTCTAGAAGTTCTGTAAAAAATTTCACATCGTCATGTAAAATGGAAGTAACTGCACCAATTTTGCAACTTATAAACAAATTTACAAATTGTATTGGACGCAAAATATGTCGAAATGATTATTAATCTCTTGTGAAAGAGAAATTAACAAAATGATACTCTCCTGAAGATAAAAATTGATACGCCGAATTATAACATTACTGTGAAAAAAAAGTTTCTGTTAAGTCTGCATAGTTTGGCTGCCTCATAAAATTGTAGGTCAGTGTGAGTAGCTTTCTTCATTTTTAGAAAAACAATGATATGAAATCCAAAACTTACAAAAACGTTATGCAGTATTTATTTATTTGAAATGAAAACAAAACCTACAAAGATGAGAATATTATCATAAATGTTGCGGAAATACAACATTACATACGCAATGAAAACAAAACTCAATCAGAAGAATTGTATTTGGTTTTCATCTTGCTGAAATAATGAGCAGATCTGACATCACTTTTGAACGAAAAGTTAAGTTCATTAAAGTTACTCTCATGATACTGTTTGTGCAACTTGTTTGTACAACTCTAACAAATGGGCTTGCCAAAATAATACCTACAGTGCGTATCACAAATGTCGGGCCCGTTTAGAATCTTTATACTGTATTGTTACATAATTCAACTAGTTTGTTTTAAATAAAAACGTATAATATTTGTCTCTGAAACATTCACATGTTAATGTATACCGTTATTTAAATAATATAAATCATTACGTTGCGTGAACCACTTTTTATTCAACTCACTGTTACCATCGATGCCATATTAGAAAAAATTGAAGAAAAATTCATTTCGAGATTTTTCAGGTTCAATAAAACATTAGTTCGATCAAAACCGTCTGGAAATTTCTTACTTATTTGCATACTTACTTGAATATACGTATTTTAAACACCATTCCGATGATTCTCTTTGACAATAATAGATTGTTATTTTCACAGAAGTTGGTGTACAATCATCAAAACATGTTAATTCAAAGGCGCTTGAAAATTTCATGCGTACGAATACATGTTTCACCATAAAAAAGCAGTCCGTTGTCGATTTTTCATTTACAAAAACACAAAAGATCAATTCTACAATATGTAGCATTATCATTTCTCATGTGAAGGTTATTTTACAAGATCCAGGTTTGTGTTAAGAACAGTTGTATTGATAATCAAATGTGAAACTTATTTATTAGAACTTAGGTTTGTTATGTTTTTGTAAACGTCATTCCATTTCTTGTTTACAGTAGGTAGTAGTTTTCACGAGTTTCACAATTGATTTTTCCCTGATTTTATGACTGCCTCTGTGATGGGATCGACGCATGAGTTTTATATCAGTTGCACAATAATTGTGAATAAATGTTCGTAATAACGGAAGAACTTAAAGATATGTTGCACAACACAGAAAGTTGTGCTTTTTCCATAACACAACAGTTACAAGAATAGTAAAATAAACTTACTTGATAAAAGGCACAATTAGTAGAAAAATACACGACAGCAACTTAACATGCTACTTGGGACACCTGTGACAGCCGCCAACAACAATGAAGCATCCCCTTCAACGAAACCATCAGTATCCTCTATAGAACAAAGTACACCAGCTGCAGTTAACAACTTACCCTTCAACCAACCAGCAATTGCAACCAACATACAACAAGGTGCATCTACAGCAACTAGCAACGAAAAGAAGACGGAAATCGACAACAATACCATCGATGCTGCAATGGATGACGAGACGAACCACGAACGAAGTGCTCCTCAATCCTCGCAGGAGGGAATTGGAAGCTCCTCTCCCCATAGAAAAAGGGTGACAACGAGATCCAACTCAAAAAAAATTATTATATAGATTTATATGTATCAACTATTCAACTAACAGATAAGTGCTTCTGTAATTCAATCGAGTAACCGGTGAGCTTAAGATCTAATGTTTCTCTGTTCAAGTCGCGCTGCTATTATCGATCTTTAGTTTTTTATTTCATTCGAATTGAAGCCATGTTATTTTCAAATCACACAATTTTACATGTTCTTGAATATAAATTTGTGTGAAATACGACGCTTCATTTATGTGCATCTTATCAAATGTAAAACCACAAGATTTTTTCGAACTGTGATCGTCTGCACTGAAGCGAAATACCATTGTAGCCTCATTATTATGTCTTGGGTTCCCCTTTGCTATTCAACCGAACGAAATGTTGAAATATTTCTGTTGAAATGTTGGCTGTAACTTTTCCGTTTTTCGAAACACAATAATCTAATTTACGTGCTAGTTAGCTTAATAAATTCAAAATAAAAATATTGTGAAAAATTTTAAGAAGATAAGAATTTTTATTTTTTCGAGTGAAGAAAATATTCAACTTTTTTTTAGTGTTTCTTATAATTTTTTCTTGAGCAGCGCTTTTATAGAATTAACGGCTTTCGAGTTACTACGATTTGAATCAAGTACATGAAACAGTACATTCATCCATTTTTAAAAACTCCTTAGTCGAACGGCCGAATAATTTATTGGTACGCTATCTTGCCAATAACCTAAAACTACCGAAATGTTCCGCACTCGAATAAATATTCACGTTCGAGCTACTTAAAAAATCACATGAAATAGTTTCTAACATCAATTTGAATATTTTACGTGACGAAAATTAATGTTATAAGAACATCCCCTAAAATAAATAGAACCATCTCATCCAACTTACGTGAATTAACGAAACGTCAATCATACTACGTGAATTTCCAGTTCAAATTTGAAAATGTCCAAATTCATGAAAATGTAGTGAATTTGACTGTAGTACAATCTTGTAGATATACTAAAATATTGTAATAAATGTTCTTATATTTGACCAAGTAACTCAGTTCTAGTTTCAGCCGCGACTTTACCTGTTTAATACTACGAAAAAAATTCTACGAATATTTCACTGCTAATTTTATTTAATTGAATCACGAACAACAAAATTTTAATACAATTTACTGCATGTTATTTTGACTATTAGCGACTCATAACAGTACCCAACGATCTAAAAATACGAATCGATTCATAACAACCATTTTCTAAATATCATCTTTTGGTAAATTCCATCGCTGCTTAACCAGGTTAATGTGTCTTACAACTAAGACTCACAAATGAGAATAATAATTTGACATGTTTTACAGATTACTGGCTCCAAAGTATTGATGGAAGTTTTTTCAGGCTTAGAGGAAAGTTTTTTCAAGCTGAGCTAAAACTTTACTTAATTCTACAAATAAACAGCCCGCCTACATTTTTAATCGAGTTTAACTTGGTTATGATTTGCCAACAAATTTCAAACAGAAAATTGTTAAAATCGGATAAAAAGGACATTATGGTGCAAAGCTTAACTATGTACCAGTCAAATTTACACATATGCAGTGCTGGGAACATCATGATCAGAACAAGTTCATCTCACTACCACTCGGAAAAAAAATCAGTTCAAGAGATTTTCTGAAAAAAAAACTCGGTGAACGAAAATATCACTTCCGATATTATCTTTCATGAAACAAGCATCCACAAAACTGTGAACCTTTAAGTTCACTATTAATTTTTTATGTTAGCTGATTTTTTTGACATGCGAAATCAGTTTCAGTGAGAATCGTGTTGTCAAAAAATCAGTTTTGATGTTTTCTGCAGTGAGTTTCCTGATCGATGATTTTCACTTCTGGAAATTTTCAGTCGCGGTTTTCGAAATTTTGATTTTTCCTTCACTGCACACATGATTCATAATTTTATTATGAGTTTAGATCTATTGACAAAAAGAAGATTACTTGTGATTTATTTTTTGTTTCGATTAATACGGTTTTAACCTAAAGGTTTGTCTCTTCAGGTCACAAATACTTTCTGACCCGATGTACGGGGTTGGGAATCGAACCTAGGCGGGCAGCATGAAAGTTACTAAAGTGATAAGTTTTTGCTTCACAACTATTTTGATTCATTGTGAAAACTATATCAGTCGCAATGTAATTAGAGTATTCTAATTAGAATTGTGCTATTGCAATCAGTAACTGAAAAGCTGATTTTAATCGAAAGCTTTTTCGTTGGCCATTAACGTCTTCGACAAAAACGACAAGACATAATTTTCTTTGAAAAAAAAACAAAATCGGCTAAAATGTCGGGTAATTTTCGAAACAAATCGATGAAAAGCAAGCCGTGAACAATCATTAAAACCATACAATAACGATTGGTGCTTAGAATATTTCGAGTTGCGTGTGTGTGAGAAAGGCTATCGTAAAACTACTAAACAACAAATGTGTCCTTGATATTATTAATTAAGATATTTTCTTTTGTGTACTTCACCGCTCCTAGCTGTACTTAATTAAATGTAAAGCATCGCAGATGAGAAGAATCCGTTATCTTACTTATGAAAACAACTTAAAACACAAATAAAATTAATTGCAGTTTCCTATGTTTCTGAAATTAGGTATTATCACGAGATACAAATGACGAGTTAGGTTCATGTCAAGTATTCATGAATTTTAATACAACGACTACTTGCTGAGTTTATGTCTTCATTTTCATAAAGGAAACCCATTTTACAGTCTAATGCTCAGATAAACGAACAAACATAAATACAGTGAACTACATCGCTTACGAACGATAAATATAATATAATATACAACTTCGAAACTACGGACAGTGTGTAACCGTGGGAGCTAGAGCAAACTCAATTATTGCTGCTTTGTTTGAACTTTTAATGCTTCGGCCAAATACAACTACAACAACAAAATTGGAGCTCTTCCCTCAAAATGTAAGCAACTACAATAGAGACCCACTTGTTAATATGTAATTGGATTAGTGCTGTCCGTTCACGCTTTTCGCGGCGGCGCCAGGGTGATAAATATTAGACGTTCGACGGCGTCTTTCGCATAGTACACAGTGTGGGGTAAGGAATTGTGTTCCGTAGCATGGTTTACCGGGTAGGAATTACAGCTGATTAAGACCATCAAAGCGTTCGTAATGGTTCGTGGCTTGAATTGTAAGGTAGGGGACACCTACCATCCGGATTCCAATGTGTTACTTGAGACGGCTTTCGGTCATCAGAACACGCCGTCTGGCTGGGCACTTACACGGCTGAGGGAGGCGCCAGATAGTTTTACCCATCGTGAGGCGAAAACGTAAATGACTGCGATCGGAACATTAATCACCCTCGTGGGCTTTTGCGTTCTGTTAGTTGGTTCTGTTCATAACTCATGTACTGGTCGTTTCACTGGAAGGTCACTGCTGAAGGGCCTACTTCGTGAGACCTTTCTGTTCGCTCTACTTGGATACCAGAGGAAAAATAAAAGATGGAATCATTGCGCGTATTTTAACACAAATTTACCACTTATTAATTAAAACATCACGAACAAAAAAAAATAAAGATGGCTTCATTTACAAATAAATCAACGCGTTAGTATGGAATATTTATGAGGAAACCCCGAAAACCAGCATGATTTCGCGTCGTTGCGTTTCACGTTTCGACGGACCGCGGGCCGCGAAGAACGAAAAGGTGATACCGAAATAAATGTTTCATGATTACCCGCTGCTTGCGTGCCTCGCACGGCCATCTACTGACCAGTGCGCTGCTTCTGCTGACACCCAATCTGAACGAGATAAAGGGTAAATGGTCCCGTTAATGTGCTTCCCCGGAAATCGTATTTCTCCGCAGTGACAATAGGAATAGGGCTTTCGATGTTACCATTGTTTTTCGATGTTACCATCGTTTTTCAACTGTATACAATAGAACAAGATTTTTTTGCCTTTCTAATGTTAGAAAGTTAGAAAGGCTTTTCAATCATTGTGAAAACCGGAGGAACGAGTTCGACTCAGTGGTTGGACCGATTTTCGCAAACTTATATTCAAAAAAAAATCTCTTGGTCTCATTGGTTGCAATTGAATTTTACCCGGAAAGAATTCCCGGTTCAGGAGTCGAGAATAAGTGCATCCATAGGTTCCTATTGAATTTCAATTAGATCCAACTTCTGATTTCGAAATTACGAGGTAAAATGTGCATAATGATATAAAAATATGCACTTTCAGGAATTATTTATATTTAACTAGCTGATTGTCACTAGTGACCAGCGATTTATATGGGTGCTCTGGGATTTGATCAAATAGTACATAAGAGGGTAAAGTTGGGTATTTTTTTATTTGAATTTATTCTATTTAGGAGCAATGAAAAAAACCCACCGGATCTTCAAACCAAACGTACATCATTCAGATTGCCGGGAAAGAAATTCTTCTAAATTTCCATTTCGAAAGAAATAATCACTCCGTAGTACGACTGTAATACCATACCGTTTAATTAAAGCATGGGTGGAAATAAGCAAATTTTTTGATTCATAGTAATCAAAAATAGTCAGTATTTTCTTTTCATATCACATATTTATTGTAAATATTAGAGTGAATTTTGAAACGAATGATTTTTGATAAGATAAATTTTGGTTTTACTTGGAATTTAAAAATGTCTCCATCGTTATCAGTATCACTGTCTGATTCGGAAATAAAATTTCAACAAAGTGTGGCCCCTTTTAATGCTACTATGTGTTCATTAAACAGGTTTAAAGTTCAAATGGCTGTCACTTACGATTCCAGTGATATAATGGTACCGTAACGTAAAAGTAAATGTCAAAACTGATTACCGCTTAATTTTCTCGGATACGAATTATCCTATATCAATAAGTTTAGGCTCGTTAGGTGAGTTTATTTCGTCGGTCGCATCGGAATTCCATGCTTCGTGATGTATTTGAAATTGATTCAGCAATAACGTCGTGGTGGAGTAATATCATCAATGAAAACAGCTAATAATATTAACATACAAGCTGCGATGAATAGTAATTATAATGATACGAAAAACATGTCCAATCAGAAAGCATGCTATTCAGCTGAATAATATTACTCTATTTAACTTGAATATCATACACAAAAGTAACAGGAGTTTAGCATTTTGCTACGCCAATTGATAAGCACCATTCGAACGCTGCGCTCCTGTTACTTCTATAAATCAAATTCATTTAAAAATGCTCAAAGCTGATAGAATCGTCCAGTAATTTCATCTTACAGGAATCACTGATAATAGTAACTCAAAATCACTACCGATTTTGTGTGACGGAAGATTGATTTTTAACAATGTGATTCAAAGATCTTTTATTAACTGATCTTAAAAAGATTAGATCAGGAGTGATCTTTATTGGGAAAGGTAACAAGCGATCATCTTTGCTAGTGATTACGATATGATGATTTTTTGATCTTGATTTTCCCAACCCTGATTCAAGAGCAGCTTCGAAGTTAATAGTTTCACTGCCTGTAAAGTTCAAGAATTCTACTGCAGGATCTTTTACATATAGGTATCGTTTTATAATTAAAATAAGAAATTTGAAAAAAAATTTATTATTCGTAGAATCTCAGCAAAACAATCCATCAAATGAGCAGAAAAATCAAACTCGACATATTTTTTTAATATATTCGTGACACTGTTTGTATATTCGACATAAAAGGTATTTTGAAATGTATGTGTGAGACCAGTTTCGAAGATTTATAACCTCTTTGTGCTCATTTATATGCCATATTTATAATTTTATTTGGAGAAGTTTTTCTGATCCGGAAAGGTAAATAACCATAAGATTAAAAGTCTCATAATTCTGGAACTGCAGAATGGGAAGTTGGATCTAAATGAAACTCAATTGGATCTAAATCAAACTCAATTCCAATAATCTCGTTTTGAACCGGAAGTTAGTTGAAAGTTCGTGAAAATTGATCGATTTATTTAATTTTAGACAACAACAAAAAAGTTTTACTAACATGAATGAAACATTAATTTACAAAGCTTTTTATCAAAAAAATCTGTGTGTGTGATACTGTTTGAAACATAGCAAATTTCAAAAAGTGTTTGAGCGTTATATGAACGGCTGATAAGTGCAACTTATCGTTGAAACCCCTTTCTAGTAGTTTAGAATACGAAATCCGAACTAATATTTTGTGTGCCAAAACCGGAACTTCAACTTTTCAGAACAGAAAGCATTTAAAATCATTTTTATTGCATGAACCGGGCAAAAAACTTTGAATAGGGTGACCGGATAAAATCTTAGCTGGTAATGTCAGAGCAAATGTGTTGGCTTCGGGATTCATTACACATATTGAATGCTTTGTATTTTATCTAACTGATTCAACGTCGTTTGATGCATTAATTAAACGTATGTGCTTTCGTCCCACTATTTAACCTACAACTTTTTTGAGAACTGAAAGATTTTTTGCCTTTCTCATATAGAAAGGCTATGGAATCACTGTGAAAACCGACTTTTGAACCGAGGCCCGGAGGGCCGAGTGTCATATACCATTCGACTCAGTTCATCGAGTACGCAAAATGTCTGTGTGTGTGTGTATGTGTGTGTGTATGTGCGTATGTAACGGTTTTTTGCACTAACTTTTCTCGGAGATGGCTGAACCGATTTTCACAAACCTAGATTTAAATGAAAGGTCTTGTGATCCCATAAAAATTCCTGAATATTATTTGGATCCGACTTCCGGTTCGGGAGTTATGGGATAAAATGTGCAAAAATATTAAAATATATGTTCTAACTTAGGTTCAAATGAAAGGCCCTGTGGTCCCATACGTAATTCCTGAATTTCATGCGGATCTAAATCGACCTCAAATGTTTTCCAATTGATAGTTTTTATCAGTAGACGATCAAACAAACCGATTTCGGTTATTCTTTTAAGAATCGAAGAAAATTATTCTGAAGAATACCACAGTATTACATATAATAGTATGATTGATATGAGAAAGGCATCATTACACCACTAGGTGGATAAAAACAGGTTTTTTAAACAGGATATTGATGACGAGCCTTTCAATTTAATCTACTTGTGTAGAAAGCTGATATTTTTATCTTGACAAATTGAGTTCGATAATATATATCTATTAAAATATTTTTCGGAATCAAAATTCATGAAAGTGTCAAAAATTACAACATTATCAGGTTTGAAAAGTATTTTATTATAATTAAAATTACTAACAGCATTACCATATTTATTGCTATGCCGTATATCGTACAGATGCTTTTCCCCACTTTTGAAAACCTAATTATTAACAATTGCGCCGTACTCCAAGGAAAGTAATTAAACAAGTCTCAGAAAACACAACTGGCAAAAAATGTAGGGTTTGATATTCTTACAAAGTTGTATAAATGTTGTATTGCTATCGGCGACTAAGTTAAGTTACTCGAACCTCGTTCTTGGCTAAATACGCTGAGACCGTACGAAGCGTTGTACATTCATTTCTGCCGCGGTACATAAATGCGCGAAAGAGTTTTTCAGAGAGAGCAGCTAAATTTCTTCGCTTGCGCTTGATTATCTTCTAAGAGAGAGAACTAATTTGTCTAAGCGCAATAAAAAGAGCGCGGTATGCATAAGGTCTGCTACTACTCTGTGTAGTATACAGTTTCCACAATTTAGAAAATAATTTCAATTTTAGTTTTGTTGCCAAATTTTTTAAATCACGGTGTTCGTTTTTTTGATTCATAATCGGAAATCTTTATTCACATTTTCGTCACTCTGGTTCAAAGTATAACATTTCCATGGTTACTGAATTTATACAACACTAATAATTATATTCAGCGGCAGCAAATTCACTTGCTTGAGATCAAGCTGCATGTTTCAAGCACTCGAAGTGAAGGTTGTATGCGACACTGTTTGAAATCAACAGTGCATGCATTAATTTGGCCTGATTGTGTTTCATTCGTTGGCTTTGTTTTTTTGTTTGTCGCCCCGTAAACGGTTAATTGTGTCCACCGCTTTGAATGAGATATAAAATCAAACTGGATCAGATTATAGGAATGGCAATAATCGTGTGGTAAGGGCAGGACATCAGACAGTTTCGCAATGTGGTAAATAAAATTGGCTTACTGTAAATGGCATATGAAAAATATTCACAACATTACTCCTTGAGCGTCAATTGAAAGTAAGTTCAAATACTAAATTGAGGTAGTGATCTAAATTTGTATTTATGCAAGGATATTTCAAATTACTATCGTTGATTGACGTTCGTAGTCACAGTGTACATAGGACACAGTCGCACAAAGAGAAAAATTACGTTATCTTAAATGTCAGACTGCAGATTCGTCTCAAATTTAAATCATTCATGAAGAGTTCCGTCAAATGATAATATCGTTTTTTTAATAGTGTCATATCAGGAAAAGTAGCCATGAAAAAAAAATTTATATCTTTGTAGAATAAATCGAAATAATAAGAAACATTGCTCAAGTAAAGGGTGATTTTTTAAGAGCTTGAGAACTTTTTTAAACAATAAAACGCATAAAATTTGCAAAATCTCATCGGTTCTTTATTTTAAACGTTAGATTGGTACATGACATTTACTTTTTGAAGATAATTTCATTTAAATGTTGACCGCGGCTGCGTCTTAGGTGGTCCATTCGGAAAGTCCAATTTTGGGCAACTTTTTCGAGCATTTCGGCCGGAATAGCCCGAATTTCTTCGGAAATGTTGTCTTCCAAAGCTGGAATAGTTACTGGCTTATTTCTGTAGACTTTAGACTTGACGTAGCCCCACAAAAAATAGTCTAAAGGCGTCAAATCGCATGATCTTGGTGGCCAACTTACCGGTCCATTTCTTGAGATGAATTGTTCTCCGAAGTTTTCCCTCAAAATGGCCATAGAATCGCGAGCTGTGTGGCATGTAGCGCCATCTTGTTGAAACCACATGTCAACCAAGTTCAGTTCTTCCATTTTTGGCAACAAAAAGTTTGTTAGCATCGAACGATAGCGATCGCCATTCACTGTAACGTTGCGTCCAACAGCATCTTTGAAAAAATACGGTCCAATGATTCCACCAGCGTACAAACCACACCAAACAGTGCATTTTTCGGGATGCATGGGCAGTTCTTGAACGGCTTCTGGTTGCTCTTCACTCCAAATGCGGCAATTTTGCTTATTTACGTAGCCATTCAACCAGAAATGAGCCTCATCGCTGAACAAAATTTGTCGATAAAAAAGCGGATTTTCCGAATGGACCACCTAAGACGCAGCCGCGGTCAACATTTAAATGAAATTATCTTCAAAAAGTAAATGTCATGTACCAATCTAACGTTTAAAATAAAGAACCGATGAGATTTTGCAATTTTTATGCGTTTTATTGTTTAAAAAAGTTCTCAAGCTCTTAAAAAATCACCCTTTATTAACATTCATTCCTTTCGCGACCGTCGTATCGATCGGATGATAGTTTGCATTAGAGCAGTTGTGCGTTAATCCGTTCTAATCCGTTTCAAGGTCATTTGATATTAAACCTATTGTATTCGTGAGCTGGTGCAGTAGATCAATACAGTATAAACAATAAATACCGTTAGACAGTGGCAAGTGTTATTGTGCTAAAACAATACGAACAGTGAACGGACTTCGTGGTGCCGTGAACCGATGCTGTGTGCTTATTTATTCTCAGAGGTTACAACTACAATTTAACCAACGCTTGGCCTCAGCGGTCGAGTTGCTACGGATCATAAGTATTGTATTTTCCCCTTCGTGTCCCTTTATCGTCCACTTATATTTTGACTCCCCCTATAATTTGCGCGGAACCTCAACCGCGCTATGGCAAGTCCATTAGATACTCCCCTGCCCCCCAAAGATATAATGGAAGCAGATTCTAAATCTGCTCCAAACAGTAAGACTCCCCGGGTTAAACAGTGGGCCGTATGAATAAAATGTATTAAAGTCTGTTGTTTGTAGTATCTTCTCAAAAACAAAGTCCACAGAGTATAACGCGGTTTGGTATGAATAAAAAACAAGTTCGAACATGTAGTTAATGCTACTTCCGAATTTAAGCATTTACTGCATACCGTATCGACACAGAGCCGGAAAAGCTGGCATAAGCATGCACAAAGCAAGAAACGTACGTACATCTGTTAAAATGCAACTTTTTTTATTTCTGTACTTCACTTTATCAGCAAACACACGAGTAGCAACCTCTAGAGCTACCTACCGAAAACTTGTAGTAAATACTACAGTTTGTAGCATGTTTCGACAGGAACGTGAACCACACGTAGCATTTACTACCGGAATTCAAGCATGCTACGTTTTATTCATACGGCCCAGTATCTCGAAGAGCCTTCACCCTCGGCCGGCCTTTATGTGGTTTATTTTCGGACTTAAGAGAAGAATAAACCGTTTAATATTCTGAAAATCTATTAAGACTTGGCGTCACAATATTCAACTGTAAAATTTATCTCGAAAATTCGTTCCGATAAGCTCAGGGTCTTGTTGACCAGTCTGAAACATGCTAATGAGATCGCTCGAAACGATCACTTTACGCGGGACTGCCGCGTATACATACCAGCTCGCGAAGTCGAGATAGACGGAGTGTTCCCGGATCCAAGTCTGACATACGAGGACATTCTCAAACATGGGGTCGGAACCCTTGATTAAGAATGACAATATACTGGACTGCAAACGTTTGCATTCAGTATCGATCGCCGCGGATGGGACAAAGTCTTAACCCCACTCGGACTCGTATCGGCTCGGCCTTGCCGAAATTCGTTCTCCTGGACAGGGTTCGTCTGTCTGTACAACTTTCCGGACCACGGGTCATGAATTGCACAAGTTGTCAACAACTAGGACACACAGCTTCTCATTGTGGAAATCGGCCCCGCTGCTCGAAGTGCGGAGAGAGTCATGCGGATGACGTTTGCGACAGGGATATTGAAAAGTGTCTTTACTGTGGGGCGGCCCCGCATGACCTCACAGCATTTTCTGCGTATAAATTGCGTGGAGATCATTTGAAACGATCTCTCAAGCAACGAATAAAACCACTCGTTCGCAGAAAAACCTAAAATCGCCACACCACCTGAGCAGAACCCCTACACCTGCTTGTCTACGGACGAGTGCGACTCTGGCGATCCTCAAGAAGGTACATCCTCAACTGTCCCTCGTAGTTTCAGGAAGAGGAGAAATATATCATATCCTAAACTCCCTAGCAAGGGTTCGAAGATATCTCTTGAATGCCCTCCAAAAGTAACAGGAAAAGAAGGAAGTGTTGTTAAAAAAAACTAATATCAACTTTCAAACCAACATGTTATCTATTCCACTAACTCTTTGCATACAACACGTTCATTTTGCGTATTGGCCCGTTAGAGGTTCCGACACTCAGCAATTATTCGCATCATGATGCCTTGAATTTCCGACGAAGTTCTTATGTTCTACACTCCCATAATTTCTCGAACTTATGTACAGAAGGGCTATCAACCGAGTGAGAATAAATATAATATCCGCTTTTGAGGTGAGCTTTGTAGCAAATATTTGCTTAAGACATCGTTCTTTCTTTGTTCCTTCTGTCTACCATCCTCCATTCCATCTAGTTCCGTACAGATCTGCTGCAAACGTAATATTTCAACCGTCCTCTTAACTATAGTATCCAATATACTACACCCCACCAAACGATTGCCGTACAAGCAACAAAACCATCAACAACAACAACAACAACAGAATGGGAAAATTAAATGCCTTCATCAGCAAATGGGTAAGTGCTGAGCTGGAACGTCGCAAAGAGAGGAAACTCCGGTGAAGCCAGGATGCTGTATTGAACGCGCGCGCTGATGAGCCTTAATAAGTTTGAAATATTTGTAGTCAAGCTGGTTCTGTTGGTATTCCGAGCTGCCTATTGCTCCGCCCGGGAGAAACAGAGACGGAAAAATCATTAAGATTTCAGCCTCCCAGTCAGCAGGTAAGCAGGTAACATGTACCTCGGAGAAGATCCGTGGTACTCTCGGGGACTAGAGGACGAACCGGCGCTGCGACAACCGGCGGACGGTTATAATTGAGATGTATTTTTAATTTCTGTTCGTTTTTACACCGAATGACGGCCCGGGAACAGCTGGATCTCGTTTATTTAAATTGTATTGTTAGTGCCTTTTATTATTCCAATTTCTTACGTGATCGGTCTTCTCGCTTTTCGGGCTCACCCTGCTGCCGCTGCCGATGCTTCTGCTGCTGTCGGTCGTCGGACAACCGAAACGTGTGAAATTCGGAATCTGAGGAAATGTCATTTGCGAGAGTAAATGAACAAGGCGAAATTTATTAGTGCGTCACGTATACAGACGAGATCAGGAGAAGGCATTTCAATTTGCGAGAAACTTTTCGCTGAGGGAATGTCATAGGTTGTTTGTGATTCGCATGACGAGATAATTGTAATCAGAGTGTGGTATAGTTTTCATCAGTATCGGTTTCTGTACCGGTAAGTTGGGAATCGAACCCAGGTGGGTTGTGTGAAAAGTGAAAGGGTTTACTATATGCCAGTACCCACAAGAAGCTATAATTGGATGTACTTGTTACCAATTCTTTTACACTTTGAAAGTTCCTACTTATCCAAAAGATAAGTAATTGATCGCAAATGACCGAACACAGGTAAATCAAACTTAAAGCAATATTACACTATTACACTGTTCCGTA
This sequence comes from Malaya genurostris, assembly GCF_030247185.1. Lineage (NCBI taxonomy): Eukaryota > Metazoa > Arthropoda > Insecta > Diptera > Culicidae > Malaya > Malaya genurostris. The sequence continues at coordinate 58,977,863 of NC_080570.1, read as the reverse complement.
TAACCGAACTGGTTACGATAATATCAAACATTGCGTCATTCCGACTAGGAGTTGAGCTAAGGTGAAATCCAAAATTGAAACACATATCAATACGAACGAATACACTCAATTATTCTCGAAATCAATCTTGTTACCATATTCAGCTCGGGCATCGTCACCCACATCCCTTGGTCTAGAAATTACGTCATGTCACTCCGCTTGCGAACGATTGTTCCCCATGCAGCCAAACCGCAGCGCTTTATCAAAATAACTGCGACAGTTCATCGCAGCTCACATGCTTGTGACTACGCCAACCAATTAATGTTTTTCAACACGGACACCGAGCTTAGGATCTTGGTTGTGAAGCAGCTAACCTATCCGCCACTCCGCTGCTTCTCCAAGTGTCCAACGCATGAATATTGAAAGTAAAGATTGGTCCATTGCGTGGGTGAACTTGTATGTAGTTAATCAGTTCCTGCATCACTTAGTCAAAACTTATAATGAACATTGGTGTCTAGATTTACATTTCACATTCATTGAATAGCATACCAACGAGCTCAAATATTAAAATATTTTGAATTGACACGTTCATATACTAACATTAATTAATCAACAATGTTTATAGAAATAACTGCCTGTTGGTTTTGTAGTTTATGCACTTACCAAAAGTAACTAACGGGTGGCAACTAAAGTTTTGGAATTTCTTTCTCAAGCTGTCAAAAAAAGACAAACATACTTGGAGAAGATCTGATTTATTGAAATTAAAGATCATTGTCCATTGTTAAAAAAAAATTAGTGAACATTTGAAAACGGTCCGTAATCGGATGTTCGGCGAAGCTTCCGTTTGATGTCGGAACAGGAGCGTTGTGCGGCCTTCATGTCAACTTTGCGAATGCATCTCTTGATTCTACCAATCAACTGTTAGCAATTCGTGGCTCTCCAGTTATTTTTGTACACCAAGGAGCTCAAAACCCCGAAGAAATCTTCGATTAGGCGACACTGAGGTAGATTTATCGGGTTGTGGTTTTTGGGTACAAATGGGATCGAATGGGTATTCAGGAACGATTGTGTTTTTTGGCGCAATGTGATGACGCTTTATCCGGCCAAAACACGTATTGTCCATCAGCATGATGTTTTTGAAAAAAAAAACGGAATCAAAACTTTCTACAAACATTCGTTCTGGTACACATCTTGATTGATTGCCAACCCAGATGGCTTGAACCATGGCTTAGAAATGCCTTTCTCGAAAATGACAATGTACAGTAGAACTATCCGTTGAATAGTATCGATCGTTCGCGGGAATCTGCGTCTTCGAAAGATGGAAGTAACTTTCGTCGTCCAAAACAAAACTTTTTCCGGATAAATTTTTAATCAACCAACGGCATTGGGAATTCTGCGTTGAAATCTGTGCGTCAGTATATCTCGAGGGTCGTGTCTTCTTTCGGTACTTCATTCCGAGTCTTTTCAATGTTTTGCAGATGTTTTGGTTAGAACAGTTGAACTTTTTTGCGGCATCCCTTTGACCCGGGAATCCTTGTTGTTGAAAGCACAAGAAAGAGAACGAAATGCTTTTGCGTCCATAATTTTGGCTGGTCTTCCACTACCTTCCTTACGAGCAGTTGTTGGGCATCTTAGGAAGATTGTGAACTGTCGAAGCCGCAACATTTTTGCTTTTAAAATTTTGTACCGTATACTATTTGCCAAGATTTCTGTGCAGTTCGTAGAACTGTACAATGCGCTCGCGAAATACTTCTTGTTTCGACGGCATTCTGAGCAAAACTGAGCAAGCATGAACAGAAAAGAAAGAGGAGAAAGAGAGCTAACACATACACACTCTTAATTCTTTCTGAGCTCGTTTGTTGTTGAGCATACAGGCCTCGAAAAAATTCCAAAATTTTAGTTGCCACCCGTTAAAACTTCAAACTACAGTCAATTCGGTCAAGTTAGTTTTTGAAGTCGGAACGGATCATATGATTGTAATTCACCGATAACGTTTGAAAATTAACTGTTTATAGGTATATAAATTCTGTCAACAAAGTGCTTACTAGTACCTACTAGATAGACAATTGTTGTTTTAAATAATAATAGATGTCACATGTAATTGAAATGTATTCCACTTAAGGGACGGGTAGGGTGTAACACTTTTAAAAATTATTTATTATTTTCTTTATATTTTGTAATAGTAAAACATTGGAAGAATATTCTGTGAAATTTTCAAGCCTATTGGAACGAAACTCTGGAAGTTATGGACCTTTATCTATGGCTGTCTCATTCTACGGAGAAGCAAGAGCTCGGCGTACAGGCCCAAGATTTCTATTTCGATTGACTTCAAAACTTGACAAAACATTCTTGAAATGTTTCGTTATAATAAATTATAAAAGAAAAAATATGATTTTTCATGTTAGACCCTACGGGCTCCCTGGAGAAATTAAATTAATCCATTGATTTTATAGACAAAAACCTTTAAACGCGGTTTCCTCGAAAGCAGGTTTTGAAAGTCCGTGTCCATCGTCATTCAAAAACTACTGCACCAATTTTTTTGAAATTTTGCACAAACTTTCTACATATAAAAAACCAGACTCCAACGTTTTCCTTTTCGTTGTTTGTTACTTTGGGGAGGTTTAACAGCTACAAAATGGCGGATTTTTTCGTTATAAATCGTAGTTTTCGTTTTGAACAACCACCAAAAAATTAAAAATAAAAAAAATCAAACAGAAACGTTGGGGTCTAGAAAAATTTCTACTCTAACTATGCTGCGTTTGTTTGTTCACTGCTGATTAGTCTGCGCTGAGATACAGTGGACACCGCAAATCATGATTTTTAAGAAGTGTCCTCAAAAATACCTCTTCACCGTCTTATTTCTTAATATTTTTTCACGAAAAATTACAAAATGTTGTTCGAATGATGCTTTTTATCATGAAAAACATTTTAATTTATTTTTGTTTAACTATAATTATGGAATTTTTTCGTAGTTTAGACCCTACCCGGTTTCAACAAGACGGTGCCACATCCCAAACGGCACGCGAAACGATGACCAAATTGAGAGCAGCCTTCGGTGAACATTTTATCTTAAATTTTGGGCCCGTTAATTGGCCGCCTAGATCGTGTGATTTAACACCTATGGACTATTTCTTGTGGGGCCATGTTAAGGCTCATGTCTACAAGGTTAAGCCAGCAACGATTGACGCACTGGAAACGAATATTGAAGCATTCATTAGTGAAATACTGGCCGATACGTTGGAGAGAGTGTGCCAAAATTGGACCTTGCGCATGGGCCATCTAAAGCGGAGCCGCGGCCAACATTTGCATGAAATCATCTTCAAAAATTAAGTTATATTGATCGTTTTACCGATTCCAACGATGATTTCATCAATTTCTCCTTCAAATCCTCTTAAAAATCATCCTGTAGTATGTAATGGTTTAAATTTATTTTATGTATGTGATGGTTCTATTCATATTCAATTTGACATTTGCAACGTGCTCAAATTTCTCCCCTTTCAGCACATTTACAACTTCAAATAGAACTAAAATAAATAAGACTGCAACATTAGTTTTTGTTTTAGGACTTATATAGACCCCTAAAACAAAAAAAAATGATTTTTTTTATTTGAAGCTTTTCAAATATTTATTTGTAATTTTTGCCTTTGTTATATAGAAAGGCTATGCAATCGCTGTGAAAACCGACCTTACAACCGAGGCCCGGAGGGGCGTGTGTCATATACCATTCGACTCAGTTCGTCGAGATCACAAAATGTCTGTGTGTGTATGTGTATGTATGTATGTATGTTACAAATAATGTCACTCAATTTTCTCAGAGATGGTTGAGCCAATTTTCACAAACTCAGACTCAAATGAAAAGTCTTACGGTCCAATAGAGAGCTATTAAATTTTATCCCGATCTAACTTCCTGTTCCGGAATTACATGGTGATATGCACCAAAAAAAAGGAAAAAAAATAGACACACGCGTTTCTCAGAGATGGCTGAACCGATTTTCACAAACTTATATTTAAATGAAAGGCCTTATGGCCTCATACAATTTTCCTGAGTTTAATTTGGATCCAACCTCGGGTTCAGGAATTACAAAGAAATATTTGCAAATTTATGAAAAAAAATTTCTCGTAAATTTCTTAACCGATTTTCACAAGCTAGGAAGCAAATGGAAGATCTTGAAATTCTTTAAAAAGTTCCCAAAAAACTGATCCAGATCCGACTTCCGGCTCCGGTATTACAGTAATACTTTTTTGGGACTATTAGTCCCCAGTTTTCCCTTCCGAACGCTTCAGTGCAGATTTTCAGATGTTCTCGTTTTGCGGTGTGCCTAAAACGGAAGTTATCTAGGGCAACGGCTCCCTATTTCATCTGAGCTCCTATTTCCATCTCATCCCTTCACCTCATTACTTTGAACATGAATAATATTCTACAACCTACCTGAATCAAACTGTGAAATGTTTTAAAATGATTATAAAAGCTATTGTCACACTTTCCTATTGAAAGAAATGGTTTTAAGTTCTTCGTGTTTGGTTTTTTCCACTTAAAATAAACTCACTTTTCAATTTAGGACACATTTTCGTCTCAAGATTTACAGTTCGTCATGTTTCTGATTATGTACTAATCGATTCGTCTCAAAACATGATCACTTTTTCGCACAATTACACTACCATTGAATGCTGGATGACTTCATAATTAGTAATGTTCACTTGCCACTTGTTTAATTAACGATGTAAAACTTCAAAAATTACCCGACAAACAATAAAAGTCTTTAAAAATATGAGATGAAAGTTTTTCACTTAATTCACTTAATTGCGCTTTGTTTCCATCTCATTTGGTTTCGCAAAGTTGCCAAGTTATCTCATATTGTTACAAAAAATAAATTGTTTTTCTTCTTCAAATTATTATCAAATAGTATGTTTTTGGTATCCTTGACATTAGTTTAATTATATTATTGATATTAATATTTAAATAAAACTGTTTTGGCTTCGAATATTACCAGAAAGAGCGTGTTAAATACTAATGAAATAACCATTGTGGCAAATCTAGTAGCACTGGTGTCATTCCGCTATACGCCAACATAACGCTGTGAAGTGTGTGTGTGTGTTTCATCGTCTGTGCACAGAGATGCCAGGTATTTTCATAGAAAATATGTATTACTTTGCATAGAAAGTCTATATCTGTTCTATCTGTTTTCACTAATAAAATGATGTTAAAAGATAGTTCTCCGTAAGTCATTGCCCCATTAAATAGATAATTCAACGAGTAAATTTTTTTACCAATAATAATAATGTGGAAAAATCCTGGTGGGTACGGTTGTATCGTTTGAGTTGTATATCTGGCAGCGGTAAGGCAGTCGGTCACCAGAATGTCTGCAAGCCATATTTTTCCAGCTGGCAGCGTTTAGTCAGCCATCTGGCAGCCATGGATAAAAATCCATTGAGATGAAATTAGGAGCAGAGTAGTGAAAACATCATTAGTGTTTTTAGGTGTTTTATAAATATTAGTTCAATTTTCAAGAAATGTGAATCAATTTTCAACGTGGAGCAAGGCGAATGAAGCAGTAATATGAAATAGTTACAGTGATTTTAGTGGCTAAATCGGGATTTGAAGGCGACGTCCTTACAAATGAGATGAAATAGGGAGCCCTTACCCTAGCTAATCACACTCAAGAGTTTCGAAATTGAATGTTGGAACCAAATAAGCCTAACCGAATTGGTTTTAATCTAACCGGGGTTAAATAAGGTTTCCTAAGTTTCGGCCTTTAGTGAAGAACGTTTTCAAGGAAATTTTTTGTGTTGCATTCACAAAAACATGATAGTCAAAATATCAACGATACCTTGTCTGATCAATATATAGAACATGCTCAAAGAAACTACAAATACATATGCTCATTTACATAAATTATGAAAAAAACTGAAATATCGAAAGCCTACATCCTTGCTTTGTCACAATAATTTTTTTTTTTTTAATATGAGTTAAAATTAAATTATTAAGATTTAAATTGGGTGTTCAGCCACAAGTGGTGACTTTTCAGCCCTGTTATATATATATATATATATATATATATATATATATATATATATATATATATATATATATATATATATATATATATATATATATATATATATATATATATGATTTGGTTATTACCATGAAGACATCATTTGCTTCCGCAATTCTGAGATTTTTGTGTAGGGAAAATTCTAAACCTACTTGTATTGTGTAATGGGGAAAAGGAACTTATATACTAACTTACTAACTAATACAGAGAGCGAATCGATTCAATTGAAGATTGCATCGATTTTTGTCGGAATTTGCTTATAATATTATGTGACATTACATCTAATGGTTCTATATTTGTGAGTCTGTGTAACTCATTTGTACTAAACCAGGGAGGACGCTTCAGAATCATTTTCAGAATTTTATTCTGAATCCTTTGAAGCGTTTTCTTCCTGGTGGAACAACAGCTTGACCAAATTGGTACCGCATAAAGCATGGCTGGTCTGAAAATTTGTTTATAAATTAACAATTTGTTTTTTAGACAGAGCTTAGAATTTCTGTTTATAAGAGGATATAAACATTTAATATATTTATTACATTTTGCCTGGATTCCTTCAATGTGATCCTTGAAAGTGAGTTTTTTGTCATACGTTAAACCTAAGTATTTAGCTTGGTCAGACCATGTCAATTCCAAGCCATTCAATTTGAGAATGTGATTATTGTTTGGTTTAAGAAAAGAAGCTCTTGGCTTGTGAGGAAAGATAATTAATTGCGTTTTTGCTGCATTTGGTTTAATTTTCCATTTTGACAGATAATCACTGAAAATATTTAAACTTCTTTGTAGGCGACTGCAGATCACTCTTAGATTCCTACCTGTGGCTAACAGACTTGTGTCGTCACAGAATAGCGATTTCTGACAACCAACGGGTAGATTTGGAAGATCAGAAGTGAAAATATTATACAAGATTGGAGCTACACTCGAACCCTGCGGAACACCGGCTCGTACGGGTAGCAATTCAGATTTACAATTCTGATAGCTGACCTGAAGAGTACGATCAGTTAAATAATTTTGAATCATTTTGATCAAATAAATAGGAAACTGGAAATCAGACATTTTTGCTATTAAACCTTTGTGCCAAACACTGTCGAATGCTTTTTCTATGTCTAGAAGAGCAACTCCAGTGGATAACCCAGAAGATTTATTTGATTTTATCATGTTCGTTACTCTGACAAGTTGATGAGTAGTTGAATGTTCATGACGAAATCCAAACTGCTCTGGTAAAAAAATTGAATTCTCATTTATATGAGTCATCATTCTCAACAAGATATTTTTTTCAAAAAGTTTACTGATAGAAGAAAGTAAGCTAATTGGTCGATAACTTGATGTTTCTGCTGGGTTTTTATCAGGTTTCAGGATAGGAATTACTTTAGCGTTTTTCCATCTTTTTGGGAAGTAAGCTAATGAAAAACACTTGTTGAAAATTTTAACCAGGAGTCTCAAGGCAACATCGGGAAGATTTTTAATAAGAATATTAAAAATTCCATCATTACCAGGAGCCTTCATGTTTTTGAGTTTCCTAATAATTGATTTAATTTCATCAAAATTCGTCTCAATAATGTCATCGTGTGATAACACTTGGGTTGAAATATGATCATATTTCAGTGAGACTTCATTTTCAATGGGACTTCCAACGTTTAAATTAAAATTGTGAACATGTCACAATAATTGAAGTCCCATCAGCATAGCCAAACACGCGTTCGAAGTCCGCCTGGCATTCATCGGAAGGATGATTTTTTCACCTACTGAATTTCACCTAAAATACAACGTGTTTTCCATAGCCAACTGTCAGTCAAACAAAACAAATGGTTCAATCTCACTTGACATGTCTGCCTATATATGAATGGACTACAAGGTATCATCATATTTTATTCATATTCGCGATCATTTATTATTCATATTCGTGATTACAGCGCATTTCGCAATCAAAATCAATCAACTACAATGAAAACTCGTGTCTTCGCAAACAAATATAGACTTTCATAAACCACTTTCTCCTCCTGGTGAATCTTCGTAACATATGGATGCCCCCTGAAAGTAACAGTTTGTTCTCCGTGGGGTGTTTTTATAATCTAACACATTTTAAATGCATATAAAAGCTTAAATTTAATGACCATTAAATAAGTTGCCAAAAATATTTATACTGTTTTTTTAATGCGGTTTCCCTTAATATGTTTTGAAATGCGGCTTTCCGAATATGCGTTTAATTTTTAAGCGTTACGCAGATTTACAAAGCTCTGTGATTTTACCACTCTAATACATACAAAATTCGAAAAATTTAATTTTTGACTAGTGAAAATATACCATACCATATATGAGACTAAAAATAGTAGTAGAAAGATTTTTTATGCTGATTTCTGAAATTTTGCAGTTTTTTAGGTATAGCTTTTAATCTATGTTCGCCTTTATTATAAAGAAACGCTAAGTAATATCCGTGAAAATCGACTTTTGAACCGAGGCCCGAATTGTCGAATGTCACATACCATTCGACTCAATTCGTCGAGATCAGAAAATATCCATGTGTATTTGTGTATATTAGTGTATGTAACAAATATATACACTCGAACCTAAGCTTGTGAAAACCGGTCCAGTGGTTTTTGAGAAGATCGAGTATACTTTTTTAGGTGTTATGTTGGTAAACGGGATAATTACTCCGGAACGAGAAGTCGCATACAGATGAAATTCAATAGCAGGCTGTGGGCAAAAATAATGAAATTTACACGACATATAAATCAGTAGTACTCTGAAATAGACATAAGTTTAATCGAAAAATTGATTTAAACCCATAACCGTTGTAAAATTAAATTGGAATTCATTGATTGTTCAATGAACAAGAATGTCTATTTAAAAAAAACGCTTAGTATTATTTTCAAAGTATATTGAAAAATAAAGAGCTGTGAAGTAACTTAAGTTAACCTAAGTTCATTCAATTGCCTGTTACAAATATGTGCATGAATATTGATGTAAATTCAGAAAATATTTTTATCTATGTACTCAAACATTAAAGAACATGAACGATTGTCTAGCATCTTGTTTCGCTCGAAAGAACTTAGCACACACATGAATAGTTATCAATAGATTACCGTTGTCGGTCTTCTTCCTTTCGTTGCTTCGCGAAACAGTGCGTCTTTGTCCCAATGAAATAAAGCAAATAAAATCGGATTCTAAAAGTACAATAACAAAACACTAAAATGCATTGAAATCCAACAACTATTATTTCAAATGATCTCGTAAATGTTTCATTTGGAAAAAATGTTTATTTTCCTAAATAATACCTTATTGCTAAACGAAAATTTATTTGTTAAATAACGATTCTGCCGTGGAAAATTTGCATGTATGTTACTGCAAATATCAGAGCAAAATTATTCAAAGCTTGCAAGGTACACACTCAATATTTCACCAAACCCTACAAACCAAAAACAAACAGGTGGGATACGATCTGGAGAGTGTCATTACTCAAATCCTCACTATCAGCTGCTAAGTGGTGCTGTCATCTTAAACTTTTTAGAATGACAAACTGTGACTTGTGGAAGCATGCCTTCTTTGTCGCTGCTGCTACTAGAGCGAAGTAACGCACATCATCCGCTACAGCGGATCGGTAATCAGCATAATTTAGTCTCTCATTAACTTTCATGCGGTTGATTCTCTTATCTAAATTTGATAATAATTTTATTATTATTTTATTACCAGATTGACCGCATGACATTTCAGCCCGTGGAGCATTTTTCTGTGGCTTGTTTTGCCGGACAATATTTAGCCGTGTGATTAGCGCTCCGTAAGTGACTGCCGACGCGCCGAGACATCAACAAGTTTACAACCTCAACGCGTCGCGACTCGACTCCGGAGGACGAGACACGGTCTCGGCGATTCGATCGATTGTCTGCCGGAGCTGTCCGTCCCAGGGATGAGAGACTCGATCATCTTCAAGCGCGGTGACGGCGGCGGCGGCGGCGAAAGTGTATGCAATGAGCAGTCATAAAATCGCGTTTTACGACTTTCCGTGGAATTTTGAGGTTTACGAGCTTTTTATCAATTTTGTGTATGAAAAATATGTGAACAAACCACGGTCATCATTAGTTAATTAGTTCGCATGCGTTTGGCTGCTGATACATTGTTCGTTCATCGTTTGTTGCTTAATAATTTCGATTTGAACTGAGTGCTGATGGCTGAGCCATTTTTTTAAGAAACCAATAAAAACGAACTTTTATTTAGTTTTTATGTTGTTTTTTTTTCGTCTTAACATTAATGAAGACGAAAACAGTAGTGATCTTAGCGCACTTCGTAAGTCAGATAAGATCATGAGAACCGACATAATTAAGTCCTGACTTAACGTCTTCGCAGAATCGATCACGAACTGCTGATAAACGAAAACTTTCGTTCGTAACCAAGGACTTTCAAGAGTGTTAATTCGAGGCAGAGCACGCTAATTCGGCAGGTGATGTGATCGTTTTTAATTGAATGTCTGTCTCTGACTTAACAAGTGCAGACTTGCAAACCGAGAACTAAACATTACTTGACTGTTCTGAGACTCCAGCATGTCTTCCAAAAATAAGCAACAAATTAAACCGAACGAAATATGTGCCAGTTCCGAGAACGATCTCTACCTGTCCCACCCAGATTTTTTTTCTAAAAGAGTCTAATCAACTGTTCAATAAATCTAATTCGGCCAGGTAATCTCACCAGGAGACCCACGCAACAATGAACGAAACCATGTCTCTTTAGATTCGAAACGAGATCCTTTCACACCTTTTCTTTGAATTGTTGAAAGGACAAAAGTAACACCTAGCGCACCCTCGTCTGTTGTTCGTTTCACATGGTGAAGCACACACAAAGAAACGAGGATACCTTCTGTTGTTATTTCTAGACTCAATCAATTATTTTATTAATCGACGACCTGTTGCTATTTGGCATCAGTAATCCAAACGCACGGACCGTGGGTGAAAACTGTGATGAAATTAATACCCAACTGCGAGTTATGGAGATGAAAGTTTTGGGATACGAGGTGCAGCGAAACATGCCATAAAATATGTTTTTAATACGTTTTAGCGCCGGAACCCAGCAGGACATTAGTGGGTAAATAGTGGACGCATTTTAACTACACGGCTGTTTGGCTAGATTTCCTCACATCGGCAGTTCGAAGAAGTTCTCGTCCAACGGTGCATGTAGGCCGGTTTATGACTCCCACCAATAACACACACTCGAGAAAAAAATCCTTGTTTACTATAATTTATGATGCCCGAAGTGGCGCTCGAGCATAGGGCGTACAAGTTTGTTTTGTTTTTGCCTTAGTTTGACGATGAAACTCGAAAGCAACAAAAACACCTACTTAAACTTGCACGCTGTGCCGTGGAAACAGGTGAATTGATCTTATACAGACACCGATCTTTAATAAGGGAAGATGTGTGCATATGGAAAAAGGTGATGGTAGGAATAGATTATGATTCATTTGATACAACAAAAAAAACGGCTATAATTTTTCCTAAAATTCCAATTCAGACCCAATTTTCGTTAACATAATCGTTAACATAATTATAGTAAACAAGGATTTTTTTCTTCTAAGTTTCTAAGAATAACTTAATTCAAAATATATTGGCATGTTTTTGTACATGTTTCAAATGATAATTGATAGCCAAATTTTAGAAACGTTGGCGAGCTGAAACTTTCTAAAAAAATTAAATATGGTAGAAATTACGAACAATTTGGAAGTATGAAAAAAATCCTTCGTGTTAAACTCTTGAAACTCTTAAATAAGAAGAGTTAGGCGTGCAATTCTAAATTACTTTTGAGTATCGACGATGAATAATACGTGTTATCTGATTAAAAATTCTAGTTGTCCTAGCAAATATTTCTAAAACTATATTCTATTTTACGGTAGCAACCTTAGTTGTCCGATCTAGCATGAATTTGCAACAGTTTATGTTTTCTCATTCAGTGCTGAAATTTTCGTCACGATTCCGCTTCCGGTTCCAGTAGACTTCCGTGAGCGACATAGTATCAACAGGCAGGACCACAGCAAGCACCATAGTGGAACTAAAAATCGGAAGCTGTATTTGAAAATATTGAGAACGATTAGGGTAAACCGAGGACTGACGAAATATGATTTCGCCAAGCAATTTAATGTCAGCCAGGGGAAGTTGTACAATTAAGTTTTTTTTATTAAGGAGCAAGGGAAAAGCCCAGTGGAGCTGAGATTCTAATTCTCCTTCTCCATCAGGCATCCATGATACATATTACACAATATCGTAAACTAATCTATCATACTTCTCTAAATATCATCTTCTATAATTTACAAACCTTCAATTCATAAAGAAAGCTGGCTGGTGAAAAATCGTTAAAAAAAGTTTTTACAGTTGAAGGTTGTCTGCATCTCTCGATGGCAGACGTCGCAAAGCAAAACGGAGGAATTTTTGCTGAACAGCGCCTTACCCATCTTCCTGAAGACCCTCTTCACGATTGCCCAGTAACGTTCGATGGGTCGAAGCTGAGGGCAATTTGGTGGGTTGATATTTTTCTCAACGAAATTTATACCCTTTTCCGCAAGCCAATTGAGAGTGGTTTTGGCATATTGAGCCGACGCTAAATCCGGCCAAAACAGTGGAGGTGTACTATGCTTCTTATATAAAGGCAGCAATCTATTCTGGAGACACTCAGATCGATAGATTTCTGCATTTATAGTTCCGGTAGTGTAAAAAATTGTTGACTTCAAACCACAGGAACATATTGCTTGCCATACCAGTACCTTTCGACCGAATTTCTCCACTTGAATCGACTTGTCCGCATCGCTCACATTCTCCCCAACGACGACAGTAAAGTATTGTGGACCTGGAAGGGTCTTTGAGTCCTCCTTTATATAATTCTCATCGTCCATCAAAACGCATGCATCCGGACACTGCATGAGGACGCGAATAAAATTTCCGGGTCCTTGTTGCTGTTCGCTTCATGATTAGAGATACCACTTTCTGCTCCAGTTTCGGGTTGGAAGAATCGGATTTTCTCCCTCTTCTCCAAAGAATAGTGCTCCTTAAACTTATTAATGATGGTTTTAACACTGGCATGATGAATTCCTAACCGCTTCACCAATTTTCGCATAGTAACACCCTTCTCACTTAGCCATGTGTCCAGAACCTTACTTTTTACTTCCTTTTCAATAATCGACATTTTGCAAAAGGCAGAATGTCAACCGCACAAGCAAGTAAACAAACGTAAGCTGACAGCATAACGAAAGCGAAACGCATAACATGCTGTGATCTGAGCATAAAAAGCCATCACAAATTCATGCGTACAACACAAATGTGTGTGAATAGCTTATTTTCGATACGCTCTTTATTCGCAGCGTATCGGTTTGATAATATGGTGCCCAAACAACGACAGCGTACTCAAGAGTAGAGCGGACTAAAGCGCAATAATGCGATTTCAGGCATTATATGTTGTTGAATTTTTTTTTTTGAAATGCGGAACATAAGTTCTAGGATCTTAGAAGCTTTAGATATAGTTTACTCGATATGATCTTTGAAGTCGAGCTTAGAATTTTATAACACTCCTAAATCCTTGATTGATGATACCAGTTCCGCTGTCGAAAAAGAGTAGTAGTCTAGAGTACGTGATCATGTTTCGTTTGAGAAAGAAAAAGATGACAGAACATTTTGAGGCGTTTTGTACCATCCTGTTAACGTTGCATCAGTTATAGAATACATCTAACTGAGTTTGTAAGAAGCGGGATCGTCAGAATCCTTGATGAGATGGAATAAATCATCGGCGATGCATTCCAATGAAAAAATCAAGTCGTTGAGGTATAATAAGAATATGAACGGTCCCAGATGGTTTCCTTGTGGAACTCCGGAACTTGCAATGAATGCCGAAGTAACGTTGTCATCTATTTTCACAGTCATATTTCGATCTGTCTGATATAATTCAAGCCTTTTGAGGGAGAAACCGCTGAACCCAAGGCTTTCGAGTTTGGTAGCTGCAATCTGATGATTAATTTTGTCAAAAGCAGCAGAGAAGTCAGCGTAGTTCTTATGAAACACGAAGGATACGATATCATGGCCGACAAAACGTCTTAACATTATGGGTAGATTCGCGGACAAAAGTTCCTCAAAACTATTGGTCGAAATGTTGTGTTAAGCAACCTCAAACTCATTCCAGCTGATAAATTTGCTAGAAAGCCTATGCCCTGGCAAGGTGTTTACAACTGCGGACAAAAAAACTTAGGTTTTCGTTACACATGTTAGTCAGTCAATGCCGGTTTCGGTTGCTTGGTGATCGTCAGTACGTCATTATAGATTCATGATTTCTCTGGCAACAGAACTATGTCATTCTGCTTATTAACGAACTCCTATGCGATGAAGTTTTAGTCGTCGGTAAACACGATATTTCTCTGAGCGGTGCTCTACGAAAGCGATTTTGTTCTTTTCTCCCTTTTTCTTGTTACTGTTCTGAAAGTTTATTGTTCTGGTTCAACGGAGACTTCGATACGTAATCGTTGAAATATTAAATGTTGAACTTCAGAATCCTTCCGTGTCAGCACACGGTGCCAGTAGATTTCCGTGAGCGACATAGAATCAATCAGCAGGACCACAGCAAGCACAATAGTGGAACTAAAAATCGGAAGCTGCATTTGAAAATATTGAGAACGACTCTAGAACTGAAAATATTTTATGTAACTCAGAACAGTAAAAAAAAATCATTCAAAAACTGCGTTACGACGCATTCATTAGAATTCTAATTAGAATTTGATTCTGAACGTGGAACTAAATATTGAATCTAGGCCCAAGAAATGAATTCTGTACTTTAATTCTGGTCCTGGTTTCTGGAACTGAGCTCTAGACCTGGAACTAAATTCAGCACCTGCATATTGGAAGTTGTCCCGGAATGGCGGTTCAATGCACAGGCCGCTGAACTTACAAACCAGTTGTCGTATGTTCAAATGGGTGCAGAAAATCACAATCTTTCAAAAACATCATCGGAGATTATAAAATATGAATAACTATGATATACTTCTGAAAACTATTATCACATAGTATAATTAATATCGTAAATAATATCAAAACGAATATTTTTAACGTAGTTCAGGACCATAAATCTATCAGTTTTTCTTTTACTAGTGCATGCGGGATTTTTCGGTACCGTCGAAACGTGTCGAATCCCCGGTGATTTTGGAATTAAAACCCAATTCACGTGATGCTTTTAAGATGATCGTTGTAAATCAAAACAAAAAAAAATATGTAGCAAAGTTCCCAAATCGCAGATTTGGGTAAATTCAGGCAAAGCTGAACCACCGATGTTTATTTATTTATTTATTTATTATTTTAAAATCAACAGACACATTGTAGTCCTAATGATAATTTCTAATGCTAAGTAAAAAGTTGGCTTGTATTGTTTTGAGTGGAAGGTTTAAGTCAAATCCAGATGATACACGGTTGAACGATCTTTGCAATCCTAGAACATCACCAGGGATGCCAGGTGATTTTTTCAAAAATCTGTGATCAAGCCTGTCTGTGAAAATCTATGCCCGTTTCCCGTACCATAATAGCAGATCGAAATTAATTTGGTCTCTGTACTTTTTGGTGCTAAACTGTGCTCGATTTGAAAAATCTGGAATAAATCTCTGATTTATTCCAGAATCTGTTGAAATCTGTGATCATTTTCAGAAATCTGTGAAAATCTGTGTCATTTTTAAAATCTGTGCAGAAAATTGAATATCTGTGAACCTGGCATCCCTGAACAGCACCGTTTATTCCATAGTTGGTGCGACGTAGAGGTAGTCGAAGAAAGGTTGTTACGTTGCTGTTATTCATATTCCAGAGTAGAACGAACGAGTGGGCAGTATAGAGTTTAGTTTTAATTGTTAGTTTTGATTGTTAGTTTTAATTGTTAGTGTTAAGTAGTAAATGTATCTGTTTGATCATTGTAATCAGTTGATACAAATGATGAGGACGTTTAATACCTGCCGGAGAGAGTGCCAAATTTCATCTCCATCGGGCTTTTTCCTGCTCCCAAATAAATAAATAAATTGAGACATTAGACAATATATAAAAGAAGTGCTCAGCCGTTTTAGATATGAATCCCAAGCAGCGAGAAGCTTTCGCAACAATGTAGCAATGTTTAAACGATAATTGCTCATCGAGAAAGACACCAGGATCTTTGACGCATGTCGATCTACTCATCATGAATCCTTCAAGATAATATTCGAATTTGAGCGGTAGCTTTTTTCTTGTTTGTTTATTTGTTTATTTGTTTATTTCTTAAAATAATTCATCTGACAAATAATAGTCTAAATGAAAGGAAAAAGGTACAAACGGTCAATTTATAAAAAAGAAACACTTGATAACTTTTGTGCAAACTTATGCGATGGTTCCCCAAATTCGAACAGATGCTCAACTTTGGAAAATGCACGTATACATTCTGTCATTGCTTCATGTAGTCCGAAAGTAGTACGATGAAATCTTGGTTGAAGTAGACTCGTCGAGCGTGGAGATCGCTGAAAAGCACGGAAGTCAAGGAGAGATAACAATTTTGGTGAATCAATATCGCCATTGATTACTTTAGCCACAAGTAACGCTTGCTGTATTTTTTTACGTCGCTCTAGTGTTTCCAGTCCAATCAGGCGACAACGGTCAGGATACGGTGGGAGATCCAGTGGGTTCCGCCAGGGAAGGTCCCGCAAAGCAAATCGAATAAATCTCTTTTGTACACGTTCTATCCGTAAATTCCAAACCAGTTGGTAAGGACTCCAAATTAAACACGCATTTTCAACTAGTGGACGCACCAATGAGCAATACAACGCTTTCAAACAATACGGATCCTTCAGTTCGTGCTCGCATCGCAAACGACACAGTCGAAAATTTCTTACGGTCGCGACGACAGAAACAAAGACAATACAGTGCAGTGAACAATAGAGTGTACGAAATGGGCAAATACGATTTAACAAAGCCTGAAACTTGGCCTACAAGGCGAAATTCAATTTCAATTGATTTCAAGCGCTGCAAAGTTAGACCTGCAGCAACCGAAATTGAAATCTTGCTTAAGGAACGAATGCATCTAAACGTTAATGATATAAGTGAGATTCAATTCAACAAGGCGTCGAACTGTGTGTACATTATGTTTAAACGTGAAAAAGATGCAATTGCATTTGCTTCGGTTAATAACGGGGTGCGTAGTATTGATCATGACAATGGTAAATATAAAATCCCTGTGTACATGGTGGACAATGCCATAGAAGTACGCGTGCATGACCTTCCCCCGCAGACCAGCGAGGGGTATGTTCGAGAATGTATGTCACAGTACGGTGAAGTTCTTTCCATCGAAAAGGAAGTATGGCGGAATTTTTTCCCGGGTATCCGGAATGGCATGCGAGTGGTATGTATGCAACTACGTAAATCAATTCCATCTTACATCATTTGTGGTCAAGACGGGATACATCCGTGTAAAACGTTGATTACGTATGAAAATCAATTGGTGTCATGTCAGTTTTGTGAACAACCTGCACACTACGACAAACCTTGCACTGAAACTGCGAAAACAAACAAAACAAACAAAAACAAGGACAACCACCCAACAACGGAAACTAGTGAATGCAGTGCTCCTGTTTCAAAAGCACCTTCACCATCTAACCAACTATCAACTGCAATCAATGTACAAAGCGCATCTACAGCAACTGCAAATGAACCCAAGACTGCGATCAACAATGAAAACAAGGAAACGGAAACCACTCACAATTCCAACGATGTAGCAATGGATGATACGAGCAACGGACAAAATGACCTCCAATCTTCGCTAGAAGGAAATGGAAGCTCCTCTCCCCCTAGAAGAAGGGTGACAACGAGATCCAACAATAAAAAAAAATATATTATGTAACAAAAACATGGGTAAATCGGCCACGTAAAGCTATACGCAAATTGGCCTGAATAAAAATTGTTATAAATAAAAAAAAAACGGATCCTTGAAGTCCCGACTAATTTTTGCAATAAATCCGAGTTGCCGCGTTGCTTTGGAAATTAAAGTTGATCGGTGTAGATTAAAGGTGAGTTTAGCATCCAACAAAACGCCGAGATCATTGACAAATTCGACTCTATCAAGCGTTTGTCCATCAATTTGATAGTCAAATACTATTGGATTTATTTTACGATGAAAAGTTATAACTTGACATTTCACGGTACTGATTATTAAAAAGTTTCGTCGACACCAGTCTACGAAAATATCTAGGAGCTCCTGAAGATGGACACAATCTTCAACAGTACGGACTGCCAGGTACAGCTTTAAGTCATCAGCGTAAACCAATCTGCATCCGACGCCAAGTAGTAAAGCAGCATCGTTGAAGAACAGCACAAACAGTAGTGGACCAAGGTTACTGCCCTGAGGAACACCCGATTTATTCGTGAACGGAGAAGAAGTACAAGAGCCAAGCTGCACACGTAGTACTCTGTCGCATAGATAAGAGCTCAACCATTTTACAAACGTTCTCGAAGCGCCTAATCGAGACAATTTTGCTATTAGTATTCCATGATCTATTCGATCAAATGCAGCTTTTAGATCGGTGTAGATGGCATCAACTTGTGACTTTTCTTCGATCCGCGTAATATATGTCGATGTAAAATCCAGTAGGTTCGTATTCACTGATCGTCCAGGCATAAAACCATGCTGGTCGGTGGATATGTATGTCTTCGTTTGAGATAATATGGAGGCGCTAACTACTAGCTCAAATAGTTTCGACGCTGCTGGCAAAGTTTATTTAGTTGCCGCGTCTTCTGAGCTGCAGATACATCATAGATCTTGAGGTCATCAACGAAAGAAATTCGTCGTCCATCCAGACAAAAATTTATATCATTGAAGTACAGTAGGAAAATCAAAGGGCTAAGATGACTGCTCTGTGGAATTCCAGACGTTGCAACTTCTTCGGAAACATAATCGTCAATTTTAATGTAGAGGAATATTTATTCTTTCAATTGGCCACAATCCACTATATGCATCGATTTCAGCGAAAAAAATCGTTCGAAAAAAAGTGATCGAACCTGCCCCACTCTTTCCTATTCAAAGTTTATTCTAACGAGCTTGATTTTCAATTATCTCGAAGAAGAATTATTCTTACACTAACCTGGGGACATTTTGATTTGATGTATTTTTGCCTTTCTCATATAGAAAGGCTATACAATCACTGTGAAAACCGACTTTTGAACCGTGGCTCGATTCAGCTCGACGAACTGAGCAAATGTCTGTGTGTGCGACGTAGAGGTAGTCGAAGATTTTTCTCTGTGTGTGTGTCACCATATTGTGTGTGTGTCAAATATTGTTCTCACTTTTGTCGGACATTGTTGAACCTATTTTCACTACCTTAGATTCAATTGAAAGGCCTTATGGTACCATACAAAGTTACTGAACAACATAAATTTGAAAAAAATTCAAATCGCATAGAAAAATTGTAGGTCTTATTAGAGTATGATTGAATGAACCGAATGTCACTATGCCGATATCCAACTGTCGGTTCCGGAAGTACCGACAATAGTAATCAAATGTGATAAAGTGGAGCTCACTTCACTTTGTCATCAAAGATTGAATAAATTTTCACTAATTTAAATTCAAATACTAGATTCATATACTACGAATGTAGTAGCATTAGGCAATAAAAATCTTCAAATGTTTTTTCTAAACTTTTTTAAAAATTGTAGAATTTCGACAAATTTCTGCTGTAATATATAGGAGAAAATGAATAATATGAGAAAGGCAACATTACACCACTAGGTGGATTAAAGCTGGTTTTTACATATTTATTGAGTTATTTATTGCGTATTAGTGACTTATAACTCGACTAGAAACATTTTCATCTGGAATATTCGTTACGTTAGGTTATTGTTCGGAACGACTTGAAAAAAAAACTTTTGTTGTTCCAATAATCCTCTCTAATCCACCTAGTAGTAACCTTCAAACGATTCTAAGTCTTTCGAAACCGATTCTTTCACCTCCGAAAATTTTTGTTGCATTGAAAAAAACTATGATTTGTCTTTTACATCACATATAAGGCCATTGTCTAAGTACCATGCGCGCGGGTGGTTTTAGGAAATTTTCGATGGAAATTTTGAAAAATTTGCCAAAATCAAAAACATGCAGACCATTGAAAAAGTTTTTATCTATCTGTAGGGAAAAAAATGGCTGAAAAATTCGGAGGATTTTTCCTAGTCTTATCATAAATAGCTCTGAAAAATGAGTGTTTTTCTGATCTTTCACAATTATTTGAATAAATAATGCGATGACATGACAATTTTAACCAAATAAACCTTATGATGGCTATAAAGATTACATTCGGATACATTTTTGAAAAATCTTTTACCGATTTTCATACAAAATCAACGAATTTCGAAAATTTCAACGAAATCGGTTATATGAAATGGACGATGGTCATAACATTACATCTCTCGAACCGAAAATGTTTGCCATATTCGTGCCAAATAGTATCGGAATTGCTAGCTTTCAAATAAGTTTATCGAAATTCGTTGTCATCCTGGATTCAACCGATGAAAAATGTGCAGTTAATCGGTTACGTCGAACGAACCGGAACCATTTGATTTTCGAACTTCATCCAAAATTCAAAAGTAACTTTCAAACGTGCCTAAGTTTTTGGAAATCAGTTTAGCTATCTCCAAGAAAATTGAGAGGGAAAAAACCAACGCGGTTTGTCGGTTACGTCACTATTACCATTATATCTCCGATACCGGTAGAGCCAGCCATTTGAGCTTCGAACTTGATCAATGGTACAACAGTAGCGAGCCGGTTTCAAACGAGCCTAAGTCTGTTGAAACCGGTTCAGCCATCTTCGAGAAAATTGAGCTGTGGAAAAAAACCATCACGGTTTATCACTTACGTCACTTTTACCATCATATCTCTGGTACCACGGGAGCCAGTCATTTGATCTTCAAACTTAATGCACAATTTAAAAGTAGCTTTCAATCAAGCCTAGGCTTGTTAAAATCGGCTCAGCCCCGTCTCCGAGAAAATAGAGCGTTGAAAAAATCACGCGTTTTGTCAGGTACGTCACTTATACCACTATTACAGTTCGGCTGAAAAGTTCGTATCGTTTAATAGAAACACACATTTTTTTGCCAAAATTCGTTATTATTATTCAACATAATTGCCATCAGAGGCGATACAGCGATTATAGCGATCTTCCAACTTTTCGATACCATTTTTGTAGTACGATTTGTCCTTTGCCTCAAAATAGGCCTCAGTTTCAGCGATTACCTCTTAATTGCTCATAAATTTTTTACCAGCTAGCATTCTCCTGAGCTCTGAGAACAGGAAAAAGTCACTGGGGGCCAAATCTGGAGAATACGGTGGATGAGAGAGCAATTCGAAGCCCAATTCGTTCAATTTCAGCATGGTTTTCATCGACTTGTGACACGGTGCATTGTCTGATGAAACAAAACTTTTTTCTTCTTCAAATGAGGCCGTTTTTTTTTAAATTTCGTCCTTCAAACGCTCTAGTAACGCTATATAATAGTCACTGTTGATGGTTTTTCCCTTTTCAATGTAGTCGATGAAAATTATACCATGCGAATCCCAAAATACAGACGCCATAACCTTACCGGCCGATTGTTGAGTCTTTCCACGCTTTGGGTTCGGTTCATCGCGTGCAGTCCACTCAGCTGACTGTCGATTGGACTCCGGAGTGAAGTGATGGAGCCATGTTTCGTCCATTGTTATATATAGACGAAAAAAATCGGTTTTATTTCGATATAACAGCTCCAAACACTGCTCAGAATCATCAATTCGTTGTTGTTTTTGATCGATTGTGAGCTCACGCGGCACCCATTTTGCACAAAGCTTTCTCATATCCAAATATTCATGAATAATATGTCCAACACGTTCCTTTGATATCTTTAGGGTGTCAGCTATCTCGATCAACTTCACTTTACGGTCATTGAAAATCATTTTGTGGATTTTTTTCACGTTTTCATTGGTAACAGCCTCTTTTGGACGTCCACTGCGTTCATCGTCTTCGGTGCTCATATGACCAGTACGAAATTTTGCAAACCACTTACGAATTGTTGCTTCGCCCGGTGCAGAGTCTGGATAACACTCATCAAGCCATTTTTTGGTATCGGCGGCACTTTTTTTCATCGAAAAGTAGTGTTTCATCAACACACGAAATTCCTTTTTTTCCATTTTTTTCACAATAACAAAAGTAGCTTCACTAAAAATGCAATATCTCACAAACTAATAATCAGACAGCGGTCAAATTTATACACGTATCTTTTGAAGGTTGGTACTAACTGAAAATGGTATGGATTTAATTCTAGGGGCGCCCTCTCATAGACACGATACGAACTTTTCAGCCGATCTGTTATCTCCTGAACCAGAAGTGACAGCCATTTGAACTTCGAACTTGATCAATGATCCGATAGTAGCTTTCAAACAAGTCTGAGTTTGTTGAAATCGGTTCTGAAATTGCAGAAAAAGTTGAGCGGTAATGAAACACCGCAGTCTGCCGCTTACGTCACTTATACTGTTATATCTCCGGAACAGGAAGTGTCATCTCAGCTTCACCGGGCTTTTGCTTGTCCCCTTAACAATTAAATAAATGAATACTCTTCATACTAAGTTTATATTTAACTTTCCAAATTCGAAATCTATGTACTTCGCGGCTTTATTAGGAACAATGTTGATCCTTGGCTGGTTGTGCAAAACTACAAACGCCCATTTGATTGCTCAACGAACGAATTACAATTGGATGGCATGTGCAAATTCCATTCGCGTTGCATGTGACGGTACATCGGTGAAATCCACAGATAATAGATGTTGTATTTTACGTCACAAATTCATTGGATGTTCTTAATTGTCATCACCAACTTACAATCATCTTACAGAAATACTGGGATCGTCTCACACAACCTATTTTCATCGTTACTGACTAGCTTTTGATTGATTAGCGTGGTCTCGCAGTTACCATAATACATTTCGGTCTGTATAGACCTACCTGTAAAATCTATGCTTCACTAATGAGCTTCTGTGACTCTGGAAGCTTGGTTGGTGTGAATGTCCATTTACAACGCCATGGATGCAGGAAATGAACACATATTATGTTAATCATGTTTTCCCGTACAACTTAATAAGCAATCCGCCACAGAATAGTATTGTACGCAGGATAGGAAACAGTGCGTGAATCGATTACCGACAGCAAAACAAAACGCGTTGAAATAACAGAAAGGCAGCTTTGTATGAGATTGTCTTGTTTGCAGTCAACAAGAAACTAAAATTAGGTATTTTATAACTTCGCAATGCGGGTGTACAAGTACAGTAAGATGCATTCACGGTAAACGTTGATGAGCTTTAATCAGCTTGAAATATCCACGGCTATTTCGCGTATGGCTTTTATTAAATTCGCATGCCATACCCAAAGCAAGAGCCATTTTTCAATTTTCTATAGAGTTGTAATGCGGTCCGGTTCTTACAATCCGTAAAAATCTAATTTAGCAACAACCATCAAATTGATTACTCGTATATCCTGCTTTCGATATGAAAAATGATACACAAAGATTAACATTACCATTCGCCACTTGTCGGCTTCGCTGTGCCAGCCCAAATGCAGGTAATACATCATAAATGTTAATTATTTTTCTCACTTTTGACCATTGGTCGTTGCATCGCGAGCTTTTCGAGGCTGTTAGCATGTGGACAAACGAATTAACCCCCCACCCCTCATCAACATGCGCACACTGACTGTGCCACTGGGGTTTCCTTCCATACGCAGCAGTTTGCGTTCGGCACAGCAGAAGCGCGAGATAAATTAAGCAGTTTAATGGTGCAAGATTTATATTTATGTGCGGAGCCTAACATAACCACCGACTGGCACTGCCGATGCATACGGATAAAGCTTTAGTACCGGCTTGCACTGCCAGTCTGAAATTTGCTATGAAGAGAAACTTCGTGGTGAACTACTGATGCTCTATTTGATGATTTGTTATTAGATGAGTGATGAGCACTTACCGGGCTATATGTTATCAGTTGAAGTTGCATGAACCTTACAGGCTAGCCCTGATAGGGCCCCTACTTCGTGCTGTGGAATTAATTGAGTTGATTGTAATATTATCGTACCAACCAGCACCTACCATTACTTCCGATCTGCGATGGACCCCAACGATACCAATCGAGAACGGGAGACCACAGCGGCTTTACGGCGTGTTCATGTTTCTTGACCGGTACAAGCTACTGGTCAGTAGGCGGTTTCTGTCTTTCTTAGATTCTTATCTAAGACTAGTTTGACAGTGAATAGTTTAACGATAGTTCTACCAGGGACTTTCAGAACGTAACTTTTGCTCTAAGAGGTGATTGTTGTTTGTTTCTAAGGAATTTAATTAAACAACACGCGAAATGTCCACCTAATGTGGACAGTTCAAGGAAAATAAACCATAATCGCCATGAACCATGGGCAAAAAGTTCGTCAGTTGACAAAACTGGCAAAGATGACCACAGTCTTAGAGGAAGGTCCGTTGCACATCGAGAACAGCAGGCAATCGTGAAACATTTATTTTGGTATCACCTTCTCATTCCATCCGTGCAGCACTTCTTCGGTTCTCCTCCCAGGTTGCCAGCACCTTTCCAACACGCGACGAACTGATCTGCACTGAACCGAACCGGGAGGGTGTGCCAACGTGGTTCGGGAAGCCCAGGTCGGAGTTGGGACGACGAGAAACGCGGAAAAGAAGCTTCATGCTGGTTTTCAGTTTTCTTCATAAATATTTCATGTTAACGCGTTGATTTATTTGTAAATAAGCCAGAGTTTATATCCATGATGTTTTAATTAATAAATGGTTTTGTGTTTCCTGTGCTCATTCGCGCCTCGTCGTGACGCTTGCGGTACGCGAGAACCGGGACTATGCTTGTCGGCAGTGGAAACGCAGTAGGACTCTACGATCGTTTCCAAGAGCCATGGGCAAGTGTGAAGGGTGGTAAAACTCATTGTCCAATAAGCTGTTTTCATGTTGAAAGGGGGCATGTACGCGGTAATAAGTGGTCTGTTCAGATAAATCAAGCAAATCGCCGCTGCCCAATTTGATGATCATCGCCAACCGGAATGAAAGCTGCGATCTGTTACGCTGGAAAAATAATATCCTTCGTGAAAATGAGCGCACTTTCGAGATCACGTCCACAGCTCTGTAGTACGTCTGTTACAGTTTCAACTGTAAGACAAATTAATCGATCATATTATTTGATACGAATTTCATGCCGACGACGGCGTGCTTTACCACATATTTTAAGAAAATTGTATTAATGTCTTATCGTACAATGAGATCGTAATCAAAACCTAAAGACAGTCCCAAAAAGAATGGACGCACCTGGTTTTTCAGTGAAAATAATGAGAAAGTGTTCGATATTGAATACAGTGCCGTAGTGAGGGTAAGGCGATTGAGGCAACCGCCTCAGGCGCCAACATCCAGTGGATGACAAAACATGATGTAATAGGTAAAAAATCGTTAGACAATCAGTTTAAATTATTTCTTCCGGAAAAACTATTAACTATCCGGACAAATTATTTCTTCTGGAAAAACTATTAAAATTAGATTAACTTTCAGATTAGTATTATACTGTTGTAAACAAGGATGGCTTTTATCGTATCAAAGAACGTTCATCGGCAACTCTTCACCGATTGAATCAGTGCCATCAAAGAGAATTGGGAATCATCGCAACAACAAAAACCCGGCATGTCTCATTTAACATAGAATCGACACCAGTGCGAGAGCGAATTTCTCTCGATGACATTTCTGAGAATCAAAGGTTGGCACGCCGCTGTGGGGATCTTCTATGAAGCAACAAACGGTCGCTTATTCTCGTTTCGCGATCCGATTCTATACAGGCAGTTGATAATTGCGATAGAATCATTTTACTATTGCCGCTTATTCTAACTATGTGCATATAATCTTTGTATAAGTTGTGTCTATGAAAATGTATGTGAATGCTCCACACAAGGGTTTTGAAATATTGCAACCTACACACTTAAATTTTTTAGCTGAGTCTCGGCAAAAAAATGCCGAGATTCGCACAGCCGAGTAATCAGCAATCATCTCGGCAAAAATAAAATTACTGAGCGTCTCGGCACCCTCAAAATTGACAAACGTCAAATATTGCCGAAATCGTCAGCATAAGATTTACTGTTTGCTCAGTGAAACGTTCACTGAATATTCGGCAATCCAATAAAACGAAAAAATGAAAAAATAAATTACCGAATCATCAGTAATTAAAAATCTAGTCAAATAATTTTGTTTGTAATTTCTCAACATTATAAACACTCCATTCAGGATCAAAAATTCATTTTATTTACACTTAAAGGAGGCTTACAAATTTGTTGCCAGTAGTGCTTAAAGCCTCTACCTGAAAACATGTAGCATAGAAAAGCGGCGTTTTCGGATGCGGCCACCTTGAGTCGAGCTGGAAATATGAAAATGAAAATATATATTGATATTTGGCTTACAAAAATGTTCAATATTTAATTATGCATATACGGTATTGTTAAAAAAATAAACTTACTTTGATCTATTAAATTATTCCATGCATTGGGTTATTTTTTCGCATATCCCCCAAAGTTTTGTCTCGAGGACGCTTTGAGCCCCGTGTGGGGTGTTTTTCCCTTATAATCGCGAGTGCTCTGATAAAGTCGCTTTTTATAAAGCAAAATATGTCACTATATTTATTCAATATTTTTACTTGCAAGTGGTTCCACGCTTCTTCGAAGTTTGTCCATTTTTTCACTCGAGAATTTCATCAGAAAATAATCGCGCAATGCGAAGCGAAAATGTAACGCGGCAATAAATGACAGCTGTCGTGCTGAATCTCGGCAACAGCTAGCGCATATTCCGAAATCTCGGCAAACGTCTCTGCTGATGTCGGCATATCTGTTGTTTACTGATAAATTCAGCAAGCAATTATGCCAAATTTCGGCAAAGTCAAGCATTTTACCGAAATATCAGTGAATGCATTTAACGAAGTTCAGAAACATGCGTATTGATTACTGAGCAATCAGCAAATTTACGTGTTGCTGATCAGTTTCGGCATTTTATTATGCCGAGCTCAAGAAATGGTTTTAAGTGTGTAGTATGAGAATCATCAAGTTGAATCATCCACTCGATTTTCTGCGATAATTGTCAACTTGCGATTCTCTCTTGGGAAATTCCACACAACAACGATCATTATCAGACTGTAATTTTTTTTAAGGGCCGAGAAATACTCAGAGTATGAAGTGGAGCGAAGGAATGTAGAAAAATTCTCTCGCGGTTCATGCATTGAGAGACTCGAGTTCTTGTAGCATCTTCTACCGGATTGAAAATGTTGTATACAATATAGATAGCAATATAGTAGCTTCTGTGAAATTTTCGGCAATCTCCAACACTGGTTATAAATATCCGATGAGATGCCGTTGTAATCATTATAATTCATTCGCATGAAAGTGCAACTCTGCTGCAATTTATAATATAGAACTGTCATTCAGCCAATGCCGCACCAATTTATAGAGGTTATAGAGGTTTTAACCATAAGATCATTCGCCTCTTCGAGCCAGAAAAACTTTCTGACCCTATGTGCGGAGTTGGGAATCGAACACAGGTGGGCTGCGTGAAAGGTATCGACTAACCCATCACGCTATACCCGTCCACCCCGCACTAATTATTTTTCATGAGCAAAAGACGCTCTCTTATCGATCGCGGGGATGTATACTTAGACTTACCAAAGAGCAAATTCTTCGAGAGTACAATTGCGAAGAGCAAAAATTAAATTTTCTAAAAGCAGTGTGCATTTTATAACTATGGTTTGGATAAAAAGGACATTTTTCGTGATTGATTTGCTCATTCAGAAGGTTCCTCACAGTCAAAAATAGTATTGAGCCAAATTGCACGCCATGTTTACGCTGTGGAAATGGATTTGTGCTCATCCGAAAATGAACCTTCTATGAATTTTTATGCTCCGTTTGCTTTTCATGAGAGGGAATGATTTTTGACGGAGTTCTACTGATTTTTCGCATTCGAAGCGCTGAACGACCTGGAGCTAGGATCAGTGGTGATATTATGCAATGATTGTGTAGTCCGACGTCAACATTTCGTACAAACCTAACGGATCTCTTATAATGTTTCATGCTACATACATACAAGGTCTTTTTTTACACGGGGGTTACGTACCGTATTGAAAAAATCCGTGTAAAAGAAAACCGTGTTAATTGCGGAAACCGTGCAAAAAAATTGCGTCGAAAATTTGACGTAATAACTCAAAAAAACCGTAGATTTCATAATTTGTTTGTTTTGTTTTGGGTAAAATGTAACTTTAAATAATTTGAAAGGAAAAAACAGCTTATTTTTTAACCTCCAAATTTGTGCAAGGTGCACATAACTGTGAAAATGTAACTGTTATTTTACAATTAAAAAGGGAAATCTAAAAAACAGCCTGAGGTTACAAGAGGGTCCAGTCATACTTGATAAAACATATTGGATAACAAATTAAAATTATAACACTTAGGAAACGCGTTGCACGATAAGCAAATTATTCTAAATGACTGTATAATGTATTCAGTTTCCAAAAGAACGGTAATACGTACAATTAGAACCCATGAATACTTTCACTACAAAAAAGCTTGAGAATAAGTTCTTTTCGATTCCGAAGGTGCGATGTGTAGTAAATACTAACGATCTTAACAGTCATTCTCAACTAAACTGAGTGGGAAGACATGGGTATTGGATGAAGAACTATGCAAGCAGCGACAGAATTGCAGGGCAAGAATTCATATATAGAGATGATTATGGATTAAATTAGGAAAGGTATTACTATGTGTCATGCTGAAGAAACTCATTTTATCGGCGTAAATCATAATACTACTAGAGCTATATCATTCAAATGGGTATAAAATACTGTACTGCTCGATATGATGAAGAGTTGAAGAGATTAGTGAATTCGACTAGTTCTTCAACGCTACGAAATTCTCGATGATATCAAGAACGATGCTGACATCATACACCACAACTGAGCGGAAGAGACGTTGTCGTGTAATTTACGACAGGGATTCAAGATCTGAGGACTGACTAATCATTTTATGAAACGACAGTCAATACTCCCGGGAATTGTAGAATGAATGATTTTAGTTAACTTTCAAACTTTAAATTAACTCTCATAATCGATTCCTTACAGACAAACTGTTCCCTTTTTTTAATTTTTTTCTTAAAAAACAAATGACAGTGCTTTTTAAACTCTTATCAGAAACCGTGTGAATTGCGAAAACCGTATAAATAAAAACCGTGGTTATTCCGGAATCCGTGTAAAAAAAGCCGTGTATAAAAAAACGTGCGAAAAAAGTGTGTAAAAAGAGACCTTAGTGTATAACATACTCCAAAGTAACAACTAGAATGTCTTTAAGTTTTAATTGAAATTTATAAGAGTTTGGTAATTAATGACACCATGATTCATAACAGCTGTAATTAATTCCTCTTTTGACAAGTATGGTAACACATTTTAGTTCGTTTAAAAAACTTTAAGAAAACATTTTGCAAAGACTAACAAGATAGCAAAAACTTGATCAATAACTAGAGCGAGAATTATACAATGCACACATTCTCAATAATGCTTTCAAACATTGCTGTTAATCATATTCTTTCACAAAAATAGTTCTGCATCAATATTTGTATATATTTGTATATTTGTATAACTTCATCTGACATATGTTGTCTTAATGAATACAAGCAATCAATTAAAAATTAAAAACTAAACCTAACTATCACCATTCACTACGTGGAAATTGTTAAGTAAACGTTTATGATTCACGGTTGATGACACATTAAAATCGAATAGTTGAGAGAATTCGTTAAACCGCATACAAACTGTCCGAAAAGGCTCATGTTGTCCATACATTCTATTTCGTGGTTCAAGAGACAGGATGTTACGCTGGCGAAGTGATCTTTCAGGTGCGTAGAGGTTTAGGCGCATGAGTAACGTTGGACCATCTATGTCACCCAAAAGTAGTTTGGCAGCGAAAGTTGCTTGAGCAGTTATGCGTCGTACCTCCAATGGCTCGAGATTCAACAAACGGCAGCGGTCTTCGTATGATGGTAGGTTCATAGGGTCACAGCACGGTAACAGGCGTAGAGTGTACCTCACAAATTTACGTTGAACAGTCTCAATCCAAGCAATCCAGTAAGCAAGGTAGGGGCAGCAAATAATAGCGTTTGACTCTAGTATTGAACGTACAAGTGAACAGTACAATGATCTTAAACAAAGTGGGTCTCTAAACTCTTTGGCTACCTTGAAGATGAAACCAATCTGACGGTTTGCTTTGACCAACAAATCGTCATAGTGCAGTCTAAAGGTAATTTCACGAACTAGAGTGACACCAAGATCCTTAATATATTCCACTCGTGTCATGACTCTTCTAAGATTTCATAGCCATACAAGATAGGATCAGTTTTCCGGTGGAAGGATATGACGCAGCATTTCTCGATACTCAAGCACAAACAATTTTTTTAACACCAATCTGAGAACTTTTGTATCATATGTTGTAGTTCAAGACAGTCCGCGAGACGCTTGATAACCTTCGGAATTTTTGCATCGTCTGCATAAAATAATCTGGATTCCGGTGGTAACAGCTGTGAAACATCGTTCATGAAAAGCAGAAACAACAACGAACCAAGATTGCTGCCTTGCGGAACTCCAGAAAAATTCGAGCAAACTTCAGATGTTAACACGTTGACGGACAATTGCAGCTATAGCCGTCAAAGCGAAGTACACAATGTGGCATGACTGCTATAGCCGTCCAAAACGAAACGGTCGTTTTTAGACACTACGGCTATAGCAGCACAAATGTGCACTAACTGGCGTATACGTAGAAGCATTGTTGCATACAAAAATTGCTTGTTTGAACCATTAAACCTGTCATTTACGTTTTTAAATTTTTGCTGTTATAGCCGCCATCGTCCTATCACTTAGTGTAGAGAGTCCGCTGGCGCCATGACGGTTATAGCCGCAACCTAATTAAAGGTACTAAATTAATCAAAATTAAGTTTATTTAAGCAGAAAGAGTAAAACTATACTTCTAACATTCTAAAAATCACAAAAACATATAGTGTCAATTTTCGAACTTCGCTTGTTCCTACTGTCCGTCAACGTGTTAATAAACCGATTTTTACCCGTACAGAACGTTTTGTCAGATACGCTGCATCGATTTGTCATCCAGAGTAGTTGATTGATTGTGCAAATTTTGAAAACTTTCAATACTTTACTTGCATTACGCTACAATTATAAAGTGGAACACACGAAGATAAAAAATTAAGGGGTTGTGTAGGCTATATTCATGAATTGAAAAATACATAACAAGTTGTTTTTAGCCTTTTTGGATATCTAAATTTAAGTTTGGAATTAATATGATATTTATTTCAAGAACTTACTTGTCAAACCCGTCTCGAAAATACAAATTGTATAGCATTTGGAAAAAATATCCACAAACCGTAAGTCGTCATCATCGATTTCACGAATTCTAAAACTATAAAAAACACGAATTCTAAAATCAGTTGTAATTTCATATGAAAAAGATCTTGTTTGAATATTATTCAGTTCTTATATAAAATGATGCATAGTTGAAATCAGTTAGACCAAAGATTTTGATCTGTTATGAACAATTTCACTACATGCGAGAAAATCAATTATAAGAGCAGTTTGAATATAAATTTGATTTGGTCAATTAAAAAGAGAAGTTTGTAACCATACATAGTTAGTGTCTGTTTTAGTAGTGACGCAAAAAAGTAAACTCACTGCATTCAATCACCGAAAATATGCCGTATTTCTATGTGTCGGCTTTGCAAGATACGCTTTGTGCGATGATCCGTCCAGTTCATGCGGTTACACGCCTTATTTTGGCGCTGAATTTGACCGCAGTGCTCATTCATACCAAACATTTTAGAAAACTTCAATTTTGAGTTTTTTGTGGTAATCTTATACTGTTGAGAAAGTTTTCAGAAATTGTTGACCATATTTTCGATGAGGCGACGAAAAAAATATGTGGCTGCGTTGAATAAAACCTGCATAAGTTTTGACGCAACGAAACTTATTCATACAGCAATGACGATGAACAATTTTTTTTAATAAATCACACAGACTTTCGCACGAAGCGTAATTTTTCAAGTCGATTCGTTATAATCCTTTATTTTTATCTATACATTCATGATAAAAATGAAAGCGCACATTTATTTTTAATTCAGAGAAGGACTCAAAGTCATATATAAAATCTATGGTAATTTAATGTTGATTGAAAGCAGGTTTTACAATCATTTTGAAGGTTTTTGAATTTCAAATCATTTCGAAGGTTTTCGAATTTTGAATCGCTTCAAAATAGATTTAATGCAGGCTTATGATGATTCTTCATTTTGCTTCATGAATCTTATGAAGAATTTTCCACTTGGCTGGATTGTGATCTTTAAATGGTTTTTAGCAGGCTTTTGAGAAGCTTACAGTTTTAATGCGAAAATTATGATGTAACAATCAAGACTGCTACATGTATTTACTGAAATGAAAAATGTTACTGGGGATAACCATACAAAAAATAGATGATGTGCTTGTCTTCATGGTGTTTGTTAAAAAAATGGTAGGGGCGAATGCTTTTGAAATTGCCTCGGACGCCAAAAACACTCACTACGGCTCTGATTGGATATACTATTAATATATGACTAGGAAAAATATTTACTATTCTTAACATTCGCTATCCAGTGACTGCAGGTTAGCTGGCGCACCTCCTCGTGAGCTCACTTCGTTAGATTCACCACAGACTTATTGACGACAAGTCAATCCCAGTGGCGTACCTTTGGGAAGTTGCACCCGGGGCAAAACTTGATTTACCGCTCATATCTCTCGAAGGATTGATTCAGTAAACAAAAAAAAAGATACCACGGATTGATGTTCTGTCCCCATAAAATATTACGCCCGAGGCGAATGCCCCCTTCGCCCAACCCCCCAGATATGCCACTGCATTTTCTAATCTATTTCAAACTGTTTAATGGTTTCGGCTACCGAGGAATATTTCCTAAGACAAACATTTGTGAACGCTCAAAATACTTTAATTGGTCGAATTTACCTTTAATTTGGGTAGCGCATGTTTTTTTGGAACGAAACTGATTTCGCGCAATGGCAAGACGCAAAATCGGGCCAGAAGACAGTAGGATTCTTTATAGATTCGAATCATGAGTTGAAACCGTTTTTTGTAAACATTTCTTGATGTATACCCAAGTAGCACGTTAAGCTGCTATTCTGTAATTTTATACTGTATGTGGAACTTATCAAGTTAGTTTATATTAGGAAAGACCGGGGCAAAAATGGAAACTTTTTGTTCAATATCATTCAAAAATGATGTCGGGTCTACTCATTATTGCAGCAAGATGAAAATCATATACTAGCTAACTGATTGAGTTTAGTTCTCATTGCGTAAGTAATGTTGTATTACTGAAACTTTTATGAACTGCCATGTCATGACATGAAGTCTGCAAGTTTTGTGCTCATTTCAAACAGTCTTGCACAACTTTTTTGCAAGTTTTGAATTTCATATCATTGTTTTTTATAATAATGGAGAAAACACAATTGTTATAGTCACTTCCTTTTTACATGACCATGTTAAAATTTCCGCAGAACATCTACAACTGCTCTTGCAACATGGACAAGTTACTGATTTGCAGCACGATTGATTCAGATGTGCTCAAAGTTGTTCTACAGTGATTTTTCGTTAATATTGTGAAACTTAACAATGATGATTTGCACAACCGATTTTAATATATCAAAAAAAAAAAATTGAAACACATCTAACTTACAGTCTGTTACATAAGAGCGTGGTCACGATTACTCGCGATCGGTAAAACGGAATGGTGTGATTTTTTTAACACAGGTGGCAGTAGTGTCTTCCATGCAATACGAGAATGAATCAGCTGACTATAATTTACAATTCAATCTCAGCATTTTTCCAAAATGAGTACAACGTACGCTCCGAACTTCGCAACAGTTTTTTGTGCTCGCACCCGATAGGTCCCAAAATGACCCAAGCTGCTGCGGCGAAATACATGAAAAAGTCGAAACAGTTTGTGAGTAAGTGGGTGAATCGTTTTAAAGAGGTAAAAAATGTCGACGACTTTCCAAATTTTGGTTCTGCCGGTGTGTTGTCGGAAAAAGACTAAACGTGATTTATGACCTGTTTTCGAAGAATTCTACATTAACCAGGCCCGTACCCAGGATTTCGTTCCGGGAGGGGCCCAAAGATAAAAAAAAATGTTACTAAAGATCGCTTATGTACCTAATTCTGGGTGTGCCTTTAACGGGTGCTTTTAACAGACACTTTAAACTTCTCCACTGGAACTGGAATTGTATTACATTTCTCTACTTTTACTGTCTTGTTATTTCTGCAACACATGTCTTAGACCTTCTAAATAATTATATATTTTTGATTTCGGGAAGGGCCTGGGCGCCAAACAAATAGCTTGTAGGACCTAAGATTTTTACAAAACTTTTTTCGACTTAATTCGATATCTCGAACTATTGCCCTTTTAGTATTATGATAACGACAAACATTTGTAATTTAATTCCACGTAGGTTTCGTCGTCCATGACCACACAGTTAGAATCCCCAATAATCATCGTATCGTACAACATTCGAACTGTTGGGCCTGATCGATGCATCTTGTTTCTGTGACTATGTTTTCGACTTCTTCTACTTCTTATAGGATCAAAAATTCAAATATGATTTAGCACAAAGAAAAGTAAACCTCAAAGCACCAACTTTTATGTCACATCCCGCACTGAAACCTTCTCCTCCTGTTCGAACACCTTCAATATACATTTATCCAAACGAAAGTTAGTAGGATCTGTTTTTTCGATCTGCTTAGTTCGTAACCATTTTCAGTGTCTTTACATAGAATCAAGCAAAGAGTTAATTGGATTTTCTCATATACATTAATTGGGTTTTGTAAAATCGTTTTTCAATCAGAACAAGTGTCGTCACTAATCCATACGACGTCCAACTTCATGGGTGCCACGGCTCGGTGCGGAACGTTAGCGTTGTAGGAAAGGGCACACATGCATGATGGCAACCAATTTGCTCGGAATTTTGCTCGGGGAAATAATTGTCAACTGTGTTGAAAGTTGTAAAAATGGTATCCTTCGGTTCTTTTCAGAATTCAAAGTATTTTACAAAAATCTAATGAGATTTTACTTGAAACGGATAATTTATTAGTAGAACAATGCACCAAAATAAATGTGCATTTTTAAAGTGATCTGCCCCTTGCCAACGTCAATTTCACGGTTATGTCTCGAACATTACCTACTAGTTTATTTTCTATCCGCACAATTCGACATGAACATTTCATAAGGGCACATAAACCAATGAGAGATTCTCTTTATTTACTTTCTCTTCTGTTAATAACACGTAAATTTTCACGTTCACTTACCAAATTTTCATATAGAATGAAAGAAAATATCTCCAGCTTTGTAATAGTATCATACATGTAACAAACAATTGCGTAATAACGCAAATATAATCGAAAGAGAAAGTAAACAAAGAGAATCTGTCAATTGTTTTAAGGCCCTTTTGAAATGTTCACGTCGAATTCTAGTGTAATAAAAAAATTTTCGCACATATTCATAAACGCTAGGTAAATGAATGTCAGTCAAGTTGAAAGTATAACTTCTTTAGCCGGCAAGGAGTAATTAGTTTGCTGCAACTTATTCTCACAGAACTTCAAAGAATGCTTTAACATGTGTTGAATTTTATCTTATTTAATAATTTAAATTACATTTTAACCGTATTTAATTTTCTTGGATCAATATCTTTGGAAAGAGAACACTTCTTTTCCGGTCTTAAAATAGCGATAATGTCAACGTCGTTCGGAAGTATGATTTTACTCTTAAGCTTATAAACATCTGCAACTCACTCAATGCGTATTGATCCTGTAGATTAAAATCTGGAAAACATTACTGGTTCGAAATGATCGGGTAATAATAAGTTTTAGAAGAACTCAGTTTGAAATTTTGACATAATCCCAACAAATTGTGTTATCAGTCAAGGAAATTGACATTCATCCGATAGGTGAATAAAAATAAATAAATTTTCCGTCTTCCGCATTGTAGTCTTATTTGCACGACGAGTGGACCGTTAGAAAAAAGTTATTGTATCAATTGCTACAGGCCACTAACGATACGGAGGAGGAATAAATTAGCTACATTCATGTGTATAGGCAATTTACAACACTTTACAAACAACTTTATTAATATATCTGGCTTAACAAAATTAGACCGACGATTAGGTAGTTTTCCCACCGTTAAAGTTAATAAAACAAAAATGATTCAATGCTTTCAACATTTAAAAAAATTTATCTGGGCGCTAGCTTGTTTGACTACACAAATAATCTAATCTATATAATCGACCAAATCGAACGTTTCCCTTCAATTTAGAATAACCTGAAAAATCACGCGATGCGAAAAAAATCGGTTCAATTAATAAAACTTATAGCCAACTTTCTACGACAGCCGATCGTGAGCGATGGTATGAGAAAAATTGTATCCCGCAACGAGCAAGCGGGAAAAAACAGATAATAATAATGAAAATAAACACAAATGGGGTACACCAATTATCGAATGGACTTATAACAAGCTCCTAATAATATATAATAAATAAAGTAAACATGTACCACTACCGAGAAAGGCGAAGAGAATTTCGAGCGAACGAAAACGAAAAAGAAACCGCACAAATGGAAAGTACATTAACG
Source organism: Malaya genurostris (assembly GCF_030247185.1). Lineage (NCBI taxonomy): Eukaryota > Metazoa > Arthropoda > Insecta > Diptera > Culicidae > Malaya > Malaya genurostris. The sequence goes on along the minus strand of NC_080570.1, from coordinate 58,941,083 downwards.
CGAACAAAAGCTAAACGAGGCTTCCATTCATTCAAATTGATATCCACCGAGAGCAACAGAGACAGCAAACTTACCACTTCTGGTGAGCCCGAAAGAGGCAGCATGGCCATCATAAACATTTAATTTGCCTTTTCCCCTCGTATATAGTATAAGCTACTTAGCACTGCAAATAAGCAGGAGACGGAACGGAGACGCTAAAAACATAATCTATTTTACGAACACAAGGCGTACTTATGCAAAGCTTTTCGAAATGTTTGAATGTAGAGTGCAGTGTGTAAGCCACGCCCATGAATTCTGCGTGTAAGCCCCGTAGCAGCTCACCGCTGCACTGGTGTGCTTTGCATCTTTCTACAAATGGGAGACGAAATGGGCGAGAGGGCGTACATGTATTGGTGAGCTCACGCATACTGACTGCTCAGTGGCAACGAATGCTCGGATAGGTTGCGGAAAGTCACCCTACCAGTTTTCATTCCGTGTTCAGCGTTCGTTGAGCGAAGTTATCGTGTGCGTTTCAGTGCCGTGTTCGTTTCTTGATCTAATCACCAAGTCCTCTGTTGCAAACCGTGAACGCGGGTCGTATATCTTTCGGATACTGTCGAGGAGGCCGAAGAAAGTGGTTGTACGTTAAACCTTGAACAAAAAAAAACACACACACACGCTAATTGGCTTGCCCCGGGTGATTGATGATCACGCAATCGTGTCAGAGTGAATATAGTTATAGCAATTTTTGATGCGTTTAATAAACTAAGCACAAGTGAGGAAATTAGTCAATTGGTGGAGAAAGTTAGTTAAGCTGAGAGTTGTAAGCTCAGCCGCAAGACGAGAAGAATTTTATGTGATATTCGGTGCAAATAAAAGTGGCAAAATTTCGACCTACAAAATGCCGACGCTTCAGCCGCGGATAGGATTCAGTATCGACTCTATAGTCGGGAACAGTACCCCCAAATCGCCACCTCACGCCATAACAAAGGTGGGCGGTCCACAGCGATCACCCAGTCCGCAGTCTTATTCGGTTCGGCTGAATCGACTACAGAGCCTTTCACCGCCGCATAACTACAGCATAACAAGACTGCCGGAATCTCCTCAGAGTATCGAGTCGCAAACTCGCTTGGAATCGCTGACAACAACCAGCCCTGCACTGCAATCAAGGCTAACTCCAGATGAGCATCTGTCCGGCAAAAGACCGCGCAGCCCATCACCACCATCTTCCCCGTCCGGTCCGATGTCAGTGCCAGTGTCCAGCGGTCCCGGGCCAATCGTTGTTCCGGGACTCCCAGCAGGTCTTATACGACCGTTTCCTGTTAGTCCGCCGCAACAGCAGCCGCCACAAAATCCCGACATCAAAACTCTTCCGCCATTCATGCACACCCCCGAGATGGTTCAAGCTGCCCACAATCAACACTTCCTTGCTGCACAGTTTCAAGCCGCCGCTCTGGCACATGCCCAAGCTGGACAACCGTTCCCACCACACCCGGCTGCCGCTCACCTGCACAATCCAAACCTTCCACCTAGGGACAGTTATCCGCTGTACCCATGGCTGCTAAGCCGCCACGGTCGTGGAGTTTTTCCAATCGGATTCCCTGGCAGTAAGTACTAGTCATAAAATAAATCTACTTAGCTATTGCTTATCGCCGTCAATCTTATGGCTCCCCACTTTCGATAACAAATACTGATTGTGATTCGATTGACACAGCAAATCGTTTAGCTTTACAGTAAATGTAACGTGGCTTAACACGTCCGTCCCGATTGGATTGACGACCCATTAAGGACGGCCACCGTCAGCCGAGAATTATCATCCAATTTTAACGACCTATTTAACAAATTAATCTCTCTCGATATTTGAACAACTTGTTCCCAATGAAAACCCCGGGAACTCGTCCACCCTCCATGTCGTAAGTTGATTATTAATTACTTAATTTCGGTGTCTGCGTGTCGAACTCGTTTCACGCTAAATTCTCACCAAATTCCGTCCTCGGTTGCACGAAACCGACGATGAGTGGACGGGCAGAGAGATATCACCGTCTGACGAAAACAGTTCTCAGACCGATTTTCTACGTCGTCCCCTTGTCGTCTGGTCCTTCTTCTCCTTGAGAAGCAACAGTCATAATTCTCCAGTTCAGCCTGAACGATTTGCCGCACACATGCTGCGCCCGGGTGTTTAGCAGAACACAGCCTGAAGAGGCAAATAACCGACCCTGCCGGGACTTGCTGTATAGAAATGTTTAAGTAGCCTATTGTTGGGTTCTTTAGAAGAGAATAAAATTTTTGTTTGAATTGGCTTTTATAAGTCATCTTGCACCTACTCGGCCTCGGCCCGGGAGAATGAGAAATGATGATGATCGCCGGTTAATTGGAAACTGATCAACGCAGTTCGACCGGGGCACGGTTTGCGTTCCTTCGGCAAGGGCTTTTCTTCTGCTACGGTCCTTTCGGGCGCGTCCGATTCTCTGTTCATCTATCGTCATAAAACAGCTTGATTGTGTGGATTTCTGGGAAAATGGTTTGTTTTTATGGGCTCTTTTTCTCTGCTATTCGAGTGGACGATTTTTATAGCCGCGCAAGCCGGGCCAGTGGCTCTTCCAGCGTCGTAAACATACCGACTGAATTAGATCCAATTTGGTTTGACATTTATGCTTGTCGCTTTCGATATGGATTGGGACCAGTTTGTTAGTCAGGTGGTAACATTGTTATGATTATGAAGTCTTGCATACGAATCGACCAATAAGTGTTGATAATATATGATATGAGGTTATTAGAGAGTAATTTGCGGAACACCGACGGCATCGGACTGGCTTTCACGATGGTAATATTTCCGGCTTAATTTGGCCATTAACCGATATACGTAGCACGCTTGGTTGAAACATTTATTTAAAATACTGGAACAGCACATATTGTGAAAGATTTCCGAAGATTTTGAATCAATTTTCTTTTTTTCCTTTCGTTTCGAGCAGTCAAACTTACACAGAAAACGAAAAGTATCTATTATTTGACTATTTTTTACTTGATTTTGAGTTGTTTTCGTTCATCGTTGTCGAAACACAGCGAACAAAACCATTCAACAGCGAAAGTTTCGTTCAATAAACTGATGTTTTCGATGTTTTCATTCATCGTTGTCGAAACACAGCGAACAAAACCATTCAGCAGCGAGAGTTTCGTTCAATAAACTGAACTTTTGTAAACCACGTATCGATTGAGCCAATGAAACTAGACAATTGAGTAACTTTTGAATCATCTTTCAGTATAGTTTCGGATGGAAACTACTTAGAGCCACTTTACCAATTAAGTTATTAAAGTTCTCAAATTCCCGTAGGTTTTCGGGTTCCGTGTACAACCTTAACCTCACAAATGTCAGGACCGATAATTGCCAACTATATTTATCATCGTGCTACAACCAATTTGAAAATAAAATTGAACATAGTGGGGGCACATGTAGCGTAATGGACTCTCCTTAGCTCAATAGCCAATCTCCGCACAGAAGAGTTATCATTATGATCCTAGAGGTGAATGAGCACAAGGGTAAATGCTCTTAATTGAAACAAAAATAAAACAATCGTTTCTTTGAAACACAGATTACGACTAACATAAACATTGATAAATCGATTCCATGAATATACTATGAAAGGAAACCTCTAATAATTAGTACATTCGACGTACTGCAAGAAGTTGTTTATTAACAAACAATAAATGCTTCAAGCACAGATAATACGATCATTGAAAATGTGTAGAGAAATACGGTACGATCAAATGTAATGAACTCTGTAGAACCAGGAGTGCTAAAATTAAGTTTCTAGAAATCGGCTGTACTTATTATTTACTGTAACCAGAGATGCTAGGTAAAAATTTAGAATATATTCACACAGGGTTCAAAAGTCTGTATATCCAGAAAAAACTGCAGTTAGAAAGTATGTAACAATTTCTCTATAACGTAGGATACGCTAAACTGACTTGGCGAGCAAAAAAAATCGGTCGCGACAATTTCTAAAGTGTAAATTTTGACGAAGCCTGCGAAAAATTCTATTTTCAAAAGTCTGCACAACAAAAAATGTCTGCAGCACTATGTCCGAAATCTGCAGATTTACAGACAAATCTGCAGATCTGGCATCTCTGACTGTAACTCGCAAAATGACAGCCCTGAAATGAATGCGTTCGCCGCTATCAATGTTGCCAGTCACAACTTCTGGTAATTTGGCATGATCACTTAATATCAGCGCTAATGTGAATGAAATGATTACGTGGGGCACGCAAACTTGAGTACGATCGCACTCTGTTGCGTATCAGAATTTAAATCTTCGAACGAAGTTTTGAAAAACATTTCGTCTGTTCAGTAAGTAAGCCGAGCTGAGAAAATTATTGTTTTCAAATGACATACCAGCATTCCGCGTATGCATATTCTGATGGAAAGATAATTTGATACTTTCATTATCTTGAAACAAATGAACTCTACGCTTACTCCAACACTACAAGCTGGCCACAACTTGTCCTTCAAGAGCTGGAACAAACCCACCGTTGTTGCGATAGTTTTTACAAATCGAATATCCCTGCAAAATAAAAAGACACATGCATGCGAAGGCTTTGCATACATTCTCGGGCAAACTGCCATTGCTGTATGTAACGATCACAAATGTTCACACCTGCTTTCGAGATTTTTAGCAATGGTTGTTCTCTTAACATCATTTTTGTTTGAGAATCAGCGTACACACTTAGAAAATTTCGCAATTTTCAACAGCTGAACCTTCGGTAATCAGTTCGGTAATTAAATTGATTACCGATCGTTCAGTAATTGCTGAACTGTCAAACAACTACCGTACACTGTAAACCAATTGGATCTAACTGATTGTTCGGTAATTTACTGTTTGTTTGTTTTCCTTTGGTTAAAATTCTGGATTTTCGGATTTCAAAAATCAACACAAATTCACAAAAACGAATGAAGGAAATTCCAATCTGTTGTGGCCATGGTTTTATTCCACAAAAAAGGGTCAAATGTTTCGGCTGACCGGAATTATGAGCGCCTTCCAAAGCACTGCACAATCCGTCAACTCCACCAGAAATTACCCTCGAATTCGTGTAGGCAGCAAGTGGACAAGTGATACAAAATTATTTTCTGCCTATAAGTAAACAAAAAGCTTTTAGTGGTTCAAATGTTTTAAAAACTTTTGCACCTGTACCACAATCCATTCGATGAACTCTTCAAGATTTTTTTCGTTTGGTTAATAAAAAGACACTTACTAAAATTGTTTGGCAGTTAGTTTCATGACAATCAGTTTTCACAGAAGTTCGGTTATTGTAAGATAGTTTTACCATACGGACAGTATGGGTTTTACCGTACTCGGCGACTATTCAGATTTACCGTATAAATTGTATATCTATTCACAGAATTCTGTAATGAAAATTTACGTAAAACTGATCGTCCGGTAAAAATTTGCATAATTATTGTAAAAGAAAACTCATGTACCGAAATATCGGTCATTTCTATAGATTACCGAAATTTCGCGTCAAAAATATTACCGAACAAAGGAATTAAATCTTAGTGCGTACAAATAGATACGATTTATGCATATGCCAAAACTTGGTTCGAGAAAAACTCTAATTTTTGTTCAATGACGTGGCGGTAAACGGTTTGACAGCAATTATGGTGGAAACTGGCGTTTTAATTTGGCATCAAGCGAAAGTGACATTAGATTGTAACTATAAAACGATATGTTTATCGTTTAACGATATGTTTATAGTGATGTTCATTGAAGAATATCGCGGTCATGGGTTTGTACTTGCAATCTTCAACCGGTTTTTCAATGTTACTTTTGCGAGAAAGTCGAAAAACAAAACAATGTACCACACCGGTTTATTTTAGTAAATATCGATATAACATAAATTGCCAATGTGTTGTTTTAATTGTGTTTCAAGGACTACATTCATTGTTACAGGTTCTTATGAGTATGGTAATAATCTCCGACAATTAGCAGACAGCGTAAAAATAACGATTGAAAATTTAATAAAGTTTTTTCACAGTTAGTACGTGAACTTATCCGTTAAAAATTTCATCAACTTTTACCTTTCAATGGCGCTTATTTTCCCATGTACTGGTCCACATTTACGCGCTTCACTCATTACACATTCGCACGCATTTTTTTGCTAGTTTTTTTCGATTCTGTCGTATGCAGAACTCTGACGAAAAGAACAATCATGATCAAAGATACCAAGATAAATTTTCAGTATTTCCACTTGTTTTGAAAAACAATTCCACTTTAATTGGGTCTCACCATCCACTTCCCAGAAGAATTCCGGATAAATTCACTTGCTTCACTTCAGTTACCCACAACAATAAACAAGTCAGAAAACTTGTCTTATTTGGCTGCCATTAAATTAATGTTTTGTCATACTTCGACTGCATTTGCTTTCCAAAGCGGATGTTGACAGTTGGGTTATTGGTTGTTATCACTAAAATGCGAGATTCTTATGAATGTATTACAAACTACTTAAAAAAGCTTCTTATTCCACATCATACCGGTCGATTTAAGATTTAGTTCTATATTTTTGATTAACATTTTTGCAGATTACTTTCAAAGCTGAATTTCTGAAGCATTTTTTTTTTGCTGTGTCACTAACGTGACAGGCTAAGGCCAGTGGTGGCCCATCTTGCCCGTGTATTGTTAGATTAATATTTTATTTGGTTTTAATTTCGATTGTGGTTTTATTCACATGTTTTCAATTTTATTCTTATATGTTATATTTCGATTGTGGTTTTAATTTCGATTTTTTTATTTATTTACGATTGTAATGTCTTTCACAGTGACTCCCGATGATAGTTTCACGGCGTCGCAACACTGTTTCACTCCAGAACGCGAAAAATCGCGAAAAATACACAAAATTTCATCGCACTAGTGCGAAGTAACATCCTCACACGTTGAGAGCTCCACCGGAAGTGTCTGAAGCAATTTCTTAACCACACTCCTTTTTATACACAAACACGGTTCCCGAATAAAAGTTTGCCAACTCGACAGAAAAAGATGATTTTTCTATAGAGCACTATAGAATATTTGCCTAATTGGCAACTCTGCTTACAAAATTGACCAACTGAAAAGAAGCTAAGGAAAAACACCGGAACAGATGTTTACTTCCATTCGTGTAAGGGGCGGATCAATAAAGGTGTCATTACTGAAATGTGACGTCATTTTTAATGATCGTGTAAGGGCAGTAATGATGAATTCTACATACAAACTTGGAGTGTCAGTACTTAGTAATCATCACCATCTTCCATAATACTCGGAACAAGAACTCCATATTACTCGGTGTTAAAATAATTACTCAATTAAGCATAATTTTACAGTTTGTCGACCGGTGCTACAGAAAACGCGTGAAATTGCAAATTATACCTAGTTTCTCTGTGTTTTTCTAATTCCATTACTAACGAATAATCAAATAATTTCTTGAACATAAAGCGAAGATAAAGGTTTCAGGAAACATTCTATGTAGAAATTAGTTCAATCAGCATATTTACTACGATATTGCACGAAAGCGATACTTTTGACGTTTCCAAAGAATTTTGAAAAATCTTCAGAAATATTTTATTTCAATTCATTAGAGTTTAAGCGATTGCACTAGATAGAACCGTATCAATGGAAGTGAAACAATCGGAGTAAATTCCTAAAATCAAAGTCTTGGCATTACATTCCTTTTGTGGAATACGGCCTTTCTTTTTCAACAGACTTTGCAGCCGATTCTTAGTCTACAGATGGCATGGCTAGTGCGGAGTAAATTCTGCATCGTGATTAAATTTTTGGTCGAAATATGTACAAGATGAGAGCTTTAATAACTGGTGTCACTAGAATCCGAAAACGGAAGATATTTCTTTGAACTTTGATTGGATCATCGAAAGCTTCTCGTGTTTGAAACGATCATTTCTCGAGAAACATTCCTGGCCTGACCACTGCTTATAATCTGCTTTGATGTAGATCTCACCAGCATTGACGAAGTACAGATATTTCGTTAGAAGCTCTAGGTAAAGTTTTTGGGGGCATTCTGGCAACACTCTCCTGATTTTCAATCGAATACGGGAAATTCTGCATTTTATACGTTTTTGATCAAACTCATTTCTTGACCCTTTGGACGGAGTTTCTTCGACCAAATCACACGTTAAAATGTAAAAGGATTCGTTTGAAATGAGTAATCAGTATCCTCCATTTTTTTTCGAATTGCGTCGGACTTATGGTCTATTGTCATTCGTTCCTGGAACTTTTTTTAAGATCGAATTATATAAATTCATCAATTATTGCTAGGCGTAACCGGGGATTTGGTATGTGGATAAACAAAATTGTTTCTCTGATTATCTTCCATCTCGACTGACAATTTCATAGCGGATGTAGACAATACATTCAGAAGAGCAAGTGGATTGAAAAACGTTATTTTTCATATTAGATTAGTTAACAAACTTGGACAAAAACTTAGTATTGCAATAAAAACTTGATTTAGGACAGAAAAAAATATAATTATCTGGTTTTCAGACTAATTCGACGTACAATAGAGAATTTATGACATCTCGCACCATGAGTAAATAACATTGTCTGCCGTCTGTTGCATGCTCTATGACCGTTGCATTTTAACACACTTATTTGCATTTAAAGTAGAAGAGTATATCGTTATCTAAGCAAAACAAAAGAAGGCATTTCATACCTTTCTGCGTAACCCAACAACGTCAGCATAACCGAAACTACCACAAAAACACCCGGACGATGCAAGCTCCTCACAACAAACCAAAAAATTAATTAAAAGTGTGAGCAAAATGGCTCGCTCTGCAGCCATCTTCTACTCATAAAAGCCCATTTATCGCTAATTTATCACTTGCACTGCAATCGTCCGACCGATCGATCGTTCAGCGGGTTCGGTCGGTGATTAACGACCGTGTGTGAGGAGCGCCTGGCGGCCGCTTCGGTAACCCAGTAGCATGCATGTTTCTGCTCCTCTCGTTCGTTTTCCGCCAGCAGGATGAACGGACGTGCGTTTTTAACGACTTAGTCTGGCGATAATTTATGCTCCTTCCACCTCCGTAGTTTGAAGTATTTCTGCCATTATCACTACGTTACTGCTAGCGTATAGCGTTGTATTGCAGTATGAATACAAGAATGGATGAAGTGCGACTTCCGTTTCTTGGGTTGCAACGTGAAATCCTGGTCCGAGCGGTTCTCGTACTTGTTAATGCGCAAGAATTTTAAGTACGCAATTACGTACGAAACAACATAATTGCGTCACGTCGTCGCCGCCGCACTGGAATTGGTCTGAAGGAGGAGCCAGCCTTAAAACACATCTTCGGCGATTATGATGACCCGAAATGAGACACGCAGGGCTGAATCCTAGCAAGGCACAGTTCGAAACGTGATCGCAAAACTGCCTGATCCTGGCCCTGTTTGGATGTTTTGTTTTCGCAACCTTAGGCTACCATCAGCAATGTTATGATCGCGTGATGGGCAGTGCTCTGTGGCCAGTAACTCTCGTCCATCATGAGCTTGTTAGTAAATTATCACATCGCGCAAAAAGTAAACTCATAAACATTAGGACATAATGGAGGTGAGCGTAGCAAATCGTGAAGATGTGATTATACCCTCCACCGTTTTCGGTCAGCATCCAGCACGGTGTGGTTTCCATCTTGCTCCGCGGTCAGTTTCCATCCCACCAACCGAAAACAAAAAACCGAGCCGGAGTAAGCGGGTAAAACTTGAATTGTGGCCGAGGGGTGTGCAAATTACGCTGTACCTTTCCGTCTTGCATATTTGCAACCAGCCAACCCTACGGTCGTCAGTAGTTGGTTACCAGCGTATGCGAAATCGCACTGTTCTCACATTCCGTGGAACGAGCTCCGGTGGGTTTATCACCTCGCTCGGTTCCCGACTTCGGCTTGATGTGGTCGTAAGAGATGCACACACGAAACTCCACGGGGCCCAGCAAATTTAACAATTCATAACATATTTGACTGCAGCATAAATTATATGATTTAGTATTTTAATTTGGGGAGATTTTACAAGAAATGACGAGCCTAACAAGCGCGAATAACTCGATGAAAAGCCCACGAGAAATGGGCAGACAGTTTGGGAAACAAATGGATGAGCTTCGCGAGTGTGGTGCACGGCGAATGAATGAATACAAGAGAAGAAGAAAATATTTAAAACAACTTAAAATCACCTCGTGGCGATGATATAAATTAATAACATTTTATATATGATTTTTTGCTTCCTCTTTCTGGCCATCCGTCGGGGCTCCGTCGGAAGGCACCGGTTGTCTCGTTGCTCCGCGTGTTATACGAGTGATCCGACGCTTCTGATAACATGAGCACCAAGTAGTATAGAAAATATGCTGTGGAAATGCATGAAAAAAAGTATGCAAACATACGAGGACAAGGCGAAGGGCAGCAAAGCGATTCGTCTTACCAAGCTGGCAACAACAATGCCCGATCTGAACGAGTTAATCTGCGTTGCAGTTCTGCGAGAGGCGATAAAATCGGCCAGATTAATTTCTTTGCTGGGCTTTCCAATTTAGCAACTAATTACTCATTAATCATGCCGATTGCCAACCGATGTGGTTTTTTTTACGCTAGGAGTAACAAACACGGACGAATATGTGTGTGTTCGCTGCTTGCTTACATGCAAACAATCGAGCCCATTAGCATACTGATGGCGGAAAAGCCTTACCGGCTGTGGCGTGGGTTAATTGGTGCGTTTTTAATTGTATCTCCACCGGCAGGCGGCAGGGCGGTGTGTGTATCGAGCCATGCACTGGCGAACAGGCAGACCATAGCGAAATCAATCATTTTCCACAGTGGTACTGTTGAGTGTTTATTTTCTCGTAATTAACCTGACATGTTCTGTATGCACAACAAACATGCGAGCGATCTTGTTTCGACTCAGTCACGGCACTACAAATTTGTAGGTGCGCGTGGTTGTCTTCGGGAACGGAGCTCATCAGTACCACCCACACCACGGCGAAGCTGCCTGCCGCAAGGCAATGATCGCAGGCTGATCGCGCACCGTCGCTATTAGCCGGCACGGACGATTGACAGCTGGTTTGTCAGTGCAACAGTTAGCATTGGACACTGTTTGACTTGTTCGATGTTTCGCTTACTGGCTGTTCGGCTGTACTCACGCATGGGCCTGCGTTGAAAGCTACTACAAATCTAGCATCTTTTGATACAACAATTTTTATCATATTTCAAATTGGCCCGGAATCAATCACTTATACTAACCGCCAGTGGCGCTCCAAGCCGCCGGAAATAGTTGCTTGCATTATGTCCCGTATCCTAGCGATTTCACACGCTGACAATCTTGTCACGTCAAGGAATTTTAATTGCCCCCATAAAAAAATAAAAGTTAAACTGGTAACCCTCCATCACCGCTAAAGTTTCTCCACCGATTCAGGTATGCGTTTGCAGCCGCAACAAAAAACACCTAATTGAATGGAATTATCTGCCACTGAAGTGAACTTTTTTTTTTGTTGTTGCCTTACCGTTAACCCCTTCACAGTCGGATTTCTAACCTTCCTGCTCGGCACCGTGTAAGTGGGAAAGAAACGGAAAAGCCAACCGATACGGTTGCCAGTGTTGATTATTGTAATCGAATTACCTTTTGCCATTCCCACTAGCTAACTTTTCGCTCCGCCCGCCACCAAGCAACTACATTCGTTTGGCAAAGAGTGAAGTCAAATCAACTCACTTAAAATGTAATTAGTTGCCTGGTATCGCTTGTCGTGGATAATGGAATCGGGAATAAAGTCACCCGCACATGTAAGTGCCCTACAAGCGAAAAGGTCTTGGACTTACCGTGCTGATTGCATTTTAATTGGAACTGTTTCGACCTTAGAATTACACATGGATACCACTGCTGCCGATACTACTACTACTACTAATACTGCTTCTACTATCACGACTACTACCACCACTACTACTGATGTTGCCACTTCTGGGCGATCGATTCACACTTCAGCGACACCACAACTGAAGCGGTTATTTGATTGAATGAACTATTCACGAAAGCTGTAAATTATAGTGAAAATACACTCCCATTAAAAATCATTTACGCGTGTAAGTCCACATGAGGTTTAACGTAAACCGCCCGGGCGGGGAGGCGGCGGCAGTCAAAGTCAGAATCACAGTGTTGATGGCGTCTGATCGAGTCACCTTCATATATTACCGTATTGTTACCACCCTAACGAGGAGCTTTCGCTTGTTTTAAACGTTCAGCACCTCGGCACCGGCGGGGCAGGCTACATTTGCCCGGCTTCGTACACGAAGTGTGTGCATCAGCGCAACTGTAATATATTTGCCGTAATGATATATAATTATTTAATTACCTGAACCTTTAGACCTGCGAGAGGAAGCACGCGGAAAACGACTTCGAGCACCGCTTTCAACCGTGATTACATCGTTTCACCATGTTTTCATTTTACCATCAGATTTTCACCCTACCGTAGACCGCCATGAATTGGTTGGTAATTCTCACTGACTACTCGATCGAGTAGTCAATGACAGTTACGAATCCTTCCACGACCCGACTCTACTATTAAGCGTAAACACAGCTAACGTATTTTTTCTACTATTCTACTCTCTTTGCAGACTACCTCATCCCATTCCGTAAGTCAAAACGCGTTCGGACTGCGTTCTCACCCTCGCAGCTACTGAAACTGGAACATGCCTTCGAGAGTAACCATTACGTGGTCGGAGCGGAACGCAAACAGCTTGCCCAGAATCTCAACCTCTCGGAAACGCAGGTAATTATCGTGTAGTATAGCTCCCGCTCAGGTTCTTGATGTTGAGTGGCAGTTGGCTAGACATTCGGTCGCAAAAGTTATCTTCTTCAATGACACACGCAAATTAGGCAAGCGTCTTACAGCAAAACCGTTCAAACTAAGAAGTTTCAGACCTCCGAATCAAACTTAACTTTGTCAGATTTCTCGTAACTTAGAACATGCAGCATGAGATCTCCAGCCATGATCAATCAGTCTATAATTACAGAACAAACCTTGATATAAACACTGCCCTTGTCCATCAAAATTTGATACAAATACTGCCCTTGTCCCTTGAAAATGCCCTTGTCCTTAAATTATATTCAGGAGGAAAACAGAATTGTTTCCCCCCGTAGAAAACCCCGCCGGAACCCAATTACATACAGAGAACAAAACGGACCCCATTTTTAGTCCCGTAATTATATTGTTTCTCCGCGCAATGTGAAATTATGACACCATCCACTGGAATGACTGTTTTGCTCTGGCCGCCAGCAGCACCTTGTGCTACGAAGGGAAACCGAACACGTAACGTTTAACCATCGTGCTGACACTTGTGACATGATTGCGACAAATGGCGGCTTTCGTGGGTTATGTTGATAACAAAAAACAACAACAGCTAGACGTTAGCACTTTGCCACTTCAGTGACACCGGAGAACTGCGGGACGGGATCAAACGAGCTCCGAGCAAAATTGATATTATCTATTTTCCGATACCAATCCAATAAAAATTATTACCACACTACCGCTTGGCGCTCAACCAAATATCAAGATGGCCGGATTCGATTCGATGATTCCTACCGCGTGTAATTTCCTTCTTAAATTTATTACTCCATAGAAGTCACAGCGAACCAAAATTTCATCACGTTCGTCCCCTTCCTAGTGACGATAAATCATGCCCACACAAAAAAAATGAAATGAGAAACTCTCTGCAAAATTGTCACCACTTTGTTGTACAAATAGCAACCAATCGCTCCCTTATTATTAACAGCCTATGCTTGCGAAAACAAACTAGGGGGATAAAGATCCGTATAAGATGCCAACCCCTCAAAGACCAATAAAATAAAAAAATATCGAATTCATCCCAATGGCAGACAATCTAACCGTCCCGCTCTCTCTCTTTCTCTACTACTTCCAGGTTAAAGTATGGTTCCAAAACCGGCGCACCAAGCACAAGCGCATGCAGCAGGAAGAGGGTAAATCGGGTGAATCGAGCGACCAGAACCGGTCGACCTCGAGCCCGGCGTCCGGAAGCTGCCCGGAAGATGACGAAGACGAGTTCATCGATATGGACGACTGTCCGAGCGATGAGGAAAATATGCATCACAACGGATGAAGCAGCGATGCGACCCGGCCAACCGAACAAGAAAGCGGCATCTATCGGGGAGCGGAACAGACAACAAGAGTAAATGTAGAATTACTGTAAGCTGTGCCAAATAGACTAGCGGGGATGATTGATTGCAAGGATGCGTGCCCGTGCGTAGCCGGAGGGTCCCACCAAGTCGAAGGTTCATCATGACGATGACGATAAAAAAAAATGAAAGAGTATTAGCATACGTTTTGCATTCAGGAGCTGCAATTATACCAGTGATTGTTTCTAGCTGTTTAGATTCTGTTTCCAAGTTTAAATAGTAAGAAGAGATTTTTATTTTACTATGTTTGTCCATACATCTGACTCTGGTGCATCTCCAGATTAGGCAGTTAACATACTATTATAATCGTGTAGATAGGAAATCTGTATTAAATGTGTATATAATGGATACTTAATAGCTATTTAATAACAGAGGCTTGAATTGACTGTAATGTAATTTTAATTTCGTTCATTTCAAACAAGGACGTTTTCGTGCTTACTTTTAAGTTCAAAATGGATGTAGATTAAGGTTTGTCATATACGTTGCATAATGATATACTTAGTGCATACATGAACTCGTTTGTAAAGAGCATTACACATTTAGGATTCACATGGAGATGAGATGAACAATTTATTAGTAAAATAATACACACAGTATTGGATTCAATAAACTAGTGTGAGTTTTATTTGATATGACAGCCCCAGAAAAAAAATTTGATTCTTTTCCGCTCGAATTAAATTACATGCATTTGACAGAAAATACATTTAACAATACTTCGTAAATCTCCCTTCACTTGATCGATCCACCGAGCTCACTGCTTTGTTCGTCTTCTTCTTATACCGTCAACCGAATCTGTTTCAAAACCCAGTTTCACCGGGTTGTTATCCGGCATTCTAATGACATGCCCAGCCCACCATCGAAGGTGCCCTACTTTCGCTATTCATACTTGTGGGCGTTCACAAAGCATCTGTTGCCATTCTTGGACCAAACACCATCTCTACGGTTCGTCTTCTGTATTACTTTGATTATACAGGGTTGCGTAAGGGAACCTGACACATTTGGTTCTCCGGTTACACTGGAACCAAACAAGGGAGGTAGAAACCGAAAACGGCAATGGAAAGTAGAACAATGAATGTTTTTTTTTTTCAGTCTAGTAGTTTTCCATCATGGAGCACTGGAGTGTCTCTCACCGGGTTTTTATTTATAACTCGGTTTTGAAAAATCAGTCCTACGTTACAACTATTCGTGTGCTTAAAAAACAATAAAGTCGAAAGTGCCTTTGCGTAATACTGTGAAGCTGAACAATTTTGTAAAAACAGGTACTGTGACCAAAAAAAAAACATCCGGGCCACGTCCGGACTGTCCGGACACCAGAGAATGTGGAACGAGTTCGATCCGCTTTTGTGAAGAGTCCCGCGCGTTCGGGTGAGACACATACGGCTGCTCTTCAAACTTTTCGTCGTTCCTTCCATCAAATGGTCAGGGAAGATTTGTCGTTTCATTCATATAATATCGTCATCACCCAGCAGCGGATTATGGAGCTCGTTCATCGTTCACGAACAGTATGCTAAATTGTCGTTACTAAGCCGAGACGAATCCGTTACAGCCTCTCCATTGATTCAGTAGTTCTATCTTCAAATAAATATCAACTGTATCAGAATCAGATCTAAAAACCTGTTTTAATCACCTAGTGGTGGCCTTTCTCATATTACTTATATTTTTAAAAATATATCTAGAAGAATTTATCACGAAATTATTTTTTCTACCTTGACTAAAATTAGAAACTTTTTTTGGGTTAAAATTAACATAATCTTTTCAATTGGTAAACAGTTATGTAAAGTTAATAAGAATATTTCTTTATTTGATATCATCGCACTAAATGACGATTTGAAAGCTTAAGTTTGTAGAAATAGGTCAAGCCATTAACGACGTATTGATTTTTCGATCGAATGTGATTCGATCGAATCATAGCTACCTTTGATTTTGCTAGCGTTATGAGGAATACAAATGAAATACGAGCGAAAAAACGATACGACGTTATTCAGAATAAGGGCGATTATTTGACACATACTCACATACAGACATTTCTCAGCTCGATGAACTGTATCGAATTAATTTTATAGAACGCGTACCGGTTCTGCATCGTCATTTTGAATGACGATTTGAAGGTTTTGACACTCATTACCCTATAGTTTCGGAATCGGAAGTCGGATCTGGATCAAATTACACAGTATCTTCTAAGATAATGAGAGCTTCATTTCATTTCTTCACTATTGTCGGTGCTTTCGGAACCGGAAACCGAGGACTAGTAATCCCACAGTAGATTTATGTATCCACTAACTAACAAGGTCTGCAAACTAGACGAATTTACCAGTATTTTTATACAAATTTGCACCTCGGTTTGCCGCCACTTGTGAAAAAATTTTCACTTATCGTGCTGTAATACCGGAGCCGGAAGTCAGTCCTGGATCAACTTTTCAGGGACCTTTTTGAGAATTTCAAGACCTTTCATTTGCATCTTAGTTTGTGAAAATCGGTTGCGAAATTTTCGAGAAAATTAAGCGCATATTTCAAAATAGATTGGCACATATCACCTCGTAATTGCGGAACCGGAAGTCGGATCGTGATAAAATTTAATCTATGGGACCATAAGACCGCTTAAATCGTTTAAATATATTTTGTAAAAATCGGTTCATATCTCTGAGAAAAGTGAATGGCAATTTTTTCCACTTTTTTGGTGCATATCACCCTGTAATTCCGTAATGGATCGTGATAAAATTCAATATCCGTTTATGGAACCGTAAGACCTTTCATTTGAATTTGAGTTTGTAAAAATCGGTTCAACCATCTCTGAGAAAATTGAGTGACTTTATTTGTCACATACACACACATACATTTTGTGATCTGGACGAACTGAGTCTAATGGTATATGACACTCGGCCCTCCGGACCTCCATTCAAAAGTCGGTTTTCACAGTGATTGCATAGCCTTTCTAAATGAGAAAGGCAAAAATGCTTTTGATATTATTCTATACTAAATTCTAGAAAAAATTGTCTTTTATAAATATTTTGTTCTTGCTTTGATATTGTGCTACTATTTTCTCATGCAAACTTTGTTATAATTTTTGATATTTTAACTCCTATTTCCTACCATTGAGATATTTGATTAATAATAATATTAGCTATTGGTTTGCAAACCACTTCTACCCGGGAATCGTACCTGTAGGTCTGAAGGTTTTCCTCTTCAAATCACAAGTACAAATAACCTGCCAAACCATGTACTTTTTATTATTATGCAAATTTTACAAAATATTTTTATCTGTGTAGTTTCCTGCTTTCCGTTTCTGTTTGGTGTAGTATTACATTTAACAACCTATATTCTGGCGCTTTTTCTTTTCTTTCTGACCGAAGTAAACAATATTTAGACCTTTCACCAGCATCTTTGAAAGAATGGTTCGGATTCCATTGGAATTTGAAGTTATCGTTCTACCTTCATTTGGATTTCTCCTATGGGATCCTTGAAAATGATTTTTTTTTCGCATGTTTGAGAAAATTTGTTTAGCTGATCAAATTATTTCATTTTAAGCCACTCGATTCGTAAAAAAACGTTGCATATATTTCATTTAAATAAATTAATATTTATACTTTGTTTTAAGACCTCCACAGAAAGAAATATTTAGTAAATTTACATATTATTTATTGCAGTAAATTGAATGTAAAGTTACTTTAGAGGTATTAGTTTATCAAAGTGGCTTGAACGATTGAGTTTAAAACAATCTTTTCGAACAATTATTTATTCTCAAACACATGTTAAGCCTGACTTTTTGGATGAAATATCAGTTTTGATCAATTTTTCACCAATGTTTGGAAAATTTGCTTACATTTTATGAATGTAGATTTCAACTCCCCAACAAAAAAGTTACCTACACTGCTTCAATGCATTTGTATTAGATCACGCTACACAAAATAATCAAAACTATATTCTTAATAGCAGTTTTCGGGAAGGTTTACGACAACCTTTTATATCCATTGCCTTTCGCGTGTTAAATTAAAGGCTTCTATATTGCAGGATTACCAATAGAGGGTACGTAAATCTTTATTTCACAATGATTTCTGCAAGAGAAAATCCACATAGGAATGTGTTTGTTGCTGCATATTTGATTGCTGTTTTTACACATTTGATTAATGTGTCATTTTAAACGCTTGGTCTCAACAGACGATAACTTAACGAGGGGTAAGGTCTAAAGGTTGAAAAAAAACACACTAGACCACAACAAAATAGATTCAAATGTTTTGCATAATACAAAGCATCGTTTGAACAACTTTCCGTAAATTTTTTGATGAAAAATATTGAGAAATAAGCCGATGAAGAAGTATTTTTGAGCTTCCTAAAAATCTTGGTTTGCGGTGTCCACTGTATCTCAGCACAGACTAATCAAAAGTCAACAAATCAAAGCAGTATAGTTAAAGTAGATGTTTTTCTACACTCCAACGTTTTTGTTTGATTTTTAATTTAATTTTGAATTTTTCGTGGTTGTTAAGTCAAAAATGCGATTTTCCCGAAAAACATTCGCCATTTTGTAGCTGTAGGGCATCTCCAAAGTAACAAACAACAAAAAGGAAAACTCTGTGCAAAATTTGAAAAAAAATTAGTGAAGCAGTTTTTGGAATAACGATGGACACGAACTTTTAAAACCTGCTATCGAGAAAAACGCGTTCAAAATTTATCTATCTTCTATATATATATATATATATATATATATATATATATATATATATATATATATATATATATATATATATATATATATATATATATATATATATATATATATATATATATATATATATATATATATATATATATATATATATATATATATATATATATATATATATATATATATATATATATATATATATATATATATATATATATATATATATATATATATATATATATATATATATATATATATATAAAATAATAGCGGAAAAAGTGTGTGTTGCTAATGTTCTCTGGTATTCGTGGACCGATCTACAAATGATTTTTTTTTTGTTCGAAAGGTGACGTTTATGCGGAGGTTTTAGGCTATAGTACCCGCATAGCGTTTTGGCTACCTGGGCAGCCATGGCCACCAGAAGGCTACCAAAATTGATTCAGTTACGGTTGTCAAATCCAATTTGACAAAACAAAGTCGCCTGTATCCAAGTTAGCCGTGCGTATTCATCTTCTCACCTTCGCTGAAAATGTCAAAGATTTCAATGTGGAAAAATCCTGGTGGATACGGTTGTATCGTTTGAGTTGTATTCCTGGCAGCGGTGAGGCAGCCGGTCACCAGAATGTCTGCCAGCCATATTTTTCCAGCTGGCAGCGTTTAGTCAGCCGTCTGGCAGCCATGCGTATGCGGGTACATAAGAAAAATCCTTCGGGAAAGTAAAGAAAAACTAGAAAATTGTTTCGTTTGGAAATGGAAATTTTCCACTCAATGCATACTAGATCTCCGATGATTGTTTGGCGTGTATGAAGTTGTGAAATGCTAGCTGACTATAAAGCAAAATATGAATACTAGATTATTAATAAAATCGTTTGGCGCCAAACGAGCTGATTTATGCAAAAATTTCACTGAGCCTACTTGATTCACGTGATTTCGAATCACATGTTCAATTAAGTAAGGGCGCCAAATGAACAGCATACAGGTTTCCTTTTTCCGAAATATAAATTTGGGTTCAATGTCGTGAAGTCGAATTATAGAACGACTATAAGAAAAGAAAGTGATCGTTTTTTTATGATTCCTAAAACTCCAGAAATGAGAATCTTAATTTCTTATATTATTATTGCTGTCACAATGCACTGAAATTTTATTCAGCGGCAACAGGATTGAAGGTACAGGAACAAGTGCAGAAAGTACAAAACCAAGTACTCAAATGAGAGAAACAAGACAATGTGCAGACACAAATTTAATCAGACCATCCACTCATGGGAAAATGAATTAGTCACGATCAGCAGATATTACTACTATTGTGATAAGATAGATAACTGCAAAATTGAACAAAGATAATAATACTGCAGCGCTCGTCCTCATACGGAATTGGTGGTTTTATGCCAAGAGCATCTTATAAAGTTCTTTCAATAAACCAAAAGATAATGACGCTTTTTTCACTTCTATAGGAATCATCAAGCGTAAATATGGCTAACTGTTCGGATCTAAAAAAAAAGAAAACCTTTTTCGTAGAAGCTTGTTGCGTTGCAGCTCAAAACTAAAATGATAATATATTTTAAAATTCATTACACCATTTTGTTTCCACTTTTCTTACATGAATAGTTTTCTTCTTTACACCATTACTATCCGAAAGCTATAATTTTCTTGGCCACTATCTGCAAACTGCATTGAAATTATATTCATTTGTTTCAATAAGTCCAATCAATCTTTACCTCCACTAATTTATCTAATGTTCACTATTTTAGAAATAATGCTCACCAAATTCACTCTAGCTACGTTATTGCGCAATGATTATTTGACAGTAAATTATATTGTTTTCGTTGTTCTTTATTCCCACAATGACTATTCCACAGTGCTGCCAATCGAATTATAAGGTACCGCAACACAAACATAAATGTTGCATTGATAATAATTCCATTTTTTCTACATTTGAAACACAAGTAAAAGTCGCATGGGTTTTCTTTTGTTAGCATTTTGAGATTCACATTTTAAAACTGTCATAAATTATGCATCTACAAGGATAACAATCCTGAAGAATTAGCAAAACCAACAAGTTTCTGTCATTCTCTTCTTTATTATTAGAGCATTAGCAGAAATTTCGGACGATTGTTCAAGAGTGTAAAGTGGAATGTATTATCAAATACAAGTCGAATTATTCATATCCCTGATCTTCTATCAATAAACCAGAAAATCAAAGATCAAAGAGAGTTCCAATGTACTTCGATTCAGAATTCTTTTTGCGTGTTCGAATATTATTATCCTGCTACTATCCGTTGTTCGGGAAGGTTGCTTTTTCCTCGTCTTCACTCTACAAACAAGACACTTCAGTTTCATAAAAACCAATTTATTTATGTTGTTCGATGTTTCCCACTACATATGCTTCTTTATTGTTCACTACTTTCAGCTTCCTAACGAGCAGACAATTTGTGCAAACTCGTTATCCGGCCTCACAAAAGACCGGAACATGACACGTGGTTGGAAGCCACTTCCACACGCATATGGTCCATTATTAGGTGCGATGATGGATCATTTTCGGATGTACCCACAGACGATACGGTAGCTACAATATCCACCCAATCGATCATTGCCTGTTGACTTTCTGAGACTCTAGCTACGTCTAGCCCGAGGGAAGAAGTGGCACAATTGCATCCTAATTAAGACCTACATTGTTTGAAGCCGGTAAACGATAACCCTGATTGAGTTTGTCAAAGTGCCTGAACAGAACTGCCAAAAGGTGGTCGTGGATGTGCTGTCCCATTTTCAGACCGAACATATAGATAGAACCGAAAACACTGAAAACTGTGTCATTTAGTGACTTAATAACTTTTCATTATTTCCCACATTTCCCATTAAGTATGGCTTTTGTTAACCTTGTGGGAAAACAGACCGGTCAACGATTGGGTCCCAAAATTCTAACAGAGAAGTCCATCAATGGCTGAAGCAATGGCACGTCAGTTAATTATTTGCTCATTTTCTGGCAAAAGGTTCAATATGACAAGTATCCCGCTGGTCAGAAGAATGGATGTGATTTCAATGGGTATTGATATGATACGAAGGTTCGGTTTGCAAACATATTTTCGTTGTCTAAGGCAGACCTGTACGAAATAACTATTTCATGATGGATTTCTGTGGGAAACGTGTAAGTTCTACGAATAATTAAATACATTTTACATCAACGGGAGAATGTTAAAATTTTTCGATTACTTCAAATATAAATTACTTAATATTACTCAGTTATATGAATCCCTTTTTTCCTCTGCGTTTTTGTAGAACTTGTCGTTCTCCTCGCAGTTGTGTGCTATTGAAATGATGCGCAAAGGAATCGCTCGAATACACTCAGGCAAAAAATATATGGAATTTCATAATAATGTCGTATGATTTTTAGCCACAAGAATATCGTAAGAGAATCATAAGACCGCCTTATGAAATCTCGAAAATAAGAATTCCAATAAAACGCCTTATGAAATTTATACGAAATTTTTAGGAAAATTGTGCGAAATTTCTATGATAAACATAACTTCTCTCATATATTGTGATGTTCATAAGTTGTTCGTATGAAAACTATAATAGTGATGGATAAGATGTATATTGCAGAGGTATATTTTTTATATTTATCTTATGAAATTATGATTTTGGTGATTGTTGATGTATCATAAGATTTGCCTTATGATTTTCACTACTCAATTTACTTGAGTGTAGGAGAAACTAACGAAAGGATCAAACAAAACCATACGTGTAGAAAAAAAAAACAAAAAACAAGGCAGTTTTTTAATCCACGTTGCTAAAAGGCAAATTAACTAATCTGAAAGTCATAAATCTATGTCCAATGGAACTGTACTGCACAGTAGAAATTCGACTTTAAAATCACACAAGACACCTAATTCCAAGCAGAAGCCGCTTAGATTGATAATCCCATCAGAAAGTTTCTGTCCAGTCGAGAAAATGCTTCCAAATCTTATTATTTCTTACAGAACACATCGCAAAAAAACCTGAAGGACAAAGACACTCTACGGTACCGGGTGAGTAAAACCATTTGCTTTCTGCATGTATATCCTTCGCCTTGCGCATCTCCACTATTCGTTACTCAGCAAGACAAGGTTAATCTACTTTACCTAATTGCATTAAAAATTGGATGATGAAGCGTGAAAGAGTTCAACCATATACACCTAAGGGGCGAAGGACACGAGCAGGCATACGTGGTCTGAAACAGGCATGTAAACCGCACTTTCTTACGCTTCCTTTCGGCATTTCTTGTGCATTCGATGCGGGTAATGATGATAACCAGTTGAGCCGCCCACTTCTGGCTTCTGTGTGGGTGCAATAAATATTGTAGGATTTCTCTTCTCAACAATGGCATCTTCGGGTTTCAGGCTTCGGGCAAGACAGGCTAACTCTTATGCGATAAAGAAGGATGAATTTTATCAATGATGATTATTCTATACAACCATCTGAATTTACATTTTCATTTACACGTTCGTTTTTATTGTAATTGCTTATAAAAGGTGATTTTTTTGAGGTTAGGATTTTCATGCATTAGTATTTGCTCAGATTTTTTGAGGTTATGATTTTCATGCATTATTATTTGCTCAGTATGCTCTGACATTTCATCATGAAGCCGAACGATCTGCCACAACGTCGAATTTTCAGTGAATGGGCCCTAGAAAAGTTGGCAGAAAATCCGCTTTTTTATCGACAAATTTTGTTCAGCGATGAGGCTCATTTCTGGTTGAATGGCTACGTAAATAAGCAAAATTGCCGCATTTGGAGTGAAGAGCAACCAGAAGCCGTTCAAGAACTGCCCATGCATCCCGAAAAATGCACTGTTTGGTGTGCTTTGTACGCTGGTGGAATCATTGGACCGTATTTTTTCAAAGATGCTGTTGGACGCAACGTTACAGTGAATGGCGATCGCTATCGTTCGATGCTAACAAACTTTTTGTTGCCAAAAATGGAAGAACTGAACTTGGTTGACATGTGGTTTCAACAAGATGGCGCTACATGCCACACAGCTCGCGATTCTATGGCCATTTTGAGGAAAACTTCGGAGAACAATTCATCTCAAGAAATGGACCGGTAAGTTGGCCACCAAGATCATGCGATTTGACGCCTTTAGACTATTTTTTGTGGGGCTACGTCAAGTCTAAAGTCTACAGAAATAAGCCAGTAACTATTCCAGCTTTGGAAGACAACATTTCCGAAGAAATTCGGGCTATTCCGGCCGAAATGCTCGAAAAAGTTGCCCAAAATTGGACTTTCCGAATGGACCACCTAAGACGCAGCCGCGGTCAACATTTAAATGAAATTATCTTCAAAAAGTAAATGTCATGTACCAATCTAACGTTTAAAATAAAGAACCGATGAGATTTTGCAAATTTTATGCGTTTTATTGTTTAAAAAAGTTCTCAAGCTCTTAAAAAATCACCCGTTACATAATTTGAGTTCAATTACTTATCTTTTCAATAGAAATTATAATTATTCAATTCTCAATCCTTTTGGGTAGCACGATATAACAAAACTGTATTTAGTCAATTTCTTCTAAAATTCGTCTAGTTGACAGTGATGCCAGATTGACACAAAGTCAAATCCGTAGGTTTTATCCAACTGAAACAAGTATAGAAAAACGCCTAGAGCTTATTTATTTAAAAGCAAAATATTCTTCTAGATTCCACACCTACGATTTACGTTGCCCACTTGAACATTGAAATTTAATTGCTATCTTCGAATCTATTTTGACCGAAAATTCATCCAAGTTGTTACTATAAAAGTATTACTTATTGTATACTCAACTTCCAGCTTTGCTTTTAAGGTTCTACTCACAATTTTAGGAAAACAGCTCTTAATGAAAAACGCGAAAGCAGTTTTCTCCGCTACGACCTGATAAACCTTCAAGAAGTTTATGTGGAAAATGTGTCAAAAAGCTGAGATTTCTCTCTTGAATTTTCGCTCAATGACAGCAAAAAAAACTGCTTTTGCGTTTCGCACCAATGACTGTTTTCCTAGGATTGTAAATTGACTCCTCATCAATCTAACTCAATGATATTTGCACAACTCATTTATTTTACCCCGGCTTTAACATCATATAGTTCGAACAGCATTCGAAGCTAGTTTTAGGATTTCAAAGGAATTTGTAAGACAGACAGATGCATACACAGAAAAAGGGGTATTTCAGAACATGTTCATAAATTTCCATTGCGTCGTAGACCCAATTATTGAAAAAGAAGACTTTTCATAATATAATAGTGTTTTCAGTTTCGGAGGGGGTTTGAACCCTTAAAATACCCCGATGCATATGCGCCTGAGGACATCACAGGACTATTTTATATCAACAAGCCTCAAAACAAGCCGACAGACTTCAGGAAATGTAGTTTGATATTAGAAGACCTTGCTTGTAGAGTGCCTATAACCAGAATGACGACAGCTGTTCGTTCGGAATGACAGCTTCCAGTTCCAAACTAGCAAACGACCTGTCAATTGCAACGGAAAACTAATTACCAGGGCGGAAAATTCCATGAAATAATGGGAGGGGGTCACAAAAAATTATCACTACAGATAATTAAATTCTGCAATATATAAAACATTAAACACAGGAGAGGTTAGAGCAAATAAAAAGCAACCAAGCAAGCTTAGTTTCTCTGCCGAATGTGATGACACGATCACAAACCTTTTCCGTACTCTTCCAGTGATAACCAATTTTCGGTAAAGTACAGCACATCTCACATTGTAGTAAATTAGTTCAAAAAGGCGGGTGGGTAATGACAGAGACATAACTGGATGTCGTGAATACGAAAACAACTGACATGTTCCTAAACACTTCCGAATATCAATTAGTTGATCAATTGTATGAATTATGCAAGCATTCCCCTTTTCCACATTTTTCGCAAAAACAAAGAAGGCTTCACTTGATCTAGATTACTGTGAATTTCACACAGCGAAAAGTGCAAAAATCAAATCAAACAGTTCTAGATTTGCACTAAACTGAGGATATTTCCCTTCGATTGGCGAGCAAAAAATCCTAATAGTTCTTTAGAAAACTTTTAGAGCCATTAGAACGGCTGATTTTGTGTGATGCTCTCCACCGTTGCTTTTTCAACAATGCAAATGACTGGCAGCTGTGACGTAATCGCTCTTGTCGGAAGCGAAACTAGTTTTGCAAACGACACAAAATACATCTGCTCGCAGTGGTGATAGAATCCAAACTGATCCAATTTTTGTTAAGAGTTTTCTTTTTACATGATTTCGTTTGTAGTTTTTTCACTGATGGCTATAAAAGTAGCCGCATACAGAATTTTAATGTCGATTAGTTCATTTCGGATTTGCATAATTTATTGAAAGAAACTATCAATATGCTGTAGGAATTCGTTTCTAGAATTCAGAAGGACCAAATTGAGGAACTCACTACGATATTCAACACTTTTCGGAACATTTTTCTCGAACGATTTGTTGTACAGCAGCAGATATTTTATTTTCTTCCTCAGAACGCGTTCTGATTGGCTGCTGTTGGCATGGGTCAAATGAGATAGGTTTTTCAATAGTGTACTATTGAAATACTTCAATGCTTTTGCTATACACGTTTAAGTTGAAAAATTTCGATTCTGTTGGTAGTTAGATTATATAAATCCTTTCACAGATCACTGAGCTATGAGCTTCAAAAATACGAGAAAGGCAAACGCGCCCTGGATTACCCTCTTTGATACTCGTTTATACCAAACATTTCAGAAAAGTTTAATTTTGAATTATTTGAGATTATGTCACACAACTGAAAATTTTATCATAAAATTGTGATCATATTCCCGATGGGGTGTAGCAAAAATTATGTTGATTCGTTAGATACAACAAGAGATATTCACGATCAAAAACTTATCACTCTCTCAGAAGGTAAATTTTGAAAAAGCACCCCATAGTAAAGTAAGTCGTATTCACGACAAAAATTTAATAACTTAGTTAGGAAATCAGAACGATTAGGAAGACGAATTACGGGAATAATAGAAAAAAAGTTATATCATAAGAAATTTCTAGCAAATGTTTCAACATTTATTCCAGCTGAAAAAATATTGGGAGGGCATGGCCACTACAATAAATCCTTTGGAGGGGCAAAAAGTGCTTCGCCCCCTCATAGTTGCCGCCCTGCTAACGACATTGCCAACATTACGGATTAAATGTTTTGAATTGTTGCCAACATTACGGATGAGAAGTCGTCTCTGATTATAGGCACTCTTCTTGCTTGGTGATGGAAAATCTATTAATAATACTGAAAACAAAAAATGGCATGATAGAGTTACCAGACTTAAAAATAGCGTTATTCGTCGCTTCACAAAAAAATCATCTGTTCTATGTCATCGAATGACTACTTCTGCCTAGGAAACCCATTCATTAAACAGATATTCTCCCGTGGAAACCTTTTTCGAGCATTTTTCCAGAGCGTACGAAATCGCTTCATTGACTTCAGTGTTTACAAAACATCGAAGCATCCTCTAAACAAATTTTATATTATTTTATTTTCTTATGACTGAGTGCAAAAGTGAAAACTCAACTAATGCAGCTAAAAAATCAGCTATGAATTTCAGAAGTCATTTCCAGCTGATTATCAAAAACGATTGAAATGATAGCACTGAAAATTTTGGAAGAATAAATCGTTCTGAAATGATATATTTACATATTCTAAGCCACAACTTTTCCTGGAAATGTCAATCTACCTTCCCTGGAAAAAGATTCAAAAGTAAGGCCATCGTCCAAGTAACACATGGATCAATAAGTCCCGAGACTAAAGCAGAGATGGCGCTCGTAGTAAACCAGTAACCACGTCTTTCTAGAGTACTAACCTTTGCTTGAAACGGGTCAAAATTTTAAGTCGATCCGACCAGAAACAGCTGAGTTATCGAGGTTGGAGTAAAGTCGTTTTGTAGTTTGTTTAAAAAATGGAAAAAACCGAGTTTCGTGTTTTGATAAAACATTGATTTTAATGGGTGAAAACACCGTGCAAGCGAAACAATGGATTGAAAAATGTTATCCGGACTCTTGTCCATCAAAAGCAACGATTTGTCGGTGGTTCGCCGAGTTTAAACGTGGTCGTACCGACACAAATGACGCGGAACGCTCGGGTAGACCTGTGGAAGCCATTACACCGGAAAATGTGAGTGAAGTGACAAAAATTATAATGAAAGATCGTAAAGTGAAGCTCAGTGAGATTGCTGTGATGACACAGATATCATATGGAAGTGTATTTACTATCCTTCATGAAAAATTGAGCATGAAAAAGGTTTTTTCCAAGTGGGTGCCGCGATTGCTTTCGATGGAACAAAATGCACCCTGCCACAAGTCGATGAAAACAATGGCGAAATTGAACGAATTGCGCTTTGATCTGCTTCCCCACCCCCCATACTCGCCAGATTTAGCCCCCTGTGACTACTGGCTCTTTGCTGATCTTAAAAAAATGCTCCAGGGAAAAAGATTTGGCTCAAATGAGGAGGTCATCGCTGAAACTGAAGCTTATTTTGAAGCGAAAGATAATTTTTTTATAAACATGGTATTGAAAAATTGGAAAAACGTTGGAACCATTGTATCACCCTAAAAGGTGATTATGTTGATGAATAAAAAAAAAATTGCAAAAACAATGTTGTTTCCATTGTTAGTCTCGGGACTTATTGATCCATGTGTTACCATGAGCGCGGGTAGTTTTAGGAGATTTCGATGGAAATTTTGAAAAATTTACCAAAACTCAAAACATACAGACCTTTGAAAAACTTTGCAGGGCAAAAACGGCTGAAAAATTTGGAGGATATTTCGTGTGGTATCAAAAAATAGCTCTAAAAAATATGTGTTTTTTAATATAATTCGGAAGTCTCTAAACGAAATACTCGTTCAGTTTGTTAGAACTGTTTGTTCTTATTGTATTTTTCCTACAAAAACAATGTGTTTCCTTTATATTAGAAATGTGTTGTTGTTACTCTACGCGAAGTAGAAGTAGAAGTTTATACATGGTATGCTTATTTAAAAAAATAGGTGC
The DNA here is from genome assembly GCF_030247185.1 of Malaya genurostris. NCBI lineage: Eukaryota > Metazoa > Arthropoda > Insecta > Diptera > Culicidae > Malaya > Malaya genurostris. The sequence continues at coordinate 58,912,246 of NC_080570.1, read as the reverse complement.
ATAGAACTTCTAAAATTTTCTAGTAAAACTAGACCAACGGGACTTCAACTCCTCATATCGATGAACCTCTGCAAAGGTTGTGGAACGAAAAAAAATGGTCCACAGTTCAATGGTCTGCTTCAAAATCGGCAAACGAAAGTCCCAAGTCGGCCTGTCGTACATTCATCGGACCAATGGAGGACTGTTAGACGTTCTTTTCTTATAGGGTATATCCTCTCGCGCTATCTACCGGTAATTTTCTTGTCAATAAATTTTAAAGACAGGATCACAACCTATTATGAAGCCCTAGCTAGTGCGAAAATATTACGCCCACCTTTCTAACGTAACATTACCGCCACCTATAAATTTTTTATCAGTTGACAACGCCATCTGTCGTATAAAAAGAATAGGATGTTAGATCCCTCTTAGAAAAAACGTTCAACGGTGGTCTTTCTGGGGTCCGTTGGATGATTTGAATGATTATTTTAATGAAACTGCACTTATCTTGGTTCGAAGAAACCACATTGCGGGTTGAAACTATTTTACATTGAAACAGCAGTTTTTTTGCTCTAATCATATTTGTCATTTATGAATTATTATGAAAGCCATTGGTAACAATAGTTTAGATTCTATTGATTGCTGAATTTTAATCTGTGTCTCTCGAGGTTTTTCTAAAAAGTGCGATGAAAAAAGAACAAACTGGTAGGATGCCGTTCGAAATTTTATCCGGATTCAAGTTGTAATTCTGGAAGTTTTAATAGTATACTTCAAAAATACACATTTAATTCCTGGCCAATTCGCATTAATGACAAATACTTTCAGTTTTCACATCAACCTTCATTCTAAAAAAGTAAATGTACAGTTAATTTGTACACGCGGAGAAAAATGTTGTGAATGTAACTAAATCTGGGTTTCACGTAACGATTTATTTTGTTGAAATAGTGACAAAAGAAAAATTGGTTTAATATAGCAAATATTGTTGCTTGAAACAACAAAACTAGGAATTTGATTTTGCTCAGTGGATTAGTTTGCTTCTATAAATATTTTTAAAATACCAACAAATATTTTACTTGTGCGTTCCTGACAATTTCTTGACAAACAATTTAATAGTAAATTCAACTTGCAAAATCAGTTTAAAATGAACGAGTTTTGGATAAAGGTAATATTTATAGTGATTTGAATTTATAAACTTGGCAGTTGAAATAAATGGAAAGATATCAACATGAAATGAATAGCTTTTCCACTTACGCTTTTGTTTGTAAAAATTATTCATTTTGTTTTGTTTTTACGAGTAAAAAGATTTCTTTCGAAATAATTTGAAGGCTTGTTTTAGGTACATTTTACATCTATTTATGTATTTGTAAGGAATTCCAATTACATTTATATTCCATACATTTATAATATTTATCTACATACCACAATCAATCCAATATTACTTTTTATAGTATCCAATGATTCGGTACTCTTTCCCGGTGCCCTTCCGGTGAAGACAGAGATAACCTGTATCAAATATATGTTGTTATGAAAACGTGTTATTGCAGTTTCTAATATTATTAACTATCAATACTTACGCTTGAACTGATGAAAAGCCCGATGAAAGCTATATAAGCAGATAAAATTTTAATTTTGAAACGCGTAAAAAACTTTTCTGTTCATTCACGATTGAAAAAACAGCTCTGGTTTATAAGAAATAGGACTGATACGGTTCTTTTAAACAATAAACTTTGTTGTATCATTACACAAATAAAAATTGAATCAACATAGATATTGCCAATAAAATCAACTCTGCTTTTGTTGATACGCAATATATTGATGAATTATTTCAACAATACAATCAGCTGAAACAATATTTTTTTTCGTTTGGCAAGACCAATATATTTATTCATATTAAACAGAGATCTTTGTTGATGTTGAAGTAAGAAAATGGTTTAAAACAATCATATTCAAGCTTGAAATTAACATGAATCATATTTAAAAATCTACTAACCGATTTGTTATTTTAAACAAGCACCATTTCTCTGCGTGTAAAGTGGTACAAGCAACTAAAAGATAACCTTAATTGAGAGTTCATATCATTTAATTTTGTCAATATATTAAATATATCAGAAGTGATCCCGCCCTTGGTGTTAGCCATATTACCAAAATAAGCCAAAGTATGCAGTAACTACATTGAAATCAGTCACGTACCTGTTTTGATGAATACTGCTCAACCAACGCCTATTTCTTGCATCGATCTGCAATACAGGCTTCTGAAAACATCGGAAATAGTGACAAACATATCTCGGTTGATTTTTCAGAAGGCCGTAAGAGCAAGTGACAGTTACTCTTTGTTTACTTTCTCTTCTATTAATTACCAAGCGATTTACATGTTTATCACTTAACTCTTTGCATAGAATGATGCCCAAAACTTTCGACTTTCAAACTGAACTGTGAAATCCAAGAAAATCTTTTTAATCACATCACAATAATCGAAAGAGAGGGAACAAAGAGAAACTGTCACTTGATCCTACGGCCTTCTGAAAAATCAACCGAGATATGGGAAAAAAACACCATTGATTTCTAATAGACGTGAAAAAAATTAGACAAATTGTACACCAACTCCAAGTACAATTTTCTCAGTTATATTACAACACTTATTTTGCACAAATTCGATAGATATTTACACTTTTTTGTGTACAGCTTTTCGTACAACGTACCTTTCGTGATACTACAGCGATTATCATTAACATCTTGTTCAATTAATAATGGCATTTTAATGAATAATGCAAATGAATATCATTACTTTGTGAAAACATTACCGTATTCTTCTGTATACCATTGCGTATTGTGTATTGTGTTTATCCCATGCAAGAATAGGTAGAATTCAATCGTGAATATCTTTTGTTGTACTCAACATTACAATATATTTTTTTTACATCCAATTAGAAATATGATCATCAATTTATGAAAAAAAATTCAGTAGTATGAGATAGCAACAAGTAACTCAAATTTTAGGTTTTCTTAAATATTCAACATCAATAAGCATCAACTCGTTTGTGAGGAATTCCGGCAACCGTCAGAAGGCTGGCTGCATTCCGGCTGCTGTCAAAATAATCCAGGCAAAATTGCGTCATAATCTCGCCGTACGTGTCTTGTTTATTTCTGTCTTCTACATTTTTTCTATTTTTTCGACTTTATTTGATATTCGTCAATCCCGCATGTACATACAAAAAACGAATCATGAGACGAGGTAAATGAGATTTAAATGTGGATATGTTTGGTTGTGGAAAAGCAATGTTATTGGCAGTAACATTTTCCATAATTAGTATATATAGCAATAAGTTATTGCCTTTCATATATATTTCATTCATATAGACGTGACAGAGGGTCATTTAAGCAAGCAGAAATCTTCTAGTAACTTAACTTTTACCTTCTACCAGATTTCTGCTTGCTTAAATGACCCTTTGTCACGTCTCACTTTTCCGTTCTTTATTTTCACATCCTTGCTCTCCCTTGAGTACTATCATTCTATAATTTTCATGGTCTGTTTCTACAAAAAAATGGTCTCTGGTTAGGAGAATATCGCAAAAAGAAAAAAAAGAAATATTGACTACTAAACTTAGCCGTTAAAAAAGAAAAAAGAGTTTCGACTAACTATAAATAAATAAATGTTGAATGTTGCATTATGAAAAAACGCAACATTTATTGATTTCATTTTGATAATTTTCTCAGTGTTTCATTTGTGTGCTTACACCATCTTATAGAAAATAAACACCCCACCTTCTTTTGGTGCTATTGACCAAGAAGACGTCGAGTGAACCTCAGTGTCAGTTCGAGCAAGCAAAAGAGCGAAGTGAAATTTTAGGCTAAACAGTGCGGACAAGTCGAAAAACGATTTTATCTCTACAAAATTGGTCGCATTCGTACGGAAAACAGTTGTATATCTGCACTTTCAAACGGTACGAAACGCTACGGCGTATTTAATTTGATTGAAGATCAAAGGAAGGAGGATAATTACTGACAGAAAAAAGAGCTGTCTCAAATGTATGTTAGTCATTACTTGTGACAAGATTGTGTAAAATTCCTTTGTTGAAACGAAGATAAAAAAAATGCAGCTAAAACGAAAAAGTGACATGTCTACGATTTAGCGAAAAGTTGCGTTACGGGATAGTTTTTTTTTCCGAAAAGTGGAATCAACAGAAAAGCTAATTAAAGCTTATCAAGTACGTCAAATGGACCAGGAAAATTGGTGACGTTGTCTGAGAGGGGTGTTCCTAATTTGTTTCGGCAACTTGATCACTCCATACGTTGTTAGTGAAACGACAGATAAACCCATATGATGCATGCTTGCTCTTTCTAATGGACGTTTTATTGTTAGAATGAATGTAATCTTGATACAAAGAAGGCATAAGACTTTTAACTGTGAATCACACGACACAGTTTCACGGAACGGAAAACCAACAAACAAAATAATTGCGTCTCATCGAACCAACACGGGCACTCGATTTTTGTTTTGGCCCTGAAGCAGTGATGCCATGTTCATTCTGCAAAACCAGCTGTTTTTTATTTTTCCTACAAAGATCCAAAATGAGTCAGTTTCTTGAAAAGCCCTAATTAGCACTTGTAATTTTTTAAACATATATATATATATAGCAAACTACATGACATATTTGCATCTGGAAACGATTAACAGATACTACAACGTAGTAAATGATTTCCAATAATAGTTTCGTAACCATTTCAACTAGCTATGTTTGCAGCAAACACAGTATGGTTTGTGTTATGAAATCGTCTGAAAAACAAATGATGATAATTGACGAAAAGAAAAGGTAAAAGCTGCACAGTTGAAGGCCACTGCCAATGGCGAAGCTCAATTTTTCTTCAATTGCTAGTTTGGCTTTGCAAAATAACGATCGAAGACAGTGATAGAAACCAGCAATGGTGTTGTTTTCCTGAGGATTTTAACTGTTTGTGGTGTGATTGAATTCCATCCTATGTTTTAGATGATTCTAATCTAAAGCTCTTGTTTGGTGATGTATCTCTGGTTTTGTTGAATATCATCACGATGAAAATGAAGAAACTAAGAACAAAAATCAAATATACTTTTAGGCTCAAATAATTATGAGGAATCATTAGTTTGATTCTAGATGCATGCGTAGTCCTCCATTACCTCGACAGTAATAAACAGTGTAACCATAGACAAGTTCAATAAGCCTTGAAATTTAAAATATATTAAAAATAATCTGCTGGTGATCACGGAATCTTTGCAATAAGAATATTGAAGACCTAGTTCTACGTGACAGATGCTAAAGTATAAGTAACATATCTATTCATGTAGTGTAAAAAGAGTAAACACTATGATCTAGAAAATTTAAGAATCAGCTTCATGAGATTGTTTGACTTATTAATGTGGAACAAGGTAACCAAAATATCTAATTATCCATATTTTATAATAAACAGTTCAATTAGTAGTCATAAAACATCAGTTTTCATCAGCTATTGTTTCCGTGTAGATATTCGAAGAACATCGAACACGAGAACCAAGAACATAGACTCTGTTGTGAGTGAGATCCATTTCGGAATATATGACCATTATTTTCGGTGCTTCTGGAACCAGTGACCGGAAACCAGGATAGCCGGAATTGGTTTGTTTAAATATCTACTGATAATCGCTATTGATTTGTGGAGTTTTGAGTCCAGTTTAAGTGATGGTGTACAATATTTAACACACTTTACTCTATAACTTCGGAACCGGAAGTCGGATTCGGATGAAATTCAGAAGTTCCGTATGGAACCGTGAGACCTTTCATTTGAGTAGTTTATAAAAGCTCGATGAGCGGTCTCTGAAAAAATCGATTACACGTTTTTAGTTCAATTTGCACATTTTACCCCATAACTCCCGAACCGAAGTCGGATCCAGATGAAATTGAATAGCAACCTATTAAACTACAAGGCCTTCAATTTAAATTTTACTTGAAGAAAATCGGTTGAGTGATCTCTGAGAAAATCGAGTGCACTTTTTGCACATTTTACCCCGTTACTCCCGAACCGGAAGTCCGATCCGGATAAAATTCAATAGCACCCTACGGGACCTTTTATTTGAATCTGAGAAAATCGAGTGCACATTTTTGTTACATACACACACACACACACGCACACACACATTTGCTCAGTTCGTCGAGCTAAATCAAATGGTATATGGCATTCGGCTCTTCGGGCTTCGGTTAAAATGTCGGTTTTCACAGTGATAGCATAACCTTTCCATATGAGAAAGGCCTTTTCAATCCACCTAGTGGTGCAATGATGCTTTTCTCATATTACTTATGTTAGAGTATATATATTACATTAGATTATATTAGATTCTGTCAAGATTTCTTTTTCAAACTTGAATACAATTAAAAACTTTCTTATGTATAAACTACCATCACCTTTTCGATTTGTAAACAGTTATATCAAGTTAATATAGATTTAAATGTGGTAACCCTGCACGCTATACAAAATTGAACAAAGTATGCTGTGTGCTAAACGGGTGCGTTTTTCTTCATCCGTACCAGCACTTACCGATGCGCACTGATTTTGCATCATTTTGTATAATAGTTCGAAAGTTTTGATACCCATTACCCTATAATTTCGGATCTGGATAAAATTGCAGTTTTTTTAGACACTGAGAGCTTTAATTTGGATCATGATTTGTGAATATAGGTTTAACCTTTGCTGAGAAATCGAAGTGAGTTCCGTTTTTTGAAGCTTTGCTTAACTATTACCGGTGCGTTTGTAGAGGAAACCGGGCAACTAGTATTTTCAAAGTAAATTTATATATTCACCAACTAACAAAGTTTGTCACCTAGATGAATTTATCAGTAAATTTTATAAAAATGTGCACCTCGTTTAGCCATCGCTCGTGAAAAAATAATAATGAAATTGAAAATTTTTACTAATCGCACTGCAATACCGAAAACGGAAGTCGGATCTGGATCAACATTTCGAGGACTTTTTAAAGAATTTCAAGACCTTTCATTTGCATCTTAGTTTGCACAAATCGGTTGAGAAATTTCCCAGAAAATTGAACGCCCATTTTCTTATAGATTTGCACATATTTTCTCATAGATTTGCACATATTGCACATAATTTCAATTCCTGAAATTATGATTGATTTTTCAAGTTCCTCATCGTTTTGATATTTGTCCAATTGAATGAGAAAAGCATAATTGAATGTTACCATCTATATTAAGCATGACCGGGAAGCCAGTTGTTGTATGTTCGAGTCCAGACTTGGTGGAATGATGCTTATTGTCAATAGGACTGTAGTTCTCTAGCCATGCAATGATTCTGTGCGCTTAAAATTCGACAGCGAAGTCTGTTGAAACAGAATGACCAAATTCCACAAAAGGAATATTGTAATGCCCCAGGATTTTGTGTATATTAATCATACTCTTCATATCAAGAAATTTTTGCTGCCACTGTTATTCACCACCGGAAAATTTGCATTCTGTAATTCGATAGAGTAATGCTTTTGTATGGGAAACTCAATCGATGCAAATTTTTCTATTCGATTGAAATAATCCGATTCGAACGGAATACAAAATCGGGGTGAATGTGTGACGTGCGTTACTGTTATTAACTCATATATATTTCAAATGGGTTCAGAATTCAGGCTCAAAGAGTTGCTGTCAACGGGCTGCGTTCTACACAAAAAAAATCCTTCGTTTCGATGTAACCGATCAGTTAGTGAATTGAAATCGAACTATGACCAGGAATACAAAAAAATGTATTTCCATATAAATATAAATTATTTCGTTAGATATATTAATTAAATTTTATGGAGAAATCACATTGGACTATGCTTATAAATAATCTCATCTTTTCTTCATTATTATTACAAAACTTTAAACTTGCACTAGTTCCAGAAAGAGGGGAATTGCTAACGGTAGAATAACGGTAGAAGTCGGAGGATCGCTGACTCACGATGGCAACTAGGAAAAAAGTTTTGCTAAAAGTAATCATCCTCGGCGATAGTAGCGTTGGCAAAACGTCGCTCATGAACCAGTATGTAAACAAGCGCTTTTCCAACCAATACAAAGCCACGATCGGAGCTGATTTCTTGACAAAAGAAGTGGTGATTGACGATCGGGTCGTGACAATGCAAGTAAGTAATCTTACGCTGCTTCCTGACACTCATAAATCAATGCCGGATTCTCAACCTTTTTTTCAGATTTGGGATACTGCAGGTCAGGAACGGTTCCAATCTCTCGGGGTTGCATTCTATCGCGGAGCGGATTGCTGCGTTCTCGTGTACGACACTACTGCTCCGAATACATTTAAAAATCTCGACTCCTGGCGAGACGAATTTCTGATCCAGGCCAGTCCGCGGGATCCAGACCACTTCCCATTTGTAGTGCTTGGAAATAAGATCGATCTTGAAAACCGAGCAGTAAGCACTAACTGTGTTTTGTTCAAACAAAAAATAATTTCTATCGAATTATTCAGGTTTCAACGAAGCGAGCCCAGCAATGGTGTCAAGCAAAGAACGATATTCCTTACTTCGAAACGTCAGCCAAAGAAGGCATTAATGTAGATTCTGCTTTCCAAACTATTGCCAAAAACGCATTAGCCCAGGACAGTGAGGTGAGTGCATCGTTTTCGTGTTGTAATATTATTTAATAGTTCACCAATATCCTATCTAGTCGGTCTTCATCTGTTGTAGTCGAAACCCTAAAATAAAATCAACAATCATTTGCATGTTGTACTGAATTTTAACTTCACGTAATAGCGTTCAGAATTCCGATCCGTTACATAACATGTTACGACAGATACTGCAACGGGGTTTCCATACGCACAACATTATGCAACTGTACCACAATTGTATTTTGTTCTAAATATCCTTTAAAAAAATCAATATTCAACACTCTTATTACTTCATCCCAACCAACCTGACCTGTAGCTCTACTCCATACCGAATAAAAAATAATAATAATCGATATCACATATACTTCTTGTTCTCGCAGGTTGAGCTCTACAACGAGTTCCCCGATCAAATCAAGCTGAATGCGGATCGCAACAACCGACCTCGAAACGGTGATAACTGCTCTTGCTAACTGCTACTAAATAGGCAAAATTCAAACAATTCAGAATAAAATCTTTAGTTGCATAAAACAACAGCACGTTGCGAAATCGTTAGGGTCGTAGGTACACTCAGACTAGGAAAAAATGACTCTGCTATTGAAGATAAATTGAACACTTTGATTCTAAGAAAAACCACAGTTTAATTATACGGAAAACAGTAGGAACAGTTTATATAATAAAACTATTGAACCAGGAATGATCAAGCACCGCATTTGACTCAACCCACTCTGTAACACTTCAATCAGTTTTTATGCAGAGCTACGAGAGTTACCTCCCGTTTGCGGCGATTTGAGCAAAAATATTTTCTTTCAATATCCTTTATCACATGGAATCAATGAGCAAAACTTTATGGATGTATAGTAGTCGCTAAGTGGTTCATAGATAAGCATCAGATGCAGCAGTTAGAATTGAAATTATTGTCTCTTCGCTGTTAACTGAAATTTATTTGTTTTATAGATAGATATTCTGAAAATGTGATCAAAGTGCTTCTCAATTATTTTGCTCTACTTCAAATTTCCCCAGTAATATTCAGTTTGGTGAACCTTTGCCTGAGTTTCTTTTTCTTTCTCCTTCGTCCATTTGCATTGCTTGCTTGATGCTTATAAACAATATTCATTCATGAAAACAATATGATATGCTATATAGATTACGGTGAGTCCAGATAAAATATGAACCAATCACCGATGGTAGACGAATACAAAAGATCAATGTTACATATAAATGCAAAAGATTCAGCGTTTCATAAAAAAAAATCAATTATTAAAATCACGCGCTAATCAAACATCATTCAACTAACTTTTTATGATGAATACCATTATCAAAAACTGTAAGGAAAAACGTTTAGAATAAAACAGAGGAAAAAAACTTCTCATGAATAGTTGAACAGTTCTTCATATGGGTAAACATTTTAAATTTACATATATTTTTTGCGAAAGTGAATAAACATGAGGTTCATACACGGATAGTCTATTGATTAAAGATTGCAAATTATTATTTAAATAGATATAAAGAATAATTACGACATAATAAAAATTATCTATTAAAACATGTGTCGTGTTTTTGTCCGAATATTTCCAAAACAATTGGTGCAATTTAAAAAAGGCTGGTGGGTAATGTCAGAGACATAACTGGATGTCGTGGATACGAAAACAACTGACATGTTCCTTAACACTTCCGAATATCAATTAGTTGATCAATTGTATGATTTATGCAAGCATTTCCCTTTTTCACATTTTTCGCAAAAAAAGAAGGCTTCACACACTGTCAACAAATGTTCATTTGTGCTGATATATCAGTAGAATGAAAATATTCGGTAGTTCGGCTGTTCAAAACTCGTCAAAAGAGGCAAGAATTACCGAACGAAATTAAGTGTGCACTAGATCTCGATTACTGTGAATTTCACACAGCGAAAAGTGCACAAATCTAACCAAATGACCACTCGAATGAAGTACCAATGAACTGCCGATGAATCAAGTTCACCTTTTGACAGCTATCAGTGGTTTGTTTTGATTTTCAGATGAAGATTCAAAGTTCGGAAATGACCAAAAAGTGTTTGTTGAAATCGTGTTCCTCGGTAAAAGGGACTAAAAAAATTGCTCTCTTTGCGTTTCCACTACCAAGCAGAAATTTCTTTATGAATAGGTTAAATGAAAAAAAGGAGAGAGAAGTGGATTGAAGCACTCAGAGTGAGTGCAGGTTTCCGTTCGCTCTGTCAGCGGGGGACAATCCGTGTGCGTATGCGGATAGTTTGTGATTTTGCTTGCTTTCAACTGCATTCATATCGCTAAATTTGATGATCTTTCGTTTCATGTAAGGCAGCGTGCAAAATTCGAAATCAAACGATGAACTTATCCACTGTAAACAAACCACTAATAACTGTCAAAATTAATTCATTTTGTTCATTTTTGTGAGGTTATGTCATGTTCGTGCAAAACCTAATTAGGTTTTGCACGAACATGCCATAACCTCACAAAATGAACAGAATGAACTTTTTTTGACAGTCGACGTGTACTTGTTTACAGTTTAAAAGTTCATCAGAGGTTCATCGTTCGAATGTAAAAATTGCAAGTCGCTTCACACTAAACAGATTCATACATGTATCGCTCCTTAATGCTGAAAACACATACAGGGCAATCTTTTTAGTTATTTTCACTGTGGAATACGTTTTTAACAGATACTTTTTCGTCATTTTTCAATTTTTAACTTGCAGTCGCAAAACAAAACAGTACACGGCAACTGTCAAAGATGAACTTGATTCATTGGCAGTTCATTTGTGTCGTCATCGTGCAAAACCTAATTAGGTTTTTTATCGTGACGACACAAATGAACAAGTATTCATCCTTGACAGTTCAGTGGTACTGTTTACAAACAAGCTTAATCAAAAATCGAAGAGCACATCTAAAACGATCATCTTTACACTATGCAACTAGTCACTTTTATTTAATAAATATCAAAAACAAACCGTATTCAATCGTGAACAAATGTTTTAATACTTTATTCAGGCGATACGGACCGTAGATGGTATGATCCAATTTGTCAATAAACAAACAAAAGAAATTTCTGTTTACAAACAGTACTGCTGAACTGTCAAAATGTGTTCATCCGATTGAGGTTAGCAGTGACGGTAAACGGTGTTTTTTCTAATGTTCTTTTACTAAAAAGGGAAACGTGAATTGTAAACATTACATACGTATTTAAATGTTCTACTTTCGTTTGAAATCTTCCAACAAGAGAAGCAGAATAACCAATTCGGCAAGCAGAATGTCAGCCATTTGATTTTGAATTTTTTCATACAGGGAATTCACTTAACTTCCCAGTATGTGTTTCATCACATAAAAATTATGGGCAAATCATATAACTTGCACAGGAATCCCATTTGTAATATATTGAAATCACGTAAAGTAGCAAAAACAAGTCAAACAATGCAATTTGAGCTTAACTACAGATTCTCATAGTAACATACCGGCGAATACTTCTCAGGGAGCCAAACGCCATGCTAGAGCATGATCTTTGTTTCAGTGTATAGATTAAACTGATATATTTGAATAACTCTGTTTATTTGGCACTTCTGAAATAACCTCATCGTAAAAAATTAAGTATTAAGCGATCGACCAAAAAAAAATTCTGCGGAATTCAGGATGGTCGATTAAGAGCGGTCCTTACACTAGGATTATTAAAAACTAACTCACCCGTCGAACTTCGTCTCGCCCAAATAAATATTTGTTTGAATTTATGTTTTCAGCAAGCAGAATTGTCAAACGACTAAGTGGTTAACGTTTCTCTCTAATATATTTCTGATTACTCAACCTACAATCAACGTAATCGACACACATTCGCTTTAGCTCAAAAAAGAATTATCACAAAAAAATTATGTGAAAGTGTGAAATACTTCTGTTAAACAAAAGTTGAGCAAATGCACAGATTGTCATTTCATCCTTCGAATCAATGCACTGAACGCAGAGATCCCTCACTAATGGCTTCGACATAATAGATATTTTCTCTTTCAGTATGTGATTCTTGTTTCCGGTAATCGGTTTAAAAGCTCACTTTCTCTTCTATATTTACAATTTGTCTTTCTATATTTATAATTTGTATTTAGTCCGAGTAACCAAAAGTTCGTAAAAAAGACTTGGCTTAAGCATCAAACATAGCATTCTGAACAGTCCGTTTTTAAGGAATTACTCATACTTGAATGTTCACCCGACGCAACAGAAAAAATTTTTTGAAGCAATTCCTTGTACAGCTTTTATGCAACGAGAAAGTTTTCTCAGAACTTGTTCTGTATGTTCACGTACTTTAGAGCTCTAATAAAGTGGACATTTTTCTGCTACTGTGGAACCGACGACTGGTACTCTTTGTTACTTGGAGAGACGACGCTAAAAATTTTAATTTTATATTGATCTTGCCAATTTGAACATTCTTCAAAGAATATGAAATATGGCAGTCTCAATCCATTATGATAATCTTCTTGTACATTGATATCTATTTGTCTCTTATTGTGTGCGCTTAGTCTAATCTAAATCATAAGAAAGCAAAATTCAAGGAAAATCTCTTAGTTTGATCTAAGCGCTTCCACAGCACAATCCTGACTTTTTAAACTCGTTCGATGACCAATACAATTCATTTGACTCCATTGAACATAATTCGTCAATTCATTCAGTAATAGCCGTTCAACCGAGAAGGTTGTGTATAGAAGCGTACAGTTTAATAACGCTGGTTAGTTTACACGCGTTAAATACGACAACGGTTGAACTACAGGTAGAGACCTGTTGGCAGCAGCCGTTAAAACGTAAAATCGTGCTGCATAAGAGAGCCCTAGTGCTGGGCCAAGCTGGTGAAGGAAACAACAAAGGGCGTTTCCCAAGCTCTACCCAGGCCACAATATACAGCCACAAGTGCTGAGCAGAAGAGTGCAAAGGCACACAGAAGCAGGAGAGTGCACAGGCACACCGGTGCGAAGGCACTTCGGTGCAGAAGCATATCGGTGCGGAGCACAAGGAAGAAGGAGACAAGACAACTCGGTCTTTCCACTGCCATACAACACGCAGGTATACACCGGTGACCTGCGCTGGTTGCAGCTGGCGAAGACAAAAGTAAATCGGAAATCGAGTGGTGCTGGATGTCAGGTAGCAGTAGCATCACATCCAACAATCAGCATCCAACAAGAACATCTAGAGCAACGAGGATCTACACGGCAGTGCAACGGAGATAGACAACAATTTCAAGGTAGAAGTTTTTTCTTTTCCTTTTGATTGAGTACTGTGTAGTGTTGGTTTCATTTTTTACTTTAAAGTTTGATTAAAAATTTTAATGTGATGGATGAATCCATGGACGTAAATCCTAGCATGAATCCTATACCCCCACGAACGAAAAAATATCAGGAGAGCTCTTCTGGGCCTTGGATAGTCTTTTTTAGACGTATATCAAAGCCATTAAACATTTACCAAATTTCTAAAGGTTTGACATCACGATTCTCTTCAATCAAAGAGATCATAAAAGTAAATAACGATAAAATTCGTGTTGTGGTAAATAATTTGAAACACGCGAATGATATTGTCTCTTCGGAACATTTCAATAAAGAGTATAAAGTTTACATACCCTCCAAAGATGTCGAAATTGACGGTGTTGTTACCGAAGCGAGTCTTTCGGTAGATGATTTACTCAAGCATGGTGTTGGTCGTTTCAAGAACTCTATGCTTGAGGGTGTGAAAATACTGGAGTGCAAACAACTGTACTCAGTAGTTTATGAAGAGGGAAAAAAAGTTTATCGCCCATCAGACTCGTTTCGAGTGACATTTGCCGGATCTGCGTTGCCGTCCCATGTCTATGTCGATAAAATTCGCCTCCCTGTTCGGCTTTTTGTTCCAAATGTAATGAATTGTACGAACTGCAAAAAATTCGGACACACAGCTACTTACTGTAGCAATAAACCAAAATGTATTAAGTGTGAAGGACCTCATAAAGATAATGATTGCAACAAGGAAATTGAAAAATGTATTTATTGTGGGGAAAGTCCTCATGAGGATATATCAGTATGCACTGCATTTAAAGTGCACAAAGACAAAATTAAGCTTTCTTTAAAAGCACGGTCTAAGCGCACATATGCAGAAATGCTTAAAACGGTCATTGATGTCCCCCCTTTGGAAACCGAAAACGGGTTTTCAAATCTAGAGGAAACAGAGGACTCTGACTCTGACGAAAATAGTGAAGGTAATTCGTTTATCACTACCCAAGGGTCAGTTAAGAGAAAGAAGTCTTCTTCCAAATTACCAAAAAAGACACCTAAAGTTTCATCTTCAAAAAAAGATCCCCGTGTTAAACAAAAAAAGTCAAAACCAAAGACTGTGCCTCCTGGTTTGTCAAATTCACAAACCAATCCAGGATCTAGCACAGAAAAAGGTAATAATCCTGTGGGCTCCATTTCACAGCCACCAACAGGATTACTGAAGTTTTCGGAAATTGTTGAATGGATTTTCTCAGCATTCAATATATCTGAACCCTTAAAGACCCTCATAATGGCATTCCTTCCAATAGCTAGAAATTTTTTGAAGCAGTTATCAGCTCAATGGCCAATTGTCTCAGGTTTTGTATCTTTTGATGGATAATTTATCACCCGCCGCAAATGATACAATCACTGTCCTGCAGTGGAATTGTCGAAGCATTATGCCAAAACTTGATTCATTTAAAATTTTATTGCATAGTCAAAAATGTGATGTATTTGCTTTATGCGAAACATGGCTTACTTCAAACATAGCTTTAAATTTTAATGATTTTAACATTATACGTCTCGATAGAGACTCTCCGTATGGTGGAGTGCTTTTGGGAATTAAGAAATGCTGTTCCTTTTATAGATTAAACATCCCTTCAACTTCTAGTATAGAAGTTGTTGCTTGCCAAATAAACATTAAAGGCAAGATATTTGCATAGCTTCGGTTTATATTCCTCCAAAAGCACAAGTTGGACAGCGACAGCTTAATGAAATGGTTGAAGCCCTTCCTGCTCCACGATTGATTCTGGGGGATTTAAATTCGCACGGCATGATGTGGGGTTCCGTTTACAATGATAGCAGATCATCTTTAATACAAAACATTTGTGACAATTTTAGCATGACGGTATTAAATATGGGTAGCATGACACGGATCCCAAGACCTCCTGCACGCCCAAGTGCATTAGATCTATCTCTTTGCTCAACATCAATTCGACTAGATTGCACCTGGAAAATATTGCCTGATTTACACGGTAGCGATCATTTACCGATCATCATCTCAATTAGCTGTAACAAATGTATTGCTAATTCAGCTAGTATTCCATATGATTTGACAAAAAATATCGACTGGATTAAATACCAAAGTAGAATCTCTAGTATTTTGAATTCAATGGAAGAGCTCCCTCCACTTGAAGAATATGACTTCCTCGTTTGTTCGATTCTGGAGGCCGCAGAACAATCCCAAACTAAACGCTTTCCTGGGCCAACGACTAACAGAAGGCCTCCCAACCCCTGGTGGGACAAAGAGTGCTCAGAGGCTAAACTCGCAAAACAAAATGCTTGCAAGACGTTTCTAAAACGGGGAGGAGGAACTCCTCAGAATTTTGAAAAACTTATGGTTTTAGAAACCAAGTACAAGAGCATACTTCGAGCCAAAAAATGTAGCTATTGGAGACATTTTGTCGAAGGTTTGTCAAGAGAAACCTCAATGAGCACTCTTTGGAATACGGCCAGACGAATGAGGAATCGTAACGTGGGCAATGAGAGTGATGAATACTCGAACCGATGGATATTTGACTTTGCTAGGAAAGTTTGCCCAGATTCTGTTCCTACGCAGAGCATTATACGGGAATCTCCTCCAAATAATGGTTTTATTAATAACCCATTTTCAATGATGGAATTTTCTATAGCACTCTTGTCTTGTAACAATAACGCCCCTGGGTTGGACAGAATTAAATTCAACTTGGTGAAGAATCTGCCCGACCTCGCAAAAAGACGTTTGTTGGAATTGTTCAACAAGTTTCTTGAGCAAAATATTGTTCCACCTGACTGGAGACAAGTGAAAGTTATCGCCATTCAAAAGCCGGGGAAACCAGCTTCCAATCACAACTCATATAGACCCATTGCGATGTTGTCCTGCATCAGAAAATTGTTCGAAAAAATTATTCTACGACGTCTCGACACTTGGGTCGAGACGAACGGTTTGTTGTCAGATACTCAGTTTGGCTTCCGTAGAAATAAAGGGACGAATGATTGCCTTGCATTACTTTCGTCTGACATCCAAATTGCCTTCGCTCAAAAGCAACAAATGGCATCTGTATTTTTAGACATTAAAGGAGCATTTGATTCAGTTTCCATTGATGTTCTTTCAGACAAGCTCCACCAACATGGACTTCCAGCGGTTATAAATAATTATTTGCACAACCTTTTGTCAGAGAAGTGCATGTATTTTTCACATGGCGATTTGGCAACATTCAGAATTAGCTACATGGGTCTCCCGCAAGGCTCATGCATCAGTCCGCTCCTCTATAATTTTTACGTGAATGACATTGACAGCTGTCTAGTAACCCCATGTACACTAAGACAATTGGCAGATGATGGCGTGGTTTCAGTTACTGGGCCCAAAGCTATTGATCTGCATAAACCATTGCAAGATACCTTAGATAACTTGTCCGTTTGGGCTGTTCATCTTGGTATCGAATTTTCTGCGGAGAAAACAGAGTTAGTCGTCTTTTCAAGAAAGCATGATCCCGCGCAGCTTCAGCTCCATATGATGGAAAGAATGATCCAACAGGTTTTAACTTTTAAATACCTCGGGGTGTGGTTTGATTCCAAATGCACGTGGGGAGGACACATTAGGTATCTGATAACGAAATGCCAACAAAGAGTAAATTTTCTTCGAACAATAACAGGATCTTGGTGGGGTGCTCATCCGCAAGATCTAATAAAATTGTATCAAACAACGATACTTTCAGTGATGGAATATGGATGCGTTTGTTTTCGTTCCGCTGCAAACTCTCATATTATCAAACTTGAGCGAATTCAGTACCGTTGTTTGCGAATTGCCTTAGGCTGCATGCATTCGACACATACAATGAGTCTTGAAGTTCTGGCGGGAGTTCTTCCATTAAAAGATCGATTTTGGGAGCTTTCATCACGCCTGCTAATAAGATGTGAGGTGCTGAATCCCATGGTAATTAATAATTTCGAACGACTAGTCGAGCTTCGATCTCAAACAAAATTTATGACAGTATATTTTAACCATATGTCACAGGAAATCAACCCTTCAAGATATATTCCTATCCGTGTCAGCATCCTAAGTGCCCCTGACTCAACTTTATTTTTCGATACATCCATGCAGCGTGAAGTGCGTGGAATCCCGGATCATCTACGCTCGACGGAAATCCCAAAAATATTTTCAAGTAAGTTCAGGCATATTGACTCTGAGAAAATGTTTTATACGGACGGATCGCGAATTGAAGAAGCGACAGGGTTTGGTATGTTCAACAATAATGTTTCGGCCTCATTTAGGCTTCAAGAACCTGCATCTGTTTATATAGCAGAGCTAGCAGCAGTTCATTATAGTTTGAGTGTAATCGTCACATTATCTCCAAACCATTATTTCCTCTTCACAGATAGTCTGAGTGCAATTGAAGCCATTCGCTCAAACGCTGCTGGCAAAAATGAACCGTTTTTCCTGGGCAAAATAAAACAGTGCCTGAACGACATATTGAACAATAATTATCTAATCACTATAGTCTGGGTCCCGGCTCATTGCTCCATTCCTGGCAATGAAAGAGCCGATATTTTAGCCAAACGTGGTGCTATTGAGGGTGAAATTTATGAGCGACCGATTGCTTTCAACGAATTCTATAGCTCGTCTCGCCAAAGAACACTTGCCAGCTGGCAAGCATCTTGGGATAGAGATGATCTGGGTCGGTGGATGCACTCAATTATTCCGAAAATATCGACAAAGGCATGGTTCAGGGGACTGGATGTGAGTAGGGATTTCATTCGTGTGATGTCCAGACTCATGTCCAATCACTACACGTTAGATGCACATCTCCTTCGAATTGGGCTCTCCGAGACTAATCATTGTGCTTGCGGAGAAGGTTATCGGGATATTGATCATATCGTTTGGACATGCGTGGAGTATCGTGATGTCAGATCTCAACTAATAAATTCTTTGCGTACCCAAGGTAGACTATCCAATATCCCAGTTCGAGACATTCTTGCTTGTCGTGACCTTTCATACATGAAACTTATTTATCATTTCATAAAGAAAATTGGAGTTTCAATTTAATAAAGGCCCCTTTTAAGACTTAGTTCTGATCCCAGCTGCGTCCATGAGTTCAACCAATAGCTAAATTAGAATAAAAATTATGTAATGATACAAACAAACTCGAAACAGTTTATGAAATTATCAACAAAATGTCTGAAAATAACAGCTTATTTTATAATTTATAGAAGTTAATCGTTTGGTTCAAATAATATTTCCGAGTAGATTTCATAATTAATGACGAGTTACCTAAGATGATATTTAAGCTATAAGAGAATATGTTGTAATAAATTTAAAACGTTGTGACTATGTTAGAATTAAATTAGGATAAGAATATTATGTAAAAGTGATGCTACGGCGAAGAAAAACTTATGTAAACTGCCTTAAGAAATAAACGTATTTATGAAAAAAAAAAAATAATTCGTCAACAGGTAAATGATATCAGAACATTTACTCCTGCCAACAGCGGGTTTTCTAGAGCAGTCATATGCATTACGTCATTCAGTCATTTGGCAAACAATAATTTTGATACCCATTCGAACACGTGGCTCGAAATGACGAAACACATGGATCAAGTATGCATGTCAAATCTCTACACAAAACAACTCGTCGCGCGCCAAACGATTTTTTCAACTATCTAGTATTCTTTTCTTCGACCACCAAACACTTATGGAACTCGTTATGAGCCAAACACCTATCGATGATCTAGCAAGCACAGACGACTTTTTCAACGGAAAATTAAAATGTCAATACAAAACAATTTTAGGGATTTTTCCCACTTTTCCGGCAAGTTTTCCTAATTTGTTTGATGTACGAACCCGGTGGGGGTAAAAACTGCGCAAACAAAAAAGAATCATTTAAATCCGTCCATCCGTTCTTAAGTAATGCGATTACAAAAAATGACCTCTGCATTTTTATATATTAACTAGCTGACCCGTCGAATTTCGTCTCTCCCAAAAATTATTTGTTCAAATTTATGTTTTCAGACAGCAGAATTGTCAAACAACTAAGTAGTTAAAGTATATCTCTATTATTTTTCTGATTACTTATCCTACAACCAACGGAATTCGACACACGTACACTTTAGCTTAAAAAAGCAATATCACCAAAATTTAATGTGGAAATGTGAAATACTACTGTTAAGAAAAAATTGAGCAAATGCACAGATTGTCATCCCATCCTTTGAGTCAATAAATAATCTCTCTCTAATGGCTTCTACATAATAGATATAAGGTGTCACGCCTTCTCTTCCAGATGTGATTCTTGCTTTCGGTAATGGATAAAAAAGCTCACTAACCAGAATTTTGTATTGAGAAATTTAACAAATACATACAAAGCATACAAACCATTCTGAACAGTCCGTTTTAAGGAATGACTCATACTTGAACGTTCACCCGACGCAACAGAATAAACTTTGAAGCAGTTCCTTGTGCAGTTTTTAAGCAGTGAGAAGTTTTCTCAGAACTTGTTCTGTATATTCAAGTTGCCCCTCCTGAACACCTACCCCTCTTCTTTTGAACTCTCCCTTGAACCCTCTTTTGAAACCCCACACGGGCATGTCAGGTAATGTGGAACATTTGGTTGCTTAGAGGGACGTCGCTTAAATTTTAATTTGATATTGATCTTGCCTATTTGAGCATTCTTCTTAGAATATGAAATATAAAATGGCAGTATAAATCCATTATGATAATCATATTGAACATTGATATCTAATGGTCACTTATTATGTGCTCTAAATCATTAGAGAGCAAGGAAAATGTATTAGTTTGACATTAGCGCTTCTACAGAACAATCTTTTCATTGATTCAATCAAAAATTTTCTGATTTGTTAAACTCGCGCTCACGATGACCAATATTATTTAACTACATTACACACAATCCATCAACTGGTAAACGATATCAGAACTTTTTCTCCTGCCTACAGCGGTTTTTTAGAACAGTCATATGTATTCCGTTATTGAGTCATTTGGCAAGCAATAATTGTGATATCCAATTAAGCACGTAACTCGAAATGATAAATAACATGAATCAAGTATACACGTGAAAACTTCACACAAAACAACACGTTGCGCGCCAAAAGATTCGTTCAACGATCTAGTATTCCTTTCTTCGACGGCCAAACACTTATGCAACTCGTTATGCGCCAAACACCTATCGATGATCTGGCGACTTTTTCAGTGGAAAATTCCATTGTCTATACAAAACAAATTTATGGATTTTTCCCACTTTTCCGGCAAATTTTCCTAATTTTTTTGATGCACGAACCCGGTGGGAGTAAAAACTGATCAAACAAAAAATGAATCATGTAAATCCGTCCATCCGTTCGTACGTGATGCGATTACAAAGCATGATCTCTGCATTTTTGTCGTGAATACGACTTACTTTACTATGGGGTGCCTTTTCAAAATTTACCCTCTGAGAGAGTGATAAGTTTTTGATCGTGAATATCTCTTGTTGTATCTAACGAATCAACATAATTTTTGCTACAAGCCATCGGAAATATGATCACAATTTTATGATAAAATATTCAGTTGTGAGACATAATCTCAAATACTTTAAAATTAAACTTTTCTGAAATGTTTGGTATAAACGAGTATCAAAGAGGATAATTCATAAGGCGCGTTTGCCTTTCTCGTATTTTTAAAGCTCATAGCTCAGTGATCTGTGAAAGGATTTATATAATCTAACTACCAATAGAATCAAAATTTTTCCACTTAAGCGTGTAAAGAAAAAGCATTGAAGTTTTTCAATAGTACACTATTGAAAAACCTGTCTCATTTGACCCATGTCAACACCAGCCAATCAGAATGCGTTCTGAGAAAGAGAACAAAATATCTGCTGCTGTAAAACAAATCGTTCGAGAAAATGTTCCGAACAGTGTTTAATATCGTAGTGAGTTCCACAATTTGGTCCTTCTGAAAGGCAGGAATGAATCCAGTCCAGGATCCAGATGGTTTCTTTCGATGAAATGCAAATCCGAAATGAAATATCGAAATTAAAATTTCATATGCTGCTATTTTTATAGCCGTTTGGACCGCCCATTAGTGAAAAAGCTACAAACGAAATCAGGTAAAAACAAGCATCTCAACAAAAATTGGATCAGTTTGGATTCTATCGCCACTGCGAGCAGATGTATTTTGTGTCGTTTACAAAGCTAGTTTCGCTTTCGGCAAGAGCGATTGCGTCACAGCTGCCAGTCATTTGCATTGGTGAAAAGGCAACGGTGGAGAGCATTACACAAAATCAGCCGTTCTAATGGCTCTAAAAGTTTTCTAAAGAACTATTACTGTTGTTCGCAAATCGAAAGGAAATATCCTCAGTTTAGTGCAAATCTAGAACAGTTTGGTTAGATTTTTGCACTTTTCGCTGTGTGAAATTCACAGTAATCGAGATCAAGTAAAGCCTTCTTTGTTTTTGCGAAAAATGTGGATAAGGGAAATGCGTGCATAATTTATACAATTGATCAACTAATTGATATTCGGAAGTGTTAAGGAACATGTCAGTTCTTTTCGTATTCACGACATCCAGTTATGTCTCTGACATTACCCATCCGCCTTTTTATATATAGATTCTAATAATTCTCGTGTAAGGACCGCAAAAGAGTGATACTATTTGAGGTACAGTGCGGGTATCAAATATTCGAAAAATTAAAAATATAAGTAGAGACGTTTCTAAATGCTTACGTCGTCAAAGAACTTAACATACTAGAGTAACAAAGGTATTTTGGCCACTTCATAAATTTCGGCCCACCTAACAAACTTTATGGATTTAATCGATGTTAAGTAACCCATGTTGCATCAATTTAGAGCTAATCACATTAAATTACCTATTGCGAAAGAGTTTTTCGAAGATATTACAACAATGGGTGGATATTTTTACAAAGTGAGCCAAAATATCCTATAACTTGAATGAAATGAGTAGTGTCAGACCATGTATCGCAACGATAACTATGACGTCACAGCATTTCGAATCTTTTCGTTCGTATACTGTAGCCAAAAAATGTTATTTTTCCACCCTCCTGTTTATCATCCTGAACTTAATGTCAATGTACAGATTAAACAAAAAGTTTTGCAAAACAGTCAAATTTCTTTGCGGTAATAAAAACATTGTGCAATTTTGTTTCATAAAAATTCAACCGAAATATCATTTTTACTCATATTAATTACAAAACAAGCGAATGTTCGAAGTGAAGTTTCAATAGTTACAAAATATCATTTCATAAACATAGGAGAAGTGTGATTAATTCAAGTTTCGGTGAAAAGGTGCACAAGTAAGAACAAAGATAAAGCAATGGCCGAGGCACCGACTGACATACTGAATCAGCAACAAACGGATTCAATGGGCCTGGATGTATCAACAAAGCAACCGGCTAATACGGACTCCGATTCGGAACGAAAAAATGGCTTCGTTTGTGGAGTTGTAGAAGGGTTCTATGGTCGACCATGGACAACGGAACAGCGAAAGGATCTGTTCAGAAAGTTAAAGCAATGGGGAATGGATTCCTACGTTTACGCTCCGAAAGATGATTACAAGCATCGTGCTTATTGGAGAGAGCTGTACACGGTCGAAGAAGCGGATCATTTGACTGGACTAATAACGGCCGCTCACGAACAAAATATTAATTTTTATTATGCGCTTTCACCTGGATTGGATATAACTTACAGCAACAGCAAAGAGTTAGCTATTTTGAAAAGAAAACTAGATCAGGTATCGCAATTTGGTTGTAAAGCATTTGCTTTGCTTTTTGATGATATTGAACCCGAAATGTGCAAATCGGACAAAGAAGTATTTCAAAGTTTTGCATACGCTCAAGTGTCGGTGACGAATGAGATTTACAATCATCTTAACTGTCCACGATTTCTGTTTTGTCCTACCCAGTACTGTAGTTCTAGAGCAGTTCCCACTGTCAAGCAATCAGAGTATCTAAACACTCTAGGATCTAAGTTGATTCAAAATATTGATGTTTTATGGACTGGACCAAAAGTAATTTCGAAATTGTTAACTGTGGAATGCATTCAAGAAATTACAGAAGTCCTAAAGCGGCCTCCAGTAATATGGGATAACTTGCATGCCAACGATTATGATCAAAAACGCGTTTTTCTGGGTCCATACTCAGGTCGCTCTCCCGAACTCATCCCTCTTCTTCGAGGAGTTCTCACCAATCCAAACTGTGAATTTCATGCTAACTCTATTGCCATTCAAACACTTGCATTTTGGAGTAAATGTAGCTCAGACACAAAGATCAGCTCTTCCATTTCCTCGGATGTTAAACTGGAAACAGAAAATGAAGAAGGCATTTGCCAGGAAGATGCACCAGCCTTTCTATCCAAAAATGTTTACCATCCTAGATTAGCCCTGAAAAACGCAATTGCCAACTGGTTACCGGAGTTCTATCAAGAAAAAGAAGCTTGGGGACCAATTAGTAAGCCTCAACCAGCGGTAACAAGTAAGCAATCGTTTAGTTTTATATCAACATTTTTTATTCTGTTTATCTTGCAGTGGTCATGCCAATTATTCCAATCATTCCTTCCGTTAACACGTGTATGACGTTGACTTCCACAAGCACCACGACCACTACAAGTGCCAATCCGCTACCTGTTCCGGAAGTTAATACAACCCAGTTGCAACTGTTTGCCGACGTCTGTAGTACCGTTACTAGCGCTCCAGAAAGTATTCCAGCTCCTATCATGAATTCGCTTGTATCCGCCACAAAAGTAGTTACTAACGAATCTCTACCGAATCCAATGGCCGCGGCTGTTAATAATATTACCATCCCAACCACGATCCCAGTTTCTAGTATACCAATGCCAATTATGAGTATAAAACATGCGGTGTGTGAAGATTTATCAATCAAAAAAAGTTCAACTGAGGATGGAAATGGTCTAGAAACTCAGTCTAACAGCAGAAACGTTGAGCCATTGGAAGCAGATGAAGTTATTGAGAATGATCTAGAGCAAAAGCATTTAGATGAATCGACCGAAAAGCGGAAGCCTCCAAGCATGGAAATTCCTCTGTTGGTTGACGAAGAAACCGATGTAGAGGAAACGAAAAAAATAAAAAAACAGAATACGGCCGAATCGCAAATGGTCGAAGGAGGCGAAGATAGGAGTGACTACGAGGCTAAAATGCTAGACCTAGAAGAGAACGAGGTAAAAATGGTAGATGCAAGTGAAACCGAAGAAAAAATGACTGTTAACGATGAAATTATAGCCAACCAAGTAAAAATTCTCATTGAAGATGAAGATGTGAAGGTAGATGAAGTATTCAACAGTAATAGCCCGTGTTCCGCGACAGCCGGTGTTTGTGTCGAGCCAATGGAGTGTGGTAGCAATCTGACTTCACCGAAACATATGATGAAGACACATTTTGACGACGTGTTGATGTCAGAAACTACTTCGGTAAGTGTTTTATTCACATTACAAATAGGTTCGACAGTTCTATTACAGTATATATTCGCAGACATGCTCTGGTGCAATGCAAGTGGAAAGTTCGGATACTTCTCTCACGTCTAATGCTGAGATGACAGATGATAAGTATGTTTGCGATAGCTAAGTACCCAATAGTTTATGAGTTCCATTCTGTTCTTCTCCATTCCAGAAGTATTAGCGATAAAGATATTACCGCCAGCGACATCATGCTGCTCTGTGATTTGTTCTATCTTCCGTTCGAACATGGCAGTAAGGCGCTTCAGTTATTGACAGAATTTTATTGGTTAAAAACAAATGCAAACGTGCTCTGCCGTCGTGTACGTAAAACTGTTGCCACTTCAGCCACTGACAGTGCCAGCACAAATCCTACCAATTTGCATGAAAATTGTCATCAACTGAATGGGGCTAGTCCTCTTCACGCACGCGAAACAAAAGACGGTTGCAATAAGAGTGAAGTGCAGGAATGGTTGCGTCGTTCGGAGTCTTTTGAGAATCTCTGCCAGAGTATTGTGCAAATGACACGAAAAGTGGCTCGTTGTGCTAATAAAGAACTTTGTTACGATCTGTTTTCCTATGTATGGGACATTGTGGCCGTCCTGTCACTGCTCAGCGCATTCGTAAAATGGCTTGCGCTGGGACATTTTCCTGCCAATATCAACTCATACTCGCAAGGCGGATACACGTGTTAGTAGAGAAGTTATACTATGCTGACGACACATTTTAAGTAATTGATTTTTCAACAGGGTTCAGCAAGGGCTGGAAGGAAACGTTCATGTCCGGTGATCAGGAGCCATGGGTTTTTCGTGGAGGTTTAGTTGCCGACCTACAGCGTCTTATTCCGTTGGAAGCAGGAAACGATCTGTTTCTGTACAAGTTACCCGAAACCTCGGCCGTCAATCTGTACACCATCCGCCCCTATTTAAATTCAGATGAATCAAGTGTATATGACGTCTGCCACCAGACAATGAAAGATGGCGATGAATTCAGCGAACAGTTGCCAGATGGATTGAAAAATATCCTAGCGGATCGATACGTTGGTCCGTTTTTGACGCTCGTACCACAGTTCTGTATGGTAGTAGAAGATAATGATCACGGTGTGATCGGATATGCTTGCGCTGCACTCGACACGACGTCGTATATTCGAAACCTAGAACAATGCTGGATACCAGAAATGTGTTTGAAGTATCCCCTCTCCATCTTAGATGATCCCGCCAGTTCCACCTTAGACACGGTTAAAGTCTCAACTAATGCACTACCGCAGCAAATTCATGATTGCATTATGTATTTCCATAACTTTAGTAACGAGTACCCGAAAACGGTTCTGAACTCGCACCCTTCGGTCATGTGTTGTCGCATTTTGAAAACCCATTTGGCGGAGGATGAAACCGTCTGCAAGCGAATCGTCACCGTATTACTGGCTGCCTTGCGCTCCAATGGCCCGTCGTATGGAGTTCATGTATGTATCAACCGTTCCGATAGGTTCCTCAATCAGTTTTATTCGAAACTCGGATTTACGGAAATTTACAAAGAAGAATATGATTCAAAAGTGTATCTAGGAAGAAATTTTTGATAGAATATTTTTCCATATTGACAAAATTCTGATACTCTTGTGCAGGCCATGAATAATGGGCGTTCGGAGTTTACTGCCAATAACTACGAACGCTATCTCAAGGTGGTACGTTTTAACATTTTATTTCAATCACTTCTAAAATGATGAATATAAAATATCAAAACAACAGGAAAATTTGAAGATTGAATTCAATAACAACGCAGATAATTTTTTCAAAAAAAAAGTTGTTACTTTCCAAGTGGTGAAAATGTCACGTCCTCCAAAATAAGGCAATGATTTACGATGAACCGGTTTTTTAATATGTATGTAAGTGTCACTAAATCAAGTATGTTGTTTAATTGTACAAGTTATCAAGTATTTCCGTCAAACCGTTAGCTTTTGTTCATTAAGTGAATTTTGTGAGATTATGACATGTTCGTGCAGAACGTAATATTTTAAACTTATTTTCAAACAATTTCATTGACATGATTCCGTTGATTACATTACAATGATTTCGGGTATACCGGATCTCGGTTCTTGGTAAACGACTGGACAATGCGCAATACAGGCCCCAATGTGATTCTTATCCTCTTGTCCAGTAACTCCTTTCCCTACCACCCCGTGGTGCCGGCTGGGGTACGAGTAACCATACACAGATAAAAATATTTTGTGAATTTACATCTATTTTCATGCACATATTTGGAGCAGGTAATTAAACATAAAATTACTTGACAATTCTGTACGTTTCAATATAATATAGATGCAAAACTAAGCGTGCAATGAAAGATACAGTTTTATTCAATGAAAATTCAATGCAATTCAATTAAGTTTTGCATCGACAATGATTTTCAATAAAACTTTCGATTCAACCCTTGTATATTCCATGTTACTATTGATTTACATGTCGTGTAAATTTCATTATTGCTTTCTGTGTAGGAAAGAACGGGTAACCAACCCCGGTGGAACCTTGGTTGTATGCTGACAAGAAAGGGAAGGCTTGCCTTCTCTTTACAGAGAGCGAGCCTACCCGAGCGTCTGTTCTCCATGTTAGGAGCGGCTGATTCCCGTCCTTGTGTCAGTGTGGGACTCTAAACAGTGCTGACACGATGGCCCTCCGGCGAGACAGGAGGTTAGTGCTGGACTAACAAGCCGCCCGGAGAACACATGTTACGCACAATCAAGTGAGAAATACGATTCGGAATAATAGACAAAGACCTACGCAACGAACAAAGGACTACAATTGGAAGCTTGGCACATGGAACTGCAAATCGCTTGGCTTCATAGGATACGACCGAATGCTGCATGATGAGCTTCAAATCCGCGGCTACCTTCTACCAGAGCTGTGGCACAACCAGTGTAGTGTTGGGCAAGATGCGCCCATGCGTGATTGGGTGGCAGCCCATCAGTGATAGGATGTGTGTATTAAAGATCAAGGGCCGTTTCTTCAATTACAGCATCATCAACGTGAACTGCCCACATGAGACGAGATCCGATGACGAGAAGGAAGCATTTTACGAGCAGCTGGAACGAACCTACGACAGTTGTCCACGGCGGGATGTAAAACTCGTCATCGGCGACATGAATGCTCAGGTAGGCCGGGAGGCAATGTACAGGTCCGTGATCGGGCTGGAGAGCTTGCACGCGGCAACAAACGACAACGGTCAACGATGCCAAAACTTTGCAGCCTCCCACGGAATGGTAGTTCGAAGCACCTTCTTCCCCCGTAAAGATATCCACAAAGCCACCTGGAGATCATCTGATAAACATACGGAAAATCAAATCGACCACGTTCTCATCGACGGACGATTCTTCTCCGACGTCATCAATGTCCGCACTTACCGCAGTGCCAACATTGATTCTGACCACTACCTTGTAGTGGTTTGTATGCGCTCAAAACTATCGACGGTGCACAACACTCGTCGCACAGGAACACTGTGACTCAATCTCGAAGAGCTACGTACCGTTCGTATTGTAGAGAAATACGCGTGCTACCAACGGAAGAGCAGCTTGGCGCGGCGACTCTTTAAGACGGCTGGAGGAATATAAGGTCCGCCGTGAGTAGCACTGCTTCAACCGTACTAGGTACGAGGTTATCGAATCGAGGAAATGGCTGGTTTTACGGCGAATGTCAGCAGTTGGTCGAAGAGAAGAACGTTTGACGTTTGGTTTGACGGTACAAGAACTAATCTGAGTGCACGCTCAGCCGACGACAGATTCCCAGCACCTGATCTGTTGGAGATAAGTGAGGAGACCGGCAAGCTGAGGAACAACAAAGCCGCGGGTTTTCTGGACGATCTGCTCAAACATGGAGGAGAGTCACTGGATAGAGCGCTGCCCTGGATGATTTCTAAGATTTGGGAGAAGGAACGCCGCCTACAAGGCACTCTCCCAAATCCTTTGCCGTCGTCTATCACCAAAACCTAAGGAGTTCGTAAGGCCGTACTAAGCGGGATTTACTGCAGCACACGCCACTACGGATCACATATTCGCGATAAGACAAGCACTCCAGAAGTGTCGTGAATACAACGTACCCACGCATCACCATATTCATCGACTTCAAAGCGGCATACGACACAATCTATCGAGAACAGCAATGGCGGTTTTCCGTATAAACTGACGCGATTGATCAAAGCAACGATGGAAAGAGTGATTTGCTACGTATCGTATCGCGTATCGGACTGGCCATAAATGCGTCAAAAACAAAATACATGAGAGGAAGAAGCTCTAGAGAAGAAACACTACGCCTCCCACCACGAATATTGATAGACGGTGACAATATCGAGGTGGTTTACGTGTTCGTGTATTTGAGCTCACTGGTGACCGCCGATAATGGCACCAGCAGAGAAATTCAGAGACTTATTTTGGCAGGGAATCTCGCGTACTTTGGACTCAGAAAAACCCTTCGATCGAGAAAAGTACGCCACCGCACGAAATTGACCATCTACAAAACGCTTATTAGACCGGTTATTCTCTATGGCCACGAGATCTGGAATATGTTGGCAGAGGACCAACGCGCCCTCAGTGTTTTCGAAAGAAAGGTACTGAGGACCATCTATGGCGGAGTGCTGATGGAAGACGGCGTATGAATCACGAATTGCAACAGCTGCTAGGAGAACCACCTATCGTACGGATAGCTAAAATCGGACGTCTACGATGGGCTGGGCATGTCATAAGGATGTCGGACGATAGCCCAGTGAAAATGGTTCTTGAATCTAATCCGACTGGTACAAGAAGAAGAGGAGCGCAGCGAGCAAGGTGGATCGATCAAGTGGAGGGTGATCTCAGAAGCATCATTGCCGTGAGTGGCTGGCGACGAGCAGCCATGGACCGAGTTATGTAAAGACGTATGCTTGATACAGCAATGGACACCCCAGGATTATAGTTGTCAGGTAAGGTAAGTATCAAGTATTTCCGTCAAACCGTTAGCTGTCAAATAATGTTCATTCAGTGAATTTTGTGAGACAATTCCGTTGATTACATTACATTGATTTCGGGTATACCAGATTTCAGATCTCGATTCCGGAAGTATTCGAAAAAGGGAACGAAAATTCCACACCGGAAATCACCTCATTTTTTTCTGAAACAGCTGCACTGATTTTCACAAACTTAGGTTCATATGAAGATATTATGGTCTCATAAGTTGAGTCGGTTCCGGAATTACAGGGCGAAGTGTATGAGTAATTGCAACCCGTCATTTAAAAAAAATCTAAATATAACTCGAAGCTGTTTCAAATTGTAGATTATGTTTGCTTCTAACCTAACGAACCAATATCCTCTATACCGGTTCCCAATTCCGAAAGTACCGGAAATAGCAATAAAAACTCACTCTTATGGTCACATAGGCAGCTATTGAATTTCATTCGGATCCGACTTCCGATTTCGAACCTATAAGGTGAAGTGTGTTAGAAATTGCAACTCCTCATTTGAAGCGACGATGGAACTCAAAACTGTTTCAAATTGTAGGTTATGTTAGTTGCTAGCAACACGAACTGATTTCGAATATACCGGTTGCCTGTTCCGGATGTAACGGAAAATAGTGATCGAAAGCTCCGACGACACTTGACTAAAATGTCGATTTACTTAATTGTTGGACAACACTTATGTATGAGATAGAAAGAAAAAAAAGATCGATGGGTAATGTCAGAGACATAACTGGAGGATGTGAATACGTACAAAACAAACATGCTTCTTTCTTGGGGGACGGATATAGGCGTGATGGGTTAGTCGATGCCCTTCACGCAGCCCACCTTGGTTCGATCCCCAACCCCGCACATAGGGTCTGAAAGCTTTTCTGGCCCGAAGAGGTGAATGACCTTAAGGTTAAAACCTCTATAATCGAAAACAAAAAAAAATGCTTCTTTCATACCTCCGAAAATTAATAATCGTTCATTTTAGTTGATTCATTATGTGAATTGTACAACTTTTGCTGTTAGAATTTTAACAGAGCGTCTATACGTATCTCGTATTGAAGTATGACTGGAACTGAATTCGGAACATAGGACTTGCTTCGAATTCAGTTGCAAAATTCAGGTTCGAAATCCAGATCAAAAATTCAGTTCATGTAATTAGTTTTAAAATTCTGGAACAGAACTCTTTTTCACAATTCAGAATCCAAATTTAATTCTAGAACTGAATACCGAACCTGACTGTAAGCACTGAATCCAGTTCCAAAATTATGTTCCAGAACTCAAGTTCCTAAGTTCAATTCCAGCATGCTTAATCTGAATTAGGGGTATGAGCTCAGAAACTGGAATCAGGAGTTAAATTTAGTTTCTGAAGTTAGTTTCGAAATTCTGGTTCAGATCTAATAATATGTTCCGGAATTCTGAATTTTTGTTCCAGAATTATCGAAACCTGAAATTAAGTCCAGATTTTAATCTAAAATTAAGTTCCCGAATCCAGACCCTATGTAGTCAGGTACCTCAAAACTGTCGTCCGGGTGCGAAAAATGGCAAGCTAGTGTGATGGATTTTCCTCATTGTTTCCAAAAGTTTTAGAAAATTTTGTTTTTCAGTCATTTATGGTTATCTCACGCTATTGAAAATTTAATCACAAATTCCTGATCATATTTCCGATAGCTTGTAGAAAACATTATATTGTTGATTAAGGTACATCAAGAGATATTAGGGATAAAGTTCTGCCCATTCTTGTACAGGGTAAATTTTGAAAAGGCGCCCCATAGTAAAGTAAGTCGTATTCACGACAAAAAGTGTATACTTTCGGATGGTTTTAAAAGTACAAAAGCTAATAATTGGTTCTGCTCAAATAATTTATTCACTTTTATAATTTATATTTCCACTATCATGTGTTACCTTTGTTCATGTGTGTATGGTTTGGAATAGCACGGGTTCGTGTTGTCTTCAGTGTATTGATTCTCAATGAAATCAGTTGTTTTGAATTAATATTTTCCATCGTTTTGTCTTTGCAGTGGTGTGCATTGAGATTGTGAAGTGTGGCACCGTGATGTAGTAGAGGGCAAAAATAACAATCGAGTGAATGTACTTTCAGTAGGATTTGAAATCACGATAGTTGAGAGCTACTTTAGACTTAAAATGGAACGATAGAATTAGTTGTAACAATTGATCTATTGCTTTCTAATGTTTTTTTTTTCGAACGATCTCATTCAAACATATTCTAAAAGCCTTTTCACAAAGAATCTCGTGCTCTCTGTCCCTATCTTTCATTTTCTATGCACTGTCCATAATACACTGAAAACATTCACGTGGTCATCGGATATCTCATTCAATTGTACGACATAGTTTTGTTCAGTTTTCTCTTTAATTGAAACTGTTTTATGCTTACAAGCAGTAACAACATACAGAATGGTTATCGTGTGTATAAATATATTTTTTCACTATTTCTTACATTTAAATATCTCTTATCTGCGAATCAATGATGTATACATATGAAACTAGAACTGAATCGAAGCAAACGAATGATAAATTAAAGCTATTTACAGTTAGTTACATTTAACTCAGGCCAAGCCAATCGTATAAAAGTAGACCAACAAGAAAATCCTTATCCTTGCTGGCACAATGTTGTATTTAATGCAAAACGCACCGAATCAAAGTTTTTTTTCTTCTGCCTGTTGTAAAACTATCCACTGTTGAAAGCATTCGATAGACTAGATAAGGAGAACGGCCAAACGATAGGCTGTTTCTTCACCGATATAGTACCAGATCTTTCTAACGCTGCATCATCGGTGTTGACACAGTGCAGTGCTGTTCTGATTGCAACGATACTCGAAACTTTATTGCTGTCATTGTTGGTGTGGTCAGCTGCATTCAAACAATTGTTTGATTTGACTGGCATGAGGAGAAAGTTTTTACTTAATTGAATATTTAATGTGGAATTACTATACATTATTATGGGTCAAATTTTCTGAAACAATGAATGAATTTTTGTTTGGACAATTTTATTCGAAATTTTCTAGAACATTTCGGGAAACCTATAATAATTGAATGTGCAGAAAATTTTCTGAACTAACTGCATTAATGTCATAGTGATATGACTATTTTTTTCTGAGCGTATTTCTCAATTAGGTGTCGAAGAAAAGGGTAACCAGGAACAATTTTTGTGTGTTAATACGTGTAAATATATATTTCGTTTTTTGCGGGAATTTAAAATATATATGTTTATATACAAATATACTACTTTTTCGCCACCATTCAAGCATTACAGTAATTCGTTCTACAATCACATACCTTTGATCAACCTCTATCTTTTTCTCTATCTTCACCACATACCATTTAGGCTTTTCTAGTTTGTCAGGGTCAATATAGCTTGTGCTTAAGTTCTATATCTGCGAGAAAAAATCTACGAGATAATTACAGCAACAAAACAACTCGAATTTCGCAGTGGTTGGTGGCCGTGCGCCAATAAATGTATGTTGACTTGTGATCTGCTAAATCGAAATGTCACTTACCTACCACATATTTACTTATAATCTTGTGGAATGGTAATATTTTCAAATGCTTCGCATGGAGGGACCTTCACTGTCGTATTCTCTTGTAATCCGTCTATGTATTGTAACAATACAGTGATTCTGAAAACAAAAATTGTGATTTTAGTTGGAAAACTGCAAACCGCGGGTTACAGTGAATCGATGTAACAACATTGAAATTAAAATAAAAAAAAAGATCTCAGGTTTGCTCTGTAGATTGGGTATGTTCTTCATCGCCAATGCTTTGTTCTGGTACGGCGTATTAAGAAATGTGCATACGCAAAACAATTGTCATTCCGTATACTAGCAACAAATTCGAACACAACTGTTGTTAAAATGAAGTTGTAATTATTAGTTTCATTGAGGGTAAATGAAATACTCTGAGATAAAGCGGGTCGCATTACTAAAAACTCGCATGAAAAGCGAAACGGGTACAAAATTGTCCTAGGATTAAAGAACTGCCAGATATTTTCATAGAAAATCTGTATTACCTTGAATTAAAAATCTGTATTTATCTGTATTCACTATTACATAGAAATTTTTTTAAATCAAATGACTGAGATAATGTTACTCTAACATTTTATGGCTTAAGAATAAAAAATCGTCCAATAATCATATCTCACTCTACAGCCAGAGTTACCGTATTCACAGATATTTCTGTAAAACCACAGTTTTTTCGTCTATTTTGCCATACAGATTCTGTGTTACAGAACACAGATTTCTAAAGATTTTTATGAATATTTCATAAAAATGGCAGATTTTAAAAATGTTTTTCACAGATTATGATCGAGCATATGCAACACAGATAATATAATTTATAATTTCTCATCAACAAAACATGATTTCAATTCCGCATACTTTCAAAATGATGATGTTGTGACTTGTATCAGTTGTATATCAGGTCATTCAACTCTCAGTGTGATGATAAAGTTTCATAATACGATAACTTCGTTTATTTGTTTATACTTTTATGAATATCTGTTAAAATTTGTTCAAGTTTCAAATGTTTATATCGTTATAATTCAGTGTTTATCACGATTTTACGATTTTCAGATCAATTTGTGATACGTCCATTGATTACGGAAATTTTTTCTCGATCTTTCTACCAAAGAGCTAAGCTTCGTAGATCTGTATTGAATTTAGGCAATCTTTATAAATTCTGTATTCTGTATGAAATCTGTTTGCGCCTGTAAATTTGTATAATACAGATAAATCTGTATAAATATAATCTCCGTCTGTACAGAAGGAAATAGGGGCTGGGGTCCACTAGGAGATTGATAGTACCTATTAGCTCTCTCCGGACAGTATCAGCCTAGATGCCGTGTGGAATCCGGCGGAAAAAACTGAACCAAGAATAGATCCACTGGGTTCCTGCTTCCATGTCGTAAAAGGCGATAATTGCAGGAGTTTCTTTTTCCTTTCAGTTATCAGATATTTTCAATGTTTTACTTCTGATTACTCAATTTTACTAAATTATCTCTTCATTCAACCTATCAATTTCCGTCTAACTTCGAAAAAAAGTTTGGAATTTAGAATGTTTTCTTCTTCCATGTTATTGATTGTCTGTCAGGATTATAAATTGAATGATAAATAAATAAATAATCTATAACTATTGCGCAAATCCGTTGATATTACAAAGTTAATAACAGAGACAATATTGAACACGTAGTAAAAAACACTTGATATTAATATTTCAAAAAATAAATTAATATTTTTCTTGGTAGCCGGCTGCCCAGATCAACCAATATAACGAATTAATAGTTTTAATAAGTAATTAAAATAAGAAAGCGGAAATAATAAAGAACAATAAATAATAAATAAAGACGCGCGTGAAATCTGTTGACCTTTATTTGGTGATTTAAAATGATTTTATAACAACTGTTTAGAATATGTCAATGCAATGAATTAACTATTTTGTCTAAATCCTATTCACTCGTTTATTTTGTATCGCGTAATTTCTTATATAAAAATAGGGAAGTTTTCATTCTTTACGCGATAGTATTGCAATTTTTTTTCAGTTTTCTCGAATAAGAGCTGTGAATCAAGACATGCCGGGACTTCAATATACGATATTGTTGAAACGTTCACTCGGGAAGTCAATGAGTTTAGTGTTACATCCGAGCATCTTGAAACCGGAACATACTAAGTCGCCCGCGAATAATACCAATACTGAAATTTTTACTAACAAATATCATTCTCCCGTGACACTTGTGGAGTGCGCAGTAGTATATACGGCCTCTAGTAACAACAAGTGTTGGACTAACATCCCTTCCCATTCCTTAGACGATCTACGTTCGGGCCTGGCCGGCGCCGGTACTGATCAATGAATTCTGGGATTACCAGAAGATGTACATTGAAGGATGATTTACAAGTCCCAGGTCGGATCATCTAGAAACTCCCTGTACAATTTCAGCTAATCCCGATCAGTAACGGAGTAGCAACCAAGGGTGGTCGCTCAAGCTCAAGCTCTCCGTCTGTACAGAAGGAAAATGACTGGCATTACTGTTATAGTTATGAATAGGGCTTTAAATCATAGATAAAAGGTTCACTTCAATACGTCAATTGTCAATCTAAAGTATTGTAAATACTGTCAATCCAATTGACTTAGTAACCTGTGTCCGCATTTTTCGAAATAATCTAGCGTTTAGAGCTTTGAATATTGCAGCTGAATATTGAAACATTGAGATAAGTGTTTATGGCACATATTAAACAGTTTTCCCCTTTGGAGAGAAAGTACTTGATGAATTGATGAGTCGGGGACGGATATAATATGATAGATAAGTCGATGCCTTCCACACAGCCCGCCTGGGTTCGATTCCCAACCTCGCACATGGGGTCAGAAGGTCTGGCCCGAAGAGGCGAATGACCTGTATAACCGAAACAAAAAAAAGTAGTTTTAGTTTTTCGATAATATTTCCGTCAATCCGGTCAAGTTGCTAATACTCCTTGTATTAAATTTTATCAGTATCCAGTGACGTCTCAGATGTAAGTGAAAACTAAAGATTGTCAATAATGTCATTAATAAAACCGCTTCGACGTTGCAACTGAGACAGCCAAGAATACCAGGTCATTTATTTTAAATCTGTGTTCGAGCCAAAAATCAGCCAGAGCAAAAAAACATAGGATCTCGCCACTTTCAAACGCTCTGTAGGACACTTTGTTTTTCCTAGCAATTTGAAGATTGTGAAAATTTTATTGTCATTTTTAAAATCTGTGTAGCATATTCAGAAACTGTGACACTCAGATTAATCTGTGAACCTGGCTCTCTGGAGACAGCAACTTGTTTTCAACTATTATAAACAGAGAGGCTTCATCCTGAAGGTGTGCATAAAAGTTCTCACAGATTCAAACGTGACAGAGAGACCAACAAATCTCAAAGCCGAACTGAAAATTCTCTCTCTTCTTGAATCTGCGCAGTAACTAATGTGCACAGAAAAGATACTAATACTGTGACAAGACATACTTGCACTTTTAAGTTGGATGTATATGAGATGTGTGTAAATACACGCAATTTCAGTGCACAATGCAAAGTTTTCGAGTTCGTTGGGCTGTCATTGACCAGCAAGCGCAAGTAGCTTATAATGAATTTGTGTATATGATGCTGTGCTCTCATGGAATGAATAGAGAATCTAAAAAATAATAGAATGTGGATGGAGATGCAATTAATTCCTTCAATTCAACCGGACGAGACGCCACTGTACTATCTGATGAGAAAAAAAATTGGAAAATGAAATGTGAATGCAACTATGTAATGAAAAACGCGCAAATGTTACCACAGAGACGGGACTCGAACCCGTTGCTAGCTGCTAATTGAACTACTCTGCACATGTAAATACATCAAGAGCTTCGCTTCACTTGGCCACCACAGCATTCAATTATAGTCCTATCTCATGGAAACACATTCAATAGAAACCAAACACACACCGCATCACAAGTCTATACTCGCTATTTTGCTTTGCCGCCAACCAACAAACAAACCCGGGTTGACGGTTCCATCCATAGGACGCTGGTCTTACAAAGCAGCTGTCGTATGGTCAAGCCCCGACCAGGAAGGATTCTTAGTGTCAGTAGGATCGTAGTACTAGCCATGCAATGATTCTACTTCTTCATAGGAATCGAAGTGCTGTTCAGTCAATGCATAGCGCATCGATGAAAACAAATGATAGTTTGCAAAAGCCAAGTCTAGTGAATACGGCGGGTGGGGTTTCGAAGATATAATCGTACAAGTGACCAATGAACAAGTGAAAATATATTATTACTGATACACTTGGTTTGATGTTCTCGAATATGTGACGTTAAGATTTTTATAATCTTGAAAGACAAGCAATAACATGGAAGAAGAAAAACTACCAAATAAAACTTTTCTCCGAATAATTTATTAATATTTGTATTTGGTAATATTCTTAAGTTTATTATGTAACCAGTGAACATCTGTGCTTGTTCCGGGTTGGCGGTTCAATGCATAGAGCGCTGGTCTCACACGTCAGTTGTATGATGTTCGAGTCCCGACCTGGAAGGAATCTTAGTGTCTGTAGGATTTCAGCCCCAGTCATGCAACTGTTCTGTACGCCATGAATATCGGCTGCGAAATCTGTTGAAACATAAGGACAAATTCCACAAAAAGAATGTAATACCAAGGCTTTGCCTTCGAGCTTCTGTGTCAAACCTTAGATTTTTATATTTCTGTTCTAATACAGCTGTTGTATTTGCAATTAAATTGGATAATCTTTTTAAAGCCATCATGTTTATGGATGCAAATTGACTCGAATTATGGGGGCAAAATGCTTAGGAATTCACTTACAAAAACTAATTACTAGTTCAGTTTTTGCAATGACTGAGTGGAAACATAGCCAACATAAAAAATTTACAGAAAAGATGATTTTTTGGAAAAAGATACGCTCAGTGACAGGACTCGAACCTGGGGTGGAATCATGTAAGGTCATAAGTGACTATCACCTCCTGGTGATAAAGAGGGGATCACCAGAATGTTTGCAATCACCGAGTGTGATCACTTTTACTATCACCATCACCGGTGATTGATCCAACTTCACTCCAATTATCACCTGTCAAGAAACGTCAATTTTTCAGGAATAAACCGTTGATATTAGGAGTATACCGTTGATATTAGGAGGAGTAACATATGAAAGTGGCGTATACCCATATAATATTTTAAAATCTAAATTTTTATTGTTATAGTTTTCAATCCTTTTCATTAATTCGAGTCATGTTTATCAATGATGATTTGTATGGATCGAAGAGTAACGTTGAAAAAAATTGCCTCACGAGTATGGCAAACTGCGCACAAACAAATAAAAAATTAACTTGTTGGTTTAATTTAGTGCCGATATTTATGTTTCAATGGAAATCAATGTCACAGTCAGTTCTTTGGGATAAATTTGCTAGCTGTGAAATGATACGAATTGTTAGATCTTCTTGATATTTCACAACGGATGGCATTCCTCTCGAATGAGAAAGATCCGTTAAAAAATTTTGTGTATAATTTTCATTCACTTTGCGATTATGGCATTTCTTGTTGTATCATGATCACAGAGCTTTCGAATGCTAGTTCCATTTTGGAACTTTAATCCACCGGTATTACGAATATCCACTATGATAAGCAACTAATTGTCCAAAAATATTGCCTTATTTAGTTCAACTCACAAGAAGAAAATTAAGAACGCACTTTAATCTTTTTTACTCGTTCAGTTGAATGAGACTGATATGTCGCTCACTAAATCACGACCATCTAATTCTACTGAAAATGTTAGCATAGATTTTTTATGTTGTTACGTTATGTGCAACAGGAGATGTCTACATTCATAAACTTATCACTTTTCCAGAAAGCAATTTATCTTTGACTATACCCCAATGATATTCCTTCAAATGATAATTACAACATAAATGAATTGATTTAATTGATAAATACTACCGTTCATTCTATGAATTCTCTAAACTATACAAACTAAGTTACTTTTCATTTTGGAATTTAATTTTGACACAATATCAGTACGAATTTTATTAAAAAAATATCCTCTCCGACCAATTTTGGTAGGTTATGTTTATATCAGGGGCTTAAAATTCACCTAACGGACAATAATTTATAAAGCCACTTCTCAAAAAATCAAATCACTACTAAAAGTGATAACTAAATTGCTATCACCTTCATTTTGACATGAAGGTGATTAAATCGTGGTGACTATCACCTTACGTAATGCCAACATTTGATAGTGATGTTAGCCTTTCAGCAGTGGTGACAGAACTTGGTGATTATCACCTTACATGATTCCAAATTTTCAAAAGTGATAATCACTTGATGATAATCACCTTACGTGATTCCACCCCTGCGTTCTCATGCATTCCATACATACGCCACCCTAAGCCTTGTGATAGGCATAGCTCTAAAACACGACTAGGCATGATAGAACGTACATCGAACATGGTCTACATACTGGCCGGTACCATACATCCAAACATCTTCTCTGTTCATCAAACGCTAGTCTTCTCGCTCTATACCTCTCGCACCAGTAGAGAAGGTATATCTTTCATGTTTGTTCACGATCAAGCATTTTGTTTCGCATGTATTTCAATGTGAAAGGTTTAAGGAGTATTGAATAATTAGATATTTTATGTATTGTACAATGCATACAGCAAGTGTAATTATGACTAAGAATATCGATGTAATTCTACGTTTTATTTTTTTACATTAAGATAAATCACCATTTCCTCAAGGAGTTTGTTTTACTCTGCTTTCCTCTACTAAAAACTGGACTGATAGTGATCTCACATATATTTCAAAACAATCCAAGATACGAATATTATTTAGGGTTTGAAGCGATCCAATCGATTTACCACTTCTTCATAACTAGTAAAGTGTTGCTCAGCAAATGCGTGAGACATCGATGAAAACATATGATAATCGATAGGGGCCAAGTATGGGGAGTGAAAGTTCCCATCTGAGTTCAGAAATGATGTTCTTGACCGCTTTGCTCTGTTTGCGGGGGCGTGCTACCAAAATGACTTTCTCATATCTTATGGAGCATTCTGGTCATTTTTTGGCAATGCTTGATTTAATTTGATCATTTGCGATTAGTATTTAGTTTCCCTTGAATTGACAAGCTCGCAGTACATTTGATCCTACAAAATGCACACCATCGTTTTCTTTCCGAAGCGATTAGGTTTTGCAGTTAATGCCGATGTTTAGCCAGAGTCGACTGATTTTCAATGCTTGGGATTCTCAAAATTCTTTATCCGTCACGACCCAGTGCATAAATTTGTCCGTTTGTCACTTTCCCTACTTTCTATCATTCAGCTCAAGAGGAACCCATTTTTCCACCTTATACATTTTACCCATGTAGTGTAGATGATCAGAAATAGCTTGAAGACTAATTTTTAATTTCCCTGTCATTTGATTTTTAAATTTGGGTCTGGTCTTCGTCCAACATTCCTTGTAATTCAGCATCTTCAAATTGGGTGGTTTTTGAAACGTTATGTTTTGACGGTGAATCTATTTGCAGAGACATATCTTGAACAAAATCTGGCACACATGGACTGCAAAATCGGTTAACACAGAAGTTACGCATTCGGAAGTACTGGCTTTTATTACCGGTGTCACTACACGATGAAAACCAAGTGAAGTGACTGTGACCCTTATTATGAGTATCACTTTTACTGTGGAAATCAAGTGAAGTGAATGTAGGTCCTTATTACGAAAGTCGCTTTAAGGGCCACTGACTTCACAATTGTATCTTTGGTAATCTTATTAGCTGAGTGGCACCTCTATGTTGTTGATTGCGCAGCCTACAATCTGCGACTTGCGATGCGATAGAGGCCAAAAACAAGATAAACATAAATTTTTACTAATAGTTCCAATATATTACCCTACGTAGGAACTAGTTTTATTTAATACTCACCGATTTGAAGCGAAAATGACCAGTTCATCACAGTACTTCAACGACTTCGTCAACCTCCGGTTGCGTCAGTTGCTCCTAGGAACATCGTCCGCCGTAGAGACTAAGAACCGTCTTCTTGATGCGTTTGATGTCTCTAGCGGTGGTTCGGCAGCAACCACCAACAAATTTCACACCCATCTCTATCCACTGCGGAACGTACGTTTCCAGCGGAACACAATCGGCTTGACCAGTCCATATCCCCGCGTTCCACACCTCTCCGGAGTTAGGATACACTATCAACGGTATCTTTTCCCCCTCACTTTGCAAATCGTTCACAGCCTTTAGCAGCGGCAGCGTGTGTGCCGGATGGACACAATTTATTCCCACAGCCAACAGATTCGAATTATTCAGCATCCGTGCTTTGTTCCACACACCAACCGCTGTTTCGGCAAAATTTTCTCCATGGGCAGTATTGATGCCGTCTTTGCAATGAAAAGAAATCCAGAACCGCACGGTAGGATGTTCAGCAGTGATTAG
This sequence comes from Malaya genurostris, assembly GCF_030247185.1. Taxonomy (NCBI): domain Eukaryota; kingdom Metazoa; phylum Arthropoda; class Insecta; order Diptera; family Culicidae; genus Malaya; species Malaya genurostris. The sequence goes on along the minus strand of NC_080570.1, from coordinate 58,870,055 downwards.
TTCAACTAAAGCCTCGGCTTCGCCGCGACTTGGAATGGTTTCGACCGCGAGAGCATCAACTCCGCTCTCGATAACGGCATTAATTCTAGGCCGATGCCATTTCTGGATACGTGCAAGTGGAATGGTATCTACGTAACTCCCGGTGTATTCGGATCCATCGTGTAGATGAGCTCCGTATGGTCCTATTGATCCTACTACCCACGGAATTTTGTGGGATTTGTTTTTCAACTTTTCCGCTAAATAACGCGAACGAGCTATTTTGGCCAGCTCAACCGATGATTTGATTAGTTTAATGCTGTCCTCTTCATTCATATCGAGAAAATCCATGAACCCTTCAATCGATGCCTGGTAAGTGTTGGTAAGAATGCAGTCAGCACCCGCCTCAAGGAAATCTGTATGCGTTTCAATCACTGCGTTCGGATTAGTGGCGTTGAAACGACAACTCCACAGAGGATCATTATCAATGACTTGACCAACGTGGGACTCCAGTTGTGTGGAGAAACCTCCGTCGATAACAATGATGCGTTTTGATCCTAGCTTCAGAGATCGAGATTTGTCTCGTACTGGTAACGTGAATGGAGCAGAACTAAACGGATCGTCTTCCGGTGTGTCGGGATTGTTCTCCGGAGAAAACTGAGTTTGCACATTTGTGTTTGCTGACGCGGCAGGCGCAACTGAAACTTGAGTGGGTTGAACAAGTGGTAGCGAAGGATGCTGTGGTGTTGAATCTAGAGGAGTTTTAAGGCTGCCTTGTGATCCTAATTGACGGATTTTGTCAAATTCTTCGCCAAATATGTGGTCTTCTGTCATTTGAGAGAAAGGAGTGGGATCGCCAAAAGGATTCCAAGTTTGCTGCTTATTTTGTGTAAGATTTAGTTGAGGATTAGACGAACGTGATTCAAAAGATGTGGGTATTGAATGCAGGTTTTGTTCCGAGCCGTTAGCACTTGATTCCGTCTCTGCTGGTTGGTAATTGTTTGAGGCATCATACGGTGCTAGGAACTGTGACGTTTCTGTGGTGTATGCTTTGTTGAAGGCCGAAGTGTCGCTCATATTACGACGATGACCCACGACTGATTGTTTTGATGCTAAATAAGCCCCGGTCGCGCTAGGACCTATTCCGGTACCATAGGGGGTACCGGATTGTGAAGAAATTGCGGCGTGGATAGGTGACTGAAGAACAGAGGATGTCGACGATTCTCTGGTCGCAACATTGGAGTTAGAAGAATCATTTTGGGTATGGGGAAGATCTTCGACTGTACTTGCTTCCCGAAATGGATCAGGAAAGTTTGGTTGGAACAGGTTGCTTCCCGATATTTCCTGATCTGGTGGTGGAAAATTCGCAGTGAAACTAGCTACAAATCCCTCTGGTTGAGTAGTTTTCTGTTCCTGTGGAACTACAGATGCTACACCTGGAGTTGGCGAAGAAAGAATATTTTTCGGTGATGGATTTGGTGGGAGCCCTAAAGAAAAACTATTGTTGACTGTAGCTTGAGATGCTTTCGGACGTTGGCGAGGAGCAACAGATGTGCCACCTTCAGCGTGAGTGACTGCAGATTTAGCTGCTTTATTACATCCCAAGACAACCGGAACACGTTTTGATTCACTTTCTAATGGCGGAACGGTTAGAGACTCTATTGCTGGCACGGCAGATTTCGTCAAATTGCGTACAGGATTGGTTTTCCCTGCAATTCTAAAAGCTATTTCACAAACCTGATATATATTAGGGCGCTTTTCAGCATCTGGTTCCAGCATATAGCGGATCAACTGATGCATTTCCTTGGAATACTTTGAGTTGTCAGGAATACTGAATTGACCACTTTGAATAGCTAAAGCACTTTCACCAAAGGGAAGCGTAAAAAAACATAGCTTATACAACAAACAGCCGAGTGCCCAAATATCTGCTTTAACAGTGATGTCGTGTCCAGAAAATAAGTCTATCATTTCCGGTGCACGATACGAGAGAGTCGTGTACTTTTGTATTTCTTCTTCGACCATTGTCCGGCCGTGAGTATTTGGATTTAAAATTCGTGCTGTAGCCGAACCGAAATCACACAATACAAAGTTTCCAATATCATTTTGCAAAATGTTTTCAATTTTTAGGTCCCGGTGAATTATTGGAGTTTGACACTGGTGCAACCGAGCTACAGCTTCTGCTACATCACAGAAAATTTGAAGGACATCCTGCTCACTAAATCCATTCGGTATTCGGGCATTCATCAACGTCAGAAGATTTGTCTTACAGTAAGGCATTAGTAACAGTATCTCGTGCACTCCATTACCTTTTGGGTTGATGCTGTGGTCAATGTAACCGATGATGTTTTTGTGGCCGCTAAGATTGCTGGCAATCTTAATTTCTCGGCTGCAAACACCCAGGTCATGTTCGTTATTGACGTACAAACGCTTCAAAGCATATCTCTGGCTGTTTTGTCCTTTGACTAGAAATACAACAGCAAAACCGCCTTCAGCCAACACCTCCTCAACAGTAACCACATTATCCCTGCTGAGTTTGAAGGTTTTTCCAACAAAACTATTTGTTTCCTTACTTGGGGTTGCTTCGTTCTTGGTTTCGAACTTGGAAATCAATTTTTTCATTGCTCCCTATTTTTTTTTTTGTTTTCTCTAGGTCAATCGCTGATGATGTTACTATTTCTATCGCTTTGCACTTACCACTGTAGAAATAATTTATTTTAATTTGCCGAATAATTACTTTTATTGAAGCTGAGTAATTTTCGTCGAAAGCTCTTATCACAAGACTAAAACGCTGCACCTCTTTACTCAATACTCATAAAATTCCGATTATTCTAATACTCGAAACTGCAAAACAATAGAAGATGACTCATTCTTCGCAGTGATAACACTTTTTGCCTCTTATCGGAGTACTTTTTCGCTTCGTAATCCGATTTATTGCGACACTTCGATTCACACTGCACTTTGGATAATGTCCCTGCTTTCTAGAAGCAGCACTCGTTCCGCTGGAAGTTTCGCAAAATACCATAGGTTAATACGCACGACAACAATACGAATCAGCTACGGAAAGGAAAAAGTATACTGCAAAATATTCACCATCAAGAAAAATCCTTGTGGTTATAGGTGATTAGGGTGACTAGAATTGTGTGACAGCTGTGTACAGTGTTGCTAAATTTCAAACAGAATAACGTGTTCGTTCGCACCTGTTTGCACTAACTTGACAGAAATTTTAGCAGCCGACAGATACCAGACTACCCGTAAAAAAAAATAAACCATTGATTTTACAGCATAAACAATTGATTCACAATAAGATCTATGGGTTAGAATACATTTTATTGTATCTTGATAACATTTTTTTCATTACCAACGATTCAATATATTGTTTCTACGGTTCACAATTAAATTTATTGTACACGTGCTGGTTCAAACAATATGCAAACTGTACATTTGATTGTTTTCCAAGAAAACATGTATGAGAAAATTTTATATTTTGAATTGTTACGATACTTAACAACCTATACATTCTATTGTAAAAAGCATGTGCACAACTAATTGAATGGTGTATAACAATACATTAAAATATCTTTTAATGGTCAAAGCAAATTTGTTGAAGGTTTTTTTAACAACAAATCGAATTCTACAATATTTTTTATTTGGGTGGATAACGACAGTTCTGCACATTGAAATGAAATGTTAAGGCGTTGCTCGTTTAGAGATGATACTTTCAGCAAGCGCTGTCATATCGGTAGGATTCAGTTCGTGCTGGCATCTCATCAGACACAGTCGACAATTGCTTACGGTCGAGACGATAGAAACAAAGACAATACAGTGTAGTGAACAATAGAGTGTACGAAATGGGCAAATACGATTTAACAAAGCCTGAAACTTGGCCTACAAGACCGAATTCAATTTGTATTGATTTCAAGCGCTGCAAAGTTAGGCCAGCAGCAACCGAAATTGAAATCTTGCTTAAGGAACGAATGCATCTAAACGTTACTGATGTAAGTGAGATTAGATTCAACAAGGCGTCTAACTGTGTGTACATTATGTTCAAACGTGAAAAAGATGCAATTGCATTTGCTTCGGTTAATAACGGGGTGCACAGTATTGATCATGACAACGTTAAATATAAAATCCCTGTGTACATGGTGGACAATGCCATAGAAGTACGCGTGCATGACCTTCCCCCGCAGACCAGCGATGGGTATGTTCGGGAAAGTATGTCGCAGTACGGTGAAGTTCTTTCCATCGAAAGGGAAGTATGGCGGAATTTTTTTCCGGAATGGCGTGCGAGTAGTACGTATGCAACTACGTAAATCAATTCCATCTTACATCATTTGTGATCAAGACGGGATACATCCGTGTAAAACGCTGATTACGTATGAAAATCAACTGGTTACATGTCAGTTTTGTGAACAACCTGCACACTACGGCAAACCTTGTACTGAAACTGCAAAAAGGACATCTTTAAACAAAAATAAGTACAACCGCCCAACAACGGAAACTAGTGAGCGCAGTACTCCTGTTGTACCATCAAACCCACCAACAACTGCAATTAATGCACAACAAGGCGCGTCTACAGCAACTAACAACCAACCCAAAAATGCGAATTACAAGGAAAACGAAGAAAAAACGGAAACCAACAACGATACCACCGATGCGGCAATGGAGGACGAGACGAGCCACGAACAAAGTGGCCCTCACTCATCGCAAGATAAAAATGGAAGCTCCTCTCCCCCTAGAAAAAGGGTGACAGCGAGATCCAACGGTAAAAAAATTATTTTATCTAATAAAAACATGGCTCATTCGGCCACGTAAAGCTTGTACGCAAATTGGCCTGAATAAAAAAAATTTTATAAAAAAAAAATATATCGGTAGGATACGTTTCGTCTTTGACCAGTCAGTGCAAAGCAGTTCAAGTTGAACTTGCAAAACTCCGGAGTTCAATTTGAACCGCTAAGCAGACGTATAGTTTCTGCTTTTTACAGAACACTTTTTATTTGGCACCAAAGTGCCAAATCTAACGTGCCGAATTTGAACTGCTCTGCACTGACGAGTCAAAGACGAAACGTGAAGAAATTTCAAAATGGTTATGTGCTCTAAACACAAACGGGAAAACCCCTAAATGACTAGAAATAACGTATCACTATATTTGGATTAAATTTTTATTTAAGGCTAATTCCACGTATGAACACATGCACTAATAACATCGCTCAGTTTTGCACTGAATGAAAATGGCTACTTTGTAGAATCACCGAATTTCGGTCACAGACTAACAGACAGGACACTCAAATTAGATTCTTTAACCATATAAACGGTCATTTCGAATATTCCTTTATTTGGGACAGTACTCGCATTTGTCATGATGGCGCTACGTTACCCTATCAAATACATCCTGTCTGTCATCTAGACTGTGTTTATTTTTTTCATTTACCAACAGAGTTGCCATTCATACAGAATTACCTGTAATGTATTGATTTGTATACCTCCATGCGATTTTCATGCAGGATACAGATTAGTTACATATTGCCAAAACTATATACAGATTTGTGCCTACTTCTCATCCTACAACGCAATACAAACCCGTTTTGTTACAATATTTACTTGCTTCTGGTCTGCCGTCACTTAATTTCGGGTGAAAATCACCAACACAATCAAAAATAGTCTAGATGAACAACGTTGAGTAAAATAAATGTTTACCTTCCAACATCGCTAAAAAAGTGAAATATATTATCAACGTAATCCAATAATTTATTGTGACGATTCATTATCAAATATTTTGATGAAATCAGGCAACCCTGCAAGCAGCTGATCGGTGTTGACAAACGAGGGGAAATCAACTAGTAAAAAAACTTTTACGTAACACAAGGGGTGTACCGATAGTAAATAGTTCGCGCAGTACAATATAGGTGGAACTAGTGCATCACGAAAAATGATTTTTATAAGAATTTACTCATACTGTCATGTCTGTTAGTCTGTGTTTCGGTTGTCTAAAAGTTGTTTACCGAGATTTCGATAAGTTGATATAATTAATTTGCTGATTTCGGCAAAACGACGAATTGCTGGTGAACACGGTAAACACGCGCCCAATGTTCAGAGTTTGAATGGGTTTTTTTTATATAGTAATTCACTTCTTACAAAAAGATCGGTTGGATCTACCTATGAACTCTAAAAATCACTTCTACCGAGGTTGATAAACGTGATCACTTATTTCCGTAGGAAATTTTTTGAGGAGGAAAATCTTCAAAGACCGCAAAACAATCCGACATTTGTGGATAAAGTTATTGAGACTTGTCACTCAAAAAGAATTCTCACACTAAGCTGAGTAACTTTTGTGATGACATCAAACAACTCAGACCAACGCTATATCATAATAAAAGAAAGCAAAATCATATTACAATCACTAGCAGTGGTAGTGCTAGATATATTAAGGAATGAGACATTGTTCGGACCTTGTGTCGTTTTTTCTTTAATAACTTTAATAACGACATGGTGGCATGGTCTTAGGAAAATTTTTTCGATAAAGCTATTCTCAACGCTGTGATGGATAACTGTTCAAAAATGGCAGGCTGTCGTATAATTTAAAATTATCAAAAATAAAACTAGAGCTTGATGATCTTAACGCGTAAAGTCAACTCACAAAATGTATGATTTCGAAAACGATATGAATTTTGGTATGAACTTCTAGAAGAGATTCTGAGTGATAGTGAGCTAGAGTACCTCTAACTGAACCTATTATTCAGTGATAAACGTTCAAAACTTAAATTGACAATCTCTAAAATGTCATTCGACGATTTAGCATTTCGTCTATCAGATTTCGTTACACACGCTCAAGTAAGAAATTTAAAACAATTTTCTATTCATGTTTCAAATATTAATTCATTTAAAGCAAATTCGCCGAGTTTTAAATCTGTTTCGAATTTGTGCTCGAAGAACTCAGCTTTGAGTTGGACATATTTTAGTCGTACATGCAGAGACAAGAATTGTAAAAACATGATAAATGATTTTTTATAGTAATAGAAAGTTTATTTCATCAAAAAAATCATCCGAAACAAATATTTTTTCATTTGACTAGAACAAAATTTGGATTCAAATCAAACAGAGAACATTGCTTATTTTGAAGAGCGAAATTATTCCAAAACAATCATATTAAAAATCATCATAAATCAGATTTTAAAGCTTACTTCTTTTTATTTTAAACATGCTCGATTTTTTTACCGAATTTTCAACAGCTGAACGTTCGGTATTTAAATTGATTACCGATCGTTCGGTAATTACTGAACCGACGACACGACCTGTCACTCGCCTATTGAAACTGTATCGCAAATCTAACTACCCCTCAGTAACTCAAAATGTCAAAATGAGTTTGCATAATTTTTCTGTGAATCTGGTAACACAATTCGAAAAACTGTTGATTTTAAATAACATAACCATGGTTACTAGTTATTGAAGATAAGGTATGTAAACAAATCTAACTCTAAATCGTTAACAAACTGCGTTTTTTATTGCGGAAGTTAAAACAAAAAGATATCTGCCATCGGTTCTAGTTCGAATTGGCTTGTGTCAAGCGCAAATATAGTAACATGTTTATTCCTGATTCAACTAAACTTTTCTCTATTAAACTTTACTACTACATTTATGTCACTTTGAAGAGAAACGGTGTCCTATGAATGATAATTCTTGCAGCGGTGACGAACTATAGGATTCGTCGAAAGAACTTTATAAATTAAATTATTGTCATGCCTAGCATGCATTTTAACCGAGGACTATTGGTACTATATTTTAGAAGTTTAATTTATTATTACAATTGCGCCACACAATCAAACGTAGCGTTTTTGTAAATAAAATACTTCCATCTACTCTTACAATTGTAATCATTTCGTGTCCATCGCAGCAAAAAATGTAGAATAAACCCAAATTGCATGTAATCTTTTGTTCCAATGTTGATGTTGGTTGGTTCTACCGAGGTTGATAAACGTGATCAGTTTTCCTGTATCTGTCTTTGAAAATACACCCTCCTGGTGTTTATACTATCATTCCTAAAATTACAAAACTTGGGTTCGGAATACACGCTTTAAAAATGAATTTATTAAGGCAATTTTTTAACATTTTTTTCTGTTTAGATGTAAAGTCTGTTATTGATGACATAAAAGAAGAAAATATATATTGTATGAGCCTATAAACTTTGTGATACAATTTTTCTGCGCTATATTATTCTTTCAAGAACTTCCATATTCTTTAGTATTTTGACTCCACCAGAAATTACCCTCGAACGATTTGTGTAGGCAGCAAGTGGACAAGTGATACAAAATTATTTTCTGCCTATAAGTAAACAAAAAGCTTTTAGTGGTTCTATTGTTTCAAAAACTTTTGCACTTGTACCTCAATCCATTCGATGAACTCTTCAAGATTTTTTCGTTTGGTTAATAAAAAGACACTTACTAAAAATTGATTGACAGTTAGTTTCATGACAATCAGTTTTCACATCAGTTTTTGATGGGGAACGTGCCGTTATGAGCCAATTTATTCTGATACCTTCTATCGATCATTTCTATAGATTATCGAAATTTCTTGTCAAAAATATTACCGAACAAAGGAATTAAATCTTAGAGCAAATTCAGCAGCTGCGAAATTCATATGGGTGGTCTATAATATGAATATGCCCTTAGTGTGTAGATCTAAAATAGATCCGATCATTTGAAATAAAACAGCGTTTCGAACAACCTAAAGCGCCCCTTATACGAGAATTACTAATGTCATTTTTATTGATCACTAAGGGCATATTCAGGAGTGTTCTAGCAAAGATAAACTCAAGATGGAATAGTCTATGATTCCTCATGTACCATTCAAATAGGACCCCTCGATGATTTCGGTTCACCGTCAGTTGTACTTCAATTATTATTTGAAACAAAACAACAAGCGTCGAATCGCTACTTGCGTCGTAACTATGACAATGTTTGTTTATGTAGAATTAATCTTAATTTGCAATATGATAGAAATCGCGGTATTTTGCTGCATATCGAGTGGATATTGCAACAGGAAAACAAAAATCAATTAGAATTATTGCTAAGAATATGTTCGATTTGCAATATTCTTATCTTACGAAGCATTAAAGTGAATGGATGTTCTATGCGGTATGTTTACTTCCTTCCAAACTTGTATTGTTGCTATGGAATATTACCGTCATTTTCAAATGTTTGTCGACGCTTATTAACGAAGGGTCAACAAAATTACACTATTACAAAGTTCACTGGTTCACGATTACTGGTTCGATATTTTTCGATGGATTGTATGGGACATTGTAATCTTGAGTTTATCTTTGGTTCTAGTTCTAGATGCATAATTTATGTCAGTTACAAAATTTAAATCTGGATTTTATAACAAGAAAAACTGGCAGCCCGAGCAGTGTTTTACTCGTGTTTCAAATATACAAAAAATAGAACCCCTCTCAGCAGGCGGTTCTATTTTGTTGGTCGTTGAGCGCTTATTGAACGACATACTGCAAGAAATATTCGTTCAATTTGCTAGAACGGCCTCTCAGCAGGCGGTTCTAAACATAAACTTAAGAAAATGGTTATGTGCACCTAGCATAAATTTGGGGGTAAAAGTTAGCTTTTTCCCCTTTAAATTATCACAATCTGTACGGCCAGTAAGCCGAAACTTGTTTCGTTCGAGACGTCAGTTTAGACGTTACACTTCTTCTGTAATAAAAAAGTGTTTTGCAAATAGCATTAACTGAGCAGACGTAAGCTCAGCGGATTATGTTGATCCGGGGGTTTGCGTCAGCATAATTTGCTGACGCACTGATGAGTCGAAGACGAAACGTAAACTTAAGGTTCTATTTTGTTGGCCGTTGAGCGCTTATTGAACGACATACTGCAAGAAATATTCGTTCAATTTGGTGGAACGGTTTGTTGTTGTTTTTTCTCTTGCAAAAATAATGTGAAATCTAGGTGTTACCTTTATATGAAAAGAAGATTTGTTGTTATTCTACGTGAAGTAGAAGTACCCAAGTAACAATTTTTGTTACGCTAGCTTGTTTGTGACTAGTTTGCAACCAAATATTTGAGTGATTGTTTCTAACATCTAACCACTTGCATGACTTAAAAAGCGCAGTTTCTACTAGTTGTTAGGTCGGCTAAAAATAAGTTGTCGTTACGTTGTAATGTCATACTGAAAGAACTTATCTTTTCATAACTTGAAAATAACTTGTTTTCAAGTAAACTAGTTGAAACTTAGTCACCATCGACATTATAAACATTGAATGAATACATAACACTTTTCTATCATCAATAAAAAAGCAGAAGAGTACTTTAAATCACAAGCTTGATACAAGGTACAAATTTCACAACGATTTTGAAACTGTTGAGCGGAATTAAATTTTACTTAACTTTTTTTATGCGCCTTCAATCAAAATCTGTTTATAAATATATAAAAAATAAACAGCAAAATAACACCGACGACACGACCTGCCACTCGGCTATCAAAACTGTATCGCAAATTTAACTACCTCTCAGTAACTGGTAATGTCAAAACGAAATCGCTTGATAATTTATTCAAACTGGCAACAAAGGCAAAAAATTGTTGATTTCGACTAACAACTACCATAACCTTAGTTACCAATTTTGTTTTGATGGAAAATTAAAAAAAATCTAAAATTTTCAATCGATTTGAACCTATGATTGGGCATAATTGCTCATTTACATTGATCTTGCAGGTATGTAAAGTAAGTATTGTAGTCTACTGTAGTGTCGAATAGTAGATGAAATTGAGTTTTTCGACAGTTTCATCAGTAACGACTGTTTTTCAGGGAAACCGCGTTGTTATGAAACTGGACGTTAATTCATTTTCGTTGTGGTCAAACTCGAATCACTTGAGTCCGACGGAGAAGAACATTCAAATATCGTTATGAAGTAGACTAGTGGACATCTACCGGACATCTAATGATAAAATAAATAAAATTTCCTTGATCAACTTAGCTCCACATTTTATATCATATATCAAAAGCATTTGTTACACTGTTCAATAAATCAGTTAATACGATAAAATGAAGATTAGAGTTACGATTTTTCTCGTCATACATAGACTAACGTCTTTAGCATATGTGGGTTAACTAGCAGCTTTTCAAAGTAAAGTTGGTTATCTTGTTCAAGGTCGTTTATCAACTTCAATCAGTAATCTTTCCGTCCACATTTCGGTTTCCTTGATATCAGCAAAGAAACCGAGTATGTTTTCGAGTCTCATGAACAGATTTATGTTCCCGGGACCAGGATGCTTCTTCGTTGGTTAGGAAAAAAACAGTGACTTTTTCACCACGTCATTGTTAGCAATACCTTACCGAATCTCTTTCAGACCATTCTAATATATTTGACACTCTCCGACTCTCTACTCTAGCGAATCAGCCAACGAGAAAAACAGATCCGAACAGATTATCACCGATGCCAGTAAAGCCGAAATGTGTTAGCTATGCTAAGTTAGCCATCGGGAGCAGGAAAGTCATCTTCGAATTGATTTTCCATGAATTTTCAGAGATTAGACACCGACTTTGCCCTGAGAGAAAGAGTGATAGGATCGATTTGTCTCCAGTATGATGTCATTCTATTATTTACCTGTAGCAAACCTATATTATGTTCCGGTGGCAAACTGTTTGTTTATTTGTTTTGGACCTCCTTGGCAACTAGTTCGTAGCAACTAAACAGTGTTGCTCGAGCAGATTCTTTTTATCAAATACGAGGGATCACCCAAATTTTGGTAACTGATGGTAAATCACAGACTAACAGACATGACAGTATGAGTAAATTCTTATAAAAATAATTTTTCGTTAAGCACTAGTTCCACCTATATTGTACTGCGCGAACTATTTACTATCGGTACACCCCTTGTGTTACGTAAAAGTTTTTTTACTAGTTGGTTTCCCCTCGTTTGTCAACACCGATCAGCTGCTTGCAGGGTTGCCTGATTTCATCGAAATATTTGAAAATGAATCGTCACAATAAATTTTTGGATTACGTTGATAATATATTTAACTTTTTTAGCGATGTTGGAAGGTAAACGTTTATTTTACTCAACGTTGTTCATCTAGACTATTTTTGATTGTTTTGGTAATTTTCACCCGAAATTAAGTGACGGCAGACCAGAAGAAAGTAAATATTGTAACAAAACGGGTACGATTTTGTCTTGCGTTGGAGGATGAGAAATAGGCACAATTATGTAAAGGGTGATTTTTTAAGAGCTTGAGAACTTTTTTAAACAATAAAACGCATAAAATTTGCAAAATCTCATCGGTTCTTTATTTTAAACGTTAGATTGGTACATGACATTTACTTTTTGAAGATAATTTCATTTAAATGTTGACCGCGGCTGCGTCTTAGGTGGTCCATTCGGAAAGTCCAATTTTGGGCAACTTTTTCGAGCATTTCGGCCGGAAGAGCCCGAATTTCTTCGGAAATGTTGTCTTTCAAAGCTGGAATAGTTACTGGCTTATTTCTGTAGACTTTAGACTTGACGTAGCCCCACAAAAAATAGTCTAAAGGCGTCAAATCGCATGATCTTGGTGGCCAACTTACCGGTCCATTTCTTGAGATGAATTGTTCTCCGAAGTTTTCCCTCAAAATGGCCATAGAATCGCGAGCTGTGTGGCATGTAGCGCCATCTTGTTGAAACCACATGTCAACCAAGTTCAGTTCTTCCATTTTTGGCAACAAAAAGTTTGTTAGCATCGAACGATAGCGATCGCCATTCACTGTAACGTTGCGTCCAACAGCATCTTTGAAAAAATACGGTCCAATGATTCCACCAGCGTACAAACCACACCAAACAGTGCATTTTTCGGGATGCATGGGCAGTTCTTGAACGGCTTCTGGTTGCTCTTCACTCCAAATGCGGCAATTTTGCTTATTTACGTAGCCATTCAACCAGAAATGAGCCTCATCGCTGAACAAAATTTGTCGATAAAAAAGCGGATTTTCCGAATGGACCACCTAAGACGCAGCCGCGGTCAACATTTAAATGAAATTATCTTCAAAAAGTAAATGTCATGTACCAATCTAACGTTTAAAATAAAGAACCGATGAGATTTTGCAAATTTTATGCGTTTTATTGTTTAAAAAAGTTCTCAAGCTCTTAAAAAATCACCCTTTATATAGTTTTGGCCATATGTATTAAATCTGTATCCTGCATGAAATTCGCATGGCCGTATACAAATCAATACATTACAGGTAATTCTGTATGAATGGCAACTCTGTTGGTAAATGAAAAAAATAAACACAGTCTAGATGACAGACAGGATGTTTTTGATAGGGTAACGTGGCGCCATCATGACACATGTGAGTACTGTCCCAAATAAAGGAATATTCGAAATGACCGTTTATATGGTTAAAGAATCTAATTTGAGTGTCCTGTCTGTTAGTCTGTGGGTAAATCATCAACGCACATGTTTCTTGGCGATTTTTCTTCAGACGGCTTGGTCGTGTCGTCGATAACACTATGTTCAGAATGCTCAAAATTATTTCAATTATAATGATTTCTCATCATTTTAAATTCATATATCATGAGAATTATAATATTATCACAATCGATGTTCAATCCCTATATTATTTTCTTCGTGTTTATGACAGTACATAGAACAAAAATGACTATTCTGCCTTTCACTATTATCGGCAAAAAGTAGTTTTGAAACAAGTAATATCCTGGTTTTATTTATGTTTCATACACTTCTTGAGACTCCATATTGTGTTCACCATATTCAAGCCAACAAAGGTTGTTTTGTTTGCATTTTCGTTATCATAACGGTGGGAAAACCTACCGATAACTATCTGAGTCAACGAAGAAATTATGTGTTATAATCTTATAATATCTAAATTATTACTACATCAATTCACAGTAACGATTTACATATACGCTTACGTATTTATAATGCTTTCGCAACGAAAAATAAGCCTTTTTTCAACTAGTAGCTAAAAGCATAGCTGTGATTAAAGATATGTTAGAATCAAGTAACGATAACTTACAAATGATAGTTAGTTCAATGTTTACGTTATAAAGAAACACTGCTGTCACTTGTTTTAACCAGTATAACATAAAAAACAAGTTCGTGCTCTTGTTGCAACACAGTTGGGTTAAGTGGTATCAAAACTAGTTACGGGTTGCTACTATTGAAGTAAAATAAACTTATTTTCAACTAGTAGCTAGAAGCATTGTTGTGATTAAAGATATGTTTGGATTAAGTAACGATAGCTTATAAATTATATTTAATTCAATATGACACAAAGATGTTATTATTGGAAACCTAAATAACTATTTCGTAACCAGTTATGTTATGATGAAACATTGCTGTGACCATGTTTTAACCAATATAACATAAAAAACATATTCGTGCTCTTGTTGCAACATAGTTTGGACTTTGTCGTATAAGAACTAGTTGCGGATTGCTACTTGGGTATTGTAAAGTTAGTTTAAAAAAATGAGTGGAAAAAACTTCAGAAATTCTGCAGTAAAACTAGTTCAACGGGTCTCCAACTCCTCATGTAAAAAATGGCTCAACAATGGACCTCTGTCTGCCTAGTTTGTTGAACGAAAAAAAAATGGCATTCGGTTCAATGGTCTGTTTCAAAATCGGCAAACGAAGGTCCCGTGTTGACCTCCCGCTAAACGATTGATTGGACTTTCTTTGGACCAATGATCCAACGTATTGGACCAATGAAGGACCACCGTTGAACTTTTTTTTTTTCTAAGAGGGACGGCATCGTAGACCAGTTTTAAATTTGACAGAAGAACTGGTCGAATAAATAAAACTACCCAGTAAATTCGAACATCGGACGCATCGTGCACGAAAGCTTTTGATTGCGTTTCGAGCTTACATAGTGTATCGGTAGAACAAAAGAGTGAAGATATACCAAAGCAGAGAGCGGATATCCAATACTCAGGTGATGAGATATATCGGGGTTGGATTTCCAACCTCAAACATAGGGCCAGAGTTTTTCTGGCCCTAAGAGGCGAATGACCTAAAGGTTAAAGCCTCCATGATCGAGACAAAAGAATGTTTAACACTCTTGCACACCCTATCGGGGAGACGTCGGCTCGAAAATGCCTTGTTTGATATTTCTTCGCTTTGTTTCTCTAGCGATACATAATGTAAACATAAAGCTTTTTTAGGTCGACGCGATTGATGCAAATGGTGCAGAATTGTCCGATGACGGGCCGATCGAAGCGCTACAATCGGCCCTATATCGTGCTCAATCGGTCCGATAATCGGCCCGATGATCGGGCCGATGCGGGTCGACAACATCCACCGGGTAGAACGGCTTGCTGGGGCAGAGATGCCAGGTCTGCAGATTTGTCTGTAAATCTGCAGATTTGGGGTATAGTGCTGCAGACATTTTTTGTTGTGCAGACTTTTAAAGACTTTTGAAACTTTTGTCTACATTTACAGACCTTTTTTTTTTGCTCGCCAAGTCAGTTTTGCGTGTCATACTTAGAAATTGCTGCCAGCAAGACATACTTGCTGGCTGCAGATTTTTTTTTCAGATTTACAGACTCTGTCTGCAGACATTTGAAATTTTTACCTGGCATCTCTGTGCTAGGGACATGTTTGTTCCAGTTTCTGTTCTTTTACAGATCTTCCATATAGAACTTTGAACTGCTGAATTTGCTCTAAAGTAATGACATTCCAAATTTGTATGGAGAATTCATCATTGCTCTTTAGTAATGACACTTTTGTTGATCGTTTAAAAGAGTATTTTTTTGGTAGCGTGTAGAAACTGTTAAAATCAGAGATGCCAGGTCTCCAGATTTGTCTGCAAATCTGCAAATTTCTTATAAAATACTGCAGACATTTTTTGTTGACGATTTTTTTGCAGACTTTTGAAAATCATGTGTTTTGAAGATTTTCGTCGAAATTTACAGACTTTTCAATTGACCACGCTGTTTTTTTGCTCGCCGTATTGTGTGTCATATTCTATAGAGAAATGAAAGTCCCCATTTTTTCGGAATTACAGACTTTTGCAACAGATTTTTACCTGGCATCTCTGGTTAAAATGGTAATATTGTATTGTGGAGTTAATACAAAATCAGCTGTGTTGCAGATGAAAAATTAGCAAAACTTTTGCTCATTATTTCCGACAACAGTGAACGATTACGGTATATCTTACATATTATAACTTTTTACGTTCCTCCACGAATGTGTTATAATCCAAACGTTTAATGGAAGGATTAGCGAAACTACCAGACAATAATATCACTAGTGGATCTGGTTGCACCAGTGTAATCGCCAATGGGTATGGAACCCAGTTCATGACAGTGGCTCCTCCTTTACTAAATTGTGAAGATGAGCTCATCTGGCTTGATATGAGCAATCCTGCTTTCCACAAACCAGTATATAATAGCTCGATTAACGAATCGAAATGTTTGGGGAAGGATGCAAAAAATTTGATCATTCAGTCCTTTCGGCAAGCTCTAAGCATACAGGACCAAAACGAACTTATGCGAGAATTAGAGAAAGATCCGGATATTGTTTACAATGTTGGACTTACTCCGGACAAGGTAAAAAAATGACTCAAAATTGATCTACATTATTTATAATATCTCCATTGCTTTTCTAGCTTCCTGATTTGGTCGAATACAACCCATTGATTGCAATTGAAATTCTTCTCAAACTGATTCATTCTTCGGAAATTACCGAATACTTCAGTGTTTTGGTGAATATGGAAATGTCACTACATTCAATGGAAGTTGTCAATCGGTTGACCACATCCGTTGAACTTCCTACAGAGTTTGTTCATCTATATATTAGTAATTGCATTTCATCATGCGAAGCGATCAAAGATCGTTACCTGCAAAACCGACTCGTTCGGCTAGTCTGCGTTTTTCTTCAAAGTCTTATAAGAAATCATATAATTGAAACAAGTGAGTTGTGTATTGAACTCGAAGCATTCTGCGTTGAGTTTAGTCGTATAAGGGAGGCAGCTGCTCTGTACAGGCTACTAAAGCAACTCGAATCTGATTCCAATACGACAACAATCAAAAAGTGAAACAAGCAATATTATCCTGTATTTGAGGTTTCAATAGGAAATATTGAAGTAAATAAGAATCGTTCAAATAATCGAGTTCTAGCTTCGTTTAAGTTTTATTTTGAACACTCCCAAATGTGTCATTTTTTGTCCATCCAATTTGTGTCCTTCCAAATCGTATTCAACCTCTATTAGCGATCCTTTTTTAATATATTTTAATTGCTTTTCGGCTGGATCCAAATATATAATGTGTTGTAATTGAATCGATGGATCATCTCGATCTGTGTCATAGTAGGTGATAGCAGTTCGACCAAAAATCCTGATAATAGATTCAACTATGTAAGGTCCGTTTCCGTTCATTGAATTCGTCTGGCATTCATGAAGCCAAAAGTCTCGTCTTGAATTTCTTTCATTCAGTATCATGATCAACCGCGATAATTGACAATCCTGGCGCAATTCCACTTTTGGCATTTGCGGTCGGAACTGCAACAAGTTACTCTTATGAAGTGCAACAGAGCTCTGCTTATTGTCCGGAGCCTGCTGAATCAGAATTTCGTTTGCATTCTCTGTATATTCTGGGGAAGAACTAGGATCATCAATCTCAGCTGGTAGGCTTGATCTAAAGGTTTCGTTTAAAGAAGACCATTTATTGCGTGATGAATTTTGGCAAGTTTCAGAAAGTTTTTTTGTTGATCTAAAAGTTCGATCAAAACTTCTATAATTCGAAACCTGTCGTTCGCATACTATCTTCGAAAAGCCTTTTTCCTTGCTTCCTCCATGAGTTGTATCTAACAAATTTCTTTTACAACTTTCTGTCCGTTCTGTAGCATTTGGTATTATAAACAGATCATCGGTTATCCTTCGTGTCCTCTGTCTGTAGAAATTTAGCTTAATTTTCCTCGTACGTTTACACTGAATAGATTCGCAGTCTGAACCTTCAGAGGATTCGGTCTCATGGATTTTTTCTAATCTTCTAACAGAAACATCGTCGACATCTGCTTGTAGATGCTCCGATACTACTTCAAACGCTTGTAATGATAACTCACAAGAATCCGATGTGAATTCAATGTTTGTCCTTGTGTTAGACGTAGCTTTATCATGTTCTTCATCAGAAAAGTCCTCTATTATAGATTCGTCACCTAAAGACACAACCTAAAATACAACACCATCTACAAAATGATTCTTGATGAACTCAACTTTTACCTGTTTGGAGCGAAACAATTTTTTGCCAAAATTTTTATCCTGATGGATTTCTGCATTACCTTGACCGGTTCTTCTCAATTTGGCAAATACTCTCAATGCATTAGTTGCGGTTCGAGGCGAAAGTTTGCGTAATGACTTTCTAGCACTAGGTGATTTAATGAGAGAATCAAATGTTTTCCAAGATTTGTTCATTTTATAATTTGAAAAGTTGTTATTTCATTTCAATTTATTTGTGTTGATTTCTTGATGTTTCAAGAATTTGCGATCAAAATAAGCGAAATATAATTCTGGAGCTATTTTGCGATAGGACGTAAGTACGTAAGAGACTATGAGTACCGGCTCTCTATCACGACGCCATATTTTTGAGATCTTCTTCTTCTTCTTCTTCTGTTAGTGACTTTAACAGTCACTTTTTGATGGACAGGTGACAGAGACCATATGTCCAGCGGTGTCATTTAACGTCATTTTGACGATTAACTCTGGTGTCTTTTGAAGTGGCATCTGTTATTTCTCGTAACGTCACTTGTTTATATTTTCGTGTTGTATGTTTTCAGATCTTTAGCTTGCATTCTTTAACGAAGTTTGTTACTTCTTTGTATAAGGCTACGTTTCTTGTTTTGATTAATTCGATTATATTGGCGAATCTTCCGTCGAAGGAATATTGGGCTCGAATGTTGCAGTGTTTTGGACAGAATAATATTAAGTGTTCTGCAGTTTCCGGTTCTTCGCAGATATCGCAGTTTTCATCATCCTCCAGCTTCATTTTGTGTAACCAATATTTACTATAATCATGGCCTGCCATGATTCTGTTCATCGTTCTTGTTTGGATGTTATCTAAATTTATGTTTTGAAACCATGGCTTAGTGTGGAAGGTATTTTGCACCGCGAAAAATTTTTTTCCTTTTTCTTGTGAGTAATTTATGTACCACTCATTTGCACTCATTTCAGCTGCTTTTTTGCAATTCAGTATAGCATCTTTCAATGTGATTCGATTGTCAAGCTCATCTGAATGTATTCCTTTATTGGCCAGAGAATCTGCTGTCTCATTTCCTGTAATCCCAACGTGGCTTGGGATCCACTGGATAATTGTATTCCTTGTGTTGCACTCTTTTAGTATGTTTTCAACTATTTCATCGCGATAACTTGAGTTTAAACCGTTTTTCAATGTGATGCATGAAGATTTGGAATCCGTGTATATAACTGTTCCGTAAAGTTGTAATCTTTCTATTATCTGTGTAGCTTGTTCTATTGCCAGTAGTTCCGCAGTCATTATAGATGTGGGATGTTTTAGTTTCTTAGCTATTTTTATGTTCTGTTGTTCTACAAATATTCCTATACCACATATGTCCCCGTGTTTCGATGCATCTGTAAAGATGCTTTTCCGGTTTTTATATTTGCCATACATCAATCCCAAGGTAATCTGCTTTAGAACTTTTTCAGCAGTTTGCTTTTTCGTGAGAGTTTCATTTCCTAATTCTGTATATATATCGACCGAAACGAAATTATTGAAGACTCTGTGTATTGGGCTTATAGTGCTGAATAATATGTTGTTTCTTGTAAATCTTTTCCATATATGTGAGATTGTCATTACGAAATTCTTCATAGTCTATTTCTTGCAGTTGATTACTTAATATATTTTTGAATGCAAAGCTTTTAGCTATCTCTTTGCTTGTAATGAATTCCCCTCGTATTTTCCACGGCTCTTGCGCTGACATTGCTGTTAATGTGTTTATTGGTGTGGTTCTGCTACATCCTGTTACTTTTCTTAAGGCTTGGTTGAGGACTCTTTGTATTTTTTCTTGGTTGGTTTTTGAAGTGTTATTCGTGATTGAAGAGCAGTATTCTATTGCATTTTTTATTAGTGCTTTGTATAACAGTATCATGGTTTGTGGGTGACCTCCGGTTTTAACGCTGCTTATTATCTTTATCATGTTGAGTCTTTCCGTAACTTTTTTGCATATACTGCGTGTTTGTGCTCCACAAGGTAAACCTTTATCAATGTTAATTCCTAAATACTTGTGACTTGAGACTGTTTCTATTGTGTTGTTTTCAATTTTTATATCTAGTTTTGTTTCGCCTAATTGGAATAGAATTGCTTTCGTTTTTTCGGGATGTATACGTAGATTTAGGTTCCTGGCTTTTTCAATAAACTCGTTCAAATATATCTGTCCTTTATGGTTAAGCTCATCTACAGTTTTCGCCTTAATTAAAACGCAGAAGTCATCTGCAAATTGTATTAGAATTACATCTTCTTCGTCTGATTCATGCAGTTTTAAAGTGTAAATATTGAATAAGGTCGGCGATAATACATCGCCTTGAGGAAGGCCATCGTTTGTGATTCTTTTTACAGTATCATTATTTACGCTCATTGTTATTTTGCGATTTTGTAGAAAACTGGTTACCCATGTAACTATTTTATTTGGTAGTTTAGCTGATGCCATTGCATCTGTTAATATATCCAGTTTTACTGCATTGAAGGCGTTTGTCAAGTCAAGAAATATAGCGGCTGTTTTAAAGTTGTGTCTTTTGTTATCTTTTACTTGGTTTATAAGGAAATTGAGACATGTTGAAGTTGACATATTTCTTCTGAAACCAAAGGACGTTTCCGGAAGGGTTTTGTTTTTGTCGAGTATGTTTTGTATTCTCTCCAGAACTGCGGAATTGATTACTTTTGCTATTGTAGGAACTAGTGAGACGGGTCTTTTCCCTTCTATAGCCAACTGATTCTTTCCCGCTTTAGGAATGGCAACAACTTTGATTTCCTTCAAGTGTTCTCTTGGTTGTCCTGCGATGTACATTTTGTTGATCTCTTCAATGATGTTTTCCCGTACAGATGGTTTGATTGCTCGGAGGATTTCATATGTGATGTTATCCCCGGCAGGTGCCGATGATGACTTTTTCCTAGACAGAATGTCTTCCCATTTTTCTGTATTCATTATATTGTAGTTGCATGTAGGACCTAATCTGAATGCTGCTTCTACATCTACGTTGCTTTTTCCGAAGTGGATGTCTAGAAATTTCTCAGCCATGGATTTATCTTCTTGCACGAGGTTGTTTTCTTTTCTCCTATATTTTCCGGTTATTCTACCGATTTTGTCCCATAGCTCTTTAGAACTAGTTTGTGGATCAATACTGCTTGCGAACCTCTTTATCGATTCTTCCATGTTTATTTTCTTGAGTCTTATGAATATAGCGGACATTTTTTTTACCTATATTGCATTTTCAATTGAGCTGAGTTTATTAAAGTTTTTCCTTGCTTCATTTTTACGTTGCCAAGCTTCTTCTACTTCTGCGTTCCACCATATTTTAGCGGTATACTTGTATTGTTTTGTATTCTTTTTGGTTAATTTTTTAACTTGTTTCATGAGTTAATTTTTTAACTTGTTTCATCTGTTCCTTGTCCTTCCGAAAATTCCAAATTTGATATCTCATCGATTATCTTTTTCTTGTTTATGTATCTTTTTTCTTTGTGCTTTTCGAACTTCATGTCCATTTCTACTAGCATGTGTGCGCTTCCGCCGATATTTTGTGACAAAACTTTCCATTCGATTTTTCCGAATATTTGCGCTGAACATAGGCTGATGTCTATTGCGGTTGACGTTTTGTTCATCTCAAGTGGTATGAATGTTTTGCTTCCGTCGTTAAGGATTAACATATTTGAATTGTTTATGATATTCATTAACTCTTCTCCCTTCGTATCGCATTTCTCGTTGCCCCAGAAAATGTGATGACAATTGAAATCTCCAGCTATTATTACTTTGTTGAGTGATTCTGTTTGCAGGAACACGTTGTCTAGATCAGTTTTCAGTTCTGTAATTGTTATGTTAGGTGAGACGTAGATAGCCACAATAGTTAAATTGATTGATAAAATCCTTATAGCCACACATTGTATTTTGTCAGATTGTGTTCTGATATCGATCTGTATAAAGTTGTAGTTGTTATTTAAAAGTACTGCTGCTCCTCCGTAACCGTCGTGTCGGGAATCGAATACTCCGTGGTATCGAGAGACTCGGTATTTTTTGTCATGTTCTTCTCCTGGTTTAGACCAGGTTTCAGATAATATTACTACGTCATAATTGTTTTCGTTTATCACTCTTTGCAATTCTTGCTTATTTTTTGGAAGGCTTTGGATGTTACATTGAAGTATTTTCATTGTAGGTTTTAATTTCGAGATCTGTTTTAGAGATTGGAAACTATTTGTCTGATTGGTTACTTATATTTTTAAAAGAAGAATTACAGTGTTCATTCATTTCAAAATCTTGCTGCTGATTGAGCTCATTTGATGTGGTCGCGTTACCTGTCTGGGATAGCGATTTTCTTATTTGAATATTGCTTGCTTTTCCATTTTGTTGTTTTGCTGCGGCTTCTGCGGCAGCTGTTCTGATTTCTTCTTTCCATTTTTCTAATTCCGTTACTTTGTGTCTATTGAATAGTGCAGTACCGTTGTTGGAATTCGTGTTGTTATTTCCCGTTGCTTTGAAAGTTCGAACTTTATTGGATAGGATCGTTGTACGTTTGTGATCAATGTTAGCTTTTGCGATTTTTCTGGGTGGGGGATTCCATTTGAATGAACCAGCTGTCATTTGAGCAAAAGATTGCGCCGGGGTCGGATCTCCTGCTCCTTCCACTAGAGCCTCGTAATAATTTTGTGTTAAGATCGGAAACTGTTCAGTTGCTTCAATAAATGTAAGGTTGCTTCGTGCCATTATGGATTGTATGTTGTTTTGCCTCTTTTTTTCTGGGCATTCGATATCCTCCGTCATGTGATTTTTGTGGCAGTGCAAACATCTTTTTTTCATTTCTGCATTGTTCTGCTTCTCCTGGATTTTCGTGTATTGAAGCGCATTTCCTGCAGCGTTGTTTGCCACGACAGTTTTCGGTTCTGTGGTTGTATCTGAGACAGTTTAGGCAAAGTACTGTCTTGCGAAAGAAAGGTCTGATTTTCAATGAGCAGCAAAACAACTTTACTTGTGCAGGTATCTTTTTTGCTCTGAATGTGACACATACTCTTTGTGTCGGCTCTCTTTGTCCGTTTATGAATCTCGTTAATCTTCTTATTTCCAAGATTGGCGCTTCACTTGAAATTTCATTTATTATTTCTTCATCTTTGATATCTAACGGTACTCCCGCGATAACTCCATTTACCGTTACCAGATGTTTTGGTATATACGCTCTGTAGTTTCTACGATCTATTTCTTCATCCGTAGTAATTCTGTTTGCCAACTGGTAGTTGTTGAGATATACCATTATTTTGTTCCGACCTGCCTGTTTCACTTCTGTTATATGACCCTTGTACAATATCAATTTCTGTAGGTTTTGTGCTACTGATAGCTTGTTGATTCTTATTTCTCCATTTTTTGAGTCCTTCAGCTCCATCATGACTCTGTACGGACCAACGTCGTTATCCGTATACTGAAAGTTTGTGCGTTCTTCGTTGTTCGCCATTGTGAATTCGTTTGATCTTCTTCGTTTATTAATGCTTGTTTTCCAAAGCGCGCGCCTGCGTCGCCATTTTGTTTTCACGGGTGTCTTGTCGCAGAAACTTTATTTTTACACTTGTTTATATTTATTGAGTCTGTTTTCTCACTAAATTTAACAATCACTTGTTCAACGTAATCTCGTCTAAATTATTTCCGAAAATAAGATTCCAATCACTTAGCTCCGATAATCACACGTCTGACCAGCTTGAAATTCTACGCTCGAATGATTTTTGAGATCTAAATCAAAAACTTCAAAATCAGCTGATTGAAACGTAAATAAGCAACAAGTAATGCAATTGTTTTACGGTTTACTTTGTTTATTGCACGAAAATTAGATATTTTTGGGTCGATTCACTCACAATAAATTGTCGGTTTACCTTAAAATACAGTAGTAATTTTTACAATTTGAGAGTTGCGGTGAGTATCAAAACATCGCAGTGTTTGAGGCTCAACCGGCCCTCTGTCACGACGCCATCTTGATGAGATCAAAATCGGAACTTCAAAATCAACTGATTGCAACGTAAACAAACAAACAGTAACACTTTTGTTTTACGCGTTTACCTTGTTTAGTGCATGAAAATTAGTAAATTTTGGGTAGACTCTCTCACAATAACTGGTCGGTTTACCTAAAATACAGCAGACAGTGTTTTGGGACATCAAGTGGAGACAATTTTCACAATTTGAGAGTTGCGATGAATATCAAAACATCGCAATGTTTGGGGCTCGAAACGCGAGGGGCTCGACGTAATCGGTATACTTTCAAATGGCTGGTGCTCACATACCGGTGTCAGATGGGTGGGCTCAACGTAATCGGTGTACACTCTTACCAGCCGCTACCTAATTTTGGGTCAAAACCTACCCAAAATCAACTAAAGTGCATCTCCCTAATTCTCGGTTGATTTTCCAGAAGGCCGTAACAGCAAGTGACAGTTTCTCTTTGTTCACTCTCTCTTTCGATTATTGTGATGTGATCTAAAAAGATTTTCTTGGATTTCACAGTTCTGTTTGGAAGTCAAACGTTTCGAGCATCATTCTATGCAAAGAGTTAAGTGATAAACGTGTAAACCGCTTGGTAAATAATAGAAGAGAAAGTAAACAAAGAGAAACTGTCACTTGCTGTTACGGCCTTCTGGAAAATCAACCGAGAATTTTGAATAACGAGTGATGACCACAGACTAAAAGACAGGACACTCAAATTAGATTCTTCAATCATTTTAACGGTCATCAGTTCGTGCTCGCATCTCACACGACGCAGTCAAAAATCATTTACGGTCGCAAATCATTTACGGTCGAAACAACAGAAACAAAGACAATACAGTACAGTGAACAATAGAGTGTACGGAATGGTCAAATACGATTTAACAAAGCCGGAATCTTGGCCTACAAGACCAAATTCAATTTGTATAGATTTCAAGCGTTGCAAAGTTAGACCAGCAGCAAATGAAATTGAAATGTTACTTAAAGAACGAATGCATCTAGACGCTAATAAAGTAACTGAGATTCAATTCAACAACACAGATTAACTGTGTGTACATTATGTTTAAACGTGAAAGCGATGCAATTGCATTCGCTTCGGTTAACAACGAGGTGCACAGTGTTGAGTGTGATAACATTGAATACAAAATCCCTGTGCACATGGTGGACAATGCCATAGAAGTACGCGTGCATGACCTCCCCCCGCAGGTCACCGATCAGTACGTACGGGAGAATATGTCGCGGTACGGTGAAATCCTTTCCATCGAAAGGGAAGTATGGCGGATTTTTTCCCCGGTATCCGGAATGGCGAGTGGTACGTATGCATCTACGTAAGGCAATTCCATCTTACATCATTTGTGGTCAAGGTGGGACACATCCGTGTAAAACGCTGATTACCTATGAAAATCAGCTGGTTACATGCCAGTTTTGTGAACAACCTGCACACTACGGTAAACCTTGCACCGAAACTGCGAAAAGGACATCTTCAACCGAAGACAAGGTCAACCGTTCAACAATGGAAACTAGTGAGCGCAGTACTCCTGTTTCACCATCAAACCAACCAGCAACTGCAACCAATGTACAACAAGGCGCATCTACAGCAACTGGCAACGAGCTCAAGACTGCGAACATCAAGGAAAACGAAAAGAAGACGAAAATCAACAACAAAACCATCGATGCGGCGATGACGAGACGAGTCACGAACAAAGTGCCCCTCAACCCTCGCAGGAGGGAAATGGAAGCTCCTCTCCTTCTAGAAAAAGAGTGACAACGAGATCCACTTCAAAAAATACAGTATTTAAAAAATCGGCTAATTCGGCCACGTAAGGCTTGTACGCAAATAGGCTTGAATAAAAATACCTTTTAAATAAAAAAAAATTAACGGTCATTTCGAATATTAGTTTAGTTGGGACAGTATTCGCATATGTCATGATGGCGCCACATTACCCTATAAAAAACATCCTCTCTGTCATCTAGACTGTGTTTATTTTTTTCATTTACTAACAGAGTTGCCATTCATACAGAATTACCTGTAATCAGACCCTGTCAGCTTGGAGCGAAGTCAATCTTCAGTTCAGCAACGCCATCGCACGGCATCACATTCAACATATCATGTCAATTGTATGGGTGCGCAACCCTGCTATTTTGGCGCGCACGAATTTGACATTTTTCTCCCCTACTTCTATGTATAAGATTCGATGCGGGCTCGTCTGGGGGCGACATGCTCGCAAAAAAGTATGTTGCCAATGATTTGTTCGGGAAATGTGAGAGCTGGATATCTTGTTAATATGATGTCTTTGCTGTAATGTATTGATTTGTATACGTCCATGCGAATTTCATGCAGGAAACAGATTTAATACATATTGCCAAAACTATATACATAATTGTGCCTACTTCTCCTCCTCCAACGCAATACAAAATCGAACCCGTTTTGTTACAATATTTACTTGCGTCTGGTCTGCCACCAATTAATTGCGGGTGAAAACTACCAACATAATAAAAAATAGTCTAGATGAACAACGTTTAGAAAAATATATGGTTACCTTCCAACATCGCTAAAAAAGTTAAATATATTATCAATGTAATCTAATAATTTATTGTGACGATTCATTTTCAAATATTATGATGAAATCAGGCATCCCTGCAAGCAGCTGATCGGTGTTGACAAACGAGGGGAAACCAACTAGTAAAAAAACTTTTACATAACACAAGGGGTGTACCGATAGTAAATAGTTCGCGCAGTACAATATAGGTGGAACTAGTGCATCCCGAAAAATTGTTTTTATGCGAATTTACTCATACTGTCATGTCTGTTAGTCTGTGCTTGAACCTCACAATGCACACTATGCATACTCCTACGGCTTGCTGTATTACACTCCGAACTGAACTAACTACTAACTTGTCTACGGGCCGACGCCCGAGACTAACGGATATTTTCCGCGCACTCTGAGACTGAACTACTCTCTAACTCTTCCCAACTAGGGGTTTTTAAGCTCCTAACATTTACTTTCGGGTGAAGCCCGAAGATTTTAGTACAAGCCGAGCTTGTGATTTCAAGTAGAAAGTTCATCCGACTTTCTTCCGAAGTTCTATCGAAAGCCGAGACCATTGTCACTATGCCAATGACAGTGACCGGTGCCCGTGAAAAGACATTTTTGTTATTGCTCGTCGCGTTTACGCTGACGCGAAGGCTTGACTGAAAGGTGACGAGTTTTTCCTTCACGACTAGGTTGCTGTTCTTGCAATGTCGTTATTCCTTCATGGCTCCCTATTTTATTCACAATACTAACATGTTCGAAGGAAAATTTGCTAAGGGCGCTGCAACTGAAAACCATTTTGACCTATTTTATGAGAAGAGCTACCCAAAATTAGGTCGTTATCTACTCAAACTTTGACTTGATCGTAAAAAATGGGTAGCGTACTTTGTTATGGCATAACACTTTGGATAAACTTACATTTTTCTAAATTCTGAGGCCATCACTCGTTATTTAAGATTGGGGAGATGCACTTTAGTTAATTTTGGGTAGGTTTTGACCTAAAATTATGTAACGGCTGGTAAGAGTGTATAGGCTGCCATGTTGTACTTGTTTTTAGAAAATTCAGTTACTTTTCACTTGTTATAAAGGGTGATTTTTTAAGAGCTTGAGAACTTTTTTAAACAATAAAACGCATAAAATTTGCAAAATCTCATCGGTTCTTTATTTTAAACGTTAGATTGGTACATGACATTTACTTTTTGAAGATAATTTCATTTAAATGTTGACCGCGGCTGCGTCTTAGGTGGTCCATTCGGAAAGTCCAATTTTGGGCAACTTTTTCGAGCATTTCGGCCGGAATAGCCCGAATTTCTTCGGAAATGTTGTCTTCCAAAGCTGGAATAGTTACTGGCTTATTTCTGTAGACTTTAGACTTGACGTAGCCCCACAAAAAATAGTCTAAAGGCGTCAAATCGCATGATCTTGGTGGCCAACTTACCGGTCCATTTCTTGAGATGAATTGTTCTCCGAAGTTCTCCCTCAAAATGGCCATAGAATCGCGAGCTGTGTGGCATGTAGCGCCATCTTGTTGAAACCACATGTCAACCAAGTTCAGTTCTTCCATTTTTGGCAACAAAAAGTTTGTTAGCATCGAACGATAGCGATCGCCATTCACTGTAACGTTGCGTCCAACAGCATCTTTGAAAAAATACGGTCCAATGATTCCACCAGCGTACAAACCACACCAAACAGTGCATTTTTCGGGATGCATGGGCAGTTCTTGAACGGCTTCTGGTTGCTCTTCACTCCAAATGCGGCAATTTTGCTTATTTACGTAGCCATTCAACCAGAAATGAGCCTCATCGCTGAACAAAATTTGTCGATAAAAAAGCGGATTTTCCGAATGGACCACCTAAGACGCAGCCGCGGTCAACATTTAAATGAAATTATCTTCAAAAAGTAAATGTCATGTACCAATCTAACGTTTAAAATAAAGAACCGATGAGATTTTGCAAATTTTATGCGTTTTATTGTTTAAAAAAGTTCTCAAGCTCTTAAAAAATCACCCTGTAGAACTGAGCGTGTATTAGTCCAGGCCTGTCCACGTTCGTTTATTAGTCCAGGCAATCAGGCATGTCCAAACACTGCACCGCGTGCTTCATAACAACCGCCACCGCGTGTATTGATAATGCCATTGCTTGCCAGTGCACAAAGAGAAACACGAAACGCAGTATCCGAAGCAGAGATGCCAGATATTTTCAGAGAAAATCTGTATTACCCTGTATAAAAAATCTGTATTTATCTGAATTCACTAATAAAATGAAATTTCTATAATGAAATGATGTTGAATCAAATACAAATAATAATTTAAATTATTATTTGTATTTATTATTAAATAATAAATAAATAATTTGTATTTGGTTGAACGCTATTTCAACAGATTATGGTTAAAGAATAAGGTTTTCGATGAGCATTTATTTTTCATATCTTCGTAGTTCACAAAAATATGTAAAGACAAAATTTAATATTAATGTATTTTCAACCATAATTAAACACCAGACCAGCAAAAGAATCTTTTGGTCTGCTAATGTCAGTAAGCCAAAGGGCCCTGCTAATTCATCAGCCAAAGGTGCCCTGTTAGAGTGCAAGCGATAAATTTGCTCAGTTTTCCAGTTTGTGTTGATCATCAAATATCTGCACACAAATTTTTACTTTAATTTGTGATTTGTCCGTTGATTAATAAACTTTCATCTCGTCAATGCAATCAAATACTAAAAGATAGCTCAGACGAAAACAGTTTTATTTTTCTTTATAACTTCTTGTGAAATCTGTATTAAATTTAGGAAATCTGTATAAAATCTGTATTCTGTATTAGATCTGTATGAGGTTGTAAAAATCTGCATAATACAGATAAATCTGTATAAATGGCATCTCTGATCCGAAGCCACGGTGCTTGTGGCGCTGTTTTATTTTCGGCACTGGTGTTTCAAGTTTCGGCATACACCGGAACCGCGTGTTTTCAACGTGTAAGGCAAAATCGGAAACACTCGGCTTCGGTGTTTGCCGAAGTCAGGGACACTCGACTTCAGTGCTGCCCGAAAATCCAAACACCGTTGCTTGGCAATTACACGACTACCGCTACCGGTGCTTTTTCTGCTGCATTCTGCTCAACATAGGAGAGCTTCGTATAATTATTTGGGAATATTTATATGGTTCTAAAAAGAACCGATTCACCGAATTATTATGATGTTTAAAATTGTTAAATACTTTTCGTCATCATTCATTTATATACACTACAGAATCAACATTCTGGATCAGGATTCAGGAACTGAACTGAATTCAAGAACTGGATTCGAAATATGGAAGGGGTTCAGAATTCAGTTCGGAGTCCAGATCATGAATTTATTTCTAAAACTTAGGAAGTTAATTCGGTTCCACATCTAGTTCCTGAATCCAAGTTCCGAATTTGGCTTGCAGTTTTTGAATTCTGAAACTGAGTAGGAACTAAATTTTGAAGCTGAATTCAGTAATTGAATTTTGGAACTTAATTCAGCAATTAAACTCTGGATCGGAAACCAGAAGACAGTTCCAAAATGCTGGATTAAAATTCCGAACATAATTTAAGGAACTAAATTCAATTCCAAAATATAGTCAAGAAACAATTTTCAGAATCCAGAATTAGGATACAATTCCAGTGTAGGTTTACATTCTGAACATGTAAGCTGGAACTAAATTTTAAACCTAAAAATTAAGTTCAGGTGTCAGGTGAACTAGAGTCCAGGTTCTGAATCATGTTCCAAAATTTAGCTTTAGAGATTTCATAAAACTGTTCTGTAATTTACAAATCTTTATTTGTCTTTACTTTTGCAGAATAAATTTCATTATATTCATCAAGCACTGAAGTTTCGTAAACTACTAACCACTCCAATTCCATAAAGAAGTTTTTCCTCCAACACGGCCCAACCCCTCATTTGAGCCTTCTCCAAATCGTTCAGCAAAACTTTCAATTCCATATGCTCCGCGATAGTTCGACCATGGTTTTTGAGAAACACACTTAACCAACTTTGTCCGAGTTCAAAGTGCGTTTTGCTGTCTAGCACGGTGATTATCATTCGCATGAAAGCGGCCATTACGGATATGCTGCCACTACCACCATCCAGCGGACTCAAGTTTCGAATTTCGTAATCTACCATGGATGGCCCGAGCTTGATGAGGAACTCAATCGGTTCGTGAAATTCCTTGACGTTGCTAGAAACGCAGGCCTTCAGTAACTTCCCAAAGCTAGTTAACTGCTCAACCTGTGTCGGTTTCAATATTCTCGAATCGTTGCCGGCAGAAGACTGTTCGGTACCGTTTAAATCAAACTGAAAGTCCAAACCTGACACCGTTGGCAAGAAGAACGGAGCTGATTTAGGTTTTTGAGGTGGTTGTTTTGGTCGGTTGCGCTTTTTTATTACATCCAAATTCAACAGATTCTGCCAACGGGAGGCGGCCAGGTTTGACATTGTAATTAATTCTCTTGATAATTGTGGAGGACTTTCGTAATTTAGGTTGATTGTTTCCATAGCTTCTTCCAAATCAGTCTCCATGACCGTATCATTGGGTACTACGACTACGTTTTCGTCGCATATTGTTGCTGGCAGAACCATGAGAGGAGCCTCGGCTTCTGGATTGATTGCTCGTAAAGAAACATGCGAAAACATCGTTTTGTTAGCCCACAGATAGATTCCGTTGCTGTCGACATAAGTGGTTGCAAGAAAATCGCCTGTTGGGGACATTGTTAGCGAGGTACAAATCTGTGGCATCCGAAAATGATCAACTAGATAGGCTGAAGGAATATCCCACACTTTGATAGAACAATCTCGGCTAGTAGTGAGAAGCCAACGACTATCCGGTGAGAAGCACATATCCGTTATAGGACCCCGATGACTTACAAATTTACGCACTACAGTCCGGCTATCACAATCCACAATCATTACTGAGAAATCCTCCAGAGCGACAGCAATCATTGCGCTCTCTCGATGTGTGCTGAACAAGGATACCGGCTCGCTCAGTTGAAGGCAAAAGATGGGTGTGCTGGCTGCAAAAAAAAAATGAAAACTTATTACTAACGGAAACTAGGAATCCTCTGGAACATACTATTATGTTTGAACTGCCACCATTTAATCGTTCTTTCGGCTCCACCGGACACCACCATCTGATTCAGATTGTCCATCGAAACCCCTCGCACCGCCACACTGTCGTGTGCAGATGGTTTACCATAGCTGGCACGATGAATTCCACTTTGCACATTAAACCGTTCCAAATGACCACTCGAGTAGCCAATAGCGACAAAGTTCGCACAGTGACTTAAGCAAAGTGCAGTTACAGTTACACCAAAATCCGTACGATATTTATTCTGGAAAGCTTCCGGTACCAATTTCAGTTCTCCCATACGGCACTTGTCGAACGACCAGGTAGTAACCTGAACTATTCCGCTGTGAGCAGCAGCAATGCTATCCCATTCTTTGTCCCGGGTTGTCTCGGAAGTGAAGAAACTAATTGGTGGCATCCGGAAGGGATCGTCTCGTTTGCGATGCTTTTTAGACGCTTTGCGGTTGTAACTGGCTTTCCCCATACTTTTGTTCATTGTTTCAGAAACCGTACTAAAAATGCGCAGTGAAGAGTCCTCTCCAGCTGACAGAATATTTCGTCCGCATGCTCCATGGTAGCGAATGCAAGTTGGGGGAGCTCCATGACCCTCTCGAATGCGCAATAACCGTGCCCCTCCATCTGGTAAATCGAAAATCCACAGTTTCATAGAATTATCCGGCGACGTTGTCAATAGTAAAGGTTCATTTGGGAAGCATTTCATACTGGTCACAGTATCGTCATGAGCCTGTAACGTAGACACAATAATCTGTTCCTCTAAATTCCAGAAAGTGATTTGACCGTTGGTACTTGACGTAGCCATGATTGGATGTCCATCGGTACGAAATGTTATTCCGGTAACTGGACCCCAATCTTGACTTAACTCCATTACGTTCTCCTCATATTTCAGGTTCAGTAAAATTATTCTTCCGTTTTGTAAACCAATCGCTGCAACATCAATTGCAGGTGCCTGATTAAGCACTACAATTTTATTGTTATAACCCTTGAAAGTGTGAACTAATTTCGCATTCTTGATATTCCATAGTTGTAAGCCTCCCTGGCAGCTGCCCAACAATATTTTGTTTTTATATGATGCTGGATGCATCAAAGTCGAGACCTCAAACTTATCATTATCGAACGGAATTTCAAGGTATACTTCCTCTGTACCTACAAACCATATTTTAAGCAAACTATTTTCGTCAACGGATAGTAAATGCTTTCCGAAAGGTAGCAGCAGGTGCACTTTCTTGGCATGACCTCGGTATGTTTTTCGAAGCTGAGTGCTAGAGCGCCAGCCATAAATCAAATTTCCAGCTGCGACATACGTCAGGAAACCGTCGGCAGCGATACAGCCTATATCCTCCGGATGTAATCCACCCACTCTTATGAGACGGAAGCTATTTGCACCGTACACATGAAATGATTTTCCGACACATGTTGTTATGACATTCTCGTTTCGACTCTCAATATATCGCACATAAGCTGGAACATGATTGCTAACAAACCCGAGCGCACGATTAGGCTGAAATATAACGCTACCACGCATTTTTTTATTACTAAAATCGATTGTCGGTTTTCACGCATAACAAAACACTAATAAACAAATACACGTGTTATACACTATCAACAAATATTAGCGCAATTGTGGTTGGATGTCATCTACACAATACAAAAAATACTATGATACACTGAGAAAAAAATACTATAGCCCCCATTATCAGATGCGAATGAATTCGGAGCTGGCACAATGACACCAAAATGAAATGTAGAGGTGCTGCTTGTTTAACGATGATTCTTTTAGTAACAGCTGTCAAATCGATAGGAAAATTTTTAATTACTTCACTTTTTTAACGATTTCTTATTAAAACAGGTAAATTCATTTAAACAATCAAAGTAGCAGTGGAAGAAAATGTTTTTACTCTGAGGTGGTAACGTTGATCTCAATTTATTGTGCAAAAACTAGTTTTCATTTAGAACGGAGCATTAAACCTGATTCAATACCATTTTTAAAATACTCAGAAATATCCAAAATAAATGGTACTCGATCGCTATACATTCTAGTACTCGAGAAATCAACATTACACTGGTTTCTGTTTAAAAAATATTGATTTGAAAAAAATCCTAACCTTACCCAATTTCACACATTTCTGAAGATTTTCCATGTTTAATCGTAGTTCACACTAAAAAAAGTAGAAGTACTCATTTTGAAATCGATTTTATTCTACTCCAAGTTTACTTTTATTGCTGATATTTTTTTTGAACTATTGAATAAAGGAAAAAAATGTTGCAAATCACTACAGCCGTTATGAAAATTTTCGGAAGAACCCTCCTTTTCTTGGTTCCATTTTTCATTTGCAGGTGTCACTACCGGTAATTCAGTTTTGTGACAATGTGCCAATTGGCGAGAAATTTTCATTCGGGATTCCATGGGGAAATCATAATGAGTTCCGTGTAAATTCCACCTTCAACCGATTCCGAATGAATTTCGCCTCCAACCGGTTGTGACTGAATGTCAGTTCGTTTTCCTCTTATTCTTTCCCGATTTCGTGCTGATTTTCAATTTATTATAATTATAAAAAATTATATAACTAAATATATGAGTTTAAATTTTCAAGTTTTTCGGATATGCAGAACTAGTAAATAACCAGTTCTTCGTAGAATTTCAACATAAACTGTTGAAACTTGCTGAAAACTAAAAAAAGGCCAACCTTAGTCAGCATCATCCATTCCTCTGGCTGGAGTGTAATGAAATAGCGTAAGTCGCCTATAACTGTTACACTAACACATTCATAAAATGAGCGAAATATCAATGACATTTATAATGTCACTGTAAATCGGGTTGATCGAGCACCCAGAAACGAACAGTCGATCAAGAATTCTTATTAAGAATGCTCTTCCGTCATTTCGATAATGTGATTTCAAAGTTTCAAAAATCATTATTCCCACGCTTTTTTCTCAAGCCAACTAAGGATTCATCATAAGAATAGCACAAGAGTTTACCGACCCTTATTGCTTAAGAGCGCTATATTGCTCACATGTTCTGGAAAAGCAGCTATAATTTGGTGTCTTTACGTGGGTTTTTGGATTAGGCGAGTAGAAAGTATTCAACCAGTTTTCTGTGTCATGCTTTCAAGGCCCTTCCTTGGCGCAATCTTGCTGATTTACCATTACCTGTCGCCTACTTGGTATTGACACTCTTTCAAAAAGACGAAACATCTCCAGAACTGCCTTCATTGCTATAATACTTGCTGGTCAAATAGATGCACCACAGTATAAATTGTTTGAAGACTTGACTATAGGCGTACTAAGTATGGACAGAACGAATCCTGTAAGAGCTATGTGTAATCACGAATAAAATACATATAGATTCCCCAGTGCAATAGTACTGTAGTTGATCAACCCGTGACACCAAAAGCGCCATCTGGTGAAAAATGGGAGCGTAAAGGTGGAATGGAAAAAAAGTACACCAGTTTCTCACTAGAGGTTCTGTCAGTATCTCCGTACAGTGAGAAATCTAGGTTTTCTTGATTTTTGGTGTAATGTAGGTTACGGCCTCGGTATTTTGGGATATGCGTGGTGTAATATTTATTGACTATTAACAGTGAAAATAGTTTCATCAAGACAACGCACCGTATCCCAAGTCAATCAAAACAATGGCAAAACTACATAAATTGAACTTCAAATTACTCCCACATCCACCTCCCAGCGAATACTGATTGTTCTCAAACCTGAAAAAATGCTCATCGGTAAGAAATTTCGCACGAATGAAGAGGTTATCACTGAAACTAAGGCCTATGTTGAAATTTTAGAGTGGCACTGGAATGATTGCGTTGCTCTTGATGGAGATTACGTTGATGAATAAAGTTAATTTTGAATAAAAAAAATCGTGTTCCCTTTTTAGGCCCGGGACTTTTAGCCCATGTGTTTATACAGCTTATGAACATTTCGATTTTTATATACCATGTGATGTTTTTAAAAATAAGATTAAGCAACTGACGTAGATTGTGAGACTTTTTTGCTGTATGATTGTTTATCTGTGTTATTTTGTAATGCATTGTAATCATTTTGTACACTGATTGTTTGTGAAAAGAAATGATGGGGTTCTTACGCTCATTTGAGATATGTCTTAGGTGAATGTGGGCTTTTTCCCATTCCCCATTTCGTGAGGGTCGTAGAAGTCCGAATGCCCGGGTTGGCGGTTCAATGCATACGGCGCAGGTCTTACAAGCCAGTTGTCATATGTTCGAGCCCCGACCTGGAAGGATTCATATTGTCAGTAGGATCGTAGTACTACCACAGACTAACAGACAGGTCACTCAAATTGGATTCTTTAATCATTTTAACGGTTATTTCGAATATTCCTTTAGTTGGGACAGTACTCGCATATGTCATGATGACGCCACGTTATCCTATCAAAAACATCCTGTCTGTCATCTAGACTGTGTTTATTTTTTTTTCATTCACCAACAGAGTTGCCATTCATACAGAATATCCTGTAATGTATTGATTTGTATACGTCCATGCGAATTTCATGCAGGATACAGATTCAATACATATTACCCAAGTAACAAATGTAACTTATTGAAATTTCAAGAGGTTCTACAATTGTTTTTGAATTGTTTTTTATGTTAGATATGTTCAAAAAGATTTTTAAATATATTAAAATCGGTTGTGCAACTTATACCTGTTAAGGTGAAATGTAGCGTCATAAAATGCGCGCAAAATTTTATCCGCTTCAGTTGAACGAACCGTCGCACAAAGCGTACCAAGAAAAACGGCCACATAGAAACAAGAACTTTTTTCAATGATTGAGCGCAGTGGGTTTACCTCTCGTTATATTGGCTTGTAAAAAAGACTGGACGTAATGGAATTTTGAATCCTTCACACTTTGAATATATGCTAATTCAATCGTTATTGTTAGTGATTACTCTTACACTAGAGCTATAAATCATGAGTAATTATGAATGACTAACATGAGGTTATATGTATATGTATTGACTAACTTGTTAACCATGTATATGCCTGATTTTAGTAGCAAGCATCGGTTCTCCTTCAAAAGAACGGTTGAAGACAAGAAGTATTTTCGATATCTTTGCCAGTCGTTCACCAGGCCCTTCCCGCCGATGAGATAGAATTTACGTAAAAGTATTCACCATTAACTTTTTTTCGGAAGCGACTTTCGGAATTGTATAGCATGATGAGTCTAGAAATGTCTGTTTCAACGATAACGAACCGAAGACCAAACAGCCTCTGGCCTCCGGTGCCAGAAATCATCAATAGTTTAATAATTTCTTAGATTACATTATTGGAATACATTCCAATTATAACTAATAGTTCATCATACCATGCAGTTAAAATTATTTAGTGAATCTTTTCTCAAGCACATATTTGAGCACGAAATTGAATATAAAGTTATTTCGTAGTTCCTTATTATTCAATCGATTTTGAAAGCAAAATCAAGCGTTGATTCATTGTATTCATAATAATTGAAAAACCAATGAATTCCAATAAGTTTTCCATGCTGACTGGCTCGAAGCTGGCCCTCAATGTTTATCACATTGTTTGTATAAATGACAGCTACTTAGAAAATAAACGATTTCTTACAATACTCATTTTATTGCATTCAAGTCGTTTTTATTTCAACACAAATCCCAATGCTGCATAAATTTGCGTCATTATTTTATATCTATTTTTTGCTCACGATATAATGCCACCGTGCCCACCGTGCATTTCTCACACCACCTCAATACGAAACAGCAGCGCGCAAGCAATAAAAAAAATGCAGAAAAGTTTATGAAAACTTTTTCAATTTTCGGTTGTTTTCGCTAAAATTTTATAATTTTGAGTTGCATTTTCAGATTCTTTGTGAAATTCTGCTACAAATACTACTTTTCAGTTCTAAAATCATCCCCGTGGGACGGAACAGTGACCGTTTATACATTTCAAAAACCAAATATGGCTCGGCAAAGCAAAATTTCAAAATTCTAAGAATACTTAGTTATGATAAATTTGATTTCGAAAACTTAAGTGTTTTTGGTTTTTCGAAAATCGGTCTAGTTTTTGAATAATTGATCAAAAACGCGATTTTCGCATTCCACTACATTTCACCTTAAGTTTCACGATAATACCGAAAAAATCACTATAGAACAATTTTAAGTATATCTAAAACAATTGTGCAGCAAATCACCAACTTGCCCACGTTGCACTAGTAGTAATAGAAGCTCTGCCAAAATTTTCACATCGTCATGTAAAAACGAAGTAACTAAAACAATTGTTCAACTTATCAGAAATTTTCCAAATGGCTGTCATAATTGTATCGGACTCAATATATGTCGAAATGGCTGTATATCTCTTGTGAAAAAAAAAATAGTGGTATTATGCTCTCCGCAAGGCTAAAACTGATAAGCCGAATTGAAAACCTCGCTAAAAAACTATTTTGTTGCAGAGTCCGCATTGTCTTGACTGCCTCATGAAATTTTAGGTCAGTTTTCTTCATTTTTAGAAAAACAATTTGAAACTTGCAAATAAGTTGTACCAGGTTTATCTGCTTGAAATGAACGTAAAACTTGCCGACATGAGAATATTGTCATAAAAGTTTCAGAAATACATAATTACATACGCAATGAAAACAAAAATCAAATGAGATAATATGTATTCGGTTTTCATCTCGCGAAAAAATGAACAGACCAGACATCACTTTTTAAAGATATTGAACGAAAAGTTAAGTTCATCATAGTTACTCTCATTGTTTTATATTACCGCTTGAGCAACTTGTTTTTGCAACTAAAGCACATTGGATCACCGAAATAATACCTACAGTGCGTATCACAAATGTCGGGTTCACTAAGATGAATGACTAAACTGTATTGTTGCTTAAGTGAACTGGTTTGATAAAAATAAAAACAAAAATTTCTCTTTTCAATCTTTACATGTTTATATTTCCATTTATTTAGGTAAAATAAATTATTACGTTGGGTGAACCATTTTCTTTTGAACACACTGTTACCCTCGATGCCATATTGGAAAATATTGAAGAACAATTCATTTCAAGATTTTTCAGATTAATTGAAACATCAATATGATTAATATCGTCTGAAAAGGTGTATGAATGTTTGATAACTTTCTTGTAAATATTTTAAACACTCTCCCAATCATATTCATTGAAAAGAATAGATTGTTATTTGCATAGAAATTCATGTGCAATCATCAAAACACGTACATTCAAAGGCGCTTGAAAAATTCAGTTCAAGTTGTCAATTTTCTATTTACTAAAACATAAAAGATCAATTCTACAGTATGTAGTATTACCATTTATTTATGTGCAATATATTTTTAAAGTTCCATGTTTGTGTTACGGGCAGTTGTATTGAAAATCAAATGTGAAACTTATTCATTAGAAATTATGTTTGCTATGTTTTTGTAAACATGAATTAAATTCTTTTTTACATTACGTAGTAGTTTCCATGAGTTTCACAATCGTTTTTTCGCTGATTTAATTGCTACATTTGTAGTGAAGTCGATGCATGAGTTTTTGTATTATTCGCACAATAATTGAGAATAAATGTTCGTGACAATGGAAGAACTTAAAGATATGTTGCACAGCACAGAAAAATTGCGCTTTTCCATAACACAACAGTTACTACAATAGTAATAGGAACTAATTTGACAAATTGCACAATCTGTAGAAAAATACAGCAACTTAACGTGCTACTTGGGTACCAAAACTAAAGACAGAATTGTGCCCACTTCTCATCCTCCAACGTAATACAAAATCGAGCCCGTTTTGTTACAATATTTACTTGCTTCTAGTCTGCCGCCACTTAATTTCGGGTGAAAACTACCAACACAATCAAAAATTGTCTAGATGAACAACGTTGAGAAAAATAAATGGTTACCTTCCGACATCGCTAAAAAAGTTAAACATATTATCAACGTAATCCAATAATTTATTGTGACGATTCATTTTCAAAAATTATGATGAAATCTGGCATTCCTGCAAGCAACTGATCGGTAGTGACAGACGAGGGGGAACCAACTAGTAAAAAAATTGTACATAACACAAGGGGTGTACATATAGTAAATAGTTCGCGCAGTAAAATATAGGTGAAACTAGTGCATCACGAAAATTTAGTTTTATGAGAATTTACTCATACTGTTATGTATGTTAGTCTGTGGTACTACTAGCAGTCCAATATAATCTGCTAATGCACTGATGAGCTGAACGCAGTATTATGTTAATTGTTCATTTTGCTTTATAAACCTTGTGAAGAAGGTTCCAGATAATATGTATATGATCTTATAGTGGTGTCACAGAGAACAGACATCACCGTTTAGATGTCAATGTATTCCGAAATCGAATTATACCTCCGAGCTTTCATACAATTTTCATTTCTATGCTTTACACAGCTTTTTTGAAAACGTTTGCAACAAGCTTGGGTGTCTGTTCTCTGAGGTGGTGTTTAGGCGGTCATTTTTAGAGTTTGTAGTTTCAATGCTCGGTTTCTGGAGTTAGACGAAAAACTGATATAAGTCTTTAGTAAAATTAAAAATTATTCTTGTAGCTTATGTCATTTCCATCGCTATTCTGCTAGAATTTCGAAAGGGGCCACGACTGCTGTTAGCTGTCTGGTGGGAAATAATTTCAGCATCTGTAACCAGGCTTCGTAATTCGGATTTTTTTTACCGTAACTGCTAACCTCAATCGGATGATCACATTTTGACAGTTCAGTGACACCCGTTTACCCGGTCTACCCAAAGCTAGTAGTTATCCCTTGGCCTCGCATAAGAAGGTTGTAAGGCGTAGCCGCATTTTTTTATTTTCCTTTTTCATATCAGGCTTCTTCGGTGGCGCCAAGCCGTTGAGGTAATGAAGTCCGAGTCGTCCAATCACTAATCGGAAGCGATTGTCTCTAGCAAGGAAATCTTTTATCCACGTGTTTTCGCCTCTTTGCGCTTCAACTTTCTGTAGTGTTCGGTCATTTTCAGAATTAGACCGTTATGTGTATAAGACAATTTGT
The DNA here is from genome assembly GCF_030247185.1 of Malaya genurostris. NCBI lineage: Eukaryota > Metazoa > Arthropoda > Insecta > Diptera > Culicidae > Malaya > Malaya genurostris. Next base: position 58,829,298 of record NC_080570.1, on the reverse strand, counting down.
TTAATTTTGTTTACGGAAGCGATGAGTCCGCAAAAAGAATCGCGCAATTAGAACTAATCGAATATCTGAAGGAAATATAAAATGAGATTATGCCAAATGAAACAACGTCTTTCTATTTTATGCCAAATGACATTATGCTAAACAAATTTATCCCAATCAAAAGTTATGCCAAACAAATTTCGGCGAAATGACGTACACCCGATGTTATGAACTGTCATTATCGTTGATGTCATTACAAATGAAAAAAGGAAACAGAAATTGGAATTTTCACAATTCTGTCGGCTAATAGTAAATTCTTTAAATTGTTTTTGCTATAGGTTGCTCTGATTTATTTGTTTCATAAGTATCACTACTCCACCGGTTATAATTCAATATGCTTGAAAAATCATGAACTGTTAAGGCTGAGGTAGGCATTTATGTTACAAGATTATATTTCGTATCTGATCAGAAAAATCGATAATATGATTATAAAAAGGTGAGACTGACTCAGGCAGTATACTTACGTTTTTCCCCATGATTTTAGTTTTGCGTAATGAGTCGCAATGTCATTGACACCAGAAATTGAAAGTGTATCAACACCAAACGAAGAAAGTCCAGTGCACCAACTAAAACGTTCCCAGAGTTCTACTCATCCAATTACTTTAATCTTACCTACGAGCGGTAAATTGTTCTACGAAAAAAAAAAAGATTTTCAGCTGTGCAAACCGCAGCTTCTGCCACTGAAATCTTTCAGCTTGGAGAAGCTTGAGAAGATGCAACAGGAAGCCTGTCGACAGCTACAGGAAACACGAATCCGCACTGCAACAACTAACCAATTTTAGATATTTGGACCGATTATTTTAGAAAAAGTTTACGATCCAAAGAACAATGGCCTATTTATTGGCATTTTCAATATGCTTAGCGTTGCTGTTAGCGTCGATTTCCCTGTACCGATACGGGTGCATCCAGCGGCAGCACCCTCTAGTTACTTTCTCAGTGCTGACGGCATGGAGTTTTTCATTTTTAATCGTCTTCACCATCCCACTAGACGTAACTTCGGTGAGAATATTTTCATAAAATTTTCGCTAATACACTACTAAAATTTTTATATTTTGTTCACCAGACTGTTTACAGACAATGCATCCTTGAATACAACACAACGAAATCTGCAACTGTTGTTACTGGAGACGGTAATGGAAGCACATGTCAACGTCCGTGGGGAATGGTAGAAGAGGAAGTGTTTCCGAATCTCTGGCGTATCATTTACTGGTCATCGCAGTTTTTAACCTGGTTGATCATGCCACTGATGCAATCATACTTGAAGGCCGGTGATTTTACTATTAAAGGGAAACTCAAATCCGCCTTGGTTGACAACGCAATTTACTACGGATCGTACCTATTTATCTGCGGTATTCTATTGATATATCTCGCTTTACAACCCGGAATCTCTCTGGACTGGCAAAAGTTAAAGGCCATAGCATCGTCCGCATCAAATACATGGGGTTTGTTCTTGTTAGTGTTACTCCTAGGTTACGCTCTCGTGGAAGTCCCTCGTGGATTATGGAACAACTCAAAACCTGGATTTACGTTACAATATGCCTATTTCAAATTATCGAAACTAAGCACCGAAAAAGCGGAAGCAGAAGAGCACGTTGATGATGTTTTGGAAAGCCTGTTGTCGGCTAGTCGAGCCATTCCTACGAGACACGAGCTCCGACCGGCTCTAGAGACTATCTTACGAAAAGTCCCTACTGAGTTGATGGAACGTGCTCGTCGCATCAGTCGAGATGACGGATCACCGGTGGCCGTCCCTTCGGAAAAAGCGTTAGTTAGACTACACCGGCAGGTTATTAAATCTTTGCAAACTTTTCAGCGGACGGAAGCACTGTGGAATGTTCAGGTCAACAAAGTTCTTCATCTGGAAGATGTAGCAAAGAATGCCGTTTCTTTGGATCATCGGTTCAAAATGGAATTTCCAAGAAATCGTACTGGTCTCACGAGAGCGATTTACAGTCCAACCGCCGAATGGTACTGGGAATGTGTTATGAAAGCCCCGTTTCTCAAAGCACTTGCCATAATAACAGGATTTTTGTCGTTTACCGTCGTTTGGAGTGAGCTAACCTTTTTCAATCGGGAGCCAGTTCTCTCCATTTTTGCTAACGTACTGGAGATAGCCAAGGAGAACTATGATTTTGTTACAATCGAATTGTTTTCGATGGTGACACTGTGCTATCTCTGTTACTGCGCCTACTCCACAGTGTTTCGTATCAAATTTTTAAACTTGTACTATTTGGCTGCACATCACCAGACTAATGAATACAGTCTGATATTTAGTGGTATGTTACTTTGTCGTTTGACACCGCCCATGTGCTTAAACTTCCTAGGTATGATTCACATGGACTCGCACATCATAAAGGAACGCATCCAGGAGACGCATTATACTCAGATCATGGGTCACATGGACGTGTTGGGAATTATTTCCGACGGATTCAACATATATTTCCCTATGGTGATGCTTGCCTTCTGTTTGGCCACCTGGTTCTCGTTGGGTAGTCGCGCTTTGAATGCTCTCGGTTTTCAGCAATTCATGCTCAATGAAACCATTGCCACCGAATTGGTTCAGGAGGGCAAGGATTTGATTGTGCGGGAAAAAAGAAAGCGCCAACGGGCTGAAGATGCGATCGCGCGACGGCGAGATAATATTCTCAGCAATTTAGGTCGAGATGCTGGGTTAGCGGGAAATAGCGGTGGAAACGGAGGTAGTAGTAGTGGCGTAGGAAATATACTAGCAAAATACAAATCAAGGAATTTAGATTCGGCTACCGGGACGGTCGGTCCTAATGACGATCTAGTGAGACATGGTGATCGACTTGACTATAGTACCAATGGCCGGAGAGGAACTGATCTGAATCGATCGTTGTCGGAGGAGATCAACGAGCGATTCGGGGTTAGCACGAACGTCACCGTTGGATTTAAAGGCTATAGCGAATTCGGTGACGATGATGACGAAATAGGCAACAGAAGTGGAGGAGCTGCTCCTCGTGGGTTCTTCGATGATGTCTAGAGTGGTGAGTTTTAGGCGAGTGCATTTTAGTTTTACAGCAGTGGTGATACTAAGTTAAACATTATAAATATATTTTACGTTTTTGATGTACCTAATCTATCTACATTTGAATCAATTGCCAGCCACTAGCATAAATTCCAATAGTAAAAAACGCTAAAATAAATGCTGGGAAAATTTTGATGAATATGATTTATGTGAATAAAACTCCACTGTGTTTTTAAAGTCGAGATATCAGTGGGTTTGAATAATGTCCATTGAATCCATTAATATTAACAAAATCCATGGAGACAAGAACATTGTTTATCCGAGTGATGTACTAAAAACCCTTTGTACTGTACTATAATGGGTAGTTCAGCGTAAATGAAAGAAATTAATACTAAAAGACAAAAGATCAGAGCGGTAATCACCCAAAACAAAAAAAAAACAATATTAAATAACTTATCCGTAGTTTACCTACATTTACTGTGCTACACAAATATGTGCACCTCAATCAAGAAATAAAGAAATTGTGCTATTGATAGTATATCTAGAGCACGTGTCCCTGTACTAAAAATGTTTACCATATAGCTACACTATACCTAACACGTTGCATGATATAATAATGCGTAGCATGTATATGATCAACAAGCATGTAAAATTCTTTAATAAAGCGCAAATGGTAGAAAGATTTTAGATCATTTTTTGAGAAAAAATCCTTTTTGATACCTTCACCTTTCGAATCATCCTAAGTCTTAGAAGCGGTTCAATGTTTAAACGATTAATAGCAATCAAATCCTGTAATTACCCTAGGTCGACTAAATAAAACATTATTGCATCAAGCATTGTCAAATGGATGGACTACAGGTTTGTATGCGATAATATTATCACAAGTTAGAGCCTAGTTATCTAACGAATCCAGAAAACTAGACGAGTTCATTGAGCAGTTCTAAAAAAATACTCCTCTATATAATGCAATTTGTAAAACACACTCTAGCCATCAACACTTTTCATACTTATCACCCTGTAATTCTGGGACTGAAAGTCTGATCCGTAGACAAGAGCAATTAATGGGACCATCATAATTTATATTAAAATGAAGTTTGTGGGAATCTGTTCAGTCATTTCAGGAAAAAATGCATTTTCATGTGTAAAACACACTGTAGCCATCGAGACTTTTCATACTTATCACCCTGTAATTCTGGCACTGAAAGTCAGATCCGTATAAAAAAGCAGTTTATGGGACTATCATAAATTTGATTAGAAATTAAGATTGTGGGAATCGGTTCAGCCATTTCTGGGAAAATTGGATTATTATCACATACATATGCGCACACACGTACACATTCAGACGTTTTGCGATTCCAACAAACTGATTCGAAAGGTATATGATAGTCCTCTCTCCGGGCCTTGGATAAAAGTCTGTTCTTACAGTGATTCCATAGCCTATATATGAAGGGCAAAAATTGTTAATAGTTTGAACGGTAGATTATTGTCATAAATTACGGTTATGGTTTGCTAAACTCGATACATATATACACCCTCATTCTTGTTTACGGCCTATGCGATACGTTCGAAAGTATATCAAATTCGTATTCCCGTATTACGTTCGAATCAATCACACTTTTAAACATCGTATATGCATAAAAACAACGCCGATCTCACTTTAAACTATCAGTTCTGTTACAGATTTGAGTTGTAATTAAAAATCTTTGATATCATTTGTTTTTTCGCTGATTTTGCTTGCTTACGTCCGTATCTTCGACGAGCACATACTATCGAACGAATGCGAACAAGCCATTCTTGTTTTCACTCGAATGTGTACGAACGTGATTCCTGTGCAAAAGAAGGATCGGCAGCGCAGGTAGTTTTGCCTTTCTCTATAGAAAGGTATTAGAATTGTTGGAAAACCCGACTTTCGAACGGAGCCTCGGAGACCCATAGTGTTATATACCATTCGACTCAGTTCGACGAGATCGGAAAATGTCTGTGTGTGTATGTGTGTGTGCACTTTTCGAAGATATTTATACGCGCTCAATTTTCTCAGAGATGGCTGAACCGATTTGAACAAACTTATGCTCGTTTGAAAGCTACTGTCGGGCCATTGATCAAGTTCAAATATCAAACGGCTGTGACTTTTTGTTCCAGAGATTTGATGGTATAAGTGACGTAACCGACAAAATGCGTTGTATTTATACGCGCTCAATTTTCTCAGAGATGGCTGAACCGATTATAACAAACTTGGCCTCGTTTGAAAGCTACTGTTGGGCCATTGATCAAGTTCAAAGATCAAATGGCTGTGACTTTTGGTTCCAGAGATATTATCGTGTAAGTGACGTAACCGACAAAACAAGGTGATTTTTACCGCTCTTATGCATATAAGGGCGCCAATATTTTGGGTTTACTTCTAATTTCGTAAAGCACTAGCGCTCCAAAGTTTAAGCACCTCGAAAAATGTCCTCATGCAAAATTTGAGCTAAATCGGACATGCGTAAGAGGTGCTCCCCGACGGTTAAGGTTTGAAAATTTTCGATCTTGAAAAAGCACCATAGGGGGAAGTACATGAAATTTCCAAAATCGAAATTTTTTTTTGATGCCGAAACTCTTAAAACTGCATGAAAAGTCGAGATTTAGTGTCATCTCAAAAAAAAATTTTTTTTAAATCAACTTTCTGGGACTTTTTTTTCGAGATGACACAAAATCTCGACGTTTCATGCAATTCTAAGCCTTTTGGCATCAAAATTATTTTTCCGATTTACCCGCTCCACAGAAGGGTTTTTTTAGATTAGCATAACACTTCTCATACAAATAGGCAACGCAAATGTCAAGCACTAGTTTGGAAAAATGATGCTGACTGTGTGACATAAACCCTGAAGCATGCTTTTGTGAACTACTCGAATCAATCTGAATCAATTGGTGTCAAAATTAGTATCCGAAATTATTTAATAACAGTATGAAATATATTTTCATGAGACTGTTATGAAAGAAGAGAAAGGCATTATCACACCACTAGGTGGATTAAGAAGGGTTTTTTAAGATTCCAAGTATCAAGGAAGTGACGAATGCTACATAATTAATAAATATCGTACTCAGGACCAATTTTATTCAAGTCGGTAAATGAAATTTTCAAATAAAGCTTCGTTCAAAGTAAAAACAAACATTTAAAATAGCAGTCCGATCAGTAGTATCTGCGAAAAATATGTTGAATTTTTCTTGCAATTTTGTCAAGTTTTCGAGAATCTACATATTTATTACATTGGTAAAATCATGTATTTAATATAAAGTAAAGCATATTTCCATAAAGTTTCTGATAGATGTAAAATTGAATGCGTAAAAACTTGGAACCGCGCATATATTCGAATGCGCGCCAGAAAAAAAACAGCATTTTACTATGTCTGCTATGCTTTCTAAACTTTTTTCAATGTGTTCGAACGGTTGATTCGCAACATTAAACAATCGAAACCACGGCATTTCGTCTATTCGTCTGTAAAAGAGAATGGGACTTTTCGTTCGTACGAATGATGTTAGAATAAGGAGTGTATCGAAAATAAGCTATCCACATACATTTGTGTTGTACGCATGTATTTGTGATGGTTTTTATGCTCAGATCACAGCATGCTGTGCGTTTGGCTGTCAGCTTTCGTTTGTTTACTTGTTTGTGCGGTTGAAATTCTGCGTTTTCAAAATGTCGCGTACTCAAAAGGAAGTGGAAATTAAGGTTCTGGACACATGGCTAAGTCAGAAGGGTATTAGTATGCGAAAATTGACGAAACGGTTTGGAATTCATCATGCCAGTATTAAAATCATCCTTAATAAGTGTGGGGGACACTATTCCACAGACTAACAGACATGACAGTATGAGTAAATTCTTATAAAAATAATTTTTCGTTATGCACTAGTTCCACCTATATTGTACTGCGCGAACTATTTACTATCTGTACACCCCTTGTGTTACGTAAATGTTTTTTTACTAGTTGATTTCCCCTCGTTTGTCAACACCGATCAGCTGCTTGCAGGGTTGCTTGATTCCATCGAAATATTTGAAAATTAATCGTCACAATAAATTTTTGGATTACGTTGATAATATATTTAACTTTTTTCGCGATGTCGGAAGGTAAACATTTATTTTACTCAACGTTGTTCATCTAGACTATTTTTGATTGTGTTGGTAATTTTCACCCGAAATTAAGTGACGGCAGACCAGAAGCAAGTAAATATTGTAACAAAACGGGCTCGATTTTGTATTGCGTTGTAGGATGAGAAGTAGGCACAATTCTGTATATAGTTTTGGCAATATGTAATTAATCTGTATCCTGCATGAAATTCGCATGGAGGTATACAAATCAATACATTACAGGTAATTCTGTATGAATGGCAACTCGGTTGGTAAATGAAAAGAATAAACACAGTCTAGATGACAGACAGAATGTTTTTGATAGGGTAACGTGGTGCCATCATGACACATGTGAGTACTGTCCCAAATAAAGAAATATTCGAAATGACCGTTTATATGGTTAAAGAATCTAATTTGAGTGTCCTGTCTGTTAGTCTGTGGTTCAAGTATCAAGTGACCTCAAAATCAAGTAAGAAATAATGTCTTTGGAAGGCATCTAAAGAAGTGAGTGAAAGATTGCTGTAATGGGAAAAGATTTAACAGTTTCATGTGCAGTGTTTGATACTCATAGGCGAGAAGAACAAAATAGTTAGACACAACCATTGCTCGTGTCAGGATAGTGTTGATAAATTACGACAACAAAATTATGTGTTGAAGAATTAGTGTTGATAAATCACGACAGCAAAAGTATGTTTTGAAGAATTAGGGTTGGCAATATACGACAACAAAAGTATGTGTTGAAGAATAACTTCTTTTATTAATGTAAACAAGTAAATGTTGAGACATATATTCGACGAGATCACCATGAAGTGTTGTGAGTAGATTTACAAACTAGTGGAGTATGCAATAGAACTACGAGTCAAATTAAAGAAATAACTCAACATACTATGGTTGTAACATAACTGCACAGAATTTACGGTGAAAGTTAAAAGGTTCCAATTCTAATGTAAAGTCGGTGTGAAAGGTGTGAAGGTGAAATTCGTGATATTAAACTCAAGTACATGGAGAAACCGAATTGAAGAGTATTACTCCGTATAGAACTGAAAGAAACATCCTCTTCGTTATTCCTCTTCCGCCACCGCTCGGCCGGAAGCTATACAAGTGGTGACAGCGGTACTAGCCGGAAGTGGCAAGGATACGCCAGGACTAAGGAATAGGAATCCGGAATTAAGGATGTTGGGAGAAGTAGCATTAGTATGGTGAGTCCCCATTATTTTTATTTTTTTTTCCTCGTTGTTTTGATCACGTAATGTTGCCACTTATTGTCATAAAAAAAAATAAAGATGGCATTAGCGCGAAAATTTTTCTGATTGGTTTAGCTCGCGCTCGCAAGGACCAATATTATTTTTTCTAACTACATTACTCACAATCCATCAACTAGTAAACGATATCAGAACTTTTTCTCATGCCTACAGCGGGTTTCTAGAACAGTTATATACATTCCGTTGTTGAGGCATTTGGCAAGCAATAAATTTGTTCAAGTTTCCTTGAAAACTGCGGACGTATAGATTACGCTCACAGTTGATTTGTTTACGTTTTGACCACGGTCAATACGAGCGCAGGTGTTGAAGAAAAAAAAAACAACACCGCGATAATACTTACAAAAGTGGCCACACTAGCATAAAGGCCTTAGAAGTTTTTTTTTTTGCCTTCGTTGAAAAAACACGGATATCACGACCAGCTGAACAGTTAGCACTGGTGTAATGATTATAAGGTCAAGGTGACCATCCGAAACCAACGCGTATGAGCGAAGGAATCGGCAATCTGACGCATCATTTTGCGAATAAGCAAAAGTAGTCGTTTGACATAACGAAGCAAGTCAGTGAGCTAGGTACCAGGAGTGCATGCCACGAAGTAGATGTTCAAATTTGGTGAAGAACCAACCCGTATGGGCGGAGCCTATAGCAAAATGCGTTGCTAGGTAACACACCAAAAACAATCGCGGCCATATTTGCGGGTAAAAGTCTGGCAACCGAAATAAAAACAGAGTACGGTAGCGGTATATGACAATAATAATAATAAACCGACATTGACTTTGAGTCGCGTACGGTAAACTATAATGTTAAACCACGAGTATGGTACGATGCGTTGTTGAAGCCTATGCCGCCGACCTTTGTAGCGAAATTAACAAAGACAGTTTGGTTTGCGCACACGGCGGGTATGACTAATTTGAGAGCACCGAGTTGGGCTGGCTCAATAATAATAATAAAAAAATGCCAATGCGAACGAAATTTGACCACGTAGGGCTCGTAGCAGTTGAAGCTTTGTACGATACAATGACCAGTAATGTGAGACTAGGTCAAGTTTGTTTACGTGAATGAATGTCGACCATAACCACGGTCAAGAATCAAGATTGTAATTATTTACAGCAAAAATGAATATCGTCCAGGGGGATTCATTTCAGCATTTTCTAAACATACGGCAAGCCAAATAATAATTTGGAGGCTTGACAGAGATATCATAGTACGAGAATCAAATTCAAACAAGCATGGAATTTCAATTCCCTAAAGCGGAAGCACTGCAGTGCATTCCAGAGTTCGATGGAACTACCGAACAGTTAGATGCGTTCATCTATCATATTGAACATTTCGAAAAACAATTCCCAGAAGAAACATCTAGAGACGATCTGATCTACGTAATATTATTGAAGTTGAAAAAAGAAGCAGCAGCTAGATTACTGCACATAAAAGCCGAAAATTGGCCTAAAATCAAAGAAAATCTTATACGTGAATTTGGGGAAATCGAAAGAATCGAAGACGTTGTTTTAAAAATAGAAACTTTGCGGCAAGAACCCAATGAACCATTCAAAAATTACAAAAAGCGCATAATGAAAATTAAAGAGCAGTTGGACAATTACAATGAAGGGTGCTTTGCTCGGGAATCGCCAATGGAAGTCAGTCTAAGACTACATTGCTTAGCAGGCTTATACAACGACGAATTGAAACGAATGGCACAAGGCCACAAAAAAAAGACATTGTATGAGTTACTGGAGTATTTAGAAGAAATTGATATAGAACGAAAACATATCGAAGTACTTGAACACAGACTTCAAGCAACAGAGCTGGGCTATAGAGTTCTTATGAGGAATCAAAAGTTTAGAACTCACGAAGGGTACCAATATGAAAATAATGAGTATCAGCAAAAATACGATTTAACAAATCGGTATGATAATAGAAAACCACCTAATAGATACAATGGTAATATTCGAGAGGAAAATAATGGGCTTGATAAAAAACACTACGAAAATAATGAAGTACAGTTATGGGTAAATTGCATGACTTACGATAATAGAAAAATATTTCGAAGATATGATCATAATATCAGGACCAGAAATATGCCTGATCAAATGAGATATGGAGCATCAAGAACTCCGAATGCAAATTTAGCCAAGCAAACAGGTAAAATGCAAAATTGGGATCGATACGGGGAGAATGAAAATGACGATAACAGAAAACCAATGAAGAATGATGTGTACAAAAAACGAAAAGAAGGGATATGGGTCAAATTACATAAGACGAAAGACAACGAATTTATGATGTTGTTGAGATCGGCAAACGAACCAAATAACGAGATGCGGTTGCTGGTAGACACTGGAGCACCTGGCAACTTGATAAGTAGACGAAATGCAGAGTACATGGGAGCATATACAATTAATGAAAACGAAATCATAGAATATTCCGGGGTAACAGGTACTGTTAGAAAAACATTAGGTACCGTAGAACTAAACTTCATCATCGCAGGAAGACTTTTTCAAACGAAGTTTGACGTAGTGGAGAATTTGACTCAAGGGGGTATTTTGGGAATGACATTTATGAATAAGTATGTGACTAGCATACACAATGACCAAGGTTGGATATGCTTACGGAAAATACCTCTAACCTTTGAACCAAAAACAGATTCATATGAAGCTCATCAAAAACAGGAGAAGAGAGTCGCAAAATATGAGGCAGAGAACAATGTCAAAATACAGGAAAAATACCAAGCGTATGATCAATCCAAGCTTAGTCCACAGGGTACGCAGTGTACAGAAACGACAAAAAAATATACGGGGCAATGGCAAGAAGGTATGCCGCCTCACGAAATGTTAAAAATAGATTGTGCTAAAAACAACCAGTTATTTGTAAAAGTTACTGCTGCAAATAGACCTAACGAAAAAATTAAGTACTTGCTCGATACTGGAGCATTTTATAACGTAATGAGATGGGATACTGTCGCGAGAATAGGATCAGAGAAAATAAACTATAAAGATAATTTATACATTGCAGGCTTTGATGGAACTCAATCACAGACTATTGGGTCAGTAAAAGTCACGTTGGTGATTGGAAAAACTCATTACAGAGTTAGATTTTATATAGTAAAAGATTTGTGTGTTCCTGGAATCATTGGAGCAGAGTTTTTAAAGATATACACAATTTATGTCACTCAGAATTTCGAGTACATATGCCTAAGTGTACCAAACGAGCACAAGAATTTGGCAAATACACCAGTAACAGGCAAAGAAAAGGTACACGCAACTGAGCATTATGGGATGCGTGCTGCAGATCAGAATGAGTGCAACATTGAAATAGCCACCCGCATAAATAATGAGAGAAATAATGAAGTAAATGATAATAATGAGAAGAAAGAATAAGAATAATTTTGAAATAAAAAAATCTCCTAGTAGAAATAGGACAACCGAAAAACATATTAAAACTGATGCAAAGAGTGGCAAAAATGAAGTAATTATCGTAAATGCTGAAGTCTTAGAGGGTAGTTTATCAAAGCATAATAAATATGAAGTGAATAAAAAGCACGTGAATAAAAATGATAACATTAATGCATCATATCAGAGCAATTATGAGTTATACAAAAACGACGATCGTTCAGATAGTATGCTCCCCGGTTGTGGAACTACTATTACTAATGAAGAAGAAGAGGATTTTATTGACAGAGAGTATGACGAGGAAGACAAATGTTTCCTTGATTTAGATACAAATCAAGACGTAATTCTTACGGAAAATAAAAGATACGGTCAAATAACTGGTCGAGACCGAACGGAAAAAGTACTAGAATCACTAAATATGAATCATCTAAAAAGAGAAAATTTTAGAGATATAGAGAAGATTATGGCATCATATAGCGATGTATTCTATCTGAAGGGGGATAAATTAACTATCACTGATGCGGCAGTGCACGAAATTGAGACCACGTCAAACGTGCCTATCAACAAACGGCAATACAGATTTCCGGAAGCTACAAAGAAGCATATTAATGAAGAAATTGAAGAAATGCGTAGACAAGGTATCATAAGGCCTAGCAAAAGTCCGTGGAATGCACCAGTCCTATGTGTTCCCAAGAAGGACGATGAATTTGGTAACAAGAAATACAGAATCGTGGTTGACTTCAGGGCTTTAAATTTAGTTACGAAGCCATTTGTATACCCAATTCCACTAATTGATGAGATTCTAGATAATCTTGGAAACAGTAAATATTTTTCTACCTTGGATTTAAAATCAGGGTTTTACCAAGTGCCAATCAACTCAAAAGATGCAGCCAAGACAGCGTTCTCAACTCCAAAAGGGCACTTTGAATTTACAAGAATGCCTATGGGCCTGCGTAACAGCCCGTCGACGTTCCAAAGATTAATGAATACGGTACTTTATGAGATAGAAGGGGTTAAAGCAATCGTCTATCTGGATGACATAATTGTTTTCGGTGTTACTATCGAAGAACACAATGAAAACTTACGCAAAGTTTTAGAGGCTCTCCGTCGACATAATCTAAAAGTCGAGCCAGGTAAATGCCAAATTTTGAAAAATGAAATAAAGTATTTAGGACATGTAATTGACAAAGAAGGAATTCGTCCTATGGAGGACAATATAAAAACAATTAAAGAGATGGCGGCACCAAAAACAGTCAAAGGTGTTCGGTCATTTTTAGGAACAGTAAATTTTTATGGAAAATTCATACCTCACATAGCAGAGAAACGTAAACCTTTGAACGATCTCTTGCGAAAGAATGTTAAGTTTACTTGGACAGAAGAGTGTCAAAAATCTTTTGAGGAATTGCGGAATTTTTTAACTTCTGACACACTGTTAGTTAGACCGAACTATAAAGATACGTTCGTGATCACGACAGATGCAAGCGAGTACGCTATTGGAGCAGTACTCTCGAATGAAAAATCGATCGACAGGCCTATTTCATATGCAAGCAGAGGTCTAGTAGGTGCTGAAAGAAAGTACCATACGATTGAAAAAGAGTTGCTAGCCATCGTATGGGCAGTGAACCGTTTCAAACATTTTATTTATAATCAGAGATTTATTATATACACTGATCATAGACCGCTAATTTCAATATGGCATTTAAAAGAAACTTCGCCTACGCTAACGCGTTTACGTCTGAAACTTCAAGGGTTGGAAATGGACATTCGCTATAAACAAGGCAAAGACAATGTTGTGGCAGACTTTTTATCCAGACTGCCCGAACAGGCCGAGCCCTTACACCCTATTTCAATAGTCACTAGACAGCAAAAGCGTCAACAGCAGCAAACAGAGAAAAATGAACTTGCGAAGCGGAAAGACGCGGAAAATAAAACAACTTCCCCAAAACAACTGAAAGACGAATCAGGCAGGTTTACGTTATTTAGAAATAAACAAAAGACAGAATGGAATCCGCACATGGACGGATTGGAAAACATCGACTTTGGATGGGACGAAAAGGAAGATTTGGGAGCACTCTCATATTTCGAAGAATATGAAATATGCATAAATAACAATGACATCAAATTTGATCTGCTGAAATTTTCTAAACAAAAAACTAACGAAAGTGATTTTGATGGTACTTTCGTAATAGTAAACAGTAGATCAGCATATAAAGAACTAACCGAACTGATACACTTACCACACGGGTTAAAAGACTACCTAAATGGAAGAGTATTTTCAATTCCAGATCGTAAAATATGGGGATTGGTTCTAAATGGCTCGAGTAGATCAATAACCGATACAAGAATTCTAATAGATGGGTTAGTAGATGCATTCACTAACTGCCCTGAAGACCTGAAAAATGCAAAGAACATTCAAATTATCTCTTTTCGAAACATGCAGAAAACCCCTGAGGCAAATGTGTTGAGATTTATTGCCGAGAAATTTGATAAAATTTTTACACTATACGCACCTGAAAAGGATAGGATGTGGGTGCCAGAAAAAGACCGCGAAACTATATTGAAAGAATTCCACGATGCTCCTCTAAGCGGACATGTTGGAAGCAAACGAATGTTGAAAAGAATGAGTCCACTATTCCATTGGACTAATATGCGGAAGGATATTGAAAATTATGTTAAACAATGTAGCTCGTGCCAGAAAAACAAAATCGGTCGAGCGAACAAAATTCCAATGAGAATTACCACGACATCGTCCGAACCGTTCGAGAAATTGTATATGGACATAGTGGTTTTACCCGAGTCAGAATGGGGGAACAGATACGGACTTGTGATGCAAGACGATCTGACTAGATATCTAATTGTAGCACCGATGGAAAATCAAGAGAGTGCCACGGTTGCGCAAACTTTCGTGAATAATTATATTTGTAAATATGGAACACCCGTCGAATTGGTAACCGATAATGGAACCAATTTCGTTAGTTCTCTTATGAAAAATGTATGTAAAATTTTAAAAATTAAAAAAATTACTACGAGTACATATCATCCACAAGCAAACTTGGTGGAACGATCGAATAGGGAACTAAAAACCTATTTAAGACAATACGTAGGCAACGAACCGAAAACATGGGATCAATTACTCCCATTCTTCAGTTTCGAATATAATACTACTGTAAATTCCTCAACGGGTTATACACCGTTTGAATTATTATACGGAAGACGGGCGAACATCCCAAACTCCGTCTACAAATACGATAATGATGGTCTCTACTATGAGGACTACGTCAATGAAATGCGATCTACATTTAAACGACTTCACCATCAAGCCCGGGAGAATCTAATTGCATCTAAACACAAGCACAAAGAATTATATGATAAAAACTCCAACGAATGGCAGCCAATGTGGGGAGACTTAGTGCTAGTAAAAGCCAATCCCACAGGCGCAGGACAAAAATTGCAATCACTTTGGAGAGGACCGTATGAAGTAGTTGCTCTTCCTAGTGAGCAAACAACAACTATAAAGAATGGGAATAGACTAGAAAAGGTTCACAATAACCGATTGAAAAAGTATACGGATTGAGAAACTGAACCTTATCACAGAATATTGAGATGATTAAGAAATTATCCAAGAAACATTAGAAAAGTAATAAAAAGATTCAACATGTATACAAAGTGATACACGAAAATAAACATATTGTACTAAAAGTTTCATCGAAAAACTAAATACAAAGGAATAATATTTAAAACATAAGGGAAATTGAAACCCTGAGAGTAATTGGAATAAAGAAAAATAGGATACAGTTATAAAAGAAATTAACAGCAAACATCATACAATGATACGTTGACATAAGAATTCAACGAAAAACTTAAAACCACAGTGTGAGGAAAACAATGGATAAGATAAAACCATGAAAAATATACCAAGAAGAGAAAAATATCAACGAAATATGTAAGATGAAAGTCGAAATGAATCAATTCGAACACGAAAAAAAAACATGATTGCGAGCAGAAGGATATTAAAACCGTTAAGAGGGTAATATACACATGTTTTACGATGTTATTAAAAAAAAAAGTACGAGAGTCAATAAGAAATAAAATTATACTTCTGCGATGAAACAAACACAATGAAAACAAATGGACACCAAACGAAGAAAAAAAAAATAAGGTGAAACTGATGATTATAAACTGATAATAATAAAGATACATCAGAGGGACAATAAAGCAATAGGTTACATTGTCAAAGAAGATATATAATGGGGGGAAAACATATGAAGAAGAAAAAAGAGAGAGTATACTTAAAGAAACTCAAACATATGGTTGAAGTAATACAAAGTGGAAACAAACTATGGGAAAATATGGGATTCTAATGATCCTAGATGAGTCAACCAATCTAGAATATTCAAATATTTTATAAACATGGGAATCATGTCATACACAGCAATACCGTGCTGGTCATAAGAAAATAAAAAAGTTAAATTCAAGAGGAAGATTATAGATGTGAGCAAAATGTGTTTTTGGGAGGAAGCTATAATGCTACAAATTAAAAAGGAACTGGGGAAAAGTTGCGTTTAGAAAAAAAGAAGAGCACATTACACAAGGGAGGTAAACATAATGGTATAGAATACGGAAACAATGTTATAAATAAGGAGAATTTCTATGGTGAAATAAAATGGTTTATCATTCAATAGCATAAAACTAACACTGGAAATATACTAAAAGAATACTTCGAATAAAAAAAATAAATAAAATAGTGATGAAATATGACTGATACGACAAGAAAAGGATAAGACACAAGCGAACAGACTATCAAAACGACGCTGGCCAGCAAATAATTTCTATATAATGTATGCATTTATGCAATGATACTAGTATGAGTGATCAAGTGTGTGTGGACAAGGGGATCGCGACCCCGGAATGAAAATTTGAAAGATGCATACAATATGAATGAATTGAGGATTTCTTAAGTGCAAATTACGCACTCAAATCAAAATGTCAATAAAATACAGATACGACAATATGGACATGTAAAAGTTACGAAAACACAATGAAAGTAGGATACAACAAATAATTAAAATATTATATACCAAAGAATTCATGGGGGATTACAAAAATACATATATATGAAAACTCTGCCACTAACAAACTAATAATATTTTAATGCTTTATGGGTTAGTGTTATTATTGAAAAAAATACTAAAGTCCAGATTTGAGTTTATTTTTAGAAAGGAAAAAAAACAGGAACACGTGCCGAAAGAACCAGCTCAAGTAGTGGGGGAGAGAAGCTGCGGCATGAGCACTACACAACCGACCAGATGAAAGGACGGCTTCTGAAGCTACGCAAGCAAGGATGGTAAGACACCATTAAAATGAACACGGTATAGAAGCTAGTTGCGGGAAAAATTTAGAAAAAAAAAACAGGTTTAGAAAAGATTCATTATAACCTGCAACAAGCATTCGCATGCCGCAACTTTAATAACAATTTTATATCCACAGACAGACGTATTGTCGACAGACGGGTTGTCGACCTGTATCTACAGGTTAAAGGTACCTCAACAAAAAAAAATATATATATAAGTAAACAGAAAGAAGAAATATGATAATGAAAAAAAAATACGATGCACAAAGTTACGATAACGAAAAAAATATAAGAGAATATGATGCACAATGCGATTATTAAGAGGAAAAAAAATATATATATACAAATAATAACAATCACAGAATAGACAATAGATCACGTAAGACGTTTATAAAAATAATAACAAGCATAGAATAGAAAAATGTTTACACTAAAAGCACAGAATCATACAAAACGAATAAAAGTTTTTTTTTGGAGTCCCGAACTGTGTGTGTGCCCGAAAATAGTCGTCGCAGAAGGAAGGATGTCAGTAGCTTAGCCAAGCTACCTAAGAGAACGAGAGGGTGTGATCGGATGCGGTGGCAAGTTGAAGACAAAGGGAACCGGGGAATCACCAAGATGTCAGAAGGAAGAACAGCAGAGCTGAAAAATCGAGGCCAAAAAAAAAAAAATTGCGGAAAAATTTAGCATGGAAGACGTAATAACAAACCAAAATAATGGCAACGTTACAAATTGCTACATCAACAAGTACAAATGATAACAAAACAAGAAGGAAGTAAATGCAGTCAACACAGTTAAAGATGACTTGCGCGGGTATGCAACAGCGTTACAAACTGCTACCCTATAATTTATTCAGTGAGCATCGTCAAAGCTCAGCTGAATACCATAAACAATTATTGGAAAATCAAAGCCTATTAATACGTGAAAAAAATTAAACAGTTGGTTGTTTAAAAATACACTACGAAGAAGATAACCACGAAATCAAATGCAATGCATAAAAGTTGCTAGGAGCCTCAACACATTGTACCAAACGAGAAGCCAGGATGAGAAGCAACAATACAGAATACCAATATTGCTACTGACAGTAATCCCAATGATGTCCAAAATGCAAAGGAGTCAACGATCAATTTTCAACTATGCCCAATGAAACGAGTTCATAAGCAATGAGAAGCCCTACTACGTATCACCAACACAGAAGAACGAGCTATTAGGAACGAGAACGACACGGAACCCAGAGTCCGAGACTAGCAACCGTTCGATCACTCCCACAGATAAAGCAACAATAGAAGCATACCATGGAGCAGGATGGCGTCAGAGGAGAACACACACACGCGGACCATCGTAAGGTTAGGAAATTTAACTAACGTATAGCCAACAACGAAAAATAAGCCAATTGGCAATTGTAAATACGGAAATTTGTGATCCAGCTACAAACTTTAATGTTATAAACCAACGCATCCGACTTGATGTTTACCCTTCAGGTAACATCAAGCTCAGTAAGTAAGGGGGCATGCAGCGCCCTTAGCAAATTTTCCTTCGAACATGTTAGTATTGTGAATAAAATAGGGAGCCATGAAGGAATAACGACATTGCAAGAACAGCAACCTAGTCGTGAAGGAAAAACTCGTCACCTTTCAGTCAAGCCTTCGCGTCAGCGTAAACGCGACGAGCAATAACAAAAATGTCTTTTCACGGGCACCGGTCACTGTCATTGGCATAGTGACAATGGTCTCGGCTTTCGATAGAACTTCGGAAGAAAGTCGGATGAACTTTCTACTTGAAATCACAAGCTCGGCTTGTACTAAAATCTTCGGGCTTCACCCGAAAGTAAATGTTAGGAGCTTAAAAACCCCTAGTTGGGAAGAGTTAGAGAGTAGTTCAGTCTCAGAGTGCGCGGAAAATATCCGTTAGTCTCGGGCGTCGGCCCGTAGACAAGTTAGTAGTTAGTTCAGTTCGGAGTGTAATACAGCAAGCCGTAGGAGTATGCATAGTGTGCATTGTGAGGTTCAAGTATCAAGTGACCTCAAAATCAAGTAAGAAATAATGTCTTTGGAAGGCATCTAAAGAAGTGAGTGAAAGATTGCTGTAATGGGAAAAGATTTAACAGTTTCATGTGCAGTGTTTGATACTCATAGGCGAGAAGAACAAAATAGTTAGACACAACCATTGCTCGTGTCAGGATAGTGTTGATAAATTACGACAACAAAATTATGTGTTGAAGAATTAGTGTTGATAAATCACGACAGCAAAAGTATGTTTTGAAGAATTAGGGTTGGCAATATACGACAACAAAAGTATGTGTTGAAGAATAACTTCTTTTATTAATGTAAACAAGTAAATGTTGAGACATATATTCGACGAGATCACCATGAAGTGTTGTGAGTAGATTTACAAACTAGTGGAGTATGCAATAGAACTACGAGTCAAATTAAAGAAATAACTCAACATACTATGGTTGTAACATAACTGCACAGAATTTACGGTGAAAGTTAAAAGGTTCCAATTCTAATGTAAAGTCGGTGTGAAAGGTGTGAAGGTGAAATTCGTGATATTAAACTCAAGTACATGGAGAAACCGAATTGAAGAGTATTACTCCGTATAGAACTGAAAGAAACATCCTCTTCGTTATTCCTCTTCCGCCACCGCTCGGCCGGAAGCTATACACAGTGTATGACCCCTCTCAGCAGTTGGTTCTATTTTGTTGGTCGTTAAGCGTTGTTTTTTCTCTTGCAAAAATAGTGTCAAAATTAGGTGTTATCTTCATATAGATAGGAAATTTGTTGTTATTTTACGAGAAGTACAAGAATTGTACAGGTATGTAAAACTTGCTTCATTTAGAATTGGAACAAAGACAATTGCCTGTATTTCAGTTATTTATTATTGTATTCAAGATCTTTTTTTATACAAATGTAGCGTTTTCTTCATACTTTTAAGAAAAAATACGGATAAAATTATTCGTCACGGTTTTGAAGGAATTCTCGAATTTTTCCTGTAACACGGCTCAGTAGGCTGCGCACACCTTCTTCGTCCATCGTTTTAGCTATCTTATTCCACCAGGTCGTCATCTGATTGATGTCTTTGACAACCTTTCCCTTTGCCTTGAGTCTCCTCTTCATGATTGCCCAGTATTTCTCAATAGTGCGGAACTGGGGGCAGTTGAGTGGGTTAAAGTTTTTCGGAACAAACTGGACCACTTTCTCTGCATACCATTCTTAAACGGCTTTGCTGTAATGACAGCTTGCCAAATCTGGCCAAAAAATTACAGGATGATCGTGGGATCGAATGAACGACAAAATTCGTTTTTGGAACCACTCTTTTTGGTATAGTTCCGATGTCATTGTCTTATTTGTAACGAAAACTTTCGTTTTTTTGCCGCAGCTGCAAATGCCCGGCCAAATCATAAATTTTCTTGCAAATTTGTCGGCAAAAACAAATTTAAATTTGGCTGGAACATCCCCCCGAGCCGTTGCCAAGTAAAATTTTTGACCTGGGATTTGACCGAAGTCAGCCTTGACACAGGTTTCATCGTCCATCAGAAGACACCCGTTGAACTTGGTCAGCACCTGGTCATATAGTTTCCGAGCACGAATTTTGACCACAATATTTTGTTTCATGGTCCGATTTGGCTGTTTGCTAGCTCGATACGACTTGATTCCTTCCCGGAGTCGAGTTCTCCTCACAGTACTATGGGCAGCACCGAATTTTCTGGCCAAATCACGGTCCGACAGATTAGGATTCCTCTTAATCGTCTTCAAAATCTTACCACGCAATTTCCGGTCGTCAGTTCGACTCCGACGATCGGCTTGAGGCTTCCGAATCGTCGTCAATGTTTTCTTATACCGTTTGATAACGCGCCATACGGTATTT
This sequence comes from Malaya genurostris, assembly GCF_030247185.1. Taxonomy (NCBI): domain Eukaryota; kingdom Metazoa; phylum Arthropoda; class Insecta; order Diptera; family Culicidae; genus Malaya; species Malaya genurostris. Next base: position 58,808,306 of record NC_080570.1, on the reverse strand, counting down.
CTGGGTAATTTCAGCTGTTTAGCTAGCCTAGATGCAGACCACAATGGATTTTCCAAATAACTGTGCACAATTTTTTTTCCTTCTTTCGGCTTCCATGTTGATTGTTTACAAAGTACAGTCGATTTTCTGAATGTCAAAAATCATACGTGAAGCTGACAAAATTCCCGACACGTGGGCGCCAAGAGCTTCCAAATCCGTCCACCAGGAGCGCCACAATATGAGCAAAAGTTTGTTCCAGTTCTAAATGAAGCAAGCTTTAGTGTTAGTTTTAAAAAAATAAGTGGAAAAAACTTAAGAAATTCTCCAGTAAAACTAGTCCAACAAGCTTCAACTCCTCATATTGAAAATGGCTCAACAATGACTGTCTGCCGGGTTTGTTGAACGAAAAAATTCGGTTAAACGGTCTGTTTCAAAATCGGCAAACGAGGGTCACTGTTGGCCTCCCGTTGAACGATTGATTTGACGTTCATTGAACCAATGATCCAACGTATTGGACCAAAGAAGGACCACGATTTACCGGATTGATATTATATTTGATGGCTCTCTTTTGCAGTTAAGCCCTTTTGTCGTGGGACTGTCGAAATAAAGAAAATGTCCAAAATATGAACTCTCGTTGTTTTTTCAGAAGGCCGTAAGAGCAAGTGACAGTTTCTCTTTGGTTGCTTTCTCTTTTATTAATTACATCACCCAGGCGCGCAAACTGGAGGACGTTCACGATTTTTTCGATTCATGGATTGACTTTATAAATGCGCTTAGAGATGACGCAGTAGAGACAACTTAAACAAAAAACAATTTTGATGGATGTGTTTGCCTCTCATATAAAAAGGCTATGTAATCACTGTGAACACCGACTTTAAAAACCGAGGCTTGGAGGATCGAATGTCATATACCACCGGACTCAGCTCGATGAACTGATCAAATCTCTCTCTGTCTCTCTCTCTCTCTGTGTGTGTCTTATAGGTCCCATAGCTTGCTATTGAATTTCATTTGGACTCGACTTCCGGAGTGGTAATATAAGAAAATGGCTCAACCGATTTTCCCAAACTAAGATTCAAATGAAATGTCTAATAGTGAAATTTCATTGGGATCCGACCTCCGGCAGTTAAAGGGCGATGAGTGTCAATTTTTTTTAATCGCCATATAAAATGACAATATGTGAAACACCGGTACGTGGTGGTACGGTGGAAGAAGAAAACACACAACGAGCGATGTGTGCTTTGTTATATTATATCGAACACGCCTAAGACAACAAGACCTGACAACTGGCTTCTTATTAATCCTTCTCGTCATTTTCGCCCTGTGGCTACAGTGTAGCCATATTTACAGATTTTTTTAATAACTATGCTACGAAAAAAATATTACATTTAAATTTTTAGACTTTAGGTTTTTGATTTGAAATAAACATAAAACATGTTTTGGTGAATGCATTTCTTTATTATATATTAATACTTAATAACAATTAATTGAGCTTTGATGACAAAACAAATATCTCATGTTGAACGAAAAATCGAATCCATTGTTGACGTATTACCGGATCTTTTGGAAACCGGAAAAAGTCTGGTTTGGATAGAAATGCTTAATGCGACCACAGTGTGGAACACAACAGTTCATTCTTCTCGTAAAACTAAACACACTTTCGAGTTTACACTAATTTACCAAATCTTTTTTGGTTACACTTTAATTCACTAAAAAGAAAAACGGCTTGATGCCTATTTTAATTACACAGTCCTGCCACTATAAACATTTATTACCAATGAGATTGAAAAAAAGTGAAACATTCTCCGAAAATTTTCATTTTCATTGGTGAGCTAAAATTATACATTTTAATAAATTTGTTTTCTGATTTTCTTTGTAATTGGCATCATTGCTCGCGTACCCTGCAAAAGTTTTTTCTTTTCACAATGTGCAGGTGGCAACATCAAAATCAGCCAATCAGAAACTGGTCCATTTTGGAACAAAAGCAGCCCCCCCAGATGTCAGGTCTTGTCTTAGGTACACGCTATAAATAAACCCAAACGGTTACGGATGTCTGCTACCCGCTTGTGAGGAATTCTGGAAACCGTCAGAAGGCTGGCTGCTGTCAAAATTGTCCAGGCGAAATTGCGTCATTATCTCGCCGTACGTGTCTTGTTTATTTCTCTTCCTTCTTTTTTCTTTTCTTTATTCGACTTCATTTGATATACGCCAATCCCGCATGTACATACAAAAATCGAATCTTATGAATTTGATTGAAATATGGGTATGCTTGGTAGTGAGAAGCAATGTTATTGGCAATAACATTTTCCATAATTAGTATATTAGTATTGCCCTTTAAATAATTTATTGTCTTTCATATGTACTTTTTAATGAAAAAATAAAATCAAGAAGCTAAAAATGTAGAACCGATTCAAAACGGTTCTGCCAGTCTTGTATGGCAAGAATCCGACAGAAACAGAACCGTTCATAACCGCTAGGCGAAATTCTCTGCCGGAAACGGTTGTTGCATTGTTGCCAAAATGGCAGACATAGCCAGCCGCCTGGGGGAAAATCTGCACGCCGCGTACAAGTGGGTACTAGTGTGTGATATTGGTAAAAGACGGTGCTACGGTTGATAATTTTTTTAGTTATTTTATAAGTGCGACCGAGAGAATAAAAGAATGTAAAGCCGGGGTAAAATAAATGATATAAAAAAAGAATGTCAATGATTTGAAGTTTATTTGAAATAATATGCAATTTTCACAGCTGGTAGTGTAGTAATGTCAATAATATTAATAATAATAATAATAATAATAATAATAATAATAATAATAATAATAATAATAATAATAATAATAATTATAATCCTACTACATGTTTTATGCTGCTGATTCATGCTGTTTAACTTGAATTGCGAATGCAGAAGTAACAGAGACGCAGGTTCGTTTCGTTTGTTAAATTTTGTTTAATTGGTTTAATCGAAATAAAACATGAGATGTTAAGTATAGATTTAACTAAGTTCAAAACTGTTCCAATTTGGAGGTCATATTTGTCGCTGGTGTGTGAATCGAGCTTAACGTTATTGTGTAGCTCATGTTTCTTCTCTGTCCACACTGGATGTCGACTCGACATACAGGCGATACATGTGCGACAACACTAGTGCGCAAAACTGGAGTACCAGTTTAATGCAGATCCTGAACGAGGTAAGTCGTGGGCCGGTTACAATCAGTTCTGGTGGACTTCCCTTCTAGTCCCCTAAGTTGGCACAGCTGGCATACGAACCAACTTCGGCTATTCCGGTCATCCGAATCCGGGTTCGAAAGAATTGGAAATGGTGATTAAAATTGCAATGAGGATCTCACTCACTTTACTTCAAGATGGCCAAATCGATTTTCACAAACTTATAGGAAAGGTCTTACAGTTTCATACGGAATTCCTAAATTGTTGTGGATACTACTTCCGGTAAACAGGATTTGTAGAGTTTGTTAGATTCAGTCCGAACGAACTTTCCTATTTCTATTCAATGAACACTTGTTTTTGCGAATTCCACTGTAATATTCATGACACTATGAGTAATATGAGAACGGCATCGTTACACCACTAGGTGGATTAAAACAGGTTTCTAATTTTCAATTTCTAAAAGTGTCTGATTTAGCCCCAGTCTCCCCCATATTATAAAAACCACTCCGAAAATTTTTTCTGGGTACGCGCCTGACATCACCTAATAGAAAACAAAAAGAATGTACTAGAGAATGCACATAGTTTTCTATGTTCCTTGCCATTTAGTTCGTGATTTTGTCTACTAGAATAACATCGATGAGTGAATCTCATGACATATATAAAAGTATGAAAAAAATCGTAATAAAACAGCGAATATTCTTGCGGCGAAGCTGTACATATCAAGGACAACGGCATGGTACAAGAGGCCTCCAAGATGCCCTTGTCCTCGCTGTATTATGCCAAATGACCTTATGCTAAACGACCGTTATGCCAAACGGCTATTCTGTCAATTGACCGTATGCCAAATGACCTTCGACAGAATGGGGCATTATCGGATCAACGCGCCCTCAGTGCTTTCGAAAGCATCTATGTCGGGATTCAGATGAAGGACATGGACGTGGAGATTAGGGATGTCGTGATGTCGATCGATTAATAACCCAGATAATCGAAAAAAATTTAATCGAAGTTTCAAACATATAATCGATTATTGAATAATCGAGTAATTCAAAAAATCCGACATCCCTAGTGGAGATGGAAACAAGAATTGCAACTGCTGCATTGAGAATAACCTATCGTATCTATGAACAACGACGTGTCTATTAATTAGGATGCCTGAAACTCTGATCTGGTAGACACAAGAAAAAAGGGGAAAAGCGAATAAAGTGGATGATCGATCAAAGGAAGAGTGGCATTATCCATCTCTTTTTTTATCGTTTATGTATAGGCTTTAAACAAGTTGCGGTCGTTTGCCGGGTTTGTCCGTGTCTTGGTTTGGCTAGAGCAGGAGCAGATTTCAACTCTTAGCTTCGCTTGGATTTCACATGCATTTTGAAGAAGACTGACCAGGAATAGGCCTACAAGGGACTTGCTTGGTAACAACATATAATTAGATGTTTCTATTTCAATCATTTGTATTGTAATAGTCTGAAAGTTTAAAACATGTTGTTGGTGTACGATACATTTTTCTTAGTAGACTTTCAATTTGAAAGGAAGCATGGTCGCATAGTTTGTGTAGGGAGGTGTACTTCTAAGAAGTGTACAAAACTGGTTTAGATCTTATTGAAAGCAGCAATATCCACGCTTTGTACGTAGTCTTCAATCTGTTCGATTTTTTCTTGCAATTCATCCACCGATACCTTGTCGTCCTCAATGACACAGGAAAGCTGCAGCTTGTGAATTCCGTATGCCAGCGGAACTAGTTTGGATGCACCCAGTAGCAAACCGTCCATAGTGATTTTGCGGACCTCTTGCTCCATTAACTTCATATCCGTTTCATCGTCCCACGGTTTAATATCGAGGATGACATTGGACTTGGCAATGAGGGCAGGTTTCTTCGATTTTTTGGCAGCATATTCGGCGAGACGTTTTTCGCGCAACTCCGCCGCCTTTGCATCTTCTTCTTCGTCATCCGATCCGAAAAGATCAACGTCATCATCATCATCAGCAGCAGCAGCTGTTGCAGCGACTGAAACTTTCTTTATCGGTGCTGGCACAGCTGCTTTTTGTGCCGTGATTGGTTTATTTGATTCCAACGCCTTAACGCGTGCATGCAAATCAATAACCAGACTGTTGAGACCATCTATGACGGAACGTAATTTGTCATTTTCTTTTTCAACACTGGACAAACGATCGAGTAGTTCGGCTCCGGGACTGGCTGCCAAGGCTGCAATTCCATCCATCTGTGAAAGAGTTTCAGAAAATTATTTTAGGTTTTTTTTGTCAGAATAAATTAACCTACTCGCTCTAGGGAATTTTTGATGTGCTGTCTAGCTTTGGAAATTTCAGACGCCAGAGTGCATTGCGCCGGAAAAGAATTCATCTACAAAAAATAAACCAAACGAAACTATGAATCATTTATTCGACAGTTCATTTCTTAACAAACGGTGCAAAACACTACTATCGTGATACTAGTAAAAAAAAACACACGCACACACACAAATAGTTGAATTTATCTGAACTTTCGAATACTAAATTCAACTGAAAAGAAAAATAATTCAATGTTCTATTAAGGATGTGATGAAATTAAAAATACCAACTAAAATTAGAACATGTATAGGCATTCTAGGCATCAAACAAAAACCAAATTTGGAATTCGATGGTTTAAAATACGAACATCGAATTCGTGTTATTGCACACGATAGCCAACAATAGAAGGAGAGCAGTTTTCATTAAAATATATATCAACGATTAACCTTGCTCAACTCCTCGGTAATGTTATCACACAGCTTGTGGGCCAGATTTTCTTTCTCCTTCAGATTCTTGGCATTTTCCTGTAGGACCTTCTCGGTTAGTGATTTATTGTTAGTAGCAGAGATATGTTCAACGCCTGGCTGACTTTCATGGTTCGGTTTGTTCTTTTTGTTTTTCTTGCTCTTTTGCTTCTTAGGTTGTTCTTCCGCCACAAAGGGGGCGATCACTGCAGAGGATACTTTCGGTTCTACAGGATGTACGGTAGCAACCGGAGCAGGGTCAGGCGATTGAGAAGCGTCCTTTTTATTCTTTTTGATTTTCTTTTTGTCCTTCTTTACCTTGGATTGATCCTGTTGTACAACAGATTCACCGATAACTGTAGTAGACGATTCCTCCTTTCTAGAAACATCCGAGTTTGGCTGAACCGCTGCAATTTTTATTTCCTGTGTCAGGTTAGGGCATGCTGTTTTCTTCACTATTGAAAGCTTGCATGATGATAAATGAGAATAAGGAAGGAATCATTTACACGTGTTTTCACTCAATATTATCGAAAAATTTGTTCAAAATATGATGATGATTCTCACCATGAAGCACCAAAAGAATTATCAAAATTTGAACATCAAATCTCTAAAGCAAACATAATTCCAACAAAATTAGGTTCATTCAATCCAAGGACCATTAGATTATTCTTTAATTAAAGTAACGGGGGTACCATTACGACACCCCTAACCTCCACGTCCACGTCTTCCATATCAAATACTAAAAGTATTAGTTAAAGTGAGATCTGCTATCTCTACTCAATACATTGGTTCAAAGGATAGGATGAAAATTGTAGATTCGCTTCAAATTTCACTACGGTAACATCACTGCACATTTGTTGAACTATTTATGAGTTATATTGCTGCTTCTTTGAGTCGGAGAAAAAAAAGGTATTCGATTTCATCACAATTCGTTGATTTAGTGACTTGATTGATATGATGATTGCTGGTGTCGTTTTCGCTTGATTCCAAACCTAACCAAGTTTCCACCCTAACTGCTATCAAACCCGATTGTTTGAAACCAATTTCAAACCTAGTTTCCACGTCAGTGAACTGATATTAGAGTCAGTACCGATACTAGTTATTTCGAGTTTGCTCACATCCCAATTGCTAGGTGCGAACCAAACACAGGTTCGTGAAAAGTGTTTGTTTGATGAAACTACCCTGGCTCAAATGTTTGGGGTGAGTACATGTGTATTCTGGGTCAGTTTTAGTTTTCTCAAACGAAAACGATTCGCTTCGCTTAACCCATTATAACCCAGGGGTTTTAAAATTTGGATCAAATAAACTAATATTATCAGTTCCATCATATTATGCGTTAAAGGTTATGGGAAACGCAAAATTACTGTATGATATATCATACATACAAATGTTAGCATCAATTTTACATTGTTTTTCAGATTATTTCGGATTTTTTTTATAGATATAACTTTTTTGAAGTCTCTGCCAATGTTTTGTCACAAGATATAAGTAAGCTCATAATGACCAAAATATACAAAGCAATATATTCGACTTACTTTTGCACTGCCATTTCAAGCAGTTAGGTCAAGGGTCTGGATACAAAATGAAAAAAACAAACAGCAGTTTTAACACAAAAAGAAATTGCGTAGTGTAGTTTTTTATTTTTGTTTTTGCTATCGTGAAGCTGTTGGGTATTGCAGTTCTACAGTAATACGTATGATATATCATATGCTAGGAAATAATGGGTTAACTCGATTTCATTTATTTAATCGATAGATTCCGGTAGGTTGTATCAAAACGTTGTCAAGACCCTAATAATCATTACGCGTTAGATGAACAAAATATCTGTTGCCGAAGACAGATTATTAATATATAAATAAACCATTTCTACGTTAAGTGAGTTTGTCATAATCACTCACTGTTAATCAGTTGAAATTGGTCTTCGTTAATATAGTTTACAGAAATCTTCCCTTGGACAGAATTAAGTAGAATGTTAATTAAATTTTTAGGACCAGGAAATAAGTTACATCAAAAGTTTACCTACCTGTGCAACATACTCGTGGTATTTCTTTTCTGCACTATCATAGTTGGCTTTGTCCGCCCAGTATTTTTCACATGCCATCGGAGTAATCATATTTTACAAGATGTCCCTGTTGATAAATGTAAATATTAGAATATATCAAGATTTCATGTAACTCGATTATTTTACTGATATTCATTCCATTTATGTTAATGACATTACGACCTTGAAAACTAAAAAGCTAAAATATTTAAATAGATATAGCGAATATCCCTACTGTTAAATTGGGAACCCATACAGGAGACTGTAGACTAATCTTACGGTTCACTCAGTACCTACATTCAACTGCTTTTATATAAATAAAATACTTACTTTTTTACTGATAATAGAATCCTATTCTGCCCGAGATGAGGCGATTGTGATATGCAGAATGGCGGATATGGTAACCAGTCCGAAAAATCAATAAAATTCGTGGTTTTGGCTTCCACGAGAAAGTGCACGAGGTAACGCAAGCAGTGTTGATTAGACAAAAGAATTTTGTACGGTTCCGTGCGGTATCGATCGGCTAAACGAATGGGATGAAAACGAGAAGCGAAAAGGCCTTTGCTGTCAATCCACCCCAGTGAAAGTACAACGAAAGTGTTCCCAAGCTTAGCCCTGTCATGCACTGATAAAAATGAATACGATCTATTCCATTGTAAATAGTACAGATACTCATATATCGTTTTCGCTTGAATCGAATCTAGTTTCAACGTTGTTGAACTGAAAATCGAATCAGTTTCGAACCTGATTCTTGTATCGGGTTTGCTCGCACCCTCGTTGCTAAGTGTGACCCCAATTCATTTTTGTGGAAAGTGTTTGTTTGATGAAACTACCCTGGGTCAGTTTCAATTTTCTCAAGCGAAAACGATTTAGGTAAATAGTACTATATTCTACATTTCGGGATTAATTCTGAGTCGAATTCGAATGAATGAAGTAAAACAACCGATTCCGAATGAATTTCGCCTCGAACCTATTGGTTCAGAAATCTGTCGGAATTGAGTGACAGCAGGCGAACTGAATTGTCATTTCGTTTTCCTTATCTCCGATTTCGCGCGTTATCGTGCTGAGTTTTATGTCGTTTTCGCTTTATGTCAAACCTAACCCAGTTTCCACCCTAACTGCTTTTGTTTGTTTGAAGCTAGTTTTGAACCTAGTTTCAACGTTGTTGAACTGAAAATCGAGTCAGTTTCGAACCTGGTTTTTATATGAGGTTTGCTCAAATCCCTGTTACTAATACTGTTTTCGTTTATTGACCAGAGCAGCCCGAGAAAAGAGTCGCCCAAACAACTTTTAAGATGTTTGTTTTAGCAACCTGGGGTCGCTCTAGATCGGACTCCAATCGCTTAGCTTCGCTCTGAAAATGTTTTATTTTTATTTTTTACTTTTTTCATGAGTTTTTGTTCAGGGCGCATACTACGTTTTCGTTTTCTCGGAGTCAGTGTCGCCCGCGTGTAGGTTCTAAAACGAAAACGTTATAAGTGAGAAACCAACACAGTTTCGTGGAAAGTGTTTGTTTGATGAAACTATTCTAGGTTAGTTTCAGTTTGCTCAAGCGAAAATGACATTAGTTAATTTCGAAATAAAAATTTATATAACTGATATAAAAATCGCAAACCTCAAATTTTTCGGATATTTGGAACTAATGGCATTCTATCTTACCACCATTTCGTTACACTCCTGCAAAAGGAATGAACGGTGCTAACGGTGCAAAATCGGAAAAGAAGAAAATAAATTGAAAATTCAATTCGCTTATTCTCACACAATTCCGACAGATTTCCGAACCAATTGCTTGGGGGTGAAATTCATTCGGAATCGGTTGTTGAACTGAAGTCTGCATTGATTCTGATTTCATACTGAATACATCATGGAATTCTGAATGAAAACTTTTCGTCCACTCGGGTTTGACCCGCAATTCGTTCCGTATTGTGGGAACGGTTCATCCAAGTTATTTGATGTTTTTACAATACTCAACTTAGTATGAAGATTCTTCTTAAGCCACGAAACATGTTCCAAAACTCACTGTTAAGACAACAACATAAAAAAATTGGCACAAAATGGGTCTATATCTACAAAGCTATATCTCGATCAATTTTTCAAAAGGGCGTATAAACAAGTGACAGTTTCTCTTTGTTTACTTTCTCTTCTAATAATTACCAAGTGATTTCCACGTTTATCACTCAACTCTTTGCATGAAATGATACCCGAAACTTTCGACTTTCAAACAGAATAGTGATATCAAAGAAAATCTTTTCAATCACATCACAATAATCGAAAGAGAGCTTGAGCTTAGAGCTTAAAGGACTATTCACACATTTCAGTTCCGTGACGGTTCAGTGAAAGTGCCTTCAGTGCGCCGTCAGTGTTCTTTTTTATCGGTACCCTTCCGTTCCGTTTCCGTTCCGGCACAGCCAATGCAATGACATACCGACTTCAGTGAAAATGAAAAATATCGGTGACGACGAATTTGAATTTGCCGGACGGACGCGACACTGACGGCGAGCTGCACTGAAACGGCACTGTGCTGGATAGGTGTGAATGCTCGCATAGAAAACGAATGAAATAATATCAGTATCCGTGCACGGTGTTGTGCCGGCACTGAACCGGACCGGATATGTGTGAATAGTCCTTAAGCGACCACCTCTGGTTGCTACTCCGTTACTGATCGGGATTAGCTGAAATTGTACAGGGAGTTCCTAGATGATTCGACCTGGGACTGGTAAATCATCCTCCAATGTACATCTTCTGGTAATCCCAGAATTCATTGATCAGTACCGGCGCCGGCCAGGCCCGAACGTAGATCGTCTAAGGAATGGGAAGAGATGTTAGTCCAACACTTGTTGTTACTAGAGGCCGTATATACTACTGCGCACTCCAAAAGTGTCACGGGAAAAGGATATTTGGTAGTAAAATTCAGTATTGGTATTATTCGCGCGCGACTCAGTATGTTCACTGACTTCCAGATAATTTAGTAAAATAGAGTAATCAGAAGTGAAACATTGAAAATATATGATAACTGAAAGGAAAAAGAAACTCCTGCCCTTGTCGCCTTTTACGACATGGAAGCAGGAACCCAGTGGATCTATTCTTGGTTCATTTTTTTCCGCCGGATTCCACACGGTATCTAGGCTGGTACTGTCCGGAGAGAGCTAATAGATACTATCAACCTCCTAGTGGACCCCAGCCCTTCACATCACAATAATCGAAAGATAGAGTGATCAAAGAGAAACTGTCACTTGCTTATTAACCGAGATATGAGATAAAGATTTTTTGTCTACGACAAAGATGTTCGATTTGAAATTGTGGAACATGGATTGTCACATTAAAAAAATCTTCATACTAAGCTGAGTAACTCAGATGAATCGTTATAGCATAAATTAAAATCATATTACGACCACTAGCAGCAGTGGTGCTAGATATATTAAGGAATAAGTCATTGCTCGGACCACGAGTCGGTTATCCTTTACCCAAGTAGCACCTGTTACTTGTTCATAAAAAATAAAATAAAACAGATACTTCATAATGGTCACACGACGAAACAAGTCGTATTATGATGGCGATAATGAAGTCAAAATAATGTTACGGATTGACATCTCATCACACTAAGTTACAGTTTAAACGTAACTCTTCGGAAACCTAATTCATATGACATGTTCGCATTGACTACTGGTCACATTGCCAACTGGTCACCGTAAGTTAAGTAATGATTTCATATCGGTTATCGTATTGGTTGTGATTCAACAAAGACATGCAAATACAGCGTCGGTTGAAAGCTTCCGCACATTTTTCCGGACAATAATATTAAATCAATGAGTAGAATTAGTAAGAAAGGATTCAATTTGAAGAAATTGGGTATAGTGAAGTCCGTGCTTATATGAAACTTTTTTGCCCGCATTTGTGCGAAGTAAACTTGTTTCGTTTTGGTAAGTACATTTTCTCTACTAGAGAAAATATTTGTACGCTATGTCACGGCAGTGTACGCATGGAAAAACTTATGCAAATGCTACCATTATGACCAGTGAATGAAGTATTCATTAAATTTCAAAAAATGCATTTTAATTCATTGGATTTGGTGAACTGTTTTAACGTTGGTACATGAAAAACTGATATTGATCACAAAAAAAATCTACCTTAACACATTTCGACTTTTAAGCTCTAAATTTCATATGACGGGAAAAAATATGAATATTATTTTGTATGTCGATGTTCTAAAACCCAAAATATTTAAGGCGCGCACGTTTTCAATAAGTACAATGATCAACTTCATCATAAATATCGAATAGCATATCGTTTTTGAGTAGATATAGTGCGTTAAAACAAGATCAAATTCTATATTTTAGTTCGGAACAAAATATAGAATTGACCGTCAGCATATCCCTACATTTGACTTTTGCTGCCATTTTCATGTGAAGCTCCCAGAATTCATCATCAGTTGAATAATCCTACCTAGTCATTTGAAGTTTTTCTTGCTCAGTTTCAAGTAGTCTAGCTGCTTCACTGCCTTTGCCCTTGGTAGTAAGCAAGTTCGAACGAATAGAATTATAAATGGAGTAAAGTATTAAAAATAATAACTGAAGGAGGAAACAATTAATTTATGTGTATTCTGTGATTGATATTTCAGCTATCTGGTTTGTCTTTCATCTATTTTCTTGAACCAATTAGAATGTTTACATGAACCCCATTTGAAGGCCGCTCTCACACTATTGAAAGAGACATTTTGTTACTTCAAGATATCAACTGGCGGTGGTGAAACTGAGCCTCGATTGAAGATAAACGAGTGATGAGCTGAATGCTGCCCGTTCGGACCGTCAGCAAACATTGTGTGTGTGTGTCAGAGAGTGAAGTTTACTGCAGTAGAGAGATCGTCATTGTGTTCCACATTCAGTTTCAATTGAATTGAATGAAGTTTTTACTGCCCTGGTTCGGAATATTGGATGCCAATCTTGACACAAACTTATATTTTCTGTTCCATTGTGACTGATGTGAGCGCTGGATCAAATCAAATATTCGTTACTGAGAACATGTTTTGCAATCCCCGGTAAGTCACATAAGCTCCGCCTCTTACGCTTTTCAGCTGACATGATAGCAAAGACATCATATTAACAAGATATCCAGCTCTCACATTTCTCGAACAAATCATTGGCAACATCCTTTTTTGCGAGCATGTCGCTCTCAGGTGAGTCCGCATCGAATCTCATACATAGAAGTAGGGGAGAGAAATGTCAAATTCGTGCGCGCCATAATAGCAGGGCTGCACACCCATACACTTGACATGATATATTGAATGTGATGCCGTGCGATGGCGTTGCTGAACTGAAGATTGATGTCGCTCCAAGCGACAGGGTCTGATAACAGTTATAATGCACGTTGCAATGTCTTCAACTTGTTCTTTGAAATTGTTTCATAAAAGTTACTGTCACTGAAGTGTAATAACGTGTGCTACTTGGGTTAAAAACCTTTTCTACGAATGTCAGATTGTTTTACAGTTTAACACATGCACTGATTTTTTGAGTCTGTGAGGTGAAAGTTCTTTAATCATTAATATACTGATATTAAGGAGCAATTTACATTCTTACAAAACCATTGTAGCAAAACGCAAACAGTTTTCTTCACTATCGTTGAGCGGGAGTTCAAAAGAGAAATATCAGTTTGTTTGCTACATTTTTCTAAATGAACTGGTGTTTTTTTCTTGAATATTCGACAAGCATTAACAGAGAAAAGTGCTTTCGTATTTTTCAACAATGACTGTTTTCCTAAGATTGTAAGTCAAACCGGACGAAGAACCTTAAAAGTTAACTGCGCAGGCAGAAAAAAAATTTAGACGTGCTGAACATCGAATGCGATAATTTTGTTTTTCTAGAAATCTTGCAGATAAATCACACGTTATTACATCGAAACAACTTATTGAGTACTTTACATCACCTTAACTGAGTACTGTATATGATTTTTATATGAAATTATGCATATTTTCGTGTAATATTACAATCTTTAGAACAGGGTGTAGAGTACACAGGAGAGATTATTATATCAGACCTATTTCTCATTTCAAACTATCTCAAAACTCAGAACTAATGTGATGCAAACTTGTATACAACTGTGACGTCCATGTGGTAAAGATGAATTATATTCAACGATACCAGATTGGATGATGCATGATTAATGTTCACACCGCTGGGCAGTCACCGTCGAACAAAAAGGATGTCATTCGTAACCGAATGTTCGAAGTGAGCACACGCGTTTTTTAACAATCGACATCGGTAAGACGAAGGTGCCTATCACAGCAGAGGCTGTAGTATAGGCATTAAATAAAAGTGATAAAAAGTAGCATCCCCGCAAGTGAGTTCTGTCTGTGCACCGGTTTTGTATCGGTATCAACAGTAGACGCTATTGTGCTATCCTCGGGCAGCAGTTATTTCTATTGTTTGCTACCCGCATCGCAGCAGCCAAATCCTGAGTCAAGGTCACGCTGAAGCACAACGAAGGAGTGAAGGAGCAACTCACCTAACAGCTTACCGTGACATACTGTTAAGTATTTTCTCAAACTTTTTCTTTCAACTTTTACTATTTATATATTTTCTTTTCATTTTATTTCTTTCTTTCTCATTTCAAGTGCGGGAGACTTCTTTACTCCCGCACTTTAAATATGAATATTGATGACAGTGGGGGTGTCTCGGAGGAGGGCGAAGCTGAACGAATGAACGAAGAACATTTAGAGGCTGAGTTTGATTCCGAGATGCCATCTACCTCTCCTATACCATCTCCCCCTCCGATACCATCTCCCTCTCCGATGCCATCTCCCTCTCCGATGCCTCCATCTCCCTCTAAGATATTGCCTGCCCGCCAAAAAGTTTACCAAGACGATGGCTCGGGGGGTCCGTGGGTGGTATACTTCCGGCCCAAATTAAAGTCTCTCAGAGTTTTAAATATTGCTCGGGACCTGGAAAAACATTACTCGGCAATAAAAACAATAGATAAGGTTTCGCCAAACAAGTTACGCGTTGTTGTGTCCGACCTGAAGCAAGCAAACGGGATTGCTACCAACGAGTTGTTCACGAAGGAGTACCGCGTGTACGTCCCGTCTCATGTGGTGGAGATCGACGGTGTGGTCCGTGACGAAAGTCTGACAATCGAAGATCTGATGAAGGACGGGGTAGGCCGTTTCAAAAACCCCGACCTTCAACCAGTGAAAATTTTGGAGTGCAAGCAATTGCACTCCAAATCGATAGATGGTAAATTTTACCAATCGGACTCATTTCGCGTGACTTTTGCCGGATCTGCACTTCCAAATTATTTGGTAGTGAGTGGAGTTCGTCTACCTGTTCGGCTGTATGTACCGCGGGTAATGCATTGTACAAGCTGCAAACAGCTAGGTCATACGGCAACCTATTGTTGCAACAAACTGCGATGCGGCAAATGCGGAGAGGCCCATGAGGACGATCTCTGCAGAAGAGCAGTGGAAAAGTGTTGCTACTGCGGGGAGAATCCTCATGATCTTTCGGTGTGCCCTACGTACATACAGCGTGCGGAGAAATTGAAGCGATCCGTGAAAGAACGTTCCAAACGTTCTTATGCGGAAATCTTAAAAAGAACCACTCCATCGACCCCTGAGAACCCGTTTGCAATCTTGCCAGTTGAAGAGGATACCTCTGACGACCCAGGCGAAGGACCTTCCTACACACAGGTTGAAGGAAGCAGGAAAAGACAACATCTGGCTTCTCCCAAGCTTCCTCGTAAAGGCCTCAGACTGTCCTCTTCGTCACAAAAGAACCAAACGGAAACAAAAAGTGCTGACTCAAAACCGAAGCAAACACCTCCTGGGTTAAAAAAACTTAGGGATGATAAGGAGTACCCAGCACTTCCTGGGGCATCAAAAAACCCGAATGACCCCAAAGCACAACCAGAAAATCCAACAAACGCTGGATTATTGAAATTTTCTGATATCGTGGACTGGATATTAACAGCCTTCAATATTACTGATCCTCTGAAAAGCTTCCTAACTGCTCTACTGCCAACAGTAAGGACATTTTTAAAACAGTTGACTGAACAATGGCCCCTCCTTGCAGCGATCGTATCTTTTGATGGATAATTTACCACTGAGAATCGAAGATATGATCATTGTGCTTCAGTGGAATTGCAGAAGTATCATCCCAAAACTTGATTCTTTCAAACACTTAATACATACTCATAATTGCGATGTATTCTCCTTGAGTGAAACTTGGCTTACTTCTAACATCAACCTCGACTTCCATAATTTTAACATAATCCGCCTGGACCGAGAAGACTCTTATGGAGGGGTACTTTTAGGGATTAAAAAGTGCTATTCATTTTATCGTATTAACCTCCCCTCGACACCGGGAATTGAAGTTGTTGCTTGCCAAATTAATATTAAAGGCAAAGATCTATGTATAGCTTCTATCTACATTCCTCCCAGAGTCTCGATAGGGCATCGTCGGCTTGCAGACATCATAGAACTTCTTCCTTCACCGCGGCTGGTTTTAGGGGACTTTAACTCGCATGGTACAGGATGGGGCTGCTTATATGATGATAATCGTTCTTCGTTAATCCAAGATCTGTGTGACAACTTCAATTTGACAATTCTAAACACGGGAGAAATGACACGGAACCCTAGACCGCCAGCACAACCAAGTGCGCTGGATTTATCCCTTTGCTCGACTTCGCTACAGTTAGATTGCAAGTGGAAGGTAATCTGTGATCCTCACGGTAGCGATCACTTGCCGATCATAGTTTCTATCACCAACCGTGGAAGACCATCGGAAACAATCAATGTTTCGTACGATTTCACACGAAACATTGATTGGAAACGTTACGCGAGCTCGATATCTGAGAAACTAGAAACATCACAGGAGCTTCCTCCGGAGGAAGAGTATACATTTTTGGCTGGCTTGATTCTTGACACCGCAATTCAAGCTCAGACGAAACGAGTACCTAGCGCGCAAACTAGTATGCGTTCTCCCAACCCATGGTGGGACAAAGAGTGCTCAGAGCTGAAAACGAAAAAAGCTTCAGCCTTCATCTCGTTTAGAAAGAACGGAACTCCAGATAATTATCGGAAATACGCGGCGTTAGAATTTCAAATGAAAAGTCTTATTAAAGCTAAGAAACGCGGTTACTGGCGAAGGTTTGTTGACGGATTAACGAGAGAAACAGCAATGAGCACTCTTTGGAATACGGCCCGTCGCATGCGCAATCGAAATCACGCGAACGAAAGCGAGGAATATTCTAACCGCTGGATATTTGATTTCGCTAAGAAAGTATGTCCTGATTCTGTTCCGGAACAGAAGATATCCCGCGTCGCGACATTGAATACAAACGAAACACCGTTTTCGATGGTAGAGTTCTCACTTGCGCTCTTGTCGTGTAACAATAGAGCCCCGGGGTTAGACAGAATTAAATTCAACTTGTTGAAAAATCTGCCCGACTCTGCCAAAAGGCGCTTGTTGAATTTATTCAACAAGTTCCTCGAGGGTAATATTGTCCCACACGAATGGAGAGAAGTGAGAGTTATTACTATTCAAAAACCTGGAAAACCAGCCTCCGATCACAATTCGTATCGGCCGATTGCTATGCTTTCCTGTATCCGGAAATTGTTGGAGAAAATGATTCTCTTCCGTCTAGACAATTGGGTCGAAACAAATGGATTGCTTTCAGGTACACAATTTGGGTTCCGCAGGGGCAAAGGAACGAACGATTGTCTAGCGTTGCTCTCAACAGAAATTCAAATGGCATTTGCTCGTAAAGAACAAATGGCATCAGTTTTCCTCGACATCAAGGGGGCATTCGATTCAGTTTCCATTAACGTTCTATCTGAGAAGTTGCATCAGCATGGTCTTTCACCAGTTTTGAACAACTTTTTATATAATCTATTGTCCG
This sequence comes from Malaya genurostris, assembly GCF_030247185.1. Taxonomy (NCBI): domain Eukaryota; kingdom Metazoa; phylum Arthropoda; class Insecta; order Diptera; family Culicidae; genus Malaya; species Malaya genurostris. Next base: position 58,790,492 of record NC_080570.1, on the reverse strand, counting down.
AGAAACACATGCATTTTGAGCATGGTGAATTGACGACAAAGCGATTCAGTTACATGGGTCTTCCTCAGGGCTCATGCTTAAGCCCCCTTTTATACAACTTTTACGTAAATAACATTGATGAATGTATCAACACATCTTGCACGCTAAGACAACTTGCCGACGACAGTGTTGTGTCTATTATAGGACCCAAAGCTGCCGATCTCCAAGGACCATTGCAAGATACCCTCGACAACTTGTCGACATGGGCTTTTCAAATGGGTATCGAGTTCTCTACGGAGAAAACTGAGCTGGTTGTATTTTCAAGGAAGCGAGAACCTGCGCAATTACAGCTTCAACTAGGGGGTGAAACAATAGCTCAGGTTTTCACATTTAAATATCTCGGGGTCTGGTTCGATTCCAAAGGTACCTGGGGATGTCACATTAGGTATTTGAAACGAAAATGCCTACAGAGAATCAATTTCCTTCGTACAATAACCGGAACTTGGTGGGGCTCTCACCCAGGAGACCTGATCAGGTTGTACAAAACGACGATATTGTCAGTAATGGAATATGGATGTTTCTGTTTCCGCTCCGCTACGAATATTCATTTCATTAAACTGGAAAGAATTCAGTATCGTTGTTTACGTATTGCCTTGGGTTGCATGCAATCAACCCATACGATGAGTCTTGAAGTGCTGGCGGGCGTCTTACCGTTGAAAAACAGGTTCTGGGATCTCTCATATCGACTGCTAATCCGATGCGACATTTTGAATCCGATGGTGATAGAAAACTTTGAAAAGCTCGTCGAGCTTAATTCACAAACCCGTTTTATGTCCTTGTATTTTGACTACATGGCTCAGAATATAAATCCTTCTTCGTTTGTTCCCAATCGTGTTCATTTTGTGGATACTTCTAATTCTACTGTGTTTTTCGACACATCCATGAAAGAGGAAATTCGTGGAATCCCGGATCCTGTACGCCCTCAAGAGATCCCAAAAATTTTTAATAATAAATTTAAAGAAGTCGACTGTAATAAAATGTTTTACACTGACGGATCATATCTAGACGGGTCCACTGGCTTCGGTATATTCAATGTAAATTTCACCGCTTCCTATAAACTCAGTGATCCAGCTTCAGTTTACGTCGCAGAACTAGCTGCAATTCAGTATACCCTTGAGATCATTGACACTCTGCCCACAGATCACTACTTCATTGTATCGGACAGTCTCAGTTCCATTGAGGCTCTCCGTACAGTGAAGCCTGGAAAGCACTCACCGTATTTCCTGGGGAGAATACGGGAACAATTGAGTGCTTTATCTGCAAAATCATACCAGATTACCTTGGTTTGGGTCCCCTCACATTGTTCCATACGGGGCAATGAGAGGGCGGACTCGTTAGCCAAGGTGGGCGCACTAGAAGGTGATATCTATGAAAGACCAATCTGCTTCAATGAATTTTTCAGTTGCTGTCGTCAGAAAACTCTAGCCAGCTGGCAGAATACATGGAATAGTGGAACTCTGGGACGATGGTTACACTCAATAGTCCCACAGGTATCGACGAAAGCTTGGTTCCGGGGGTTAGACGTGAGTCGAGACTTTATTCGTGTAATGTCAAGGCTCATGTCTAATCATTATATGTTCAGCGCGCATCTCCGTCGTGTGGGGCTCGCTGAGAGTGGTGTCTGCGTTTGCGGTGAGGGTTATCATGACATCGAACATGTTGTTTGGACATGTGTCGAGTATTGTGATGCCAGGTCCCAACTCATAGGTTCCCTTCGGGCCCGAGGTATACCACCCTTCGTACCAGTCCGCGACGTCTTGGCAACTCGAAATCTTCCTTATATGACTCTCATCTATAACTTCTTGAAAACTATCAATGCTCAAATTTAGTGCTCTCCCTATCTCTTTCTCGTCTACAGCTCTACCGCACTCTTCTTTACGTTGCTGGAAGTATGGCCTGTGTAAACGATGCTTCGGAGCATGCACCTGCCTTGAACTGACTGAGTTGCTGGAAGCTACCCAAAAACGTCACATCAACGTCAGAACACACCAACGAAGCATCCCAATCCAGAATAATCTCTTCATTGCTACAAGCTGAAAAACATGAAGATTCATCGAACGCAAAATGTGTCTAAAAGATGTATGCCACAAACCAATGATGTATTCAAATTTCAATTCAATACTGTGTAGGTCCCACCCTCCCTATGTCCCCTTACTAACTGGGGAGTATGCCGCCCCGTAATACGGCATCCCTTTCTCTCCCCCTAACAACAAGACAATCGGCCACGTTAAGCTAAAGCAAATGAGCCTAATAAAAATTTTATTTGAAAAAAAAAAAAAAAAAAAAAAAGGATGTCGGCGAAATCACCGAACCCCTTTTCAAGTGATGTACTTCGCAAAGGTGGAAAGTTGTCAGTGCTGTAAAAAAGGAGAAAACAACAACTAGAAGAAAAACGTCAACAACATTAAAATTGCATATCATCTTATAGTGATTTTTTTTTTTTGTGCCCAAGCACAAAATTTGGCCAACCCCTAAATGATCTTATAGTGAGATTATTTCGGATTGCTCATATAGTTTAATAAAAAAATTTATTAATTGGTTGAATAGTTGGTAGATGACTGAATAGTGTTGATAATACAAAGGTAAAAATTTAATCCATTTAGAGTAAGATTTGAGATTATTGAAATGTGTTTGAAGGTCGGTGAAACCGTTAGCGTGAAGTAAAATCTTTGCTAAAAACGTCGTCGAAGGCCATATTCAACAAAGCGTAAGATGATTCTGTAAATAAAAGAAAAAAATATTATAAACAATTAAATATTAATAGGAATAGCTGAATTGTACAAACAAAGTTTGTAGAAGGAAACGAGATCTAGGAAGGATTCGATATTGTAAAAAAAGGAAAGAGGATACTATTTGAGTATGTATATAAAAAAAACGAATGAAATTATTGTTAAACTGAAATATAATTACTTACAGTTTTTGAGCTGCTACTAAAAGTTGCTGCAAAAGATAGTTTCTGGTTCATCCGAACAAACTCAAAAATCAAATATTGAGATTTCGGAGAACCTCAATCACGATGAGCGAATCGAACCTGGATTTCACCATGACACCGTGCGAAGCCTGTGGGGAAATATCGACGCAGAATGAGGAGATGATTGCTTGTGATAACTGTGAGCGATGGTATCACACTCGTTGTGTAGATGTTACGGCGGCAGACAAAAAAGGCAAGAAATGGTTCTGTCCTGAAGATGTCTGCCAAGCGGCTTCCCAAGACTACCAGAAACGGAAGAAAATGTCACGGTCGAAGAATAACGCGGAAGATTCGGATAGTTTGACTACGAAATCCGGAGAACGTCAACATCCGCCAGTATCTCCTTCCTTGCAAAATAAAATCAAAGAAATGGAAGTGGAGAAAAAGCGTTTGGAAGAAGAAATGGACGCAGAATATTTACTGAAGGTAAAGGAACTCGAATTAAGAAAATCAATGCGAGAGAAAAAAATGCGTTTAGAAAGAGACTTGCGTGAAAGGGAGCTGCAGTATGATAGAGAGCTTCGTGAGAAGGAAATCAAAGAAACAAAGTCTCAACATAGTAGAGAACTTCAGGAAAAGAAGGATCATTTATGCCGTCTGAAGAAGATACAAGATCTTCACGAAGCAGAAATATCGTTTGTAAAAGAGCAATTAGAAAAGGTAAAATTGGAGAACAGTGGAAAAATGCAGAAATCATCGGTTGATCCACGACAAAGTTCTTCTAAATTGCAAGGGCGGAAAGGTACGCCATCGCGTAGTCCGGCGCTTGACAGTAAAAATCTAACGGTCGAAAATGAGATGTCAGATGAAAATAATGATGACATTGATGATGAAAATAACCAGTCAGGACGCTCGGATAGCGAATCGAATAGCGAATCGAATAGCGAAGCGGGTGGTGAAGCTGGCGGCGAAGCGGACAGCGTCGGAAATGGGGACACAGTGCCCGACGGATTTCCAAACGGACTGGGGCCACAGCGTACTGGACCAAGTAAGGCTCAATTGACCGCGCGTAATGGGCTTACCAAAAAGCTTCCTGTTTTCTCAGGAAGACCTGAAGAGTGGCCACTGTTTTTCGGAGCATATCAAGCGTCCAACGAAGCGTGCGGATTCTCCGACGTAGAAAATCTGGTGAGACTTCAGGAGTGTTTGAAAGGACAAGCTCTGGAGTGTGTTCGTGGTCAGCTTCTTCTTCTTCCAAAATCGGTTCCCCGAGTGATTGCAAAACTCCGTCAGCTTTACGGACGTCCTGAACAGTTACTGCAAAGTCATTTAGAGAAAGTGCGAAAGCTTGAACCGCCAAGATCTGACGAGTTGGCCAGTTTCATACCGTTCGGAAATACAGTCGAGCAACTATGCGAGCACTTGGAAGCGGCGGATCTTTCACAACATATGGTGAATCCGATCCTCATCCAAGATCTAGTAAGCAAGCTGCCGGATGGGGAAAAGCGACAATGGGTACAGTATAAAAGGAAGAAGAACACTGTAACGCTTCGAACGTTCACAAATTTCCTTCCGAGGATCGTGACAGACGCTTGTGAAGCAAATGTAAGCTACGAATACAAACCGGAGGTAAGAACTACTGCTGGGACAAGCGGAAGAACAAAAGCGAAGGAAAAAGTTGCGCTCTTCAGTCATAGCGAAGTACAGAGTTCTAGTTCAAACGGATCTAATAGGAAACAACAAAGGCCGTGTAGGGTATGCCAGCGTACGGATCATCGTCTGCGGTTTTGCCAAGACTTTCAAAATTTGCACTTTGCGGAACGCTTGAAAATTGTAACAAAATGGAAACTTTGCAAGATTTGTCTTAATGAACACAGTGGACAATGTCGTTTCAAGATTCGTTGCAACGTCGGTGACTGTAAAGAACAGCACAATCCGTTGATTCATCCAAGCTCGGGCGCCGTTGGAATGAGTGCGCACATTATATCGAGCAGTACGGTAATGTTCCGAATGGTTCCGGTGCAAGTGCATTGCGGACGCAAATCGGTAATCGTTCTCGCTTTCTTGGATGAAGGTGCCTCAGTAACTTTGATCGAAAGCAAGTTGGCAGATCGCTTAGGGCTTTCAGGGGTACAGGAAAAACTCACTTAAATGGACTGCAGAGGTTACGCGAGTGGAGAAAGCATCGAGGCGAATGAACGTCTGGGCTTCCGCTGTTGGAGCGAGAAATCAAGGGAAGCTGTTACTGCAAACGGTTCGTACAGTCGAAAGAATGATGTTGCCTCATCAAACGCTAAACGCGATGCAGTTGGCGTCGAAGTACGAGCACTTACGTGGTTTGCCAATCGAATCCTACGATGGTAGGCCGGAACTTCTGATCGGTTTAAATAACATTCACTGTTTTGCACCGGTAGAGGCGAAAATCGGTACTACAGTCGATCCAATTGCGGTTCGATGCAAACTTGGGTGGACGATCTACGAACCGAGACAAGCAGACTCATCGTTAGGAAAGAATTATCTGGGATTTCATCAAGAAGTTTCGAATGAAGTAATCCATGAAATTCTAAAAAGCCACTATGCATTAGAAGAATCGGTGGTAAACGTTCAGCAGGAATCGGCTGAGGACAAACGAGCTCGCTCGATATTAGAACGGACGACAAAGCGCGTAGGTAGTCGATTTGAAACCGATCTTCTGTGGAATTCAGATGCCGTATGTTTTCCTGATAGTTATCCCATGGCTCTCAAACGAATGAAGCTGCTAGAGAAGAAGTTGGGAAAAACACCCGAATTGTTTCAGAACGTCCGTAACCACATAACAGAATATCGAGACAAGGGTTATGCTCATCTAGCCACGGCAGATGAATTGATCGACACTGACGATAAAAAGGTTTGGTATCTCCCGCTAAACGTTGTACTGAACCCGAAGAAACCTGGAAAGGTTCGTATAGTTTGGGATGCGGCGGCAACTGTGCAAGGAGTTTCATTGAATTCCATGTTGCTGAAAGGACCCGATCTACTCGGCCCACTTGTGTCGGTGATAGTTGGATTCCGTGAACGAAAAATCGCTTTCGGTGGGGATATCAGAGAGATGTACCATCAGTTGAAGATCACTTCGGAAGACAAGCAAGCACAGCGTTTCCTGTTCCGGGATAGCTGCAATGAGTCACCTAAAATCTACGTGATGGACGTCGCCACATTTGGGTCGAAGTGTTCCCCGGCATCGGCGCAATACGTGAAGAACCGGAATGCAGAAGAATATGCTACTCAATTCCCGGAGGCAGCGGCAGCGATCATCGACCGCCACTATGTTGATGATTACTTTGACAGCGTCGACACAATTGATGAAGCAGTAGAGCGAGCAAAGCAGGTGAGTTACATCCATAAACAAGCTGGATTCGATATTCGCAATTGGGTGTCTAACTCGCCAGAGGTGCTTTCGGCTTTGGGAGAAGAGAAATCGATGGGGCCCGTTCTGTTTAACCAAGATAAACAAATGTATAGTGAGCGTGTACTAGGAGTGGTTTGGGATCCTACACAAGACATGTTTGCGTTTACTGTACAACATCGTGATGAAGTTCGAGCCTATTTGTACGATGGTAAGCGCCCGACGAAGCGTATCGTTTTGAGCTGTGTTATGGGATTTTTCGATCCACTGGGTTTGTTATCTCCTTTTACGATCCATGGTAAAATAATCGTTCAACATTTATGGCGAACCGGATGTGAATGGGATCAACTGATTGATGAGAACTGTTGGGCTAAATGGAATCAATGGACAGAATTACTTCCGGAGGTAGAGTCATTACGCATACCACGATGCTATCTAGGTGAAGCTGTATCGTCGTCCATTGACTCTTTGGAACTGCACATTTTTACGGATGCGAGTGAGCATGCTTACGGTTGTGTCGCATATCTTCGTGCGTCGAAGAATGGAATCGTACACTGTAGTCTGGTCATGTCGCGAGCAAAGGTAGCTCCACTCAAAAGACAATCGATTCCTCGATTAGAATTGATGGCCGCAGTTCTCGGCGCACGTATGAGTCAAACAATTCTGGCTTCACATACTTTACAAATCACTAAGACTGTACTGTGGACAGATTCACGAACGGTTCTCTCGTGGCTGTGTTCGGACATGTACAGATATAAGCAGTTCGTGGCATTTCGAGTAGGAGAAATTCTTGAATTGACGGGGATGCCGGCTTGGCGCTGGGTCCCAACAAAACAAAACGTTGCGGACGTACTCACAAAGTGGGGACGAGGTCCTCCGTTGCAGAACGATGCTGAATGGAGAAATGGTTCCAGTTTTCTGTACAAATCACACGACCAATGGCCATCAATGGAAAACACTGTTGAAACGGACGAAGAATCAAGAGGAGTAATGCTATTCCATGCCGTTGTTAAGGCTGAAGCATTTTCTCATTGGACTAAGCTAGTCAGAGTGACGGCAACAGTGGTGCGTTTTATTGCTAACTGCCGGCGCAAGATGGCTGGACAGTCAATTGTTACATCGAAAGCGACGAAAAATCAGCTACGTTTCTTTAAAAAGGAAAACAATAACGTTCAGAGACCCCTCCAGCAGGACGAAATGTATAAAGCCGAACCCATTTTATGGAAGCAGGCGCAGTTTGACAGTTTTCCTGACGAGATGAGTACGATGACGGAAAATCTACAGCGGAAGCCGGATCAGCCAATGAAGAAAATTGAACGATCTAGTTGTTTGTACAAATTGTCACCGGTGATGGACGTAGAAGGTGTACTGAGAGTGCGAGGCAGGCTAGAGAAGAACGAAACAATCCCGTTCGACAAAAGATACCCGATTATTCTATCCCGGAAGCATGAAATCACAAGAAAGTTGATTATGCATCTTCATGAAAAGTATGGTCATGCAAACCGCGAAACTGTCTTCAACGAGTTGAGGCAGAAATTCTGGATACCAAATGCTCGCGCTGCTATTCAGCAAGTTACGAAAGAATGTGTGTGGTGCAAGGTTAACCGATGTTTGCCTTCCGTACCAATGATGGCTCCGTTACCAGTTCAAAGAATTACGTCTCATTTGCGTCCATTCAGTTCAGTCGGCGTTGATGACTTGGGTCCGGTCGAGGTCTCGGTAGGACGTAGGAAAGAGAAAAGATGGATCGCCGTGTTTACGTGTATGGCTGTTAGAGCTGTACATCTCGAGGTTGTACACACTTTAACGACGCAATCTTGTTTAATGGCCATCCGTAGATTCGCGTGCAAGCGAGGAGCTCCGGAACAAATATTTTCGGATAATGCAACGTGTTTTCGTGGAGCAGATGCCGTGATGGAGAAGACGAAAAAGAAAATCCACAGTGAATGCGCAGAAAAAGGCTCGTCAGCGGTGACGGCATGGCACTTTAATCCTCCAGGAACGCCGCATATGGGCGGCGTATGGGAACGCATGGTACGATCCGTTGAGGAAGCAATGCGTGCGTTGGACGACGGGCGGAAATTGACAGACGAAATCCTCGCCACTACGCTGGCCGAAGCTGAAGATATTATTAATACGCGGCCACTGACTTATATTCCTCAAGAATCAGCCGAGGAAGAAGCTATTACTCCAAACCATTTTCTGCGCGGAACCGTAACCAATACGGATAAGAAGATGGATGGTTCTGTTGATTTTGCTGATGCTCTGCGAGATGTTTACAAACGATCGCGGTACTTGGCTGATAAAATGTTGGACCGGTGGTCGAAGGAATACTTGCCGTCACTAACTCATCGCGCTAAATGGATGGAGGATCAAAAGCCAATAAAGACTGGAGATCTAGTGTTCGTGATAGACGGAAAGAATAGGAGAAACTGGGTACGTGGACGAGTACAAAAAGTAATAGAAGGAGCTGATGGAAGAATCCGTCAAGCAAATGTAAGGACTGCAGATGGAAAAGTGCATCGACGTGCTGTGGCTAATTTGGCGGTGTTAGATGTTCAGGATGGTAAATCTGGTATTTCCGGAGAACCTACCGGATGTTACGGGCTGGGGATTGTTCACACCGCTGGGCAGTCACCGTCGAACAAAAAGGATGTCGGCGAAATCACCGAACCCCTTTTCAAGTGATGTACTTCGCAAAGGTGGAAAGTTGTCAGTGCTGTAAAAAAGGAGAAAACAACAACTAGAAGAAAAACGTCAACAACATTAAAATTGCATATCATCTTATAGTGAGTTTATTTCGGATTGCTCATATAGTTTAATAAAAAAATTTATTAATTGGTTGAATAGTTGGTAGATGACTGAATAGTGTTGATAATACAAAGGTAAAAATTTAATCCATTTAGAGTAAGATTTGAGATTATTGAAATGTGTTTGTAGGTCGGTGAAACCGTTAGCGTGAAGTAAAATCTTTGCTAAAAACGTCGTCGAAGGCCATATTCAACAAAGCGTAATATGATTCTGTAAATAAAAGAAAAAATATTATAAACAAATAAATATTAATAGGAATAGCTGAATTGTACAAACAAAGTTTGTAGAAGGAAACGAGATCTAGGAAGGATTCGATATTGTAAAAAAAGGAAAGAGGATACTATTTGAGTATGTATATAAAAAAAACGAATGAAATTATTGTTAAACTGAAATAAAATTACTTACAGTTTTTGAGCTGCTACTAAAAGTTGCTGCAAAAGATAGTTTCTGGTTCATCCGAACAATTAATGAATTGATATCATTAAGATAATTAAAATAAAATACATAATTAATTGCACAGTTAGTGCCACGCCAGATTAAAAATGTACTTTAATAAAAATACCGATAAAACTGATATCACTGTAAATGGAAATTTAGCCTTACCATGGTGACCGTTAATTTTCCAATAAACAACTATACTTCGTTGATATGGAAACTGATTTATTTTGAATTCGTTGGGAAAAGGGAAAACTGAAATTAATACATAAGAATTAGAATCATTCTGTGAACTGAACTTACAGCGAGTAGACGTATTTGGTCTAGTCAGATAATTTTAAATTTTCTCTCAAGTTCAAAACTTGAAACACGTGCGTCTTACTCTGGTTACGACACAGGGGTTCCCAAAGTGGTCGATATAGACCTCTTGGAACGATATCCTTTTTGCGGGGGTCAACGTAAACGATATCATTAAGATAATTAAAATAAAATACATAATTAATTGCACAGTTAGTGCCACGCCAGATTAAAAATGTACTTTAATAAAAATACCGATAAAACTGATATCACTGTAAATGGAAATTTAGCCTTACCATGGTGACCGTTAATTTTCCAATAAACAACTATACTTCGTTGATATGGAAACTGATTTATTATGAATTCGTTGGGAAAAGGGAAAACTGAAATTAATACCTAAGAATTAGAATCATTCTGTGAACTAAACTTACAGCGAGTAGACGTATTTGGTCTAGTCAGAAAATTTTAAATTTTCTCTCAAGTTCAAAACTTGAAACACGTGTGTCTTACTCTGGTTACGACACATGGGTTCCCAAAGTGGTCGATATAGACCTCTTGGGGCGATATCCTATCTTCGGGGGTCGACGTAAACGAAAACTGACTATGGGGGTAAACGAGGTCTAGAAATCGACCCCCTATTGTTTAATATAAGTTGGGGTTTGAAATAATTAAGCTAAAAAAGTTGTGTTTATTTGACCATACGCAGAGATTGATAAATATTTTAGATAAATATTAAAAAAGCAAGAAATTGAATTTTCAAAGGAATTTGTTGATGGGGGTCTGAGGCTTAAGTTAATTTTAGTAAAGGGGTCCATGACCCAAAATAGTTTGGGAACCCCAGCTTTAGAACGACACCGAGATTGATGCTCAGTACATATACATTTTTTCACACAAAATTTAACATTCGGTAGCTCGATCGAGGTCGAGTTTCCCATACAAAAGCATCACTCGATCGAAGTACAGAATGCAAATTTTTACATTTGTTCGAAAAAATTCGATTCGATCGAAATACAGAATAGATATACCAGATCTCGACGTTTCCAGCATACCTAAGACATTTGGCATAAAAAAATTGTTTAGTCATATTTTTTCACGCGGATTTCCGAAGTTTTGCGGTACGTATTGCCCGCGTAAATAAAGACTAATTATATCATTCAAAATGTTCGGTATGTTAGAATAAAAAAAAACAAATTTATTGCGCCTTTTTTGGTACACTTTAATGATCAATAGGTCACAAAAACAAAGGCGAAGAGCAGTCAGAATTGTGAGGTTGCGAACTCTTAGTACGTTGAACACGCTTCTAAGATGTATACCCTTTTAGAAATTTATTTGCATCGGGGCAACTGTTAGCTCTGAAATTGTATTTTAAAATCTTCCGATTCGCCGGGTTTGATTGGCGTTCTAAAGAGAAATTGCAGAGCAACATATACAATCCCGTGACAAGAAACAAAAAATATTAGATGCACAACTTATGCCTAATATGTTAAATGGAAACGAGTTGTGAATAGAACGCATTAAGCAAGTGAGTGATAGGTAAAGGGGATCTTTCATAAATATTAGTATTCAACCATCCAGTTCACCAGCGGCGCATGCGTCACCGTAGTTCTTGCCAGGTTTTTCCTCTGGATTAAGCTTGATCATGTCGTCGATACGCAGAATGGTTATTGCTGCTTCAGTTGCGAACTTCAGCGATTTTATTTTTGACATAGCCGGTTCAAGCACTCCTGCTTTTTTGTTATCCTTCACGACTCCTTCGATTAGATCCAAACCGTACCACTTAAGATGCGCATGGTCAAGCTTCGTTTGACTTGAGTTGTGATAAGCTCTTAGTTTAGCGACTAAATCAGTGGCATCTTTCGCGGCATTTACAGCTAATGTTTTGGGAATGACCAGCAAAGACTTGGCGAATTCGGCGATGGCTAGTTGTTCTCGAGAACTCAAAGATGTAGCAAAGTTTTCGAGATATATTGAGAGTGCAGCTTCAACGCAGCCACCTCCTGCCACGACCTTTTTACCTTCCAGCACACGTTTTGCTACACACAAAGCATCGTGGACAGAACGTTCCATTTCATCGCAATAGAAATCATTAGGACCACGAAGAATTATAGAGGCTGCTGTACGTGCTTTGGGACCCCGAATTAAAATTAGTTCATCATCGCAAACAAACTCTTGTACTACTTCAGAAGCTTCACCAACGTAACTGGCTTCAAAGCTCTCTTCGCCATCCATGTTCGTTAATGAAGTCAGAAAAGCAGCACCCGTCGCCTTGGCAATTCGCTTCAAATCGGATTTCTTCACACGCCGAACTGCCATAGCTCCGGCTTCCACGAAATATTTCAGACAAAGATCGTCGATTCCACCACTGCACAGAACGACATTTACGCCGGTCGTTAAAATCTTCTCAATTTTCTCCTTTGTTATATCCAACTCTCGCGCCCGAATTCCTTCCAGTTTTTCTGGATCAGTAATTAGGACCTAGTGATAACAATATTCCAACATTATTTTAAACATTGATTTGAGAAATTCGCTTTACCTGAACGCCCATTTTCATTTTGGTTTTTTGCAGTGAAAAATCCAGACAAGCAATTTTTGCGTTAACAATTTTTTTGGGCATCTGCTGTGAGGCAATCGTGCAATTCAAGGCGTATCCTTGCACTAAGATACTCTCTCGTGCCGATTTACCGTGAGCTTTCAGTACATTCACAGCCTTAATGGGATACATTGCATTTCCTCGGGGATCGGTAATTTTGACTGCCTGTGCCGCATCCACCACCATAGCAGCAAAGAAGTCTGCATCTGCTCCAATAATTTTCGAACTCATAGATGTTTTGGCAACATTGACCAATGACTCGCGACCAAGTTCATCTACAGGAGCTGTTAAATGTTCCGAAATGTATTTGCAAGCCTCCTTGCACGCCAATCTATAACCGGCAATGATCGATGTCGGGTGAATCTTCTGCTTAACCAATTCATCGGCGTTTTTCAAAAGTTCAGCAGCTATGATAACCACAGAAGTAGTTCCATCGCCTACTTCTTCATCTTGCAATTGAGCCAATTCACAAAGAACCTTAGCAGCTGGATGTTCTACCTCTAGGAGACGAAGGATAGTAGCACCGTCATTAGTTACTGTGACATCTCCAATATCATCTACCAACATTTTATCCAAACCAACGGGGCCTAATGAAGATTTCACAATGTTTGCGATAGAAGATGCAGCCATCACTAAAACAAAAGTAAAAAGAAACATTCAGCCGGTTTGACTAAAGCTAGCAGCAAACGATAATTTCTTTAAATTCTAACCTCAAAACAAAGCTAGTGACTCATTTCTGTTTTCTTCGAGTGAAAACTTTTAGTTTTCTTACTCAACGTAAACATTATTTAATTCTTTTATAGTCAAAATGAGTGTAGAATACCTTCAGACAAATAAAATTAAACTAAATATCTGCAGCACAATTTTTAAACGTGGAGCATGCAATGAACGGGCCGTGTGTGGGAGTTTTATGAACATTACTTTTCTTTTAAATTACCGAGAATATCTAATTGAAACACCGCATTTAAGCATATATGCCATTTTTAAGCGTAATTAACGAGACTTGCTACAAAACTGGAACGATTTTCTAATTTAAAAGGTTCACTTTCCCGAAACTTAATAGCATGTGATTATTTTTCATAGTATTTGCGTTCGTTTCGAATCAGATTTTTTGCACCGCATGTTTGAATGAATTGAAAATACAGCTTACCATTTTGGGTTCGAACCGGGGCACCGGATGTTCGAGTTCCCGCTAACGATAATGCACTTGCAACGGTAGACATGACTTCAAATCGTATTTATTTTCAATTCTTTGAATACTCAATAAAGAAAATTGTGTTGTAAAGCACAAGAAAACTACTACGATTATCGTTCAGCGGCAGACGTTTCTTACTAACTTTTTTTTCTTAATTGTGAATGTGACAGCAGGGATGCCATAACAAGAATAATTAACTCGATAATTCCACGACAAAAGGGCCTAACTGCCAATGAGATAAACATTGGAAAAGGACACAAGTGCAAATGACAGTTTCTCTTTGTTCAATAGAAAAGAAACATTTCAAGAGCAATTACTTTTGGAAGACCACGTGCTGTGGGATTGTATACAGGAGAAGATCGGCAATATGGTCAAAATTGCGGAACAAGCAGACGATTCTATCCAGAAGAAGGAAGAAGAAAACTGTTACGTGATCAGTAGTCAAAAGAGTGAACGGAAATTCAAATCGATTTTGATCTCGAGAATCCACGACTCGCAACTGGAATATGTACAGGACAACAGAGATGTCTATCTCCTCTGTGTGACGAAGAGCAAGCAAAATTTCTCCCCTCGCACTGACAACTTCAACGAGAGCTCTTCTCTTTCACATTTATACACCACTGTTGTGTAAGTGTGCACGCATCATGAGTGCGTTTGTTTATTTCCTTTTACCTCTTCCACTGAATCGCACCAAAGTGCTAGAGCATTAGCTAATAAATTCTCTGAGGTGGATGCAGATACTTTCACAGAGGTGTACACGCCGGTGAGCACTCTGCTGTATGGTTTTCGTAGATGAAGCGTGGACACGCAAAATCAGCAAAATAAAACAATTTATCGTAAAATTTTCGGTTTTCCTTGCAAATTTTTCATAGCAAGGCCAGATCTACTCTCTATTAATTGAAGTTCACAGAAGTGTTCGCTCTCCATCACGCGCCAGTGGTCACTTGGGTGTATTTAGACGAGAGCGCGTGTGAGCGATTCATGCGAAGAAAATGTGTTTCACTCGCGCCAGCTGCTTTAACCACAAGCACACACTCAAATGCTGTCTATTCGACACTGAGAAGAAGTGCGCTTTCCTCTTTGTGCGGTGCTTCGTTTTTTTCATCCTCGGTGTGGCAAAAATCTGACTCTAGCGTGTATCTCTGTGGTGAAATGCCATCTCTGCAGGACAAGGCCACTCCGAAAGTAGTTTGGAATGCACTGAAGTGCGTTTTTGAACGAAAAAGAGCCGCTTGTCGGATGCATCTCTATCGTGAAATGTTAAGCGTCTTGACGGTAGGCGGTTGCGACATCATTTCCATGGCAGAAGTGGAAGCAGGTTGTCTTTTGCATGTCACATTCGGAAAAGGAGAATGAGGAGAATCTCACGATGGAATTTACCAAATGTCGTCATCTGGATGAGGAAACAAAGCAAAGAAGTGTAGTGAAAACGCGGCATTTTCCGGAGCAAAGAAGTCGAATGCTACCGGTGCAAAAAAGATGGTTACGTTGATAATATTTTGATCATAGGGGCGTCTTAAATGCTATATACACCCTCATTCTTGTTTACGGCCGTATGCGATACGTTCGAAAGTATATCAAATTCGTATTCCCGTTTACGTTCGAATCAATCACTATTTTAAACATCGCACATGCATAAAAACAACGCCCATCCAACTTTAAACTATCACTTCTGGTACAGATTTTAGTTGTAATTACAAATCTTTGCTATCATTTGTTATTTGACTTGTTTTTTTCGCTGACTTTGTATCATCATGCTTGCTTACGTCCGTATCGACCATACGACGAACACATGCTTTCTAACGAATGCGAACAAGCCATTCTTGTTTTCACTCGAACGTGTACGTACGCGACTCCTGTGCAAAAGAAGGATCAGCAGCGCAGGTAGTATTTTTAGGAAGATTCCAAGCATCAAGGAAGTGACGAATGCTAAATAACAGATCGGCTGAAAACTTCGTATCGTTTCTTTGAGAGGGCGCCACTAGAATTAAATCCATACCATTTTCAGTTAGTACCAACCTTCAAAAGATACGTGTATAAATTTGACAGCTGTCTGATTATTAGTTTGTGAGATATTGCATTTTGAGTGAAGCTACTTTTGTTATTGTGAAAAAAATGGAAAAAAAGGAATTTCGTGTGTTGATGAAACACTACTTTTTGATGAAAAAAAGTGCCGCCGATACCAAAAAATGGCTTGATGAGTGTTATCCAGACTCTGCACCGGGCGAAGCAACAATTCGTAAGTGGTTTGCAAAATTTCGTACTGCTCATATGAGCACCGAAGACGATGAACGCAGTGGAAGTCCAAAAGAGGCTGTTACCGATGAAAACGTGAAAAAAATCCACAAAATGATTTTCAATGACCGTAAAGTGAAGTTGATCGAGATAGCTGACACCCTAAAGATATCAAAGGAACGTGTTGGACATATTATTCACGAATATTTGGATATGAGAAAGCTTTGTGCAAAATGGGTGCCGCGTGAGCTCACAATCGATCAAAAACAACAACGAATTGATGATTCTGAGCAGTGTTTGGAGCTGTTATATCGAAATAAAACCGATTTTTATCGTCGATATATAACAATGGACGGAACATGGCTCCATCACTTCACTCCGGAGTCCAATCGACAGGCAGCTGAGTGGACTGCACGCGATGAACCGAACCCAAAGCGTGGAAAGACTCAACAATCGGCCGGTAAGGTTATGGCGTCTGTATTTTGGGATTCGCATGGTATAATTTTCATCGACTACCTTGAAAAAGGAAAAACCATCAGCAGTGACTATTATATAACGTTATTAGAGCGTTTGAAGGACGAAATTTAAAAAAAAAACGGCCTCATTTGAAGAAGAAAAAAGTTTTGTTTCATCAAGACAATGCACCGTGTCACAAGTCGATGAAAACCATGCTGAAATTGAACGAATTGGGCTTCGAATTGCTCCCTCATCCACCGTATTCTCCAGATTTGGCCCCCAGTGAATTTTTCCTGTTCTCAGACCTCAAGAGAATGCTCGCTGGTATAAAATTTAGAAGCAATGAAGAGGTAATCGCTGAAACTGAGGCCTATTTTGAGGCAAAGAACAAATCGTACTACAAAAATGGTATCGAAAAGTTGGAAGATCGCTATAATCGCTGTATCACCTCTGATGGCAATTATGTTGAATAATAAAAACGAATTTTGGCAAAAAAATGTGTGTTTCTATTAAACGATACGAACTTTTCAGCCGAACTGTTAATAAATAAATATCGTACTCAGGGCCAATTTTATTCAAGTCGGTAAATGAAATTTTCAAATTAAATTAAAATTCGTGCAAAGTAACAAAAGCAGTCCGATCAGTATTATCTGCGAAAAATATGTTGCATTTTTCTTGCAATTTTGTCATGTTTTCGATAATCTTCATATTTATTACATTAGTAAAATCATGCATTTAATATAAAATAAAGCATATTTGCCCATGGCGTATTTTCCAGTACCTAATGGATGTAAAATTTGATGCGTAAAAACTTGGAACCGCGCATATATTCGAAGGCTCGCCAGAAAAAAACAGCATTTTACTATACTGCTATGCTTTCTAAATCTCGGTTGATTTTCCAGAAGGCCGTAACAGCAAGTGACAGTTTCTCTTTGTTCACTCTCTCTTTCGATTATTGTGATGTGATCTAAAAAGATTTTCTTGGATTTCACAGTTCTGTTTGAAAGTCGAACGTTTCGAGCATCATTCTATGCAAATAGTTGAGTGATAAACGTGTAAACCGCTTGGTAATTAATAGAAGAGAAAGTAAACAAAGAGAAACTGTTACTTGCTGTTACGGCCTTCTGGAAAATCAGCCGAGAAATGTTTTCTGCAATACACAAATTTATGATTTGATTGCAAATCACCTTTAGACTCGAAAATAAATTTGTTAGAAATCGGTTAAACTTTTTTCAATGTGTTCGAACGATTGATTCGCAACATAAAACTGACGAATCGAAACCACGTCATTTCGTCTATTCGTCCGTGAAAGAGAATGGTACGAATGATGTTCGAATACACGTATCGTTTGAAGTTAAACTGCCATACATTTTAGCGTTTCGCATATGGTTAATCACAAGAATTGGACTGATTTCATCAAGGCTTAGCATTTATTTGAAGAAGTTTACTGATATTTGAATGTTTTGTGGCAAACGAGTCGCGTTCAAATTGATTCGAGTGAAAACAAGAATGGCTTATTCGTATTCGTTCGAAAGTACCCGTTCGTCGTACTGCCGATACGGACGTAAACAAGAATAAGGGTGAAATTCAGTGAAGATTTCAAAATGACATACGCTGGAGAAGTCGGAATTTTTTCGGAATAATCATTGTGGCGCTTTTGGTGTCACGGGTACCTCAACTATACATTACTATTACACTTTGTAATCCAGAAAAATTAATTTTCTTTCATTTTCAAATGAAAAGTTCTTGTAACAGATCCTAAGACTCTACAATATAATTGAAATTATATGAGTTTCCCATAAGAGCCCGTGTAAAACTCAATCGTCATCCTAAGACAGGTTGAAATAATGAAACTTAGATGGCGCGTCAGGTAAAATTGGTAACGTTAGATTGCCAACAACGCAAACCACGTTGCTTATTTTATTAGCGGCCCTTACACGATCATTAAAAGTGTCATTGCTGCAAAGTAATGCCATTTTTGATGAACGTGTAAGGGTAAGTAATGTCATTACTTTAGTTGTCTTTAGCGGCCCTTACACGAGTCATTATAAATGTCATTACTAAAATATAATATCATTTTAATGAACGTGTAAGGTGCAGCTCTCACATTTCATGAACAAATCGTAAGCAACATACTTTTTACGAATATGGCGCTCTCAGGCATGTAAGTGGGCGAAACGTTAAGTTCGTACGCGCCAAAACAACAGCACTGCGCATACATACAATTGACATATTTTCCATATTTTCAATGTGATACTGTGCGGAAGATTGAATTTTCTCTAAGTTGACAGGGTCTACAATAAGTTAAAGAGAGATAGATATAGTGCATTCACATGTTGAGAAACAATTTTCTAAGAGATGACTAGATTGATTTCTACTAACTTGGATTCTAATTAATGCTAATTGATTTTCTCTTGATCCTGTAAAAAAATTGAAAAACACTCAGTTTTCTCAGTTATGGACTGCTTGCCATATAGATTTATTGAAATGGATAGGTCACGTCCAGTTTCTAGGTACGTCACTGGTCACGCCGTAGGTTGATATTAAATATTATAATGAAATGAGAGATAAATGAATATAAAAATAATATATCTGATGTCTACTCTGAACAATCAGTCTTACTCTTAGTCATAAAACCGGTCATTTTGGACGAAACCTCCAATATCATATTTATAGATTTCTTCTGGGTGCATTCTGAGGTTCTGGTAAATGTTTTGAACTTTTACACCGTCCAAACGACATCGATTATCCTGTAATCACAAATGAAGTCTTTCATTTATATTGGCTGTTATAAAACGAAACTCACAATTAATGCTTCTGGTATGCCACATATAATGAGAGATTGCCGCACATAATGCCTCCAGCGAATATACATGAATGTCACGTGAAATATCTCCATATCCAATTCGGGTGGAATTCCATCGAGCTCGGCATTATGAGTTGAATAATTTTCAACTGCCAATAGTAGACTGTCGGCGATTGTGGATGATATAATTTTTTTCTGAAAAAATAACATAATCTGAATCGAATTGACGTTGCTCGTTGGCAAATTAAATCTAACACATAATTGATACATGATTGATCATACCTTAAGCATGAAGTAGACTGTAATATAGTCTAACAATTTCCATGTATGCAAATTTATCAGACGGTTAATTCGTTCAACAGGCAAATCTCCTACGCCAAACACAAATTGTAAATAGTTTATATTTTCTTCTGTAAGATCGGTACCAGCATCCAATTGCGAATTCATAATTTTGAAATCTGGAAATTGCACGTCTAATGAATGGTAGTTGAAAAATGATTCGTGGGTCTGTTTGATGAATAATTGTCTTGACTGAGGGGTACGTTGGTGTTTGCGAGTTAAAAGTACGCCGGCTGCTCGAGCATAAAATCCCGTAACCAGCTCAGAAAACTTTACACCCTTTGCATCCCAATAGCGATAATCATTCAGCATGATGGTAATAATAGATATGCTATTGCTTATGATATCGTATTCCCAAGTTGATAAATTATTCGGTTGTACTGATAACTGGATTGATTTCTGAAAATATAAGATTTAGGATTGTAGAGAGTGCTAATTTTCAATGAATATACTAAGTTTTGTTGTTCACATGACTGGATTAAATCTTCCACTAGTGCATCACAATATGAATCTTTGAATAAGGTACGAGCAACATCACAGTACTGCTGACGCGCGATATTTTCAGGTCGTGCTTGCAGAACACTAAGACACTTTAGCAGATAAGGAATGTTAGTTGCAGTCCATTTAAAGATAAATGATTCAGAAAGAAGTGTAGCCATTAAACAACGTTTCTCTGGCGTTTCAAGCCCGATTTGTCCGAGATTCGCAGGGTCTATCTCTATTGTCTCCATTGATGTAACATCAAGATGTGTCAAATACCAAAAGTTTACTTCTGAAAAGCCAAAACAGGTAAACTTCGCATCACCTTAAAAACTGCAACCATAGAAATGAATATTATTACCCGCCAGAAGAATGAATCGGCATTTTTTGCCCAAAACTGCGATTGCTTTCATTTCTTGAGCATATTTAGCTATTTCTAAATATCTTTTATTTTGTACTGAGTGCCATAGTGTACCATATTGTTTTGCCAATGTTTCAATAGAATCCATCAGTACTCGATCTGTGGGAATGTGCTGGATTTTTCTGATAGCTTGGAAGTTTTCTGCGGTCAGCATATCTATGACGTTTATGTCGTTTTCGTAACGGCGGTCCTTAGGTTTTCTCTGATCAGTATTGAAATCGCTAGAGGTGTTACTCCGATCGGGACCATCGACGAAAAATACAACATTTGCCTGACATTCGTCTTGAAGAAATTTGAAAAAATGTTCATAGTGTTCCAATTCAACTAAATTTGGCCCACAAATGTTTCGTCTTTTTCTGTCACGGTTGTTTCCAGGAATAGGTATTTGATCCACGAACATCAGGTCCACTAAAACCAATGGTTTCTTGTTTGGATGAGCTCTACGATTTTTTTGCAGATATATATTTTGTTTATATGCTTATCTTGTCTTGAAGAAAGGTTTACCTGCGGTATTTATCGATGTTATCTCTTATCGAAATACGTGTACCTATATTGCTCCTCCATAGCATATTATGGAATTGTAATTGTCCTCTTGGTGACATTATCTGTTGATTAAACAAAAATAAATCTTAATTCGTAATAAATAATAATTCTTACGCTCACTTTATCAATGCCCTTTTTTTTTTTGTTTACAGCTTTTCTCGGCTAAGACCACGTTTGGTCCATCTCGCCGGCCTTCGTGTTATTGTGTTTTGTGAATTTTTCGATGTTGTGTTGGCTTCTTTAGAAAGTTATTCCGGCTTCTTGTAGGAATTGTGTTATTTGTATCAATGCCCTTTGTCTGAGGCTTAGACGCGAATGATTTTAACTCCTGATTAAAATTTGACATGTCGATAGTTATTTTCAACCTGTAGTTAACTTTGAATGAATCTAAGACCCAATTTGAAATTCGACGGATGGAAAGTTATTTGAATCACAGATAACAGATATACCAGATATACCCTGTACAAGAATGGGTAGAACTCAATCGCGAATATTTCTTGTTGTGTTTAACGCAGCAACACATTTTTTTTCTCTATATTATCGAAAAATATGGTCAACAATTCGGGATACAATTTTTAGTAGCATGAAGCTTTCTAAACTGTTTAGTATGATCGAGCATTAAGATGAAATTCAGTGCCAAAATAAGGCGCGCAAAGTTTCAACCGCATGAATTGAACAAACTGTGACATATCGTTTACTTTTCGCCAATACATAATGCTGTATCTTAGTTCCAGGAAATAATTTACATAAATATGGGGCAAAATCATGATTAAATTGTTAAAACCTTTATAATAAAATATAAACAGGATCTCAATTTGAATTATATATATATATATATATATATATATATATATATATATATATATATATATATATATATATATATATATATATATATATATATATATATATATATATATATATATATATATATGTATATATATATATATATATATATATATATATATATATATATATATATATATATATATATATATATATATATATATATATATATATATATATATATATATATATATATATATATATATATATATATATATATATACAAGTTTAATATATTTATTATTTATTGTTGTATACTTTCTCTTCTGTTAATAGCTCCTTAATTTTACTTACGTGTACTTACTTAATATTTGCTATTTCTAATAATTCCGGATTAGTGTAATAGTCGAAGATAGTTGAAAGAGAAAGCAGACAAAAAATTGTCAATGACTTTTAGATCCTTTTGAAATGTTTACGTCGATGTATCCATGAAAAATCGACGTCTAAATTTCGAATGGCCTTCGAAACAAACGACCTTCATCTTACCTAGCCGCTTTGGGACAAAACCCTAAAATTTACTTGTAAATTTACCCAAAGTGTTATGCCGTAACAAAGCACGCTATCCATTTTTATTGGGATCAAGTCAAAGTTTAAGTAGATAACGACCTCATTTTGGAGCTCGACAATGAGTGAATTCTCCTCCAAAAATACATAAAAATGATCTTTAGTTTTGCCAGGTTGACAGATTATTCTCGCTTCGCCAGACACGCTAACTAACCAGATCCAGATTTAACACATTTTACCAGATTTTTCCAATTTTCCCAGAATTTGTTAGATCTCACTAGATCTTAATGATTTTGGTGATTCGATAGGTTGTGAGACCTTTTTGTTTTTTTGCACACTGAAAATAAAACCCGGTCAAAATTTCCTTGTGTATAGTTGGACCCAGACAAATCCAGATAATTTTTAGTCAGGAACAGATTTTTAAAAAATAACAGATTTATCTGTTTTATACAGATTTTCACATGCGCATACGACATACATGCTTAATACAGAGTACAGATTTCCCAAACTTAATACAGATTCATACAGATTTCACAAAAAGTGAGAAAGAAAACATTCAAACTTTTCCGTCTGGGTATTCTATTTGTATTTGATTGCAGTGACGAGGAAAAAGTCAACGGACAAATTACAGACTTTTGGAATAGCCGCGCTGTTTTTTTATTGTTAAACCAGTTTTGTGTATCAAATTTAATAGAGAAATGAAAGTCCGCAGACATTTTAGCGAATTCACAGACTTTTGCAACGCAGTCTGAAGATATATGAATTTTTTACCTAGCATCTCTGCTTACACGAGACAATATTTATGTCAATATTCAGTATTGTCAATCCTTCATCAAAACGTTAATCCAATTTAAATGCACACCGTCGTTTTAAATAAAAACTATCAATAGTGTTGACAAATTTGGTCAACGTGCATGAGAGGGTTAATTCCGAATGTATAATCTCCGGTAATAAAAAACGATGAATTTAGGTTTGGGAGATTATAATATTCCTGCGATAAATTTTCAGTGATAAGTATCATGTATAAACTTATATAATTTAGAGACTTCATTGATGGTATTTTAAGTTAAAGAAATTGATCGACTTACGTTTAGTTTCCTCGTTAGTCTTACGGTCTTCTAACCTCACCGAGCAGTCGGCTTAGAAACACTGAGCCTGAGTGTTCCGACTATAGTATAGACTCCTTAAATTAGGTTAGGTAACTCTTCGCTTGTAGCAATTAGCACTAGCCAACCTATTTATAAATTCATTTTAAGCACAATCTATTATTCACATGAAACGTCAAATTACCTTAGATATAGCTTTTACTTATATAGTAAATCGACTTAATCGGGCAAATATATCAAACAAAATGAACTTAAGCGAACTGAGTGTGCTCTTTTCACCCACAGGAAATCAATGCGTCACTTACTTCTTTTCTTCCTTTTTTCGTTTAACAAACCGCGTTCCTCGATGACCATGACGTGCGATGGTAAGGTGAGCGCTTTTCGGATGGGTCCGATAACACTCCCCCCAGGTATGTCGACCTCAGGTTGGCCTACATCTAGTCACGCAAGACGTCCAGAACTGCAAGCTTGGTCACGGGTCGCTCGTACACGCCACTCGCTGTACGCACTGTTGCAGAACGTATCTGATTGTCCTTGGATACGCAGGTATCGATGACCTTGCCCTTCGGCCAGCAGTTTCGGGGCAGCTTAGGATCTACGATGACCACGATGTCTCCTTTCCTAACTGGCCGTGTGTGGACGAACCACTTTGTTCGTCTGGTGATTTCTGGCAGGTAGTCTGTTAGCCAACGCTTCCAGAACTGGTTAGCTAGAGTTTGAGAGGTACGCCATCCTTGCTTTAACGCCAAACCGCTGTTGTCGTTTACGGATAACGGCTTAGTTCCGTTTGAAGAGCCGAGCAGAAGATGATTCGGTGTAAGAGCAGGGTCCGATTCGTCGTCGATTGGTACATGAGTCAATGGACGGGAATTAACCACGCTTTCAATTTCGGTCAGAAGGCTGCGGAGTACTTCATCTGTAGGTTTCTTTGTTGGGCATATAGAGGCTAAATTTTTCTTTACTGTGCGAATTAGTCTTTCCCAACTGCCGCCCATGTGCGGTGCGGCGGGTGGATTGAACAGCCACTGGGTTTCTGTGGAGACAAACTCTTCCATAATTTTCTGCTGGTTTATAGTACCCTCAGCCTCACGAAGTTCTCGGCTTGCGCCCACGAAGTTTGTCCCGCGGTCGCTGAACAGTACTTTTGGCGTACCACGACGGGCGATAAATCTGCGGAGAGCCATAATGCATGAGTCTGTGTTGAGTGAGTGTACTAATTCAATGTGGATCGCGCGAATTGTCAAGCAGGTGGCTAGCATTCCCCATCGTTTCTCCACTCTTCTTCCTACGACAACCTCCATTGGCCCGAAATAGTCGACGCCAACATGCGTAAACGGTCGTGAGAAAGCCGCAACTCGTGCTGGCGGAAGATCAGCCATGATCGGGGGATACGGAACAGCGCTGTCGTTCTTACACCGCTGGCACTGCCTTCTGACCTTTGCGTAACATACTCGAAGTCTAGCGATCTTGTATTTCTGGCGAAGCTCATTTACGGTGGTTTCGTGGTTCTGGGGGTGGTATTTATTGTGGTAATATGCTATTATCAGGGTGGTTATGTAGTGGTCACGTGGCATAACTATAGGGTTTTTTGCATCTTCAGTAGCATAGACGCAGTGCCGCGTTCTTCCTTGCATTCTTACGACTCCGTAACGATCAAGTACCGGTGATAGCTGATAGAGTTCACTATTTTTTGGTATTTGCTTGCGTGGTTCTTCTGGGTATTCCTGGGCTTTCAGTAATATGGCTATTTCCTCCGGATAAGCTTCTATTTGCGCACGGCGATAGAGGTAACACTCTCCAGTCTGCAGCTCTTCGGTTGTGAGAGGACCGGTTACGATTGGTTTCCCTTGCTGTTTGCGATGGCAATTTGCAGGAAAACGATAAACACGTGCGACGACGTTGACAAGCCGTTTCCAACTGGAATACTTGTTTACGATAATAATGGCATCAGGAGTTATGTAATGCAGTAAAAGACTCGGTCGAAGTTCTGCTGTGGTTGAGCTCTTTCTGGTTGGAAACTTAGGCCACTCCTCTTCCGGACGCTGGAGGAATTCAGGTCCTTTGAACCATCTGTTTTCAGGAGTCATATTCGGTCGACCAACCCATTTAGTAGCGTCGTCAGCTACGTTTAACTTGGTGGGTACCCAGCGCCATTCATTAATTTCAGTTAATTCGAGAATTTCGCTAATACGGAACGCAACGAACTGTGAGTACCGCCGGTGATCTGAGTTTATCCAGCAAATGACATCCCATGAATCAGTCCAGAAGTAGCGTTTAGATATAGGAGTGGAGAGGCATTCTTCAATCGTTCGTGCTAACCGTGTACCTATTACAGCAGCTTGAAGCTCGAGCCTTGGGATTGAAGTAAATTTCAATGGGGCCACCCGCGTCTTGGCCGATACTAAGTTGCATTCCACCATGCCGTTCTGGACATATCGAAGATGTACAGTAGCTGCGAACCCGTTCTCGCTAGCATCAACGAATGTATGCAACTGAATCTCCATTCTAGCGCTGAGACTAGTAAGAACTCGATAACAGCGAGGGACTGACACTTTCTCCACTTCAGGTAGAACTTTTAGCCACAGCTTCCACTTTTCGTACGACAATTCGTCAATGGGATCATCCCATTGGACACCAGATCGCCAAACTTCTTGCAGCAGAATTTTCAGGAACATGAGAAAGTTAGCAATTAGACCGAGAGGGTCGAATATCGTCATAAGGACTCGCAGGACTTCTCTTTTTGTAGGATGACGACGTCCTTCCAAGAGCGCGCGATCAAGTCTGCTCCAACCAACTCTGTACGTGAACGTATTCGATGTCGTGCACCACCACATGCCTAATACCTTTTCGGTACCCATCTCAGAGGTCAGATCCAAATTCTTTTCCGCAATACTTCCTTCTTTCAGAGCTGCTAAGACGCGATTCGAATTGCTAATCCAATTGCGAATTTCAAAGCCGCCTTGCGAGTGGACGAATTTTACTTTCTGTGCTAATTCAATGGCCTGCTCTTCACTTTCGACACTGACTAACATATCATCGACGTAGTGACTCTTGATGATCACTTCTGCTGCTTCCGGGTAGTCTCGAGAATGGCGCTGAGCATTGATGTTTTTGACATATTGGGCACAGCTTGGAGAGCAGCATGATCCGAACGTCATCACACGCATCACAAAGGTACCGATTTCTCCGGACTCATCTCTCCAGTAGAACCGTTGACATTGCTGATCTTGTTCAGAGATATCCACCTGGTGAAACATTTCACGGATGTCACCAGTCAGTCCGATCCGATACTTCCTGAACTGAAGAAGAATGGAGAACAGGGAGCTGAGCTGATCAGGGCCCTTTAGCAGATTGGTGTTAAGAGATTGGCCGTAAGATGTAGCTGCTGCATCCCAAACAATTCTTAATTTTCCAGGCTTGTTTGGGTTTGTAACGGGAAAGATAGGAAGATACCATGTTCGTTGGTACGGCCGAGCGAGTTCGCTGAGTGAAAGCTGGCGGATGTATCCTTTCGCTAGATAGTCGAAAATTTTCGAGTTGAAAGCTTCGGCCAAACCTGGATCTTTCTTCATGCGATTTTCCAAGCAATGAAAACGCCGAAGAGCCATAGCGCGGCTATCGGGGAGACGTATGTGATCGAACCGCCAGAGAAGTCCGGTCTCGTACCGACCGTTCCTAAATTTAGTAAGAGACTGCAGCAAGTGTTGGGATCGACGATCTTCAGTAGATAAAAGCACGTTATCCGGCTTCGATACTCCGGTACTATCTAAAGCGAAATAATCTTTCATTGCTTGATGCATGCTTTCCTCCGTTCGCTGGTCTTGGTGTTGCTCGTGGAAGGCACACTGCACTGTACGGGAAACACACTCGATAGAGCCGCCATAGACGGTCCACCCCAGCCTTGTCTTCGCTGCAATAGGCTGATCCATACCACCTTCTCTGATTTGCAGAACCAAACTGATTTGCGTGTGTTTCAAACCTATAAGGATACGCGGTTGCGCATCGCGGTACGATTTAATGGGTAAACCCCGGAGATGTGGGTACATGTTGGACAATTCTATCGCGTCTAACGTTTGAGGAGGTAACAGCAGCTCTTCCACCGTACGTACATTACGCAGATTGTACACAGTAGCGTTACTATTCATTCCAGCTATTCCTACGTCTACAATTCGGGAGTTCTCTTCATGACGCTCTCTTCCTCCTGTCCACCGTAAACAGAGTGGACTAATTTCACCATCAAGCTGTAACTCTTCAGCCAACTTGTTATCCAGCAGAGTGAGTTCAGAACCGTCATCAAAGAAAGCATAGGTATGAACGGTTTTGTTGATCCCTTGCAGCACAACTGGAAGATATCGAAATAGTACTGCGGAGGATAACGTACGATGAAGATTACATCCATGAGACTGATTCGACTCAGTTATTGTGGACGCTACGCTCACAGGATTAGCTATAACTGCCGCAGATCTCTCAGCTTTCTGATCGTTGTGTAACAGTTCATGGTGCCTGACAGTACAACCATTCTTGCCAGAAGGTTTTGCCTTGCAATTTCCATTGTGACAACGTAAGCATGTACGACATAGTCCGAATTCACGTATAGCAGCCCATCGACCATCTCGAGAAAGATCCAGAAAACGTTTGCACTTCTCCACCGTCTTACACGTGCCTTTGCATACTGAACAAGGGTTATATAGACGATCTCTGAAGACGGGTTGAGTCTTTTCGGCGTACTTTGCATTTGATAGTGTATCTACGGTGTTTTGCTCTGGAGACTCAAGATGTGCATTCAAGAAACCGCTGGTTTTCTTGTTGTTGCGACCATCGTTACGAGCTAGCTTAGGCTCCTGTATAATCGAAGGAATAGAAACAGTGCTTATGACTTCAGCAAGAGAATACACCCAATTCCCAAAAGTCGCCAAGTTGACCCTGGGGACGGATCGACGATGACGCGCCCAGTCTAATTTAATCGACGACGGAAGTTTGTTAACCAGCTGTTGAAGAAGAGAAACGTTGTAGAGATGATCCTCCAGGCCACAAGCATCAACTGTCGCACAAAAGTTTTGTACGCTCACTGCAAATTCAACGATAGTCTCTAACTTTTCCTCCTTCAGAGGTGGCATGGCATTAATCTTACTCATTAACGAGCATACTATAGCTTCGGGTTGGCCAAACATCATCTGAAGGGTTCCAATTATTCCCGGAACATTGGACGGGTGCATCAGTCTACTTTTCACTGCTTCGTATGCACGACCCTTTAAACACTTCTGCAGTCGAACGATATTCTCATCGTTTGAGAATCCACACATTGATGTTGTACTGTTGAACGACGAGAAGAAGATCGGCCAATCCTCCGGATTGCCGGAAAACGTGGGCAAGTCCCTCGACACCGCTTGACGAGCTGCAAGCTGCTGTCTGGTCGGCGGAGCTGCATGCTGTTGCACTGAATGGTTTTGAAACGGAATAGATGGGCCGCGGATCGAAGCGCGCTTGTAGCCGGATCTATCGTACGTATGTGACTGACGTATCGATTGATTTAATTCATCATCGTTGGGATTTCCATTGTAACTACCACCGGTTCCGGTGCGCTGCTTATTTTCACGGCGTTGATTTCGTGTTTCCGATTCCTGGATCGACCTTTGACTGAAATTTCTTACGTAGCTGCAAGAAACTTCCGAATACGACTGCTGATCGTGATGAGACTTATTTGATTCCGAACGTTGTTCATTCCCAGGACTAGATTGTTCTCTGGCAGTGCAAGAAGCAATGAATGTAGAAAATTTCCGAGGACTGAAATACTCTGAACACTGATTCGATTCATTTCTTTCATCTTGGAATGCGTTTACGTTTTTTATCCAATCGTTCACTCGACTTCGACCATTTTCCACACCGTCATTCGCTCGACTTAACCCGTCACAGGAACCAACGTTTGATCGGTTTGCCAACTGCTTAAGAATGTCATACTTTCTGTCAACGTACAGACGCCGCTTCTCAGCTGCCTGTTTTTCGAGCTCGTGTTCCTCCTCCAGTTTCTTTAACTCCAATTTCAGCAACGAACATTTTGAGGAAATACGTGAAACAACTGATAAGGCTCCTGTGACTGACTGTTTTGATTCTGCCTTTGTCCCGAACGAGGTATCCGTTTTTGGTGATTGAAACGGTGGTGCACCGGAAGTTGTTGATCCTCTGTAGCTACTGGTTCTTCGTTTCTGCGGTCGGATAATTGCTTCACTAGCGCTGGATTCTGGTTGGGGATTGTAGTTCGTCGCTGGACCTCTTTTGCCTTAACGCATTTGAGACAGCTCCAGCTCTGGTTCTCGATCTCCTTCGTTACCCCCACGCAAGCAAAATGATACCACTTATCGCACTCGTCACACTGAACCATGTCGTCGGTGTCCGGACCATCGCATGTCTTGCATGCTTGTCCGGGTAGAGTTTCGTCCGGTTGCTTATTTGCCTCCGAGTTTTCCTCGACCACCACTGACACACTACTACACGCACCATCTTCCACTTGGACTTCGCACCCACCTTTAACATCTAACATCGCATTCGATCGCGTTTTCTTAGAACCGTTCTTCGCGCCCGTCTTAGATCGACTTGACATTGCTCAATTTAGTACCGTACAGTAAACGAATATTATAAGATGTTGACAAATTTGGTCAACGTGCATGAGAGGGTTAATTCCGAATGTATAATCTCCGGTAATAAAAAACGATGAATTTAGGTTTGGGAGATTATAATATTCCTGCGATAAATTTTCAGTGATAAGTATCATGTATAAACTTATATAATTTAGAGACTTCATTGATGGTATTTTAAGTTAAAGAAATTGATCGACTTACGTTTAGTTTCCTCGTTAGTCTTACGGTCTTCTAACCTCACCGAGCAGTCGGCTTAGAAACACTGAGCCTGAGTGTTCCGACTATAGTATAGACTCCTTAAATTAGGTTAGGTAACTCTTCGCTTGTAGCAATTAGCACTAGCCAACCTATTTATAAATTCATTTTAAGCACAATCTATTATTCACATGAAACGTCAAATTACCTTAGATATAGCTTTTACTTATATAGTAAATCGACTTAATCGGGCAAATATATCAAACAAAATGAACTTAAGCGAACTGAGTGTGCTCTTTTCACCCACAGGAAATCAATGCGTCACTTACTTCTTTTCTTCCTTTTTTCGTTTAACAAACCGCGTTCCTCGATGACCATGACGTGCGATGGTAAGGTGAGCGCTTTTCGGATGGGTCCGATAACAAATAGTATTTTTAAAATCGGAGTATTGACAATGTTATTCGGCACCACCTTGTACTTGCAAAATGGTTGGTGCTAACGTACCGGTGTCAGATGGCAGAGCATTTTTGTGTAAAGGCCGCTATACATTGGAGCATTTAACGCGGGCAAACTTTTTGAGAACACCATTGAACGTTTGAAAAAATGGCCTGGCATCAGTGCTACCAATAGTGCGGAGTTAGGTTTTTTACCGTCACTCCTCAATCGAACACGCTTAAAAATAGTTACTCAAAAATGAGTAAGATTTCATTAGCGGCTCTTACACGAGCATTAAAAATGTCATTTTAAATGATGACTAACTAATGATGTAATTCAAATTTGTTCGAAATTTCGTCATTAGTGCACCATTACACGTTCATTAAAATGATATTATTTTTTATTAATGACATTTTTAATGACTCGTGTAAGGGCCGCTATTCATCTACAGAAAAAGTGGAACAACTCTAACTCCGAAGTTACTCAAATTTGAGTTCTTCAACTGGAAATGATATTTGGGTAAAATCTACTCATTTACTGAGTAATACTTTATTTGTACATGTACCAAAAATAGAGTAACTATCACTCAAATTTTGAGTGAAATTTTATTTCACATATACCAAATTTGCAAAAAAATTGCTCCTTTCTGAGTGTATTGTATTAAAATATTAAGTAATTGAACTCAATACTATATCAAGTGGTGGTCGCTTGGAGTAGTGTGTCAATCGCAAATTAACATACATGTCAGTTATGCTCAGGCACCAATCATACACTTATTCCTCATAAAGTACATTTGAGCATATTCGTTTCCGTTCTAAAGCATAACACGGAGTTTATCATTCCGGTTTTTGCAGACACAACACCGTTCGTGTTGAGCGACTCACCCTCGAAATACGCGATCTCACTAACAAAAAATACAACCTGTTGCTACAAATGGTTATTACAACTTTTAGACTGATCTTGCGAATAGTAACAAAAAAACGAGTTCTTGCGTTAAACTCAAATTTAGAGTAGGAGTTACTCAATATCATTGATGATAACTACTCAATTTTTGACGTTTCCATGTTTCATTTGAAAATGAGTACCTAGTACTCAACCTCTGAGCAACTTTTTCTAAGCGTGTAATGAACACATTTTGACAGTCCAGCAGCACTGTTTGTAAACAGCGATTTTTTGTTTGTTTGTTAACAATTTAGATGAGACCATCTACGGTCCACATCGTCTAAATAGAGTTTTAAAACATTTGTTCACGATTGGATACGGTTTGTTTTTGAAATTTATTAAATAAAAGAGACTAGTTGCAAAGTGTAAAGATGATTGTTTAAGACGTGTTCTTCGATTTTTGTTTAAGCTTGTTTGTAAACAGTACCACTGAACTGTCAATGATAAATGCTTGTTCATTTGTGACGTCACGATAAAAAATCTAATTAGGTTTTGCACGATGACCACTCGAATGAACTACCAATGAACTGCCGATGAATCAAGTTCACCTTTTGACAGCTATCAGTGGTTTGTTTACATATCTATTAACACGTATTCAAATTAGAATGAACGTAATGAACACATAAACAAACCACTGATAGCTGCCAAAATTGATTCATTTTGTTAATTTTTGTGAGGTTATGTTATGTTCGTGCAAAACCTAATTCTGTGCAACGTTACCAAATATACCGATTTATGATCACTTCACCGCAATACAAATATATTCTCCTAAAATATCTTTAATTGTCAGATGAATACCGATTTTGGGTTTTGCTTGGATTTTTTTTGTTCACTTAACTGCAGAGATGCCATATATTTTCAGAAAAATCTGTATTGCCCTGTAATAATCTGTATTCACTAATAAAATGAAATGTCTACAATGAAATGATTTTAATGATATCTCATATATTAGCAGACCAAAAGCGGAAAACATACTTTCAGCAAACCAAAGGGGCTCTGTTAGAGTGCAAGCGATAAATCTACGCAGCTTTCACTCTGACAGGATTCTTTTGACTTACTGTAAGTGCATTACTCGCTTCGGACAGTACCAATCTAGGCTCTGATTTCTCACGTTCACTCTATCTGTGGCCTTAGGCTGACAATAAAGTTACGTAATGCTATGACTTACTTGAACATCAGTTCGAATTAGCTTCAAATTGTAATATAAATGTATTACAGTGTTGATCATCACATATCAGCATAAAGATTTTCACTTTAAATTGTGAATTTTCCCTTGATTAATAAACTTTTCTCGTCACTACATCAGATACTGAAAGATAGCTCAGACGAAAAAGTTTAAATTTAGGAAATCTGTAATCTGTATGAGGATGTTAAAATCTGTATAAATGGCATCTCTACTTAATTGAGCCCCGGTGACATTTTCCTGGTACTATTTAGCAGAAATTGTAAATAGAAATGGTACAGATAGATTTTTGCGCGAGATGCAAATTTTTGGGTAAAAGACCTGGCAACGCTGCATCTGTGACTGCCAATCAACGTTGCCAGGTATACCGATTTCTCGATATTTATATATACCGATTAATGACCTCAATACCACAATGCAGATATAACGCGTTTTTTTATAACGGCCATAACCTTCAACCTTTCAAGTCACCTTACTCTTTTGAAAGAAATTGCAGGCGAGCTATGAAAAATGGAGTATTGAATTTAACACCAGACGAAAGAGAAAACATTTCTCTAACGTTTACTGTTATGACTAGAGTGCCTATAACCAGAGTGACGACTTTTCATCCGTAATGTTGGCAACAATTCAAAACATTCCATTAGCTTTACATTGAATTGACAGGTCGTTTGCTCGATTGGAACTGGTAGCTGTCATTCCAAACGAACAGCTGTCGTCACTCTGATTATAGTCACTCTAGTTATGACTTACTCTCAGCGAGTGCCGACTCATTCAAAACTACTCTTCAAAGTGAATGTTGATGGATGGCTTATTGTATTATTTTTGGAAGAATGACCTGGCAACGGAGATTTGTCTGTAAATCTGCCGATTTCGTATAGCCAATAAGCAACCTAGTTATAGTGTTATAAATTTAGTTTTAACTGTTAGTTTTAATTCTAGTGTTAAGCCTAATGTATCTGTTGGATCATTGTAATCTGTTGATATAAATAATGAGGAGGTTTTATGCCTGCTGGAGAGAGAGATTGCCAAATTTCATCTCCACCGGGCTTTTCCCTGCTCACAAATAAATAAATAAACCTTTTAAGCCACCTTACTCTTTTGAAAGAAATTGCATTTAACACCAGACGAAAGAGAAAATTTTTCTCTAACGTTCACTGTTATGACTTACTTTCAACGAGTGCCGACTCATTTAAAATTACTCTTCAAAATGAATGTTGATGGATGGCTTATTGTCCGTTATAAAAAAACGCGTGATATGTTCTCCTAAAATACTGATAATTGACTAGCGGACCTTGCATGATCATTAAAAATGTCATTACTAAAAAATAATGTCATTTGAATGAACGTGTAAGGTGTAGTAATGACGAGTTCTCCATGCAAATTTGGAATGTCATTACTTAGTGATCATTAAAAATGATAATAATTCTCGTGATTTTTGCGACGAATAGATTTTTGGAAAAATGACTTGGCAACGGAGATTTGTCTGTAAAGATTTCGTATAGTGCTGCAATCTTTTGAAAATCGAGTTTTTTGCAGACTTTCGTTAAAATCTACAGACTTTTGAAAATGCCATTTGGCTCGCCAAGTTAGTTTAGCTTATCATACATTATAAGTGGCCCTTACACGAGCATTAAAAATGTCATTTTAAATGATGACTAACTAATGATGTATTTCACATTAGCGGCCCTTACACGAGTCATTAAAAATGTCATTAATAAAAAATAATATCATTTTATTGAACGTGTAATGGTGCACTAATGACGAAATTTCAAACAAATTTGAATTACATCATTAGTTAGTCATTATTTAAAATGACATTTTTAATGTTCGTGTAAGGGCCGCTATTTGTTAGAAATCTCGTCATTAGTGCACCATTACACGTTCATTAAAATGATATTATTTTTTAGTAATGACATTTTTGATGACTCGTGTAAGGGCCGCTATAGAGAAGCTGAAGCCTGCAGACATTTTTTCGAATTTACAGACTTTTGCAACCCTGTTTGAAGATATTCGAAATTTTTACCTGGCAACGCTCCTGCCAATGATATTAGGTTTTGCACGAACATGACATAACCTCACAAAAATGAACAGAATGAACTTTTTTTGACAGTCGACGTGTACTTGTTTACAGTTTAAAAGTTCATCAGAAGTTCATCGTTCGAATGTAAAAATTGCTCACACTCAACAGATGCATACATATATCGCTCCTTGATGCTGGAAACACATGCAGGGCAATCTTTTTAGTTATTTTCACTGTGAAATACGTTTTTAACAGGCACTTTTTCGTCATTTTTTTCAATTTTAACTTGCAGTTGCAAAACAAAACAAGTACACGGCAACTGTCAAAGATGAACTTCATTCATTCATCAGTTCATTTGTGTCGTCATCGTGCAAAACCTAATTGGTTTAGCACCCAAAATATCTCGTCTTTCACGGCGATCCGCAGAACATGCGCACAAATTTGTTGAAGGAAATTTACATTCAATGTCATTTCAACAATCGTAGTATGAGCATCAGCCTAAATTGATTGAGCTTCACTATGTTTTTCGAGTGGTGTGGAAGTTTTGTTAAGTAGAAAGAAACGTTTAATATGAACCTGTTTCTTATGAACAAGATTAAACCATTTGTAGATTACCTTTCCAAATAATATGGTGTGATAAGCAAGCTACAAATAAAAATCTGGTTCTAGAATCTCGGTATTCTTCAACTGAAATGAATTGTGCATTTCATGTTTATACTTACTCAGTTTAGAAATAATTAGTGAAATTTCAGCAAGATCACATATTGTTCACTTAGCTATATCTTCTATTCATAAACGGATGTTATGTGGCATATAGGCAACAATGAATTTTGATAAACTTTCGAATACTTGCCGAGGAAATTCAGTGTATTTTTCATAAATTCTGTGGAATTTACATCAAATAAGAGTGAGTGAGATAACGAAAGTAAAAGTCAATTTGCTGTCAAAAACTGTGGTACTAGATCTCGCGCAGCTGATCGACAAACTGCTGTCATACATAATATTATGCAGTGCTGATATTTTATTACTACTTAACTAGTGGACCTGTTCGGATTGCGTTTGTGTGACGAGTGAAAAAGTCCAGGTCCTCAATTCAGTGATGCTTCAAACGTGACCATATTAATGTAAAACGTCACCTTTAGCTGCATCACGAGAAATATCATCACTTCTATGTGTCATTCTTATATTAAAAAGTGATAATCCGTTTCTCATGTACCAGCCACAAACGTAAAGGTAGGTGCAATTTATTATGTCATAGATAGATTTATAATCATAGCAGCACATCTGTTAAGTAGTCGGTGGATTTAACGATAAACGAAAATTATACTATTATTGTGCAATTCTATAATGCCTTATGTTCGATAGCCAAAGACGGAATCAAGTCAAAGATTAAGGCCAATGACCAACAAGGTGAAAGTCAGATATTTTAAAATTAGGTTTCGATTTTATCTTCACTACTTTTAGACGTCAAATTAGAAAAGTTTGGTTTTTATGTATTGTACACACGAAGGATTCATATCATAGAAAGTCATGCATTTGTCGCATTTTTAAAAAAGGGTGCAAACAGACTTGTCGATGTCTACTTTGAGGAATAACTACAGACGAACCATTGGAAATAGAATATAAATTTTAACATCAGAATAAAGATAAAAATTTTGTTTTCGTATACTGTTCACACTTCGTAGCATTACAATTATTGTATCTATCGATATTGTATATCGATGGGTAAAACATGAACATCTATCTCACGAGCGTATTACGCTTAGGTCCATGTGAACTCAGTAATGTTTAATGATTTGTTTTAAGAAACCATGCTCTAATTTGAAGCAAGCACAATATGAAGGGCGTTTTTTAAGAGCTTGCTGATTTGGAACTTAAATAAAACACCAAATTATAAAATAGCCTAATGTTTCTTATTTGGTAGACAATTTCTTGGCATTTAACAATCAAATATGATTTCGGGCATATGGCCGCCACGACTATTTTTCACAAAGGTCACTGAGGTCCAACTTTCGAACACTTTTTCAAGTATTTGAGGCCGTATTTCAGCAATTACACGTTGAATATTGGTTTCCAAAGCATCAATCGTTGCTATTTTATCAACACAAACCAATGATACAATCACACGAATGCGGAGTATGACAAGTGGCATCGTCCTGTTGGTTCTGTATCGATTTCCATTTACGGTAACGCGTCGTCCTTCTTCATTTTTAGAGAAGTAAGGACCGAAGATTCCACCAAACTCGATTTATCGAGATGCATCGGCAATTCTTGAACGTTATGTTGATTACCTTTACTTCAAATATGGTAATTTCGCTTTTTGACGCATCCGTTCAACCAAAAAAGCGCCTCATCACTGAAGAATTTTGCGCTAGTTTTAATTGAACACTGATTTTGAAAATAAATTTCCACGATTTGGAAGCGTTGCTCTGAAGCAAAGACATCATATTAACAAGATATCCAGCTCTCACATTTCTCGAACAAATCATTGGCAACATCCTTTTTTGCGAGCATGTCGCCCCCAGGCGAGCCCGCATCGAATCTTATACATAGAAGTAGGGGAGAAAATTCGTGCGCGCCAAAATAGCAGGGTTGCGCACCCATACAATTGACATGATATGTTGAATGTGATGCCGTGCGATGGCGTTGCTGAACTGAAGATTGACTTCGCTCCAAGCTGACAGGGTCTGTCTGAAGTGAACCTATTCATGATGATTCGCCAAACAAAACTGAACAAAGATGTCACTTCACACTGTCAAACAATTTATAGACAATAGAGTAATTCTTCTTGAAAAAAACAAACCTCCCAAGAAACACCCGTCAGATGGAATCTACTGTATGCAGATTTGAAACAACTAACTTTTTGTTGGACAACGAATCGTTTCTTTCTTGAAACAAGCTGTATATTTTTTGGCTAATATGACTAACATGACTTACTTTGTCATTATTGAACTAAAGAAATCAGCAGATATAGTGACCAAGTCATTTATGGTTTTCTTGTTCTAATGAGAGTTATTTTTGGCTCGTCCCTGAAGTTTGACCTTAAACAGTGTATTTGCATTTGCCTCTTGGATCAGAAAAAAAATATCTATCTGGTGTGTGGTTATTTTATTGCATCATGTCGTTTGATATGTGCTCATTTAATTATGATCACTACATAACGTGAAGAGAGTATGGGAAAAGTCTGAAGGGAATGAAATAGAAATACAGATTTACGTCAAAAGTACCACAGAGACGGTACTCGAATCCACAACTTTTCTATGCAAATTAAATATTTTTCCAAATTGACCTACTCTGTATGTGAAACGGGTTTACTTTATTTGGTAAGGTGCTGCTTCATATTCTACTCGATTCGATCTGATTATAAAGGCTTGTTTGCAAGAGTCATCCGTTTCCGATTGGTAAATGGACGACTCGGAGTGCGTCACTTCGGCGGATTTGTGCCAGCGATTATACCTTGTCGATGAACTAACATAATCTGAAATAGAGCGAGCTGTCTCGCAGCAGTAACCCACTCGCATTAAGTGTTTACTCCTGCTGACTCTCACTCATCGTACCCAAAAGAAACCACCACTCGTGTTAAAAATGCACCTTTTTGTGAGTGTCTCATAAGCGTGCGAGTAAGATAGAATACGCCTCGCCGTCTCTCGAGAATGTGCTGCATGCACTGAGTTCTCGCTCTATGATCAACACTGCTTGTATGCTTTGCACAGCTTTTTTTAAAAAAATATTGCACTAGTTTGGAATGTCTGTTTTCTGGGTACATACTGTGTATGTTTCAAACAGTTTACTTACAAAATTGGTATGAGCACTGCCCGGGTCGGTGATTAAGTGTATACCCAAGTAACCACGACGCATTATAACTTTACATTATTTTAGTTTCAAAATTTCGCGTAAAGAAATTGATTAAATGCAGCTGAGTTACACATGTTTTCACAATGCTATTATAAAGCAGAAAAGGGCGATTATTAGACTCTTATAGGTAAAGCAGGAATTGTACATTATTAAAGTAAGTATAATGCAAATATCTACTTTATCGATGGTAACAATTTCAACTATAGATTATAAATGTCACAAAGCAATAAGAGTGCTTGAATCATGAGTTACGAATGAAATTCCAATATTGAAAACAATATTCAATATTTAACTATTAATGTTGTTTATGGCTTATTTTTTATATTTATTTGGATTTGAACCCATAAACCGTGGTTCTCTGGTTTCGTAGTTAGCACCATTCACCTGGAACCTTGACATGTTTTGTTCGCAGATAAGAATCTTACTTCATCACTAATAGCATTATAGTCTTTTGACAATACATAACATTTATATATGTTACCAATGCATAACGCTGCAAAATGTTAGCAGTGTTGTTTTCGAATGTTTCGATGTAAGTAAAAGACAAATTTTCCTCGGTAATCCATTTTACTTCTGCACTACCGACACATATTGGTAAATAAAGGTAAACTTAGACTAGCTTTAAATCATAGAACTACTCTACTTTTTATCACTACCAAGACATTGATTTAATGCAGTTGTTCAATCCCCTTGCTCGGCTATTATTAAAGTTTCGTTGCTTCAAAATATAGCATTGAATGTCGATATATAGTACGGTAGAAGGTTGTTGTAAGATAATGCTCAGTTACATTTTGAATGCATATTTAATGCACATTGCTTTAAAGTATGTAGGATTTGTGTAACTATACATTAACAATGTAAAAATAGAGTTGTAAATGTGAAGTGATATAATGCCCGATGCTCCGGGGACGAGTATAGCGGGATTCGACTCCCAATCCCGAACATAGGGCCAGAGTTTTTCTGACCCGAAGAAGCGAATAACCTTAAGGTTAAAACATCCAAATCGAAAAAATGCCCATTGTGCTTTAGCAAGCTATTAGTCCGCTACGCTCTTTTGCACTAGCGATACAGAATGTAAACGTTAATCTTGTTCGAAAGCTTTTAGGTTGACGCGGTTGATGAAAATGGTGCAGAATTGTTGTGCTCAATTGTTAAATTTTAAAGAGCACATAGAGTTTCCTATCTCCAATGTCTTTAAGTTATAAGGATTCTTTTTTCGAGTTACTAAAGATTTCTCTTATGTACATGGCTTGAAAGCTCTGTATTGCGTCTTAGTTCGCTCAACTCTCGAATGCTACTTTTATCAGATCACCATTACCAGAACGATATCCAACGCAAATTTGTCCGTTTCGTTTTCCGTTATCTTTCATGGAGATATCCTTTAAAACTACCGAGTTACTATGACCGCTGCAAACTGATTGGTCTAGATTGATTATCTGTCCGTCGCGATGTTGGTAAGACTATATTTATGGCAGATTTACTTTAGTCGCGAATCGATTGCTCCGAGCTAGTACAATTGTAACAAGTGGATATTCGACGCCGTAATCTTGGGATTCTTTTATGCTGCAACCAATTATCGATATAACAACTATTCAACATCTGTTTCAATAGTTTTGACTTTCATTTGCCACGTAATGTTATCAAGAAATCGTTCCTCAGGTTGCTGTCTAATTAGTTTAAATTACTATAGAAGCATTAGATTTAAGGAAATGTACAACTCACCTCGAAACTAATATAATATATGAACTGATAAATAGTTACCGAATACCGATTCGCGATATTTTCTATTTATTGATGTGATATTCTCATTCTAAAGTGACTTACATCAAGTGAAATTCAAATTCTCAGTATGATAGTCAAGTGATTTGGAACCAACCGAACACCAATAGTAACTCAAAACACTCTAACTCAAAGACTACTATTTTATGAGAATAATCCACAAAAATGGAAATGGTTAGATTCAATATAGCATTGCCGTCAATTGGTTTCGTTACTTCCGGCACGTCAGAATAGACATTGCACAATTAGTGTTAAATAAGTGCGTTGTAAGTAGCAACGACTTTACGTCTGCTTAGCGGATTATGTTGATCCGCGAGGTGGCATTAGTAGATCAACATAATCTGCTAATGCACTGATGAGCTGAATGCGAAACGTAAATAATTCAATATAGTCATATGCACTTTAGCACAAACTGGATCCCAAGAGGTCCAAACCCCAAACCCCCAAATGAATTTTATTGCTATCGAATCACCATATTCGAAATAGAGTCAAATTGAGCTCACCACCATCACCACCACCATAAAATAGAATAATAAATTCATAAGTTAGTTAGTGGATGAAGCAGGCAGAACACTTTCATTGAAAGCACCGCTATCAAATCAACATACTATTTTATTTTTGTTTTAATTGTTATTTTATTTCACCCTGGTTTTAACCATTAATGGTCATTTGCCGGGGTAAATCAACGTATGATAATAAGCCATGAGGGACGGATATGAATTGAGCTCACCACCACGTATAGTGTTGAAGAACGAGAAATAACATGAAATAAGAAATCTACGTTTTACAGCTTAGATTATTCATGAAAGCTCGAAAGAATAGGTAAGAGAAAATTCTTTGTTAAAGGAAGCTATAGTAAAAAAGTGAAAAAAAATCTCCACGTTGGAAAAGCTGCTTACTGAAAGTGAGAAAAAGAGAAACTCCTTCAATTGTGGTCTTCTACGATATGGACGCAGGTTACCCAGTGGAGCTACATTAATTTTGCCGTTGAATTCCATACGGTCTCTAGGTTCGTCCTGAGAAAAATAATGGATAATATCAATCTCTCAGTGGACCCCTGTACCTATTGTAATTTCGGAAAGTGAATTAAGGATAAACTTCATCCATCAAGCTAACTTCTTTGTGGGAGAAAATAGATATGAGACTGATATGCGAGTACTGCAGTACTGCACATTGATCGAAACATTTTCTATACGAAGATTTTGCATTCGATTTTACCACAATTCGGTTGATCGAAAGTCTAGCAATCTGCAAAATAATGTGGCGACTACTAATAATAAGATGACAATTGGTACAAAAGTTTTGTGTATTTTCGTTTTGGCTTAGTTGTTTTAATATGTTTTCAATAGGATAGGTTTTTATAAGTATTAAGTAAATATTCCACCTCAGTTGTAGTGTTTGTGGTTTCACATTGTGATTAGTAAATTAAATGTTAATTTTGTAAAAAAAATAATTACAAAAAAACTTCTTATATTAATTGAAGAAGTATAAAATATCATTCATTCGAAATTCTGAATATCAGCAAAATTGCTCGGGTAGTTAATCCACTGTCTGGCGATTTTGTAGCCTGAAAACGCTCCAACGAAATGCGACCGGCTGGTGGTACATCTTTCATTAGGCACATGTTTACGCTTTCTCCTTCCCCCAAAAGCTGACGAAACAATGGTCAAACCTGTTTGATACTTTTCATTCGAGTGGGTTAGCTTTCGATTTTATGCGAACTTTGGCTGCTATTCGATGCTGTTCACGGCACCGCCATATGCATTGCATCTGTGCGTGGATTGCGAAAGTTCAGCAGTCTTGTAGAATTTCAATATGCCATTATACCTACATGTCACGAAATTAGTTTTATCTTAATGATTAATTTATTAAACCATTCTATTATAATTATAAACTATTTTCAAATCGATTGTGTTAGTGAATCTAAAGATAACTACAACCAGTTAGTGAACCTTTATTGGCAATCCCAATAGAAACGTTTTTTGGCGATTGAACTCCTGACTTTATGTCTTGTAGTATTTCCTGGTACCTATCCATATAAAAATGATAGCTAGCAATTCTTGTTTTGACATAAATGGATACCTGTTATATACAGCCAGGGACGTGCGTAATCCGTCATAACAAATGATAGCAATTTGTTGGTTCGTATTCTTATATGTAAGACTTTCCAATGAGTAAGTGACTTATAACGGTTCAGGATTCATTCCTGAAGCCCCGTTGAATGTAACAGTTGACGTGTTGTTCATAAATGTTATAATTGTGTTTCCATGCACGACGTGAGTCCAGCGTGAGTCTGATTAACTCAGGAATTTCCACTAAAAGTGTGTTCATTGTCCCCTATATGAAACACAGATGCTATGTTGTAATATTTATGTCTGAACGTTAACCTAAATTGATGGCGGGTTTTACATCCTTTTGACATTGCTGTACACACAAACGGCTCGTCAGTTGGTGCCTACCTTTTAAGTACGCCGCTCCCACTTTTCGATCGAACTAATGACACTTTCACGCCTGAAGCCAGGGGCGAAACAGTTTATGCACGAGTAGATTGGCTTAGTTTAAAATAGTAACTGCGCTTCTTTGGTAAACTATGCTTAATTTTGCCCTTTCGACACAAACATTCATTCATCGTCATTTCTTCGAACTTCGGATAGTTGTTTATGCGATTTATGCTGATCGAGTTATATTTGTGTATACGAAGTTTACTAGGTCCGTATCCACCACAAAGAGAATAATTGTTTCGAGTCTAGATTCAAGAAATTTGACTACATGTACCATTACAATAAAATAGGGTCCAAGATGGTTCTTATCTCATAGCAATTGATCATGAATCATCTATGATGATCTCGGATCACGACCTTTGTAGCAAGAGCAAGAGTATGTATATGATAAGCGACGACTACAAAACTTGTCGAAACAGAAGGTCGAAATTTATCAACCACGAAAATCAGGATTGAAAATGACAGTTTTCGGTTCTTGCATACATTGAAAAGGTTATTCAGTCGTCTACAATCTTTACCTAATTGTTCTGTGGCCTCACAACATCACGAAATTAAGATCAAGGACATCTCGTTTCAGTGAGCCGCATTAACTCTCATTTTTGATAAGGTACTAGTTGCTAATCAAGTTTGACCACTATGATATTGGATTATGGAATGCTTTACCTTTTAAACGATGATGGTTTCGGAGCAAAGTCCAACTTTGAATCGCAGTAGGACCATGCGTCCGATGGAGATGATTTTCCGAAGGCATGCGTGCACCCTCGGCGCAAGTTGATCACATGCAGATTCCTCTGTTTCGTTGTGTAAATCGACCTTCAAATTGCTGCTTACTACTAGTGTGGATCGAATGGCAGCAAAAATCGTACGGCATTATTTTCATTCAGTTTTTTTTGCAATGCTTGCAGTACTGTTGTCTTGCCTTTCCGACAAAAGCCATTATTGTTGTTACGATTGGTCGACATGACGCGGACGCAACCGCGGTCGATTTTTGGCGGGGGTATTTTTTCAGACTTGCCCCCTTCATCAAAGATTACTTTATTGCGTGGCTGTGGTTGCGACGGTAACTGAGCGTGCAGGTGCTGCTAAATACCTGTAAATAAAGGTGACACTGGTTATGGAGAAGCGCACCGTTTTTTTCCCGGGGCACTGCCGATCCCTCGCTTTAGTATTGTTTGGTTAATACGCAAGTATGGAATATACAACGAATCTTGCGTAATTTCTTGTCGTATTAAGACGAAGATGAAAGTGAGACTGCAATCGATGAAATGGGTTGAGTATTTCTTTGTTAGCATCGATTGTAAGATAATTTGTTGTACAGACTGATTTCTATGTCATTTGACTTCTATGTTGAAGTAAGCATCAAAGAAACTGATGATGATGATTAG
This sequence comes from Malaya genurostris, assembly GCF_030247185.1. Taxonomy (NCBI): domain Eukaryota; kingdom Metazoa; phylum Arthropoda; class Insecta; order Diptera; family Culicidae; genus Malaya; species Malaya genurostris. The sequence goes on along the minus strand of NC_080570.1, from coordinate 58,746,163 downwards.
CAGCAATGATTAAACTAGCTTGCGTTACGAAGTTGTTCCAAGATTTCCATGCGTTCTGTCAACCAACAATTTTAATGAATTAAAGGAAAATACATATTCATTCCCTTTGACAATGAACTAATAGATGAACGCTATTGTGGCACTACTACAATGCCAATGAATCAGGTTTATTTTCTTCATACTTACTTTTGATTGTCGGCCGCCAGGCTGAAGCAGGGCCACTGTGATACAGTATAAAGTAACGAAGTAAACAAGCACATACTCGTTTGGAATCGAAACTTTGGAGCAACATGCAAGAAAGGCTGTTAACGATACCCGGGAAACCGGAGTAACAAAAAGAGAAAAATACATGTATTCACATTGTGTTTCAATAACACAATTCGTTGCCTTTTGTGGGTCCGTTAGTTCACTACAGAACAAAATCGATAGCATCGAAGTCATAAAACTATTAAAAACCTATACTTAATCCACCTAGTGGTGTGACAGTGCCTTTCTATTGTTACTGTCGCAGTCTCATTAAAACTCGTTTTTGATACAAATTCATTCAGATTGATTCGGGTAGCTCACAAAAGTATGCTTCAGCGCTTACGCTACATATTCGGCAACATCACCAAATTTATCAGCAATAATACATTTGAACTTGATCACTTTCTGAAGTAATTGGTTCATTCATATCCGAGAAAATTGAGCGGTTATGATGAGTTTTGTCGTTTTCGTCACTTATACCATTACACCTCCGGAAGTGAGAGGTTTGATCTTCGAACTTGATCAATGATACAATAGTAGCTTTCAGACGAGCCTAAGCTTGTCAATATGGCTTTAGTCATCTCCGTGAAAATTGGGTGCTAAAAATGGACATTTTATCGCTAACGTCACTTTTATCATTATATCTCTGGAACCAGAAGTGATAGTCATTTGATCTTTAAACTTATTCAACAGGGTAGTAGGTGACCGGGAAATTCGCGAATTTTATTTCACCGGGAAAAACTAGGAAAAAGTCGGGATTTTTTTTAGAAAGCTGGGAAAAATATTACTAGCTCAAATATGAGTAACAGTTGTTAGCATCATGACTTTTTATTCAACAAGTTAAAAGTTTGCGTTTGAGCGAGATGTTCAGTAAAAGTGTTGAAACAACTTATAATCGCTAAAATTTTTAATAAAATATCAGGGCTTTCATTGCTTTCGATATGAGATCTGTAACTTAACCGATTAGTTCTAAGGTGTTAGTATATATAACTTATTGAAATAATCATTGCTTAATTTGAAATCCTGAATGTTATTGGTAGATCATCCGAATCAAAGTCAGTTCACTACAAATGTTACATTGATCTCCTAGAATCAGATCGATTGTACAAGAATTTCTCATAGAAGAGTTTTAGTTGGGCTATTGGAAATAAAACTGGTTAAAAATCAGCGAAGAGTTCATCATGCAGAACTAGTACTTTCTTATTACTCCGCGAGAGATGTCTAGCATTTAGAATCTTATTATCTTGTGCGTTTTAACACTTATCATTTAATTTATTTGCTCATCAACGCATTGAAATCGTAAACATGCCGAATTTTAAAAATAGGATGACATGACGAATGTACCTTGTATTTGCAAACGAATTACTATAATTTAAACAGCGTATGTCCGTATGACAATTTGTTGTACCAAGGTAGGATCCCTGGAAATGACGGTACTGTGTTAGGTCATCATGCCGTTTATAATTTAACCGTCGTTCTGAGATTTTCACTTTCGCTTCCGGAAGGGACGAAGAAAGCTCTGTACAAAATGATTTGAAATTGCAGGCACAGTTTGTTGTTGGTTTTTCAGAGTGGCAAGCGTCCATTTTAGGGATTGTTGTTGCTTATTGATTTATTTTCCTTGTTGATTTATCATATTTAGTTATCATATGTATACAAAAAAAAATAAAAACAGTCATGTGCACTCGGAAGAAATCGGTTACATGTAACCAAAACCCACAGATGACTAGAAAAAAGCTGTATGTTTTTTCTTATATGCACTAGTCATAATAAATATTTCCTATTTATACATCTAGATATCCGAAAACTACTTCAATCCTCAATTAGCGGGTCTATTAACACATGGATCAATAAGTCCCGTGACTAACAATGGAAACAACTTTTTTTTTCGTCATTTGGGGGTTTGGTACCTCGTGGGTAGCCAAACCTGCTGATGCACTGATGAGTCGAAGACGAAACGTAAAAACTAGAAATAAGTCATGTGCACTTTGCACAAACTGGCTACCCACGAGGTACCAAACCCCCAAATGACGAAAATCTGTTAGCGGTCAGTATGCCGTCGAATTTGTTTCGTTCTTTCGGCACGTCAGGTTAGACATAGCGCTTCGGCGCAAGCAAGTGTTTTGCAAAATGCATTAACTTTACGTCTGCTAAGAGGATTATGTTAATCCGGGAATTTTTGCATCAGCAGTTCAACATAATCTGCTGATGCACTGATGAGTCGAAGACGAAACGTAAAACTAGTAACATTTTTTTTTGCAAAATTTTTTTTTATTCATCAACATAATCACCTTTTAGGGTGATACAATGGTTCCAACGTTTTTCCAATTTTTCAATACCATGTTTATAAAAAAATTTATCTTTCCCTTCGAAATAAGTTTCAGTTTCAGCGATGACCTCCTCATTTGAGCCAAATCTTTTTCCCTGGAGCATTTTTTTAAGATCAGCAAAGAGCCAGTAGTCACTGGGGGCTAAATCTGGCGAGTGTGGGGGGTGGGGAAGCAGATCAAAGCCCAATTCGTTCAATTTCGCCATTGTTTTCATCGATTTGTTTTTGTTCCATCGAAAGCAATCGCGGCACCCACTTGGAAAAAACTTTTTTCATGCTCAATTTTTTATAAAGGATGGTAAATACACTTCCATATGATATCTGTGTCATCTCAGCAATCTCACGGAGCTTCACTTTACGATCTTTTATTATAATTTTTGTCACTTCACTCACATTTTCCGGTGTAACGGCTTCCACAGGTCTACCCGAGCGTTCCGCGTCATTTGTGTCGGTACGACCACGTTTAACCTCGGCGAACCACCGACAAATCGTTGCTTTTGATGGACAAGAGTCCGGATAACATTTTTCAATCCATTGTTTCCCATTAAAAAACATGTTTTATCAAAACACGAAACTTGGTTTTTTGAATTTTTAAACAAACTACAAAACGACTTTACTCCAACCTCGATAACTCAGCTGTTTCTGGTCGGATCGACTTAAAATTTTGACCCGTTTCAAGCAAAGGTTAGTACTCTAGAAAGACGTGGTTACTGGTTTACTACGAGCGCCATCTCTACATTAGTCTCGGGACTTATTGATCCATGTGTTAGTAAGGAAAACTCGTCACTTATTGGCTACGTTATATAAAATGAAGCAGGCTGCTACACTCTCTGATTAAATCTTTTAATTCAACATATTCTTTGAAGCAATTATACAAAGGTCTGGTGTAGGACTATAATAGAACAGCAATGGAAGAAGCTTTTCCGCTTTTTTAGATGGATGGTCCCAGAGAAGCACTAATTATAAACTACAACATGACAAATTTTATGTTAGTTACTATAGCTAATAGACACGATCAACATTTGATATGAGCTTGAGTGACCATCTACTCCGTTACTGATCGGGATTAGCTGAAATTGTACAGATAATTTTTAGATGATCCGACCTGGGACTGGCAAATCATCCTTCAATGTACATATACAGAATTCATTGATACAATTGATACATTCATACAATGTACAGAATTCATTGATCAGTCCTGACGTCGGCCAGGCCCGAATGTATATCGTATAAGGAATGAGAAGGGATGTTAGTCCAACACTTGCTGTTACTAGAGGCCGTATATACTACTGCGCACTCCACAAGAGTCACTGGAGAAGGATATTTGTTAGTATAAATTTCAGTAATGGTAGTATTCGCGTGCGACTTAGTATGTTCCGGTTTCAAGATGCTCTGATGCACCACTAAACTCACAGATTTCCCGAGTGAACGTTTGAACAATATCCGAAATTGAAGTCCCGGGAAGTCTTGATTCACAGTTCTTATTTGAATTACTATCGCGTAACGAATAAAAATTAACGAGGGAATAGAATTTAGACAAAATAGTTGATTCATTGCATTCATATTCTATAAAATATATCAAATAATTTTAAATCACCAAACAAAGGTCAACAGATTTCACGCGCGTCTTGATTGTTTATTATTTCCACTTTATTATTTATCAAGAAAAAATGTGCATTTGTTATATTGGTTGATCTGGGCAGCCGGCTACCAAGAAAAAATATTAATTTATCAAACAAAGTATCTATGTTATCTCTATTATTAACATAGTAATCAACTTGTAATTAACATTGTGAACATCAACTATCAGTGACTGCGTAATAGTTGTTTTTATCGCTCAATTTTAAATCGTGAAAGACAGGCAAAAACACGGAAGAAGAAAAAATACCAAATTAAACTTTTCTCAGAAACTAACCGGAAATTGAGAAGTTGAATGAAGTTTAGTGAATAGATAATTTAGTAAAATAAAGTAATCAGATGTGAAACGTTGAAAACATCTGATAACTGAAGGGAAAAAGCACTCCTTCAATTGTCGCCTTTTATGACATGGAAGCAGGAACCCTGTGGATCTATTTTTAGTTAGGTTTTTTTTTCCACCGGATTCCATACGGCATCTAGGCTGGTACTGTCCGGAGAAAGATAACAGGTACTACCAATCCCCAGCACCTCGATCGAAATTTGATATGTACGAATTTCTTATACTCTCTCTTACTTTGTATGGTCATGCAGTATGGTCGTTGCTATACGACTAAGATCTCTAAAAATTCACAATTCGATTGTTTTTCATTTGAAGAACATATGCGAACTGCTAAAGTAAATAACTCCTACCACACTAGCAACAAACGAATATTTATACACATGAAAAACCTTGGTATTACACATTCCTTTTTAGGAATTTGGCCTTCTGTTTCAAGAATCTTCGCAGCTGATTTATAGCGTACAGAACCATTGCACCGTGGCTGGGGTGTTACGACCCGATTGACAATAAGAATCCTTCCAGGTCGGGGCTGGAACATACGACAGCTGGCTTGTAAGGCCAGCGCGCAGCGCCCTATGTTATAAACCACTTCAAATAAGATTCAACCAAGGATGCATTTAAAAAAATTTCATACTGGTTCTGATAGTTTGTTCTGTACAAAAGAAGTACTCGAATGATGACGAAAATCAAATGGCATGAAACATAATGCAAGAGCATGCGTTGAATTGCATAACACTAGCATCGCTATACCGCCCGCTTAGGCAAAATTTTATGCTTGAAAGCTTCTACCCACAATTTAACTCGGGCATCATCCACAGTAGTCAATGGGTTACATTTGTGACTGCAGAAATTCACATTGCCCACGATTGCTCAGGCTAGCCTTGACTACGGGCTGCCTAGGCGGTTCGAATAAACGGTGTGTAATTACGTCATAAAACACATAAAACCATAATTTTCGTATGTAACGAATTAGCTTCGAAACACGAATGCCAGTTCAAGCCGAGTAATAACATCTATAACGGAGTTTTCGAGATATATTGAGAGTGCAGCTTCAACGCAGCCACCTCCTGCCACGACCTTTTTACCTTCCAGCACACGTTTTGCTACACACAAAGCATCATGGACAGAACGTTCCATTTCATCGCAATAGAAATCATTAGGACCACGAAGAATTATAGAGGCTGCTGTACGTGCTTTGGGACCCCGAATTAAAATTAGTTCATCATCGCAAACAAACTCTTGTACTACTTCAGAAGCTTCACCAACGTAACTGGCTTCAAAGCTCTCTTCGCCATCCATGTTCGTTAATGAAGTCAGAAAAGCAGCACCCGTCGCCTTGGCAATTCGCTTCAAATCGGATTTCTTCACACGCCGAACTGCCATAGCTCCGGCTTCCACGAAATATTTCAGACAAAGATCGTCGATTCCACCACTGCACAGAACGACATTTACGCCGGTCGTTAAAATCTTCTCAATTTTCTCCTTTGTTATATCCAACTCTCGCGCCCGAATTCCTTCCAGTTTTTCTGGATCAGTAATTAGGACCTAGTGATAACAATATTCCAACATTATTTTAAACATTGATTTGAGAAATTCGCTTTACCTGAACGCCCATTTTCATTTTGGTTTTTTGCAGTGAAAAATCCAGACAAGCAATTTTTGCGTTAACAATTTTTTTGGGCATCTGCTGTGAGGCAATCGTGCAATTCAAGGCGTATCCTTGCACTAAGATACTCTCTCGTGCCGATTTACCGTGAGCTTTCAGTACATTCACAGCCTCAATGGGATACATTGCATTTCCTCGGGGATCGGTACTTTTGACTGCCTGTGCCGCATCCACCACCATAGCAGCAAAGAAGTCTGCATCTGCTCCAATAATTTTCGAACTCATAGATGTTTTGGCAACATTGACCAATGACTCGCGACCAAGTTCATCTACAGGAGCTGTTAAATGTTCCGAAATGTATTTGCAAGCCTCCTTGCACGCCAATCTATAACCGGCAATGATCGATGTCGGGTGAATCTTCTGCTTAACCAATTCATCGGCGTTTTTCAAAAGTTCAGCAGCTATGATAACCACAGAAGTAGTTCCATCGCCTACTTCTTCATCTTGCAATTGAGCCAATTCACAAAGAACCTTAGCAGCTGGATGTTCTACCTCTAGGAGACGAAGGATAGTAGCACCGTCATTAGTTACTGTGACATCTCCAATATCATCGACCAACATTTTATCCAAACCAACGGGACCTAATGAAGATTTCACAATGTTTGCGATAGAAGATGCAGCCATCACTAAAACAAAAGTAAAAAGAAACATTCAGCCGGTTTGACTAAAGCTAGCAGCAAACGATAATTTCTTTAAATTCTAACCTCAAAACAAAGCTAGTGACTCATTTCTGTTTTCTTCGAGTGAAAACTTTTAGTTTTCTTACTCAACGTAAACATTATTTAATTCTTTTATAGTCAAAATGAGTGTAGAATACCTTCAGACAAATAAAATTAAACTAAATATCTGCAGCACAATTTTTAAACGTTGAGCATGCAATGAACGGGCCGTGTGTGGGAGTTTTATGAACATTACTTTTCTTTTAAATTACCGAGAATATCTAATTGAAACACCGCATTTAAGCATATATGCCATTTTTAAGCGTAATTAACGAGACTTGCTACAAAACTGGAACGATTTTGTAATTTAAAAGGTGCATTTTCCCGAAACTTAATAGCATGTGATTATTTTTCATAGTATTTGCGTTCGTTTCGAATCAGATTTTTTGCACCGCATGTTTGAATGAATTGAAAATACAGCTTACCATTTTGGGTTCGAACCGGGGCACCGGATGTTCGAGTTCCCGCTAACGATAACGCACTTGCAACGGTAGACATGACTTCAAATCGTATTTATTTTCAATTCTTTGAATACTCAATAAAGAAAATTGTGTTGTAAAGCACAAGAAAACTACTACGATTATCGTTCAACGGCAGACGTTTCTTACTAACTTTTTTTTCTTAATTGTGAATGTGACAGCAGGGATGCCATAACAAGAATAATTAACTCGATAATTCCACGACAAAAGGGCCTAACTGCCAATGAGATAAACATTGGAAAAGGACACAAGTGCAAATGACAGTTTCTCCGACGACACGACCTGCCACTCGTCTATCAAAACTGTATCGTAAATTTAACTACCCCTCAGTAACTGGAAATGTCAAATCGGAAACGTTAGTGAATTTTTTTAAACTGGCAGCACAAGTTGATTTATTTATTGATTTTGAATAACAGTCACCATAACCTTGGTTACTGCATATCGAAGGCAAGATGAATGTAAACAAAATAAATTTCAGATCGGTTATTATATTACGGAACATTTTAATGGATTTACCTGACTCGAGCGGAATGTAAAAATTTAGGAGTATGAGTTATGTCTTTTATAAAGCCAAGTTCAAAATTCAGGTCTTGACTTGAAACCGTTGTGTGAGAAAGAAGACATGGAAATGACCGACAACGAGCTGAGCGAGGCTTGTGCTCTGCGGTACCTGCATAACGTACGGTAAAATGATTTCTTTGTGGAATTCCACTAGTAATCCTCGAATAGTGGCCAACAAGGAGAAATACTGTTTCCACTGCTGCGCAATCAACCGACACAAAACATCTTTGACACCGGCATATTACACCGAATCCTACTGCCCAGAAAAGCTAGCAGTGGAAGTGTACGGATGAATCGCTGGAAGTAGATCATTGTCCTCGTTCGTTGGTTTTATCCATAGTTTCGATTAAATTCAGAAAATGCATTTCTGCTAAATTTGGACAAAGTTTAACACTAATATTCCACCGCTTTGAAAACATGTTTATTTGTTTTGGGGTTCCTTGGTAACCAGTACATAACAACTTAAACAGTGTTGCTCGAGAAGATTATTTTTATCATTTACAAGGGGTCGCTAGATTTGTGGTAACTGGCGGTGAATCGTTAGCGAACAGTTTTAATGTTGATTTTTCTTCTGAGTGCCTGGTCGTGTCGTCGGTTTCTCTTTGTTCAATAGAAAAGAAACATTTCAAGAGCAATTACTTTTGGAAGACCACGTGCTGTGGGATTGTATACAGGAGAAGATCGGCAATATGGTCAAAATTGCGGAACAAGCAGACGATTCTATCCAGAAGAAGGAAGAAGAAAACTGTTACGTGATCAGTAGTCAAAAGAGTGAACGGAAATTCAAATCGATTTTGATCTCGAGAATCCACGACTCGCAACTGGAATATGTACAGGACAACAGAGATGTCTATCTCCTCTGTGTGACGAAGAGCAAGCAAAATTTCTCCCCTCGCACTGACAACTTCAACGAGAGCTCTTCTCTTTCACATTTATACACCACTGTTGTGTGAAGTGTACACGCATCATGAGTGCGTTTGTTTATTTCCTTTTACCTCTTCCACTGAATCGCACCAAAGTGCTAGAGCATTAGCTAATAAATTCTCTGAGGTGGATGCAGATACTTTCACAGAGGTGTACACGCCGGTGAGCACTCTGCTGTATGGTTTTCGTAGATGAAGCGTGGACACGCAAAATCAGCAAAATAAAATCGTAAAATTTTCGGTTTTCCTTGCAAATTTTTCATAGCAAGGCCAGATCTACTCTCTATTAATTGAAGTTCACAGAAGTGTTCGCTCTCCATCACGCGCCAGAAGTCACTTGGGTGTATTTAGACGAGAGCGCGTGTGAGCGATTCATGCGAAGAGAATGTGTTTCACTCGCGCCAGCTGCTTTAACCACAAGCACACACTCAAATGCTGTCTATTCGACACTGAGAAGAAGTGCGCTTTCCTCTTTGTGCGGTGCTTCGTTTTTTTCATCCTCGGTGTGGCAAAAATCTGACTCTAGCGTGTATCTCTCTGGTGAAATGCCATCTCTGCAGGACAAGGCCACTCCGAAAGTAGTTTGGAATGCACTGAAGTGCGTTTTTGAACGAAAAAGAGCCGCTTGTCGGATGCATCTCTATCGTGAAATGTTAAGCGTCTTGACGGTAGGCGGTTGCGACATCATTTCCATGGCAGAAGTGGAAGCAGGTTGTCTTTTGCATGTCACATTCGGAAAAGGAGAATGAGGAGAATCTCACGATGGAATTTACCAAATGTCGTCATCTGGATGAGGAAACAAAGCAAAGAAGTGTAGTGAAAACGCGGCATTTTCCGGAGCAAAGAAGTCGAATGCTATCGGTGCAAAAAAGATGGTTACGTTGATAATATTTTGATCATAGGGGCGTCTTAAATGCTATATACACCCTCATTCTTGTTTACGGCCGTATGCGATACGTTCGAAAGTATATCAAATTCGTATTCCCGTTTACGTTCGAATCAATCACTATTTTAAACATCGCACATGCATAAAAACAACGCCCATCCAACTTTAAACTATCACTTCTGGTACAGATTTAAGTTGTAATTACAAATCTTTGCTATCATTTGTTATTTGACTTGTTTTTTTCGCTGACTTTGTATCATCATGCTTGCTTACGTACGTATTGACCATACGACGAACACATGCTTTCTAACGAATGCGAACAAGCCATTCTTGTTTTCACTCGAACGTGTACGTACGCGACTCCTGTGCAAAAGAAGGATCAGCAGCGCAGGTAGTATTTTTAGGAAGATTCCAAGCATCAAGGAAGTGACGAATGCTAAATAACAGATCGGCTGAAAACTTCGTATCGTTTCTTTGAGAGGGCGCCACTAGAATTAAATCCATACCATTTTCAGTTAGTACCAACCTTCAAAAGATACGTGTATAAATTTGACAGCTGTCTGATTATTAGTTTGTGAGATATTACATTTTGAGTGAAGCTACTTTTGTTATTGTGAAAAAAATGGAAAAAAAGGAATTTCGTGTGTTGATGAAACACTACTTTTTGATGAAAAAAAGTGCCGCCGATACCAAAAAATGGCTTGATGAGTGTTATCCAGACTCTGCACCGGGCGAAGCAACAATTCGTAAGTGGTTTGCAAAATTTCGTACTGCTCATATGAGCACCGAAGACGATGAACGCAGTGGAAGTCCAAAAGAGGCTGTTACCGATGAAAACGTGAAAAAAATCCACAAAATGATTTTCAATGACCGTAAAGTGAAGTTGATCGAGATAGCTGACACCCTAAAGATATCAAAGGAACGTGTTGGACATATTATTCACGAATATTTGGATATGAGAAAGCTTTGTGCAAAATGGGTGCCGCGTGAGCTCACAATCGATCAAAAACAACAACGAATTGATGATTCTGAGCAGTGTTTGGAGCTGTTATATCGAAATAAAACCGATTTTTATCGTCGATATATAACAATGGACGGAACATGGCTCCATCACTTCACTCCGGAGTCCAATCGACAGGCAGCTGAGTGGACCGCACGCGATGAACCGAACCCAAAGCGTGGAAAGACTCAACAATCGGCCGGTAAGGTTATGGCGTCTGTATTTTGGGATTCGCATGGTATAATTTTCATCGATTACCTTGAAAAAGGAAAAACCATCAGCAGTGACTATTATATAACGTTATTAGAGCGTTTGAAGGACGAAATTTAAAAAAACGGCCTCATTTGAAGAAGAAAAAAGTTTTGTTTCATCAAGACAATGCACCGTGTCACAAGTTGATGAAAACCATGCTGAAATTGAACGAATTGGGCTTCGAATTGCTCCCTCATCCACCGTATTCTCCAGATTTGGCCCCCAGTGACTTTTTCCTGTTCTCAGACCTCAAGAGAATGCTCGCTGGTATAAAATTTAGAAGCAATGAAGAGGTAATCGCTGAAACTGAGGCCTATTTTGAGGCAAAGGACAAATCGTACTACAAAAATGGTATCGAAAAGTTGGAAGATCGCTATAATCGCTGTATCGCCTCTGATGGCAATTATGTTGAATAATAAAAACGAATTTTGGCAAAAAAATGTGTGTTTCTATTAAACGATACGAACTTTTCAGCCGAACTGTTAATAAATAAATATCGTACTCAGGGCCAATTTTATTCAAGTCGGTAAATGAAATTTTCAAATTAAATTAAAATTCGTGCAAAGTAACAAAAGCAGTCCGATCAGTATTATCTGCGAAAAATATGTTGCATTTTTCTTGCAATTTTGTCATGTTTTCGATAATCTTCATATTTATTACATTAGTAAAATCATGCATTTAATATAAAATAAAGCATATTTGCCCATGGCGTATTTTCCAGTACCTAATGGATGTAAAATTTGATGCGTAAAAACTTGGAACCGCGCATATATTCGAAGGCTCGCCAGAAAAAAACAGCATTTTACTATACTGCTATGCTTTCTAAATCTCGGTTGATTTTCCAGAAGGCCGTAACAGCAAGTGACAGTTTCTCTTTGTTCACTCTCTCTTTCGATTATTGTGATGTGATCTAAAAAGATTTTCTTGGATTTCACAGTTCTGTTTGAAAGTCGAACGTTTCGAGCATCATTCTATGCAAATAGTTGAGTGATAAACGTGTAAACCGCTTGGTAATTAATAGAAGAGAAAGTAAACAAAGAGAAACTGTTACTTGCTGTTACGGCCTTCTGGAAAATCAGCCGAGAAATGTTTTCTGCAATACACAAATTTATGATTTGATTGCAAATCACCTTTAGACTCGAAAATAAATTTGTTAGAAATCGGTTAAACTTTTTTCAATGTGTTCGAACGATTGATTCGCAACATAAAACTGACGAATCGAAACCACGTCATTTCGTCTATTCGTCCGTGAAAGAGAATGGTACGAATGATGTTCGAATACACGTATCGTTTGAAGTTAAACTGCCATACATTTTAGCGTTTCGCATATGGTTAATCACAAGAATTGGACTGATTTCATCAAGGCTTAGCATTTATTTGAAGAAGTTTACTGATATTTGAATGTTTTGTGGCAAACGAGTCGCGTTCAAATTCATTCGAGTGAAAACAAGAATGGCTTATTCGTATTCGTTCGAAAGTACCCGTTCGTCGTACTGCCGATACGGACGTAAACAAGAATAAGGGTGAAATTCAGTGAAGATTTCAAAATGACATACGCTGGAGAAGTCGGAATTTTTTCGGAATAATCATTGTGGCGCTTTTGGTGTCACGGGTACCTCAACTATACATTACTATTACACTTTGTAATCCAGGAAAATTAATTTTCTTTCATTTTCAAATGAAAAGTTCTTGTAACAGATCCTAAGACTCTACAATATAATTGAAATTATATGAGTTTCCCATAAGAGCCCGTGTAAAACCAGACCCTGTCAGCTTGGAGCGAAATCAATCTTCAGTTCAACAACGCCATCGCACGGCATCACATTCAACATATCATGTCAATTGTATGGGTGCGCAGCCCTGCTATTTTGGCGTGCACGAATTTGACATTTCTCTCCCCTACTTCTATGTATGAGATTCGATGCTGACTCACCTGAGGGCGACATGCTCGCAAAAAAGGATGTTGCCAATGATTTGTTCGGGAAATGTGAGAGCTGGACAAGGGGAGGACGCTTAGAACAATGTGCCAATCACACATTAACACAATGCGTTGGCGCATTTATCAATATTGGCATTTTCGTTTTCATACAGTTGCACAGTTGCGGCACACAAAGGGCTCAGTTTTGACAAGTAGCTGTTTCATGGAGCACAGCGTGGCACACTTAGACTCTTAGTATATCACGTGTTTTTTTATAGGCACAAAATAGTTTGTGTTAAGCGACTCTCCCCTTGGAGCTGGATATCTTGTTAATATGATGTCTTTGGTAAAACTCAATCGTCATCCTAAGACAGGTTGAAATAATGAAACTTAGATGGCGCGTCAGGTAAAATTGGTTACGTTAGATTGCCAACAACGCAAACCACACGGAAAATAAAAACTACCTATTATTTGACTTCTTTTTACTTAATTTTGAGTACTTCCTTTCATTCGCTCCTTCAATTGTTGTCAAAATACAAAGAGCAAAACCACCCAACAGCGAGAGTTTCGTTCAATAAGCTAAAATTAAGTAAACCGTATTAACTTGAAATTGAGTCAATATGACTCAACTATAGAGTAAATATAACTCATCTTTGAGTATTTTTTTGCACGTGTCTTACGAAAACTACCTAGAGCCACTTTACCTAAAATTAGGTTATTGAACGAAACTGCCAAATTGGGTGGAATATACTTAAAATTAGGTTGATTTGCGGTTCCGTGCACGTTGCTTATTTTATTGGCGGCCCTTACACGATCATTAAAAGTGTCATTGCTGAAATGTAATGCCATTTTCAATGAACGTGTAAGGGTAAGTAATGTCATTACTTTAGTTGTCTTTAGCAGCCCTTACACGCAGAGATGGCAGGTCTGCAGATTTGTCTGTAAATCTGCAGATTTGGGGTATAGTGCTGCAGACATTTTTTGTTGTGCAGACTTTTGCAGACTTTTGAAATTCTCGCAGACTTTTGCAGATTTTTGAAATTCTCGCAGACTTTCGTCTATATTTACAGACTTTAGAAATTTCCGCGACCTTTTTAGGCAGTTTTGCGTGTCATACTAGAGAAATTGCTGCCAGCAAGACATACTTGCTGACTGCAGATTTTTTTTTCAGATTTACAGACCCTGTCTGCAGATCAGTGCTGCCAACTGTCTTTTTCAAAAATCTGTATTTGGCGGAAAAATCTATCTGTACAATATCTTTCTCGAAAAATCAAACATCCATTTAGAGCGGAAACTGATTTTGCGACCAAAAAAAAAAAGGTCGCTCGAACTGGCTTACCCCTATGGAATCCAACACAAAAACTAAAAATCGGTATTTATCTGTATGAAAATTGAAATATCGGTATTTTGAGAGCGCATAGGGTAACAGAGGTATTTTGGCCACTTCATATATTTTGGCCCACCTAACAAACTATATGGATTCAATCGATCTTAGCGGCCAAAATACCTCTGTTACCCTATCTGTATTTCTGTATCGAGTCCAAAAATCGGTATAAATACCGAGAAATCGGTATAGTTGGCAGCACTGCTGCAGATATTTGAAATTTTTACCTGGCATCTATGCTTACACGAGTCATTATAAATGTCATTACTAAAATATAATATCATTTTAATGAACGTGTATGGTGCAGTAATGACATGTTTAATATCAAATTTGGAGTACATCATTACTTAGTCATCATTGAAAATGACAAAAATAATTCTCGCTATTAAAGATGATGATAATAATTCTCGTGAAAGGGCCGCTATTCGATTTGCTCGATCCATTCTAAAACTAACGTGAATTGGCCGACTAAAGCTCTCACCAACCAAAGCTCTCTCAGCAACCAAAAAGCTTTTTCGAAAAATTGAACTGCCACCTTAATAGCGACCAACTAAAAAGCTTGGGAAGAATATCCTACTGAATACGCCCTGGTGGCAGATATCGAAAGCAGGAAAGCCAACAAAACGTGAACTCCCCGACTAAAGCTCACCAACAAGCGCGTTCTTTTCTAGCATTGTCGTAAATCATGAGAAGTATTTCTAAAACATTGTATAAAGAAAGTGAATAAAATTAAATTCACAAAACTTTTTCTTTCTAAAATCATAAAAAACAAAAAACGAAGATATTTATTTTCCGAAAACTCCTCGTATTGCATTCAGTTTTTTCTATGATTCTTTCAAAATATTTCGTTCTGGGTATAATGAAAGGTGAGTCGAAAGAAAAAATATTTTGCTGAAAACTGCCCACGTGGAAACGAACCAAACTAATTAATTATGATAGTCCCATAAGTGCTCTACGAAACCTATAGTAGCCTATGTTGCCTAAATTGCAATTAATATTTTTTACAGTTTTTTCAAAATTTCATCGTTTCTTGCATTCATCAAGCGGCTATTGGAAAGCTCCACAATCCGCTAGGAGGAAAGCGCCATGGTGACGAATATTGGAAGCTTAAGCTCAGCAACCAAAAAGCTCACCTTTAATGTGCTAAAACATGCGATATACACTTAGAAAACTGCGAAATTTTCTAAGTGCATATCATTTTATGAAATAACTGAATAATATTCAAAGATCTATTAGTATATCAGTGAAAAGTATTTTACCATGCCTTATGACTTTTGAAAAAATTTTACCAAACATTGAGAATTATAGATACTTTTTGTTCACGCTTGGCGAGTGTATATCAATAATTTATATTTTTTATTTCTGAAAATCGGTTTGAGGATATTTTTTCAAATTAGCAAACAATTTATATTTTCGAGTTAGATTTGACAAGTATGGTATTGAAATTAATGTCATATTAATTGTTCAATATTTGGATGATTTTTAACATTGTATTTTTTTATTATTATATTTGTCTTTTTCCATGCACAACCCCGAAATTTTTCTCTCTCTCACGTGTTTGCCATCCAGTTATATATTTGAAGAGACATTCTAAAGAATTCGGTATTCCTTGATAGTTAGGCATAACGAAAACGAAGTGGATGTTGACAGGAGGCTTATTAGCCGTAGTGAAAAAATTGTTAGCGGTCTCAGCCGTCTGTAAACAGACAAAGCAAAAAAAAAAGTGAGCGTAAGAATTATTATTTATTACGAATTATGATTTATTTTTGTTTAATCAACAGATAATGTCACCAAAAGGACAATTACAATTCCATAATATGCTATGGCGGAGCAATGTAGGTACACGTATTTCGATAAGAGATAACATCGATAAATACCGCAGGTAAACCTTTCTTCAAGACAAGATAAGCATATAAACAAAATATATATCTGCAAAAAAATCGTAGAGCTCATCCAAACAAGAAACCATTGGTTTTAGTGGACCTGATGTTCGTGGATCAAATACCTATTCCTGGAAACAACCGTGACAGAAAAAGACGAAACATTTGTGGGCCAAATTTAGTTGATTTGGAACACTATGAACATTTTTTCAAATTTCTTCAAGGCGAATGTCAGGCAGATGTTGTATTTTTCGTCGATGGTCCCGGTCGGAGTAACACCTCTAGCGATTTCAATACTGATCAGAGAAAATCTAAGGACCGCCGTTACGAAAACGACATAAACGTCATAGATATGCTGACCGCAGAAAACTTCCAAGCTATCAGAAAAATCCAGCACATTCCCACAGATCGAGTACTGATGGATTCTATTGAAACATTGGCAAAACAATATGGTACACTATGGCACTCAGTACAAAATAAAAGATATTTAGAAATAGCTAAATATGCTCAAGAAATGAAAGCAATCGCAGTTTTGGGTAAAAAATGCCGATTCATTCTTCTGGCGGGTAATAATATTCATTTCTATGGTTGCAGTTTTTAAGGTGATGCGAAGTTAACCTGTTTTGGCTTTTCAGAAGTAAACTTTTGGTATTTGACACATCTTGATGTTACATCAATGGAGACAATAGAGATAGACCCTGCAAATCTCGGACAAATCGGGCTTGAAACGCCAGAGAAACGTTGTTTAATGGCTTCACTTCTTTCTAAATCATTTATCTTTAAATGGACTGCAACTAACATTTCTTATCTGCTGAACTGTCTTAGTGTTCTGCAAGCACTACCTGAAAATATCGCGCGTCAGCAGTACTGTGATGTTGCTCGTGCCTTATTCAAAGATTCATATTGTGATGCACTAGTGGAAGATTTAATCCAGTCATGTGAACAACAAAACTTAGTATATTCATTGAAAATTAGCACTCTCTACAATCCTAAATCTTATATTTTCAGAAATCAATCCAGTTATCAGTACAACCGAATAATTTATCAACTTGGGAATACGATATCATAAGCAATAGCATATCTAATATTACCATCAGGCTGAATGATTATCGCTATTGGGATGCAAAGGGTGTAAAGTTTTCTGAGCTGCTTACGGGATTTTATGCTCGAGCAGCCGGCGTACTTTTAACTCGCAAAAACCAACGTACCCCTCAGTCAAGACAATTATTCATCAAACAGACCCACGAATCATTTTTCAACTACCATTCATTAGACGTGCAATATCCAGATTTCAAAATTATGAATTCGCAATTGGATGCTGGTACCGATCTTACAGAAGAAAATATAAACTATTTACAATTTGTGTTTGGCGTAGGAGATTTGCCTGTTGAACGAATTAACCGTCTGATAAATTTGCATACATGGAAATTGTTAGACTATATTACAGTGTACTTCATGCTTAAGGTATGATCAATTATGTGTTAGATTTAATTTGCCAACGAGCAACGTCAATTCGATTCAGATTATGTTATTTTTTCAGAAAAAAATTATATCATCCACAATCGCCGACAGTCTACTATTGGCAGTTGAAAATTATTCAAATCATAATGCCGAGCTCGATGGAATTCCACCCGAATTGGATATGGAGATATTTCACGTGACATTCATGTATATTCGCTGGAGGCATTATGTGCGGCAATCTCTCATTATATGTGGCATACCAGAAGCATTAATTGTGAGTTTCGTTTTATAACAGCCAATATAAATGAAAGACTTCATTTGTGATTACAGGATAATCGATGTCGTTTGGACGGTGTAAAAATTCAAAACATTTACCAGAACCTCAAAATGCACCCAGAAGAAATCCATAAATATGATATTGGAGGTTCCGTCCAAAATGACCGGTTTTATGACTAAGAGTAAGACTGATTGTTCAGAGTAGACATCAGATATATTATTTTTATATTCATTTATCTCTCATTTCATTATAATATTTAATATCAACCTACGGCGTGACCAGTGACGTACCTAGAAACTGGACGTGACCTATCCATTTCAATAAATCTATATGGCAAGCAGTCCATAACTGAGAAAATTGAGTGTTTTTCAATATTTTTACAGGATCAAGAGAAAGTCAATTAGCATTAAATAGAATCCAAGTTAGTAGAAATCAATCTAGTCATCTCTTAGAAAATTGTTTCTCAACATGTGAATGCACTATATCTATCTCTCTTTAACTTATTGTAGACCCTGTCAACTTAGAGAAAATTCAATCTTCCGCACAGTATCACATTGAACATATCATGTCAATTGTATGTGTGCGCAGTGCTGTTGTTTTGGCGCGTACGAACTTAACGTTTCGCCCACTTACATGCCTGAGAGCGCCATATTCGCAAAAAGTATGTTGCTTATGATTTGTTCATGAAATGTGAGAGCTGGATATCTGGATAATATGATGTCTTTGATATTGTGAATGACTAACGTGAATTGGCCGACTAAAGCTCTCACCAACCAAAGCTCTCTCAGCAACCAAAAAGCTTTTTCGAAAAATTGAACTGCCACCTTAATAGCGACCAACTAAAAAGCTTGGGAAGAATATCCTACTGAATACACCCTGGTGGCAGATATCGAAAGCAGGAAAGCCAACAAAACGTGAACTCCCCGACTAAAGCTCACCAACAAGCGCGTTCTTTTCTAGCATTGTCGTAAATCATGAGAAGTATTTCTAAAAGTAGTCCTAAAACCTGATAAAAACCCAGCAGAAACATCAAGTTATCGCCCAATTAGCTTACTTTCTTCTATCAGTAAACTTTTTGAAAAAATTATCTTGTTAAGAATGATGACTCATATAAATGAGAATTCAATTTTTTTACCAGAGCAGTTTGGATTTCGTTGAACATTCAACTACTCATCAACTTGTCAGAGTAACGAACATGATAAAAGTAAATAAATCTTCTGGGTTATCCACTGGAGTTGCTCTTCTAGACATAGAAAAAGCATTCGACAGTGTTTGGCACAAAGGTTTAATAGCAAAAATGTCTGATTTCCAGTTTCCTATTTATTTGATCAAAATGATTCAAAATTATTTAACTGATCGTACTCTTCAGGTTAGCTATCAGAATTGTAAATCTGAATTGCTACCCGTACGAGCCGGTGTTCCGCAGGGTTCGAGTGTAGCTCCAATCTTGTATAATATTTTCACTTCTGATCTTCCAAATCTACCCGTTGGTTGTCAGAAATCGCTATTCTGTGACGACACAAGTCTGTTAGCCACAGGTAGAAATCTAAGAGTGATCTGCAGTCGACTACAAAGAAGTTTAAATATTTTCAGTGATTATCTGTCAAAATGGAAAATTAAACCAAATGCAGCAAAAACGCAATTAATTATCTTTCCTCACAAGCCAAGAGCTTCTTTTCTTAAACCAAACAACAATCACATTCTCAAATTGAATGACTTGGAATTGACATGGTCTGATCAAGCTAAATACTTAGGTTTAACGTATGACAAAAAACTCACTTTCAAGGATCACATTGAAGGAATCCAGGCAAAGTGTAATAAATATATTAAATGTTTATATCCTCTTATAAACAGAAATTCTAAGCTCTGTCTAAAAAACAAATTGTTAATTTATAAACAAATTTTCAGACCAGCCATGCTTTATGCGGTACCAATTTGGTCAAGCTGTTGTTCCACCAGGAAGAAAACGCTTCAAAGGATTCAGAATAAAATTCTGAAAATGATTCTGAAGCGTCCTCCCTGGTTTAGTACAAATGAGTCACACAGACTCACAAATATAGAACCATTAGATGTAATGTCACATAATATTATAAGCAAATTCCGACAAAAATCGATGCAATCTTCAATTGAATCGATTCGCTCTCTGTATTAGTTAGTAAGTTAGTATATAAGTTCCTTTTCCCCATTACACAATACAAGTAGGTTTAGAATTTTCCCTACACAAAAATCTCAGAATTGCGGAAGCAAATGATGTCTTCATGGTAATAACCAAATCATATATATATATATATATATATATATATATATATATATATATATATATATATATATATATATATATGTATATATATATATATATATATATATATATATATATATATATATATATATATATATATATATATATATATATATATATATATATATATATATATATATATATATATATATATATAACAGGGCTGAAAAGTCACCACTTGTGGCTGAACACCCAATTTAAATCTTAATAATTCAATTTTAACTCATATTCCAATAAATAGTTATTTAAAAAAAAAAAAAAAAATGTGAAATACATCATTAGTTAGTCATCATTTAAAATGACATTTTTAATGCTCGTGTAAGGGTCACTTATAATGTATGATAAGCTAAACTAACTTGGCGAGCCAAATGGCATTTTCAAAAGTCTGTAGATTTTAACGAAAGTCTGCAAAAAACTCGATTTTCAAAAGATTGCAGCACTATACGAAATCTTTACAGACAAATCTCCGTTGCCAAGTCATTTTTCCAAAAATCTATTCGTCGAGAATTATTATAATTTTTAATGATCACTAAGTAATGACATTCCAAATTTGCATGGAGAACTCGTCATTACTACACCTTACACGTTCATTCAAATGACATTATTTTTTAGTAATGACATTTTTAATGATCATGCAAGGTCCGCTAGTCAATTATCAGTATTTTAGGAGAACATATCACGCGTTTTTTTTATAACGGACAATAAGCCATCCATCAATATTCATTTTGAAGAGTAATTTTAAATGAGTCGGCACTCGTTGAAAGTAAGTCATAACAGTGAACGTTAGAGAAAAATTTTCTCTTTCGTCTGGTGTTAAATGCAATTTCTTTCAAAAGAGTAAGGTGGCTTAAAAGGTTTATTTATTTATTTGTGAGCAGGGAAAAGCCCGGTGGAGATGAAATTTGGCAATCTCTCTCTCCAGCAGGCATAAAACCTCCTCATTATTTATATCAACAGATTACAATGATCCAACAGATACATTAGGCTTAACACTAGAATTAAAACTAACAGTTAAAACAAAATTTATAACACTATAACTAGGTTGCTTATTGGCTATACGAAATCGGCAGATTTACAGACAAATCTCCGTTGCCAGGTCATTCTTCCAAAAATAATACAATAAGCCATCCATCAACATTCACTTTGAAGAGTAGTTTTGAATGAGTCGGCACTCGCTGAGAGTAAGTCATAACTAGAGTGACTATAATCAGAGTGACGACAGCTGTTCGTTTGGAATGACAGCTACCAGTTCCAATCGAGCAAACGACCTGTCAATTCAATGTAAAGCTAATGGAATGTTTTGAATTGTTGCCAACATTACGGATGAAAAGTCGTCACTCTGGTTATAGGCACTCTAGTCATAACAGTAAACGTTAGAGAAATGTTTTCTCTTTCGTCTGGTGTTAAATTCAATACTCCATTTTTCATAGCTCGCCTGCAATTTCTTTCAAAAGAGTAAGGTGACTTGAAAGGTTGAAGGTTATGGCCGTTATAAAAAAACGCGTTATATCTGCATTGTGGTATTGAGGTCATTAATCGGTATATATAAATATCGAGAAATCGGTATACCTGGCAACGTTGATTGGCAGTCACAGATGCAGCGTTGCCAGGTCTTTTTCCCAAAAATTTGCATCTCGCGCAAAAATCTATCTGTACCATTTCTATTTACAATTTCTGCTAAATAGTACCAGGAAAATGTCACCGGGGCTCAATTAAGTAGAGATGCCATTTATACAGATTTTAACATCCTCATACAGATTACAGATTTCCTAAATTTAAACTTTTTCGTCTGAGCTATCTTTCAGTATCTGATGTAGTGACGAGAAAAGTTTATTAATCAAGGGAAAATTCACAATTTAAAGTGAAAATCTTTATGCTGATATGTGATGATCAACACTGAAATACATTTATATTACAATTTGAAGCTAATTCGAACTGATGTTCAAGTAAGTCATAGCATTACGTAACTTTATTGTCAGCCTAAGGCCACAGATAGAGTGAACGTGAGAAATCAGAGCCTAGATTGGTACTGTCCGAAGCGAGTAATGCACTTACAGTAAGTCAAAAGAATCCTGTCAGAGTGAAAGCTGCGTAGATTTATCGCTTGCACTCTAACAGAGCCCCTTTGGTTTGCTGAAAGTATGTTTTCCGCTTTTGGTCTGCTAATATATGAGATATCATTAAAATCATTTCATTGTAGACATTTCATTTTATTAGTGAATACAGATTATTACAGGGCAATACAGATTTTTCTGAAAATATATGGCATCTCTGCAGTTAAGTGAACAAAAAAGTACGGGTGTGTAATGTCAGAGACATAACTGGATGTCGTGAATACGAATAAAACTGACAACATTTCTTTACATTTTCGAATTCGAATTGATAGTTGATCGATTGTGTGAATTGCGAAACTTTCCCCCTTTTCACTACTAAAATTTTCAACGATTTTTGACGTCGATTATCTCATTCCGGACTTGCATATTTCATTGAAAGGAACTATCAAGATGCTGTACAGGATTCATTTCTGCCTTTTAGAAGGACTAAATTGTAGAATTCTTTACGATATTTAGCACAATTCGGAACATTTTTCTCGAACGATTTTCACACAACGAAAAGTGCACGAAGCAAATCAAATTATTTTGGATTTTCACTAAACTGATGATTTCTACCTTCGATTTGCAAAGAAGTAATCTTAATAGTTCTTTAGATAACATTTAGAGCTATTAGAACGACTGATTTTATATAATGTTGTCCACTTTTCGTTTCTTGTTTTCTTTCTTTTCAATGCAAACCATCAGCAGCTGATGCAATCGTTCTTGCTTGAATTGAAACTAGCTTTGCGTACAAACCGAAACATCCGCTCGCAGTGCCAAATGATGCGAAACTGGTTTAATGCGTCTTCTCGCCTTGACGACCGAAAGGCAAATGAGAACTACGACCTGAGCGTTTGAGGTTTTGAACCACGCAGAAGGTGCACTCTCCGATGCCGCTGCTTGAATGCGTCTTCTCGCCCTGACGTCTGCTTCCATCCAACGCACAAGAAGGAATGATCGATTTTCGACCACGGTTCCCCTTTTATAACGTTCAGTTGAAGATATTTGCCTGATTACCTCAAAACCGTCGTCCTTGCGCGAAAAACCCAAGCAAATGGAAAGAATTTTCCGCGCTGTTTTAAAATTTTCAGAAACTTAATTTTTTAGGTTGTTTGTGGCTATCTCACACTGTTCAAAATATTATCCTAAATTCCTAATCATATTTTTGATGAAATAGTGAAAGAATTATGTTGCTGCCATTAATACAAGTTGAGATATTCACGATTAAGTTCTGCCCATTCTTCCATATGGCTAATTTTGAAAAGGCGCCCCATAGTAAAGTAAGTCGTATTCACGACAAAAAATCCAAGCAAAACCCAAAATCGGTATTCATCTGACAATTAAAGATATTTTAGGAGAATATATTTGTATTGCGGTGAAGTGATCATAAATCGGTATATCTGGTAACGTTGCACAGAATTAGGTTTTGCACGAACATAACATAACCTCACAAAAATTAACAAAATGAATCAATTTTGGCAGCTATCAGTGGTTTGTTTATGTGTTCATTACGTTCATTCTAATTTGAATACGTGTTAATAGATATGTAAACAAACCACTGATAGCTGTCAAAAGGTGAACTTGATTCATCGGCAGTTCATTGGTAGTTCATTCGAGTGGTCATCGTGCAAAACCTAATTAGATTTTTTATCGTGACGTCACAAATGAACAAGCATTTATCATTGACAGTTCAGTGGTACTGTTTACAAACAAGCTTAAACAAAAATCGAAGAACACGTCTTAAACAATCATCTTTACACTTTGCAACTAGTCTCTTTTATTTAATAAATTTCAAAAACAAACCGTATCCAATCGTGAACAAATGTTTTAAAACTCTATTTAGACGATGTGGACCGTAGATGGTCTCATCTAAATTGTTAACAAACAAACAAAAAATCGCTGTTTACAAACAGTGCTGCTGGACTGTCAAAATGTGTTCATTACACGCTTAGAAAAAGTTGCTCAGAGGTTGAGTACTAGTTACTCATTTTCAAATGAAACATGGAAACGTCAAAAATTGAGTAGTTATCATCAATGATATTGAGTAACTCCTACTCTAAATTTGAGTTTAACGCAAGAACTCGTTTTTTTGTTACTATTCGCAAGATCAGTCTAAAAGTTGTAATAACCATTTGTAGCAACAGGTTGTATTTTTTGTTAGTGAGATCGCGTATTTCGAGGGTGAGTCGCTCAACACGAACGGTGTTGTGTCTGCAAAAACCGGAATGATAAACTCCGTGTTATGCTTTAGAACGGAAACGAATATGCTCAAATGTACTTTATGAGGAATAAGTGTATGATTGGTGCCTGAGCATAACTGACATGTATGTTAATTTGCGATTGACACACTACTCCAAGCGACCACCACTTGATATAGTATTGAGTTCAATTACTTAATATTTTAATACAATACACTCAGAAAGGAGCAATTTTTTTGCAAATTTGGTATATGTGAAATAAAATTTCACTCAAAATTTGAGTGATAGTTACTCTATTTTTGGTACATGTACAAATAAAGTATTACTCAGTAAATGAGTAGATTTTACCCAAATATCATTTCCAGTTGAAGAACTCAAATTTGAGTAACTTCGGAGTTAGAGTTGTTCCACTTTTTCTGTAGATGAATAGCGGCCCTTACACGAGTCATTAAAAATGTCATTAATAAAAAATAATATCATTTTAATGAACGTGTAATGGTGCACTAATGACGAAATTTCGAACAAATTTGAATTACATCATTAGTTAGTCATCATTTAAAATGACATTTTTAATGCTCGTGTAAGAGCCGCTAATGAAATCTTACTCATTTTTGAGTAACTATTTTTAAGCGTGTTCGATTGAGGAGTGACGGTAAAAAACCTAACTCCGCACTATTGGTAGCACTGATGCCAGGCCATTTTTTCAAACGTTCAATGGTGTTCTCAAAAAGTTTGCCCGCGTTAAATGCTCCAATGTATAGCGGCCTTTACACAAAAATGCTCTGCCATCTGACACCGGTACGTTAGCACCAACCATTTTGCAAGTACAAGGTGGTGCCGAATAACATTGTCAATACTCCGATTTTAAAAATACTATTGATAGTTTTTATTTAAAACGACGGTGTGCATTTAAATTGGATTAACGTTTTGATGAAGGATTGACAATACTGAATATTGACATAAATATTGTCTCGTGTAAGCAGAGATGCTAGGTAAAAAATTCATATATCTTCAGACTGCGTTGCAAAAGTCTGTGAATTCGCTAAAATGTCTGCGGACTTTCATTTCTCTATTAAATTTGATACACAAAACTGGTTTAACAATAAAAAAACAGCGCGGCTATTCCAAAAGTCTGTAATTTGTCCGTTGACTTTTTCCTCGTCACTGCAATCAAATACAAATAGAATACCCAGACGGAAAAGTTTGAATGTTTTCTTTCTTACTTTTTGTGAAATCTGTATGAATCTGTATTAAGTTTGGGAAATCTGTACTCTGTATTAAGCATGTATGTCGTATGCGCATGTGAAAATCTGTATAAAACAGATAAATCTGTTATTTTTTAAAAATCTGTTCCTGACTAAAAATTATCTGGATTTGTCTGGGTCCAACTATACACAAGGAAATTTTGACCGGGTTTTATTTTCAGTGTGCAAAAAAACAAAAAGGTCTCACAACCTATCGAATCACCAAAATCATTAAGATCTAGTGAGATCTAACAAATTCTGGGAAAATTGGAAAAATCTGGTAAAATGTGTTAAATCTGGATCTGGTTAGTTAGCGTGTCTGGCGAAGCGAGAATAATCTGTCAACCTGGCAAAACTAAAGATCATTTTTATGTATTTTTGGAGGAGAATTCACTCATTGTCGAGCTTCAAAATGAGGTCGTTATCTACTTAAACTTTGACTTGATCCCAATAAAAATGGATAGCGTGCTTTGTTACGGCATAACACTTTGGGCAAATTTACAAGTAAATTTTAGGGTTTTGTCCCAAAGCGGCTAGGTAAGATGAAGGTCGTTTGTTTCGAAGGCCATTCGAAATTTAGACGTCGATTTTTCATGGATATATCGACGTAAACATTTCAGAAGGATCTAAAAGTCATTGACAATTTTTTTGTCTACTTTCTCTTTCAACTATCTTCGACTATTACACTAATCCAGAATTATTAGAAATTGGAAATATTAAGTAAGTACACGTAAGTAAAAATAAGGAGCTATTGACAGAAGAGAAAGTATACAACAATAAATAATAAATTTATGAAACTCATAATATATATATATATATATATATATATATATATATATATATATATATATATATATATATATATATATATATATATATATATATATATATATATATATATATATATATATATATATATATATATATATATATATATATATATATATATATATATATATATATATAATTCAAATTGAGATCCTGTTTATATTTTATTTTAAAGGTTTTAACAATTTAATCATGATTTTGCCCCATATTTATGTAAATTATTTCCTGGAACTAAGATACAGCAATATGTATTGGCGAAAAGTAAACGATATGTCACAGTTTGTTCAATTCATGCGGTTGAAACTTTGCGCGCCTTATTTTGGCACTGAATTTCATCTTAAGGCTCGATCATACTAAACAGTTTAGAAAGCTTCATGCTACTAAAAATTGTATCCCGAATTGTTGACCATATTTTTTGATAATATAGAGAAAAAAATGTGTTGCTGCGTTAAACACAAGAAATATTCGCGATTGAGTTCTACCCATTCTTGTACAGGGTATATCTGGTATATCTGTTATCTGTGATTCAAATAACTTTCCATCCGTCGTATTTCAAATTGGGTCTTAGATTCATTCAAAGTTAACTACAGGTTGAAAATAACTATCGACATGTCAAATTTTAATCAGGAGTTAAAAACATTCGCGTCTAAGCCTCAGACAAAGGCCATTGATAAAGTGAGCGTGGGATACCTAAAAACAACAACAATTCATGTAATACATGCTGAAACAGGACAACTACCAATCAAGGAAAGGATAGAATTGCTTACCCTGAGAGAAGTCATAAAAAGTTCTTTTTATCAAAACCAAATACAGCCATTCATCGAGAAAACGCAAATGCAAGAAGAAGGAAATGGATCATACCTAACGGCCATCGCAGCTAAACATATAGATGTTATTCACCAAACACACCCAAAAGACAACAGCATGACATACCTCAACAGAAAGCAGTACGCCGATAGATATGTCACTTACCGAATAGAGCCTAAGATAACAGACGAGTAAGCAAGCAAAGCAAACTGGAATGCCACTGTGTGGAAACAACACTTTTTACAGATACAACAAAAACACAAAAACTACACAGAAATATATACGGATGCCTCAAAAACAAAAGAAGGAACAGCTGTAGGCATAACAGATCTCAAAGGTGAAATCTGCAGAAACGACAAAATCAACGACAAATACACAATTACAAATGCAGAACTGTTAGCTATTGATAAGGCTATAAAGTTGATAAAAGTAAAAAATACAAAAAGGCTATCATCTATACTGACTCCAAGAGTGCTTGCCAAATACTCTTGAACAAATCAAGTGTAGAAGAAAATTTCATAGCCTGGAATATCATAAAAGAACTAAAACGAGAAGAAAATCCATATATAAAAATACAGTGGGTTCCAAGCCATCAAGGAATAGAGGGTAATGAAAAGGCGGATAAAATAGCGATAGAAGCCACGTATGGGAATCAAACAGACTTTACTGCATTAGTGTTATCAGACGCTCTAACACTGGCAAAAGAAGAAATATGGCAAATATGGAAAACTAGATACGAAAACATATCTACACAAAAAGGAACAAAGCATTTCGAAATAATGAAGGAACCGGGAAAAGTGATATGGTCCAAAGGACTAATATTAACATCAACAGAAAAAAGAATCCTAAATAGAATACGATCGGGACACACATTAACAAAGGATAGACAATACCAGTGGGGATGGGAACTGGAGAAAGAATGTGATATCTGCGAAGAAACAGAAGACCTAGAGCATATTCTATATGACTGCACGAAATTTAGTACCGAGAGAAACCAATTCCCTATATTGGAATACTGCAAACCACTCAAATCCATCTTTAACAGTAATGATGAAATGGATATGAAACAAATCGTACAATTCTTAAAAACAATCAAAGCACATATATGAGAAAATCAACATGCGACAACATAAATCTAAATAAAACACAATCAATGAAAAATACAAGAAACACAAACAAGACAACATTGGCGAGATGGACCGTTAGCGGTCTCAGCCGTCTGTAAACAGACAAAGCAAAAAAAAAAGTGAGCGTAAGAATTATTATTTATTACGAATTATGATTTATTTTTGTTTAATCAACAGATAATGTCACCAAAAGGACAATTACAATTCCATAATATGCTATGGCGGAGCAATGTAGGTACACGTATTTCGATAAGAGATAACATCGATAAATACCGCAGGTAAACCTTTCTTCAAGACAAGATAAGCATATAAACAAAATATATATCTGCAAAAAAATCGTAGAGCTCATCCAAACAAGAAACCATTGGTTTTAGTGGACCTGATGTTCGTGGATCAAATACCTATTCCTGGAAACAACCGTGACAGAAAAAGACGAAACATTTGTGGGCCAAATTTAGTTGATTTGGAACACTATGAACATTTTTTCAAATTTCTTCAAGGCGAATGTCAGGCAGATGTTGTATTTTTCGTCGATGGTCCCGGTCGGAGTAACACCTCTAGCGATTTCAATACTGATCAGAGAAAACCTAAGGACCGCCGTTACGAAAACGACATGAACGTCATAGATATGCTGACCGCAGAAAACTTCCAAGCTATCAGAAAAATCCAGCACATTCCCACAGATCGAGTACTGATGGATTCTATTGAAACATTGGCAAAACAATATGGTACACTATGGCACTCAGTACAAAATAAAAGATATTTAGAAATAGCTAAATATGCTCAAGAAATGAAAGCAATCGCAGTTTTGGGTAAAAAATGCCGATTCATTCTTCTGGCGGGTAATAATATTCATTTCTATGGTTGCAGTTTTTAAGGTGATGCGAAGTTAACCTGTTTTGGCTTTTCAGAAGTAAACTTTCAGAAGTTTGACACATCTTGATGTTACATCAATGGAGACAATAGAGATAGACCCTGCAAATCTCGGACAAATCGGGCTTGAAACGCCAGAGAAACGTTGTTTAATGGCTTCACTTCTTTCTAAATCATTTATCTTTAAATGGACTGCAACTAACATTTCTTATCTGCTGAACTGTCTTAGTGTTCTGCAAGCACTACCTGAAAATATCGCGCGTCAGCAGTACTGTGATGTTGCTCGTGCCTTATTCAAAGATTCATATTGTGATGCACTAGTGGAAGATTTAATCCAGTCATGTGAACAACAAAACTTAGTATATTCATTGAAAATTAGCACTCTCTACAATCCTAAATCTTATATTTTCAGAAATCAATCCAGTTATCAGTACAACCGAATAATTTATCAACTTGGGAATACGATATCATAAGCAATAGCATATCTAATATTACCATCAGGCTGAATGATTATCGCTATTGGGATGCAAAGGGTGTAAAGTTTTCTGAGCTGCTTACGGGATTTTATGCTCGAGCAGCCGGCGTACTTTTAACTCGCAAAAACCAACGTACCCCTCAGTCAAGACAATTATTCATCAAACAGACCCACGAATCATTTTTCAACTACCATTCATTAGACGTGCAATATCCAGATTTCAAAATTATGAATTCGCAATTGGATGCTGGTACCGATCTTACAGAAGAAAATATAAACTATTTACAATTTGTGTTTGGCGTAGGAGATTTGCCTGTTGAACGAATTAACCGTCTGATAAATTTGCATACATGGAAATTGTTAGACTATATTACAGTGTACTTCATGCTTAAGGTATGATCAATTATGTGTTAGATTTAATTTGCCAACGAGCAACGTCAATTCGATTCAGATTATGTTATTTTTTCAGAAAAAAATTATATCATCCACAATCGCCGACAGTCTACTATTGGCAGTTGAAAATTATTCAAATCATAATGCCGAGCTCGATGGAATTCCACCCGAATTGGATATGGAGATATTTCACGTGACATTCATGTATATTCGCTGGAGGCATTATGTGCGGCAATCTCTCATTATATGTGGCATACCAGAAGCATTAATTGTGAGTTTCGTTTTATAACAGCCAATATAAATGAAAGACTTCATTTGTGATTACAGGATAATCGATGTCGTTTGGACGGTGTAAAAATTCAAAACATTTACCAGAACCTCAAAATGCACCCAGAAGAAATCCATAAATATGATATTGGAGGTTCCGTCCAAAATGACCGGTTTTATGACTAAGAGTAAGACTGATTGTTCAGAGTAGACATCAGATATATTATTTTTATATTCATTTATCTCTCATTTCATTATAATATTTAATATCAACCTACGGCGTGACCAGTGACGTACCTAGAAACTGGACGTGACCTATCCATTTCAATAAATCTATATGGCAAGCAGTCCATAACTGAGAAAATTGAGTGTTTTTCAATATTTTTACAGGATCAAGAGAAAGTCAATTAGCATTAAATAGAATCCAAGTTAGTAGAAATCAATCTAGTCATCTCTTAGAAAATTGTTTCTCAACATGTGAATGCACTATATCTATCTCTCTTTAACTTATTGTAGACCCTGTCAACTTAGAGAAAATTCAATCTTCCGCACAGTATCACATTGAACATATCATGTCAATTGTATGTGTGCGCAGTGCTGTTGTTTCGGCGCGTACGAACTTAACGTTTCGCCCACTTACATGCCTGAGAGCGCCATATTCGCAAAAAGTATGTTGCTTATGATTTGTTCATGAAATGTGAGAGCTGGATATCTGGATAATATGATGTCTTTGATATTGTGAATGACTAACGTGAATTGGCCGACTAAAGCTCTCACCAACCAAAGCTCTCTCAGCAACCAAAAAGCTTTTTCGAAAAATTGAACTGCCACCTTAATAGCGACCAACTAAAAAGCTTGGGAAGAATATCCTACTGAATACGCCCTGGTGGCAGATATCGAAAGCAGGAAAGCCAACAAAACGTGAACTCCCCGACTAAAGCTCACCAACAAGCGCGTTCTTTTCTAGCATTGTCGTAAATCATGAGAAGTATTTCTAAAACATTGTATAAAGAAAGTGAATAAAATTAAATTTACAAAACTTTTTCTTTCTAAAATCATAAAAAACAAAAAACGAAGATATTTATTTTCCGAAAACTCCTCGTATTGCATTCAGTTTTTTCTATGATTCTTTCAAAATATTTCGTTCTGGGTATAATGAAAGGTGAGTCGAAAGAAAAAATATTTTGCTGAAAACTGCCCACGTGGAAACGAACCAAACTAATTAATTATGATAGTCCCATAAGTGCTCTACGAAACCTATAGTAGCCTATGTTGCCTAAATTGCAATTAATATTTTTTACAGTTTTTTCAAAATATTTCGTTCTGGGTATAATGAAAGGTGAGTCAAAAGAAAAAAATATTTTGCGGAAAACTGCCCACGTGGAAACGAACCAAACTAATTAATTATGATAGTTCCATAAGTGCTCTACGAAACCTATAGTAGCCTATGTTGCCTAAATTGCAATTAATATTTTTTACAGTTTTTTCAAAATATTTCGTTCTGGGTATAATGAAAGGTGAATCAAAAGAAAAAAATATTTTGCGGAAAACTGCCCACGTGGAAACGAACCAAACTAATTAATTATAATAGTTCCATAAGTGCTCTACGAAACCTATAGTAGCCTATGTTGCCTAAATTGCAATTAATATTTTTTACAGTTTTTTCAAAATATTTCGTTCTGGGTATAATGAAAGGTGAGTCAAAAGAAAAAAATATTTTGCGGAAAACTGCCCACGTGGAAACGAACCAAACTAATTAATTATGATAGTTCCATAAGTGCTCTACGAAACCTATAGTAGCCTATGTTGCCTAAATTGCAATTAATATTTTTTACAGTTTTTTCAAAATATTTCGTTCTGGGTATAATGAAAGGTGAGTCAAAAGAAAAAAATATTTTGCGGAAAACTGCCCACGTGGAAACGAACCAAACTAATTAATTATAATAGTTCCATAAGTGCTCTACGAAACCTATAGTAGCCTATGTTGCCTAAATTGCAATTAATATTTTTTACAGTTTTTTCAAAATATTTCGTTCTGGGTATAATGAAAGGTGAGTCAAAAGAAAAAAATATTTTGCGGAAAACTGCCCACGTGGAAACGAACCAAACTAATTAATTATGATAGTCCCATAAGTGCTCTACGAAACCTATAGTAGCCTATGTTGCCTAAATTGCAATTAATATTTTTTACAGTTTTTTCAAAATATTTCGTTCTGGGTATAATGAAAGGTGAGTCAAAAGAAAAAAATATTTTGCGGAAAACTGCCCACGTGGAAACGAACCAAACTAATTAATTATGATAGTCCCATAAGTGCTCTACGAAACCTATAGTAGCCTATGTTGCCTAAATTGCAATTAATATTTTTTATAGTTTTTTCAAAATTTCATCGTTTCTTGCATTCATCAAGCGGCTATTGGAAAGCTCCACAATCCGCTAGGAGGAAAGCGCCATGGTGACGAATATTGGAAGCTTAAGCTCAGCAACCAAAAAGCTCACCTTTAATGTGCTAAAACATTTTTAAATTTACAAACCGACAAAAAAAATATTTTGCTGAAAACTGCCCACGTGGAAACGAACCAAACTAATTAATTATGATAGTCCCATAAGTGCTCTACGAAACCTATAGTAGCCTATGTTGCCTAAATTGCAATTAA
Organism: Malaya genurostris; assembly: GCF_030247185.1. Lineage (NCBI taxonomy): Eukaryota > Metazoa > Arthropoda > Insecta > Diptera > Culicidae > Malaya > Malaya genurostris. The sequence continues at coordinate 58,712,945 of NC_080570.1, read as the reverse complement.
TATTTTTTACAGTTTTTTCAAAATATTTCGTTCTGGGTATAATGAAAGGTGAGTCAAAAGAAAAAAATATTTTGCGGAAAACTGCCCACGTGGAAACGAACCAAACTAATTAATTATGATAGTTCCATAAGTGCTCTACGAAACCTATAGTAGCCTATGTTGCCTAAATTGCAATTAATATTTTTTACAGTTTTTTCAAAATATTTCGTTCTGGGTATAATGAAAGGTGAGTCAAAAGAAAAAAATATTTTGCGGAAAACTGCCCACGTGGAAACGAACCAAACTAATTAATTATGATAGTTCCATAAGTGCTCTACGAAACCTATAGTAGCCTATGTTGCCTAAATTGCAATTAATATTTTTTATAGTTTTTTCAAAATTTCATCGTTTCTTGCATTCATCAAGCGGCTATTGGAAAGCTCCACAATCCGCTAGGAGGAAAGCGCCATGGTGACGAATATTGGAAGCTTAAGCTCAGCAACCAAAAAGCTCACCTTTAATGTGCTAAAACATTTTTAAATTTACAAACCGACAAAAAAAATATTTTGCTGAAAACTGCCCACGTGGAAACGAACCAAACTAATTAATTATGATAGTCCCATAAGTGCTCTACGAAACCTATAGTAGCCTATGTTGCCTAAATTGCAATTAATATTTTTTACAGTTTTTTCAAAATATTTCGTTCTGGGTATAATGAAAGGTGAGTCAAAAGAAAAAAATATTTTGCGGAAAACTGCCCACGTGGAAACGAACCAAACTAATTAATTATGATAGTTCCATAAGTGCTCTACGAAACCTATAGTAGCCTATGTTGCCTAAATTGCAATTAATATTTTTTACAGTTTTTTCAAAATATTTCGTTCTGGGTATAATGAAAGGTGAGTCAAAAGAAAAAAATATTTTGCGGAAAACTGCCCACGTGGAAACGAACCAAACTAATTAATTATAATAGTTCCATAAGTGCTCTACGAAACCTATAGTAGCCTATTTTCCGCAAAATATTTTTCTCTTTTGACTCACCTTTCATTATACCCAGAACGAAATATTTTGAAAAAACTGTAAAAAATATTAATTGCAATTTAGGCAACATAGGCTACTATAGGTTTCGTAGAGCACTTATGGAACTATTATAATTAATTAGTTTGGTTCGTTTCCACGTGGGCAGTTTTCCGCAAAATATTTTTTTCTTTTGACTCACCTTTCATTATACCCAGAACGAAATATTTTGAAAAAACTGTAAAAAATATTAATTGCAATTTAGGCAACATAGGCTACTATAGGTTTCGTAGAGCACTTATGGAACTATCATAATTAATTAGTTTGGTTCGTTTCCACGTGGGCAGTTTTCCGCAAAATATTTTTTTCTTTTGACTCACCTTTCATTATACCCAGAACGAAATATTTTGAAAAAACTGTAAAAAATATTAATTGCAATTTAGGCAACATAGGCTACTATAGGTTTCGTAGAGCACTTATGGAACTATTATAATTAATTAGTTTGGTTCGTTTCCACGTGGGCAGTTTTCCGCAAAATATTTTTTTTCTTTTGATTCACCTTTCATTATACCCAGAACGAAATATTTTGAAAAAACTGTAAAAAATATTAATTGCAATTTAGGCAACATAGGCTACTATAGGTTTCGTAGAGCACTTATGGAACTATCATAATTAATTAGTTTGGTTCGTTTCCACGTGGGCAGTTTTCCGCAAAATATTTTTTTCTTTTGACTCACCTTTCATTATACCCAGAACGAAATATTTTGAAAAAACTGTAAAAAATATTAATTGCAATTTAGGCAACATAGGCTACTATAGGTTTCGTAGAGCACTTATGGGACTATCATAATTAATTAGTTTGGTTCGTTTCCACGTGGGCAGTTTTCAGCAAAATATTTTTTCTTTCGACTCACCTTTCATTATACCCAGAACGAAATATTTTGAAAGAATCATAGAAAAAACTGAATGCAATACGAGGAGTTTTCGGAAAATAAATATCTTCGTTTTTTGTTTTTTATGATTTTAGAAAGAAAAAGTTTTGTAAATTTAATTTTATTCACTTTCTTTATACAATGTTTTAGAAATACTTCTCATGATTTACGACAATGCTAGAAAAGAACGCGCTTGTTGGTGAGCTTTAGTCGGGGAGTTCACGTTTTGTTGGCTTTCCTGCTTTCGATATCTGCCACCAGGGCGTATTCAGTAGGATATTCTTCCCAAGCTTTTTAGTTGGTCGCTATTAAGGTGGCAGTTCAATTTTTCGAAAAAGCTTTTTGGTTGCTGAGAGAGCTTTGGTTGGTGAGAGCTTTAGTCGGCCAATTCACGTTAGTCATTCACAATATCAAAGACATCATATTATCCAGATATCCAGCTCTCACATTTCATGAACAAATCATAAGCAACATACTTTTTGCGAATATGGCGCTCTCAGGCATGTAAGTGGGCGAAACGTTAAGTTCGTACGCGCCGAAACAACAGCACTGCGCACACATACAATTGACATGATATGTTCAATGTGATACTGTGCGGAAGATTGAATTTTCTCTAAGTTGACAGGGTCTACAATAAGTTAAAGAGAGATAGATATAGTGCATTCACATGTTGAGAAACAATTTTCTAAGAGATGACTAGATTGATTTCTACTAACTTGGATTCTATTTAATGCTAATTGACTTTCTCTTGATCCTGTAAAAATATTGAAAAACACTCAATTTTCTCAGTTATGGACTGCTTGCCATATAGATTTATTGAAATGGATAGGTCACGTCCAGTTTCTAGGTACGTCACTGGTCACGCCGTAGGTTGATATTAAATATTATAATGAAATGAGAGATAAATGAATATAAAAATAATATATCTGATGTCTACTCTGAACAATCAGTCTTACTCTTAGTCATAAAACCGGTCATTTTGGACGGAACCTCCAATATCATATTTATGGATTTCTTCTGGGTGCATTTTGAGGTTCTGGTAAATGTTTTGAATTTTTACACCGTCCAAACGACATCGATTATCCTGTAATCACAAATGAAGTCTTTCATTTATATTGGCTGTTATAAAACGAAACTCACAATTAATGCTTCTGGTATGCCACATATAATGAGAGATTGCCGCACATAATGCCTCCAGCGAATATACATGAATGTCACGTGAAATATCTCCATATCCAATTCGGGTGGAATTCCATCGAGCTCGGCATTATGATTTGAATAATTTTCAACTGCCAATAGTAGACTGTCGGCGATTGTGGATGATATAATTTTTTTCTGAAAAAATAACATAATCTGAATCGAATTGACGTTGCTCGTTGGCAAATTAAATCTAACACATAATTGATCATACCTTAAGCATGAAGTACACTGTAATATAGTCTAACAATTTCCATGTATGCAAATTTATCAGACGGTTAATTCGTTCAACAGGCAAATCTCCTACGCCAAACACAAATTGTAAATAGTTTATATTTTCTTCTGTAAGATCGGTACCAGCATCCAATTGCGAATTCATAATTTTGAAATCTGGATATTGCACGTCTAATGAATGGTAGTTGAAAAATGATTCGTGGGTCTGTTTGATGAATAATTGTCTTGACTGAGGGGTACGTTGGTTTTTGCGAGTTAAAAGTACGCCGGCTGCTCGAGCATAAAATCCCGTAAGCAGCTCAGAAAACTTTACACCCTTTGCATCCCAATAGCGATAATCATTCAGCCTGATGGTAATATTAGATATGCTATTGCTTATGATATCGTATTCCCAAGTTGATAAATTATTCGGTTGTACTGATAACTGGATTGATTTCTGAAAATATAAGATTTAGGATTGTAGAGAGTGCTAATTTTCAATGAATATACTAAGTTTTGTTGTTCACATGACTGGATTAAATCTTCCACTAGTGCATCACAATATGAATCTTTGAATAAGGCACGAGCAACATCACAGTACTGCTGACGCGCGATATTTTCAGGTAGTGCTTGCAGAACACTAAGACAGTTCAGCAGATAAGAAATGTTAGTTGCAGTCCATTTAAAGATAAATGATTTAGAAAGAAGTGAAGCCATTAAACAACGTTTCTCTGGCGTTTCAAGCCCGATTTGTCCGAGATTTGCAGGGTCTATCTCTATTGTCTCCATTGATGTAACATCAAGATGTGTCAAATACCAAAAGTTTACTTCTGAAAAGCCAAAACAGGTTAACTTCGCATCACCTTAAAAACTGCAACCATAGAAATGAATATTATTACCCGCCAGAAGAATGAATCGGCATTTTTTACCCAAAACTGCGATTGCTTTCATTTCTTGAGCATATTTAGCTATTTCTAAATATCTTTTATTTTGTACTGAGTGCCATAGTGTACCATATTGTTTTGCCAATGTTTCAATAGAATCCATCAGTACTCGATCTGTGGGAATGTGCTGGATTTTTCTGATAGCTTGGAAGTTTTCTGCGGTCAGCATATCTATGACGTTTATGTCGTTTTCGTAACGGCGGTCCTTAGGTTTTCTCTGATCAGTATTGAAATCGCTAGAGGTGTTACTCCGACCGGGACCATCGACGAAAAATACAACATCTGCCTGACATTCGCCTTGAAGAAATTTGAAAAAATGTTCATAGTGTTCCAAATCAACTAAATTTGGCCCACAAATGTTTCGTCTTTTTCTGTCACGGTTGTTTCCAGGAATAGGTATTTGATCCACGAACATCAGGTCCACTAAAACCAATGGTTTCTTGTTTGGATGAGCTCTACGATTTTTTTGCAGATATATATTTTGTTTATATGCTTATCTTGTCTTGAAGAAAGGTTTACCTGCGGTATTTATCGATGTTATCTCTTATCGAAATACGTGTACCTACATTGCTCCGCCATAGCATATTATGGAATTGTAATTGTCCTTTTGGTGACATTATCTGTTGATTAAACAAAAATAAATCATAATTCGTAATAAATAATAATTCTTACGCTCACTTTTTTTTTTGCTTTGTCTGTTTACAGACGGCTGAGACCGCTAACGGTCCATCTCGCCAATGTTGTCTTGTTTGTGTTTCTTGTATTTTTCATTGATTGTGTTTTATTTAGATTTATGTTGTCGCATGTTGATTTTCTCATATATGTGCTTTGATTGTTTTTAAGAATTGTACGATTTGTTTCATATCCATTTCATCATTACTGTTAAAGATGGATTTGAGTGGTTTGCAGTATTCCAATATAGGGAATTGGTTTCTCTCGGTACTAAATTTCGTGCAGTCATATAGAATATGCTCTAGGTCTTCTGTTTCTTCGCAGATATCACATTCTTTCTCCAGTTCCCATCCCCACTGGTATTGTCTATCCTTTGTTAATGTGTGTCCCGATCGTATTCTATTTAGGATTCTTTTTTCTGTTGATGTTAATATTAGTCCTTTGGACCATATCACTTTTCCCGGTTCCTTCATTATTTCGAAATGCTTTGTTCCTTTTTGTGTAGATATGTTTTCGTATCTAGTTTTCCATATTTGCCATATTTCTTCTTTTGCCAGTGTTAGAGCGTCTGATAACACTAATGCAGTAAAGTCTGTTTGATTCCCATACGTGGCTTCTATCGCTATTTTATCCGCCTTTTCATTACCCTCTATTCCTTGATGGCTTGGAACCCACTGTATTTTTATATATGGATTTTCTTCTCGTTTTAGTTCTTTTATGATATTCCAGGCTATGAAATTTTCTTCTACACTTGATTTGTTCAAGAGTATTTGGCAAGCACTCTTGGAGTCAGTATAGATGATAGCCTTTTTGTATTTTTTACTTTTATCAACTTTATAGCCTTATCAATAGCTAACAGTTCTGCATTTGTAATTGTGTATTTGTCGTTGATTTTGTCGTTTCTGCAGATTTCACCTTTGAGATCTGTTATGCCTACAGCTGTTCCTTCTTTTGTTTTTGAGGCATCCGTATATATTTCTGTGTAGTTTTTGTGTTTTTGTTGTATCTGTAAAAAGTGTTGTTTCCACACAGTGGCATTCCAGTTTGCTTTGCTTGCTTACTCGTCTGTTATCTTAGGCTCTATTCGGTAAGTGACATATCTATCGGCGTACTGCTTTCTGTTGAGGTATGTCATGCTGTTGTCTTTTGGGTGTGTTTGGTGAATAACATCTATATGTTTAGCTGCGATGGCCGTTAGGTATGATCCATTTCCTTCTTCTTGCATTTGCGTTTTCTCGATGAATGGCTGTATTTGGTTTTGATAAAAAGAACTTTTTATGACTTCTCTCAGGGTAAGCAATTCTATCCTTTCCTTGATTGGTAGTTGTCCTGTTTCAGCATGTATTACATGAATTGTTGTTGTTTTTAGGTATCCCACGCTCACTTTATCAATGGCCTTTGTCTGAGGCTTAGACGCGAATGTTTTTAACTCCTGATTAAAATTTGACATGTCGATAGTTATTTTCAACCTGTAGTTAACTTTGAATGAATCTAAGACCCAATTTGAAATACGACGGATGGAAAGTTATTTGAATCACAGATAACAGATATACCAGATATACCCTGTACAAGAATGGGTAGAACTCAATCGCGAATATTTCTTGTGTTTAACGCAGCAACACATTTTTTTCTCTATATTATCGAAAAATATGGTCAACAATTCGGGATACAATTTTTAGTAGCATGAAGCTTTCTAAACTGTTTAGTATGATCGAGCCTTAAGATGAAATTCAGTGCCAAAATAAGGCGCGCAAAGTTTCAACCGCATGAATTGAACAAACTGTGACATATCGTTTACTTTTCGCCAATACATATTGCTGTATCTTAGTTCCAGGAAATAATTTACATAAATATGGGGCAAAATCATGATTAAATTGTTAAAACCTTTAAAATAAAATATAAACAGGATCTCAATTTGAATTATATATATATATATATATATATATATATATATATATATATATATATATATATATATATATATATATATATATATATATATATATATATATATATATATATATATATATATATATATATATTTATGAGTTTCATAAATTTATTATTTATTGTTGTATACTTTCTCTTCTGTCAATAGCTCCTTATTTTTACTTACGTGTACTTACTTAATATTTCCAATTTCTAATAATTCTGGATTAGTGTAATAGTCGAAGATAGTTGAAAGAGAAAGTAGACAAAAAAATTGTCAATGACTTTTAGATCCTTCTGAAATGTTTACGTCGATATATCCATGAAAAATCGACGTCTAAATTTCGAATGGCCTTCGAAACAAACGACCTTCATCTTACCTAGCCGCTTTGGGACAAAACCCTAAAATTTACTTGTAAATTTGCCCAAAGTGTTATGCCGTAACAAAGCACGCTATCCATTTTTATTGGGATCAAGTCAAAGTTTAAGTAGATAACGACCTCATTTTGAAGCTCGACAATGAGTGAATTCTCCTCCAAAAATACATAAAAATGATCTTTAGTTTTGCCAGGTTGACAGATTGCCAGGTTGACAGATTATTCTCGCTTCGCCAGACACGCTAACTAACCAGATCCAGATTTAACACATTTTACCAGATTTTTCCAATTTTCCCAGAATTTGTTAGATCTCACTAGATCTTAATGATTTTGGTGATTCGATAGGTTGTGAGACCTTTTTGTTTTTTTGCACACTGAAAATAAAACCCGGTCAAAATTTCCTTGTGTATAGTTGGACCCAGACAAATCCAGATAATTTTTAGTCAGGAACAGATTTTTAAAAAATAACAGATTTATCTGTTTTATACAGATTTTCACATGCGCATACGACATACATGCTTAATACAGAGTACAGATTTCCCAAACTTAATACAGATTCATACAGATTTCACAAAAAGTAAGAAAGAAAACATTCAAACTTTTCCGTCTGGGTATTCTATTTGTATTTGATTGCAGTGACGAGGAAAAAGTCAACGGACAAATTACAGACTTTTGGAATAGCCGCGCTGTTTTTTATTGTTAAACCAGTTTTGTGTATCAAATTTAATAGAGAAATGAAAGTCCGCAGACATTTTAGCGAATTCACAGACTTTTGCAACGCAGTCTGAAGATATATGAATTTTTTACCTAGCATCTCTGCTTACACGAGACAATATTTATGTCAATATTCAGTATTGTCAATCCTTCATCAAAACGTTAATCCAATTTAAATGCACACCGTCGTTTTAAATAAAAACTATCAATAGTATTTTTAAAATCGGAGTATTGACAATGTTATTCGGCACCACCTTGTACTTGCAAAATGGTTGGTGCTAACGTACCGGTGTCAGATGGCAGAGCATTTTTGTGTAAAGGCCGCTATACATTGGAGCATTTAACGCGGGCAAACTTTTTGAGAACACCATTGAACGTTTGAAAAAATGGCCTGGCATCAGTACTACCAATAGTGCGGAGTTAGGTTTTTTACCGTCACTCCTCAATCGAACACGCTTAAAAATAGTTACTCAAAAATGAGTAAGATTTCATTAGCGGCTCTTACACGAGCATTAAAAATGTCATTTTAAATGATGACTAACTAATGATGTAATTCAAATTTGTTCGAAATTTCGTCATTAGTGCACCATTACACGTTCATTAAAATGATATTATTTTTTATTAATGACATTTTTAATGACTCGTGTAAGGGCCGCTATTCATCTACAGAAAAAGTGGAACAACTCTAACTCCGAAGTTACTCAAATTTGAGTTCTTCAACTGGAAATGATATTTGGGTAAAATCTACTCATTTACTGAGTAATACTTTATTTGTACATGTACCAAAAATAGAGTAACTATCACTCAAATTTTGAGTGAAATTTTATTTCACATATACCAAATTTGCAAAAAAATTGCTCCTTTCTGAGTGTATTGTATTAAAATATTAAGTAATTGAACTCAATACTATATCAAGTGGTGGTCGCTTGGAGTAGTGTGTCAATCGCAAATTAACATACATGTCAGTTATGCTCAGGCACCAATCATACACTTATTCCTCATAAAGTACATTTGAGCATATTCGTTTCCGTTCTAAAGCATAACACGGAGTTTATCATTCCGGTTTTTGCAGACACAACACCGTTCGTGTTGAGCGACTCACCCTCGAAATACGCGATCTCACTAACAAAAAATACAACCTGTTGCTACAAATGGTTATTACAACTTTTAGACTGATCTTGCGAATAGTAACAAAAAAACGAGTTCTTGCGTTAAACTCAAATTTAGAGTAGGAGTTACTCAATATCATTGATGATAACTACTCAATTTTTGACGTTTCCATGTTTCATTTGAAAATGAGTAACTAGTACTCAACCTCTGAGCAACTTTTTCTAAGCGTGTAATGAACACATTTTGACAGTCCAGCAGCACTGTTTGTAAACAGCGATTTTTTGTTTGTTTGTTAACAATTTAGATGAGACCATCTACGGTCCACATCGTCTAAATAGAGTTTTAAAACATTTGTTCACGATTGGATACGGTTTGTTTTTGAAATTTATTAAATAAAAGAGACTAGTTGCAAAGTGTAAAGATGATTGTTTAAGACGTGTTCTTCGATTTTTGTTTAAGCTTGTTTGTAAACAGTACCACTGAACTGTCAATGATAAATGCTTGTTCATTTGTGACGTCACGATAAAAAATCTAATTAGGTTTTGCACGATGACCACTAGAATGAACTACCAATGAACTGCCGATGAATCAAGTTCACCTTTTGACAGCTATCAGTGGTTTGTTTACATATCTATTAACACGTATTCAAATTAGAATGAACGTAATGAACACATAAACAAACCACTGATAGCTGCCAAAATTGATTCATTTTGTTAATTTTTGTGAGGTTATGTTATGTTCGTGCAAAACCTAATTCTGTGCAACGTTACCAGATATACCGATTTATGATCACTTCACCGCAATACAAATATATTCTCCTAAAATATCTTTAATTGTCAGATGAATACCGATTTTGGGTTTTGCTTGGATTTTTTTTGTTCACTTAACTGCAGAGATGCCATATATTTTCAGAAAAATCTGTATTGCCCTGTAATAATCTGTATTCACTAATAAAATGAAATGTCTACAATGAAATGATTTTAATGATATCTCATATATTAGCAGACCAAAAGCGGAAAACATACTTTCAGCAAACCAAAGGGGCTCTGTTAGAGTGCAAGCGATAAATCTACGCAGCTTTCACTCTGACAGGATTCTTTTGACTTACTGTAAGTGCATTACTCGCTTCGGACAGTACCAATCTAGGCTCTGATTTCTCACGTTCACTCTATCTGTGGCCTTAGGCTGACAATAAAGTTACGTAATGCTATGACTTACTTGAACATCAGTTCGAATTAGCTTCAAATTGTAATATAAATGTATTTCAGTGTTGATCATCACATATCAGCATAAAGATTTTCACTTTAAATTGTGAATTTTCCCTTGATTAATAAACTTTTCTCGTCACTACATCAGATACTGAAAGATAGCTCAGACGAAAAAGTTTAAATTTAGGAAATCTGTAATCTGTATGAGGATGTTAAAATCTGTATAAATGGCATCTCTACTTAATTGAGCCCCGGTGACATTTTCCTGGTACTATTTAGCAGAAATTGTAAATAGAAATGGTACAGATAGATTTTTGCGCGAGATGCAAATTTTTGGGAAAAAGACCTGGCAACGCTGCATCTGTGACTGCCAATCAACGTTGCCAGGTATACCGATTTCTCGATATTTATATATACCGATTAATGACCTCAATACCACAATGCAGATATAACGCGTTTTTTTATAACGGCCATAACCTTCAACCTTTCAAGTCACCTTACTCTTTTGAAAGAAATTGCAGGCGAGCTATGAAAAATGGAGTATTGAATTTAACACCAGACGAAAGAGAAAACATTTCTCTAACGTTTACTGTTATGACTAGAGTGCCTATAACCAGAGTGACGACTTTTCATCCGTAATGTTGGCAACAATTCAAAACATTCCATTAGCTTTACATTGAATTGACAGGTCGTTTGCTCGATTGGAACTGGTAGCTGTCATTCCAAACGAACAGCTGTCGTCACTCTGATTATAGTCACTCTAGTTATGACTTACTCTCAGCGAGTGCCGACTCATTCAAAACTACTCTTCAAAGTGAATGTTGATGGATGGCTTATTGTATTATTTTTGGAAGAATGACCTGGCAACGGAGATTTGTCTGTAAATCTGCCGATTTCGTATAGCCAATAAGCAACCTAGTTATAGTGTTATAAATTTTGTTTTAACTGTTAGTTTTAATTCTAGTGTTAAGCCTAATGTATCTGTTGGATCATTGTAATCTGTTGATATAAATAATGAGGAGGTTTTATGCCTGCTGGAGAGAGAGATTGCCAAATTTCATCTCCACCGGGCTTTTCCCTGCTCACAAATAAATAAATAAACCTTTTAAGCCACCTTACTCTTTTGAAAGAAATTGCATTTAACACCAGACGAAAGAGAAAATTTTTCTCTAACGTTCACTGTTATGACTTACTTTCAACGAGTGCCGACTCATTTAAAATTACTCTTCAAAATGAATGTTGATGGATGGCTTATTGTCCGTTATAAAAAAAAACGCGTGATATGTTCTCCTAAAATACTGATAATTGACTAGCGGACCTTGCATGATCATTAAAAATGTCATTACTAAAAAATAATGTCATTTGAATGAACGTGTAAGGTGTAGTAATGACGAGTTCTCCATGCAAATTTGGAATGTCATTACTTAGTGATCATTAAAAATGATAATAATTCTCGACGAATAGATTTTTGGAAAAATGACTTGGCAACGGAGATTTGTCTGTAAAGATTTCGTATAGTGCTGCAATCTTTTGAAAATCGAGTTTTTTGCAGACTTTCGTTAAAATCTACAGACTTTTGAAAATGCCATTTGGCTCGCCAAGTTAGTTTAGCTTATCATACATTATAAGTGACCCTTACACGAGCATTAAAAATGTCATTTTAAATGATGACTAACTAATGATGTATTTCACATTTTTTTTTTTTTTAAATAACTATTTATTGGAATATGAGTTAAAATTGAATTATTAAGATTTAAATTGGGTGTTCAGCCACAAGTGGTGACTTTTCAGCCCTGTTATATATATATATATATATATATATATATATATATATATATATATATATATATATATATATATATATATATATATATATATATATATATATATATATATATACATATATATATATATATATATATATATATATATATATATATATATATATATATATATATATATATATATATATATATATATATATATATATATATATATGATTTGGTTATTACCATGAAGACATCATTTGCTTCCGCAATTCTGAGATTTTTGTGTAGGGAAAATTCTAAACCTACTTGTATTGTGTAATGGGGAAAAGGAACTTATATACTAACTTACTAACTAATACAGAGAGCGAATCGATTCAATTGAAGATTGCATCGATTTTTGTCGGAATTTGCTTATAATATTATGTGACATTACATCTAATGGTTCTATATTTGTGAGTCTGTGTGACTCATTTGTACTAAACCAGGGAGGACGCTTCAGAATCATTTTCAGAATTTTATTCTGAATCCTTTGAAGCGTTTTCTTCCTGGTGGAACAACAGCTTGACCAAATTGGTACCGCATAAAGCATGGCTGGTCTGAAAATTTGTTTATAAATTAACAATTTGTTTTTTAGACAGAGCTTAGAATTTCTGTTTATAAGAGGATATAAACATTTAATATATTTATTACACTTTGCCTGGATTCCTTCAATGTGATCCTTGAAAGTGAGTTTTTTGTCATACGTTAAACCTAAGTATTTAGCTTGATCAGACCATGTCAATTCCAAGTCATTCAATTTGAGAATGTGATTGTTGTTTGGTTTAAGAAAAGAAGCTCTTGGCTTGTGAGGAAAGATAATTAATTGCGTTTTTGCTGCATTTGGTTTAATTTTCCATTTTGATAGATAATCACTGAAAATATTTAAACTTCTTTGTAGTCGACTGCAGATCACTCTTAGATTTCTACCTGTGGCTAACAGACTTGTGTCGTCACAGAATAGCGATTTCTGACAACCAACGGGTAGATTTGGAAGATCAGAAGTGAAAATATTATACAAGATTGGAGCTACACTCGAACCCTGCGGAACACCGGCTCGTACGGGTAGCAATTCAGATTTACAATTCTGATAGCTAACCTGAAGAGTACGATCAGTTAAATAATTTTGAATCATTTTGATCAAATAAATAGGAAACTGGAAATCAGACATTTTTGCTATTAAACCTTTGTGCCAAACACTGTCGAATGCTTTTTCTATGTCTAGAAGAGCAACTCCAGTGGATAACCCAGAAGATTTATTTACTTTTATCATGTTCGTTACTCTGACAAGTTGATGAGTAGTTGAATGTTCATGACGAAATCCAAACTGCTCTGGTAAAAAAATTGAATTCTCATTTATATGAGTCATCATTCTTAACAAGATAATTTTTTCAAAAAGTTTACTGATAGAAGAAAGTAAGCTAATTGGGCGATAACTTGATGTTTCTGCTGGGTTTTTATCAGGTTTTAGGATAGGAATTACTTTAGCGTTTTTCCATCTTTTTGGAAAGTAAGCTAATGAAAAACACTTGTTGAAAATTTTAACCAGGAGTCTCAAGGCAACATCGGGAAGATTTTTAATAAGAATATTAAAAATTCCATCATTACCAGGAGCCTTCATGTTTTTGAGTTTCCTAATAATTGATTTAATTTCATCAAAATTCGTCTCAAAAATGTCATCGTGTGATAACACTTGGGTTGAAATATGATCATACTTCAGTGAGACTTCATTTTCAATAGGACTCACAACGTTTAAATTAAAATTGTGGACACTCTCGAACTGCTGAGCTAGCTTTTGAGCTTTTTCACCATTTGTAAGAAGTATTTGATTTCCTTCCTTGAGAGCAGGAATTGGTTTCTGAGGTTTCTTAAGAACCTTAGAAAGTTTCCAGAAAGGTTTAGAATATGGTTTAATTTGTTCAACTTCTTTAGCGAAATTTTCATTTCGCAAAAGAGTAAATCTATGTTTAATTTCTTTTTGTAAATCCTTAACTATGTTTTTCATAGCAGGATCACGAGAACGTTGATATTGTCGTCGACGAACATTCTTCAACCGAATGAGCAGTTGAAGATTGTCATCGATGATAGGAGAATTTAATTTAGTTTGAGCTTTGGGAACTGAAAGATTTCTAGCTTCGATAATATAATGATTCAAATTATCAATTGCTGTGTCGATGTCCGCAGAATTTTCTAAAATAGTTTCATGATCCACATGATTTTCAATGTGAGATCTGTAATCCAACCAATTAGCTCTATGATAGTTGAAAATAGAACTAATTGGATTAATTATAGCTTCGTTGGAAAGTCTGAATGTTACAGGAAGATGATCTGAGTCAAAATCAGCATGAGTAATCGGTTCACTACAAATGTGACTTTGATCTGTTAGAACCAGATCAATTGTAGACGGGTTTTTCACGGAAGAGAAACAAGTAGGATTACTGGGATGAAGAACTGTAAAGTAACCAGCTGAGAGTTGATTATGAAGTATTTTACCATTACTGTTATTTTGCCTACAATTCCACTGGACATGCTTAGCATTTAAGTCCCCTATTACGAAAAATTTCGATCGATATCTTGTAAGTTTTTGCAAATCGCCTTTAAAGAAATTTAATTGTTCGCCGGTGCATTGGAATGGCAAATATGCTCCAGCGATGAAATAAATTCCATGAATGGTTTCAACTTCGATTCCCAAGCTTTCAATAACTTTAGTATTGAAAGAAGGTAAAATTCGATGTTTAATTTGCCGTTGGACAAAAATGGCAACTCCACCACCAATTCCAGTAAACCTGTCAAATCGATGAACCACATAATGTGGATTACTTTTCAATTTTACATTTGGTTTAAGAAAAGTTTCTGTCACAATGGCAATATGAATTTTGTGAACTTTGAGAAAATTATAAAATTCATCTTCACTCGATTTCAAAGATCGAGCATTCCAATTTAAAATATTCAAATAATTATTTAACATCACTGTTAAATTTTAAATTCATTATAATATTATTTGCAAATTTCCATCCGATTTGAAATGTTTCAAAAAGTGATGAAGTCGAATTCATTTGGATGATCATTTGAAAAAGTTGATCTTGTAGGTAGATCATTTTATTTTCAGTTATATCGCCTAAATCGACTTCATTTAAAGAAGCGAATGGCATTGAATGAATATTTGTAGGTAGACTGCCATTAGAAGAAGATGATTTGGCCGGTCTACCTATTAATAAATTGTTTTCGTTAGAAGAAGAACTGCAAGGCGGTCCTGTGTTTTGATTATTTACATTAGAAGAAATAGGAGATAGATTTCTACCTAATATACCAGCATAACTGACATTAGAAGAAGATGATGACGAGGTCGATCTACCTGTCAATAAATTGTTTTCGTTAGAAGACGAATTGGCAGGTGCCTTAGAAGAATTTTCAGGTATATTCTGTAAATTTAAGGTCGTTGATTTGACTTGTTGTCTAAGCGAACGAGCGTTTAAAATTTTTTCCCTGACAGGACATTTCAAATAATTGGATTTATGATTTCCATTGCAATTTGAACATGAAAATTTATCAGTAGTTTCATTCATTGGACAAACGTCTTTCGAATGCGATTTACCACAATTCAAACACCGTATATCCATATGACAATTTTTGGTTCCATGACCGAAGCCTTGGCAACGACGACATTGCGTTAAGTTAGCAATACGATTATGCCGTTTATAATGTTCCCAATGAATTTTAATGTGGGAAATGAAACGTACTTTTTCTAAAGTTTTCAAATTGTTTACATCACTTCGATTGAAGTGTATTAGGTAAAGTTCATGGGAAATTCCAGAGCGTGGTTTAGAAGTACCATTCGCTCTTTTTTTCATAAGTATTACTTGGGAAGGGGCAAAACCAAGCAATTCTTTTAGTTCATTTTTAATTTCATCAATACTTTGATCATTTGATAATCCTTTCAAGACAGCCTTGAAGGGTCTGTCTGATTTTATATCATATGAATAAAATTTATGAAGTTTTTCGGACAAATATCGAATAAGACGTTCGTAATCTTCCAATCCATCCACCAAGACTCGACATTCTCCTCTTCGTCCGATTTGAAATGAGACTTTTACTTCCGGGAGAAAAGTAGAAAGCTCAGTACGGAATGCTTTGAAGTCGGAAATCATCACCGTCACTGGTGGCATAGATTGATGTTTCTTCCCAGAACGACAAGCGTCCATTTTGGGAATTTTTGAAGAATTTTCTTCTATGTCGCTACAATCGGATTCAGGAAGAATCTCGTAAATATTGTTAGACGGCATAGGATCAGCGGAAGGGAAATCCGTCCGTTGTCTTTTATTTTTACATTCAGATTCTATAAGATCGTGAATGTTATTAGAAAAATGTTGAATAACGGATTGTGATTTATTCCGTATTGAATTATTTTTAGCCTTAGGCTTGTTGCCTTTCCGGTTGGACGCAGGCATTTTTGAAATTAATGAAATTTTAAATTAAATTAACTAGGCTAAATTAGTCTTCGATTAGACTCCTAGCTAGCCTTAAAAAAGGCTGATTAATTTCTTAGTCACTCTAATATCACTCTTTGTATCACTTAGTCACTCTAATATCACTCTTTGTATCACTTAGTCACTTAGTTAGTGATTCAGGTAGCCTTGAAAAAGACTGAAGCCTTGAATCAATGAAACTCTAGGTAGCCAGAAAAAAATTCCAGGAGCCAAGAGCTATACGCGTGCGGTGCGAACGACTGTTCAACACCGACTGATGTATTTCACATTAGCGGCCCTTACACGAGTCATTAAAAATGTCATTAATAAAAAATAATATCATTTTATTGAACGTGTAATGGTGCACTAATGACGAAATTTCAAACAAATTTGAATTACATCATTAGTTAGTCATTATTTAAAATGACATTTTTAATGTTCGTGTAAGGGCCGCTATTTGTTAGAAATCTCGTCATTAGTGCACCATTACACGTTCATTAAAATGATATTATTTTTTAGTAATGACATTTTTGATGACTCGTGTAAGGGCCGCTATAGAGAAGCTGAAGCCTGCAGACATTTTTTCGAATTTACAAACTTTTGCAACCCTGTTTGAAGATATTCGAAATTTTTACCTGGCAACGCTCCTGCCAATGATATTGGTTTAGCACCAAAATATCTCGTCTTTCACGGCGATCCGCAGAACATGCGCACAAATTTGTTGAAGGTAGGGATGTCGCGTTTTTTGAAATACTCGATTAGTAAATAATCGAATACAACTTTTCAAACTAATCGATTTGCTTGATTAATCGTACAGAATTACTCGATTAATCGATTAGCTTGCGATTAAGCATGACTAAATTTGATGGGCGATCTAACGTTGTGTTTCACTGCTAGATGCGTACGTGTGCGAGGATGATGATTGCAATATTAGCTGTCAAAATACAAGGGAAAACGAATTTTCACTTGTAAAATCCTTTATAACTTACATACAACGTCATTTTTTCAAGCGAAAAGTTAATTTTAGTGTGAGAAAAATCAATTTCTACCTATGTTATTGTAGCAGCACCCAAGATTCTGTTTTAAACCAGGCATATTTTCAGATCTGATCTTAGCATGCGAGAAAAGGTTATGTTGATAACTTGGAATGATTTTATTCGTTGCGTACATTATAAAATATTACTTGAAAGACCGCACATATGCGCAAACCTAAGCGAATATGCGATATTATGATGAGGAATAGTATTTTACTAAGAACTAATTCCGGATCTCGATATTGATCAACATATCATATTATAAAAACAAAAATGATTACACGAAACGAAAGAAAATAAATTTTCTTACATTTTAAAATAAACAGTTCTTATAACAAGTCCTAGAATTCTACAAAATAATTGAAATTATATAAGAAAAAATCAATCTTAAGAAAGGTTCAAAAAATGAAACATAGATGGCGGGTCAGGTGAAATTAGTTCTACGTTCGATTGTCAATTTTGTTTAAGTCGATTTGTTGTTTCAAGTGGTGCCGGATTGTTTTCGAAACAACTTACTTATTTCACGCACAAAAATTAAACAAATGCCTAGTAATTAGAATGAATAGATATTCTAATTTGAATCAAATATTGGTCTCGTTTTTATAAACACCATTAAGTCACATGGCAAAATTTTCTTTGAAGAAATGCAGGCGAATTATTCAAAATAGAGCATATTTTTAACAACCAAACGAAAGGGAGAATTTTTCTTCTTCGATTACTGTTATGATATACACTCAGCCAGTACATAACAGATCTTCAGGTAAGTGGCAGGATGCTTAGTGACTTTAAAACAAACACGACATATTTTTGTAATAATCACAATTTGTTTGGAGCCACCATGTCCTCGATTGAAGGAATAACATTCGAGTTTGAATCTATTGATTTGATGTTTGATGAGCAACTAACCGTTTCATCGTTTTCATTATACTGTTTTTTTTCTGAATGAAGTTTAAATTACTTAATTAAGCTCTCGGTCCTCGCACACTAAGATTACTAGAAATCAATAAATCAATTTGAGGTATATAAACTCAAAAACTAGTAATATAAACTAGTAAATATGTATATAATAGCTTTTAATCAAAATATGGCTCTTTCAAACAAGAACAAACTAAGAAAAACAGAGTTGAGAGCATGGAACTAAAGCTTTCAGAATGTCAATTCAGGAAACTTGAATTATCTCAGGTTTAAAATTTTTAAGCAGACGATTTATAAGTAAAAGATTCAAAACAATTTTGGTTAAATTTTATTAAAAATATTGTGCGATTAGTAATATAAATAAAGAAATGTCAATATTTTTGATAGAAAAGCAGTGTAAATATTTTTGATGAACCAGAGATTATCTATTAGAATAAAAAAAAGCGGGTGGGTAATGTCAGCGACATAACTGGATGTCGTGAATACGAAAACAACTGACATGTTCCTTAACACTTCCGAATATCAATTGTATGAATTATGCAAATATTCCCCTTTTTCACATTTTTCGCAAAAACAAAGAAGGCTTCACTTGATCTCGAATACTGTGAATTTCACACAGCGAAAAGTGCACAAATCTAACCGAATTGTTCTTGATTTGCACTAAACTGAGGATAATTACCTTCGATTTGCGAAAAACAAATCCTAATAGTTCTTTAGAAAACTTTTAGAGTCATTAGAACGGCTGATATTGTGTAATGCTCTCCACCGTTGTTTTTTTTTTCCAATGCTAATGACTGGCAGCTGTGACGTAATCGCTCTTGTCGGTAGCGAAACTAGCTGTGCAGACGACACAAAATACATCTGCTCGCAGTGGCGATAGAATCCAAACTGATTCAAATTTTGTTAAGAGATTCCCTTTTATGTGATTTCGTTTGTAGCTTTTTCACTAATGGGCGGTCCTAATGGCTATAAAATTAGTCGCATACAGAATTTTAATGTCGATTATTTCATTTCGGATTTGCATAATTTATTGAAAGAAACTATCAATATGCTGTAGGGATTCGTTTCTAGCATTCAGAAGGACCAAATTGAGGAACTCACTACGATATTCACAACTTTTCGTAACATTTTTCTTGAACGATTTGTTGTACAGCAGCAGATATTTTGTTCTCTTCCTCAGAACGCGTTCTGATTGGCTGGTGTTGACATGGGTTTTTCAACAGTGTACTATTGAAATACTTCAATACTTCTGCTATACACGTTTAAGTTGAAAAATTTCGATTCTATTGGTAGTTAGATTATATAAATCCTTCCATAGATCACTGAGCTATGAGCTTTAAAAATACGAGAAAGGAAACGCGCCTTATGAATTATCCTCTTTGATACTCGTTTATACCAAACATTTCAGAAAAGTTGAATTTTGAACTATTTGAGATTATGCCACACAACTGAAAATTTTATCATAAAATTGTGATCATATTTCCGATGGCATGTAGCAAAAATTATGTTGATTCATTAGATACAACAAGAGATATTCACGATCAAAAACTTATCACTCTCTCAGAGGGTAAATTTTGAAAAGGCACCCCATAGTAAAGTAAGTCGTATTCACGACAAAATCAACAGAATTTTGTGCAGTTTTTGATAACTGTGTACAATGAAAATCTGTGCACATGGCATCCATTAAAACCTCTCAACTCATTGACAAAATGAAACGAAACCAAATTTGAGGAATACAATTGAGAAGATTATAATGAACATAAGTGAAACTGGAGTCATTTCTTTCATTTTATTGTATTGTAATTTTCACTGGCGGTTAGCAAAGACTGCGATGCGCCAAAAAGCGACAGAATGCCGCAAAGGAAGCGAACCTGTCATTCGCATCAGTTCATCCTCTTCGAGACCCCAAGTCACAAGCATAATTTTTAAATTGGTATTAATCGAAATCTTTGTGTTCACCTACTGCTTTACTTGAAACACTTTCGATTTTAACTAAAAAAATATACTACTATGAAAAATTGTATATCATCTCCTTTAAAATTAAAGTCATCTTTGACAGATACATATACTCATTGAGGCTTCAAATGAACAAATAATTATATCTTGTCGTAAAAGAAAATTTCATGTTGAATCTGTAATTGCCCTTGGTTCACCAGACGATTTTTTTCTAATCGATCTAGATTAGATACTGTCTGAAAAAACTTCGAAAACCTCTAAAAAGTCTGCAAAACTGCATAGTTCGCTAAAAAAGATTCCGATTCCGTCGCATTCTATGCTAAGCTGAAATTCGCAATACTAATCGAACCAATAATCGTAGGAAATTAATCGATTACTGCGATTATCTGAAAGAATTCAGTCGATTAAATTTCATTCGATTAACTGTGCCTTTACTCGATTATTCGATTAATCGATCGATATTACGACATCTCTAGTTGAAGGAAATTTACATTCAATGTCATTTCAACAATCGTAGTATGAGCATCAGCCTAAATTGATTGAGCTTCACTATGTTTTTCGAGTGGTGTGGAAGTTTTGTTAAGTAGAAAGAAACGTTCAATATGAACCTGTTTCTTATGAACAAGATTAAACCATTTGTAGATTACCTTTCCAAATAATATGGTGTGATAAGCAAGCTACAAATAAAAATCTGGTTCTAGAATCTCGGTATTCTTCAACTGAAATGAATTGTGCATTTCATGTTTATACTTACTCAGTTTAGAAATAATTAGTGAAATTTCAGCAAGATCACATATTGTTCACTTAGCTATATCTTCTATTCATAAACGGATGTTATGTGGCATATAGGCAACAATGAATTTTGATAAACTTTCGAATACTTGTGTATTTTTCATAAATTCTGTGGAGTTTACATCAAATAAGAGTGAGTGAGATAACGAAAGTAAAAGTCAATTTGCTGTCAAAAACTGTGGTACTAGATCTCGCGCAGCTGATCGACAAACTGCTCTCATACATAATATTATGCAGTGCTGATATTTTATTACTACTTAACTAGTGGACCTGTTCGGATTGCGTTTGTGTGACGAGTGAAAAAGTCCAGGTCCTCAATTCAGTGATGCTTCAAACGTGACCATATTAATGTAAAACGTCACCTTTAGCTGCATCACGAGGAATATCATCACTTCTATGTGTCATTCTTATATTAAAAAGTGATAATCCGTTTCTCATGTACCAGACACAAACGTAAAGGTAGGTGCAATTTATTATGTCATAGATAGATTTATAATCATAGCAGCACATCTGTTAAGTAGTCGGTGGATTTAACGATAAACGAAAATTATACTATTATTGTGCAATTCTATAATGCCATATGTTCGATAGCCAAAGACGGAATCAAGTCAAAGATTAAGGCCAATGACCAACAAGGTGAAAGTCAGATATTTTAAAATTAGGTTTCGATTTTATCTTCACTACTTTTAGACGTCAAATTAGAAAAGTTTGGTTTTTATGTATTGTACACACGAAGGATTCATATCATAGAAAGTCATGCATTTGTCGCATTTTTAAAAAAGGGTGCAAACAGACTTGTCGATGTCTACTTTGAGGAATAACTACAGACGAACCATTGGAAATAGAATATAAATTTTAACATCAGAATAAAGATAAAAATTTTGTTTTCGTATACTGTTCACACTTCGTAGCATTACAATTATTGTATCTATCGATATTGTATATCGATGGGTAAAACATGAACATCTATCTCACGAGCGTATTACGCTTAGGTCCATGTGAACTCAGTAATGTTTAATGATTTGTTTTAAGAAACCATGCTCTAATTTGAAGCAAGCACAATATGAAGGGCGTTTTTTAAGAGCTTGCTGATTTGGAACTTAAATAAAACACCAAATTATAAAATAGCCTAATGTTTCTTATTTGGTAGACAATTTCTTGGCATTTAACAATCAAATATGATTTCGGGCATATGGCCGCCACGACTATTTTTCACAAAGGTCACTGAGGTCCAACTTTCGAACACTTTTTCAAGTATTTGAGGCCGTATTTCAGCAATTACACGTTGAATATTGGTTTCCAAAGCATCAATCGTTGCTATTTTATCAACACAAACCAATGATACAATCACACGAATGCGGAGTATGACAAGTGGCATCGTCCTGTTGGTTCTGTATCGATTTCCATTTACGGTAACGCGTCGTCCTTCTTCATTTTTAGAGAAGTAAGGACCGAAGATTCCACCAAACTCGATTTATCGAGATGCATCGGCAATTCTTGAACGTTATGTTGATTACCTTTACTTCAAATATGGTAATTTCGCCTTTTGACGCATCCGTTCAACCAAAAAAGCGCCTCATCACTGAAGAATTTTGCGCTAGTTTTAATTGAACACTGATTTTGAAAATAAATTTCCACGATTTGGAAGCGTTGCTCTGAAGCAAAGACATCATATTAACAAGATATCCAGCTCTCACATTTCTCGAACAAATCATTGGCAACATCCTTTTTTGCGAGCATGTCGCCCCCAGGCGAGCCCGCATCGAATCTTATACATAGAAGTAGGGGAGAAAATTCGTGCGCGCCAAAATAGCAGGGTTGAGCACCCATACAATTGACATGATATGTTGAATGTGATGCCGTGCGATGGCGTTGCTGAACTGAAGATTGACTTCGCTCCAAGCTGACAGGGTCTGTCTGAAGTGAACCTATTCATGATGATTCGCCAAACAAAACTGAACAAAGATGTCACTTCACACTGTCAAACAATTTATAGACAATAGAGTAATTCTTCTTGAAAAAAACAAACCTCCCAAGAAACACCCGTCAGATGGAATCTACTGTATGCAGATTTGAAACAACTAACTTTTTGTTGGACAACGAATCGTTTCTTTCTTGAAACAAGCTGTATATTTTTTGGCTAATATGACTAACATGACTTACTTTGTCATTATTGAACTAAAGAAATCAGCAGATATAGTGACCAAGTCATTTATGGTTTTGTTGTTCTAATGAGAGTTATTTTTGGCTCGTCCCTGAAGTTTGACCTTAAACAGTGTATTTGCATTTGCCTCTTGGATCAGAAAAAAAATATCTATCTGGTGTGTGGTTATTTTATTGCATCATGTCGTTTGATATGTGCTCATTTAATTATGATCACTACATAACGTGAAGAGAGTATGGGAAAAGTCTGAAGGGAATGAAATAGAAATACAGATTTACGTCAAAAGTACCACAGAGACGGTACTCGAATCCACAACTTTTCTATGCAAATTAAATATTTTTCCAAATTGACCGACTCTGTATGTGAAACGGGTTTACTTTATTTGGTAAGGTGCTGCTTCATATTCTACTCGATTCGATCTGATTATAAAGGCTTGTTTGCAAGAGTCATCCGTTTCCGATTGGTAAATGGACGACTCGGAGTGCGTCACTTCGGCGGATTTGTGCCAGCGATTATACCTTGTCGATGAACTAACATAATCTGAAATAGAGCGAGCTGTCTCGCAGCAGTAACCCACTCGCATTAAGTGTTTACTCCTGCTGACTCTCACTCATCGTACCCAAAAGAAACCACCACTCGTGTTAAAAATGCACCTTTTTGTGAGTGTCTCATAAGCGTGCGAATAAGATAGAATACGCCTCGCCGTCTCTCGAGAATGTGCTGCATGCACTGAGTTCTCGCTCTATGATCAACACTGCTTGTATGCTTTGCACAGCTTTTTTTAAAAAAATATTGCACTAGTTTGGAATGTCTGTTTTCTGGGTACATACTGTGTATGTTTCAAACAGTTTACTTACAAAATTGGTATGAGCACTGCCCGGGTCGGTGATTAAGTGTATACCCAAGTAACCACGACGCATTATAACTTTACATTATTTTAGTTTCAAAATTTCGCGTAAAGAAATTGATTAAATGCAGCTGAGTTACACATGTTTTCACAATACTATTATAAAGCAGAAAAGGGCGATTATTAGACTCTTATAGGTAAAGCAGGAATTGTATATTATTAAAGTAAGTATAATGCAAATATCTACTTTATCGATGGTAACAATTTCAACTATAGATTATAAATGTCACAAAGCAATAAGAGTGCTTGAATCATGAGTTACGAATGAAATTCCAATATTGAAAACAATATTCAATATTTAACTATTAATGTTGTTTATGGCTTATTTTTTATATTTATTTGGATTTGAACCCATAAACCGTGGTTCTCTGGTTTCGTAGTTAGCACCATTCACCTGGAACCTTGACATGTTTTGTTCGCAGATAAGAATCTTACTTCATCACTAATAGCATTATAGTCTTTTGACAATACATAACATTTATATATGTTACCAATGCAAAACGCTGCAAAATGTTAGCAGTGTTGTTTTCGAATGTTTCGATGTAAGTAAAAGACAAATTTTCCTCGGTAATCCATTTTACTTCTGCACTACCGACACATATTGGTAAATAAAGGTAAACTTAGACTAGCTTTAAATCATAGAACTACTCTACTTTTTATCACTACCAAGACATTGATTTAATGCAGTTGTTCAATTCCCTTGCTCGGCTATTATTAATGTTTCGTTGCTTCAAAATATAGCATTGAATGTCGATATATAGTACGGTAGAAGGTTGTTGTAAGATAATGCTCAGTTACATTTTGAATGCATATTTAATGCACATTGCTTTAAAGTATGTAGGATTTGTGTAACTATACATTAACAATGTAAAAATAGAGTTGTAAATGTGAAGTGATATAATGCCCGATGCTCCGGGGACGAGTATAGCGGGATTCGACTCCCAATCCCGAACATAGGGCCAGAGTTTTTCTGACCCGAAGAAGCGAATGACTTTAAGGTTAAAACATCCAAATCGAAAAAAGGCCCATTGTGCTTTAGCAAGCTATTAGTCCGCTACGCTCTTTTGCACTACATACAGAATGTAAACGTTAATCTTGTTCGAAAGCTTTTAGGTTGACGCGGTTGACGAAAATGGTGCAGAATTGTTGTGCTCAATCGTTAAATTTTAAAGAGCACATCCTATCTCCAATGTCTTTAAGTTATAAGGATTCTTTTTTCGAGTTACTAAAGATTTCTCTTATGTACATGGCTTGAAAGCTCTGTATTGCGTCTTAGTTCGCTCAACTCTCGAATGCTACTTTTATCAGATCACCATCACCAGAACGATATCCAACGCAAATTTGTCCGATTCGTTTTCCGTTATCTTTCATGGAGATATCCTTTCAAACTACCGAGTTACTATGACCGCTGCAAACTGATTGGTCTAGATTGATTATCTGTCCGTCGCGATGTTGGTAAGACTATATTTATGGCAGATTTACTTTAGTCGCGAATCGGTTGCTCCTAGTACAATTTTAACAAGTGGATATTCGACGCCGTAATCTTGGGATTCTTCTATGCTGCAACCAATTATCGATATAACAACTATTCAACATCTGTTTCAATAGTTTTGACTTTCATTTGCCACGTAATGTTATCAAGAAATCGTTCCTCAGGTTGCTGTCTAATTAGTTTATATTACTATAGAAGCACTAGATTTAAGGAAATGTACAACTCACCTCGAAACTAATATAATATATGAACTGATAAATAGTTACCGAATACCGATTCGCGATATTTTCTATTTATTGATGTGATTTTCCCATTCTAAAGTGACTTACATCAAGTGAAATTCAAATTCTCAGTATGATAGTCAAGTGATTTGGAACCAACCGAACACCAATAGTAACTCAAAACACTCTAACTCAAAGACTACTATTTTATGAGAATAATCCACAAAAATGGAAATGGTTAGATTCAATATAGCATTGCCGTCAATTGGTTTCGTTACTTCCGGCACGTCAGAATAGACATTGCACAATTAGTGTTAAATAAGTGCGTTGTAAGTAGCAACGACTTTACGTCTGCTTAGCGGATTATGTTGATCCGCGAGGTGACATTAGTAGATCAACATAATCTGCTAATGCACTGATGAGCTGAATGCGAAACGTAAATAATTCAATATAGTCATATGCACTTTAGCACAAACTGGATCCCAAGAGGTTCCAAACCTCCAAATGAATTTTATTGCTATCGAATCACCATATTCGAAATAGAGTCAAATTGAGCTCACCACCATCACCACCTTCACCACCACCATAAATTAGAACAATAAATTCATAAGTTAGTTAGTGGATGAAGCAGGCAGAACACTTTCATGAAGCACCGCTATCAAATCAAAATATTATTTTATTTTTGTTTTTAATGCTATTTTATTTTTATGTCACCCCGGTTTTAACCATTAATTGTCATTTACCGGGGTTAATCAACATATGATAATAAGCCATGAGGGACGGATATGAATTGAGCTCACCACCACGTATAGTGTTGAAGAACGAGAAATAACATGAAATAAGAAATCTACGTTTTACAGCTTAGATTATTCAAGAAAGCTCGAAAGAATAGGTAAGAGAAAATTCTTTGTTAAAGGAAGCTATAGTAAAAAAGTGAAAAAAAAATCTCCACGTTGGAAAAGCTGCTTAGGGGCTGTCCATAAAAGACGTCACGCCGCAAGGGGGAGGGGGGTGTTTCATAAAACGTGACCTTTTGTGACAGGGGGGAGAGGGGGAGGTTTTTGGAATGTGACGTCCAATATTTTCAGCGCATTTTTGAAATACCTAATTATATTACTGCTTTGCCCTATTTCCTGAAAAAATCTCCACAATAAACGTTTACATTCTATAGGAAAACGTGTATTTGTTGATGTAAAAGCTTCTTGTAAATTCGGAAATGAGTGATGCAGGAAATCATTTCTGTTGTGATCAGCAAAAGTGCACGGAGAAGCGAGTAAATTAGCGAAATTAATAAATTTTGCCTAATGTGAGTAAAAAAGAAAAAGATGCCTTCAAACTGTTTATCTTAAGTTATGCACTAACAATTTTTTCAGTAATTTGATTTTCTAGCATTGATAATAGTATATCATAAGAATTTCTCTTATCTGATTCTGATGCAGTTTACTCAATTGTACTCCATTTGAAAAAGGGCGGGAGATCAACGATTTCAGAAGTCATGTCTTATCTTGATCATATGTGATTTTCCTCCATCAACATCAAAGCTCATCGAATCATCCAATGATTGAACTTACATAAATCAAGAATCATTTTAGCACAAAATCACTACCCATTGTGTGACGGAAGATCAGTACCGATATTGATCGATGTGATTTCACTGATCAACTGATAATGAAAAGATTCTCCGGCAGTGATCTCGTTTTGATGAGGTTTTGGTCTTTATTTTCTCAGCCCTGTATGCTACACTAAGGAAATATTATTCTTTACCTAAAACAATAATATATCTGTGTACCCCTAGGAGGAATAAAACAGATGATTTAAATGTTTCATCAATTCCAACTAAATACTTTTGCTAATTTATATAATTGATATTAATAAAATAATTCCGATGATTTTGTAGTTTCAGGGATATTTTTTAATCTAATGACAGCATGTAATAAATCGTTTTTTCCCTCATATTTGTATGGTTTGTCATACATATTGAGAATGTATTGAGATGAATTTTATTTATTTTGAATTCGTGACACGTGACATAGGGAGGGTGGGGGGTCTTTGCTTCTGTGACAATTTGTGACAAAGGGGGGATGGGGAGTCAAAAATCGTCAGAAAAAGCGTGACGTCTTTTATGGACAGCCCCTTACTGAAAGTAAGAAAAAGAGAAACTCCTTCAATTGTGGTCTTCTACGATATGGACGCAGGTTACCCAGTGGAGCTACATTAATTTTGCCGTTGGATTCCATATGGTCGCTAGGTTGGTCCTGTCCGGAGAAAAATAATGGATAATATCAATCTCTCAGTGGACCCCTGTACCTATTGTAATTTCGGAAAGTGAATTAAGGATAAACTTCATCCATCAAGCTAACTTCTTTGTGGGAGAAAATAGATATGAGACTGATATGCGAGTACTGCAGTACTGCACATTGATCGAAACATTTTCTATACGAAGATTTTGCATTCGATTTTACCACAATTCGGTTGATCGAAAGTCTAGCAATCTGCAAAATAATGTGGCGACTACTAATAATAAGATGACAATTGGTACAAAAGTTTTGTGTATTTTCGTTTTGGCTTAGTTGTTTTAATATGTTTTCAATAGGATAGGTTTTTATAAGTATTAAGTAAATATTCCACCTCAGTTGTAGTGTTTGTGGTTTCACATTGTGATTAGTAAATTAAATGTTAATTTTGTAAAAAAAATAATTACAAAAAAACTTCTTATATTATTTGAAGAAGTATAAAATATCATTCATTCGAAATTCTGAATATCAGCAAAATTGCTCGGGTAGTTAATCCACTGTCTGGCGATTTTGTAGCCTGAAAACGCTCCAACGAAATGCGACCGGCTGGTGGTACATCTTTCATTAGGCACATGTTTACGCTTTCTCCTTCCCCCAAAAGCTGACGAAACAATGGTCAAACCTGTTTGATACTTTTCATTCGAGTGGGTTAGCTTTCGATTTTATGCGAACTTTGGCTGCTATTCGATGCTGTCCACGGCACCGCCATATGCATTGCATCTGTGCGTGGATTGCGAAAGTTCAGCAGTCTTGTAGAATTTCAATATGCCATTATACCTACATGTCACGAAATTAGTTTTATCTTAATGATTAATTTATTAAACCATTCTATTATAATTATAAACTATTTTCAAATCGATTGTGTTAGTGAATCTAAAGATAACTACAACCAGTTAGTGAACCTTTATTGGCAATCCCAATAGAAACGTTTTTTGGCGATTGAACTCCTGACTTTATGTCTTGTAGTATTTCCTGGTACCTATCCATATAAAAATGATAGCTAGCAATTCTTGTTTTGACATAAATGGATACCTGTTATATACAGCCAGGGACGTGCGTAATCCGTCATAACAAATGATAGCAATTTGTTGGTTCGTATTCTTATATGTAAGACTTTCCAATGAGTAAGTGACTTATAACGGTTCAGGATTCATTCCTGAAGCCCCGTTGAATGTAACAGTTGACGTGTTGTTCATAAATCTTATAATTGTGTTTCCATGCACGACGTGAGTCCAGCGTGAGTCTGATTAACTCAGGAATTTCCACTAAAAGTGTGTTCATTGTCCCCTATATGAAACACAGATGCTATGTTGTAATATTTATGTCTGAACGTTAACCTAAATTGATGGCGGGTTTTACATCCTTTTGACATTGCTGTACACACAAACGGCTCGTCAGTTGGTGCCTACCTTTTAAGTACGCCGCTCCCACTTTTCGATCGAACGAATGACACTTTCACGCCTGAAGCCAGGGGCGAAACAGTTTATGCACGAGTAGATTGGCTTAGTTTAAAATAGTAACTGCGCTTCTTTGGTAAACTATGCTTAATTTTGCCCTTTCGACACAAACATTCATGCATCGTCATTTCTTCGAACTTCGGATAGTTGTTTATGCGATTTATGCTGATCGAGTTATATTTGTGTATACGAAGTTTACTAGGTCCGTATCCACCACAAAGAGAATAATTGTTTCGAGTCTAGATTCAAGAAATTTGACTACATGTACCATTACAATAAAATAGGGTCCAAGATGGTTCTTATCTCATAGCAATTGATCATGAATCATCTATGATGATCTCGGATCACGACCTTTGTAGCAAGAGCAAGAGTATGTATATGATAAGCGACGACTACAAAACTTGTCGAAACAGAAGGTCGAAATTTATCAACCACGAAAATCAGGATTGAAAATGACAGTTTTCGGTTCTTGCATACATTGAAAAGGTTATTCAGTCGTCTACAATCTTTACCTAATTGTTCTGTGGCCTCACAACATCACGAAATTAAGATCAAGGACATCTCGTTTCAGTGAGTCGCATTAACTCTCATTTTTGATAAGGTACTAGTTGCTAATCAAGTTTGACCACTATGATATTGGATTATGGAATGCTTTACCTTTTAAACGATGATGGTTTCGGAGCAAAGTTCAACTTTGAATCGCAGTAGGACCATGCGTGCACCCTCGGCGCAAGTTGATCACATGCAGATTCCTCTGTTTCGCTGTGTAAATCGACCTTCAAATTGCTGCTTACTACTAGTGTGGATCGAATGGCAGCAAAAATCGTACGGCATTATTTTCATTCAGTTTTTTTTTGCAATGCTTGCAGTACTGTTGTCTTGCCTTTCCGACAAAAGCCATTATTGTTGTTACGATTGGTCGACATGACGCGGACGCAACCGCGGTCGATTTTTGGCGGGGGTATTTTTTCAGACTTGCCGCCATCATCAAAGATTACTTTATTGCGTGGCTGTGGTTGCGACGGTAACTGAGCGTGCAGGTGCTGCTAAATACCTGTAAATAAAGGTGACACTGGTTATGGAGAAGCGCACCGTTTTTTTCCCGGGGCACTGCCGATCCCTCGCTTTAGTATTGTTTGGTTAATACGCAAGTATGGAATATACAACGAATCTTGCGTAATTTCTTGTCGTATTAAGACGAAGATGAAAGTGAGACTGCAATCGATGAAATGGGTTGAGTATTTCTTTGTTAGCATCGATTGTAAGATAATTTGTTGTGCAGACTGATTTCTATGTCATTTGACTTCTATGTTGAAGTAAGCATCAAACTGATGATGATGATTAGCAGCAATAATTAAACTAGCTTGCTTTACGAAGTTGTTCCAAGATTTCCATGCGTTCTGTCAACCAACAATTTTAATGAATTAAAGGAAAATACATATTCATTCCCTTTGACAATGAACTAATAGATGAACGCTATTGTGGCACTACTACAATGCCAATGAATCAGGTTTATTTTCTTCATACTTACTTTTGATTGTCGGCCGCCAGGCTGAAGCAGGGCCACTGTGATACAGTATAAAGTAACGAAGTAAACAAGCACATACTCGTTTGGAATCGAAACTTTGGAGCAACATGCAAGAAAGGCTGTTAACGATACCCGGGAAACCGGAGTAACAAAAAGAGAAAAATACATGTATTCACATTGTGTTTCAATAACACAATTCGTTGCCTTTTGTGGGTCCGTTAGTTCACTACAGAACAAAATCGATAGCATCGAAGTCATAAAACTATTAAAAACCTATACTTAATCCACCTAGTGGTGTGACAGTGCCTTTCTATTGTTACTGTCGCAGTCTCATTAAAACTCGTTTTTGATACAAATTCATTCAGATTGATTCGGGTAGCTCACAAAAGTATGCTTCAGCGCTTACGCTACATATTCGGCAACATCACCAAATTTATCAGCAATAATACATTTGAACTTGATCACTTTCTGAAGTAATTGGTTCATTCATATCCGAGAAAATTGAGCGGTTATGATGAGTTTTGTCGTTTTCGTCACTTATACCATTACACCTCCGGAAGTGAGAGGTTTGATCTTCGAACTTGATCAATGATACAATAGTAGCTTTCAGACGAGCCTAAGCTTGTCAATATGGCTTTAGTCATCTCCGTGAAAATTGGGTGCTAAAAATGGACATTTTATCGCTAACGTCACTTTTATCATTATATCTCTGGAACCAGAAGTGATAGTCATTTGATCTTTAAACTTAATCAACAGGGTAGTAGGTGACCGGGAAAATCGCGAATTTTATTTCACCGGGAAAAACTAGGAAAAAGTCGGGATTTTTTTTAGAAAGCTGGGAAAAATATTACTAGCTCAAATATGAGTAACAGTTGTTAGCATCATGATTTTTTATTCAACAAGTTAAAAGTTTGCGTTTGAGCGAGATGTTCAGTAAAAGTGTTGAAACAACTTATAATCGCTAAAATTTTTAATAAAATATCAGGGCTTTCATTGCTTTCGATATGAGATCTGTAACTTAACCGATTAGTTCTAAGGTGTTAGTATATATAACTTATTGAAATAATCATTGCTTAATTTGAAATCCTGAATGTTATTGGTAGATCATCCGAATCAAAGTCAGTTCACTACAAATGTTACATTGATCTCCTAGAATCAGATCGATTGTACAAGAATTTCTCATAGAAGAGTTTTAGTTGGGCTATTGGAAATAAAACTGGTTAAAAACCAGCGAAGAGTTCATCATGCAGAACTAGTACTTTCTTATTACTCCGCGAGAGATGTCTAGCATTTAGAATCTTATTATCTTGTGCGTTTTAACACTTATCATTTAATTTATTTGCTCATCAACGCATTGAAATCGTAAACATGCCGAATTTTAAAAATAGGATGACATGACGAATGTACCTTGTATTTGCAAACGAATTACTATAATTTAAACAGCGTATGTCCGTATGACAATTTGTTGTACCAAGGTAGGAGCCCTGGAAATGACGGTACTGTGTTAGGTCATCATGCCGTTTATAATTTAACCGTCGTACTGAGA
The DNA here is from genome assembly GCF_030247185.1 of Malaya genurostris. Lineage (NCBI taxonomy): Eukaryota > Metazoa > Arthropoda > Insecta > Diptera > Culicidae > Malaya > Malaya genurostris. Next base: position 58,680,076 of record NC_080570.1, on the reverse strand, counting down.
TTTTCACTTTCGCTTCCGGAAGGGACGAAGAAAGCTCTGTACAAAATGATTTGAAATTGCAGGCACATTTTGTTGTTGGTTTTTCAGAGTGGCAAGCGTCCATTTTAGGGATTGTTGTTGCTTATTGATTTATTTTCCTTGTTGATTTATCATATTTAGTTATCATATGTATACAAAAAAAATAAAAACAGTCATGTGCACTCGGAAGAAATCGGTTACATGTAACCAAAACCCACAGATGACTAGAAAAAAGCTGTATGTTTTTTCTTATATGCACTAGTCATAATAAATATTTCCTATTTATACATCTAGATATCCGAAAACTACTTCAATCCTCAATTAGCGGGTCTATTAACACATGGATCAATAAGTCCCGTGACTAACAATGGAAACAACTTTTTTTTTCGTCATTTGGGGGTTTGGTACCTCGTGGGTAGCCAAACCTGCTGATGCACTGATGAGTCGAAGACGAAACGTAAAAACTAGAAATAAGTCATGTGCACTTTGCACAAACTGGCTACCCACGAGGTACCAAACCCCCAAATGACGAAAATCTGTTAGCGGTCAGTATGCCGTCGAATTTGTTTCGTTCTTTCGGCACGTCCGGTTAGACATAGCGCTTCGGCGCAAGCAAGTGTTTTGCAAAATGCATTAACTTTACGTCTGCTAAGAGGATTATGTTAATCCGGGAATTTTTGCATCAGCAGTTCAACATAATCTGCTGATGCACTGATGAGTCGAAGACGAAACGTAAAACTAGTAACATTTTTTTTTTGCAAAATTTTTTTTTATTCATCAACATAATCACCTTTTAAGGTGATACAATGGTTCCAACGTTTTTCCAATTTTTCAATACCATGTTTATAAAAAAATTTATCTTTCCCTTCAAAATAAGTTTCAGTTTCAGCGAAGACCTCCTCATTTGAGCCAAATCTTTTTCCCTGGAGCATTTTTTTAAGATCAGCAAAGAGCCAGTAGTCACTGGGGGCTAAATCTGGCGAGTGTGGGGGGTGGGGAAGCAGATCAAAGCCCAATTCGTTCAATTTCGCCATTGTTTTCATCGATTTGTTTTTGTTCCATCGAAAGCAATCGCGGCACCCACTTGGAAAAAACTTTTTTCATGCTCAATTTTTTATAAAGGATAGTAAATACACTTCCATATGATATCTGTGTCATCTCAGCAATCTCACGGAGCTTCACTTTACGATCTTTTATTATAATTTTTGTCACTTCACTCACATTTTCCGGTGTAACGGCTTCCACAGGTCTACCCGAGCGTTCCGCGTCATTTGTGTCGGTACGACCACGTTTAACCTCGGCGAACCACCGACAAATCGTTGCTTTTGATGGACAAGAGTCCGGATAACATTTTTCAATCCATTGTTTCGCTTGCACGGTGTTTTTACCCATTAAAAAACATGTTTTATCAAAACACGAAACTTGGTTTTTTGAATTTTTTAAACAAACTACAAAACGACTTTACTCCAACCTCGATAACTCAGCTGTTTCTGGTCGGATCGACTTAAAATTTTGACCCGTTTCAGGCAAAGGTTAGTACTCTAGAAAGACGTGGTTACTGGTTTACTACGAGCGCCATCTCTACATTAGTCTCGGGACTTATTGATCCATGTGTTAGTAAGGAAAACTCGTCACTTATTGGCTACGTTATATAAAATGAAGCAGGCTGCTACACTCTCTGATTAAATCTTCTAATTCAACATATTCTTTGAAGCAATTATACAAAGGTCTGGTGTAGGACTATAATAGAACAGCAATGGAAGAAGCTTTTCCGCTTTTTTAGATGGATGGTCCCAGAGAAGCACTAATTATAAACTACAACATGACAAATTTTATGTTAGTTACTATAGCTAATAGACACGATCAACATTTGATATGAGCTTGAGTGACCATCTACTCCGTTACTGATCGGGATTAGCTGAAATTGTACAGATAATTTTTAGATGATCCGACCTGGGACTGGCAAATCATCCTTCAATGTACATATACAGAATTCATTGATACAATTGATACATTCATACAATGTACAGAATTCATTGATCAGTCCTGACGTCGGCCAGGCCCGAATGTATATCGTATAAGGAATGAGAAGGGATGTTAGTCCAACACTTGCTGTTACTAGAGGCCGTATATACTACTGCGCACTCCACAAGAGTCACTGGAGAAGGATATTTGTTAGTATAAATTTCAGTAATGGTAGTATTCGCGTGCGACTTAGTATGTTCCGGTTTCAAGATGCTCTGATGCACCACTAAACTCACAGATTTCCCGAGTGAACGTTTGAACAATATCCGAAATTGAAGTCCCGGGAAGTCTTGATGCACAGTTCTTATTTGAATTACTATCGCGTAACGAATAAAAATTAACGAGGGAATAGAATTTAGACAAAATAGTTGATTCATTGCATTCATATTCTATAAAATATATCAAATAATTTTAAATCACCAAACAAAGGTCAACAGATTTCACGCGCGTCTTGATTGTTTATTATTTCCACTTTATTATTTATCAAGAAAAAATGTGCATTTGTTATATTGGTTGATCTGGGCAGCCGGCTACCAAGAAAAAATATTAATTTATCAAACAAAGTATCTATGTTATCTCTATTATTAACATAGTAATCAACTTGTAATTAACATTGTGAACATCAACTATCAGTGACTGCGTAATAGTTGTTTTTATCGTTCAATTTTAAATCGTGAAAGACAGGCAAAAACACGGAAGAAGAAAAAATACCAAATTAAACTTTTCTCAGAAACTAACCGGAAATTGAGAAGTTGAATGAAGTTTAGTGAATAGATAATTTAGTAAAATAAAGTAATCAGATGTGAAACGTTGAAAACATCTGATAACTGAAGGGAAAAAGCACTCCTTCAATTGTCGCCTTTTATGACATGGAAGCAGGAACCCTGTGGATCTATTTTTAGTTAGGTTTTTTTTTCCACCGGATTCCATACGGCATCTAGGCTGGTACTGTCCGGAGAAAGATAACAGGTACTACCAATCCCCAGCACCTCGATCGAAATTTGATATGTACGAATTTCTTATACTCTCTCTTACTTTGTATGGTCATGCAGTATGGTCGTTGCTATACGACTAAGATCTCTAAAAATTCACAATTCGATTGTTTTTCATTTGAAGAACATATGCGAACTGCTAAAGTAAATAACTCCTACCACACTAGCAACAAACGAATACTTATACACATGAAAAACCTTGGTATTACACATTCCTTTTTAGGAATTTGGCCTTCTGTTTCAAGAATCTTCGCAGCTGATTTATAGCGTACAGAACCATTGCACCGTGGCTGGGGTGTTACGACCCGATTGACACTAAGAATCCTTCCAGGTCGGGGCTGGAACATACGACAGCTGGCTTGTAAGGCCAGCGCGCAGCGCCCTATGTTATAAACCACTTCAAATAAGATTCAACCAAGGATGCATTTAAAACAAATTTCATACTGGTTCTGATAGTTTGTTCTGTACAAAAGAAGTACTCGAATGATGACGAAAATCAAATGGCATGAAACATAATGCAAGAGCATGCGTTGAATTGCATAACACTAGCATCGCTATACCGCCCGCTTAGGCAAAATTTTATGCTTGAAAGCTTCTACCCACAATTTAACTCGGGCATCATCCACAGTAGTCAATGGGTTACATTTGTGACTGCAGAAATTCACATTGCCCACGATTGCTCAGGCTAGCCTTGACTACGGGCTGCCTAGGCGGTTCGAATAAACGGTGTGTAATTACGTCATAAAACACATAAAACCATAATTTTCGTATGTAACGAATTAGCTTCGAAACACGAATGCCAGTTCAAGCCGAGTAATAACATCTATAACGGACGGACGGTGATGAGTTATTCGTTTTGCAGTCAGTTAGATGCAACACTCTTATCGTTAACGTTAAAAACGATCAGTTCAAAATCGAATCAGTGGCTCTGTTCCCTGTCCTGCTGCGATGAAGATATTTTGGTGATACCGCAATTGCGAACAACTATAATTTTTCGCCTTAAAAATACCCAGATAACTAGTTATTGGATGACCATTGATCGTTGATAGTTGAACACTAATTGGGTTGAATATTTGGTGTGGAACATTGTTCCGGGTAGTAATCGGCAACAACATCTGAAGGACGATGCGATTGTTTACCGTCAGATTTTCCTGCTTTTCATGTATGCAACTTGACACCGGCCTGTGTCGACGAAATATATGTGTTTCTCTAACCAGGAAGGTCGCCGAATTGATTAAAAAAAAAATCTGTGCTAGAGCAGACTAGCTCATTCGCCTTCACATTGACTTTTGAGCAGAGTTTCGTACACCTGTGTAAAATCACGTCGGCAGCGAACAAGCTTTTGAGGAAAACCAACTTCCCTTCTCCAAGCGAAACCCAGTGCATATTGAAGCACAAAAAGCACAAAAAACCCAATGGTTGGTCGATTTACTACGTATCCGGTTGCGCTGCCAGGGTCAGCAAATTTGGATGCGAATGCTTGAGTGGATTTCATTCATGAAAATCATAACAGAAAGCAATATGAATCAAACGAGGAAGCCGTTAAAAATTTATATTAGATAAAATTCTACCTTTGTTCGAAGTTGTGCGAAACTTATCATCAAAATTAACCAATGCATGCATGCTTTTAGAAAAATCCGGTGCGATTCTAACATGAGCCAAGATCAATAATTTTCTCTCCCCCATTCCTTGTACATATATCACTGTATCATATTATTTGCAAACAATAGTCAACACCACCAGAACAGTTATAAACTTGGGTAAGGATTATTTGACTTTCAACACTTTACTGGAGTGGTTTCCCAGGCTGTCTATATTTCTACATTTTCATTTTAATCAAATGATTCGAACTCGATATTGACTGTTCAAAATAAATGGAAACCACAACTTCTCGTCGTTCTATGTTTGCAATGGAATCCGGCTTCGGACATGAGCATATTTACATATTTATCAACTGATACATGTATACTGTGTACATTTTCATCATTTCTTGACGAGCTGCAGTAAGTTTTGTGGTAGTCTACCTGTTCATGGCACGGTGCGGAATTGACAAATTGTCTGTCTGGGATGGAAAACGATTGAAAAAGCTGCTCGAGGTGCGATTGCCAACCGTTGTATCATGTTTCATGGCTAGTAGAATTATATGAGGAACAGGTTTAAGTTGGGGTAAAATAAATTGTCAATAAGAGCTAGCATTTTCCCCTGCCTATATTTGATAGTGACCCTGTGTGTTCTCTGGTAGTGTTTAGCAAAATGAATTGCACATATTACCCCGTAGGCCGAGTATAAGATAGAAGCTCAAGGAGGAAGGAAACGCTATGGAATCTGTAGTGCAATGTGAATGGCATGAATGTTAGAAACGGCTCACATTTATTATGTACGATGTACAAACAGCTTGCGATGCTATGATGTAATTTTCTTATTATGCCATCGAAAAGATAATTAATCGTTTACTAGTACGAAATCGGTCCATCTACCAATAATAGATGGATAGAATTCTCAGCTGTTTTTTAAGATAAATTGAATCAGTAACTATTTTACCTCGTATATGGGGTCCTACTTTAAAACCTTGGGGCACATGTACGCGTTATATTTGAATATCTTTTGCAGATCCTTGAAAGGAAACTGTGTATCTTGTCAGTGTTATACTCAAAATAAAAGTTCTACAGTACATTATTCAAAACTGAACATGTTTATGAGATCAGACGAAACCATTTATTCCCAAGTGGTTAGTTATCCTTTTTTAAGTCCCGTTTAAATAAGATCATGAGTGCACATCGATTATTGATTTGTTTCATAACGCTTTCGAATAAGATTTGATTAGTATAGCCACCTTGTTATTTTGCGGATTACCCAAGTAACTAACGATGCATGTCGTTTATTGGCTTTATATACAAATATAGAATTGCCATAAAAAACATTTTCTAATCTGCTACTGTAATACTGATAACGAAATTGTCGATTTTTCATGGGTTTACATTCACCCGCACTGACAAAACTACCCATGCAGCATCAATCATAGTAACCCATGAGTCAGCAGACAAAATTTGACAGCTCTATCAGTCGACCTCTAATAGTGATGACAAAATCAGTTAAACAACTCTGTTCAGAAGTAAGCGCCTTCAAATAACATCACCCCGCCGCGTCGAAAACGGGCATTTGTGGACGCCGGATACACCCGTTCCGGCACCCACAACATCTTGGCACTGTTAGACAACAATCAGAGCATCGAAAGAAAGCCCGGTTCCGGACGGCGGATGATCTTGAACGACAAGAAGCTCCAAAGGAAGCTGAAGAGAAAGACCGTTAAATCACTGCGTGCGTTTTGTCGGGAGGTCGGTGCAACCGGCCGAACAGAGCAAAAGTACCTGCTAAACATGAACAGGAAGCGGAAGTCGCGTCCACTAGTTTCAAAGCTGCAGGCAATGACGTGACTGAACAAGATGGTAAACTCGATTATCCCTGCGAATCGTGACGTGGCGGTGTTGATGGACGACGAAATCTATTTCACCCTGGATGGCAACGACTGACAGGACACTTCGTATTTTACTTCCCCCACGAAGCAAGTGAGCTCCAAAGTGAAGTTAATTTCACACACCAAGTTCCCCAAGAAGGTGCTGCTGCGACTGACAATCAGCGAGTGGGGGATGTTAAGCTTTTCGATCCGGACTAGCCATTAACGGGGAAAATTTATAGTACGAAATGTCTGCCGAAGTTGCGTCGTTCATGTATGTGTGTATGTATGTATGTATGTATGTATGTATATGTGAAGCCACCATCAGTTCAAGGTATTACCAGTGTATGCGGCTAGACTTACAGTAGATCCGAATTTGATTATCAGATAGCTTTCATATAACTGCTGCTAAGAAGGCCAAAATGGGTTTTGAGGACCCGGCTTCTTCCAGCAAGAACATCCGGCCATATAATAAAGAATTTCGCTGTACCAGCTCAAACCCGCCTGATGGTTTGTTTGTTAGAAGGGTGCGTCTTACTCATTTAAGACCTTCAGGGAGAAACACAAAGCTTCCCCCACGTGACTCGGTTGGCACTCCACTCCATCATACAGTCATTCACTTGTAAGATACCCTGATGCTCTTCCTGCCCTTCCCATTGGCTATATAATTGAGCATAATACAATATAAGTAAATATAATATAATACAATATAATATAATGTATTATATTACAATAATAGACGATAATATATTAAATAATATGTTATGATACAATGTTAATGTCGCAGTGTAAGTTATGCTCTTCTTTCGTCACAGTACTGCAGGAAATATATTCCTCTTTCAATAATAATAATAATAATAATAATAATAATAATAATAATAATAATAATAATAATAATAATTATTATTATTATTATTATATTTAATATAATGTAATATAATTCAATTCAATATATAATGAATAATGTAAAAAACAACAGAATTATATGTTGCAATAAACTATGATATATATTGCATTTTAGGATGGGCTTTAATTTATAATGCACATTTCCAGCGAAGGTGAGAAGATGAAAACGCTCGGCTAACTCAGATACAAACGACTTTGTTTTGTCAAATTGGATTTTACAACCGTTACTAAATCAATTTTGGTAGCCGTCTGGTGACCATGGCTGCCCAGGCAGCCAAAACGCTATGCGGGCAGTCGACGCCGTTCTATTGACCAAATGTCATCATAGACACACGGGAGGCATGAGATAGGAATTTGTGGGGACTTAGTTATCTCACCATTTGACGACCCTGCCGAAGTTGCGTCGTTCATCTAGAAATACTATAAAGATGAAGACGCGGTTTTCTGGCCGGATCTGGCGTCGACTCATAACTCGAAGCGATCGTTAGAGGAGATGGAGCGGTTGAATATCGATGTGATACCCAAGTCGGTAGCCCGCCCAACGTCCCCAGCTGCGCACCATCGAGAATTTCAGGGCTAACCTGAAGCGTAACATAAACTCCAATAATTTTGTCGCGAAAATTGAGGAGGAATTGATAAATAAAACGAAGAAAGAACTCAAAACACGGATACATCCATGTTTTCGTTCGCCATAGCGAATGTTCCGATTAGCTGCCGGAAGGCCGCCTTAGCTTTTTTTCATTACCATTAGAAAAAGTTCATTTTTTTTAATCCAAACGTTATTAAAACACAAAAGGTGAAATATTTAGCTGTAACAATGCAGAGATTGATTGCTTGATTTTTGCAATAGTACTGTTATTATAAAACAAATTGTCCTAATTTCAAAATAAAAACAAACGAAAATGGCTTCGCTAATGCTATTAAACATATAAGAATATCTTTCTTGTGTAGGTTCCTACATTTAGCTCATACAATTGATACTTCACCTTTGATGCGGAACCTTCCCTTATCATTTTATGTTGAAGTGTTGCTTCTTCTATTCAAACCGTCTATATCTAACTGCAGTGTATTTATTATTATTATTATTATTGTAGGTTTATTTCGCCTCGATTTCAATCGTTTGGTCTTTCGCCGAGGGGTGCAGTGTATTTCAATTTCAACTGCAGTATATTCAATCACGATTTGGTTTAGAAAATTCTCATAAGCAGTGATGCCTAGTCAAAATATTTGATTATCTGATTTTAAATTATATTTGATTTGCAGCTTAGCTGGGTAAACAAGAGAAATGAAAATATCCTTTTCATACAATCGGTGGAGTTTTGTTTCAAAAAGTTGTGCTTGTATCCAGTCCAATTTTCCATTTTGCAGAAAAAATACATAAGTAATATATCGGTATTATAATAACATTATACTTGGTCGATAAGAGCTATTGTGCTTTTAAGCTGCAGTGTTTTTATGCATTTGAATTTCTATATTTGAAATTTAAATGCATAAAAACACTGCAGCTAAAAAGCACTATAGCTCTTATCAACCAAGTATAATGTATAATGGCTCAATACTAAGGTTACAATATGACATATAAACAAAACAAAATCTTGGCATTATTTTCTATTTGTGGAATTTAGCCTTTCTATTTCAACAGATTTCGTAGTCGACGTACACATTCATTGCATGGCTACACATCAAAAAATTATAAAATTTACAGGTGACGTAATCCTTGAAACGAATGAGTTTTACAATAATGATATAAATATACGTCAAACATAACGTGTAAATTTATATGTTTTAGCATTATAAAATATGTCTGAATGTATTAAAAATAAGTTGTATTGACTGTGATATTGAGTCATTTTTGACACTCATATATGTCGGTCTCAGAAGACGTAAATTTACACGATTTTTTTCTAGGTGTGTAGTTCTGCGATCTTATTGGCACTAAGAATCCTTCCATGTTTGAACAAACGACAACTGGTTCGTAAAACCAGCGGCCTATACATTGACCTGCCAACCCGGGCCATTTATGCCATATTAGTGTATATTTTATAGAGTGAAACTAAGGCTTACTTTGATCCAAATAAGGTTCATCAACGGGAAGCACAATACTTTAATACAACGAAGCATGGAGCTGCGAAAGTCGGTAGGCAAAATTTATTTGTTTTTCAAAATTGGTTCAAACATAGTGACTTTTGTCTTTTTTTTGTTGAAGACAGTTCCGAAAATGTTTTAAGGAATACAAAGCAGCAGAAACAGGCAAAAGGAGCTTTCAATATCTTGTTACATAAAAAATAATTCATCTGTGAAAAAATGCATTTGAATTCTTCCAATAAAGCAGAAGCAGTCGTTTTTGCTTCGTGTTGTCACCGAGGCAGTTATTTTTGATAAAATCAAGTGGATACACTACATGCTAAATCTGGAGAGTCGGTCAAAACGAAACTTTCACAACGAACCCAAATAGTTTGAACTAAAACAACCTCACCACGAGACACAACTCCATAACTTTTCGTCACGGCAATGCTTGGCCAAATATTACGATTTCGGTCAAATTCTTACAAGAAAAATTCAATGATTTGCAATTCACTTCGATTAACTTCCGTTGTGTTTTATAGTCCATCTACGAGGCCGCAAGAAATAATATCTGTTTACGTTATGTTACCTCTGAGCCGGCAGGTATAAAAGTCGATCATCGACACAAATTTGACTTTAGTTTTATTTTTTTCATTATCGTCTTTCTCTAGCCAAACCAATTAATTCACTTCTGCTGTACGGTTGAAGGGAGACGGAACAATGCAAATTGTATATTATTGGTATATTGGTTACAAGGTCTGCACGGTGACGTGGATCAAACCGCTGGTGAAATGTGACCTGAGTTGTAGCTGTTGATTACCGGCTCATATGCGAATGGAAAAACTGCGCAACATGAGGAAACAACTTGTTGATTTATGTCGGGCATGCGCGATTATTCGAGTAATCGGGTCTGGTATGTTTATTTCGTACGTAGTATTTTGTAAGCTACCCCGTTGGTCAGATGATAGATAGATCGAACGATTTGTGATCTATTTGTTTATCAGTCTGACCAAACAATCCGGCCAAGATGCATTTTTCATTTGCACGAACAAACATTGCAAATTGTTGATCTGTTTTCACGAAACGAATTGGGAATTCCGCCTTCGCTTGGAATTTCGACAACTCTTTTCGATTTAGTAGTAAAAATAAGCAAGTTGAAGATGTCTGAGAATAAACATAAACATGTCGAGTGTTAATTGGAAGCGTTACATCCGGTTAGTATTAGACCAAATTTAACTGTGATGCATTTCTTAATTTTGCAACGAATATAGAGCCATATTGATTTTTTCTGTTTAGGAGTCTTGTTTTTAATCACTCTATGAAAACCTAGAAATGCGTATCAGGTTCAATAGCCTATTCAAGGCAAATTCATATGAAACCGTTTTAGTGTAAACACTGATGTTGTGTGTTGATCGGATTTCCGAAGCAGTGCGGATTTGTTTTATTAAGGATTTCTGATGTCTCTCAATTTAAGCGATTTTTGGAATTGGTAAAAAATACTTCAGTGTATGTTCTTGATATGCTTCGGTATATTCGATTATGTGTGAATGTTCCGATTGGATATAGGCGTACATTCGTCTATTTTTATGATTAGTTGTTCACACACGCTTCAAATAACATTCTAGATATTGCTGTTTACATCGAAAAATTCAAAGAAGACAGTCTGTAGGAGGGAATGACTAAGCTGCTCAAGTGAAAATTTTCGTAGAACAACGAAATAGATAGTGCTTTTGAGAATCCTAAAAATATACACACTTCATTAAGATGCAATTGTTTTCTTGGAATTTTCTAACTCATCGTAAGTTTAATCAAAATCCATGGTGTAAAGGACGACGATTGTCATTGTGACCGGTTTTTAGCACAGGTAGTAGCGCTGTTGCCTTGAATCTGGTGACACTGGCTATATAATGCTATTTAAGCTTCGGATACAATCAAACAGAAAACGCCGAAAATAAATAGGCTTATCCGAAATCGAACGATCTCTATTCTTATGATTATAATGACCAGCGTAGGTAAATTTGCATACTCGCCACGGTCTACAACTAACAGGAAACGTCATTTCGGTGACTGAAACGTGTGAATTTCTAGTGTATACTTGACTGAGAAATATCACTTCCGAGCATTGCTACCGCTGGGTAGCCTTCGTTTCTACGGCCGATTTCTTCGCAAAGATCGAAGGCTAAATATTTAGTAGTCATCTTCTTGAGGTTACCTCACTAGCGTCACGTTCTCATGCGACATTTTGAAACCGACGACGACGCGTGTTCGCGAGAAATTTGCATCATAATCGGCTATTTATTGGTTGTGTCCGGGATATTTTTAGGACAATAGATACATCACGCGAAGGGTTAAATGTAAATGTTACTCTAATATATTCCCAATTATTGTCTCTTGGAGCTGAAAATGTTTGAGCGACTGATCGGTAGGTAATACATGGATTTTAATACATGAATATTAGAAAAAGTAATCAATTTTTTAAACCATTTTTGATAATTAAAGTTACTATATGAGGTTTTTCTGTTTGCAATGATTCCAGAAAAAAAACAGAAGCAGTGAAGCATAGTACTACATTCCAATGAGGAATTGGACCAAGAATTCTTGTTTTTTCAACAGACTGCCTTGTCCATTCGTGGTCCTTACCGCCCACCAGTGGGCGCTAGTTTATTTTTAATAAGCTCTCTCGTGAATTATTTTAATTCTTAGTTAAAATTTGACAGTCGGACAGTTGTTTTTTGTCGAGTAGTTTAATTCAGCTAAAACTTCGACTCATTTCAAAGTAGGACGGATGGAAGGTTATTTGGGTTTATTGTGCAATACAGATAACGTAAGAAGAACTTTGTAAAAACCTACGCCGTTAGACAATGTATTGAAACTTTCTATTGGAGTATTTTTTACTGTAAGTATAAAAAGAAATTACACAGAAGACATTTTTACTAAAGATTATACTGAAAATTGTTTCGGCAAAATTTGTTTTTTCCGTGTCGGAAAATAAATAGCGAACTGTCAAAAATAACCATGCTTTTGAGCAGGGTTATTTTTGACAACGACAAAATAACGACTCGACTGTCAAACTTTCACTTAAAGCAAAAATAATTCACGAGTTGGTCCAGAGCCTAAGTTGTCAACAGGTGGGCAATAAGTCTCAATTTCCCATTTAAAAAATAATCAGGGCAAAAATTCAGTATTCATGACAAGTTTATGTAGACACGTGGAAAAAAACTTAAAGAAATCATTGCCAAATCCTGTCCAGGATTAAACCAAAATATTGATTGCAAATATGATGGGAATAGTGCAGAGCTAATAAAAGTCATTTTCATTGACTCAAAACAGACGAAAATGACGAGAAATTAATGTCACTCTCAGATTCGCTTGCAAACTATGAGAACGAAATCCATGTTCAGTCAATGACATAAGGGAACAGTAGTTTTTAAAGTTGCGTTCTTTCTTTCATTTGCCCTTTCAGTCATTTGCGGCTTTCGGTGAAATTCCCATAGTATGCAGTGCCGATATTCAACCGAAGAATTGAAGAGAATTGAAAATGACAGAAAAAGCTTTCACAATGACTTTTACCTGTTGGTGCTCGAATCTGTAGTAGTTTTGGTTTCCAAAGAGGTTCTGGGGTGTAATTACTTCGATTTGTCATATTTTAGCCACTCTATAGCGTAAAAGATTTTCATTACATCGATGAAAGAATGAGAGTTGAAATTCTGCTGACGCTCCCTGCAGACGATAGTTTGGTTTCGTTTTGTCATAGAGGAAAGCAACTGCAAACGTCACTCTCTCTTTTTCAATGAAAAACGAAAATGCTTCGTCTCTCTTCGTTTGTTCTGGTGTCGGTCATTTACGAATGAGACAGTAAAATATTGAAAATGACGCTGTTGAATTGGATTCTTTCACTGAGAACGCGTGACAATTTTAAGCTCTGGAATAGTGAAACATTCAATTTTTGTGAGGTTTATGCAAGGGGAGGACGCTTAGAACAATGTGCCAATCACACATTAACACAAAGCATTTATCAATATTGGCACTTTCGTTTTCATACAGTTGCACAGTTGCGGCACACACAGGGCTCAATTTTTGACAAGTAGCTGTTTCATGGGGAACAGCGTGGCACACTTAGACTCACAGTATATCACGTGTTTTTTTAGAGGCACAATATAGTTTGTGTTAAGCGACTCTCCCCTTGGGTTTATGAGAAAGACAATAAAGGTAAACATTTAAAAATTTAGTGAGTGCTATGATCAAAAATTGGTCAAACAAGAAAGACTGTAATAGGTCAAACTTTCTATAAAAATTCAAATCGCATAGAAAAAATATTCACTTAAGATCTGGCGTCTTGGAAGGGTTCATGTCCTTGAGAAGGACGTTGTTCGTGGAACACCATTCCACGATGCAGAGATGACAAATCCAACCAAAAAAGGAACGGAACACTTGTACTGCTTGATACAAGGAAACAAAAGTTTATCCAAGCGCTCCGGTGCATAGTTTTTTTTGGTGATGATTCCGGTTGCGATTTGAATATCGCTCTTCAAGCCTTTGAAACAGATGTGGTGAGACGAGATATTTCTTTGTAAACATCGATAGTTCAAAGTATTTGAAAATCGATCTTTCAGTAGCCGTTCAGTAATCCTGTTCAGAAAGTTCTTCAAAACCTGGAAGTCTTGATAAACAATTCATTATACTGTACTGTAAGTCGCAAGTCCTGCTAGTTATTTAATTTGTTGCACGGTTGTAGACGGCATTTCCCGCTTGATTGCGAAAACTGGATGGATGGAGAAGTTGTGGGTCCGCTTGAAACAGATGGCTACTGCTTTCGGTGAGTTTTCAACATAAGGAGTTCCATTTCCTCCCTCATTTCAGTCTTCCTGGCGATCGACAAACGTTTTCCGAATAATTTGATTGGAGATCTGCAGGAATGCTGTGCGCATCTAGAATTCTCCCTGAAGGAAAAATTTAGATGTCCCTGATCGTTAATATGTTGAGATATTTGTTAATAAAAAAATTTTACCTATAAATCGGTACAATTAGAAATTCAAAAATATTTAACGTTTGCACAAAGGAATTTGAAAATCTAAACTGAGCTGAGCTGAGCTGAAGTAGATCGCCCGTAGTAGCACTTCGTGATTGACCGAATTAGTGGAAATGTACAATGAACCAAGAAAATGAAGCTTGGGAGAAGCAAATCATTTTCACTGTACATACCCACTCACTCCTTACTTTTTATTAAATGATCAATAACGACGCTGGCTACGACCAGAGGTTGTGCTACTGAGGGAAAAGAAGAAATGTTAGTCCGATACTCGTTGTTCCTAGAGACCGCGGGTACCACTGTATCTCCACGAGCATCACGGGATAGGAGATTGTTGGTAGGGAGGGAAAGAGATCCGGATATATTTTGGTAAACAATTTGATCTCATCAAAACCTGATTTTCGATACTCAGGACAAATATAATAAGTAAGAAATATATAAAATATCTCCAAGGAACGATTTCACCAGTATTCCTTTTTTCCTGCTCGCTCTGCTGTCAGTAACGCGAGATGAAGCACGACCACTGAAAGAATAAAATAAAAACACTCGCGAATGGGTCCGCTGCAGACCAACTCTAGACCTTCAGTCTGAATGACACGATCGACTTGTAAACTTTCACACATTCCATAGAAATCCGACAACACCGACAATGACATGCAGACGGCGATTCGATCGGTTAACAGGTTAACATCGTTTTAGGGCGGTAAATTCTCAGTTTTCGCTGCTTTAGCATCTTTAGTTTCGCGGTTCAATATTATTCAATAAATAGCACTCTCACTACTAAGCACACACTTGCCACATCTTCACTGTCACTCAAGATAACTATTTCAACCAAATTTTTAACTATACGTATCAAACAACACATTGAAAATATACTTTTTTGAAAGCAGCACCAGAATACCGCATCGCACTCCCAGTGATGCCAACTTTCCTCTCAAAGGAATTTGAAAATTTAAACTGCTGATTTTTTTTTTTCGAATGACGTTAAATTAGCTGCAGAAACCAGTTGTATAAAACTGTTCGCTATTTTTGCCTTAGTTCAATATCAAAGAAAAAAAAGTGTTAGAAAAGCTATTGAGCACCTAAGAAAAATACGCGGATTTGACCATGTATTCCAAAGTCATACTTTGCATGAAAACACACCCAGTAGCTAGCGTTAATGCATTACTTAACGAAAAAGCATAAATTCTTAAGGCCAGTCCTTAATTCGCAACCTTCTCCGTTCCGGGAATATCGTTCTAACAGTTCTAACTATTCTGGATATAGTGTAGCACAAGGTAGAAGTTGTCTCAGTGAAAAAGAACTTGATATATTATCTTTTAGTTTCAACTAGTGTTTTCCATTTTCCAACCTGGCGGGTAATATAATGTATAATGTATCCACAATTGGCATTCGCCAAAACAATCTGGGAGCCAGTAACAATTCATTCTGGTCGTTATATTACTAAAACCATTGATTCAGGCAAGTTTGTTAGGTTTTTAGTAATTAAGAATCCATGTTGCTTTACAAAAAACATTGTACTCCCCAGAAACCCGGAAATGGCACTCACGGAAGATTAATATCGGGAAAAAATTCTTCAAGATAGAAATATTTCGCATTGTTTAACTTTGAATCAGTGCCAATTTTTCTATACAAACATTTGAACTACTCGTGGAATCCCAACACGTCTGTTTAGTAAAGTGAAACATGCTTCGCTCTATCATCATCACATGTACATGTGTCGAGAGGGGATTTTACACTTTGAAAGCGAACGCTTGTGCTCAATATGTGACAGAAATGCTAATTTCCTAGCAACGTCACTGCTCGTTCAAGTGAATGAAAACATTGTTTTTAGAACGTATCGATCATTGTATTGCCAAATAAAGAACAAATAAATTAAACAAATGTTTCAATCGTTCATACGCTTTTTACATTTGATGAGTGTTGTATAATGTCAATTTAATCTTATTTTCATGAATGAAACAGTCATATTTTAGGAGTAATTACCATGTCGAAATCCTTAAAGAAATTGGACCGAATGAATATTGTTTACGTTATAGTTATAGGGCTATCCGGTATAGAAAAAAAAAGAATTGCCGGTGCTCCATGTACTCCTGCGTACTTCATATAATGACTAATTTATGTTACTTCACTGTTTTCAAGAATATTATGTTACAGTATCATGACCATAACCACCATTCACAATTTCAGCCGTTTGGCTTGTATTTCCGGCTTTGTGAAAGAAAAACTGGAAAATGAATCGAACTTCGACTCGACTTTTATTTCTAACACACTTTAATTCGCAACTGAATGCACTTAACCAAAACAACAGTAGAATTTGTTCAGTGCAAAATGTCATCTTGACAATGAGCTTGAATCTAAAATGATGAATACTTTACGAAATATCGATCACTACTGTCATTAATTTAAAAAATAATAAATTTATGTTTCTCCAACCAAATATCTAGAATATACAAATCTAGCTTTTATAAATAAATTGATATTTCATTGATTGAGCTGAATACATTTGAAGGAGTTTTGATTAGAGGCTTATTGACAACTCGCAAAAAGGTGTAGAACTATAGTCAATTGAAATATTTCTACTAGTGTGCATAACACCGTGTCAACGCTGTAGAATTTTTAGATTTCGTCGCTCCATGCAAAGAAAGTCAATAAGACAGACGCGCCTAGCAACAGTTCGCTAAGCCTTACTTTTGGCATAGCATCAGCATCCGCCTTTTTTTCTTTTTGAACGAACAGAAACTGGAGACACCTGGGCCCATACCGGTTATATGGCCAAAAGAGTTGGAACTCATTAGCATACAAACAACTGATGTCAACCGCGAAAATAGTACTTTTGCGAACACTGGCAGACACTGAGGCAGACGAATATTGGGAGTATTCGATCTTTTCCGGTTTTGATTTTGGTGGTATCGAGTGGGGAGGTATTCTTAATTTTTTTGTATTATTTTTATTACAGGTAAGCGTGATACGCTAATTGTAATTTTCGTCTTCGACTCAGTAGTAAAAACGAGTTCAAATTGATTAGAACTAGTTTGCTGTTCGAGTAACACATTCAAACGCGGCTCGGCTACTTGTAACCAAAACCCCTGAATTACTATTTCAATTTAATCAATAGAAACTATGATGATATCGGTGTAATCCGCTAATCGCTAATGATTTGTTGATTTGATGGTTTTTGATTTTTTTTTAAATTTGTGATCTGTACTTCATAATAATGAGGATCATCATAAATTCTCTGGAATCAGTTAAAAAAACACGGTTATTCATCCATATTACACATATCATAAGAACTTTTCGGACTATTTTTCTGAAACAATAAAAAAAAACTTCACCTTGTTGAATCATCTTTAGGGTCAAAAATCTTTCTAGCGTTTCAAGAAAGGTTGTCACGGCGCGCAACCATGTGCGAAGTTCGCTGGTATAGCTAAAAATCCATTGTTTACAGTAAAAATTAGTTTCCACATGAAAATCGGTTTTCGGTGTACACTGATGAAAGTTGACAGGTTGAATTGATACGTTTTATCTTTATTCGGTCACAATAGAGTTGACAATTTAGTTGCAAGTGTGGATAAGTTCAAATCATATTCAATGAAATCGTATTAATTGAAACACCTGCAGACGAACTTGTGAGCAGCAATGCCAAATCTACGGAAAACTCCGTAAACCTATGGGTTATGAGAAATTTTTTTTTTTCAAAATTTTCATTTCTTCTCGCACCACATTTGAGCATATGCAAAAACTGAATGCGGAGAGTGTTTTTGTATGTATTTCGCAAACTTATTCAGTGCTCAGGTTCAGATTGTGTATTTGTGAAGAATGTAGACATCTTTATCGAAAAGTCTTTGAAATCTAGTAGAAACTCCAACTTTCACCTTCCGTCAAAACTTGTGAACGCTAGTTCTAACGTTTTAAAACAGGTGATTTTTGTGTTTTTCCATTCGAAAATCGACCGACAGAGTTTAACGAACTGCATTTATTATTGGACAAAAATGATCTTGCTCTCGGCGGAACAATTAATATCGTCCGGTATTATCAACAAATGATCAATTTGAACAACGCATTATTCGAGAAATAGACAGAAAGTCATCCTGCATTATGACAACGCTCCTTCGCATTCAGCCAAAGAAATGATTTCTACACTCGATTGGTAACATCTACTGCATCCGCTATGTTCACCAAATCTGGCTTCTTTTAATTATCACCTCTTTTCATCGATGGGACACGCAGTGACTGAGGAACACTTCCAAAATTTTGACGATGTACGAAAATTACTCGATGAATGGATGTCAATTGAAGCTGAAGATTTAAGAAACGAAAGTCAATACTTGGAATACAAAATATTTCGCCATTGTTCTTTAATGGTAGATTATTTCTAATAAAATAAACAACATTTTAAACTTGCGTTCCTGGTATGCTGACACCAGTCTGCTATAAAATTTGATGACGCTTCACTCTTATGTGCAAAGCATCCGAAATCAACATATGAACATTTCTGACTCAAACGTAATGACACTGGCTTGTTGCTTTGAATCAATGCGAAAATTTTTCGAAGAACAACACTCTTACCAGCCGCTATCTAGTTTTGGGTCAAAACCTACCCAAAATCAACTAAAGAGATTCTCTCTATTTTTAGGTAACGAGAGATGACCTCAAAATTTAGGTAAATGTGAGGTTGTCCAAAGTATTTTCATGGCAGCTTTGGCACCCATTTTTTACGATCAAGTCAAAATTTGAGTAGATAGCGACCCAATTTTGGGTAGTTTATAGAAGAGTTCGACGATGAGTAATTTCTCCTAAAAAAATAAGTTAACTTGATTTTCAGTTAACTAAAGAAGTACATGATTTTTCAGTTTATCTACACACTGAAAATGAGATTCGAGAAAATTAAAAAAAAAATGTAGATTCCTACACGGGCAGGATTCGATTCTATAATTGAGAAAAATCAGTCATGATTTCGGGAAAGCAATGTATTTCATGTTATGATAATACACCATGCTTGAAAGTCCTAAGTTAATGAACCATTTGTACGTTACGAGAATCGCTGTGCCCTCATCAACCAACCGACTCTGTAAAAGAGACAAGTGCATCTACAAAGGCTATTCGGTTTTGATCTGCTGGCTGATAACATCGAATGCCCCATGCTACTTGAAAGAATTCACTTTAATGTTCCAGGAAATGTTCCAGGAAATTCATTTCGAAGAACAGATTTTCTAAGACGCTCAATTAATTGGACACAGTATGGTCAGAACAATAAAATGGATGTTTATTGCCATCATTTCAACAGCGTATACCCGCTTGTGGGGAATTCTGGCAACCGTCAGCATTCCGGCAGCTGTCAAAATTGTCCAAGCGAAATTGCGTCATTATCTCGCCGTACGTGTCTTGTTTATTTCCCTCCTCTTTCTTTTTCCTTTTGTTTTTTATTCGACTTCATTTTATATTCATCAATCCCGCATGTACGTACAAAAAACTAATCTTGAGACGAGGTAAATGAGATTGAAATATGAGTATGTTTGGTAGTGAGAAAGGAATGTTATTGGCAATAACATTTTCCATGATTAGTATATATGAAGGGCAAAAACTTATTGCCTTTAATATGTATCTTTTATTCAAAAAATAAACCTAAGACGCTTAAAATGTAGAACCGATTCAAAACGGTTCTGCCAATCTTGTATGGCAAGAATCCGACAGAAAAGAACCGTTAATAACCGCTAGGCGAAATTCTCTGCCGGAAACGGTTGTTGCATTGTTGCCAGACTTTTGCCGGAACTCTGGCAGAATTCCGCCAAAAATGGCTGGCAGACATATATCGAAAATTTTTTGAATTTAATAGTTTGAAAAGTGAAATAGTGAATAGCACGTTTCATCTAAAGATCAATGCTTTCGAACTTTTTCGGCAGAGATATTTTGTAACGTTTAAGAAAATATGTATAGTTAAACTCAGGTATGCACTGAATGAAAAATGTTGACACTCAAACATAAGTTTGAAATGTGAGGAATTATGCAAATCCACCGCACTGGCATCACGGTTAAGACGCAAACTGCTTCGTCAAATGCAGCTCAAACCGTGACGGATATCTTCTTCCGCACAGCTGTCAAAAGCACAAAAAAAAAGAACAAAAATCAGAATGTTCATTTCGACCTGGTGATCCGTCCAGCGAAGTCACGTGGGTGAACACCCGCAGCAGAACGGCAGAACTGCAGACAATAAGAGTGCGAAACAAAAGGTATGAGCTAACATTGGCCTTCACAAATCCAAAACTGAAGAAAGTTCTTTTAGTCGGATCAGGAAGAACACTGGCAATACACACGAGAAAGTGGAAAAGACGCTAAGCACAGTACCAGACCCCGGAAGGGTAAGAAAATTATATCAGATGGCGTGAAAAGAGATACAAGATGTCCGCCATTTCAGGGTGTGTTTTTTGAATTCGAAGTCCAGAGTGTCACTACTACGCCGTGGTCATCAATTCTCGACTTGGTGGCCCAGGCATCTGACAGCACCACTTCAACGTGATTCGGTTACATCATCGTTTCCGCGTCATCGGGTCCGTATCATTCGGCAGCAGCTCCAGTGCTACATCGTTCCATGGTCTGGCTGTTCCGACATCGATCACCCACGCTACTATTGGTCAACGGCGATCCGCAGCGCCGTGACGCTCATACTACTGTTTATTTTCTACACTCAAGGCATCGTTTGACGTCCACGTGTTTTGGCTCTTCAGTTCTAGCACCATCTTGAACGGCTGTGGTACGACTCATTCGGCATTGGCAAGTGCATGAAATAGGTGTGCTTTTTCTCATTAAGCTTGGTGGACAAACAAACATTTGCAGTAGGAATCGCGCTTCCGCGCGATCGTGAATTCAATTCATTCAGGCAGTTGGACATCAGACTCCAGCCAGCTAGACATTGGTGGAACAGGAGGAAGTCTTCCGAACAGCATGAATTTGAAAGGGTAACTCCGGTACCGTGAGTAGAACTTTTATACACAAGTAGGCATAAACAGGGAAAGAAGTTTCAAGATGAGAGAAAGGAGAAGCTAGTACAGAAAGTGTGGAATATGATGAAGCTTTGTGAGAAGAAGAAGGCAGACGGAAGGAGAAAGAGTGCATGCTCGATATAAATGTTATGAAACGATACACAACGTGAATTTTATTTGGGCTAGTTGGCTTTCCGTCGCCGAAGGAAGAAATTCCTATATTTTACATTGGCGCCCAACTGAAAACCCCACCTATTTAAAAAATTTATATTAGAATTTGAGTTTTGTGATTTGGGTGATAGTTTGTTTTAAGCATATTTTGATTTGTGAATTCAGTTCGATCTTTTAAGTATGGATTATACACACTTAATCGATGAAGAAATTGATTATGAGTTGGCGTTGAGACATGTAGTCAATATAACCGCAAAAACTCACCGCACTAGAGTGCAGCTTTTACTTAAAGCAATCCGCGAAGATGAATCGCGAAATATAGTTCGAAGAAGCGTTGATCACGCTATAACACCTTCGGAAAATTTAGAGTCATGTCGATTTCAAATTTATGAACTTCAAAAACTGGTTGAAGTTGCTCTTAGAAATGTAAACATTGAAATGCTTGTTCAATTACGGTCGCGTATCGCACATTATCGGTCTCGTTTATCACTAATAAATCCGCCGAGTGATCGTTTAGAGATGCACAGCTCATTGTGTGCTCTAGTCAAAGTGATGGGAAGTGATGTTATAAGTGTATTAAATAAAGCAGTGACTCGTGTGGTGCAAGGCAGCGGCATAATACCAGCACAACAGAATAACACAGTAGTCGATAGCAATGCGACAACGGTAACCGCGGATGGGCAGCATAGATTGGAACCACCCTCCACCTCCCCTCAAGCTGCAGGACAAGCAAGCAGTTCATCATGGTCGAACGTTACCGGTAGGAGATTCGATGGAAGTTCACATTACTCTCCACTTCCATTAGGAAATCAAAGAAACTTGGTGAGCAATACCAATACGAGAGGGATGGATAGCGTGCTCCAAGATAACTCTCATCTGAATCAAACGGGAGCTTCGAATGAATATTGGCCCCCACCACCGAGAAGACAGCAAGAAGAGAACCCAACTGGCAATTGGAATCGCAACAATGTTTGTCGCAATGCATGGGAAGAATACAACGAATTACGAGATGATTTGCTTCGACATCTGCTACGACGAGAATCAAGACCAACGCAAGAAAGAGGCGAAGACAGACGCATGCTAAAGGCAGTACATAACTGGCCTTTCAAATTTCGAGGAGAAAAGGATACAACATCGTTGAACATATTTCTGGATCGGGTTGAGACATTTGCTAGATCGGAAGGCATGAATGACGACACTTTGTTGTCATCAATCAAGCATTTACTGCAAGAAGATGCGCTTGATTGGTACGCTCGAGCCATGGCGCAGAACAGATTAAGCTCCTGGGAAGCATTCAAGCAGGAGATACGCAAGGAATTTCTACCAGCAGGATATGCACAGATACTACGTTTGGAAGCTTGCTTTCGCTTTCAAGAACAAAATGAAACTTTTGCGAAATACTACCGAGACATCGCAGCTCTTTTCCGATTTGTGACACCACCAATGGAGCAAGAAGAACAGTTCTTTATCGTCAAGAAAAACATGAACGCAGACTACGCAGCGATTGTCACCGCAGCAAGGCCTCGTTCTCTGCAGGAGATGGTCGAGATTTGCACGAGCTATGATGAAACCAGATTGCTTTTGAGTAGACAGAGACGACTTCCAGTACCACACAGCGCACTGTTGGAACCTAGTTTCGCAACTCCAACGGCTACAGTAAAATCACCGCAGACAACGCAGTATCATCAACGTTTCGCTAGAGTTCACGCGGTACAATCAGAAGAGAATGCTGCAGAAGAATATGGTTCCGTTGAGGGCTTAGAACCAATCCCCGAGACTGCTCAATCACAGGATGAAAACAATCACTGGTCTTGGAAACTTGATCAACTGATGGAGCAAGTGTGCGAGTTAAAACTGCAATGGTCAACAAGACTCCCCAGATCGTCGAATTCCCAGAAGACGGAACAACCAATGCAGCAACAACAAGACGCGCGACAACTGGCACGTCCGCCAACAACCGTTCAAACAAAAATGCTGCAAAATCAACGGCGATTTCCAATAGCCGTAAAGCAAGAAAGGATGACGGAAGCTAGACAGGAACAGCGTCCATCACAGACACAACAGGAAGACTTTTCGGATTATAGGCGGTTAGTAATGATTTGCTGGAATTGTGATGAAGAAGGACATCGTTTTATGGATTGTCCTAAACCACAAGCAATCCTATTTTGTTACAGATGTGGAAGAAAAGGATACTCCTTACGCAGCTGCTTTACTTGCAGAACAGACACGGGAAACGAAGAAGCGGAGAACCGACAGTAGAGGGAGACGATTTTCCGCAGCAGTTCGAGAATCCCTCAGCAGTTCCTGAATTTAAAAACATTAGCTCGATCATCATCAATCTCGGACAAGACAACCGGCCGCATGCAGTCATCAGCGTGCTAGGCAGAAACATAACAGCCTTATTAGACAGCGGCGCTAACTGTTCGTTGTTAGGAGGAAGCTACGTGAAGTTGGTAGAAGAACTCCAGTTACGAGAAGGCATTGTAAACGGTGGCATCCAAACAGCTGATGGAACTCAGCACAAGATAAACAGCTTCACTCGGCTGCCTATCGTATACAACAATCGGAATGAAACGTTACCGGTACTCTTGGTTCCCACCATTCCAGATTGTGTAATTCTAGGAATGAACTTTTGGGAGAAATTTGGAGTAAAGGCGATTTGCTGTACACTTGAAGCCGATTTCCAGAGAACGAAGTCAACAGAAGAAGAGTCGATGAAAGTCCTGACAGATGAGCAGTATCATAGACTTCAGCAAGTGATAAGGACTTTCCCGAAAGCAACCGGTGGCAAGTTAGGAAGAACTTCTATGTATGAGCATCGGATCGACGTTGGACAGGCAGTTCCGCGTAAGCAGCGCTACTATCCAATGTCTCCATACGTTCTAGAAGAGGTAAACCGTGAAATCGACAGGATGATAGCTTTAGACGTGATTGAAGACGCACTTTATTCACCTTGGAATAACCCTTTGGTAGCGGTAAAAAAGAAACCAGGCCAATACCGCGTCTGCTTAGATGCTAGACACCTGAATTCCGTCATGGTCAACGAAGGATATCCAATACCGCAGATATCATCGATCTTAAACAATCTCGGTGGATGCGCTTACATATCGTCGCTTGATCTGAAGGACGCATTTTGGCAACTACCATTGCATCCAGATTCGAGACCACTAACAGCTTTCACAGTCCCGTCTAGAGGACACTTCCAATTCAAAGTGGTTCCATTTGGATTATGCACGGCGAGTCAAGCATTGGCACGAGTAATGACACAACTGTTTGCAGATATGGAGCCGCAAGTATTCCATTATTTGGACGACATAGTTATCTGTTCTAAGACGTTTGAGGAACACTTGAAAACCTTGGAGGAGGTAGCAAGGCGATTGGAGCATGCGGGATTGACAATATCAACAGAAAAGTCCAAGTTTTGTCGTCGCGAAATCAAATATCTCGGGTACACTCTCAACGAGAGTGGATGGAAAGTTGATGAGGACAAGATAGCAAGCATCGTTAAGTTTCCGATTCCATCAAGCAGAAAGGAAGTTCAACGATTCCTCGGTCTCTGTAATTGGTATCGTCGGTTCATCGGAGATTTTTCAAAACTGGCCGCGCCAATCACAGAACTCACGAAGACAAAAGCGAAATTTCAATGGAATCCACAAGCAGAGCAGGCGTTCCTGAAGCTGAAAGCAGCGTTGGTATCAGCACCAGTATTGGCAATGCCAGATTACACAAAGCCATTTGATATTGCATGCGACGCTAGTGATGTGGCAATAGGAGCAGTGCTATCACAGAACATAGAGGGAGAAGAACATCCTATTTGCTATTTTTCGCAAAAACTCTCATCTTCGGAAAGGAAGTACTCAGTGACAGAGCGAGAATGTTTGGCCGTAATTCGTGCTATTGAGAAGTTTCGAGGATACGTCGAAGGCACCAGATTTACAGTATACTGTGATCATGCAGCATTGAGTTATCTGAGATCCATGAAGAACCCAACAGCGCTCATGAGTCGATGGTTGTTGAGGCTTAACGCATATAATTTCGACATCAAGTATCGGAAAGGCAGCATCAACGTCGTTCCGGACGCATTATCGAGAATTGTTTCTAGCATGGTGTTCGTGATTGATGAGGTTAAAGACGATTGGTACAAGAGCCTGAGAAAGCGGATAATGAACAACGGGGACAGCTTTCCAGACTTTCGATTGATAGGAGATGAGCTGTACAAAAATTGTCTCTGCAAGGATGAGCTTGGAAACACAAGTCACAAATGGAAGAAGGTCGTTCCAAAAGAAGAGCGAACCGATATCATCAGGCGATATCACGATTCACCAACAGCCGCACATCTAGGTTTCTTCAAAACATGGCAGAAAATTCAGTCTCATTTCTACTGGCCAAAAATGCAGCTAGAGATTGGCAAGTACGTGAGGGAGTGTAGTACGTGCAAGGCGAGCAAAGCTCCTAACACTCGAATGCTTCCTACAATGGGCAAGCTGAAACCGGCTAGACTGCCGTGGGAACTGATTTCGATGGATTTTGTGGGCCCGTTGACAAGATCAAAGCGAGGAAACACCGTTATGCTGGTAATTGTTGATTGGATTACGAAGTATGTCATCGTGCATCCCATGCGATCAGCAGATGCGACAAAAATGGTAGAATTCTTAGAGAAGGAAGTGTTTCTGAAATTCTCTCGTCCAAGAATAGTACTGAGCGACAACGGAAAGCAATTTGAATCCATGGCATTCAAATCTTTGCTAGCACGGCACAACATCGTGCACATGAAAACGGCGTTCTACTGTCCAATGGTTAACAACACGGAGAGGGTCAACCGAGTTCTCGTAACATGTATACGTTCACTGTTAGAAGGGGATCATCGTGAATGGGATGAACAGCTTCCGGCGATAACGGCGGCCATCAACAGTGCCAAACACGAAGTAACCGGAGTCAGTCCACACTCAGCGAACTTCGGCAGAGATCTTATTCTTCACACGGACCTGTACAAACAACAGAACCTGAATGCTGAGGACGACCCAAAGGTGGCGCAGGACATGCGATTATCAAAAATCCAGCGAATTCAAAGCTTCATCGTGAAGCGTATTCAAAGCAATCACGACAAATCAAAACAACGATATGATTTCAGAAAACGTGTAATTTCATTCAAGATTGGCGATTTGGTGTGGCGCAGAACATTCGGGTTATCATCGAAATTAAATCACATCAGCCAGAAATTAGATCCAAAATTTGTACCAGCTATTGTTAAAGAGACGCTTGGAGCAAATCTGTATCTCTTAGAGGACATTACCACTGGAAAAAGAGGACGATATCATGCAAAGGACATCAAAGCCGATTAGAGAACTCTTACACAGCTATGTACGCAGACCAAATCTGTTAACAAAGAGTTTTGAAGCTCCAGAAATACCGCAAGTGATCGGGATGATTTACACATTATCAGGGTGCGGCAAGCAACAACTTTTAGACTACCTTCCCACCTTGGTAAGACGATTTGCAGGAAACAAGCCTTCTGCAGGCTTACCGTTAGCGTGTCGTGAGAAAACGCACCCAAGTTGTACGATTAGTGAAGCGAAAAGCCTTTTGTCAGGCGTGCCGGTAGCGGACCGTGAGAAAAACGCAAATCGGAACCTTCGTAGATTCAGCGAAGCAGAGCCTCTGCAGGCCAGCCGGTAGCGAACCGAGAGAAAAACGCATACAGTCGAGTAGAGGAGACAGAAAGCCTTCAGCAGGCCGACTGTTACCGTAACGGGAGAAAACGGATGGTCGAAGCATAGACTCGGGAGTCTTGTCAATCCAAGTCATAGGATCGAGGAAAGCGAGTCATAAGGTGGACAGATTGGTTGGGGAAGGCCCAAGACAACTGACAGTCGCAGCAAGTTGCTGTCGAGACGTCAGGGACGGGATCGGACTTCCTCCCAGAAAAAACTGAGGATGTCCACACGTTACCGTTCGGCGAGAAAACGGATTCAAGCTAGACCATAGCTTGAGTTATGTCGACAACCAACAGAGAATCATTTAGAGTTCTACGAAAACAGCCTTCTTCAGGCAGTCCGTTAGCGTACCGAGAGAAAACGCACCCAAGCACGAAGAAAACAGCCTTCTTCAGGCAGTCCGTTTGCGTACCGAGAGAAAACGCACCCAAGCACGAAGAAAACAGCCTTCCTCAGGCAGTCCGTTTGCGTACCGAGAGAAAACGCACCCAAGTACGAGGAAAATAGCCTTCTTCAGGCAGTCCGTTAGCGTACCGAGAGAAAACGCACCCAAGTTAATGCAGCTTTGAGGGAACCATCAGGAGGATACGTCCATCACGGAAAATGAGAACTCAAGAACCAGATAACAGTACAAACAACACAGCACAATAGCGATAGCGCAGCTAGTTGGCGCAGAGTGGAATCGCACCGGGACCAAAATCGTGCACAGCGAGAATTGCAAATGGACGGAGCAACGCGCCTACCACTTTCGTAAACCGCGAACCTTGGTTCAAAATACTAATGTATGACCGTACAAGAAAGATACCGTGAGAACATCGAAGCCTTCGCAGGCTAGCCGTTTGCTCAGATCGGGAGAAACTGACAGTCGTTGAACAAGCTATGAGCAACACCAGTTACCAGTTAGTGTTACGATAAAAGGCACTCAGTAAAAATACGTTTTGCGGAATCACATTACAATTTCTGGATTGGTGTCAAAAAATTTTCTCAGATCCAGTGTCCATATAATCCATAAGATCGTAAGGGAAACAGTCGCATCAGGGGTCGTCATGACAAATCGTCAGAAGTAACGCGATTCTGGGCGCGGTAAAACCCTTGCTATGGACTCATGACGTTCTAGGGACTAAATACCCCTTTACCTGTGCAATTGTGTACCTAAAATTTGTACTTATCTATCACCTATTTTGTAACTTCTCGTAAATTAATAATAATCTTACTAGTTTAGTTTTATAATAAATTAGTATTGATTTGTGCCTGTTGAGCTAAAGTGGAAGGGTACAGAGAAGTGAGGATAAAAACTCAGTCGGAGACATTTTGCACATATTTTGTGGTGTTTGTGATCGCTACTTTTGCCAGAAATCGCTGGTATATGATTTTGAAATTCAGTTTAGTTATGTCAAGAAATTTTGTAGTATTTGTGATTGCTGATTTTTCCAGAACTCGCTGGTATATGGTTTTGCAGTTTAGTTTAGTTATGTCATGAAATTTGGTGAGCATAAACTTGCGTATTATGATTAGTGTATTTTGGTCATTTGTCTAATGTTTATTAGAGCAAATTTCCGTCTGAGCGATCCACAGTCTCTGACCGACTTTTTGTATAGAAAAGTTTTAGTTTTAGAATTTTTCATGCATCATTTGCAACGGTGCATGAAAAATTCATCCGTTTTGGTAAAGTTGTGTAACGTTTAAGAAAATATGTATAGTTAAACTCAGGTATGCACTGAATGAAAAATGTTGACACTCAAACATAAGTTTGAAATGTGAGGAATTATGCAAATCCACCGCACTGGCATCACGGTTAAGACGCAAACTGCTTCGTCAAATGCAGCTCAAACCGTGACGGATATCTTCTTCCGCACAGCTGTCAAAAGCACAAAAAAAAAGAACAAAAATCAGAATGTTCATTTCGACCTGGTGATCCGTCCAGCGAAGTCACGTGGGTGAACACCCGCAGCAGAACGGCAGAACTGCAGACAATAAGAGTGCGAAACAAAAGGTATGAGCTAACATTGGCCTTCACAAATCCAAAACTGAAGAAAGTTCTTTTAGTCGGATCAGGAAGAACACTGGCAATACACACGAGAAAGTGGAAAAGACGCTAAGCACAGTACCAGACCCCGGAAGGGTAAGAAAATTATATCAGATGGCGTGAAAAGAGATACAAGATGTCCGCCATTTCAGGGTGTGTTTTTTGAATTCAAAGTCCAGAGTGTCACTACTACGCCGTGGTCATCAATTCTCGACTTGGTGGCCCAGGCATCTGACAGCACCACTTCAACGTGATTCGGTTACATCATCGTTTCCGCGTCATCGGGTCCGTATCATTCGGCAGCAGCTCCAGTGCTACATCGTTCCATGGTCTGGCTGTTCCGACATCGATCACCCACGCTACTATTGGTCAACGGCGATCCGCAGCGCCGTGACGCTCATACTACTGTTTATTTTCTACACTCAAGGCATCGTTTGACGTCCACGTGTTTTGGCTCTTCAGTTCTAGCACCATCTTGAACGGCTGTGGTACGACTCATTCGGCATTGGCAAGTGCATGAAATAGGTGTGCTTTTTCTCATTAAGCTTGGTGGACAAACAAACATTTGCAGTAGGAATCGCGCTTCCGCGCGATCGTGAATTCAATTCATTCAGGCAGTTGGACATCAGACTCCAGCCAGCTAGACATTGGTGGAACAGGAGGAAGTCTTCCGAACAGCATGAATTTGAAAGGGTAACTCCGGTACCGTGAGTAGAACTTTTATACACAAGTAGGCATAAACAGGGAAAGAAGTTTCAAGATGAGAGAAAGGAGAAGCTAGTACAGAAAGTGTGGAATATGATGAAGCTTTGTGAGAAGAAGAAGGCAGACGGAAGGAGAAAGAGTGCATGCTCGATATAAATGTTATGAAACGATACACAACGTGAATTTTATTTGGGCTAGTTGGCTTTCCGTCGCCGAAGGAAGAAATTCCTATATTTTATAATTTGACAGTCCACTCATACGAACTGCGTAAAAAACGTATAAATTGTAGCCTCATAAACACAGATTTCATTCTAAAATTTTGCAAATATTTTTGTAATTTTCTGTAAAAGGTCTTCTTAGTTATACATAATTAGTTAATAATATAAATAAAGCAATAGTAACCTTTTATATAAACCATATAATCTAGATGTGTATAGAAAAGTAATTAAGTGAACTGATACAGTCTGTGTTGTCATTTTTATGAATTTAATTGAACGAAATGGGTGTGAATGATATTGCTCATGATTTGGATCATAAACTCATAAACAATTATCTTGATTTTATGAGAAGATAAAATGATTGATTTCGTGGTTTTTTTTAATCATGACAACGGTAACTAATTTCTTTCAGTGTAGCAGTATTAAAACAAAACATTTAGCAACGAACATAATCGAGTTGACATTTATTGAATTACGTACAAAACTATATGTGTTTCTATCGCATTTTCATTAAACCAAATTACATTGAAACATTTGAATTATCATAATTGAACGTTTTGAATGCATGAAAATTAGATATAAATAATAATGATAATCGACAAATGCAAACGGCTGTTTTGGAATGATCTTAAAATAGAAAAAAGATCTAAAATCCGGGTTGGATTCATATTACCAATCACTGGGTCTAATCGATAGGAATATGTCTTTTCCAAATTCATATTCCAAACGTTTGGAATTTATGTTTCATTCTGATACCACCGTTATTAGCATAATATTCCATTGCCCAAATTCATTATTTCTAATAATCAATGGAAATGATATGCCTGATATATATAGTTTTCATTTACCGATTAGCAACTGTACCACTAACATTTTGGTGAACTCTTCTGCTTCTTCTCTTCCACAGCCAGGTTTTCCTCGAAAGCCACCTCGTCTCTTCATTCATTCATTCATTCAGTGGGTGCGGTTCGGAGAGTGGCGGATCCATACTGTGAAGAAACAGATCTTCGGCCGCCTGCAACCGTGGTGGCGACTGGCTCCTCAGTCAGTATCACTTGGGCAGTGCTACGGTGAAGAAGTGCTCCTCGGTATCGCGTGTGTGCTCTTCGACAGTGGCGAAGCATAGCCAAGTGTTTGCCAAGCAAAGAGAGAGTGTGGTCAACTCCCACCAAGCCAAACCTCGGTGGATCGGTGGTAAATAAGATCTAGTGTGCGGGAAAGTGCGTTCCGAATTGTCCGGATACAACAAACGGGTACAAATTTGCTGCAAGGCGAAAAAAAATGAGGGTTGGTCGGTTATTTCGGGCGCACGGTGAGTTTTGTGCATCGCATCCATGGGAAGTGATAGTGGCCCTGGTGACATTGACGGCATGCATAATAACGTTCGACAAAGGAAGTGCGGATCCGTTCCAGCAAAATGTCCGCTCGAGTGCTGGTAGACCTTGTCCCAGCTGGCGGCTCGGCTCAGTAGGGTCGGGTAGTGTTTTTCGCTGTGATGACTTGGAACAGAACGGCATCGATGTGATACTGATGACAATCGTGCGATGCTCGGCGATTCTCTACTGCTACTACCATTTCTGCAACCTCCAAAAGCTGGGTTCCAAGTATATTCTAGGTGAGTGAACTTCGAGATATCTATCAACAGAATGATTGCCAAACAATGTTTGTTTATATCGTAAATCATTTGCAAAGTATCAGTAGTTGGCACGGTTGTGAAAGTTACCGTATTCACTGGAGGTTAATTCGGTTCAAAGTAAAGGTCGGTCAGTCGGAAATATCCTGTAGATTCTTGTCTTTGCTCCAAGCTTGAAAATTGAAGCAAAAATCAAAAACGCCAGTTGTGCTGCCTCGCACGATTTCTCAATTCTTTCGAATTGATCAAGTGGTTTTTACTTTCTCTTCCACACGATGCTTTGACCGAAATTTTGTTATCATCGGCTGAATGCACTGGCAAAGTGGCAAACTGAGCAACAGTAGCGAGAAAACAGATTTAGGAAAAAAAATTCCGGGCGCTAGGTCACGTGACGTGAAAGTCATCGGATCGTCCGCTTCGGGAAAGGAGCATATGAGTGTTATTTTGTATATACTATAAATTACGCTAACTTATGTGTTTAGAAAAAGACAAGAAAAAGATAATCTTTTAGCACCAATTTATGATATCGTGAAGTTTAGTCGAAACCATGCATTTTGGCAGCTTCTAACGACTCGACGTAATTGTGATGAAATGCTTCCACCAAAGAATTAGTCAACATGAACTCGAATCCGTTCGTCGTTTCACACAAACAAGGATGGCCTTGATTTTGAACTGAAATTTGCTTTCTTACACACAGATGCTAACTATATTATTATTATCAATGTAATTCGGGTTCTGGTCGGCGGTGATGCATTTTCAACACATGTCAAATAAGTAATTCACGCTTCAGTTCAGCATGCCACCGTATTCTATTCATGAAAATGTGTAAATTAACTTTCGGGGGTGTTACTTTGGATGAATTTTACAAGGCTTCACAATCCACATTACCCCTGAAAACGTACATTGCTAGTTCATTGTGAAAACAATTAACGGTTTTGTTTGTCAAAAGAAATAATTCGTAATAATTGACGCTCTCAACGTCATACGATCGCGATTCATGCATGCATTGGTACATAATGTAATTGTTGCGTTGTACCTAGAAACTTAAAGTAAAAGGATGTGACGTTGGTTTGGCGGGGAAGTCCCGTGCAGAAAAAGTGATACTCGTATACTCAGTACCTGTTCTAAAGTTCGTTCTGTTCACTAGCGAACCATCATCCGCCTAGTTCTTCGTTGGTCAGAAGACAAAGAACCATATATGGAACCCCTCGGTAGGCTTGGGTAAACCTGTTTTACCGGACATCTCGTTTGCGTCATTATCTGTGTTATCGGACGGGATTGACGTCATTGTTCAAAGGTGTCAATGGTGCACGAACATAATGGCATGTGAAACGATTGCATTACGTGGAAAACCATTATGCTAGTAAGATATCCAACAGTTATTGCTTAATGTTTGAATGGTTTACAAAGGAAATGCAAACAACAATCGTTTTTAAACTATTACTTATAAAATCGAAAACAATATTTTTATCAACCATAAATCCAATTTGTTTGTTTGTTCTGTATTCATATAGCCATGAACATAATTCAATCCGTATTCCACCAGAATCTCAATGAAGATATCGCATGCTTTGATTACCATTTTTAGTTCAATGAGTATTCTGAGTTTGATCAGCCCCTGCCAGCTTGAAGCGAAATCAAACTTCAGTTCAGCAACGCCATCGCATGGCATCACATTCAACGTATCATGTCAATTGTATGGGTGCGCAGTGCTGCTATTTTGGCGCGCACGAATTTGACATTTCTCTCCACTATTTGGTGTCGTATGTTCGAGCCCCGGCCTGGAAGGATTCGTAGTGTCAGTAGAATCGTAGCACCAACCATGCAATGGTTCTGTACACTCTGAATTGGCTGCGAAGTCTGTTGAAACAGAAGGTCAAATTCCACTACAGGAATGTAATACCAAGCAGAGCTAATAAAAGTCATTTTCATTGACTGAAAAATAAACGAAAATGACAAGAAATTATTGTCACTCTCAGTTTCGCTTGCAAACTATGAGAACGAAATCCATGTCCAGTCAATGACATAAACGGGACAGTAGTTTCAAAATTGTGTTTTTTCTTTCATTTGCCCTCTCAGTCATTTGCAGTTTTCAGTGAAAATCCTATAGTATTCAGTGTCGATATTCAACCAAAGCTGTGAGAATTGAAAACGACAGAAAAAGGTTTCACAATAAGTTTTAACTGTTGGTGCTCGAATTTGTAGTAGTTTTGGTTTCCAAAGAAGTTCTGGGATGTAATTACTTCGATTTGCCATATTGTAGTCACTTTTTATAGCCAAGCGTCACATATTTTCAATACACCGATGCAAGAATGAAAATTTCAATTCTGCTGTTGCTACCTGAAGACGTTAGTTTGGTTTCGTCTTGTCATAGAGGGAAGAGTGACGTTGGCAATTATACTCTCTCATTTTTTCGATGAGAAACTAAAATGCTTCGTCTCTCTTCGTTTGTTCTGGTGTCGGTCATTTGCGAATGAGA
The DNA here is from genome assembly GCF_030247185.1 of Malaya genurostris. NCBI lineage: Eukaryota > Metazoa > Arthropoda > Insecta > Diptera > Culicidae > Malaya > Malaya genurostris. Next base: position 58,645,662 of record NC_080570.1, on the reverse strand, counting down.
CAGTAAAACATTGAAAATGAGACTGCTGAAATGGTTTCTTTCATTGAGAATGTGTGACAATTTTAAGCTCTGATACCAAGGCTTTGCTCCATTACTTCTATGTACGAGATTCAATGCGGACTCGAACGAGAGCGCCATTTTCGCAAAAAAGGATGTTGCCAATGATTTGGTCGGGAAATGTGAGAGCTGTATATCTTGTTAATATGATGTCTTTGGTTTGATTAAACATACCAAATATGCGGAGTTTTGAATATGGATGCGAGAATTGTATTAGATATTCTACGTTGAGGAATGGGAGTAAACTAATTGGTGAATACATTCTGGTTTGGGATCGTAGGATCGGATATTTTCGTTTTGTACAATCTAAATATATAGGAATTGTGAAAAATCAAATTTCTTGGTACAGAGGCAGTTATCCAGTGGAGGTTGCAAAACTTCTATCGCTTTATGTATTGTTTGGGATGTGGGAATCATTGTTTGCTATAGTAGCAGACTCTCCGTTGAGATCAAGGATGCCAGGTTTTTCTTATTCAAAAATCTGTGTTTGATTCAAAAATCAGAAATCTGTATCATTTTTAAAATCTGTGCAGCATATTGAGAATCTGTGAAACACAAATTAATCTGTACACCTGGCATCCCTGGTTGAGATGATACTGCCTGCAAGAGCTGTCAAATCGGTATGATTTTTTTTAATGAGTCCACGTTTTTACAATTTCTGATAAAAACGGGTCAATTCAGTTGAAAAATCATCGCAGAAATGGAAGAAAAAGTCTTACTCGTAAATGGTAATGTAGATTTCAAGTCCTTCATTAATTAAGAACTAACCTAACCCAATCATACAATTTTTTGTCGATTTTCCATGTTTGATCGTAGTTTTTCCAGCAGAAATAAACGATATAAAAGTATGTTATTATTGAAGCTGGACACACTGTTTACCTTACTGTAGCGCTCACAGTTATCGAACCTGGAATGTTTTGACATCAGTTTGTTTGAAAATATTTCCTCTTTCAGTGCAAAAAAAATCGTCAAGATTCGTTTTGTTCAAAGAAGTTATGTTTGATGGAAGGCGCCAAGCGAAAATTTATTTTGGACACCTTCTTCGTAAATCTGACGGTCGAAAAATCGCGATGTCGTTGAAATTGGTTAAATCGGGTGTTTCCAGACAGCGACAAGATCTAGAGAATCGAAAGCTGTATTTGATAATTTTGGAAACGATTGTCGCAAACGCGGTGTTGTCTAATAAAGATAGCCAACAACCAATAAAATAGAACACTGAAAAAGAATCTAGTAGTCAAAAGGCGTTTTCAAAAATTGTACAAAGAGGTTTTTATAAAATACGAAAGACGCATTCTCACGGACGACGAAATGTTCGTAAAGATGGATTGTGGGTAGCTTCCCAGACAAAAGTTCTATAAAGCCATTGGTCGAGGTAAATAGCCCCTAAAAGCAAAGCAAAGTAAAGCAAAGTCTTGGCATTACATTCCTTTTGTGGAATTTGGCCTTTCTGTTTCAACAGACTTCGCAGCCGATTCTTAGTGTACAGAATCATTGTATGGCTAGTAATATGGATCCTACTGACACTAAGAATCCTTCCAGGTCGGGACTCGAACCAATAGCCCCTAGCAAGTTCATATTCGATTAATTCGCAAGTAAGCTTATGATCTGGCAAGGTGCTTGCAGCTGCGATTCTCGTTTCAAACTAGATTATGGATTCCAGAATAAACAAGAAGTGCCTTAACATGCGTACATTAAAGTTCACCTTGGCCTTATTTGGCAAGCTAGCACTACTGTGGCATCGAGAGGACGGTGTGGTGTTCTTCGGAAAGGACATCAAGAGATGAGAGAATAATTTTTTTAATGTCTTCTTCTGATCTAACTGCCTTATGGTGGTTCCGATGCGTCTGCTTCATGATGACACATTACTTTCTAATTGACTGTATTTCCGGTGCGTTCAGGGGATTCAAGTCCTTCGGCATGAAGTTGACCGTATTAGCCTTCTACCAGTCTAAACAGCTTTCGAGTAGACGTTTTTGGAGAGATTTCTTTTTCTGTAGACGATTTTGGAGACATTGCCCGTTGATCGTCCGGTTGTCATAAATGGAGTGCTCCGCTTTCAGCATGAGCAAATTGCTTGCCACATCATAGATTTTTTTAGCGAACTTTGACATCTGATTTTCCAACTGCATCTTGCCGTTCATTACAACCATTTTAAGGCACAAGACTCTTTGCAAGCGTATGAGTAATGTCACCAATGTGTGCGTAGAAAACAAATTCCGGGGCTTCTTTTCCTGATTTCAATCAATAAGTCTTCCATATGGTTGAAAAATAAACCAATCAGTTCATTCTGGTAAAAATTGCAATTCAAGAAAAGCGAAAATCTTAGTGTAAAACTACCGTTTTCCTTAAAACTGCTCGAGAAAAATTATTTCAGTTTCGGCTTACTTCTACTGACACATTTGCTTAGCAACAAGCATTCACAGACATTTGGAGCATTCACAGACATTTTCATAGACACTACTTATACAAAGGTTATATGCACATAGTTAGAATAAGCGGCAAGAGTAAAATGATATAGAATCGGATCGCGAAACGGGATAAGCGACCGTTTGTTGCTTCAGAGAGGATCCCCACAGCAGCGTGCTAACCGTTGATTCTCAGAAATGTCATCGAGAGAAATTCGCTCTCGCACTGGTGTCTATTCTATGTTAAATTAACCATGCCGGGTGTTTGTTGTTGCGATGATATCCGCCTCTCTTTGATGGCACTGATTCAGTCGTGTGAAGAGTTGCTGGTGAGCGTTCTTTGATACAATAAAAGCCATCCTTGCGTAAAGCTATTTATTTTTTCGGAAAACTGCTTTTGTAACAGAAAATATATTTTTTTATTTTGTGTAGCGCAATACAAATGCATTGAAGCAGTGTTGCTAACTTTTTTATTATGGAATTAAAATCTACATTCATAATATGTAAGCAATTTTCCATCAAACGTTGGTGAAAAATTGATCAAAACTGATATTTCATCCAAAATGTCAGGGTTAACATTCATTCGAGAATAAATTGTTGTTAAAAAGATTGTTTGAAACTCAACCGTGCAAGCCATTGGCATATATGAATATATAGATCTATGACATACGTACCAAATAAAATGTATGAATACACAAATTACCAACACAAATTAACTTGGTTTACTCTTGATCCTTAAACGTGATTTCCAAACTAAGTTTCACTTTTCCGATTTTTGCATTTGATCGCTCATATGAATTGCCAACAAAAAAACACAATTAAAAGATTTTTTTTCATTAGATACTCAATAAACTTTTTTATTAGCTACAATTTATTTGATCTTCGAACAAGCTAGTCAACCAGTATAAAATCGATTAGAATCTTAGAATCGACAATCTTTGAAAAAATTTTGCTGAGCCGAGGTCCTAAAAATATCGCCGCCCGATATGAACTGACAGATATTGTGAGAGAGAAGATATGTTTTTGTATATTTTATTGCGCTCCATGGAGCACAAGCTGCAGAAAAACAACACAAACACTTCGAATAAATCTAGTTTCGGTATTGCACATACGTAGGGAGAACGCAGTACTGGAAATTATCACCATCAATAGATGCGGAAAATGTTTTCGGATACGTCGGTTCGAAGTAAAGCAGAGCTTGAACAACATTGCGATTGTCATGATCAATCAAGTTGACAGAATGCGTGTGCCTATGCGTGTTGAATGATAAAAAGTAGCAATATCACGTTCAGCTTCCATTCGGCCTTTAGTACAGTCCAGTTAAAATTGATGGTAACCCAGTGCAGTTGCCCTTATTTTTTCCAAGTATATTGGAAAGTGGGTCAATGATCTACGTGCAAATATAAAAGGAAAACAAAACAACACTAACACATAGAAACTACTCTCCACTGCCTAGGAGATCAAGTGTCGCAGAGAATCCAAGATCACACTTGCCGGTAGCACACTGCTCTACTCGTACATATATAGGTGCACTTAGGGATGTCGCGTTTTTTGAAATACTCGATTAGTAAATAATCGAATACAACTTTTCAAACTAATCGATTTGCTTGATTAATCGTACAGAATTACTCGATTAATCGATTAGCTTGCGATTAAGCATGACTAAATTTGATGGGCGATCTAACGTTGTGTTTCACTGCTAGATGCGTACGTGTGCGAGGATGATGATTGCAATATTAGCTGTCAAAATACAAGGGAAAACGAATTTTCACTTGTAAAATCCTTTATAACTTACATACAACGTCATTTTTTCAAGCGAAAAGTTAATTTTAGTGTGAGAAAAATCAATTTCTACCTATGTTATTGTAGCAGCACCCAAGATTCTGTTTTAAACCAGGCATATTTTCAGATCTGATCTTAGCATGCGAGAAAAGGTTATGTTGATAACTTGGAATGATTTTATTCGTTGCGTACATTATAAAATATTACTTGAAAGACCGCACATATGCGCAAACCTAAGCGAATATGCGATATTATGATGAGGAATAGTATTTTACTAAGAACTAATTCCGGATCTCGATATTGATCAACATATCATATTATAAAAACAAAAATGATTACACGAAACGAAAGAAAATAAATTTTCTTACATTTTAAAATAAACAGTTCTTATAACAAGTCCTAGAATTCTACAAAATAATTGAAATTATATAAGAAAAAATCAATCTTAAGAAAGGTTCAAAAAATGAAACATAGATGGCGGGTCAGGTGAAATTAGTTCTACGTTCGATTGTCAATTTTGTTTAAGTCGATTTGTTGTTTCAAGTGGTGCCGGATTGTTTTCGAAACAACTTACTTATTTCACGCACAAAAATTAAACAAATGCCTAGTAATTAGAATGAATAGATATTCTAATTTGAATCAAATATTGGTCTCGTTTTTATAAACACCATTAAGTCACATGGCAAAATTTTCTTTGAAGAAATGCAGGCGAATTATTCAAAATAGAGCATATTTTTAACAACCAAACGAAAGGGAGAATTTTTCTTCTTCGATTACTGTTATGATATACACTCAGCCAGTACATAACAGATCTTCAGGTAAGTGGCAGGATGCTTAGTGACTTTAAAACAAACACGACATATTTTTGTAATAATCACAATTTGTTTGGAGCCACCATGTCCTCGATTGAAGGAATAACATTCGAGTTTGAATCTATTGATTTGATGTTTGATGAGCAACTAACCGTTTCATCGTTTTCATTATACTGTTTTTTTTCTGAATGAAGTTTAAATTACTTAATTAAGCTCTCGGTCCTCGCACACTAAGATTACTAGAAATCAATAAATCAATTTGAGGTATATAAACTCAAAAACTAGTAATATAAACTAGTAAATATGTATATAATAGCTTTTAATCAAAATATGGCTCTTTCAAACAAGAACAAACTAAGAAAAACAGAGTTGAGAGCATGGAACTAAAGCTTTCAGAATGTCAATTCAGGAAACTTGAATTATCTCAGGTTTAAAATTTTTAAGCAGACGATTTATAAGTAAAAGATTCAAAACAATTTTGGTTAAATTTTATTAAAAATATTGTGCGATTAGTAATATAAATAAAGAAATGTCAATATTTTTGATAGAAAAGCAGTGTAAATATTTTTGATGAACCAGAGATTATCTATTAGAATAAAAAAAAGCGGGTGGGTAATGTCAGCGACATAACTGGATGTCGTGAATACGAAAACAACTGACATGTTCCTTAACACTTCCGAATATCAATTGTATGAATTATGCAAATATTCCCCTTTTTCACATTTTTCGCAAAAACAAAGAAGGCTTCACTTGATCTCGAATACTGTGAATTTCACACAGCGAAAAGTGCACAAATCTAACCGAATTGTTCTTGATTTGCACTAAACTGAGGATAATTACCTTCGATTTGCGAAAAACAAATCCTAATAGTTCTTTAGAAAACTTTTAGAGTCATTAGAACGGCTGATATTGTGTAATGCTCTCCACCGTTGTTTTTTTTTTCCAATGCTAATGACTGGCAGCTGTGACGTAATCGCTCTTGTCGGTAGCGAAACTAGCTGTGCAGACGACACAAAATACATCTGCTCGCAGTGGCGATAGAATCCAAACTGATTCAAATTTTGTTAAGAGATTCCCTTTTATGTGATTTCGTTTGTAGCTTTTTCACTAATGGGCGGTCCTAATGGCTATAAAATTAGTCGCATACAGAATTTTAATGTCGATTATTTCATTTCGGATTTGCATAATTTATTGAAAGAAACTATCAATATGCTGTAGGGATTCGTTTCTAGCATTCAGAAGGACCAAATTGAGGAACTCACTACGATATTCACAACTTTTCGTAACATTTTTCTTGAACGATTTGTTGTACAGCAGCAGATATTTTGTTCTCTTCCTCAGAACGCGTTCTGATTGGCTGGTGTTGACATGGGTTTTTCAACAGTGTACTATTGAAATACTTCAATACTTCTGCTATACACGTTTAAGTTGAAAAATTTCGATTCTATTGGTAGTTAGATTATATAAATCCTTCCATAGATCACTGAGCTATGAGCTTTAAAAATACGAGAAAGGAAACGCGCCTTATGAATTATCCTCTTTGATACTCGTTTATACCAAACATTTCAGAAAAGTTGAATTTTGAACTATTTGAGATTATGCCACACAACTGAAAATTTTATCATAAAATTGTGATCATATTTCCGATGGCATGTAGCAAAAATTATGTTGATTCATTAGATACAACAAGAGATATTCACGATCAAAAACTTATCACTCTCTCAGAGGGTAAATTTTGAAAAGGCACCCCATAGTAAAGTAAGTCGTATTCACGACAAAATCAACAGAATTTTGTGCAGTTTTTGATAACTGTGTACAATGAAAATCTGTGCACATGGCATCCATTAAAACCTCTCAACTCATTGACAAAATGAAACGAAACCAAATTTGAGGAATACAATTGAGAAGATTATAATGAACATAAGTGAAACTGGAGTCATTTCTTTCATTTTATTGTATTGTAATTTTCACTGGCGGTTAGCAAAGACTGCGATGCGCCAAAAAGCGACAGAATGCCGCAAAGGAAGCGAACCTGTCATTCGCATCAGTTCATCCTCTTCGAGACCCCAAGTCACAAGCATAATTTTTAAATTGGTATTAATCGAAATCTTTGTGTTCACCTACTGCTTTACTTGAAACACTTTCGATTTTAACTAAAAAAATATACTACTATGAAAAATTGTATATCATCTCCTTTAAAATTAAAGTCATCTTTGACAGATACATATACTCATTGAGGCTTCAAATGAACAAATAATTATATCTTGTCGTAAAAGAAAATTTCATGTTGAATCTGTAATTGCCCTTGGTTCACCAGACGATTTTTTTCTAATCGATCTAGATTAGATACTGTCTGAAAAAACTTCGAAAACCTCTAAAAAGTCTGCAAAACTGCATAGTTCGCTAAAAAAGATTCCGATTCCGTCGCATTCTATGCTAAGCTGAAATTCGCAATACTAATCGAACCAATAATCGTAGGAAATTAATCGATTACTGCGATTATCTGAAAGAATTCAGTCGATTAAATTTCATTCGATTAACTGTGCCTTTACTCGATTATTCGATTAATCGATCGATATTACGACATCTCTAGGTGCACTTTTAATTGTGCCACTAGCTATGAACCGTACCGGGGTGTGATTAGTGCTCTAGTGGTGAGTTGAGATGACAGTTTAATTTAAATTCGAAAAGATTCCAGTACCTACATTTTTCGAACAATAATCCATTGATTTTTTATGTTTCAGTTTTGTTTTAATCGTATTTATTGGATATTGAACTAAACATTGATTGCAAATTGGTTCAATGGTTCGAAGTTCTCAAAAATATCCACATTGAATATTTCGCATTCGAATTTTGTACTCGACGGTATTGCCTTACCATGTGCTGTTGCGCTGGTTTACGTTGCGCTGACGGCGATTCAAGATCAACTTTGTTGACATTGATTCTGCCCTGACGGGGAAAAAACAGCAACTTTCATGTGTACATTTGATCGAAAAAGAACTCGCAATGTTGTCAGATATTCATGTACGTAAGTGTAAAATGTACAAACGATTTAGATTAGAATGAAGAGTCTTTGAATTGATGTATTAATATGCATTCGAACGACACTGCATTCACCCACTGTAGACTTTACACTTCACAAAAGATCATTGATGGTCTTTGACACCCGTGTATCGAATTCAATGTCTAAAAATTTATGTAAATCATATATTAGGTAGGATGGGTTTTGTTCGTTTCGTAACGCATTTTTTCAAGAAATTTATTTTTGTACACGTGGGTTTTACCAAATTGGATTGACGCAGAAACTTGAACCACTCGATGTTTCACGTGAACTGTTTGTATTCGTTATACGTCACACGGGAGGCACTGATACGAGAACGTGAGAGGTTTATGCGTCAGTCTGATTTATTTTGAAAATTTTGATTCGCTGTGGCTACAAAATTTCAACTGTGTCATTTTGAAGAGTTCTTGAACAGAACAACGTAGGTTTATCGAATGTTTCAAAACTTACACGAAAACAACTTCTCACGTGAGTCATGGTACTCCATATATTTCAGTTTAATAGAATATTTAGCCAAGACGCAAACTAGCTGTGAAATGTACTAGATCTTGACATCGTGCTATTGCAAAAATTGCCTATTTTACGCTAACCATTATGACTTTAAATCCTGCAAAGTAGGTAGCCAGGGTGGGTGGGAGCAACAACAGCAACAACAACAACAAAAATGAATGCGCCAGTTGCATTATCTGTTTAGTAATAGATTACGTACGATGTAATAGCACACGTGTTTGTGTTTTTCTTTTTTTTTGTGTTACACCGCACACGAACTGTGGCGGTTGCATCTTTCCCGCCAGTTTGGTCGTAAGGTAAAAAAGTTTTCAAGTGAATCAATAGGTTGCTCGTTCATAAAGTTCGTTTAACATAGGAACGCAGGAGCAAGGTAGGATAGTTTCTGAAACCGCGCGAGCACGAGTAAAGCATGAGGCGTCCCACGTGATGTGAATTTAGTATTTTTCAACAGAACTGACTAGCGCTTTCACGCATTGTTGCAGTGACCAAGTATTTGTTTCTTTTTTGTTTTCTGTCTAGCATATGGCGGTAGGTATTAGTGGTTTTTACATTTGGAGAATCAAAAACCTACACGGAACTCCTCGCGATCGTGAAACAACCAAAATATTAGATTTGATTGGTTAAAATTTGGTACAACTAATCGATTGTTTATAATGTTTTCTAAACTGTCATTTTTGTTTTTCGATCAACAAACAAACAACAGAAACGATGGTTGAAATAACAAAATTTTTGGTTGAAAATAAGATGCTGTCAGTTAGTCAAGACACACACGCCTTTCAATTTCAATGAAGATTTTAGTTACAACAACCGACCTTGTTTTTGATTTAACAGTTATGTGAGTTGAAAAACAAATCGGTTTTAGTTGTTTTAGAAATTACGATTAGTTATTTCAACTTAAGCAAAATTATTGATTTTGAATGACAATAAAATATTCCTTATTGATATACGTTCTGATTTTTTAAATGAAAATTCGGTATGTTAAAATATATAAAAAAATATGTAATATTCAATATAAATAATATATTATGTTATGACGGTATAAATAAAAGTTAATGTTGTTGTTGCTTTATATTAAATGAATTATTCACTGAAACCATTTTTATTTTTGTTTTTAATATACTGTCATTTAGTAATGCTGGTGTCAATTGTGACCACTATCTTACTTACGAGCAAAAAGTCGAACCGAATGCACTAATTTTTATTTTTTGAGCCATAGCAACTTACAGTTTCAACAGATTATATGAATGAATATTAAACATTTTCAATTTAATCGCTTTGTTCATACAATTTTTATACATGACTTGAAGATAACATGATGCTCATTCATTAACATACATTTCACGATGGAGAATCAAGTTGATTTTAAGACCAAAATTCAAACGCATACAATTCACTGGGTTCTAGTTTCGGTTAAACACGTTTTGTTAATTGCAATATCTTTAACGGCTATCAGTTCTGTGCATAGCACTACTTTATATCAATCGTTCCTTCTTGTAACACCAGAGCAGTAAAGATGTAGATAATTTATCATCACATTAATATTCTGACAACTAGTGTTATGATAAACATTAATTTACTATCATTCAAAAGTTATATAAGAGTTTTACAAACGTATATAATAAGCGAATTTCGTTTGCATGAAAATGTTTGAATTTCAACTAAAGTAATGGTTGATTTTCCATTGCGATTTTTGTTTTGCTTTGTGCTGTTTTTGACATTAGACAGCATCAAAAACAACATATTTTTCAACTACTTCAATATGTTCAAATCAAATAGAAAATTGGTTGAATCAACTAATTATTAGTTAAAACAACAACTGCAAAAATTTAAAATTGCGAGATCGTAATTTTTTGATTGGAGGGTTTTCCGTGTAGACTCAAGGATCATTACCAAATTGCACTTTAATTGAACGATTTATTATAGCTTATTAGTTTATAGCTTAAATTATAAACAATTCTTTAGTTAATGTTGTTTACAATGATCTTACGAAATCCTCGATGGTTGAGAGGAGGTTCTATCAGAGTTGGTTAAAAATACAGTCAAACTTGAGATCTTTCTTCGAGATAATGAAATGATATAAGAATTTTCAGTTTTGATTGTGAATTTTGCCTATTATTTTTGAAAAGGCTGGGCTCCACTAGGATATTGATAGTGCGTATAATCTTTTTCCGGACAGGAATCGAGTGCTGAATAATACTTAGCCAAGAATAGATCCCCTGGGTTCCTCCTTGCGTGTCGTAAAAAGTCACAATTTCAAGAGTATCTTTTTAATCATATTTGATAGCTCTTGTTTTTTTTAAATATTTGATTGTTCTTGTTTTTTTTACCAATTTCCCTTCAATTACGTTCAACATTCAGTTACTTAAAAATATTTACACTAAGGTCTTTTCTCGTGCGGTCTTTTTATGCGGTTTTTATGCGACTTTTTTATGCGAATTTTCAGAGTTATGCGGTTTTTTTTATGCGAAGTTTCAGAGTTATGCGGTTTCCTTTCTGCGGTTTTTATTCATGCGAAGTTTCAGAGTTATGCGGTTTCCTTTCTGCGGTTTTTTTATGCGAAGTTTCAGAGTTATGTGGTTTTTTTATGCGAATTTTCAGAGTTATGCGTTTTTTATACGGTACGTAAACTCGCATTAAAAAAGACTTCAGTGTATTCTTAATTTATCGACAGAATTCTTTCGTATCTATCTCTTTAAGCTTCTATGAACATTACAGTTTTTTCCCATTTTTTCATGTTGTTTTCTGATTTTCAACATCTTAATTTGAATGATTTGCTTCTCCCAAACATGACAATTACTCCTTCGGTCAATCACGCAATTACGGGTGGTCTGAAGTAGACCTCAGCTCAAATTAACTTCATTATTTTTGAATACTATGGTCATGCCGAAATACAAAATACCGGCTGCAAAGTAACGGCTATCAATGATTATTTTTGTTCGTTTTTATTGGATTTAAAAACACATTTCCATTGGGATGTGGAACCAAAAAATGACTGAGATGATGAAAATAAATATGGGGTGTACCATAAAGCATAAACAAACACGATTTTAAAGCGCCTTTGTTGTTATCAAATGGTGTTTCAAAGGTTGATATTATTAATGTGTATTTTTTTTACATTTTTATCTGCAAATCTCAGAGTCCGTGGCAAAAAATCTTGAAGCTCCCATGAGAACCGTTAATTTAGCAAAAACATGAAATGGACTGAGGACTTCCAAGATGCAGAAAAAGCCTGACGTGGAGTCTGGCGTTTCTGTTTCAACAGACTTCGCAGTCGATTCTTAGCGCTTCATTGTATGACTATAGTACTATAGTATTAGTCGATTAGTACTACGATCCTATTGACGATAAGAATCTTTTCAGGTCGGGGCTTAAACATACGACAACTGGCTTGTAAGACCAGCGCCCTATGCATTGAACCACCAATGGTGCCTACTCCCCATATTAAGGGAACATCATAATCAATACTCTTTTGGTTGGATTTGATATCAGTGCATTACGAGAAAGAAACGGTGACCTGGTACAAAGCTTACAGAGTCGAATCCGTACCCAAGTAGATAAATTTTCTAAACTGTACCCAGGTCAGACAAATTTGAACTTTTTTTTGTGCCCTGACAAAGGCATATTTGCAGCGGATTCCATTACAACTTTTGAAATATAATATGAAAAAGTATTCAAAATCGTTGGCTAAAAGTACCCAAAATCTTTGGCTAAAAACTAAGCTCGTATTGTTATTTTCAGTGCTCGAATAGTTATTTTCAGTGTTAAGTTAGTGTTTATTCACTATTTTTGAATAAAATGCGTGCAAAAAACGTAGTTTTTTTCGATGTACTGTCCTTCGAGGCAAATTTTGAATAGTATGAATCGGATCAATAAATCAAGAAAATTTTGCTTGAAGATGAAAAACATGAGTTCAAGAATAACCCGTTCAAAGTGTCTCGAATGTACCTCCTTCTAGAAATGTGAATCGTTTCCAAAAATCCTTTTACACACATATTCTACGCATAAGTGGCGTTTGTACAAAATAAGAAATCAATAATTCCGAAGAAAATGAAAGAACCGGGGAGTAAAAAAGCCTAAACAAAATTGAAACTACTCCGGCTGATCCTACACCTCTTGCAAAATTATCATTAATACTGGAATGTTTTGTTACTTTACTGAAATTACACAGTTGTGCGCTTTTGATCAGACTTAAATAAATATTTAAATAAAAAAAAATCAATAGCGCGATACTTGTGTATATCACCTACTCCGCGACACCAACAGAGTGAGTAGTAGTCTTTCCGCAAAGTAGGTAAAACATATGCGATTTTTCCAGTTTTTATCGGTAAAATGTACAATGTGGGGTAGAATGACGCTATCGGGATTTTTTTTACTGTCTTAATCAGCAGGGAATAGAACAAAAATGAGTTTTCAATCTACTATGACATGTAAAACAACGAAACGCAGTAAAAGATAGTTGAGTTCCGATATTTTGTTGAAATGCTCAAAAGTCAACTGAATAGAACCTGATATTTTGATACCTAAAGGTTTCGCCAAGTACAGGATGTATTAAATTGAAATTACGTTTCCATGTCCGTAAAGTAAACGGCAACTGGTATTGGTGGTTGTGTTTCCTTTACTCTTCCAATATGTCCACGGCAACCACTTGACTTACGTATCTACCCGAACCGGTAATTCATTGCAGTTGCCAACCCAGCATGCCCGTACAGAATGTCAATGTCGCTTTGGTCAGTTGTGTACGCAATGCTCGGTGGCTGTTATATGCAACCATTTTCGCTTACGTGCGTTCGTATTTGGTAGGTATTTTTTATCGTCGGTTTTGCTCTGCCCGCGAAAATCCACATTCAAGTGGGAAATTGAACAATTTCAACCGTGATCGTTACGGAGATATTCAGACTGCAATGCCAGTTGAATGTTTGTTTACATTACAATCGAAACATACTCTTCAAGTGGATTTTCTAGGTATCACTAGTTTAGTATCTACATGCACTTAAAGTGGCATCCAGTTTTCGGTAATTGGATTGACACCTGCATCAGGAAGGAGTGAGTTAAATAGTACTCAGTTTCAAGAAATTTGTTTTTGGAATAATTATAATGTGAACATGTTTGTTTTTACATTTGAAAACAATACTATTTATATCAATGGATCCATTATTTGAAGGAGACTCCCAAATAACGCTCTGCGTAGGAACATATTCTGAGCAAAGTCAAATATTCATCGATTCTAGTATTCCCCGCTCTCATTGGCCACGTTACGATTCCTTATTCGTGGGGCCGTGTTCCAAAGAGTGCTCATTGAAGTTTCTCTTGACAAACCTTCGACAAAATGTCTCCAATATTTCTTGGGCCGAAGCAAACGGCAACGGCAATTAACAGTTTTGAAGGTCAAAACGAAGTTTTGAAAAAAGGTGCTTCAGGCTCCCAAATTTCTTACTGTTGGAGCGGATTCTATTTATAATTTGTTTTTATTCTTCTGCTTAGAATAGCTTGAGAGTGGTCTATAACGAGGGCATTAATTTCGGTGTTGTTATCTTCTAGAATCTTATATCGCTTTGAAAAGTTCATCAACTTCTTTATGATTTCTTTATTCGCTTTCGACAGCCGACTGTCGAGAGCTCAACGTATCTGTGATGTGACGTTCATTGTACATGATTCAAAATGTTGGGAGATACACAATGAATGTGAATAGTGACGTGATATACTTATAGCAGAATTAAATGGTAATAAAATAAATTCACCCTTGTACTAAAAGATGTAAAAACCTAAGAATTCTTCCTTTTTATTTTAGTTTTTGCCTTTCTCATATAGAAAGGCTATGCAATCACTGTGAAAATCGACTTTTTAATCGAGACCCGGAGGGCCGAGTGTCATATACCATTCGACTCTGTTCGTCGAGTACGCAAAATGTCTCTCTCTCTCTCTCTCTCTCTCTCTCTCTCTCTCTCTCTCTCTCTCTCTCTCTCTCTCTCTCTCTCTCTCTCTCTCTCTCTCTCTCTCTCTCTCTCTCTCTCTCTCTCTCTCTCTCTCTCTCTCTCTCTGTGTGTGTGTGTGTGTGTGTGTGTGTGTGTGTGTGTGTGTATGTATGTAACGTTTTTTTTTTGCACTAACTTTTCTCGGAGATTGCTGAACCGATTTTCACAAACTTCAAATGAAAGGTCTTGTGGTCCCATACAAAATTCCTGAATATTATTTGGATCCAACTTCCGGTTCCGGAATTATGGGGTAAAATGCGCAAAAAAAATGAAAATATGTGTTCTAACCTTTCTCATAGATGGCGCGACCGATTTTCGCAAACTTAGGTTCAAATGAAAGGTCCTGTGGTCCCATACGTAATTCCTGAATTTCATGCGGATCCGACATCTGGATCCGGAAATATAGGGTAAAGTGGGTTAAAAATTGTATACCATCACTGAAAATGGGGAAAAACCTTTAAAAATTTTCTAAATCGACCTCAATTTTTTTCCAATTGATGGTTTTTATCAGTAGACGGTCAAACAAACCGATTTCGGTTATTCTTTTAAGAATCGAAATCGTATATGAATGGATGAAGTATAATTCAAATTCCGCATCAATTGTTTATCTCAAGCCATTCATACCAGTTCAAATCTTCATGACACCTATCGTAATGCATGGTTAGACGTTATTTATGTTTTTTTTCTCAAGTATTTTCAAATTCCATATTGGAAATATGCTACCATTTTCTTTAAACTGTTCCGCATGTTCACTGATAATAATTTTCATCTCAACAACATTCGTGACAAGTAGGCACCACATGTTCAGTCTTGGTACGATTTCCTATGCCAGTTGAAGTCTAATGCGAAGCGTTTATATTTATTCATTTTACGTGTGGATAATATCAAAGCGTTAATGCAAATACGTATTTATCTGTGGTTCTGATCTAAACGCTTTTTGCTTCTGAATCTACATCGTAACTATGCTACCGTCTACTAAACAAAGGATGACTTTGTTTTGTGTGTGGACTTCTGGATTCTTAATACAATGCAAACCCCAGAAAACCTAATGTCAAGTTATGATTATTCATCAGAAAAACTAAAAAAGAGATAACATATTTTTTCGTTTTCAAACCAGTAGCGGATTCAATCCCAACTCAGTTATTTTACGGTGGCCTCGTTTGTTCGATGTTGGTATTGCGAAAATTTCAATGCTGCAATTTCACAGCCGACAGCTGAAAATTTTGGTAATCTCACAACAAAAGTTATCTAACAAACTTCACGTCGAACAGAGAGCAGATCCTGTTCAATCAACTTACAGCGATCTTCGTAGCTGGGAAGATTGAATGGATCTCTTCACGAAGGACGACGAAGTGTGAACCGAACGAAGTTTCGTAAGATTATTTCAAGGTGTTGAATATCGTGAAGATGGGTAGGCTAATCAAGACACTGGGCCGTATGAATAAAATGTAGTAAAGTCTGTTGTTTGTAGTATTTTCTCAAAAACAAAGTCCACAGAGTATAACGCGGTTTGGTATGAATAAAAAACAAGTACCGTATCGACACAGAGCCGGAAAAGCTGGCATAAGCATGCACAAAGCAAGAGACGTACTTACATTTGTAAAAATGCCACTTTTTTAATTTCTGTACTTCACTTTATCAGCAAACACACGAGTAGCAACCTCTAGGGCTACCTACCGAAAACTTGTAGTAAATACTACAGTTTGTAGCATGTTTTGGCAGTAACGTGATCCACACGTAGCATTTACTACCGAAATTCAAGCATGCTACGTTTTATTCATACGGCCCACTATCATTAAAGTTCTTAGAAATACGGAAAATAAATCCAAGAAGTCTGACGCTTTAAAATCAATGTATTTTATATACTCCTTACAGGTCATTTCAGAATCTAATAAAGGGTTTACTGATTTGAAATTTAAATAAAACACATCCCAAATTACGAAATGGTTAATTATTTTTAATTGGTGGATAATTTCTTGACATTTGACATTTAAATATGATTTCTGGCATATGGCTGCCTCGACTATTTTGAACACTGATATTTAAAGAATTTTGTTGTTCTTGAGTTAACTTATTCATGATGATTTGCTAAACAATACTGACAAGAGACGTCACTTTACACCGTCAAAACAAGTTTCAGACAATAGAGTAATTCTTATTGAAAAAAACAAACCTCCTTGAAAAACTCCCGTTACAACTTTTGTACTACAAGTCATTCTTGACAATCTTCGATTTAGAACAGTTTTTGATATATTATTATTTGTGCATGAACATCTTGCGCTCTTCCGGGAAAATGTCTCGTATTTTGGTGAAAACAAATGTCCGTAGGAGCAGAAAAAAATTGAAAAAATGTGCTGAGCACTACTTTTACGAGAAATAATAAACTCGGCAAATGGGCTTTCGGTGGTTGGATGATTTTCAGAAAATGACTCATTCTGCGAAACGACCACTGTCATTGTAGAATGCAAAAAATAAGCGATTTTTAGAAGATCGAATGATATCTAAAAATTCAATATCATCCTATGAGATCATAAAACATTTCGTTCTATGGGATTGTAAGACCTTTCATTAGAATCTAAGCTTGTCAGAATCGGTTCTGCCATCTCTGAGAAAATTGAGTGCATATTCCTCGTACATATGACCCTGCAGTTCCGGAACCGAAAGCCGTATACGGATAAAATTATACAAGTTCTACGAGAAAGTAATACCACTTTGTAAAAATCGGTACAGCCATCTTCGAGAAAATCCAGTGTATATTGTTTGCACATTTATTTTGCGATCTCGACGAACTCATTCGAACGGTATATGACACTCGACCCTCCCGTGTGTGTATGTCTGCGTATGCATGTGTGTGTATGTGCAAATAATATAGACTGGTCAAAACTCTAAAACGGAACTCACTTCGTTTTTTTCAGAGATGCTTAAACCGATTTAGGCTAAACTAAAAGGTCTTTTGGTCTGTTGTAGTTGCTGTTAAATTTCATTCGATTCACTTCCGGCTCCGGAATAGCTGATTTCATTTAAAATTTATGTTATAAAAAACTACAGAAATCTTATTTTTAAAATTTTTAATTTTTTGTTAATTTTCCAATTTTAGAAATAGTATTTTTCAGTGTATATTTTTTAGAGTACCCAACCGTTTTTGTACAACTTCGTGTTGGACAAAATTTTTGAACAATTTACAGTTTCCGAGTTACAACGATTTGAAGAAAGTGATGCATGCAAAAATACATTCGCTCGTTTTAAGAATCATTTTTGAGTCGAATTGGTTTCTCCATGCAAAAGAAATAGACCACCTCAGATGCATCTCTCGCCCGTCAGTAATTTTATTCGGGAAGATTGTACTGTAATATCTGATGGTAGAGACGCATCTAAGTACTAGTTTTATCTTGTTTTTCTCATATTGTTTGGGGCGTATATAACTAACTATGAATCCAATTACCGGAAACTCGACGATGCGTGGAATATGCGCATTGTTTTGTTTAAGTGAGCTGATTATTTGGCTAACAACTATGTTTCAGGCTCTGAGTGCTTATTGGTGGACTTATGGCTTTCGAATTGTGGGATCTAACTTTTCATTTGAACAGAGGGTGATCCAGCGTGAATCGACATGAAATCTTAAAAGCATCTATAAAGCTTCGTCTCTTATTTAACGAAATGTAACCAAATTGGTAATTTATTTTTGATTAAGGCCACTCTCAAAGTGTATACGCCTTTTTTGCCGTTGAACAACAACAATATCCAAAAATGGAATTGACTTAGGGCATATTCAGTAGTGTTCTAGTTCTAGATGCATAATTTATGTCAGTTACAAAATTTAAATCTGGATTTTATAACAAGAAAAACTGGCAGCCCCAGCAGTGTTTAACTCGTGTTTCGAATATACAAAAAAATAGAACGGCATCGTAGACCAGTTTTAAATTTGACAGTAGAACTGGTCGAATAAATAAAACTAGAACGGCTTGCTGGGGATACGTTTGTTCCAGTTTCTGTTCTATTATAGATTTTCCATATAGAACTTCTATCTGCTGAATTTGCTCTTAGGGCATATTCAGTAGTGTTTTAGTTCTAGATGCATAATTTATGCCAGTTACAAAATTTAAATCTGGATTTAATAACAAGAAAAACTGGCAGCCCCAGCAGTGTTTTACTCGTGTTTCAAATATACAAAAAATAGAACGGCATCGTAGACCAGTTTTAAATTTGATTATTTTTTGTATATTTGAAACACGAGTAAAACACTGCTGGGGTTGCCAGTTTTTCTTGTTATAAAATCCAGATTTAAATTTTGTAACTGACATAAATTATGCATCTAGAACTAGAACACTACTGAATATGCCCTTAGGTTCTAACATTCCTCCAGCTAGTAGAGTTGTAAGCAAAAAAGAATCTGCAGAATTCTGCAATACTCTGGGTGCAATTCTGAAAACGTGTACGAAGTTTTATTCAAATTAGAAAAATTCAAATCATTGAATAAATATCTCCAATATCGATAAACAGTTTCTTTGCGATTTCACAATACAAACGTTGAAAGAATATATGTGAAATACTTCATTATATCAAATGGTTGATTAAAACAAGTTTTTTTTTCTCATCCGTCTTTGCAGGCATTGCCGGACTATTTACGGTTTTCTCTAGCTTCATATTCACATCGACGGTGATCAACTTCCTGGGCAGCGAAGTCTCCGATCTCAAGTGAGTATATGTATGTTTGTACATGGTTATGCCACCGTTGTACACCACCAATTATTGATCAGCGATTTTTTATAGTGCTTAAATGCAGACCGACGGACGACCTTCGGTTAGGTAATAGAGTTTTTTTTTCTATCTCGCTGACCGGCTCAAACGCTAACGAAACACAAGAGAAACAGCTGGTGATGTATTATGTAGCCTGCAATGGAGTTTTTTTTCCGGAATTGATGTTTGCTGGTCATAATTTTGACAAAGGTTAAAAGACTGATTTCAGTTTCCGGGTTAAACAACCGACACTTTAAATGTTTCACGACTTTTAAATGTTTTGTCGTTGCCAAATGACCTTTCCGGGCTTCTCATAGGAGCACTAATCGATGATTTGCTACGATACGAATAAGTTAATTTTGCGCTATTCAAAGAAATCATTTATGGCCTGACAAGTTCTGCATTTCTATAATTGGTTTTCCCTCTTTTCCTTTCCAGGGACGCTTTGTTCTTTTTCCTACTTCTGATCGATCTATCCAAGGCTGGTATACTGGCTCAACTGGCTCTGTGCGGCTCGAGCCAATTGGAAGTCACTACGAACATTGCCCGAGGTATGGAAATTCTGGGACCTGCAATTTCGCTGGATACTCTGGTTGAAACGTTGGTCATAGGAGTTGGAACGTTGTCGGGTGTGCAACGGTTAGAGCTGTTGAGCGGATTTGCTGTACTTTCGGCCATTGTCAACTACATCGTGTTCATGACGTTCTATCCGGCCTGTCTGTCTCTCATACTGGATCTGTCACGAAATGCAGGCAATTTAATCCAGAAAAACAAGAAGGAAAATTTGCTGGCTCGCGTACTAACCGAAGAAGATCAGAAACCGAATCCTGTGGTGCAACGAGTGAAGCTGATCATGTCCAGCGGACTGATGATCGTACATGTGCTCAGTCGGTTAACCATATCTGAGAAGGATTCGGATACAGCGGAACAAATCATTGCATCTCACAGTCACGAACATCTAGCGGCACTGAACAAGACTGAAACAAACGAAATTTCCGAATTTATTATAAGGTAAGCAAGCTCTTGCGATTTTTTTTAGTTGTGGTATTGTCAATTGTACTGTTATTTTTTCGAGTGTATAATCGTCATAAGTCCTTGATATTTCCTAAAATGAAACGAACATTTTGATTATTCGATTGAATAATTTTAGGAAACACGTATTGACTTGTTACACATGTTATTTTAACCAAACGTGTCCGCCAAAAACATCTTTAGCAAACCGACTATATATCCGGTTCGGGTACAAGCAGGATTAACATATTTAAAGCTTATGTAATTCCGGACCCGTTGGGTACACTCTTGACGTTCCCGATTGATCAGGAACTCAATTGGTTCAGGTTTAGGTGGCTTTCCAAAAACTCCGGACTCGGTATCATGTCGTAGCCGTTACAAGTTGCCTGATTACGAGTGGCTGTCACAATATGCTTGTGATGGTTTCTTACACAATATGATGTTACGGGGATCGCTTTGATAAAAGTGATGGCTGCTACAAAACGATTCAACTGACTTTGCTTCGCCTAGCTCATTCAGAAGCGAAAGAGTTAGACTTGAGTTTAACTTTAATCGACTGAGGTTACAACAACAACAACAACAACGATGCAGAAGGTTGAATTCTATGTTTTACCGATTCTAGAGTGTAATGTGATTCACAGCCCGGCAGATCTATGCGATTGAACTGGGCGATGGTTAAGGGCAATGCGGCGTGTGTGTTTTTTTAGAAATTTAATATACTTTTCACTAACAGGGTAATTCCGGTGGTTTATTGTTGCGTGTAGATATTAAAGAGAAATTATATTGCTGATCATTAAACCTTAAACGGAGTATTTACAAAGGCCTCGTATTTTTCGAATTTTGTGTGTGTTTTAAGAGCATTCATGTATCGCTTTGATGGACAGGAAAATGACTGATGAAATGAAAATAGTCAAAAGTGAAAGCTTAAGAAAAATATCAGGGTTTTTTTTATCGTTTTATTATTTGATTCGAATGTATACCTTAATAAACGACAATTCAATTATGGTTTGATTTTCAATCGCGCTGCATTGAGGTTACAGACGGCACAGGTTGTGCGAATTTTTCCGAAAACCGTTCCCTAGAAATTAAAGCAACATAGAAACACCCTTATCCAGAAAACTATATTCACGGACCTACTAATTGTTGTTGTAGAATGTCACCACCCAAAATAAACAACCAGAAATTGTTTCCTTGGGAAAGGAAAATATGACAAACACATTCTGCTTCGAAGCGAGCGACGGCAGCCAAGCCTATCCGCGGAAGCAGCGGACTTGGGCAAGCAAACCTGTAATCTTCCCATTTGCCCGGCTTACTCAAAGCTAGGAGCTATTCCTGAAACCGCATCATCGAAAGTTTGTTTTGATTGAATAAACCTTCTTTTTGTGTATCGGCGTGTCGCACAAAACCCACACGTGCAGTGTTCTAATAGAGCGATTCCATAAATTAACAGCAAAAAAGGTATTAAAATCAGGATCAGCTTGATCCGATTTGAATGAATATTTATACACCTCTGCAGTATAGAAAATAAATTCAGTTTTGACCCATAGAGACATCGATTGAACTGTTTGAAAAAAAAAAACTACAGTGGAGTAGTGATGGGAGGAGCTGATCGTAATCATCCAGCACTCATCCTGCGTTTTCATCGAACGGCGTATAAAATGAATCCGCAGAAGGTCCGCTTGCTGGTGTGCACAGCAACCTACTCTACAATATTATCGAACTATGGAAGTCGTTTCGATACTGATTCTTGTTTTGTGAGAGGGCTATTCTTAAATGCGACCGCACGCATTGAAGTGCGAAATTCTGGAAAAAACCTTTTTTAATCCACCAAGTGGTGTTATGATGCCTTTCTCATATCAATCATACTATCATATAAAATTTTTGCAAGAATAACCAGAATCGGTTTAGTTGGCCATCTACTGATGACTACAAATGGAAGTAGTTTTGAGGCCGATTTAGAAATTGAAGTTTCGACCACCAGTTATATAGATCGACGAGAAACTTATTATTTAATGTCGCTTTTCGATTTTGCATCGCACCGCGTGAAACCAGAAAATGAAAAAAATTGTGAGATTGTCCGTTAGGGAACAGACAATATTTTTCGATAATTTGCGAAACAAAAGAATTCACAACCTATCCAGTAAGAGAAATGAAAAACTAAGTATCACACTTCAAACCATTTTTTTCGGATTCCCACTGTTCTTTTCAGATCTTAAAAAAAGTATTCCGATGTTTCGGTAAAACGCATCTTTCTGCCGAAGTATGACGTAATAATTCACTAGTCTTTCGGTAAATAAAAATACAGAGATTTCACCCCACAACGTCATTATTTCTCGTCGTACCGAAAAGTATAGAAATTGGGTAAAAAGAAAAGATCTCGACATTTTTCGATTAAATAGGCATACGATCTATTCAATGTCTAATATTTACTTATCATAAATATTGATATGATCATTAAGGTCAAAACCTGGGTTTCTCATTAATAATAACAACAGTAATGATAATAATACAGGCGGTGAGAAGTGCAAGAATGCGAGCTACTTTTGGTGTTCGTTTATATTTTTTATCTATTTTGATCAAAAATGAGGATTATTCAAATATTTCTAATCCCTGCACACTTAGATTTTTTCTCCGAATCTCGACTAACCTTTACCGAGATTTAAACAGCCGAATGTAGGTGTGTGTAGATGTCAAACCTTTCCCAGTTTCCACCCTAATTGCTGTAAAATCATTAAGTAAAAAAAGTGAAAAATTTATTCATGAGAGACCAATTTATATAAGCCATATAATCAGTTTATATAAGCTATAAGATCTATCTCTAAGTTTTTCGAGCACTACTTACGGCGATTTCGGAACCGGAAACCGAATACGAAGAAGTCCAGAAGAGAGTTCGTTTGGCCAACAAGATTTACATATGAGATAAGTTTGGATTAATACATTTCTTTCGAGGCCCGCAAATCGTATCCGGATATTAGCCAATAGCAGACTTTGGAACTACAGGAACTTCCATCGCTGATTGAACCTCGATGAGTTCCAGTTTAATTATTTTTTTATCATAATAGTATCTCACTCATAAAAGCACACTCTACAATGAAAGTAAAAAAATAGCCACGAATTGACAACTTTTCATTTGGTTTTGAGTTGTTTTCTTCCATACGCTCCTTAAAACCATGGGTATCGGTTTGTGCTTAGACTAGTGCCTATTTTTACGATACGTCTTCGACTCATCAGTGCTTTAGCAGTGTACGTTGAACTGCTAACGTCACCTAACGGTTCATTATAAACTGCTAATGTCATGGTCAGTCGAAGACGAAACGTAAAAATAGGAAATATCTGTAGTGTTCCAATAACGAAAGTAAAACGATAATTGGCAAAAAGTGTGTGGATGCTTGTTTGCGAATGCCATTCTTTTTTTAAACGATTTCAATTTTCAATCTCGTCTTAACTTTTTTTTTGAGAATTTTGTTGTGTTCCGCACAAAGCCCAATTGGTGAACCAGTTCTCCCGAATTGCAGAAGTTTTTAACAGTTATTATTTCCTAAATTTTGATTGTATTTAAAAGAATATTTATTTTTCAAATTCATATCAAAGCTTACCAAAAAATTCTGTCCTTGAAAATTAATCATATTTTCACAGAAATATGTAGTGCAAAATTAGATTGTACCTATGTAAGTAAAGTCTTCAACACTCTGCTGCTCGTTGATACTGTCATTATGGTTATGAAACGTTTTATTCTATGACATAAAAATATATGCATTGAGTACAATTGATTCGATGAAGCCATATTCTTCCATAGAACATACCCGATAAAATATTCTTCTGTACATTCTAGGTGGCTCTCGATCAGCACCGAGCAGATCGTGACGTACATCCTGATCATCGCGTTGGGCGTCAAGTTTGTCTTTTTCGACCGTCACAATCTGTCCGACCAGATTCTACTATCGGTGGCGAACGAGGCGGCCGCTGCAGCCGCCAGACGGCAGAAACAGCTTGCCCTGAGTGCCGAAGTACAACAATTGGAAGCCCAAACCAGCGCCATCAGACAGCAAGAGAAGCAACCCGTTGCCACCTTTACTCTGGCGGAAATAGTTCCGGTAGCTGAGAAGGCTACCCAGAGTGAACTTAGTTTAATGTCAGGTAGACGCCTCAGAACGAAAAGCATGGGAGCGGACGACGAGCTGGATTTAGATGATTTGGATGATGAGTTGGTAGAGCAGGAACCACGGCCTCTGGAGATGTGTTTGAATATTTTGAACAAATCCGAGGAGGGAGCGGCTGATTTGACTGACGAGGAAATCAAAATGATCGTTAGAGCTGGCAATGGACATTGTCCATTGTACAAGATTGAAAGCATTATCGGCGATGCTGAACGTGGCGTAAAAATTAGACGAGATTTAATCCAGAAAGAAGCCAATCTGCCAGTGAATGCCTTTAAGCATTTATCCTACAAAAATTATGACTATTCTAAAGTCATGAATGTTTGCTGTGAGAATGTGCTTGGTTACGTTCAGATTCCGGTAGGCTACGCAGGTCCACTTACACTAGATGGGGCTCGTTTTTATGTACCGATGGCTACGACGGAAGGAGCTTTGGTTGCAAGTACCAATCGTGGTTGTAAAGCTATATCATGTCGCGGCGTAACCAGCTTCGTTGAAGATATTGGCATGACACGTGCTCCGTGTGTTAAGTTCCCTAACGTTCTCCGAGCAGCTCAAGCTAAACGATGGATTGAGACTGCAGAAAATTTCGCAACGATCAAAAAGGCCTTTGACTCTACAAGCAGATTTGCACGTTTGCAAGAGTGTCATATAGCCATGGATGGGCCCGTATTGTATACTCGTTTCCGGGCACTCACTGGTGACGCCATGGGAATGAATATGGTTTCGAAAGGATCGGAGATGGCTCTGCGGGAAGTGCAACGTGCGTTCCCTGATATGCAAATTATTTCGCTGAGTGGCAATTTCTGTTCGGATAAAAAACCGGCTGCTATCAATTGGATCAAGGGACGTGGAAAGCGAGTTGTCTGCGAAACAATAGTGCCGGCAGATAAACTGCGCAGCATTTTAAAAACTAACTCCCGCACACTGGTACAGTGCAATAGACTGAAAAACATGACTGGATCGGCGGTAGCCGGCAGTATTGGAGGAAACAACGCACATGCCGCCAATATGGTAACAGCGATCTACATTGCCACCGGACAAGATCCAGCCCAGAATGTGACAAGTAGCAATTGTTCGACCAATATGGAATGTTGGGGAGAAAACGGCGATGACTTGTACATGACCTGTACGATGCCGTCACTGGAGGTCGGAACGGTAGGCGGAGGAACGGGACTACCCGGTCAGGGAACTTGCTTGGATATGCTTGGCGTGAGAGGGGCACACCCTACGCATCCGGCCGAGAATTCCAAACAATTGGCTCGCGTTATCTGCGCTACGGTAATGGCCGGAGAGTTAAGTTTAATGGCTGCTTTAGTAAATAGTGATCTAGTCAAAAGTCACATGCGACACAATAGGTACATTGAATATTCTTGGGCGCTTGATGTATATCTAATGGTTTTGTTTTAATTATTTTCGTAGATCTTCGGTAGCCATGAACCCCGGATTAACAGCTGTACCGTTCACCACTAGCAGCAGCAGCAACAGCCTTAGTACAAACACAACGTCTGCTGTTATGCACTGATATTTACCACATGCTGGAACTACCTCAGAAATGCGAAAGAGATATCCGGACAAAGTCTAGATTCTCCTTGATTATATGGTCGCAGTGCGCATTACCGAATGAAACAAAGTGGATGATTTTTATTCTGGATAGCAGAAAACTGGGGTGTGCAAGAGAATAGTAATGTTCGGAAACGTAGAAAATAAATTATTGAATGTAGCATAAGTTTTTAAATGAAGTGAGGCGCCTAGTGGAGTGAAGAACGTTTAGAAGTAAAAGAAATAGCGATTATTCTGTACATATTATACTTCGGCTATATGCTGAAAGCAAAGGACAAACTTAATTTTTTTTAAAAACAAGAATAAGTAATCTAGCAATTTTAATACGAAGCGACAGTTGGTAGAATGATTGATGTACTATCGAACTCACTAGTTGATTTTTCTGATTTTCTCATGTAGCTTGACAATTTTATTCTAAATTACTCGGATGACTTTTGAACAATGTAGTTCGATGTGATTTAAAATGAGGTGGTGGCTCGTAATGTCACTCTGTCACTTGTTCTGTATCGAAGAATGAAAACGATAAAAGATAGAAGAACTCCAGAACAACATTTCCAACATGGCCCGCATTCGTCTGTTTTGCGAAATATGAAATGGTGAGGTTCCGAAACTAATTTCAAATTTTTGATAACTTTGTTTGGCCAGTGTATGAATTGAACGACGATTCTTAGAGAATGATAAGATAATTGTTTTGCAGGGGCATTTGACTTAACAGAATCACTTACAAGTAAGCTATTTATAACTTTACTAAAACGAATACTTGGTGCTAACTGAACAGAGTAAGAATAAATAATTAAAAAAAAATAAAATTGGTTTCATCCTTCATTTGGGTATCCTAAAATATCTACATCCGATTATCAGTACCGTAAACGTAAGCAGAATCCCTCCAGAAGCGATTGCTGGGCACAACAATTTTAGGGGGCGGCGAAGTAATCCTTGTGAGCTTTTTTTTTTGATCGCCGAAGTCAGCTTTCTGGAGATGGAGTTTAGCTTTTTTGTTTTTTTTTTTGTCGCTAAACCAACGATGGGGGCGGCAAATCTCTTATTTGGCCCCGGGTGCCAAATTTCCTCGGTACGACACTGGTCGATGGGGAGTACATTGAAGGGGACAACATCGGTTTTGATGAATAATTTTGTATTTTTAATTTTCTGAATAAATTCCGAGAACTTTTTGATCAAGGTAGTCATTCATTATGTACGCAGCTTTTTGATCAAAGAAGTATTTTCGCTCAAAATGAAACAGCGTAACTTCGGAAATCCGCGATTTGGACTTAACACGTTTCACCGGCTCTCAACAAGGAAGTCTTTTTGAGGCTGTTTGTCTCATACTTTATTTTGATGACGCGTATTTGTGTCTGAAAGTTACATTGAGTTTTCCGTGTGTACGAGGATTTGGTTTCAAAATTCAATTTTCTTATGATCATTATGCCGCTATCGTTAGGAGCATTCTCACAGTCATAACATTTGAATATTCCACTACCAGGTACCACCAGGTGTACAAATATGAAACCGATTTTAATAGTTACAACAGACTTTTAATACTGTCTAATGTTTGGATTTAACCGAAATTTCAAAAATCGCAACTGAAATTTTGCAGAAGCGATTTTCGAACAAAAAAAAACATCGATCAGAAAACTCACTGGAAAAAGTTCAGTAGTTCTCAATGAAACTGATTCTATAAGAAAGAAATCAGTTGTGAAAAGTTCACTAGCGAACATTCTGCTCGATGATATTTGAGAAAAAAGTTCACACATTGAATATATCTGATATGATTCTCGAACAGGAGATTTTCGGGAAATGAATTTTTATAGTCGTTAAATTTCAACCCATTGCAGAATACATGATGAATAAATTCGCCGATGAACAAAAAATGAACCGTTCTGTAAATGTTCAGTACGCGTAGGGTGGTTGATAAGTAGATCAAAACGGGTAATGTATTCGAGGTTTACTCAGCAACACCGTGGTGGTGGAGTAACATGATAACAGTAACAGTTTAACTCGAATATCGAGCGCAGTAGTAACAGGAGCGCAGATTATCGCTTCACCAATACAAACGCAATGTTTGAGTGTTTCAGTCATGCTGACAAAGCTGCGCTCCGGTTACTTATATGAATCAAATTTATGCTAAATAGCGTTTTATTGAGTTTAAACTAAATAGTGCAGTGTAATCAATCATTTGGATTTAAAACAATCTCCCGTCGTTATAACCACTGGTTTTGAGGGAAAAAATTGTTGTTCATATTGACCGAATCATATGGAACGCTTGTGGAAGCCTACGGCGAACATGCTCCTGGTGAAACACAGTACAAAGAGTGGTTTCGAAATTTTAGAAGTGATGATTTTGATGAGAGGAATCAAGACCGTGGTAGACCATCGAAAATGTTCGAAAACACCGCATTGCAAACATTGATGGACGGAGATGATGGTCAAGCGCAACAACAACTAGCAGAACAGTTGAATGTGACCCAGAATCCATTTCTTTGCGTTTAAAAGCCATTTGAAGATTTTGAAGGTCGGAAGATGGGTGCCGCATGAATTGACTGAAAAACCCAAAACCCATTTGTGAATTGTCTTGTAAAGTTTTTTTTTGTATCGAATTGTTACTGCCGATGTAAATAATGTCTGTTTGGAGAATCCGAAGCGAAAGATATCATGTTGATCGCACGACTAAGCCAAATTGACCGTATGGTCACATCTCTTCGGAAAGAAGGCCATGCTCTGTGTTTTTTGGGATCAGAGTGGTGTCATCTGCTATCAGGGACGTTTTTTTTTGCTCGTTCAATCCTCCAAGATAGAGGTGTTTTCGAAGGGGGTCCGTCCGTATTGGAATCCCACCGGGCCCGGTTTTTTCTCTCGACGGCCTTGTCTGCTATAACCTTCTAAAGCCTGGTGAAACGGTTCACGCTGAACGCAACCAACGACATTTATCATGCTTCACTTCTTACGAAAATGTGAAAAAGGGATCGATGCCGAAGGCGAACAAAAGGGAAATTGCATAGTCCCATTTGTTTACTGACAATGAGAATTCTTTAAGGTTGAGACTCGAGAACAAACAACGGTGCGCTTGCGAGACCAGTGCCTTAGACGCGGAACCACAGAGTCGAAATAAAAAGGGTATTTGAGTTTATTAATATTTAACTTGATGCCTACGTAGAAAGAAAGTGCTAAAATATCATATAAAACTCGGCGTAGAATTAATATCTATCTCGATTATGGAGGTTTGAATTTTGCAGTTATTTGATGGGAATACGATTAGACAAACATCGAACACGTAGTTTGCTTATTTTGTTTAGTTTGAAAAGTTGTTTAAGAGAGTGCTTCTATATGCCATTAGTAGATTTTGACCATTCTTTTCCGACAGACTTTACCGATTCATAGCATACAAAAACATTACAAGGATGAAATTCGTGTGGAATCAATTCTTACCATGTCACGATAACATTTTCTTACGTCTATAATTAGGACCAAACATTCGATTATTTACCGTTAATCAAGAAGTTCCAATTAAAGTAGACTTTAAAAAATTGTTTCAAAAACAAATAAAACTTTTCAATAATTCTTCCCACCAGAATAGTTGAACACACAATAAAAATAAAAAAGAATCGTGACAATAAACTTAGTAAAACGATTTTATTCACTGTATTATATGAAAATTAGAACCTACTCAAAATCCCGGAATAATTCGACCCTTATTGGCTAGTTTTTTCATTTTTTTATTTTTCTTCTGGGTGGCACGCTGTTTAATGTTTTCCATTCGTTTTGTTTGTTTTAAATGCTTCGCACGATCAACTTTCTTAATTCGTTCTGAC
Source organism: Malaya genurostris (assembly GCF_030247185.1). NCBI lineage: Eukaryota > Metazoa > Arthropoda > Insecta > Diptera > Culicidae > Malaya > Malaya genurostris. The sequence goes on along the minus strand of NC_080570.1, from coordinate 58,615,786 downwards.
CATTCTTGCTTGGACTTAGAAACTTGCTTCTTTCGTCTATTAATTTTTGTCGATAGTAATCCAACGTCGTCTCTGATTTTTTGACCTAATACCTTAGCTGTGGCACGATTCCAAGACTTTGCGTTCTTTATCTTTTCATATTTGGTGGTATCACCAGAAGACTTCAAGTCATTCAGTTGCTTTTGCTCTTTGAGTACTTGGCGGAGCATCTTTTTTGCGTCTGTTTCGACTCCTTTTTTCGAAACATCATTTTCGTCGAATTGAATTTTCGGGAACACGATTTTTCCCATTTCATTATAAACTGGAAGTAGCTCTTTTTCCTTCTTGATTTGTGTGTTTCCATTATGGTTCGTATTTTTTTCGGCAATTTGTACATTAGGGCGCATTTGAAATTTGTTAGGTTTTTGTATTGATTTTGTTGCTCCCATTTTCTTACGTTTTCGTTGTATACACTTTGAAGAGATTTTATTTTGCATCACCTTAAGCTGTGTGTTTCGCTCCTCTTCTGAATCATCCGGTTCAACTTGTGTGTCCTGAAGTAGGAGATCACTGTGCTCGTTTTTGTCTGTATTGGCACTAGGAATTTTGAATGCTTCCAATAAGTATAAATATTTATCATTTGTTTTATTTAGTAACTCTAATAGCTCGAATTTGGTTTGAGTGCCCATTATAATTGAGAATAATTTGATGAATGCTTCCTTTACAACTACAAAACCTGAAACAGTTCGGAGTTATAATATTCCACAAACTTTCAGATTTCGTATTCTTTATCATTCTCACCTCAATGTGTTCTTGGACTCAATCTCACATGAATTCAACGTCGTTATTTGCTTGAACAAAGTCTTTACTCAATTGAAAATCGTATGCAGATATTTTTGATGTTGATGTTGATTATATCCATATGGTTTCGTGCGACATATAATGAATTGACGAGCTACAATGCGACTGAATAACACTCGAACAATAACAAACCGAAATGACAGTTCTCTTAAAAAAATCAATGTAAAAACTTCAGAGCTTCGATAAACGTCAAACAGGAACGCATGAACAAAGCGTTATTCCGGTTCCGTGAGGGGCTATTGAGAGCTGACGTAATATTTCTTTGTCGAGCGGCATTTGTCCTAGTCGCGGAAACCAGCCAATTTCATGAAAATTGCGCGAGTGCGTAACTTCATAATTCATACAGGGAGCATTGAAGTAAACAATCCGAAAAATGTTATGATTTTATCTTCATTTATTCAGTGGGTATTTATTCAGTAGGTATTGAAGTAACTCAGGCAAAAAACTGGATTTTTACAATGATACCGTACACTCAAAATAATAATCATGTTATAGTTACGTGAAAAGTTATGTGTATATTTTCCACTCTACTTTTCACGTAGGTTCTAATGGACTGGTATTTGTTATGTACAGTGTAGTTTAGTACAATCGAAAAGTTGTTATTAAACACTTTAAAATTAGCGTATATAAGATCGATGAATTGAATAAACTAACTGGCAACTGGGTTGAGCTCGGTCGTGCAGTTCTTTTGAGTAATCTATAAGTAGCAGTTGTGTTTTCCTGTTCATTCTACAAAGTTCAAACGAAATCCTGATATTTCCTGCGACTCTCCATGATAAGGATTTGATAACTGGCGACGAGGACAACCGGTACCGTGCACCGGTCATTGCAGTCAGCAATTATACATATTACAGCATTTTCTTTTCAACGGCTACGCTGGTTTGGAAAGCTCTGTAAGTACCATAGTTTTTTAATGTGGTGGCTATTAAATAGAACAAAAAGAAAAGTAATTTATTCATATTGTGAAAATAAGCGACGTATATGTGTGCTATTTTATTCAATTTTTGGTAAAAAAAAAAAAGAAAAAACCACGCTAACACTTTTATTATACAGGGAAGCCATTTTGTTTTCATAGTATTAATATCTTTTCTTTCTTTTTGGAGAGTAGATAGGCAGTGTGACCAGTACGACGAATTTTCGCTAAGCCTGGCGAATAAATAAAAGTGGAAAATTTGGAAAAAAAAATCCAGCCAATTGAAAGGCCTGTATACCGATAGCGTTTCGGTGAGCCGGTAGGAATAATTTTCTGCGGTGAGTGCAAGTTTTTTTTCTTCTCTTGGAAAATTTTAATACTATATTTTACAAATAGGTTTATTGATTTTATTACTATAAACTGCCTATCTACATATTTATATAACATGGCAATTGTTTTTGCTACAATCGAGCCGTATCGTACGGGCACTAGTTTCGCGGATTGGGCCGCAAGACTGAAGTATTTTTTTATTGTAAACAAAATAGAAGACGGCAATGATAAAAAAGCCCACTTCATTACGATGGGTGGCCCGGTAATTTTTTCACAAATAAAATTACTTTATCCCACGGGAAATTTTGACAATGTTCCGTATGAGGAACTAATTTCAAAATTAAGTGCTAGGTTGGACAGAACTGAATCAGACATGATACAACGTCTAAGATTCAATACCCGTAATCAACAACCAAATGAATCGTTAAAAGATTATGCATTATCTCTTCGACTCCAAGCTGAGTTTTGTGGTTTTGGTGATCATAAAGACTTAGCTATATTGGATAGAATTGTAGCGGGGGTCCAAGATAATGAATTAAGGAAAAAATTGCTTAGCGAGGACAAATTGACACTCGCTTTAGCTGAAAAAATTCTTGAAACGTGGGAAATGGTTACTACTAATTCTAAACCGTTTTCTGAAAAAGAAGATGAAGTTTTTGCTATGAAATCTCTCTCTGGAATGGGTAGAGGAATACAAAGAATGAAAGATTTTCAAGAATCTAGGCAACGACGTTTCGAAGAACGAAATCGTATTCCAGTAAAGAATCGACTGGGATACAAACGCCATGATTCGAATTACAGAAAACGAGTTCGGTTCGATGATGCTAGAAGATATGAAGATGTTAGGCCAGCAGAGTACAGAAGTGAACAGCCAAAATGGGATCAGCGCATATGTGACTGAGAGGGCATGTGGCAAGAAAATGTTACAAAAAAAAAGAACTAACATAAATATCCAGTGAACCGGATGGACATTCCTGGTAGCAGTAAGGAGAACATTTCTAACCTTCTAGGGCGCATGAATACCAAGGACTCGGATGACGAATTGGATGGAGATTCGGATACAGGTGAATTATCTTGCATGCAAGTTTCTACCTTGAATAAAATTAACAATCCTTGTTTTATTAATGTAAAAATTGATGGTGTACCAATACAGATGGAAGTTGACTGCGGTGCTTCTGTAACAGTGATGAATAAAATTCATTATTTTTCATATTTTTCTAAAAATTTATCAAAAACTACGACAAAACTTATTGTGGTAAATGGATCGCATCTACAATTATTAGGGGAGACAGAAGTTATAGTGGAACACAAAGAAAAAAAAGCAAAATTAAAACTTTTAGTTATTAGTTCTGAAAACAATTTCTATCCGTTATTTGGTAGAACGTGGTTAGATGTTTTAATTCCTGATTGGAGGAAATTTTTTGCTGGAACTGTTTCAGTTAACAATATTTTGAATAAAAATTGTTTTATCCAGGAAATAAAACAAAGATTTTTAAACATTTTTAAAAAAGATTTCTCGATGCCAATAAAAGGTTACGAAGCTGAACTTATTATTAAAGCAGACACACCCATTTTCAAGAAGGCGTACGATGTACCTTACAGGTTAAGAGAAAAAGTTTTAGACTATTTGGAGAAGTTAGAAAATGAGAAAGTTATTACTCCAATTAAAACAAGTGAGTGGGCTTCTCCAGTGGTGGCAGTAATTAAGAAAAACAAAGATATACGATTAGTTATTGACTGTAAAGTGTCAATAAACAAACTGCTAATACAAAATACTTACCCTTTGCCTCTGGTGCAAGACCTTTTTGCAAATCTGTCTGGTTGCAGAGTCTTTTGCACTCTAGATCTGGAAGGAGCTTATACTCAGCTTTCCTTATCCAGTCGTTCAAGGAAATTTATGGTTATTAATACCATAAAAGGGTTATACACTTACAACAGGTTACCGCAAGGAGCATCTTCGAGTGCATCCATCTTTCAGCAGGTAATGGATCAAGTGTTGAAAGATTTACCGTTTGTCGTTTGCTATCTTGACGATGTTCTAATTGCGGGTAAAGATATTGAGGAGTGTAAGAAAAGATTGTTTGTGGTTCTGGAGAAACTTTCGGAAGCAAACATTAGAGTAAATTTTGAAAAATGCAAGTTTTTTGTAACGGAATTGAACTATTTAGGTCACATGATTAGCGAGAAAGGTCTGGCTCCATGTCAAAGTAAAATTAAAACCATTGAAAATGCTAAAACGCCTTCAAATGTCACAGAACTTAAATCCTTTCTTGGTTTGATAAATTATTATCATAAATTTATACCTAATCTTTCTTCTAAATTGTTTCATTTGTATAAATTATTAAAGAGTGATGTAAAGTTTCTTTGGGACAAAGATTGCGAACAAGCTTTCCAGAACAGTAAAAAGTCTTTGATTTCAAGCAAATTTCTTGAATTTTTTGACCCTAAAAAGCCATTGGTGGTTTCGTCAGATGCTTCAGGTTATGGTTTAGGAGGAGTGATTTCTCATATAGTAAACGATACTGAGAAACCAATCAGTTTTACATCTTTCTCTTTAAATCAAGCTCAAAAGAAATATCCTATTCTACATCTTGAAGCTCTGGCGCTGGTGTGTACTATAAAGAAATTCCATAAATACTTGTATGGACAAAAGTTTTTAGTTTTTACGGATCATAAACCTCTAGTTGCTATTTTTGGCAAATCTGGCAAACATTCCATTTACGTGACGAGAATTCAACGATACATTTTAGAACTTTCTATATACGATTTCGATATAATTTATAGACCATCATCTAAAATGGGAAATGCGGATTTCTGTTCCAGATTCCCATTAAACGATACTGTTGCCAAAGAATATGATATAATACATAGTTTAAATTTTAGCAATGAGTTCCCAATGGATTTTAAACTTCTAGCTAAAGAAACAAAGAAGGACAAATTTTTACAACAAATTGTAAAGTATATAAGACATGGTTGGCCAAATAAAATCGACAAACACCTTGTCAACGTTTTTTCTAACCAGCATGATTTAGAAATTGTAGACGAGTGCTTGTTGTTTCAAGACAGGGTTATAATACCGCACTCTTTACAAGGTGGGATTCTCAAACTTTTACATGCCAACCATGGCGGAGTTGTAAAAATGAAACAATTGGCTAGACGTTTTGTTTACTGGTACGGAATTAATGCGGAAATAGAAAAATTCGTTGCTAACTGTGATATTTGTAGCAGTATGATGATTATACCGAAACAAAAAATTACCTCTAAATGGATGGAAACTACAAGACCTTTTAGTAGAATCCACATTGATTTTTTTCACTTTAAACGACACACTTTCCTTTTAATGGTGGACAGTTTCTCGAAATGGGTGGAAATAGATTGGATGAAAAATGGTACTGATGGTAATAAAGTTTTAAGACGTTTAGTAAGTTTTATGGCCAGATTTGGTTTACCCGATGTTTTAGTATCTGACGGTGGTCCTCCCTTCAATTCCTTTTCCTTTGTTAATTTTTTGGAAAAACAAGGAATAAAAGTCTTAAAAAGTCCTCCGTATAATCCTGCTAGTAATGGCCAGGCGGAGAGACTTGTTAAAACTGTTAAAGAAGTATTAAAGAAATTTTTACTAGACCAGGAAATGGTAGATTTACATATGGAGGATCAGATAAACTTATTTTTAATTAATTATAGAAATTGTATGACTAAAGATGGTAAATTTCCATCTGAAAAGGTATTTTCATATAAACCTAAATTGTTAATTGACTTAATTAACCCTGAAAATGCTAAAAATAACTACAAAAACATTAAACTAACCCATCAAACTCCTTTACATGATGTATCTCCAAAACCATGTCCGGTAAATTCTGGATCGGTTTTGGACAATCTGAACACGGGAGATGAATTATGGTATAAAAACCATAATCCACATGTTCATGCTAGATGGATAAAGGCAACTTATTTAAAAAGATTTTCTATAAATACTTTCCAGATTCAAATTGGAAGCGTTCCCGTTCTCGCACACCGCACTCAGCTCAGAACATCTAAATATCCGAACTTGTTGGTTCGGCCGAATATTCTGATAAATGTCAGTCGTCAACAAAATAGAACAAGAGATATAAATTTGACACCAGCTGAGCAGAATCAAATAGCAGCACAGAGCTACGAGAGGCCTGCATTCAGTAAAATTATGGAGAAGCGGTCATCGATGGATCGAGAAGAAGAATTCCGAGCTTTCCCAGAAGAAAACCTAAATGAAAGGACTAGAAGAAAAAGAAAAGCCGAGGATACAGCTATCGAATGCCCGCGTAGATCTAAGCGTAACAGAAAACAAAAATGTTTCAATGATTTTATATTATATAATGCTTAAGTCTAAATGAACGAAGTTCTTTCGAAAATTTGTAAATTCTATTGTAGTTTCATATGAATTGTCAGCATGAATTTATTCTGAATTTTATATATTTTCTTCTTAAGTGGAAGGAACTGTTATGTACAGTGTAGTTTAGTACAATCGAAAAGTTGTTATTAAACACTTTAAAATTAGCGTATATAAGATCGATGAATTGAATAAACTAACTGGCAACTGGGTTGAGCTCGGTCGTGCAGTTCTTTTGAGTAATCTATAAGTAGCAGTTGTGTTTTCCTGTTCATTCTACAAAGTTCAAACGAAATCCTGATATTTCCTGCGACTCTCCATGATAAGGATTTGATAGTATTCAAAAGCTGTTTGATGCATAATCCAGTAAGAGTTACGTGATTCATAGCTAAAAAGTAATGTACTGTTCATATCACATTTACCTATCAGTTCATATCAAATTTAGATAAAAGAGAATTAATATTTTTTATATTGGTTGAGGTCAAAAATGAAGATATTTCAGATTTCTATATAAATCCATGAAATGAAAATTTATTTCAGAAAACTAGCATGAAATTGCAATGGCTAAAAATAAAAAGCAACTGATAACGTCGTGGGAGCTGGAATCGACAAGACACCAGAAATCGTTCGAAATTTTACGAAATTTCTATTTTACGAATTCGCACGAAATTTCTATGACAAACATAACGTTTCTCATATACTGTGGAATTCATAAGTAGTTCGTATGAAAATTATAACAGTGATATATGTTATGTATATTGAAAAGTCATAAATATTATAATAGAGGTATATTTTTCATACTAATCTTCTGAAATTGCGATTTTAATGATTTTTGGATGCCTCATAAGATTTGGCTTATGATCTTCACTACTCATTTTTCCTGAATATAGAAGAAAAGTGGAAAAAAGCATGCCTTTTAAAGATGAATCAAGTGTTCATCGATTTATCAAAAATTGATCTGAGAATGTACGATCACTTCTAAATAGGAATTCAATCCAAGGACGAAACAGTCATTGCTGTTTTTTCTCCATTTGTTGTCAATGTAAGATTCGCTCTTTCTAGAAAAACAGCTGATTTAACCTATCATGTAGAGTGTATAAGTGTGCAGTACCGAAATTTTTGGTTATACCAAGGGGCAAATCACTCTAAACTCTAGACAATCTCATACTAAAAAACTCATGTCATTCCAAAATAATTTTCTCTAATCTCATTTAATCCCAACTAGTTTAGATAAGTTTGGGTAATTTAAAACTAAGCCAACCTAGTTTTGCCTAATCTTGTTTGAAGTGTATCTGTCATTCGAGCTCCCACGCAGAGATGCCATTTATACAGATTTATCTGTATTATACAGATTTTTACATGCGCATACAGATTTAATACAGAGTACAGATTTTATACAGATTTCTCAAATGAAATACAGATTTATACAGATACCACAAAAAGTAAGAAAGAAATAATGAAACTTTTCCGTCTGAGCGTGTTTGATTGCCCATATTAAAATGAAGATTTTTTCGTGCAGCGTCATGAAACTTTATTGTCAGACTGAAAAGTTGTATGATCTGATTTGACGTTGCGTAATAAGGCGTTTGAATTCCAAGTCATCATTTTCAAACGAAAAAAGTATATGGATTTACAATTCAATTGTGGTTGATAGCAAAAACAATTAAATTTCGTCCTTGAATGTTCTTGTCAGTGCGGCAAGGACTTACGATATAAAAGAATGCTCCTTGCATCTGCCAATCTATAACAATAATCTAATGGAATAACATCTTTAAACATCATTTTTTTCCGAAATTTCCTTCCTTTAGTGAATACAGATAAATACAGATTTTTTATACAAAGCAATACAGATTTTCTATGAAAATATCTGGCATCTCTGCTCCCACGTTTACAGCTTCTTATGTCAAAATAATGCATTTCCAGATCTCGGCTAAACTTCTCTAATCCCATTCTAATCCAGCGAGATCCCTGCTAAACTTTTTTACTCCCGGTAAAACTTGTTTGAGTTCAAACAAAGTTTAGAGTGATTTGCCCCTTGGGTTATACTTTATTATCAGATGCTGTGCTAAAGCTGCGTTCATGCGGTAGCACTAATCCGCTTGTGAGAATTTCTGGCAACCGACAGGAGCCTGACTGCCAAGTCCCTGCTAGGCCGCCATGTTTTCGTGACCATCATCTTTTCCGCAAAGACGAAAACAACGAAGAAGTATATAAGTTCGTTGTTGCTAAATATCTGTGATATTTAGCTGTGAAAGTTTTTTTTTATGTTTGATTATAAATGTAATATCGTTATGAAACGTGCGCTGCCAAATTGTAATACTGACTTTCACAATCAATGAAGTGTTGTATTTTACCTCATTTTGTTTACTTTGCTCTCACTGACTTGCTAGCTTTGATGGCCCCGAAGGACTGAGATGTTGGTTACGATAGCACTAGCTGGAGCGCCTTATTGTTGCCACAGAGCTGCTGACTGCAGTCAAAATTGCTCAGGCGATATTGTATCACCATTCTTGTTTTGCTTATTTCGTTCGACTTCATTTGATATTTGTCATTCCACATGTAAATACAAAAAAAAACGAATCTTGAGACGAGATAAATAATATAGAAATATGAGACAGAAACGCAATCGGAAGCTTCGCTACAAATTTTGGGCCGATAATCAGACTGATGCTGATCGACCGAATACACTGGGTAGCGATATGTTTCATGCATACGTTGATTTTAAAAAGTGTGACAGTATATTAAAAATCAGCTGTTCTCTGTGTGTTCCAAACGTTTCGAATGGATAATAAAAGCGTATAATAACAATTATGTTATAAATTAGTCAAATTCTTCGTCACCTTTTGTCGAGACAACAAAGAGTAAGTGGGTTACATTAGAATGAATAAAGTAAAACCTTTCACACAGGAATGAAACAAAATTATATTTGAAAAACATCCGTGCTGGAACGGAATTTCTGAACAATAACAAAGTAAATATCAGTATTAATGTCATTCAAAATAGAATCTCGTTGGAATAAGCGGGGAATAAAAAAATGCAAATGTGGTACATATAATGGAAACAAAGCTAGCAGCTGTAAAAATAAAACCTGTGGACAGGTTTTCAGGTCATCGAAAATATCTGGAGAAAAATCTACCAACGACTACTTCGCCGCGGTTCAGATAAAACACCACTCTCAAGATTCATCAATCAAGCTGTACAGCGTTCGAAAATTAAATGGCACTAAGATGATCCGCGGATTCGTGGAAATCCACGATGAACCAGGCGAGCATTTGCTACAGCAGAAGACGGCAATTTGCTACGTGGATTGTCGTCCCCACACAGGCGAAGAAGGAACATGCCAGCATGTAAGAGTTGCATCCGAAGCAAACGAGTATGCTGAAGAATTGATCATAAATCATCAATGTTTGAATATGCTCAATACAACTGTCGAGGTAAGGGATGCTATTCAGAAGCAGCTCACGAGTTGTACTATTGGAAGCAGTCCACTGATACAAAAAGTATCGGCAGATACCTTTGTGGTGAAATGCGACGATGAATTCCATCAACCCGTACCTTTTTGTCACGTGCAACTGAAGCATCCTTGCAGGTTTGGGCAGTATTTGAGATATGTACTGATTGGTTATTCTACATTTTTTTTTCACAATTCTAGCATTATCTATGATTGTCAAATACTAGATACATACGAAGGGGGCTCAGCGTGTTACCATTCATTTATAGTAGCAGCAGCGGTTCTGAGTTCGCCGAAATACCATCCCGTTTTTTACCAAGTCATTAGTCACTTGTTGACATCTTCGGGCAAAACTTACCGCCCAAGTGAATTTTCAGTTTTAGACAGTGCAATTGTTCTTTCCAACGTTGGTGCGCAAGGTGGTTTGATGGAAGAATTGTCAACAGATCAATTTTTAGTCACAACCATTCAAGAACCTATGTCCAATGAACAGTATGTCAAAACAGAGGAAATTCTCATAGATTTTAGTGAACCGATCATCGACAGTAACGTACCAATATCACCTATCATTGAGCTAGTCAACAGTACCGAAAATAGCATGTGTGCCACAGAAACATTTGCTGCTAGTTATGACGACAATCTGCAATTGATGGATTGTCAGATAGAGCTTATGGACCAACTAAATTTAACGGATCGGATCGACTTTTGTCCCTCTGACGTAGAGCTCAGTGACGATAATCTGGTATTCCCAGTCGATAAAACCTTGGAGCATGGGATCGATTCGAAATCGCATTCACAATCCGGCAATTTAAAGAAACCTATCAAAGAACGAACGAAGCTGGTTGATGTGACTACGAAAAAATCTGCCCTAAGACAGGCAGCTAAGATTTCGAAGGAAAAGATGAAAAAAGGAAGCTACAATGTTCGGCGATTGATGAAAATCCTGGAATCCAATGGAGTTGTATTCAACAGGCTGAAACATCGAGAAGCCATCGACATGGCGGCGCAAGTCGATAGTCCGTACACCTCGGGATCATTACCGTCCTATGAAGCAACTCTGTGCAATTTAAGTTTTACGCATTGGTTAGAATCTGTGATAGAACAGGTAGTAAATGTTAACTATTGTCCGTTGGTAATGTAACGGTTGTTACTTTTCAGCTCAACTCTCTTATCCAATACAGCGGAAACGGAAAACCAGCGGTGCAAATTTTTAGCGTACACGAGGTAGTAGCCGTTGACAGTGGAAAATCTGATACTAGAGGTTAATAATCTTTTGTTTGTGGCAGGATTTTTTCAACTGTTTGCGGGCTCGATTTTCGGTTGGCCATCAGTTAAGGATGCCGGATAGCAGTATTGATTTACTTGAACCACCGCGAAAGGGATTGACATGCCAGGCTTTCAAATTTTCCTGCTATAAAAGTCTGCGAAACGTTCTGAAAACTGATAAGGTGATGTATTCGATTACTGAGGATTTTCTAAACTTAGGGTTACGAAAACCAACATATATGCATCACTGTTTTTGAGTAAAAACCATTTTTAATCTCATGTTTTGCTCAATATTTGAGTGAAAAAAATATCAAAATGCTGTACGGGATTCATTTCTGGCTTATAGAAGTGCCAAATTGAAGAGTTCTCTACGATATTAAACACTTTTCGAACATTTTTCTCGAACGCGAAGCAGCCAAATTCTAGCTTTATTTGCGCTCGTTTAGTGCGAATGTCGCACTACCAATCAAATTATTCTAGATTTGCACTAAACTGATGATTTTTACCTCCGATTTTCAAAGAAATAATCCTAATAGTTCTTTAGATAACACTTAGAGCCATTAGCACGGTTGATTTTATTTAATGTTCCCCATCGTCATCGACCAGCAGCTGGATGACGCAATCGAAACTCACAATGCGAACGTCCAATAACAGATATGTTCACAGAAGAACTAGTTGTTGTTTTTCTGCGTTTAGGCGCACACAGTTGAAAATTGCATCATATATTACTGATCATATTTCTGATAGCATGGAGAAAGTCAGACCTCAGACTCTCAGCTTGGAGCGAAATCAATCTTCAGTTCAGCAACGCCATTGCACGGCATCACATTCAACATATCATATCAATTGAATGGGTGCGCAGTGCTGCTATTTTGGCGCGCACGAATTTGACATTTCTCTCCCCTACTTCTATGTACGAGATTCGATGCGACCTCACCTGAGGGCGCCATGCTCGCAAAAAAGGATGTTGCCAATGATTTGTTCGGGAAACTAAGAGCTGGATATCTTGTTAATGTGATGTCTTTGGTTAAGTGCAACTCGAGATATTTACGGTCAAGTTCTACCCATTCTTCCATAGGGCGATTTTTTGAAAAGGTGCCCCATAGTAAAGTAAGACGTATTCACGCAAGAAAAAATATATGTGGAACATACTTACTTACCTTACCTAACAGCTATAGGCCTGGGGTGTCCTTTGCTGTATCAAGCATACGTCTCCACATAACTCGGTCCATCGCCAGCCACTCAAGGCACGGATGCTTCTGAGATCACCCTCCACTTGATCGATCCACCTTGCTCGCTGCGCTCCTCTTCTTCTTGTACCAGTCGAATTAGATTCAAGAACCATTTTTACTGGGCTGTCGTCTGACATCCTTATGACAGCCCAGCCCATCGTAGACGTCCGATTTTAGCTGTCCGTACGATAGGTGGTTCTCCTAGCAGCTGTTGCAATTCGTGATTCATACGCCGTCTCCACGTTCCGTCTTCCATCTGCACTCCGCCATAGATGGTCCTCAGTACCTTTCTTTCGAAAACACTGAGGGCGCGTTGGTCCTCTGCCAACATAGTCCAGGTCTCGTGGCCATAGAGAACAACCGGTCTAATTAGCGTTTTGTAGATGGTCAATTTCGTGCGGTGGCGTACTTTTCTCGATCGGAGGGTTTTTCTGAGTCCAAAGTACGCACGATTCCCTGCCAAAATACGTATATGAATTTCTCTGCTGGTGTCATTATCGGCGATCACCAGTGAGCCCAAATACACGAACTCGTCAACCACCTCGATATCGTCACCGTCTATCAATATTCGTGGTGGGAGGCGTAGTGTTTCTTCTCTAGAGCCTCTTCCTCTCATGTATTTTGTTTTCGACGCATTTATGGCCAGTCCGATACACCTAGCTTCAGCTTTCAGTCCGATGTATGTTTCCGTCATCTTCTCAAGGTTACGTGTCACAATATCAATATCATCAGCGAAGCCAAAAAGTTGTACGGACTTTCGGAAGATCGTGCCACTCGTGTCGATCCTCGCTCTTCGAATCACACCTTCCAGGGCAATATTGAACAAGATACAAGAAAGTCCATCACCTTGACGTAGCCCTCTCCGAGATTCGAAGGGACTCGAGAGCGTCCCAGATACTCGGACGTAGCACATCACTCTATCCATCGTTGCTTTGACCAATTGCGTCAGTTTATCCGGGAAACCGTATTCGTGCATGATCTGCCATAGCTGTTCTCGATCGATTGTGACGTATGCCGCGTTAAAGTCAATGAATAGGTGATGCGTGGGTACGTTGTATTCACGACACTTCTGGAGTACTTGTCTTATCGCGAATATGTGATCCGTAGTGGCGCGAGCTCCAGTAAATCCCGCTTGGTACGGCCCTACGAATTGGTACGGCCCTACGAATAGCTATAGTCCAATCCACGTGCGAATGTGTTAGTGTGGCTATTCTCAGCAGTTTAAGGGTTGATGCTAGTGTGAGTATGTCGAAATAACCCAGTGAATTTTGTCGAGCCGCATCGTGCCAATTATTGAAGGCATATATGCAATAAAAAACATTGCAATGCCAAGAGAACAGTTGAGAAAGACACAAAATCGTTCATGAAACTCTATATCACGTAATGGAACTGTCTTCTACTTGGTTCATGAGTACATAGCTTTCGAAATTCTGTATGCATTTTTCGCAGTGTATGATTATGAGTCAAAAATGTTTTACCTCAGTGTAAAATTGAACCCACAACAAACTTTGACTTCGGCTCGCACACATTCTAATTTCGTATATGAATAGATCTGCGCACTCTGCATCGGTGTGAGTAACAGAGACGTCAAATTGCTCAATTGGTGATAGACGACGGCAAAGGATTTGGGAGAGTACCTTGTAGGCGGCGTTCAGCAATGTGATTGCGCGGTAATTGCAACAGTCTAGCTTTTCGCCCTTTTTGTAGACGGGACATACCACTCCATCCATTCATTCCTGCGGTAGAATCTCCTCCTCCCAAATCCTAGAAATCGTCCAGTGCAGCGCTCTAGCCAGTGCCTCTCCTCCAGCTCGCCTGGCAACTGTGGAACATACACTGCTGCTTAAATATTCAAAATTAATATTAGCAATGATTTTGACACTAGTGGGGTAGTTCTACGTCAATCAGACTCTCTTAGTAACCAACGGTTCGTTTGGCTCCCTAAGAAGTATTTGCCGGTTTGTTACTATGAAAGTCTGTAGTTACCCCAGCGGTTGCACCGACTCTGGTATGACTAAAAAGAGCAAGAGTTTTCATGTAGATGATTTTGTATTTCTTGTTGAAATTCTTTACTTAGCAAACGAACGATAATTTTTATAGGTTGCTCTAAGATTCGAGAAATCATTCTGCCGAACCAGTGACGGAACGTACGACGAGATTGACCTGTCTGATGCCCCCGGTAGTCACGCCTGTTCGTCGAAGGGTAAGCGCATCGTCATCAAGGCGTTCGAGTACAAAACCTACATCAAAATGGGCAGTTACAAAAGTGACCCCACTGGGAAAGTTCATCACATGGTGATCGAGTGGATTGCCGGTGTTCTTCCCGTTAGCCGCTTTGGTGAAATGCGAATCACACTGGAGTATGGACACAAGGAGAATCAGCTGTATGTGGATCCGCCGTCAACGGTGCTAGCCGGTGATGGCATTTCGGCATCAATTGACTGCAACAGTTGAGACATTTACCATTCATTCTATTGTAGTTGGTTGGAATGTAAAATATACAGTGAAGGGTTGTGTACATCATAATAATATGAATAAATATCTAGTACTGGTTGTATAACCTCGCAGCAAAAGCAGCAACATCAGCAAAAAGAAGTGTTTCTATTAATATAATAGGAAACGATAAACAATATATTATAGCACTAACAGATTTATTCTAGATTAGGCTGTACACGAAACAGAATTGTTTCGTTCAGCAGCCGGCGCCATTCCTTCCGATAGGCGGATTTGTTTGCTGCCCGAAACAGCTTACACTTTGCCGCACCGCTGATATCGGAATACAGAAAGTAGTAGGTAGCGGCTACCAACAGTTCCTGGTTATAGTTTTGCAAAGACCACTCGAACACGTTCAGCACGCAGTCATCGTTCAACAATGTTTTCACGATGTTCTGAACAGATTTTTCCACCGCCGGCAGCAGATATTTTTGCGACAGACTCAAAGCATCCAAACTGGCTTCAATCACCTTCGGTGGTGGGGCCATTCCCGTTAATTTGTTTAGCGTTTGCAGTCTGATTAGGTAGAAGAAATATTTCAACCCATCGACGCTGATGTTTTCCTGCAGCTGAACTTCGTTCTTTTTCGATTCGATAAAATGATCTCCGTCGAACATTCGTTGGAACACATCGCTGCCCTGAATGAGTAAGCTTTTGCTTACCAACACCTGTTCGGTCGTTCCGCTTGCGTTTCGCACCTTGAACGTTACCTTCTCTTCGGTACTGTTCTCGTCGCAAATGGTTAGCGTGTTGTCGAATTCCTTGGCTTCCAATTTTTCGCTCGGCGTTCCAGTGTCCTCTTCCTCGCCGCAGATGTTCAAATTCTGCGCCAAGGTCGTGATCCCCGAGCAGGCCGCTACACACAACCGCTGATCGTACAGTTCCTCTTCTCGGCGGTCATCGTTTTCGTTCAGAATGATGTCCATAACCGTGTCCAAAATCTTCATATCGTAAAGCAATTTGTGGAGTAGCTTCGTGTCGCGTATAACGAATGTAACGATGATTGCCACCTGCAGCTGCAGTGTTCGCTCCCCCGTTCGCAGTATGTGAGCGATTTCACCTTGCCCGTAGCCAGTCTCGCCGATGTTACCGAACAGTGACATCAGCTCGTTGCAGGCGGATTTCATCTAGAGAAAAGCAAAAAAGGTTTTTTTCACGTTATAAACCCAGAGCGTAAAACGCAAAACGTTTCCACTTACCTCATCACAGCTCCAACAGCGGGAATGTGCACTGTACGGTACTTTGAATTCGTGCAGCCGAAACACAAAATCCTGCTTCAGCAGTGGCAGAAAGTGTTCGACATGCTTGATAATATTGGCGATAATCTGATATGCCCTTCCGCGTGGTTTTTTCGTCAACTTGCATATCCTCAACAGAGTCGTCAACGTTTCCGGATGGACAAACTCCATCCCCCTGTGGGACTTTGAGATCGACCACAGCAGAGTCAATATCGGTTGCATTGGATTTTTCTCGAACGCTTGGGAAGAAACGATTTCCAGCTCAATGTCGTGAATTTCGTTATCATCAATGGTGTCATCGTAGCTGCATTGATTCGGTCGTTGTTTTTCATTTTGCACTGTTAGTTCACTCTCCAGATCTGTCGCCGATAGTTCGTTCGTTAGGTTGGTGTTGGAATTGTCATCGTACAAATACGCAAGGATGTCGAACTCTGGCGGTTTAGCGTCTTCGGTGCATTCTGCGTTCACTGCCATTACCATTGCCGACGGATCTCGTTCATCTTTTTTCGCGATAGTTTCTGGATCGTCTTCTCCGTCACTGCAAACCGGCGAGTAGATGTCACTATCATCGAAATCATCGTCATTGTCATCGGTTCGGTTGGGACTGGAACCCGAACTGGAGGACGGGTTGCGATTGATATTGCTTGCGTAACCGCTGCTTCCGCTTTCCGGAGATTCCGGTGCCGAGCAGTATGGGTCCATCTTTGCGATTTTCGCTTGCCTGTATAAACTGGAACTTTTGTAGTTGAATAGTTCGTCACTACGTTTCAGTTTGGCCTTCTGACTACTGGACCGGCGTTTGGAGTAGATACTAGTATTCAACGTTTCCTCGTCGTCATGCTTCATATGATTGATTTGCTTCTCAGCAATAATATCCTTCAAAACTTTTACAAGAAAACCCACCAGCCCATTGTTCAGCAGAATATCAAAGCTGAGATTATCGAAACGATATTGATAAAGCGCGTAGAGGATTATGCTAAGCTCACGCTTTTCTTGACATTGTTTGGCGAGCTGCATCAATGCCTGCAAGGCTCCACTCCGTCGTATATGGCCCCGATTACAGGCTTCTTTGGCCAGAAGGCATATCACACTGGTACAGTACCGTTTTTCCGAATCATCTGGCAAGTAAAGTTTTTGTTTATTAGTAAATCAAGTTGCCTTGATTCTGAAGCATAGAGCACTTACCTAAACTAGCATACATAATCAAATCCGATGCCATTGTAATCACATCGCACGAGGTCAGTTTGTCGATGGCGTCGGGATTCGAGGCCAAATTGAACACTATCTTCAACGCCAGCGTCCGAAATTGGCTCGTTTCCGAGCAGAGAAACACTAGACATCGAACACCAGACCCATTGTCACCGTAGACATCTTCGGCGACCCGACCATTCATCGTAGTTGTTACCGTTTGCAAACATTTCAAAATCCCGTTGAACAGTTCGACGGTTTCCTTAGCCATTGGCATCTTGAAATCCTGCGTATCCCTCCAGCGGTAGCTTTTGATCAACTGAAAGCCGACAATATCACAGTGATGACTGTTTTCCATGTGGCGCACGATGTTTTTAAACTTCTCCTTCGTAATGGTTCGATCCGGAGCGTGCATGCGCTTGATAACCACCTTTTCCGTTTCATCTCCCAACGGTTCTTCCTTCGGAGGGCTTTCCGCCACCTTCGACTCATTGCGGGCGAATTTGACTAACAAAACTATAATCTTTTCCACGCAGCTTTGGTTAATCATCATATTGCGAATAGTTTTTTCACTCCATAGTTGGCGAATAGCACGGATCGCCATAATCAGTACCGCCGTGTTGTCCGGCTCGGTTAGAATAGAGTTAAGAGCGTAGACAGTACTGCTGCAGTCTTTAGCGAGTACGTAAGTGATCGCTGGAAATTGAGCTAAATTGCCGAGCAAGCGGCAACCGCGACATTGTATTGCCGGGTTCGATAAATTCGCTATGTACGAGATCAATGGTGATAATACACCCTCTTCGTAAGCCTAAAACGAAAGTGCATTCATTAGAATTGAAATGAAAACCCAAGACACACATCTTTCCAGATTCAGCACTCACTGATCAAAGACATGTTGTTTTGATAGACAGGCCAACCCAGAAACTGCTTTGTCCCTCCCACGATTGTCGAGAAACTGTAAGAAAAATCTACCAACTCACCTGTTTCGCACAATCCTTCTGCATACAGCAGTTCCCGAGGATGCTGAGGGCCACTTCCAGCACTTTTTCGTACGGTTTTGCCATCAGAGCTACCAGAAGTTTGATGCCCCCGAGCGAGAAAAAGTGCTGTATGCCAGCATCACTGTTGATGACCTCCGTCCGTATTTGCACCAATTTACGATGCACTGTGGTTTTGTCCGGTGATTTGCGCACTTCCTCCAGCAAGCTGGCCACTTGGGCTCGATTCATCGCGACTATGGACGGCTTTGCATGCCAAATTCTCGAAAAATAATACAAAAATACTCCACGCCCGAACCAATCGATTTTTTTCACTATTCTGTCAAAACTAGTTCATAGAGCTGATTCGTAGATGGCAGCTGGGAGAAGATTGGATAAGTTTTTTCCCTGGACAAGCACTTTCTTCCGTTCAATTAGTCGGCTTCAGGTGAGGCTTGTTGAGAAGCTTGTATTAAAGTTTCGAAAGAAGATTTCATGGGACGATGGATTGCGTCTTGATTGAGTCGTTTTATTTTTAATTATTTTATTCCCTCCTTGATAGGCTGCTATCATAGCCGAAATTGCACAATGTGTGCAAAGTGCGGTGAAATTCTTCAAATTCCATCCACGAAAAATGAACAATTGGTAACATATTCCGTATCTTCCTATTTTTATGAATCAATTGGAGTTGTAATTGGCGAGAAAAGCTAGAAGAAATCAAGTAAACACCGAAATGTAAATCTCAGTATTTTTAATTCAATTTTCGACATGTGAATATGACAAATCCTATATAAAAGTTCTGAATTAGTGATTTTCATACACTCTCGATGGGCCGGGTGGCAAAGAAAGTTTTGATATTTTCAGTTACAAGTTTGACTACATCACATAAAATCCAATAAAACTACCGCTTGTTTGGCAGCCTTCCTGACCCGATTTTATTTCTCTCTCATGTTTCGTTACGTTACCAGGAAACTGGAGCAGAAAAAATAGCGCCGCCAAAGAAATCGACTTAGCTTCATAAAAATAACATTCACTTCATTTTTATCGCGACAACATATATGTTTTTATGCACTATTCGCATCTAAATTAAATTATCTAGACATTGTCAGGCTAGATTTTTGATCCATGCTTTTGAAGCCGAGATATTCAATGAACAAGTTGAAAGACGGCGTTTTCAGTTATGCAATTCTTCCTTCAGAAAAAAGACTTTCCCGACCGCTAAAGTCAATGAATCATTCTGAAATTTTCACAGAATAATCTAAACTAATTTTCTATGAGATTGTCAGTTGGGTTGTTTAATATTCGTCACCGATTCTGCGAAAATCTGATTTGAAGTGTAAAAATAGCCCTCTAAGTCACTCTAAAACACACTGTCCTCAGCCCTTAAAATAGGTAATTATGTTCCCTGATTAGCGCCCAAAATTCAAGTTTGAAAGGAACGCAATTTTTCAGGAAACAAAAGTTATTTCAAAAAGACCTTTCCTTTAAGATTAGGCTGTCTCTTCATGTGTTTTCGTATGCAGGGTAGTTTAATTGGCAAAACAAATTCCCCGGATAGAAGCTAGCAACAGGTTCAAGTCCCATCTCTGCGGTAACCTTTTTGCGGTTTTCATTACGTAGTTGCATTCACTTGTCATTAAAACTCGCGCAAGACGGCTCTACGTCT
The DNA here is from genome assembly GCF_030247185.1 of Malaya genurostris. Lineage (NCBI taxonomy): Eukaryota > Metazoa > Arthropoda > Insecta > Diptera > Culicidae > Malaya > Malaya genurostris. The sequence goes on along the minus strand of NC_080570.1, from coordinate 58,595,826 downwards.
TAACAAGGCAAAAACAAATCATTGATTTCAGTTCTCGAAAATTAACCAGCGAAAGTCATTACCCAATGAAACTTAGTTTGTGCGAAGATATTGTCTAACTTAGCATCTAAGTATATTTCTATTAATCGAGAAGAAGAAGTAAAGGAAAAAACTATATGTATATTAAATTTAAGGAAACTTTTCTGTACATTGGGAGTACAAATTAATTCGGTACGTTTTTTTGGGTCAAAAATGGTGGAATTTAAAGATTAATCATAGTATCGTCCATCGCTAGTTACTATTTTTTCTCACCTCTCAGGCAATTTTTGAGTTTCATCTCGAAAAAATGTCTCCAAGTTTGGAGTCAATTTTCGATTTCTACGAAAGAAGTAAATCTATGACCTGCCAGATCGCGCTGCATCCGTCAAAAAAAAAAAACAGTAATCAAAAGGAGCAATATCAGGAGAATACGGCGTGTGCGGCAAAATGTATCATGTGAGCGTTTCCAAATATTTTTTTAACGATTTTTGCGACATGATGCCGAGCGTTGTCATGCAGAAGAATTACTTTAACATGACTTCGCTAGTATTTCGGCTGTTCTTCTCGTAATGCACGGGTCAAACGCATCAATTGCAGCCTATGCCGATCACCCGTATTGCCGTATTGGTCCCACCAGATGCACAACATGACCTTTGAACCATGAATATTCGGTTTTGTATTGCGTAGTATTTCTCATTAGAGCGGTTGTTCTCTAAGTCCACGATACTTGGGCTATGTTGGGTGAGAACCAACGCGCAATTAATGTTTCCGAAAGAAAGGTACTGCGGACCATCTACTGCGGAGTGCAGACGGCGTAAGAATCACGAATTGCAACAGCTGCTGGGAGAACCATCCATCGTACGGATAGCTAAAAAATGGTCAAAATCATTCCAGAATCTAATCCGGTTCGGACAAGCAGAAGAGGAGCGCAGCGAGCAAGGTGTATCGATCAAGTCGAGGGCGATCTACGAAGCATCCGTGACTTGAGTGGCTGACGACGAGCTATGGACCCAGTTTTATGGAGACCGTATGCTTGATACAGCAAAGGACATCCCAGGACTATAGCAGTTAGGTAATGTAAGTATTTTTCGAAGCATCGTTGCAGTACAGTTCTGCCTGGACTCATGGTTAAGCGTGCTGAATATTATTCGTATGATTTGTCTGGATGCGATTACGACACTTCATTTCGTCTAATATGTAACTGTCCCGCATTGACGCAACAACGTATCTAGGTTTTTGGTTCTCCATACTTGGGAATCTGTATATGGGGAGCTAAAATTGAAGGATGTTCTATTGTTTCTCATCCAATGTGGTAAGGAGCTATAGTCAGAGGGGTTCATCGTTTTTCCTGGAGTGAATGAATCCTTTCTGTTTCTGTCCTAAAAGGTTTTAGCGTGTTGTTTGACATATCTTACGGGGTGCCGAATTTACTTCTGTTCATACATATTGCGAATCGATCTGCATTCTTGCGGAGTTGCAAAATGATGACGTTTTGTAAAATCTCTAAATCCTCTTGGGGGTTGGAAGTTTTATTGAATGTACATTTTGGAACCAGCAGATCGTTCAGGATCCTTTCACGGATGCAGGACGATTTTTTTCTTTTGGTTTTGTGCAGTTTCTCCACCACTTCACAGTTCTTTCCCATGCTTCTTTTTATTCTTTCCTTCCTTAAAATGATGAGAAATCACGGCAAGGCACAAATCTCCGAATAACCAGTGGACCGTGCCTCTTGAGCCAAGTAGTTCTAATACCAGATGTAGTAGTGGAAGGAAAATTGAATTTCACAATAAAAAATTACTTGGAGCTGATTAAACTAAAATTTTTCTTTTATTGGGTTTTTAAAAGTATATATACACAAGAAAATGTTACAATACTGAACTTACTATCTAATGAGATATCCACATTTTGTTCCAGTAGAAAATACACACATTTTCAGCATTTGTATGAAAACTTTTCCAGTTTTAGTGTAGCCATATGGCAGAATGAATTGAACAGCGCATTCCAATTTTCGACTCAATCCAAGAAAAAATAATTCGTATTAACAAAAATCGTATAATTCAAGAGATGATCGAATGGAAATACAGACTTATGAACAATATTTTCGACTGCTAGATTTACATCACACGACAATTTTTTTTCAAACCGAATACATTTTTTTTGCTACATCGAGTGAAATGCCTTCTGTGCTATGAATGTTTACTAGATTGTTGTGAGCTATGGCTGCCGTCACGTTGAACTTATGGAAAGGTACTGTTTGAATGCATCGGGTGTTAGAGCAGGTATGCTCATCCGTTCTTACTAGTTCTGTTCCTACACATATGATAAATATTAGTTAATGCCATTTTGTATTGGTTTTGATAGGATTTATGATTTGTTTATTGACATATTCTATGAAACATCGTGCGCTCGAATTGGCCTTAGTTCTAACATTTTTATATTTCTAAACTCTTACAATTACAACTGTTCTTAGGCTTCTTAGAAAATATACATAAATGCTCTTACGTTCTTTTCGATTCCCACACATTTTATCTATCTAGTCGAATTAGTTGTATACTAACAGAATTATATTTCACAGTTGTCACAGTACTGGCCGTCTTCCGAAGAAGTCCTTAAATTTTCAAATCGAAATCCAGTAAGGTCGTCTTTAAAATAAAACTTCATTCATGTTGACTAGTTCGATTGATTGATTATTGATTGAAAACGATTGACGATCGAATAAACTGAAATCCAATTTGTAAATTTCCCTCGTTTCCTGCACTAATGTATAATATACACATTTGCCAAACGAACGGGAATACAGGACTTGAAAATTTTAACGAAATTTCATAAATTATACGAAATAATATAACAACGAACCACGGTGTCACGTTACAGTCCTGCAGGCGGTTTTCCGGATCACCGCCTACACCATTGTCACATTCCGGCGTTTTTTGGTGTCTGTTCCACCTGTCGGGCCACCTCCACTATTTACGGAGTTGACCGAACCGTTGTTGGAGTGGTTGGCCGGCGGCTGTTGTTGTCCGTAGACGTAAGTTGGACCGTTGTTCCCATTGGTCGTCGTCGTCGTGTACACCGGCAGCGGCGGAACAGGTGGGGTACTTTCGTTCAGGTGATTGTTGTTCAAAAGTGACATTTGATCGTGCTGGGAGAGTGGCTGGGTGTTGTAGAACTGATGCGGGACATTGTTGTCCACCAGATCGTCCATAAGGGTTGGCGGATGGTGAGGATGGTGATGTTCATGCTCCTGAAGTAACTGCGTCGCTGACCACGATTCGTATGGGCTGAGAGTCCTTCCGTTCGGCAGCATTGGGTTAGGATTGTAGGATCGGGTAAGAGTCGTATTGTTGGAAGCCGACGATATTATGCTGACAGCGCAATTGTTATTATTCGAGGGCACAATGAAAGATTGCGAATCAATGATGTGCTGTTGCTGTTTGAGTTCTTCGATCAGTTGTTGCTCCATCGGATGTGTGTGTCCCATTGTGCTGTAGCGTTTCTTGGTCATCATCATGTCGTCGTCAATGTTATAGATTGTGGGAATACCAACGGTTTGATGGTCATTCAAATTCATATCGTAGGATACTGAAGTTGGCATGTGGGACTGATGGTTGTTGACGTGGTTCGGAGACGAAGAAGACGAGGTAGTGGTATTCGATGAGGGTGACGATGCATTTCCGGCTGCAGTGACAATTACGCTATGACTGTTCGATAGTCTGTGATCACTCTTGAAGCATTTGATAGGTTTTTTCTGTTCATCATCATGGGTATCATGACGTTTTTTCACTATGCAGAAGTAACAGTAGATTAGAATGAGTGCTAACAGAAGGATAATCCCTGCGATTATCGGTAGTAGCAGCTCCAATCCAAGATCCATAGTTTTTGCAATCCTCGGAATGATATCCATTCCGTCATCGTTTTTACTGATACCGTCGTACGATGACCAAATCGAATCATAGCTCTCCGTCCCACCGGGACTGGATGGAGGAAATAGTGTGGTAGGTTTTGGTTTCGAGACAAAAACCCGAACGTAGTTGGAGATTGGACCCGGATCGGCATCTTTCGTGAGTTTTGAATATGGTCTAATGGCAAAGTACAGGATTTGGCCTATCAAATGTGGCTCATGAGTGATGTTCAGGGTAAACGTACTATCATCTCCGATGGAGTACGTTAAGGGATTGTCGTGATGCCACAGAACGGCAGCCGTGTCAAAGTTATCGACGATATCTTTTATTGTCGTAGCGTATTTTACCTCGTACCGAGCAACAGTTTTTCCACCCATATCCGGAGAAGTCCAACTGAGCCGAACCTTCATTGCTTCGACGTCTGCGCTTAGGTCACTAATGCGACCAACAAGACGGTAATTATTGTTATTCAACTGTTCTTGCGTAACAAACAACGTCATCGGTTGTAGAGTTCGTTGGAATGGAGTCAGCGGTTGCTTCAGCGGCACAGCAATAGAACTTCCACAACATCTGGTGGTGTGTGTTGTAGTCAAAACTGAAAAAAAAAACATAAAACACGAATTTAGTAACTACGCAATCACATTATCCGTATCTTTCTCTTACCTCCATAGCTTCCACTCGTAGACAGGGAGTACGCCGTGTTGCCATTGTCGCTTACGGTGACCTCGAACTGATAGGCCCCGGCACCACCAAACTCATCAGCATTGAAGTATCTGGAATAGACTCCATCGCCCTTGGTAATGTCCGGATCTCCGGCACCGGTATCCAGTAGCTTGAACTTTTCGCGACACTCGTTCACCATTCCGCTTCCCGCTTGACAAACCTTATCCGGACGGGTAACTACAACCTCCACCAGGGCAGAACTGACCGGCAGGTCACCTTTCCTAACCTCGGCGTAGATAATCGGTGGGCCACCAGATCTAGACTCGTGAATCCAGGCGCGAGCCTGAATTACCGGGGCGTACCGTGATCGTGGCGTTGCTATGACCTGAACGTAATGAGGCTGGGGATTCCCGTTGAAACGGTCGATGGTGTAGGTCCACGTGCCGGTTTCGTTGAGAACGGCCGAGATCATCAATTGCTTCACCAAGGAGCGGGCGTCACTGCGTGAAGTATACACGTTTCCGTTTGGGCTGGTAAGTTTCAGGTTTGTGATCAAGGGGTTTTCCGGGTTGTGGATGTACACGAAAAACTGCGCCGGTGGACCCATGAACGAATCTAGCATGAAGCTTCCGGTAACCGTTCGGCTAGTTCGCTTGGAAATTTGATTCGAATCGTCAATCACGTCGATCAGTTCTTTGCGATAGATCTCCGTTGGCAGATCATTCACGTTTCCTTCGTAGTACAACTTTCCGATGTTGAATAATACGTTTGTAAGCTCGAAATATGTGGTGAGATAGGTTCGTTCGCCATTGTACTTGCATTCGAAGACCGAATAAGCGGATCCTCCGGTTTCGTGAGCAAGTGCATCCAGAGGCTGCCGACGGATCACGTTCGGATAGTTGATCGTTGTGAGACGGATTTTGGATGCACGGGCCGCGTTCGCCAGGGATTTGTGATCGATGGAGAAGTCCATACCGGGGGCAACCACAAGAATGACCGAACTGGCCGGACCGTGAAGGCGAGTCCGTTCATTCAGCATACTGATGGCGTCAGATATGGCACAGGTTAGGCAAGCCGGTTGCCGCGAATCACTTGGCGAATACGGAATGAACGACGCTACCAGGTCTTTGTTTTCCTGAATGTGTAGAGATGATATTTGCAGGATCTTTTCGGTGGCGGTGTCGTTGGCCAGAACCATCCCAATTTCGGTGTTAGACGGCAGATCATAAACGACCCATTTTCGTATGGCACTTCGAAGAAAGCTCCACGATTCGCGAAGTTGCATGTCAAGTGTTTCGTCGATGATGATTACATAACGAGTCGATTTTCGAGTTTTGTAGCTGAACTTCGGGGTTGTGTTCACGATCACCGATGGATTAACCGGTACCTGAGATTCACCGGCGAAGTCCGGGTGTTTGAGAATTACATCCAGGGTGCTGCGTCGATCACACATTTGGTTATGTTTCGAGGGTGAGTACCGATTGTGGGTGCCTTCGTCACAGAACATTGTTACACTCGGAGCTTCGGCTGCGAACATGATACTGGTGCGAGCATTCCTGTCCAGAATATCACTGATGTTGTACGGAATAGGAGCCGAGGTTGAGCTACCACAAAGTCCGTGGTCGCTTACCGGTGCGTCTGAACATCCCGTTAGTTTCACCTCGTGATCATCGTTGATGTAGCACCGGGGATAGATAGGATCCTTATCGTAACCGATTTCATCGAACACTCCGTACCGATATTTAGCCCATTCCCGAACGAACTCCCGTCCGATAGTGTCCCGTCCGATGATATCGGAATCGATGTAAATCTGATCACCGGGTTCGCCACAGCCCGAGAACTGATCCGTCCAGATGAGCGAATCCGAGCGAGTGTGGGACCTAATTGTGACATCCGAACGTTCTCCACTGGCTGATGTTCGGGTTTGATTGTACGGGATGCAAGAGTTTGGCCAGCTGGCCGGTAAAATCACCGAAATTTCACCAAAATACACTCGGCCATCCAACGCAGAAAACAAATACTGCGAGGCAGATGTTAGCATGATCTGAAAAAAAGAGACGAGAAAGAAAATAATTAGTCGAGAAGTAATTTCAATTTTTTCTCACGGTCATAAGAGCTATCCGCTTCTAGGATCACTTATGGGAGATATGGCCGAAGTAGAAGAACTGCCACGGTTGATACTCAAGTGCAACTGTTAATTGAGAAAAGGGGGCGCCGCAAACAACAGGGAAATTGATTTTCGAAGATGATTTTATTCGAGTGGTTGTGGATTTTCTTCAATCGAGTGTGGTCCCGCAAGTCGTGTGAGAAATTATCAATTTCGTAATAACAAATCGTCCGCTTCGGGGAGGAATTTAATTTGGTGGAAAAACGATTTTTATGATGGCCGACCGCAAAAGGGAATTCGATCGATGATTGATCGATGTTGGCGAGTTGATAATTAAAACCATCTTCGGCTTTTGTCTATTTGTGTTTTTTTTTCTTTCAACATCTTCGTGGGCTTGTCGCTTCTATTAACGGAGAGTTGAGTAATGTTTAATGTGCGAATGTTTCGGAACGGTTTTCTGATCGGATGGTCATTGAAAAAAAAATGAATCAGAAAAGTGGATTCCGATGACCCACTTAGCATCGCGTACCGAAAATTTGATTATTTGCACCACCTTTGCAGATGGCTCCTGCCAAAGTTCCACTTGGTGTTCAATCCTGGTCAGCAGCTGAATCTCGAAACGGAAGGCGGGTTTGGGTTACAAAATCTGCTGTTAACAACGATTCATTTTTTGTCTTCCAGACAGAAGATTGGCACTGAAAAGACTGCGAAATAAATAGCCAAGGGTTTTGTGGAGGCTGCCTCGATAAAGATTGCCGTTCATATTGGCAATTGGCGAGTGCAGAAGGAAGATCCAAAGATGAAACTGGTTTGGTGCAAGGTGCGTTCGGCCTCGGGTTTTCGGGTTGGGTCAACATGGTCTTCTGGCTAAATTGGCATACGCGTGCGAGCAGGTGGCACACGCTGCCGATGCTTCACTAATTTTGGGGTCTGATTTTTTGGAAATCTTGCTGCTTCAAGACTTTCTTCCGGCACATAAAGTGTAATTTGGGGTGGCAGCTGGATCCGCTCCTAGTGATGCCTAGTGATGGACCGCTCATCGTCCTGTGCACATGCGGTTATTCAATACCGCAGTAATGACAGTTTGATACTGGAGCCCTTCGCCATTTCATCTGCACGTTGCAAATTAGGTTGTTTTTAAATTAGTTTTTTTCACTGTCTATGGTGGCAGACTTGAACTGTTTTGCTGCGAGTGTACGAGGAACTACATTATTAAGTTTTTATTGTTCATGCCATGTGTGTGCGCGGAATACCTAGTTTTCGAAATTATACTGAGCTCCGCAGTTAAAGTCAGTTAAGATCTTCGGAAAATGAAATATTCCGACTCTTCTATGAAGATAGAATAAGACCAATTCACGCAGATCTACAGTAGAATGGTTTAAAACTTCATTTTTTTAATTATTCTGTTTGATACTAAAGCAACAATTGTTCTTCGACAGTAACTAAATTTCAGTTGAAAATTCCACCTAGGCAAGACTACTTTTCCGTTGCATGTGAATATTGATTATGAAAAAATCTACCAAGTTCCTACTGTAATGAGCAAAAAAATAACATGCGTCAATTGTTCGATCGTTTTTACTTCCTGGGAGATCTTTAATAATGCCTTGCAGTGCCAATTATGCGAATGGCCTTGTGACGGAAATGACGGGAAAAGGTGACAATTTTTTTAGGACTCCGTTATTGCTGATAAAAAATGTACGTTATCCAATTGGAAATGAAAACAGGAGCATATTGTTTCATGTTTCTACGCTAGGAGGTATAGATAATGATTTTCAGCTTTTGTCAGCTTTCAGCTGTTTGAATAGGTGTAAGTGAATAAAGGAACCTCCGTGTTAGTTTAATCTATTGTGTATAAAAATTTGCAGTTTCTACTAAATTCACTGCTATCATCAATTTCGATTTTTACCTATAGATATTTTTTGAATTTTTAGTTATATTTTGCTTCTATCTAATTCGAAGATTTTGTCTCTCCCAGTCTTACAATTTTTTTAGTTAGTATCATGTCAGACTTAATTCTTTTCTGATAGAGTTGATTTGAGAACACTGCGCGTGAATGGCGGTGTTTTTCATTTGATACGCGGTATTTGTCGATTTAGTAGAGATATAAATGAGTAGTGTGGGCCTTGAAAGTTATGGTGATTGCCCAAAGACGTTGTTTTTTGTCCCCGCGAAGATTAGGAGCGGTGAAGGTGAAAGCGTCGTTCCGAGTGTTATTCGTTATTAAAATTAGTGCTCGGGATTTGCAAAGTCGTTTAGTTAGGGAAGGGTCTCTAATTCAAGTGTGAATGTGCTAAAGACTGTCCCAGAAAGTATGGACGCACTTTGATTTCGCTGTAAACAATTCACAAGTGTTAGATATTCAAGTTTTATTCGATATACTGATAATATTAGACTACAACAACATAATATTATTCTCAACATTTGCTACTTAGCCATTGTAGACTAGCTGGGGCACCGTTCCTCATTAAATTCCGTACAGACTTCTTGGCGACAAGTTTTGACACTTTTTTCCAATCTTTTTCGAACTGTTGAATGGTTTCGGCTGCCGAGACATGTTTCCTAAGATGTGCCTTCGTTAATGCCCAAAGTTCCTCAATTACCAAATTTTTCGACTTCAATCGATGTCTAGGACTGGTTTAACACTTGCCCTTCTCGCACCGTATAATGTTGTGGTCTCGGTAAGGATTTGTAATCGAGTTTCACGTAGGTTTCGTCGTCCATGATTATGCAGTTCAAATTTCCAGCAAGAATCGTATTGTACAGCTTTCGAACCCTTGGCCTGATCGATGCTTCTTGTTTCGGACTACGTTTTGGTTGTTTATGCTTCTTATAGGTTCGAAGATTCAAATGTTCTTTAGTACGAAGAACATTTGACTTCGAAGTGCCCACTTTTTTGACCACATCCCGAACTGAAACCTCCTTCTTTTGCTCGAACGCCTTCAGTATACGTTTATCCAACTGAGGGGTAGCAGGACCTTTTTCCGACCCGTTTTCGGTTTATCCTCAAAGGGGGGTTATCCTCACCGAACTTCCTGATTGCATTTCGCACGGTTTTTTCACCTACTCCTTCCATTTTTGTTATCTTTCTCAGTGACAGTCCGCGTTCTGTGCACCATTTGTACACAATTTTTCGACGTTGTTCTGCTGAAAGTCCACGCATTTCGAAACAAACTAATGAAAACGAATAAACAACTGCACAAGTGGTTAGAGAAGAGTGTAAATAACAGAACGGCAGCGGTGTTTGGTTGCGAAATGGCAGCGGTTTTTGGTTGCGTCCATACTTTCTGGGACAGTCTTTAGAATAGCTGCTGGGCCTCAGGTGATGTAAAGATTTTTAGCAATAGTAACTAGAAACATAATTAATCATTAAACATCAGCTCGGGAACTGTTTTTCTGTTTGTTTCTATAGCTTTTTCCGGATGTTTCGCGTTTCACCATAATTAGAAAGCTATTGAACATGAGGAATTCGAAAAAAATGAGTTTTGAGTCAGAACCGTAAACTCCTTCGCGGCTCGCACACTTTATTATTTCGAATACGAAATCCCGCTTGTGATAAATTCGGACAGCTGGCAGAAGCCTGGCGAGATTCCAGCTACTGTCAACATTTTGCAGGCGAAATTGCGTCATTCTCGCGCCACGTGACGTCTTGCAAGATCGCTCTTCCTTCATTTTTCCTTTTAAATGAAAATACTGATATATTGAGAGATGAAGCTTTGCATATCATGTTTGACAGTGAAAAAGCTATTTTTTTACCCTTCATTTCAACCTCTAATGAAAAGAATGAAAGAAAAAGCGCTAAAAATGAAAAACCGATACAAAACGGTTCTGCCAGTCTTGTGTGACCAAAATCCGGCAGAAATAAAACCGTTAATAACCGCTAGGCGAAATTCTCTGCCGGAAATGGTTATGGCATTATGGCCAGACTTTTGTCGGCATTCTGCCAACATTCCGGCAAACCCTTCTGGCAGACGCTGAAAGGCGTCTGGGGGGAAATCTGCCAGGCATATGCAAGCGGGACGTTCTAGTTTGATATTGTATCAACTATTTTCTTTGAAAGCACTCACTTCATCATCAAATAGACAGGAAGTGAACATTGAGTTATCAATAGATGTAAATGTGAACAAAGAAATGCTTATGTCGTTTTCAACTCTGATCTGCTTTGTCTGAAAATCTCACAATTTTAGTCAAAAATCAAGAAAAGCTTTCTGAAAGACTCTTGGCAAGCGGTTTGGTAGTACTGTTCATTAAATACACTATCAACATTCAGACCTCTTGAATGTAAAAACGAAAATGCAAAAAATCTATAACAGATTATGGAACGATTTGTTATTTTGATGCGCATTCTTCGTACGTGATATTCAATTTTGTAGGAAAAAAAATTCATCATTGAGCAATTTTACGTCTCTGTTACTCACACCGATGCAAAGTGCACGGATCTATTCATATACGAAATTAGAATGTGTACGAGCCGAAGCCAAAGTTTGTTGTGGGTTCAATCTTACACTGAGGTAAAAACAGTTTTGACTTATAATCATACACCTCGGAAAATGCATATAAAGTTACGTAAGCTATAAACTCATGAACCAAGTAGACGACAGTTCCGTTACGTGTTATAGAGTTTTATAAACGATTTTATTTCTTTCTCAACTATTCTCTTGGCATTGCAGTGTTTTTATTGCATATATGTCTTCAATAATTGGCACGATGCGACTCGACAAAATTCACTGGGTTATTTCGACATACTGACACTAGCATTCGCCACACAAGCGCTGAAAATAGCCACACCAATACATTAGCGGCCCTCACACGAGCATTATTTTTGTCATTTTTAATGATGACTAAGTAATGATTACATGATTGATAGAAATCTCGTCATTACTGCACCATTACACGTTCATTAAAATGATATTATTTTTTAGCGATGACATTTTTAATGACTCGTGTAAGGGCCGCTATTCACACGTGGATTGGACCAAAGAAATGTTCACACCTCTATTTGGACATCTTGCAGAATGATTTTTGACGTTTCAATTTACGTTGCACGTTGAATGCAACTTAGCAAATATTCTTGAATAAGTAACCTTTTTGATACAAGAGGCTGTTACTTCTCTCTCTCTCTCTCTATTATTGTCACGCGATTATAATGACTTTCATGAATTTTACAACATTAATGATCGCAAGTCGAAGGCTTCAGGAATCATTTGATAGAAACAAGTTGAGTGGTAATCGTGGAAACTGGTAAGAAATTAAAAGCAAACAAGGTACACGCTTAGAAAAAGTTACTCAGAGTTTGAGTACTACCTACTCATTTTCAAATGATACATGGAAACGTCAAAAATTGAGTAGTTATCATCAATGATATTGAGTAACTCCTACTCTAAATTTGAGTTTAACGCAATAACTCGTTTTTTTGTTACTATTCGCAAGATCAGTCTAAAAGTTGTAATAACCATTTGTAGCAACAGGTTGTATATTTTGTTAGTGAGATCGCGTGTTTCGAGGGTGAGTCGCTCAACACAAACGGTGTTGTGTCTGCGAAAACCGGAATGATAAACTCCGTGTTGTGCTTTAGAATGAAATCGAATATGCTCAAATGTCATTTATGAGGAATGAGTGTATGATTGGTGCCTGAGCATAACTAACATGGATGTTAATTTGCGATTGACACACTACTCCAAGCAACCACCACTTGATATAGTATTCAGTTCAATTACTTAATTTTTTAATACAATGCACTCAGAAAAGGAGCAATTTTTTTTGCAAATTTGGTATATGTGAAATAAAATTTCACTCAAAATTTGAGTGATAGTTACTCTATTTTTGGTACATGTACAAATAAAGTATTACTCAGTAAATGAGTAGATTTTACCCAAATATCGTTTCCAGTGGAAGAACTCAAATTTGAGTAACTTCGGAGTTACTCTAAATTAGAGTTGTTCCACTTTTTCTGTAGATGAGTGAGATCTTACTCATTTTTGAGTAACTATTTTTAAGCGTGTAAAGAAAAAGAAACTGTCACTTGTTATTCGACCATTTGAAGAATCAACCGTGATTTGTCTGTAAATCTATTTGCAAAAAATTACTTTCATTTGTTTTTCTATTTTCCATGGCCTTCTTTCGGGTCACTGAACACTTGAAGGTCCAAGAGTACTATTCGTATTCGCAGATTATTTTCATTCTAACTGAAGATTTATCACCGGCATCTATACTCAAATTAACAACATACAAACATAAAAAAGAATCTCGTTCTCGCGCACGACACAATCGACCGATCAGGTTACTGGAATACAGAACAGTCAACTAAAAATCTGTATTTCAATATGAGAATTTCGTTTCCATGGCTAAATAAAAACAAATTAAAGTCTGTGAGAATTAGCGTTAAACTCCTCAACAATCTGTAAGTTGCCGGAATGTAAACTATTCATCTAGAACTAGAACACCCCTGAACATGCGCTTAGGCGAAATATCTTTTCACTCCACTACTACAAGCCTACACGCTTAAAAATAGTTACTCAAAAATGAGTAAGATCTCACTCATCTACAGAAAAAGTGGAACAACTCTAATTTAGAGTAACTCCGAAGTTACTCAAATTTGAGTTCTTCCACTGGAAACGATATTTGGGTAAAATCTACTCATTTACTGAGTAATACTTTATTTGTACATGTACCAAAAATAGAGTAACTATCACTCAAATTTTGAGTGAAATTTTATTTCACATATACCAAATTTGCAAAAAAATTGCTCCTTTTCTGAGTGTATTGTATTAAAATATTAATGCCGTTTTTCATTGATAAACACTGGTAACGTGGATTGCTCTGGTTTTGCACTTTCGAGCAGAAATGCAATATTCTGACGGTGTTTCATTGCGATTTCTGCTCGAAAGTGCAAAACCAGAGCAATCCACGCCACCAGTGTTTTTCAATGAAAAACGACATAAGTAATTGAACTCAATACTATATCAAGTGGTGGTTGCTTGGAGTAGTGTGTCAATCGCAAATTAACATACATGTCAGTTATGCTCAGGCACCAATCATACACTTATTCCTCATAAATGACATTTGAGCATATTCGGTTTCATTCTAAAGCACAACACGGAGTTTATCATTCCGGTTTTTGCAGACACAACTCCGTTTGTGTTGAGCGACTAACCCTCGAAATACGCGATCTCACTAACAAAATATACAACCTGTTGCTACAACTTTTAGACTGATCTTGCGAATAGTAACAAAAAAACGAGTTATTGCGTTAAACTCAAATTTAGAGTAGGAGTTACTCAATATCATTGATGATAACTACTCAATTTTTGACGTTTCCATGTATCATTTGAAAATGAGTAACTAGTACTCAAACTTTGAGTAACTTTTTCTAAGCGTGTACACACCTTTTGGCACCAGCGCTACCAACTGTACCGATTTCTCGGTATTTATACCGATTTTTTGATTCGATACAGGAATACAGATATGCTCTCTAAAAATACCGATATTTCAATTTTCATACGGATAAATACCGATTTTAAGATTTTCAGGTCGAGCGACCTTTTTTTTTGGTCGCAAAATCAGTTTCCGCACTAAATCCATGGTATATTTTTCGAGAAAGATATTGTATAGATAGATTTTTTCGCCAAATACAGGTTTTTGGAAAAAACAGTTGACAGCACTGTTAGGCACTTTCTTATTCACTACTAACACACAAAGCAATTAGTCGACAGACGACTAGTCAGCTAACTTCCGTCATAGACCTAGACCATGGGGCGGTATGAGATAGGAACTTGTGAGCATCGAAGCGATAACTTTTAAAATATTTGCAACTTAAAAAAAGACCCTATGCGAATTTTAGCTAAGCCAGTTATACGAAACTAAAGTCAAAGTTTGCCGATTTTCAGTATTGAACAAAAACAAAATTTCTTTGATGCAAGGTGGCTTAGAAAGGCTTGAATCCTCGTGGATTTGGTATGATTGTGATATTTTAAGATTGAATGTCTTCACATTTTGACCGAAACAGTAATCGTATTTGTATTAGGTAATCGAGTATTTGAGCCCAGTCGCTTTTAAAAATTAGAGATGACTATTTTTTAGCACTCTAGTGTACATTGCCGCTTTATCTGTTATTTAGAGATTCGATTGTAAGATATGATTTCTCATTTAACTCGGATCCTAATAATAATTTGGATATGTGGATAAACGAAACGTCTGTTATTCAAAAAAAGACAACCAAACCCCTTTTGTAAGTGATCGGCAAACAAATTACGTGGCAACAATGGTATAATATTAAAAAAAACCCTTCTTAATCCACCTAGTGATGTGATAATGCCTTTCTCTTCTTTCATAACAGTATCATGAAAATATGTTTCATACTTTTATTAAATAATTTTGGACACTAATTTTGACAACAATTGATGCAGATTGATTCGAATAGTTCACAAAAGCATGCTTCAGTGTTTATGTCACACAGTCAGCATCATTTTTCCAAACTAGTGCTTGACATTTGCGTTGCCTATGTGTAATCAGTGATGCTAATCTAAACTAGCCTTCTTAGTCCACTTAGTGGAATTTTCATATATCTTTAAAAATCACCATAGGGGGGAGTACATGAAATTTTCGAAATCGAAAAAAAATTTTTGATGCCAAAAGGCTTAGAATTGCATGAAACGTCGAGATTTAGTGTCATCTCGAAAAAAAAATTTTTTGAAAAAGTCGACTTTTTGGGAAGTTGATTTTTTCAAAAAAAAATTTTTTTGAGGGGACACTAAATTTCGATGTTTCATACAGTTTTAAGAGTTTCGGCATCGAAAAAAATTTTCGATTTTGGAAATTTCATGTACTCTCCCCTATGGTGCTTTTTCAAGATCGAAAATTGTCAAACCTTTACCACCGGGCAGCACCCCTTAAGCATGTCCGATTTAGGTCAAATTTTGCATGAATGCTTTTTTCGAGGTGCTTAAACTTTTAAGCACTAGAACTTAACGAAAATAAAGTTGATCCCAAAATTTTGGCACCCTTATATCTATAAGAGCGGTAAAAATCAACGTGTTTTGTCGGTTACGTCACTTATACCATCATATATCTGGAACCAAAAGTCACAACCATTTGATCTTCGAACTTGATCAACGGCCCGACAGTAGCTTTCAAACGAGCCTAAGTTTGTTAAAATCGGATCAGCCATCTCTGAGAAAATTGAGCGCGTTCAAATACAACGCTTTTTGTCGGTTACGTCACTTATACAATCATATCTCCGGAACCAAAAGTCACAGCCATTTGATCTTCGAACTTGATCAATGGTCCGACAGTAGCTTTCAAACGAGCCCAAGTTTGTTAAAATCGGTTCAGCCATCTCTGAGTAAATTGAGCGCGTTCAAATATCTTCGAAAAGTGCACACACACACACACACACACACACACACACACACACACACACACACACACACACACACACACACACACACACACACACACACACACACACACACACACACATACACACAGACATTTTCCGATCTCGTCGAACTGAGTCGAATGGTATATAACACTATGGGTCTCCAAGGCTCCGTTCGAAAGTCGGTTTTTTCCAGCAATTCTAATACCTTTCTATAGAGAAAGGCAAAACCCTTCTTAGTCCACTTAGTGGAATTTTCATATATCTTGAAAAATCACCATAGGGGGGAGTACATGAAATTTTCGAAATCGAAAAAAAATTTTTGATGCCAAAAGGCTTAGAATTGCATGAAACGTCGAGATTTAGTGTCATCTCGAAAAAAATTTTTTTTTAAAAAGTCGACTTTTTGGGACTTAGAAAAAATATGAAAATTTTTCTAAGTCCCAGAAAGTTGATTTTTTCAAAAAAAATTTTTTTCGGGATAACACTAAATTTCGATGTTTCATGCAGTTTTAAGAGTTTCGGCATCAAAAAAAATTTCGATTTTGGAAATTTCATGTACTCCCCCCTATGGTGCTTTTTCAAGGTCGAAAATTGTCAAACCTTTACCACCGGGCAGCACCCCTTACGCATGTCCGATTTAGGTCAAATTTTGCATGAAGGCTATTTTCGAGGTGCTTAAACTTTTGAGCACTAGAACTTAACGAAAATAGAGGTGATCCTAAAATTTTGGCACCCATATATATATATATATATAAGAGCGGTAAAAATCAATGTGTTTTGTCGGTTACGTCACTTATACCATCATATATCTGGAACCAAAAGTCACAACCATTTGATCTTCGAACTTGATCAATGGCCCGACAGTAGCTTTCAAACGAGCCCAAGTTTGTTAAAATCGGTTCAGTTATCTCTGAGAAAATTGAGCGCGTTCAAATACAACGCTTTTTGTCGGTTACGTCACTTATACAATCATATCTCCGGAACCAAAAGTCACAGCCATTTGATCTTCGAACTTGATCAATGGCCCGACAGTAGCTTTCAAACGAGCCCAAGTTTGTTAAAATCGGTTCAGCCATCTCTGAGAAAATTGAGCGCGTTCAAATATCTTCTAAAAGTGCACACACACACATACACACACACACACACACACACACACACACACACACACACACACACACACACACACACATACACACAGACATTTTCCGATCTCGTCGAACTGAGTCGAATGGTATATAACACTATGGGTCTCCGAGGCTCCGTTCGAAAGTCGGTTTTTCCAGCAATTCTAATACCTTTCTATAGAGAAAGGCAAAAAAACATTTATTATTACTCCATGCCGCATTGAGGATTCGTAGAAAATAAAGACAGTTCCCTATCCTAGTAAATTTGATGATATCTGGTAGAACATTGATGTCTGAATTGCGTGACTTTCTCTCATTCGCGAGGCTTTCGTACTTCCCAGCACATTTGTATGTTATTCTCAATCCACTGACACACGTCGAAAATCAATCGCTACCACAAAAAAAACAACAATTCATCAAATGCACCAATCCCGCAGTCCTTTATAACCAGTAGAGACAGAAAGATAAGTGATTAAAACTTTTCATGTTAACCCAAGCTGGCGTATTTTTTGCTCCATCATCATAATTCCCTCCCTGTACACTCGTACTAAAAATCGGACTTGGAAGAAAGACGGGAATTCTCTACCAACGGCGCGGCGTCGTTTCTGCGCGGTAGCTCCCATATGTCAGGTTCAAGGGCCACGAACCACCACTCCAGAGTTCAAACGCCGTTGTCTGGCCGACCAGGAGAATAAGTATAATATCCACACATAGTGTGTATGTTCTTATAAAAATAAACAATCATTCTACTTTGTGTTCTCATCGGGAAAGTGCGGCTCATCTCTTAACCACCTGTTGCTGTTCTTTCGCTTTTGTCCGTGACTATCTCTCGAATAGCGAGCGAGCCGCTACAAGTGAACCTAAGGCACCCCTGTGCTGTATTCGATGAGGGTAGGGATAGTAGCATAGCATCGTAAAACCGTTTATGCTCACGTAACAAGCAATACGATGCTCAGGCATGAATGAAACCTGCTTCTGACTGCTTACTCCCATCGATCTCGCCCTGCGGTCGAAGGTGGGATGGAACATAATTTTTCGGGATGTACATTCCGACTGTGGCTGTGGCCGACGGCGAAGGCACTTCAAAGAAAGATTCGGCATGGGACAAGGGGGCTATCTAAACGAGTGCATAAAGATCATATCGAATATCTTCCAGTGCAACCAAAATTTCGGATGGAAAGAAAAACAACAAAACAAACCCAAACCGAACGAACAACGCTGTGAGAACGGGAACAAAACGGAAGACTGGGGTCAGGTTGAGCTATTTCTGAAAACCTGAAAACCGAGAGGATGCAATATGCTTCATTATGCTGCTGCGCTCTCGGCATCTGTTCTATGTTCTCTAGATGTAATCTGGTATTTTATTCATATGTTTGCTTAGAACGCGATTCGTTCACGGTATGGCTTTTAAACGGCCACCATGAGGTACCTCCGTGAGAAATGAAAATATACACGGGAATGGATCCGACAATGTCGCAGGCACGACTAGGCCGGTACTGAAGAACGAGGTACCTTGGTGGCATAATGGGCAGTGGGATTGACTGCTGTAGCAGCAGTCTTAGTGCCAACCAGATGGAGTAGGCAATAATTTACCTGCCTGTCAATTGAAATCTGGGTCAGTTGGTTCCACCGTGAGCGAAGGATGTATCGAGCTACTCAGTTCCCAGAGAGTAACAAGTCTTATTTGGTGTCACATGCAGCATCAGCATCGTCGTCATCGTCGTCGTCGTTGTCGTTGCCATCATCTTTGCTAAATAAATACTTCGGTATGCCCAAATGCGCCGTGTGGTTTGTTATGTCGCGGTTCTACCCCCGACCAGGGAATCGATTGAAAATAACAGACGTAAGTGGATAATTGTGCTAGCGGTTGGAACTTGCTTTTAATGCATTTGTTTATACACAGATTCAAAAGCATTCTGCTGTGCAGGCGAAAATTCTTTTACTAATATCTGTTCATAGAACAGTAAAAATTGAAGTAAATGACGGAACCAGTGTAACCAAAAACAGTTCGCCTCGCCATCAACTAACTGAACAAACAAACTATCCGTCCTTTTATTTTTATTTGAGTCTATGAAAATCTGATATGAGTTTATTTGGTCATAGACTATCATGATCGGCAAACTACAGAAATTTGCTATCCAAACTGAACAATTCTACTAATCACATGGTTTCTTTTGAAAACTGAACAATGCTACTAATCACATGGTTTCTTTTAAAAAAAGTTCTCTTGAAAATGACATTTTTATAGTAAGCACACTGTATCTCCGGAACCGGAAGTTGGATCTGAATAAGAATTACGAATATTTTACGTGCTTCTTTATTCAGTTGCCTTCTGGAGCGTGTTACTACATGCATCAGAGTAGCTTAGTTCGTAGAGTAATTTTATTCATCCAATCTTCCTCTTGACCTGTTTCTAGTTTATTTATTTATTTATTATTTATTTATTATTTCACCTGAAATATCCCACTATGGGGATGCAAAAAATCCAAAAAAAAAAAACGGCAAAGATAGGAAAATCAGAGCAGATTAGAAAAGTCAGTGTTAGCAATCATTTCGATATCGTTTCTAGATAAAGTAAAAATCGTATGTACTGCTTCAGACATAAAAGACTATATGGGAAAGCAGGGAGAAGACCGAAGCGGATATAATACGAAATTCTCCGTTGTGTGTGTGTGTGTGTGTCACTCACTTTTCTCGGAGATGGCCCAACCGATTTTCACAAACTTAGATTTAAATGAAAGGTCTCAAGGTCCCATACAAAGTTCCTGAATTTCATTCGGATCCGACTTCTGGTTCCGGAATTACAGAGTGATATGCACCAAAAATGTTAAAATAATGCACCAACAATGTGAAAATAATGTCACTCACTCTTCTCGGAGATGTCTAAACCGATTTTCACAAACTTAGACCCCAATGAAAGGTCTTACGGTCCTATACAAAGTTCCTGAATTTCATTCGGATCCGACTTTTGGTTCCGGAATTACTGGGTGATATGCACCAAAAATGTGAAAATAATGCATTAAAATGTGAAAATAATATCACTCACTTTTCTCGAAGATGGCTAAACCGATTTTCACAAACTTAGATTCAAATGAAAGGTCTCATAGTCCCACACAAAGTTCCTGAATTTCATGTGGATCCGACTTCCGGTTCCGGAATGACAGGGTGATATGCAACAAATATGTGAAAATAATGTAACTCACTTTACTCGGAGATGACTGAACCGATTTTCACAAACTTAGATTCAAATGAAAGGTCTCACGATCTCATACGAAGTACCGGAAGTTCATTTGGATAAAACTTCCGATTCCGGAATTACAGGATGGTATGCATAAAAAATGTGAAAACATTGTAACTCACTTCTTTCGGAGAAGTCCTTAGGATGCCATAAGAATATCCCAATTTTCATTCGGATCAAACCTCTGGTTCCGGAGATAGGGTGCTCAGTATGAAAACGTCAATTTCAGGAATACTTTGTTCATAAGCTACCTTTTTATATTGGCTAGTGATTTTCTCTAGTTTGCAGACCATGAGAGTCTGTAACCAAATAAACCATTGATAATCCCATAAATGATTCGCGTTTATGTGGATGTTTTAGGCTATAGTACACAAGGGAAATGATATGATTCGTTGTTTTCCTAAAATTCCAGAAATGTGAATTTTATCTTCTTGATAGATATAATTATTGCTTTCACAATGCACTGAGACAACAGGATCAGCTCACCTCAGTTGCCACTTCAAATTAAGACCGTTAACTCAAACACCAAAACTGTTCGGCTCTCTATTTTTTGGAACGATTCCATTCGAATTAGAAGGATGTTTTCTGTTTTTTTCCTGCCTAAATTTTTCATAAGCATGTTGTGTAAATTTTTCTCGAAACGACCTCCAGTTTTCGTCAATTGCTTCAAATTGCAAGTTCGGTTATTTATTTGAGTCCAAACGTCTTCAATTGGCCCAAATGCGATTCGAATTATATCAACCCAGGGTGTTTCGAAATTTCAAATTATTTGCATTTGAGTAACTATGAATAGTTTCGTCCAATGTACTCGAACCATCCTGTTTGCTTCTGTTTTTAAATTACATCGATTGAACCGAGACTTGGGAACTCATCGACATGTTTTACCTATTCAAATGATTCACTCTCTTGCTCATAAACCGTCAAACTGATTTTGGTTGTATTTTGCTTGAATCATTTGGGACTTGTAAGAGCAAGAAAAAACTGCCTTAAAGTGCGAAGTGTACGTGTGTACCTGATTTGGGGAAAAATGTTGAGATCGAATCGAAAACAATTGTCAAATGATTCACTTTTACAAAACATTCTACCATTCTACTTCACTGATCGCGAGCAATCATGAGGGTCGTTCGATTATTCTAACTTAAGAGTATTCGGAATAATTTACATCCAAAGATAATTTTTGAGCTGTAAGAAATTCACCGGGACAGCTACAGGTACAGAAATAAAAAGGAACAAGTACAGAAGCAAAGTTCAGGAAAAAATAAAGAAGGTATAGGAACAAGTGCAGAAAGTAAAAAACCAAGTACAGAAATGAGGGAAACAAGTATAGGAAATACTGGCACAATTGAGTGCAGAAAAGGGTACAGAATGTGCAGATGGTACAGATATAAGTACAGAAGTTATAGGACCAAATACAGAAAATACTGGAGCAGGTACAGAAAGTACAGGAACAAATTTTGAAACAAGCACAGAAAATACAGGAACAAACACACAAATTACAGAAACAAGCGCACAAAGTGCAAAATAAAGTGCCGACAATAGAGGAATAAGTACGGAAAAAAGTTAAAAGTTCAAAAGTTAATCACAAATGTTGTCGAGACAACAATTTTGAATGGCAAATTAGAAGAAGAAAAGTTTCCATTTCATGCATTCCAATGATGCCCACTGCTATGCCATTTCAATTTGAAGGTCATTTTCTCATCCGTTTAATTTTTCTATTACCGTCAATAATCGTTATGAGTCTGTAGCGTGAATTTAGAGTTTTTTTTCGGATGGTAAATTGTACGCTGCCTGTTTGCGTTTCGGCAAACCATCGGTTTTATATATTTCGTCCTGTTGTCCGCGATATAAAAAGGTTGGGGCCACTATTATAGAGTATTACAATGATATTTTTCTTCAATAATCATTAAAATTGATAAGTAGTTTTGATTTTCTACATCTAATCTAATATTATTGCGCTACGAAGTGTGCAGAGGTCCGCTAGTTGTGTTATAAATCGTCATCTCTAAATTATTTCGATTTTTTGGTCTATGAATGATTCTAAAATGAAATGAATTCGGTTATACCGGTCGCCGGTTTTCGACTTCCGTGAGTACCGGGAAGGTAGGTCGATATACTTGAATGAACTGAATATTGATTTTATTTAACTTCGAGTTTAGCCTTTAAGGTCATTCACCGGGGAAAGGTTGAACTAGATCCTTCATTATTTTTTACAATTTACAAAGTTAAGTACCCTACTGGCACATACGGTTTGGTCCTCAAAAGCTAATTGTATTTCGCATTCACTGATGCAAACAACTCCTACTCTATCATTGTCCAACTTAGCCATACAAAAAAATGGAAACTTAATTTACATGCAATAACCCTCTTCGGCAGATGGTCGGTACCAAGGACACCCGATTTCCCATTCAATTTGTCTCCATATAAAGACACCTAGGCCAAAACGAACTTCCAAAAATCGCAATCCATTTATTGGTACGAACATTCAATGCAAGCCGGTTGTGAGCTCCACCGCTACAACACATGTGGAATCTCTATTCGTTAGCTCCATTAGTCCATCGCACCACCAACCGCAGCCTCAACCAACCCCCCCCCAACAGCACCATTCCATGGTCACCCGCTCAATCTTCTCGAAGATCTCCTCCGAGTGGGTTCCCCCCACTACCCCTTCTCGGGGTAGCATCTACAGGGGCACTGTTACTCACGGCAAGTGGTACCTCGCTAAAGTGCTGGTTTCCAGATGGTCAGTTTAATAATGAAAAAAAGAAAAAAATAAAACGCTACACTCTTCGCCGTTTACTATTTACCTGTTCATCCATGAAACAATCTGCCAAAGAACGGACGGAGATGGTCTCGACCAGGTATAAAATAAAAAAAAATGGTGAAATATCTACAAAAACGATCACTGAAGAACCGAGCGTTGGGAATTATTCATGAAAACTAAAACTGAACTCGAATTCAGTGGACCGAATGCATGGCTTAGCAGGGCCGAGAGGGTGAATGCAGCCACGGTTGATCTGTTTGGGAGTTAGAATGGAAGAAGTGGGAAGATTACATGATTTTTCTCACGCTTCAGGTTACGTCTAGCGGTTCCTCTTTGCCCGGTTCGTTCCGATCCCTGTTCGGGGTGCTTTATCGGTTAAGGACTAACGAGTGAAAGCATACCGCAGTAATCTGAACGGTATTTGCTGTTTTATGGTGACATATATTTGTCTGACGATAGTCAACGGAGGGTGGATTTGGGACGACATTCCTCTTGGCCTGTATTTAAAATGATCGAGTTTCGGTTCGTTTTGTTACTTCCGGGGTGAGCAGCGAGTGATTTGAGTGGCCCACTGCACGAAAATGCGTTTTGATGGGAAAAATTTTCGGACGACTTTACCGAAGTAGCACATGAAATGCGATATGATTTTGTTTGTTTGTTTGTTTTTTTTTCTTTTACTAAGGGATGGCATAACCTATGAAGAAATATATGCCAACATGCTTGGGCTATTATATAATTTGATGAGCACCTGCAAGAAAAGCTAAATTATTCGTAAATAAACTTCTCACTTTACGAAGTCGCACCGTTTGTGGATTCTCACAGCCTCAGACCGCCACCCGCCAGGGCAAGGTAATTGTATGGGAGCAAAACTCCAAACGGACACCATTTCCCATGGAATATTCGATCTGCACAACCAGTGAGACAACTTTCTTCTACATAAACCTTTGCCAGGCATTGGAAACCCGCCGCTTGCACTACCATTCCACCGGCCATATTCGTATGTTTCATCAATTTTATTTTATTTTATTTCATTAGTTAAACGACTATATATGAACTACTCGAAGAAGCTCACGATGCAGTTAGTAAGCGCGGTCTATAAATGGTCGGGTTGCCCAACTGCCTCCTAACATCAGCAACCGGTTACAATTGCTGATCAACGATCACCTGCACTCTCGGTCTCGGTATCCCACTGATGAGCAACACGGCATGATTGCACGTACCTGCTGTACCGTTTGGAAGACAAGCGCTTAAATCAAACTTGACAGTGATGCGAATAAAATGTAGATACTAGCTAGCGCTAGTGTCTCTCGACCAAGTGCACGAATGGCGCGTCTCTCGATGGGGAATGGTGCGCTAAATTGCAACCATTCACGATGGATACGTTATTGTTGAGTAATGAAATTTTAACGCTCGATTCGAGCATGTATGGGGCAACACAATACGATGAGTGTGTGTTTTGCAATGTCATAACTGTAATTACCTCAGTGACTCTTTGCGACTGTCCTGTAATTTGGTAGCTCGATTGGTGCTAGGCTGCGAAATGGTGCTCGTACATGAGTTGCTTATTGAAGGTTTTTGGGTACACACTTCAATCGATAACCGATCCAAATGGATTCTAATTACGACGACAAAATTTCAGAAACAGATTGGATTCGAACGAAGCTAGATCATTTTTATAATAGAATAGAAAATATCATATTCAAACTCGAATTTAATGAGTCTCTTCTGCTATAAGAAAGCAATAGTATTGGTTAATTTTAAATTGAAATTAAGCGAGATATATTAGCGAGTTTTCTGAAGCAAATTTTTTCGAATCATGATTATTATGACCCCTATGCTTTGCTAATCTGATTTTAATTCCACGTAATCTTTCCTAAACTTTTTTAGGCCTGACAAATTTGTATTAATCGGAATTGGAATCATACCGAAGTCAAAGTATTTTGTCCGTTATCCTAACCTTTGTTGCACAAGAAAACATCACACAATCCGTCCCAAGCATTCCTGCATCCGCACAATCCCTCCTAAACCAAGAGGCAAATGATTCGTACCATTCCAAAATAATTTAATTTAATCATTTAATCTCCGTCTAATCACGCACAATACATCATAAACTTTCTTAAGCCCGGTAATCCCACACGAATATGCTAAAACCAGTTAAATCCGACAAAATCTTTCTAAAGACTTTAATTATTCACACATTTCCACTTTCCCAAAACCGTCTGAATATTTTCTAAAAGGAATTGGGATCAGGTATAATTTAGGAGTAATTTGTTCAAATACCCACATAATCTTCGGCAAGACACTTTTAATGTGGAACACATTTTTGTTTTCTATACAGCGGTGAAAACTAGACACTCAAGAAAAATTCTCGTAGAAATGTGGTCAGGTTTTGAACAATTACAGCTCAGTCAATTTTGTATTAATTATTAATATTATGTCACCATTTGATTGGAAATATTTTACGTATTGATTTTAATGTTCATAGTCATGTATTTTTAATTTTGTATCATTGAAATGTGGATTAATAGCTAGCAGTGTCCTATTTTGGCTGCAAAAAATCTCCGGCATACCGGATTTCCCTGCCATAGTCGACGGTTTTGAAGGAGTAAGCGATATATCAAAGGGAAAGCAGCACTCTGATTGGTCAATCGAAGCAAAAGCAAAGCTGTTGGAAGCACGCGAATCTACAAATAGAAGCGAAATTATAGCTAACGTTTCAGTCTTATGCGTAGCTTGCTAGAGGTAGGTTGTTGCTACACAGCAAGACAAAAAAAAGGTAAGTGGGTAATGTCAGAGACATAACTGGATGTCGTGAATACGAAAAAACTGATACGCTCCCATCACTTTTCCGAATATCAGTTAGTTGATTGATTGTATGAATTGTGCAAGATTTCCTCTTTTTCACTAATAGAGTTTGAAGCGATGTACCTACATTAAAATACAGATTAGTTACATTAAACAGCTACTATTCTACAACTATATATTCCAAACTTGAAACAATTCTTTTATAATTTGCTAATATAGCAGGCTAGGTACGACAAATTTGTAGTTTATTTTTATTGATGCTACAAAGTTCGAAGATATCTGATTCTTCTCGAAATTTCAGTACGAGACAATTGCAATGGGCTGGTCTGAAATGTATCGACGATCTTCGGTATGCAAGAGTCATTCTAATAATAATAATGATAGTAATAATAATAATAATAATAAGAATAATAATAATAATAATAGTAATAATAATAATAATAATAATAATAATAATAATAATAATAATAATAATAATAATAATAATAATAATAATAATATTAATAATAAAACAGATTAACCTGTTTATATGGCAACCCTGTTTCGCATGGCATATTTTTACACGGTCCCATACTAGTATAAAAATGTGTTCAACATTCGCTTTCGCATTGCCGTTCGTAATTGAATGTGTTAGTGACGGTACAAATCTGCTTTTCTACCTGTTTCGGTGCCATCGTTCTGACGGTGTCTCGTAAATACAGAGTAGCTGCTTTAACTCAAATGACGCTATTTCTCACATCACATTTCAATTTATACTGGTAGCGGTGTACGGACCTCCCCTTCGCAGAACGGGAAACAGTGAGACGATATAAAAGAGAGAGTTAGTAGAGCGGCAGTCAGTAATACTGAATTGGCTGCCTAACGGTTAACAACTTCTTGTCGAATTTTCACGCGGAAACACGCACACAGGAGGAACAATTAAGGGCAAGGCAAAGTCCCGCTCGAACCGTGCTGGTCTGCAGTTCCCAGTTGGCAAAATCCATCGTCTGCTCCGGAAGGGAAACTACGCAGAGCGTGTCGGTGCCGGTGCACCGGTCTATCTGCCGGCAGTGATGTAGTACTTGGCTGCCGAAGTGTTGGAATTGGCCGGTAATGCTGCCCGCGACAACAAGAAAACGAAAATCATCCCTCGCCATCTGCAGCTGTCCATCCGTAACGACGAGGAGTTGAAAACCCCGTCCTTTTCAGGACGACCACATAACTGTGATAAAGAAATATTTAGGATTGCTTTAAATTTAGCCAGTTCTGATACGCCTGGAAAGTAGAATGCGCAAATCAAGTGAAAACATTTGTTCTAATAATTTGTATAAAGTATACTAGTATAAAGATGTTTCTAAATCAAAATTTTCTGTTTCGTATTGCGAGACAGCGTTACTGTCCTGCCGTAATTGAATGTGTTAGATATCATGATCAAAAAGCGCCCCATACTAAAGAATGCAACTCTTTCGCACGGCATATTTGTGTACTAGTATAAAGATGTATTCAACATCATCACTTCCACTTTCGCATTGCCGTTCGTAATTGAATGTGTTAGTGACGGTGCAAATTAATTTAACTTCTCGTGTGTGCCTTGTTTCGGCAACAGTTGCTCGGAAAATGGTAGGAAAGCGATAAAATTCAACTAATTCTTTATGATTATTTTTAGCACTTAAAAGTGCTATTTGAATTTGCTGGAATTTTCGGCTGCCTTTCATCCGGTTCTCGCTGTCATCGTGCTGACACTCGTGCTTTAACTTAACTGCCGCTATTTTTCACATCACCTTTGTTAGAATTCCTTTCCTGTACGCAGAACGGGAAACAGTGAGACGACAGGTCCACGATGTTGCTCTCGTGTGTCTTGTTTCGGGAACAGATGCTCAGCAAATGGTAGGAAAAATAAAGCACTCAACTTTTATATGGATGCTCTTGTATAGATGCAGACATCTCGCGTTCTGATTGGCTGGTGCTGTCATGGGTTAAATCAAACAGGTTTTTCAATAGTGTACTATTGAAAAACTTCAATGTTGTTGCAATACACGTTCAAGTTGAAAAATTTCGATTCTATTGGTAGTTAGATTATATAAATCCTTCTACAGATCACTGAGCTATGAGCTTCCAAAATACGAGAAAGGCAAACGCGCCATATGAATTATCCTCTTTGACACTCGTTTGTACCAAACATTTAAGAAAAGTTTAATTTTGAACTATTTAAGATTATGTCACACAACTGAAAATTTTATCATTAAATTGTGATCATATTTCCGATGGCATGTTGCAAGAATTATGTTGATTCATTAGATACAACAGAAGATATTCACGATCAAAAACTTATCACTCTCTCAGAGGGTAAATTTTGAAAAGGCGCCCCATAGTAAAGTAAGTCGTATTCACGACAAAAGTGCCATAAACGATTTGAAGCTTTTATTGGTATGCTCTGATCTTGTGTTATGCAAGATTGGATGAAATCCCATGTTATGTCGTTTCGCCTGAGAAATTGACAACTACCCCAGGGTAAATTTTGAGTGCATAAGACTAATTTCTAATTTATATAAGATAAACTCGATTGATAATGAGAAATATTTTATCGCTTCAACCGAAATCGCAAAATGGTAGTAATGGTAGAGAAACGCTATAAAAATAACTGCTTGCAAACAAAACTTGAACACAAGCTTGGTGAAGAGAAGCTTAAATCTCGATATCCGTATCGCAAGCATGTACAAACATTTAATTGTATACATTTGGGCTGTTGATGTAATTTCGTCGGCTACGAAACAAATACAAATCACGATAGAGTCTATATTCTGGGTTCGCGTGTTCGTTGTTGATTCCTGATAAGGATCAATCTAAGCAGACTCTTGTGCATTTGCGGATTCAAAAGTGTGACGATTAATTGAAAATGTCAATCATTGGAAATTTTGGTTGCCTTGTTCCACATCAACGGCTCGAACAACCGCATGGGGCTGATCTTTGTAGTTTTTAAAACAGCATCTGTCACATTTGACCTTGAAAACAGAATATGTTTCAAGACTTAAATTCCGCACGGTAATAGCTGTCCAACAATTGAATTTCATTTAGATCCGACTTCTGGTCCCGGAAAAATCCTATAGAAACTGTTTGTTCTTTAATCAGATCCGACTTCTAGTTCCGGAGATACAAGATGATAATTCGTATTCGGTTTTCGATCCCGGAAGGTACCCAAAAGTTTTATGTGGAACGCACTACGATTTCTCTAAGATGGCTACACCGATTTTTTTAAAAATTTCGAATCCAATGAAATGGTTAACAATCCATTAGGTGAATTCGACTTTTCCGGCTGCACCGACTTCCGAATTCCGTTTCCGGAAGTATCGGGAATATAGAAGCTAAAAGAAGTCAAAAATGAAATAAACAAAAAATCAAATTAAAATAAACTTATGGTCCCATAGAAAATAGGTGAATTTTATCCGATTCTGACTTCCAATTTTAAAAATACAGGATGATGAGTTTTTAAAATTCAAATCTCAAAATGACGATACCTAAAAAAACTATTTCAATTTATTCGTCATACTAATTCATGGACATACGAACTATTTTTTGTTGGGCTGGTCTCTGAATACCGTTTCTGGATTTACCATAAATTATGACAAAACTTTAAAGATGAACTCACTTCTACATCTCATGAATGTTTAATCGATTGCCACACGTTTAAACTAGAAGGAACGTCTTGTAGTTCCAAAATGTTAATAATTAAAGCATTAAAATAATTTCACGAAAACTAAACACAAATAAGAATATTCATGCGAAAAACATATGCTGATTGATAAAAAAAGGTATGATCTCACTGCTAGGTGGTTTAAGCACGTTTTGGAACTTGCCTTGCTACTGCCAGTGTGCTGCGTTCTTCTTCTTATTTTTTCGTTGATATTTTTGTTTTTGTTGGTGAAATTGATTTCGGATCGAATAAAAATCATTTACTTTTGCGTGGGGCTTTCAAGGGGAGGGGTGTTCAAAAGGTGGGTAAGGCGCAAAAATTTAAAAGAAAAGTGCGTCATCTTCAAAGTATGAATTGTCAAGTTATTTGCACTTTTATATAAAAATATTTTTATAGAATGATATTGAAAAATCTTCCCAGGGTAGGTTACAACCGCCACCCCCCCCCCCCCCCCTCTGCGCACGGGCCTGCTTTGCTAACGAGCTAAAGAAAAGGTCTTGTTCAATGTGAGAAATTCTTAATTTTGATTTCCGGAAATAATACTGCAATAAAGTTTAGCACACATATTACCAGATATATGACCACCACCCGTAAACCAGTCTAATAGCTTTATTTTTCCACTAGGATGGACACAGTTCTCTTACCAGTACGTAACAATAATAGCTGAACAGTGGAAACGTAGCACAGCAACGAATAAGTAGAACAGTAGCAAATCCTACTTCGAAGACTATTGTCAGAGCCTAACCGCTTGTCGTCGAATTAGTGTTGGGTGTCTTGTTTGCTACTTCAACCACGAATGGTCCTGATTCCTGGTTGATAATTATCGCATGTTATGTAATTTTCACATTCGTAATTACTGCATTAAAGAAACCGAACAAATAGCACGCAAAGCGGACACCTATCGAGTAAATGAAATGAAAGTCCTGAATCCTTTCCACAACGTGCGCTGATCCCAACGAACAAACCGCGAAAGAACGGTAGCATTATTCTAAGTCGGCGATGAAATCGAAAGTAAACCAATTTAATGAGCTATAATTTATGGTGCCGTTTGCCACACACGCGTCCCGTTTGTTCGTTCATTGTTTCGGCTGCGACGCGGTAGAAACGATACACAGTCGAAAGTATGACCGAGAAGGAACTAATCGAAAGCTAATTTCCCTGAATACGTTCGGCTGACTGCAGTTTGGAAGTCTCTTCCCGTCCGTGCACTCGCTAATCATCGGAAGAGCATTCGTGGCAGCTGAGGTGGAACCAAAATTGGTCGTAAAATCAAGACGACAAGACAAAGTTCGGTTGCGCTGGCACCGGTCCTGGCAATGATGCATGCAGCCAGCTCGGCATCGAGAGCAGAAAAGGAATAAAAATCACACATAATTGACTGTTTTAGCAGATGCTGCTGGGGCTATCTTGATGTCGCCACCTGGGACCCAAAAGAGCCAAAACGAGCAACGTAGGTCAACGTAGCGAGTTTGAAATTTTATGACTACGAATGGAAGGTGCTAGATATTTGTTCGAATTTGTGCATCCATTAGAGTTGTTGTGCTTTCGATGTTGGATTTTCAACATCTCAGAAGATTATAAAACATACGTTATAGTGGTGGGATTGTGAAGTGGGAATGGAGGAGAAGCGCCGAAGCGTTTCTTGATAGATGTCATATTACATATGGTGTCTCTTTCATTGCATTTAATTGCAATTTCTCGCGGTTTAAGCTAGTATTTTTACTTTGTTTTTGTTCCATAATATACAGTGTGCTGCGTAAAAGCGAGAATAAAGTCAGAAACATTCATACTTCTGAATGTCGTTGATTGATTGTATGAGTTGTGCAAGCTATCACTCCCTCGCTTCTGCAAATTGTAATGATACACCTGTACTAAAGTACGACTTATTTGCATAAAACATATTCTGACACACAATTAAAAATGACGAGTAAAAGGTGCGAATTGCATCAGTACTGCTACTTGTGACATTCGCCCTATTAACACTTGTTTCTGCACGGAAACCAAAAACTTCCTAATGTTTGACTTCGTTTTACTCAGCTTTGAGTTGTTTCGAATCTATTCATTCATTCACTCTCTCCATTGTTGTCTAAACATAAGGAGCAAAACTACCCAACAGAGAGTTCATTCAAAAAGCTACAATTAAGCAAACCGCATTCAACCTTAATTTAGTTAATATGATACAACCATTGAATAAATAAAATTTGCTAATAAGTAGATATAACTAACGTTTCAGTTCATTTTGGCATGTACCTTATGGAAACTTCTTAGAACTACTTTACCTAAAATTATGTTATTGAGTGGAACCTCGATGTTAGGTAGAAAATACTCAAAATTAGGTAGTTTTGCGGTTCCGTGTAGACTTTCACTCACTCACTGTTTCTCAACTTCCCGCTTAGAGCAAATTCAGTAGCCGGAAGTTTTATATGGTAGATTTATAAGAAAACTGACACTGGAACAAACGAATTCTCAGCAAGTCGTTTTAGTTTTATTTATTCGAACAGTTCTACTGTCAATTTTTAAACTGGCATACGACTTAGGGCATGTTCAGGAGTGTTCTAGTTCTAGATGCATAGTTTATGTCAGTTTTAAAATTGAAATCTAGAAATTATAACAAAATAAATAAAAACTGGCAGTCCCAGCAGCGTTTTATCTGTGTTTCAAATATAGAAAAAATAGAACGTCAGCGTATACAAGTTTGACAGTAGAACTGTTCGAATAAATAAAATTTCAGTTATATTATAGACCATCCATATGAATTTTGCAGCTGCTGAATTTGCTCTTATGTTATTTTCGCTTGAGAAAACTGAAACTGACCCAGGGTAGTTTCATCAAACATTTTTCACGAAACTGTGTTGATTTCGCACTTAGCAACGGGGGTTTGAGCAAACTTGATATAAAAACCAGGTTCGAAACTGACTCGATTTTTAGTTCATACGTTAAAACTAGGTTCGAAACTAGCTTCAAACAAACAGTTTGACAGCAGTTAGGGTGGAAGCTGGGTCAGGTTTGGTTTCAAGCGAAAACGACATAAATGAAAAGAAATCCTACTTAAATACTGTGTCATCAAACGTTTACAGTCAATAAGGTGGGACTAACAAGAGCAAAACGAAATTGCCCTATTACAAACCATTACACGATACGAATTAGTGTAAATCTAATACAAGCATGTCAATGGAACCAAATAGGAAATAGGTCTTTGGGATATGTTTTCAGTTCTTAAAAGAAACGAATTGTTGAACTTGAATCCCTTTTCTAAATACTGTGTCGTTATACTTTTACAGCCAACATGACGGGACAAATGAAAGTTTTGCCAACAGCTTTTGAATGGAAAATAAATTATAAATTTCCTTGAAGAATCGAATTGTTGAAGTTGATGATTTCCAAGAATATTGTGTCATTCTACGTTTACTGTTATTAAGGCGGGAATAACGAGATAAAAAATAGCTCTGTTGAAAGGCTTTACACGGTATGAATTAATACAACTCTGAATGGATGAACATATTAAATATTTGATGTGGGTCTGTTTTTTAGTTCTGAGAAAAACAACCGTATGGTTACAATTCTTCCATGTGAAACAAGTTCGATTTCATTTACCTTGAATGCGAAAATTAGTAATCTCCTCGATTGATTTGAGGCAAGACTTTTGTAGAAAAGAATCGCTATCATGACTTTGGGATAACACTAACAGATTGGTACAAATTGAATAAAAGATTAACATATTTTTTACTTGAAAAACAAAGAGTCAAACATACACGCTATACGAAATTGAACAAAGAACGCTGCGAATGGAGCCGGTGGTGTTTTCTTCTTCAGTACCAGCACGAACCGACGCGTACCGGTTTTGCATCGTCATTTTGTATGACGGTTTGAACGTTTTGACGCTTATCGCCCTATAATTTCGGAACCGAAAGTCGGATCTGGATCAAGTTGCACACTATCTTTTAAGGGGTTACACCACTGTAGATTTTTTTTTGTTTTTGATTATAGAGGTTTTAACAGTGTGGTCATTCATCTCTTCGGGCTAGAAAAGTTTTCTGACCCTATGTACGGGGTTGGGAATCGATCCCAGGTGGGTAGCGTGAAAGGCATCGACTTACCCATCACGCTATACCCGTTCCCCTTTTTGTAGAATTTAAAAAAATCAGAATTTTTTTTGCAAAAGGTCATGTATGATTTTAAAAGTAATATTCCAAAAGATGAAATGCGGTATGGCATGTATGGTCCAGGCATTGCCGATTAATGGCATGTAAGTATGAGATACAATCTGCCATTTTACAGAAAATCAATTAATTAAAAAATCCCTACGTACCTCTATGCACACTGTAATATGAAATTAGAAAATGTTTTGTTTTTTGTTCTAGATCGAAAAATGCGGGAGTGAATTTCCGGTCGTCAAAATGCAGCACTTTCGAGGAAATGCCGCCAAGCCGCCATTTCGTTTTTGAATTTTTAAAACTGATCACTTTTTTGTACTTAAATATACATATTAAAAAGCGCGTTATACAAAATTTGGATTACTCCATTTTTTGGATCCCAAAATAATTCCCCAAAAAAGTCCTTCTCTTTTATTTCTACAGTGGTGTAACTGTAACAGAACCGTAAATTGAATCCGTATCACCTTTTCGACGACTTTTTAAAGAATTTTAAGAACTTTTACTTGCTTCTTAATATGTGTAAAATGGTTGAGAAATTTAAGTGAAAATTGAGTGCCCATTTTTTCATCAATTCACACATGTTTCCTCGTAATTCCGGAACCGGAAGTCGGACCCAAATAAAATTCACCTTATAATTCCGGAACCGGAAGTCGGATCGGGATAAAGTTCAATGGTAGTCTATGGGACCATAAGATCTTTTATTTGAATTTGAGTTTGTGAAAATCGGTTCATTCATCTTTGAAAAGTGAACAAAGTTTGTTCAATAGTGGAAATAACTCGATTTAAAATGCGTCGGAGCACGGAAAAGCAAGCGATTGAAAAACAATGAAAATATTAGTTATTTTGATTTTGAATTTGATTGGTTAAAATGAGGTACAACTAATCGATTTTTGTTTTTTTTTATTATAATCTCAACAGTAGATTCACTGATGATGTGGAAATGCAACACTATATTGAGATTCCCACGAATGTCCACTGGGTATCAAGCAGCTTTAATTTCACTTACAAAAAGACTGTCGAGCGAAGCATTTTCAATTCCGTTTTCAGTATTTTACCTATGAACCTAATGCTCGGGTTGCACTTTCAATAAAATAAAAAAACTGTCACTTCATTTCAGCGGTAATTTTTAACTGTCACGTTAGAAATTTTATTTACATTGTATTGTACTGTCTCATCCAACTAACAGCATTCGAAAACGACAATTTTGTTTACCTTGATGTTTATGAATAAATCTTGGATAAGAAACAACTATTGCAATGTTGAAATTTGGCGATCTGGATGTTTTCCGTGCGTCATTGAACTGAACAACAGATCCACTTTTACTCATGGATTCTAATACTATATATTTTGCGGCGAAAATCGCATGAAACGATAGCACGGTTTAGTAAAGCGAAATACTGTTTAATTATTCAACTATAAATTCGAGCATATCCATGGCGTCAGTCTGGTCGGGTTCTGTTCTGTTCGAATCTTCTAAATCTCATCCCGTCCAAACTCGAGAACTTGTGCACTTGAAGTTCAGTTTTCCGAGTGCTTGTGAAAAACTTCCCACTATTCTGCAGCCCTCGTTTCATCTCTCGGTAGGCAAAAATCAGTGACTCAACGATACGATTCCGTTGAGTGTCAGTTCTCTCCCTCTCTCTTTCTATCCTCCCCCCGGAATGGTTGGGTTTTTTTTTCGAAAACCTCATTCGACATAAGTGGTAACAAACTATGGATGAACTTAACTTTCATGCAGCACCTTAACCAAAAAAAAAAACGGCTTCTCCAAAGACACTAGACCCTCCACCAAAGTTCAAAAGCAATATTACACAGGAAAGCTTCACAACTAGGAGCATCAGTTCTGCTGTTCCGTTGTGGTTCGCTAGAAGAAAAATAAATCTGGAACTTTCTGTACGATAGGTGCATGTCATTATAACCACTCCGAACCCTAGCCGGCACGGTTGACTCCAGCCAGTTTCCATAATGTTTTTGTGGTGTTACATGAGAGGAATCCGACGAAGAAGAAAAAGGCCTCCCCTGATGCGGCCTATGTCGGGGCCTCGCGGTACCGAGGTTTCTAGGTGAAGCCGTTTAAAGGTCACTCACATCGCAGAACTTGCACTGCTTACGGTCTCTGCCGGGCGAAGAAAATGTTAATAGTGCGCAAGCCTCCCGCAAACACCGCACACTGTCAGTGGCTCTGTGGTCGTTCGCGCACAATGGCACCATATTTCCAACTGGTGCAACCAACAACCAACAGTTCGCAAACGAACGTTCGTTTTGGCTTTGAAATCGCGACCGGTACGAGTATTGGGGTTTTCCGTTTGTACACCGTATGCCATTATTGGTGGCAAGCAGAAAGCAACAATAAAAAAACCGCACGATTCAATCCTGAGGCTTTTCACGCGCGCTCTTTTCATCCAGCAGAAACTGCATTGTACCAAGGTCCGTATGCCATCACGACATTGAACGGCGGGACAATATTCAATTTTAGCGTTGTGGTTTTCTGCTTTGGCGGATGTTACACCGGCCGGGTGAATGCTGTGGGAGGCTGAAATTTGCATCATAATTTCCAATTCATCACACAGTACAGAAGAACGACTCTTCTTCCCCTTTGGGGTGGCGTGCATTTTGGTTCTAGACAGCATTCGAACCAGACAGAGTTCACTTCAGGCTGAAGACATTTGGATTTGGTCCCGATTGCCGTCCCGTACAGGCAGGCCATCGTCGTCGTCGTCGTTTCACGCTGCGATTGAATGATGTTTGAGGTTCCATTCGGTGCAATTTGGGCCGTTATCGCCGCAGCAACCAAACTGTGGCTTTTCCCATGGTCGCGATGGATGCTGGCTCTGTCCATGGGTTGTTGCTGTTGCAAAATGACTGGAGGCCATCCAGCAGAGAGCCAAATAAAGCAGCAAGGCAGATGGAAGACATAAAGCTCGTAGGTGTCGTTTCGAAGCTCATTTACATCGGTGGATCTCTACCGGGCCCGCAGCCGAATGTGGGTACCTGCAATTCACCTATCGAAAGATCAAATCGCTTGCCCGGATGGTTCGCATTCTAATTGTAATTGTACGAAGTTTCGCATTGTGGTTTCATCGCTATAATTGACAGTAGATTGATGGGGAAGCTCGAATGGTGGGCAGTATTTCGTGCAGGGTGGTTCCACCTTTAACACTTTTCAACGGTTAAACGGAAACGAAAAAGTTGAAATTAAACAACCATGCTAACTTTGCATTGCAGGTCCTTAAGAGGGATAAAGTGAATTCACATAATAAAAGCCACCAGCCTTGCGATGAATCAAATGAAATTTGGAAAGTCATTTGATAATAAAAATAGAAACATGCAACTTTTACGATTTAAATTGGATTTCGTTTATAACCATTGCACCCATAAAAACAAAACAGAGACCACCCCAAAGCAACCCAACCGAATAACCCTCATCCGACGGAGAGTCCGCGCGTCGGGAAACAATAAAAGAATCGAGGATGGCAAGCTCTTATCGGAATAGATTCATCAATAACCTGGACCTGCAGCAGTCATCCATAGCAGCAGAACCGTCACCGATGGGTAGCACCGGTCGGCTCGTTCGATCGGAACTGATGGATAGGTGATTTATGATAATTGAATCGAAGACCATCTCCGTTCGCTTGCCAAGTGACGGACGGACAGACAGACAGACAGACGGTGATGGTTACTGATTAAACAACTTTGGAAATGTGACAAAATTGCGTTCGACCGGTACCTCGATCTCAATTTCGGGTCTGTTGTTTGTTGTCTATTCGGCACAGAACCAAAGCGCAAGATTTTAAATTACCAAAACTAATTAACGGAACAAGCCGTCAAAGTGGTGCGAATTTGGCACCAGCACTGATAGTAATGATGCTGACTCCATATTGGCTACTGTATGGATAGACGTAGGACCCGTCGCCGGATGCTGGCTCCAGATGGATCAGAACAAATATTTATAACTTAATCAACTTCAATCGACTATGAGACACCGCCACCCATTTCGGTGTCACTTGCTCGGCGACAAAATGGAAATGGATTTGCACAGTTTTATGGGTTGGTTGTGGAATTTTGAAACGAGTTAGCTTTGATGGTTATGTGAAGCGAGATTGATATGATTGGTCAGAATTCATAGAGCTAGTAATTTTATGCGATTAAAATTTAAATATTCAGCGGAATCAGCATTAGTCGAAATATTATGAGCTGCTCCAACGAGCTGTTAAATTTATCGGTTGGGGTTGAACAGTCGTTTGCACCGCACACGAAAAGCTCTGTTGGATTTGCTGGCTATCTTAAGTTGCATCGATTTCAACAATTTTTTTTTCAAGGCGACCTAGCACATGTACGCAAGTAGAACAGGTAGAAAAGTAACATAGAACTAAAGGGTGTGAACACATAGGCTGAAAAGTCCCGAGTCTAACACATAGATGTCGCTAGTTTTATTGCTCTTTTTTAGTTGATACTAACCTTTAGGAGACAGTTGTTAAAATTTCATGATATTCTATTCATTAGTTTATGAGTTATTGTGCTAAGAGTGACGCTACTTTTGTTATTTTCAGAAAAATGGATCAAAAAAAATTTCGTGTTGTTATTTTACACTACTTCTTGATGGGAAAAAATATCGACTTGAAAAGTGTTATGGAGACTCCGCTCCATCAGAAATAACAATAAAACGTTGGTTTGCTGACTTCAAACGTGGTTGTAGAGACAGCGATCATGCAGAACGCAGTGGACGTCCAAATGAGGCGGCAACCCCAGAAAACATAAAAATCCACAAAATCGTTTCGAATGATCGAAAAGTGAAGTTGCGTGAGTTAGCTGACATCTTGACTATGAGAAAGCTCTGTTCAAAGTGGGTGCCGCTTTTACATCCATGTTGACCAAAAACAAGAACGCGTTGATGATTCTGAGCAGTGCTTGGCCATGTTTAAACGTAACAAATCGGAATTTTTGCGTCGATATGTGACAATGGATGAAACATGGATTCATCACTTCACTCCGGAATCGGACAGCAACTGGTGACCCTCGTCCAAAACGCCCGAAAGCACATCAATCGGGTAGAAAGGTTATGGCCTCGGTATTTTAGGATGTGCGTGGTGTAATATTTATCGACCATCTTGAGAAAGGAAATACCATTAACAGTGAAGCGTTATTGGAGCGTTTGAAGTCTGAGATTACAAAGAAATGACCACATATGGCAAATAACAAAATTTTGTTTCATTAGAATAACGCACCGTGTCACAAGTCAATCGAAACAATGCAAAACTACAAGAATTGAACTTCAAATTGCTCCTAAATCCACCGTATTCGCTAGATTTGGCTCCCAGTGACTACTGGCTGTTTGCATATCTGGAAAAAATGCTAGGAAATTTCGCACGAATGAACGGCTATCGCTGAAACTGAAGCCTATTTTGAGGCAAAAGATAAATCGTTCTACAAAAGTGGTACACCCAAACCTCCATTTACGAACCTTATATATGTATATATGTATGCTAACACACTCACTCGTTTGCATATATGTGTATATATTTATACATATAAATGATCGCTTTTATTTCACCAATATTTATATGTATTAAGAAATACAAATATTTGCACACATGCGTACATATATTAATACATATATACATATATAAGTTACGTAAATGGAGGTTTGGGTGTATTGAAATGTTAGAACGACGCCGGAATGATTGTGTTACTCTTGATGGAGATTACGTTGATGAGTAAAGTTAATTTTGAACTAGTTCTTTTTGTTAGGTCCGGGACATTACGTTCAAAGTAGCGCCTTACCGTGGTCAGGTGAAGTTCGCTGCCTATCCCGGGGTTTCAGGCACTTTACCCAAATTTGTGAGAGAACGGGGAACAAAACGAAAATTCCAATAGCATACGATTCTATATAATTAATTTTTCTATTGATTCGTAAAGTTGTAAAAATAAATGAGTTTTTCCTTATTCTTTCGCACGCACAAGTTGTTTATAGCGAAAAAAAAATAAAATGTTTAACAAAACTTGCACGAAATCTCGCGAAAGAAATACTTGCTAACTAATATTTTTCGCCAAATGCATAGTAAAATCATTTATCTACAATCGTATGATTTTAATTTTTCGTGAATCGGGTTAGTATTGGAGATATTTGCAATTTAGGGTGAAATTTCGGCGACAAAGCAAGAGGAAGCATTGAGTTGTCTCGCTTCGACCTGACCACGGCGAAGCGCTACCTTAAAATCTGCACACACCAAATTCGAGTTGTTAGCCGATTATCACCAAATTTTCAGTTAATAAGTTGAAACAATCAAAGTTAGTTTTGGCATCATTCATTCGATTTCGCTTTTATTTCCTATTAACCTTGGTCGCAACCTCAGTCATAGCTTCGGAACGTACTCAGAATCGACCATGTTTTTATCCTCCGTGTGGAGGCTTGCAGCCAAATCCCACCAGAATGTCGTCGAACTGTCGTGTACCTTCAGGAGAGGAAGAAGCCGCTTCTGGATACTTTGCTTCAAGCACACCTGTCCATTCATGTTGCTTGTGTTAACAAAAGGTGTTCTCATTCAACAATGATGTTAAATAATCATTTAAATATTTTGAATTGGAAACCTCGATCCGATTAATCAGGTGAAAATAGATTTCTTCACCATCTCAAAGTTAACAAATTTTTTATTCATTTAGGGGTTAGCCAAATTTTGTGCTAGGGTAAATAATCGTTTTTTAATATTTTTACATTTCGTCTTTGACTTTACGCCTGCTTAGCGGTTCAAATTGAGCTGCCGAGTTTAACACTAAGCAGTTCATTTTGAACTGCTCTGCACTGATGAGTCAAAGACAAAACGAACATTTTTTTTATTGCTATTGTGGTCGAATTATTCTAAAACCAGAAGCAGAATTTAA
This sequence comes from Malaya genurostris, assembly GCF_030247185.1. NCBI lineage: Eukaryota > Metazoa > Arthropoda > Insecta > Diptera > Culicidae > Malaya > Malaya genurostris. Next base: position 58,555,129 of record NC_080570.1, on the reverse strand, counting down.
AAAAAAATCAACCCAAGTTATGATTAATTATTAATTAGATTTGACAAGTTTTGGAATTGGAATGTGTGTAGCAATTTCTATCCAACGTCAACTTAATTATCGATCAATTTATCATATTTCAATAGTAAAGTCAACGAAAGCTTGGCAATCGAAATAGAAACCATTTGTGGAATATTTTTCATGGCCAGAGCATCACTCCGATGCACTAGTGAACACATAAATTTCCTTGTAAGAGGTCTGCAAAAACTCACAAGATGTTAATGTAAATTTCTCGTGATAGGGGATTTAAATGCAAAACATTTCTAGTTAGGTGCCAAGCAAAATAAACGGAATGGCCGTTTACTGGGTAATCAACTCTCTACTGGTTACTATTCAGTTTTATTTCCAAATAGCCCAACTTGTTTTCCTTCTGCGAGAAACCCTTCTTCAATCGATCTGGTTCAATCTGATCTGATCGAAGTCACATTTGAGAATTGAACCAATAACGTTCAGAATTTATTAATTCAATTAGTTCTATATTCAACTATCACAGAGCTGATTAGAATTAATGCAGATCACGAATTGTAAATCATTCGAATAATTTTGGGTTTTTAAAATTCTACTGACATCGATACAGCAATAGATCACTTGAATCATTACATAAGCGAAGTTAGGAATCTTTCAGTCCCGAAGCTCAAACTAAATTCAATTATCCTATCATCGACGGCAATATTCGGCTGCTCATTCGTTTGAAGAATGTTCACAGAAACCAATTCCCGCTTTGAAGAAAGGCAATCAAATATTTCTTACTAACCGTATAAAAAGATCAAAACCTTGCTCATAAATAAATCTTCAGACTAGCCACCCTTTACGCACTACCAGTTTGGTCAAATTGTTACTTCACCAGGAAGAAAACCTCTTCAAAGGATTTAGAGTAATTTTGAAAATGATCCTGAATCGTCCTGCCTGGTTTAGTACATTTGATGTAATGTTACGTAGCATTATAAGCGAAAATCGATAAAAAATAGATGCAATCATCAATTGAATTTATTCGTTATTTACATTAATAAGTTATTTAGTTTTTCATTGTAATTTAGGAAGTCCGCTCTTCCATTCCACATGACAACTAGGTTTTCAATTTTGCCTATAACAACAATCAGAAGTGCGAGAAGAAAAACCTTAAAAAAAGAAGCTGCTACAATTATATTTCCTAAGACGCTCATGTTCAATCAATGTTTAACAACGGACTGTTCAGCATCGAACATTCCAACTAATCAGATTAATTGAAAATCAATTAAACGATTCGGGGAATTGCAAAAAAACTATGTGATAAATTGTACAACTGTAACATTCGATGCCGATCGGGAAATTCTGTGCTCCGCAGTTGCCATCAAATCGACCGGCAATAATGGGAACTGAACCGAATCGTTTTTTCTTCGTAGAGACCATTTGTCTTCGAGTGAAAACCATAATACACACCCGCGAACAGCGACACGACCTAAGAGAGAGAGAGAGAGAGCGAGAGGGCTTTTTGGTTGGCAAACCTCGCCAATCAGAACAAAAGACCTACTAAACTGGCGAAGATTTCGCGACTCGAGAACGACTCGACTGCTGCCGCCTGCAGGAATCAAAAGAAGGACAGTAAGGAACACCAATTTCCGTTTGCCGAAGTAAGTGATACAATAATGGTTGTCGTGATTTAAAGTCACGTTTTGCTACATATTAGCATGTTTTGTTGTTGTTGTTATTGTTCTGATCTGACAGAAAATCCCCTGAGGCCGGTAGAAGATGATGCGCTCTGCTTCGAAGTTGATGATAGGGCCAACGTGAATGCGAGCTAAGCGAGCAGAGATTCTGAGATGAATCCAAGTTACAATTTAAATTAGAGTTTTTATGCACTCACGAATTGTATGTATTATATTTTTTGTGTTTTATTTTCAATAAAGAATTATAAAAAAAAAGACGGACGCCTCGACACCAGCATAAAGAAGATTCATCTCGGTCGCCTTATATGGTTCCCAGATATTCAGCCGGTTCTAGTTTTACAGCCACCGTCAAATGTTCGCCTATAAAGATATGGGATATGTTTCAACGTCTGGAGGATGGATACTGGGCACTACTCCAAGTGCGTGATCACTTCTGGCCGCTTGACCGGTTGTGTGCTAAAAGTTTTATCTTTATTTCAACACAATAAAAGTGAGTATCATTTTTCTTATCCCGGACTGTGCAGGTTTTTAGTTGGTAGGCTGCAAGGCATTTTTGCTGAGAAAAGAGTTTTGAGTTACATACATTCACCATACTGGTAAGGTGACGGTCGGTAATATACAACAAAATTAGTCGGGGATTTATTACGGCGTTGGATGTGAAGGCGCCTTGTTTGTGTTTGTCATAGGAAGGGAAGCTGATGCCAGATAGTGGACAATGAATAGGTTTTACCGTAAAAAAAATCTGCCGCCCGGCTGGCTGTGACATCAAATAGTCTGAGTGTGTAAGATAAGCACAAAGCATTTGATTGTAACTTAAGTGTAATCGGGTCGGACAATGGCATTTTTTTCCTGTGCACTGTGCATTTGAAGTGCTAAAATGTCGCTAAAAGTATGTGAAATATATTTGTCTTCTATGCAATGAGCTTCGAACAAGGCGTTTTGATTTGTTTTGTCAGCTGAATTTGTAATTCGTCCTTTGATTACAAGACTTTTTATCTTCTCCCTGAAACCATTGAGAGCTCAGGCGAAAAATTTCAATTTATTCTTTCCTAATCTGTTATATCTGTATTGAATTTACACAGATGAAAAGGTTTTGTGTATTAACATCTATTTTTATGCACATATTTGGAGCAGACAATTAAACATAAAGTTACTTTACAATTCTGTACGTTTCAATGTAATTTAATCGCAAAATTAAGCGTTAATTGAAAGATACAGTTCTATTAAGTGTTAATATTTGCCGATAATTTGACAGAAGCTGCTTGATATTTTTCTATATTGTATACAACATATTCAATCCGGTAGAAGATGCTACAAGAACTCGAGTCTCTCAATGCATGAACCGTGAGAGAATTTTTCTACATTTCTACGCTCCACTTCATGCTCTGAGTATTTCCCGGTCCTTAAAAAAATGTACAGGCTGATAATAAACGGTGCTGTGTAAAATTTACCAAGAGAGAATCGCAATTTGACAATTATCGCAAAAAAATCGAATCGATGATTTGACTTGATGATTCTCATACTAGGTTGCAGTATGTATCAGAACCCTTGTGTGGAGCATTCACATACATTTTCATAGACACAACTTATACAAAGTTTATATGCACATAGTTAGAATAAACGGCAATAGTAAAATGATTCTATTGCAATTATCAACTGCCCATGTAGAATTGGATCGCCAAACGAGAATAAGCGACCGTTTGTTGCTTCAGAGAGAATACCCACAGCTGTGTTCTAGCTCCTGATGCCAGTGATGCCACTTTTCGTTGAAGTCAAATCCGTAAATTTGGTTTCAAGTGTACTACATTTACATAAACTTAACAGTTTTAAGCTCTAATCAACAAAGGCAGGCTTTCAATAATGACAGATGGATGGGTGATAGATGCATGATTACAATTTTAATTGGACAAGAAAAAGAAATGCAGACGATGTAACAATATTTAATTTCAGCTTTCTTCACGGTTCGTCTTCGGCTCATCAGTGCTTAAAGCAGTTCAAATTGAATATAAATATTTAATTATTTTCCTTTGATGTCAAGGGATATAATGCAAGATCAGGAGATTTCTGGGTAAAATAATGCTAAATCCGTAGACTTCATATGATTCATCCGTAGATCCATAGATAAGACAGAATTCCGTAGATCTACGGATAAATTCGTAGGGTTGACATCACTGATTGATGCTCAGACAGGTCATCGAGAGAAATTCGCTTTCGCACTGGTGTCTATTTTATGTTAAATGAACTGTGCCGATTTTTTGTTGGTGCGATAATATCCGTCTCTCTTTGATGGCACTGATTGAATCGTGTGAAGAGTTGCCAGAGAGCGTTCTTTGATACGATAAAAGTCATCCTTGGTTCTATTCATTGAAAATTCAATGCAATCCATTACAGTTTTTCATCGATGATGGTTTCCAATCAAACTTTCCATTCAATCCATGTCTATTCCATGTTACTATTGATTCACATGTGTAAATTTCATTATTTATTTTTGTATAGGATTTCTTTATTCTGTACGAAATCTGCATGTCGATGTAAAAATCTGTATACTACAGATGAACCTGTGTAAATGACATCTCTGCTACTGAATGAGAGGTCAGATTTCAGGAAGAACGAACGAACAAGTTCAATTTGAGAAATCTGTGATTCATATTTTCGTTTAAAAATCTGCGAGAAATATTCTGCCAATCTGTCAGTTCAGTAAAGTATTGTTGGAAATCTGCGAAGTATGAAAAGTCTGTGATCTGTGACGTAGAATCTGTTTAGCAAAATAGATGAAAAAACCTTATTTAATCCAGTTAGTGGTGTAATGATGCCTTTCTCATATTACTTATATTTTCCAAAAACATAACTAAAAGATTTTGTCAAGATTTTTTTTAAACTTGAACAAAATCAAAAACATTCTTTGGTATAAACTACCATCACCTTTTCAATGTGTAAGCAGTTATTTCAATTTAATATAGATTTAAATGTGACAACCCAGCTCACTATACACAATTGAACAAAGCACGCTGTGTGCTAGGTGGTGGTGCTCTCTTCTTCTTCCGTACCAGCACGCACCGATGCGCATCGATTTTGCATCATTTTGTATGACAGTTTGAAAGTTTTGATACTCATTGCCCTATAATTTCGGAATCGTAAGTCGGATCTGGAGGAAGTTGCACAGTATCTTTTAAGATACTGAGAGCTTTAATTTGATACATGATTTGTGAAAATTGGTTCAACCGTTGCTGAGAAATCGGTTCCGTTTTTGTAGCTTTTCTTCACTATTTCCGATGCGTTCGGACCTTTAATTCAACACGCGAAAGGCAATGGATATGGAAGGTTTTCGTAAATCTATTTATTTAGCCGGAATACTGCTTTTTTTAACAGAAAATATTTAGTTATGTTTGTTTTGTGTAGCGCTAACTTTTTTATTAGGGAATTAAAATCCACATCTATAAAATGTAAGCAATTTACCATCAAAAATAGGTGAAAAATTGATCAAAACTGATATTGCATCCAAAAAGTCAGGCTTAACATTCGTTTGAGAATAAATTATTGCTAAAAAGTATATTTCAAACTCAATGTACGTAGTACACAAATTACCAACACAAGTGAACTGGGTTTACATTTGATCCATTTAAGCAAATAAGTGAGCTACAGTTCTTTTAAGAAGAGTTGTGAACTGTCAGCTCACTTTTATGATTCGATTCACTGGAACAGCACAAAAGCGAATTGCTCAACTCAAGTGCGACAGGAGGGATGCTGCGTTTGGTCATGAACTTATGTATGGGTGTGATTACCCGCTGAGGATTATGCGCAAAGTTGCTATATTCAGATTTATATGTAAAATTATAGAATTTTCAATCCATTTTGCTATACATTCCACGCCGTCGATTCGAGATTTTCTCGCATATGTCATGAATTTACATATGATATGTCATTTTGACATCCGGCCATCACATTAGAACATATTAAGACACATTGAGGCCGTGGACCATCTCGCGAATTATTTTAACTGTTAGCTAAGATTTGACAGTCGAGCAGTTATTTCCTATCGAGTAGTTAAATTTAACTGAAACTGCGGCCCATTTCAAAGTTTGATTAATGGAAAGATGCTTGGGTTTATTCAGCACTGAAAATAAAATGAAAATAAAATGATATGGTCTATAAATTGCAATACAGCGAACGTAAGAAGAACTTTGAGATAAACTTACTTCGTTAGAAAATGTATTATAAGAGGCATTTTTTTTACTGAAAGTATAATAAAAAAATAACATACAAGCAATTTTTACTGCAAGTCTGAAATTAGAATTTTTCTTCAAGGTTTTTTCTCAGTATAGGAAAATAACCATCGATCGGTCTTTGACCGCATGTTTTCGAGCAGGGTTATTTTTGACAACATCCAAATAACCGCTCGAATGTCAAATTTTAACTAAATGTTAAACTAATTCGCGAGATGGTCCACAGTCTGAGTTAGCTCTTAGATAGTGACGCTACAACCAAAGATTAGCGGAGATGTTTTTGTGATTCCAATTGAACTGTCAAAGGTGATTCCAATATGCTTGTTTACAATTGCTTTGTTACTCGTTCATCATCGATGATACCAAATAGTGAGTATATTATATTTGAATGAAGCGAGAAATAATTTTCGAATGCTTTAAGCCTTTTTAACTCACTGAACTCGAGCAAAACTGATTTATATACTTCATTTTTACTACAAGTCTGATACTTTACAAGCAAACAAACTAGAAAATTCAAAAAATTACTCGCACACAAATACGAATGCAAAAACGTTGCCAAAACCTTGGGCTATGTTTATCTAGTTGCCAGATCTACGATTTTTCTCACCGTTGATCTCTGGTTACAACTTCAATCGATAGCCATGACACATACCCGGATCTCTTTTCATTAGCAGCCCTTACACGTGACAATATTATTATCAATCCAAAGTATTGTCAATACCGTCAATTCAATTGACTTGGTAACTTGAGTCCGAGTTTTTCGAGAAAATCAAGCGTTTGGAGCTTCAAATATTGCAAATGAATATTAAAATATAGAGAGAAGAGATTATTGCACATATTTAACAGTTTCTCTCTGGAGAGAAAGTATTGTTGGATTGATGAGCAGTTTTGATTTTTTTGACAATATTTTCGTCTAATAGCGCTAATAGCGACCCTTACATGAGACAATATTATTGTCAATACAAGGAGTATTGACAATACTTTTGATCGTGTAATGGAAACTTCATTGGATTGACGAAAATATAGTCAAAAAATCAAAAATGCTCATCAATCCGACAATACTTTCTCTCCAGAGAGAAACTGTTAAATATGTGCAATGACCTCTTTTCTCAATATTTTAATGTTCAGTTGCAATATTTAAAGAGCCAAACGCTTGAATTTTTTGAAAAACTTGGACTCGAGTTATCAAGCCAATTGGATTGATGGTATTGACAATACTTTGGATTGACAATAATATTGTCACGTGTAAGGGCCGCTATTCCTTCACAAGCAAATGCTGTCTCTAGGAACAATAAGGTATCGGGTTAACATTCTTTTTCTCACTCAGTCAAGTTGCACTTGGTCGTCAAGTTAACGTTCGATTATGTCCTGAAACATATACAACTCATCGAAATGAGTAGCCAAATTAATGACTGTAAAACAACCGTTACTCTAGTCACCAAACGTGACAGGATTGATCAGAATATTAGAAGTTTAGACGATTTTTCGCCAATTAAACTGTATTTACACATGCATACCTTTCGCAAAGCACTACCCGGTCAATCATGGATGGGCAAACTTTTCGGCCTTGAGCTTATCAAACGGCATGTGAAAATAATTGCTGCTGTGGCACAATGTAGAGAGTGCGCGGGAAAACCTAGCCTTGTCCAATTGTTAAGCGCTGATGCGGGGTCGCAGGGTGTCACATAGCCTCTGGGGCATTCATTCTAGTTAGCATCGGAATAAAGCCGGGCTTAGCTCTTCGACTGTGATGTGACTAATTAATCAATCACGGCAGGTTGCTGGTGTCACTGCCACTGGGAATACACACTGGTACATACACAGATAGATGTGCAGGTACTTGTGCGAGCAATAATGGATGCACTGCAGTATCTCGCCATTATAAATTCCAACGACGAGTCAACCGTAGAAGCTATTTTTTTTGTTCTCCCGCCGCTTGCAACGCTCGCGCCCGCAGGCGGATGCAGACACATTTTTTCGCTTCAATATCGTGCCGATCAGAACCCTCCGATTGGGATGGGTATCGCATGCATTTGCATTCGTAATTCCTTCACCTGATTCAAGAATAGGTAACTGGCCAGTCACGGCATGGCGGAGGGGCAATTAGAGAGCCCTGTGTTTGTTACAGCAAGGCCCCATTTACCGCATGCAATTAAATGTGAATCTGTCTATTGAGGACTGCTGTTGTTAGACTGGGGTTAGATGAAAACCTGGTATGGAAAGGCTGCTTGGCTAGATGGCGATGGCAGAAGTGGATGGCCATGAGTGGACCGGATTCTTTTCACGTAATGTGGCTGAAATCATCCGCAGGTAATCTGGACTGTGTTTGATGTCGTACTGAGCGAATCATGCTGATCTAATGTTGGGGGGGGGGGGGGGGGGGTGGGTGGGCTTTACACTAATCTGCAACGTGAGCCTGTTGATAAAGTATCTGCACAGGGACTAATGGTTGATTAGTACATCCTAGTATTGGTTATATTTTAACATAATGGTGAATTGAAAAAAAACGAAGCCCCCCTTGGGAAAACTTCAAGTCAACCGAGAACCGCCACCCCAAGGTTAGCGACATGTTTCTATAGATCGTGCTTCTGTTTGTAGAAGGATCATCATTGTCATCGCAGATTGTCCCTGCCTCAGCTGGTTCGGTTGTGCCAGCGAATCGCAGGAACAATGTCAACCTTCAAGCTCGTTAGATTCGCTGCGAAATTAATGAATAGAATAATTAGCTCGCGCGATAATCCCCGACCGGTGTCGTATGCTCTCCGTCGATAAGATGGAAATGAGGTGCCTACAGCATATTCGACGCAACACTGCCGTAGCACATTTTCAAGAGCAATAACGCAAATGAACTAGTGAATAATGTTGTTATTAAGTGAGATTGTGCGGGAGGCGAAGGTGAAGGCGACGCGTGGTGAGAAAGGCGCACGTTCAGCCGACCGGAAAATGCCTGTTAATGTTGCCAGTGGCTGCTGGTGACACCATAGATAAAAGTGCGAATAAAAATGCAACCCATCCACATATACTATTCACTATATGCAGAGTGGCTGTTTGTCACCAGGCACTGATGTCATATTGCACCTATCTGACAACGGAACACAATTCCAGTAACAACCGGGGGTGTGATTAGTGCTTTTGTTTATGGACAACGGTACAAACGCAACGCATATCACCTCGAAAAATATGGCATGCAGTTTCACCGAAGCTCAACCGCAGGGCCGGTGTATGATCTACTGGGCCAACAGTTTCAATAATTTTTGGTGTTAAGGTTAGTTGTGGAATGTATTTTCACGGCTGTGCTGTTAAAGTTTACTGCAAATTGAGCCTTCGAAATGGGCTTTTTGTTTCGTATGTAAATTCGAAATATATTCATGGTTCATAAATTGGAATTGCAATTGATGCTGGGGACGAGTAACGTGCCAGAATGTGTTACCACGGACTAGAGGATTTGGATGTTGGCAATTGTAAAATTCATGTTGCAATTCCATTTGTTGAGCTCGACAACACATTCAATCAGTTGGAGTGTTCCGATGAGTTCCTAGTTCTGCATCGCCGCTATTGCCAAATGATCGTAGGTCAGGAGTAGAATCGCAACGAAATTGCGTGTGTGTATTTGATTTTAGGAAACTGCAGCAGTGGGCCACACTTGCTGTTAGAATTAAACGATTGGAGTATCAATAGAGATTTGGACAATTAATGGGAACCATTATTCGGAAATGGAATTCCCATTTCAGTCAGAATAAGATATCAGAATACAGCTATTCAATTCTTCAAGCTTTGTTGAACTGTCATGGTTTTAGGAGAATTTGGTTTCTAAGGATAACAGAACTTGTTTTCTAAATAATTGCAGACTAGAATCGAGCTAACTACCAAAGCGAAACGAGGAAATGTATGAGTGATGCTGCCAATTGTGGCCGATTATGAAAACGAGGGAAAACATTGTAGATGTCTATCTCTCCGATATGATCAATCTCAAACCGTTACATATCTTGGACATTTCAAATATTTCAAAACTATTACGCATTTAATTTCATTTTCCGAGGAAGCTTTTTAAAGTTATTCTTATATCTGCATACCAAAATAAAATCATGGATGCATTTTCTCCCGCCTTCTGAATAAATACGTTAAAAAAATCATGACAATAGTTATACGATGAGATTATTAGGAATTGACAATTTCCTATATCATGCCTTATAACTGGTGTGATTATAAGTGGCGATGCCATCATTATCCTTTCAAGCACGACAGATGCGTTATTGTGTTGAATCTGAACAATTTCGCAGGTAACTTTATGGAGCTTCTTTTATTTTTTTTTCCAAACATTTTCACAGCTTTTAAGCTTCAAGCAACCAAGTCCTCACTGTGAGAAGCACCCCCAATATTCACTTTTACCGGATGTTTGGTTGTGCGCTGAGCGACATCTTTTTATAAGATATTTTTGCTGTTTTGCTTTTTTAGGAATATCATTTTTCCAGAGTACAAATTGAAGCACACAAAGTGTTAGGATCCGTTGGAGCTGGTGTTTTTAATCCTTACCAGATATAAAAAAACGAACAGAGCTGACGTTTGTTTTTCTTTATTTTTATCTCTTCAATCAATATATTTTGAACCACACCGGTATCATATATGTAATCGAAAATTTCCGTTAGACCCGACAGGAATCCGAGTCACAGCGTATATTGAAAAACCCTCTGATGTCGATGCGGGATTTGGATAAGCAATTCAACACCACCATCTTGATGATTCAGCGAATAAAAGTTAGGAGCTCCTTGAAAATCTGCACAAAAAACGAAGGTGTCGAAAAAGTTCCTGGTGCAGCATGCTCGAGCCAAAACAACAGCTCGAAAACTGTATAAGCGGATTCTGGAGAAGAAAGATGGATGCATTCTGACTGACGAAGAACAAAAAAAAAAGACAAGGAAGATTCGTAAGCGTTGCCTGGACCGCAGTATCGTACGGAATCGGTGGACCTGGATGACGCGAAGGAAAAGTTTGGGCAGAATGTGTTTGTCTGGCAAGCGATCGGTATCTGTGGTTTACGGTCGTCGATACAATTAACGCCAAGGTATTCGACAAAGAATGTTTGAAGAAGAAAAAACAGCTACTGTATGGGCGACTTTGAGGCAGAGTTACCATATTCACAGATTTTTCTGCACAACCATAGATATTTTTGCCTATTTTGTCACACAGATTCTCTGGCACAGAACACACATTTTATCAAAATTCAGTCCCAGAAAGCCGATTTGTTCAAAAAAATTATTTTTGTGATAACACTAAATCTCGACGTTTCATGAAATTTTAAGATTTTTGGCATTAACAAAAATTTTAGATTTCGGAACATTCATGTACTTCCCCCTATGGTGCTTTTACAAGATCGAAAATTTTCAAACCTTAACCGCCGGGAAGCACCCCTTACGCCTGTCCGATTTAGCTCAAATTTTGAATGAGGACATTTTTCGAGGTGCTTAAACTTTTGAGCACTGGCGCTTTACGAAATTAGAGGTGATCCCAAAATAAGAGTGGTAAAAATCAACGTGTTTTGTCGGTTACGTCGTATAAGTGACGTAACCGACATCATATCTCTGGAACCAAAAGTCACAGCCATTTGATCTTTGAACTTGATCAATGGCCCGATAGTAGCTTCCAAACGAGCCTAAGTTTGTTAAAATCGGTACAGCCATCTCTGAGAAAATTGAGCGCGTAAAAATACAACGCTTTTTGTCGGTTACGTTACTTAAACAATCATATCTCCGAAACCAAAAGTCACAGCCATTTGATCTTTGAACTTGATCAATGGCCCGGCCGTAGCTTTTAAACGAGCATAAGTTTGTTAAAATCGGTAGAGCTATCTCTGCGAAAATTAAGCACGTAAAAATACAACACTTTTTGTCGGTTATGTCACTTAAACAATCATATCTCCGAAACCAAAAGTCACAGCCATTTGATCTTTGAACTTGATCAATGGCCCGACAGTAGCTTTCAAACGAGCCCAAGTTTGTTAAATTCGGTTCAGCCATCTCTGAGAAAATTGAGCGCCTATAAATACAACGCGTTTTGTCGGTTACGTCACTTATACAATCATATCTTCGGAACCAAAAGTCACAGCCATTTGATTTTTGAACTTGATCAATGGCCCAACAGCAGCTTTCAAACGAGCATATGTTTGTTAAAATTTGTTCAGCCATCTCTGAGAAAATTGAGCGCGTATAAATATCTTCTAAAAGTGCACACACACAGACATTTTCCTATCCCGTAGAACTGAGTCGAATGGTATATAACACTATGGGTCTCCAATGCTCCGTTCGAAAGTCGGGTTTTCCAGCAATTCTAATACCTTTCTATAGAGAAAGGCAAAAAAGTCGACTGTTGCGTTATTTCATGATGTACAGAAAGGTGTTTTAAATGCAATAATTTCTGTTTCCAAGAAATGTTTTAGATATAGGGGAAAGTCTTATAAAGCCCCCTGCTAGCCAAAACGCCCCCTTTCCTTTCTTAAGCATTGAAGACTTTTCTGAACCAAAGTTTTATCACTAACACTATCTTTTCGTAGGATCTTTCTGCTATGCAAGTTTGGTGGTTGTCCTTTGCAGGTAAGTATGAAAAAACTAAAAATTTCATTTGGCAGCTTTTCGATGTAAGGTTTTGCTTCAACTAAATAGATAAAACATTTACATCGCCTACATCGCCATTTCTTTGACATACTGATTATCTCAAAACAGTAACTTTATGGACATTTCAAGAAGCATAATGTATCATTGTTGTGGGATAAAATGTCTTTTGTCGTGTGTCATGCCACTGATTTGTTGTGAGACATATTTACGGCTGCTGGGGCATTATGTCTGAGGCGAGCGAAAAAAACTAATAATGTGGCCGTTTTGGAAAATGTGTTTATATCAATCAATTCTCATCTTTTCTATTGGAGTCATTATAAATTATGTTCCTCATCCGTATTGCAATGAAATACTTACATTCTCGAAGAAAATATATCAATACACTTGGAAATATCTCAAAGTTTTCTTAAGGGGGGCATATTATAACACTTTACCCTATCAAACGTTTTGAGTAGATTACATCAGCTTGACTGTATACTGTATACGATTCTGATAAGAAATTATGCATCTTTTCGTGTAATATTACAACCTTTAGAACGAGACGCAACCGATTGAGATAACATTAAAAATGCAGTAATTCATACAATGATGAAATTATACTAATGGTAGTAGAGGTTACGATTCTACGTTCAAGATACAAGGAATAATATTCTTTATAGCATTGCAAAACAACTCTTGTTAAAATGGTTATTATTTTGAATAGTGCCTGCGTTATTAAAAAGAATTATTTCCTATATATTCATTGTGTGTTATCATATTTTATTGATATTATTATTATTATTATTATTATTATTATTATTATTATTATTATTATTATTATTATTATTATTATTATTATTATTATTATTATTTTTATATGAATTTTATTCGGTCTCAATTTTAACCTGTATTTGTCGTACGCTGGAGTTAGTATCGTGCTTCATTTATCCGCCCTTTTACTCTTTATTTCGATACTCAATGTTGTTAACAACTTTTCCATACACTCTTCAAACTTTTTATCCGGATTCGATTTCCGGTTCTGGAGAGTGACGTGTGTTTAGAAGGTTAAACCGCCACCTACAGTGAATATGCAAAAATAAACGGAAATAAACGGAAATAAACTAACATAACCTTTCACAAATTGAAAAGGTTATGTTAGTTTATTCCCAAAGAAAATCAGTTTTTATTCAAGCTTCAAATATTTTTTTTTTGAAGAACCAATATTTATGTAAATATGAGTAATTTGAGAAAGGCATTATTACATCACTAGGTAGATTAGGAGAGGATGTTACTCTCAATCGAAAATCAATGTTAACTCTTCGGTACACTCTTCAAACTTTCCTGGACCGAACAAGGACTCCCTATGTTCGTAAAACGCTTAAAGGTTTCCATGAGGAGAAAATATCTGAAAATCTCAAGCGCTTTTTCAGAGGTTCTAAATATGCTTGAGTAATTCATTAGCTTGATCGTCTAGTCTAATTGGCGAACCTTCTGCTAAATGGTACAACGGTGGCTAGACGGTCCCTCTGTGTTGACTTGGTGCTATAATTGAGTGTGTGTCGTTTAGCAATCAACGGGACTCGTCGGAAGCCGAAGAATTGGGAACGTCGTCGTACCGGTTCGATATTGTTCCATTCGATGTATCGGAAAAAAAATCCCAATCGAACAAACATCACATATTTCTCGTGATTTTCATAAATCGCTTAGATCTGCGTGCATCGAAACCTGATAAAACACGTACTGCGTTATCCACCCTCGCAAACATAGTAGCTAATTACGATACTCATGAAACGAAGATTGAATGTGTTATTCATTTAGTACACGTGCGAAATTCAGCCTGTGGGGGAGCCTTACCTCCTTCCCCCGCATCAACTTTCATCTCTACAGTCACCTGTGCGTTGTTTGCTTGTTTGTTTGTTGTTAACGGAGACCAAATATTTCCCCTGAAAGTAATTTCGCTCATCGCCGAGCTCGGGCGGTTCCGGTTTATGGTAGAAGTGCGGTCGTTCGAAATTGAATGTTGAAACGGACGTTCCAATCGGCCGTTTCATTATGGTAACTCTTCAGCCGGGTGTATGTGCGTGTGTTGTTTTTTGTTTTGTAAATGCTAATAGGGTTCAGTTATTATTGCACACAAATTGAAACTGACCGGTCATATCCGATAGTATCGGAAGCGGGTTCGATTGCGCCAAGCGGCCGAGGTTTGTAGGTTTGGTGGTGCTTGTAGTATGTTCCGAATTGGGCATTCCGGGGACACTTACCTGGAATTGATGAAATAAAAAAAAACATTTCAGTTTTAATATGAAACAATTATGTTGTGAATAATATAATATCTTAGGCAAACGTCTGAAACGAACAACAAAGTGTGTACTAAATCGATCCAAATATGGATTTACTTTCAACTGTGATCGTCGTTTTGTTTTGCTTCCGAGAATTCACATTTTCCAGGTTAAGCAAATATCGAAAACCGAAACGCGTGCATCTCGGTATCGAACTTCAGGCCACCCATCCCCAGCATGTCACGGCCAGCGGAATTCGACGGAATTGGACATAAAGTGAGACACCGCACGGCACGGTTCGATATCGTCTAATTAAATTATTATGAATCTAACTATGACTATGCCGCTGTCTGTCGGTTGTTAATTAGCATCCACACTGCGCTTCGGTTGAGAGTTTACACAAATCATTAAATCTGTTATTTCTAGTAGACCTATAGACAGAACTCACGCCCGGTGGCATCGAACATGCGCCAAACGTGAGCCGAATGGTACCGAGCGTGCAATGCGCCGTATGCTCATGGAAGGTCTCAAGTAGACTGAGGAAGAGAGTTGGAGTTTGGTTCCGGGCGAAAGATAAACAACTTCCTCCGACTTTGTCAACGGGCACGGGACGCACGTTGGATGGCGGCGTAAAAATACATACTAATAAAAATATTGGACTTGGTGTACCGCAGGGAAATTATAGGTAAGCTCGGACCGTGAAGACAAGTTTTCCTTTTGAAAATTCTTTCATATTTCACTAGCATGGAGTCGCTTATTTGGATGTCTCTGGTGGGACCAGACTCTTATGGATCACGTGGTAGCTCACAGAAAATACGATACCCGTAACAAACTATCGAGCGAAAGTTAAATGCTTTCATTAAACTAATTAACGGAGAGATGCTATGTTCATCCTACTTTCCAACTTTTGGAATCATATACAAAAACACAAAAAATAGTTCATTCAACCATTTCACCGACATCCCAAATGCTAGGAAGCAAGGGCAAAAAAAAATTCGCTTTAAAAGAGAGACAAAGTTTTTGAACAAAAAAATGAGCCATTTTTTGTGTTGT
The DNA here is from genome assembly GCF_030247185.1 of Malaya genurostris. Classification (NCBI taxonomy): domain Eukaryota; kingdom Metazoa; phylum Arthropoda; class Insecta; order Diptera; family Culicidae; genus Malaya; species Malaya genurostris. The sequence continues at coordinate 58,539,302 of NC_080570.1, read as the reverse complement.
TGTTTTTTGGACTCGACCGACAAAAACTTTATACCATGACCATTTCTGGCAGTATCGTAACCAGCATCGTTAGAACTGTCCTGCCGGGTCCGGTACTGATCCAGCTGTACGAAAAGTAGAAAACGCCATACTGTTGTCTGTGTCGTGTTTTTTTCGATGCTATTTCAAACTGGCAAAATGTAATATATTTATCTCTCGCGGGAAATGCAACTTGGAGATTTCTCACCGGTGGGGAATACTTGTGGCCGCAGAACCATCGACTGGCGCTGCTCCTCGGCACGGAAATCCCATCAATCACGCAATTGCATTTTTTGTGTTTTGCATTGCTTGTTTTAACTAAAACATTATTGGCTCACCTAAAAGTTGAAAAAGTTATTTTCGTATGCTTCATTCTTGATGAACATTTTTAAAATGAAGTTTGAGCAATTCCATCAATTAACTGCTGAAAAATTGGTCAAATTTGGATCGAATTGCTCTGATTTGGACGAAGCTTTCTCCACGTTTCCAGTATGGCAAAGCATAAATTCTGCAGAGATCGATTCGACTCAAGAGACTGAATTTTCAGAGGAGCGAATACATCATAGTAACTTTGAAACCGGTAAATTGTCCACAAATGGAATCAAAAAAAAAAGAGATAATCGACAATTTAAACACATCAAACACTGAAAAAAAGCTCATTGTTTTTAAAACAATTATAAAAGTACTCGAAAAAATGAAATTCCAGTATTTTGGCTTGCATTTGCTCATAGTGATATGTTGCCTAGATATTTGGATACGTAATTTAAAAAGCTAAGATTTTTTGTACAATTGTGCTGTTTTCACTGAAATTGTTGTAGCTCGAAAACTACTCAAAGCTAACCAAGTTTCTAGTCGTTTCGCTGGCTAGAAAAAAAACACAGTGATCGTATTAGGATAAGATAGGATTCAGCAGATCATTCCTTGATTGGCTTGAATCATACCTGACGGATCGCAGTATGTCAGTGATAATAGATGACTGTGTTACTTCATCATTCACCGCAGGTTCCGGAGTCACACAAGAAAGCCATCTGGGACCGTTCATATTTCTATTATAACTCAATGATTTGAATTTTTCGTTGAAGTGCATGAAACTATTTTTTGCCGATGGTTTTCAACTATTTCATCTAATCAAAGATTCTGATGACACCGATTTCTGGCAGTAACAATTAAATGTATTCTTCAATTGGTTCAACGTTAACAGGATGGTGTTGAATGCTTCAAAATGTTTCGTCATCTCATTCTCTCGCAAAAGAACAACGATCACGTATGATTACACTATTTCACAAACGGTCCTAAAACGGGAGTTATCAATCAAGTATTTTGGAGTGTTACTGGATTCTAAACTAAATTTCAAAGGTCATATTGAATATAGCGCATTAGTTCGCTCAACCTTTGAGTACGCTTTGCGCTATCTGCCATGGAGAGACGCATCAAATCTTTCAAGCTACGAAAATCGATGTAGACTCATAAATCTCGATTTGCTGTCTTTTCGCCGGGATACCATAAAAGCTGTTTTCGTTGCGTATTTAATCCAATCCCGGATTGATTGCGCAGATCTCCTACAATAGCTGAATTTTGACATCCATCGCCGTAATTTGCGATTCAATCCTTTTCTCCGAGTTCCTCACGCTTGAACTAACTACGGTTTCAATTAACCGGTATCCAGTATGTACCACTTATTCCACAATTGCCTTCGTGAGTTCGATCTTCATTTATCTCACAATACTGTCAAAAACCTATATTTATTAGATTCTTTTCCTGCTAACCTTATTAGTTTTACTATTTTAAGAGCAATATAAATATACATGACTAACTTTAGTGTGGAAGTTTTAGATTAGGATAATGTTAAAATAAGATAAGATGACTGTTATGCATCATTTGGATGTATGTAATCAGATGATACAGAAGATGAGAAGGTTTTATGCCTGTTGGAGAAGGAGAATGAAAGACTGTTTTGGGCTAATTTTTTAAATTATTGTTTTACACTTGAACTAATTATACGGTGTCGAAGTGTAACTGAATAAATGTAGCGTAGAATCAAACTGTTATATTGATTCTTGATAATATAATGCATATATAATTGCAAGTGGACAATTGGGCATTTTCCGTTGACAAATTTTGTAATCTAACCTACCTACCCTAGTGATTTCACCTCAAAACCAGGCAGGATAAAACCAAAGACATCATATTAACAAGATATCCAGCTCTCACATTTTCCGAACAAATCATTGGCAACATCCTTTTTTGCGAGCATGTCGCCACCAGGCGAGTCCGCATCGAATCTCATACATAGAAGCAGGGGAGAGAAATGTCAAATTCGTGCGCGCCAAAATAGCAGGGCTGCGCACTCATACAACTGACATGATATGTTGAATGTGATGCCGTGCGATGGCGTTGCTGAACTGAAGATTGATTCCGCTCCAAGCTGACAGGGTCTGATAAAACTCAATGCTCCGTTGGTTGCCAAAAGAGATCGACTACAAAAACATTCAAAATAATGGAATCATAATACTCGTCACACTCGATCTATCCTTGAAAAATGAATTTCTTATTTTGATTGCTTTATTAACTCAACATGCATTAGGAGCCTTCAGGGCAAATCACATTGTCCATATTTTTATGTCAATATCCCTCACTTTTCTCCGCTCTTTGGATATAATGAAGAGAAATGAATATTTTCGTGAACAGTATGAGATATTTACAGATTATCGAATGTTGCCCCCATCATATTTTTTTACTATTTGCTAATCGATATGAGCAGAGTAACTTTATATTTTACAAATAATGATTCCCACTTTACCCCTCATTCCCCTTAAAAAACTATGTCCAAGAAGAAGTTCCCGGAAATCATATAGGCACTATAGAAAAACGTATACTGATTAAAAAAGTTCCATGATTCTTGAAGAATTTAAAAATCAACCAAAATAATTAAATTTTGAGAAATGAGATCTCTAACTTTGGTTGCAATATTGTTATTTCAAACCTGACACCAAAAGCAGAATGTTGTGTTAATTTTATTGATATCTTATTATTATTTTAAAAGTCACAACTAAACCAATTGATGGGTTGTTAGAAACCCTCAAATTCTCGATGTTAAATAGATACTCGAGTAATAAAATATTATTCTCCAGCAGAGGTTTCTCCTAGAATAACCGTTCTCGAAATATTTGGACATGAAATTCAAAGTACAGATTTTTTTTTAGGTAGGCAACATAAGAAATCTATTGGAAATCGTATATATAATTCAGGATAATTGTTCTTGTAAAAACTTGTTCTTGGTGAAACAGTGCCTAGGTTTCCTGAATTACATGTCTGAATATCTCGAGAACGGTTACATCTAGGATATACATCTTTATGTGTAAATTTATTGCCCTAGAGCAGTAGAATCATATTCTAGTGTTTGAATGACTATTTTACTTCAATAATTTAAAGCTTTGCCCATAAATTGTTTTAGTATTAGCTTCTTCAATTTTGAAAATGCACTTGTCCAATTTAAGTTAATTGTTGGTTATATCTGGTTCAAAATTAAAAGACTACAAAACAAATTGGAGGTCGATTTTTGTGAAAGTTTTAATTTAGGGTAAGGGTTCCCTATTTCATCTCATTTGTAAGGACGTTATCTTAAAAACCTGATTTAGCCACTAAAATCACTACGATTTTTCATATTTCCGCTTAATCCGTCTTGCTCCACATTGGGAGTTGATTCACATTCCTTGGAAATTAAAATAATATTCAAAAAATCAGTTTAAAACACTTCTGATATGTTTAATACTGTGCTCCTAATTTCATCTCAAAGGTTTTATATTCATACTATCTTTGGTCCTTTATTCATTCCATAAATTAGCAATGACGACAGCAATCAAAACCAAAATATTGCACTATTACACTCTCAGGTTCAAAATGTCAGAATTTGTCTTAAAAAGGGCCTAATGCCAACTATGAGACAACGACAACGATATTTTTAGAAACAGTTTGGAATCATTTTGACGTTTAAATTTTTTAGGATCGTTTCCGTTACCTTTCGTTTTAATTTAAAATTTTTCTGTGCAGTTTATTTTGTAGAATTAAAAAAAAATCAAGAAAAAGAATTGTTACTATTTAGGCATTAGCCCTTCTAAAACAAAATGCAGTACCAGAGATGCCATTTATTCAGATTTATCTGTATTGCATAGATTTTTGCATTCGCATACTGATTTAAATCAAAGTACAGATTTTCTAAATTTAATACATATTTGTAAAGGTTCATAAAAAGTAAGAAGTAAAAAGTTAGACTTTTCTATCTAAGTATCTTTTAGTATTTGATTACAATATTTCTTTAAAAGTTTATTAATAAACGGACAAATCACATGTTAAAATGGAAATCTTTTGTTCAAATATTTGATGGTGAACACTGATAAATATTTATATTAAAATTTTAAACAAATTTGAACTGATTCATTTTATTAGTGAAAACAGATAGAGCAGATACATATTTTCTATGAAAGTATCTGGCATCTCTGTGCACAGTCGATAAAGTACACACACTTAACAGCGTTATGTTGACATATAGAGGATACTACATATTAGCTCTTTCTGGTAATATTCGAAGCCGAAACAGTTTTATTGAAATATAAATATCAACAATATAATTAAACTAATGTCTCGGATACCAAAAAAAATAAACTTTGATGATAATTTGAAGAAGAAAAACAATTTTTTTGTAATATTATGAGAAAACTTGGCAACTTTGCGACACCAAATGAGATGGAAACAAAGCATGAACTAAGTGAAAAACTTTCATCTCATATTCTTGAAGACTTTTATTGCTTGTCGGGTAGTTTTTAAATATTTTAATCGTTAATTATTTGTTTAATGTGGCAAGTGAACATTACTAATTATGAAGTCATCAAGCATTCAATAGTAGTGTAATTGTGCGAAATAGTGATCATGTTTTGCGACGAATCGATTAGTAGATATTCAGAAACATAACGAACTGTAAATCTTGAGACGAAAATGTGTCCTAAATCGAAAAGTGAGTTTGTTTTAAATGAAAAAAAAAAAACGATCACCGAAGAATTTAAAACCATTTCTTCCAATGAGAAAGTGTGACAATAGCTTGAATAATCATTTTTAAACATTTCGCAGTTTGGTTCAGGTACGTTGTAAGATATTATTCATGTTCAAAATAATGAGTTGAAGGGATGAGATGAAAATAGGAGCTCAGATGAAATAGGGAGCCGTTACCCTAACTAAAATATTTCCGAAGAAACTAAATCAATCGTGACTTCTCGTTGCAGAGATAATTATTTTTTGAAAAGTTTCAAGAGATTTTCGTTTAGGCCCTTGTCAAAAGTAAGGCTGGAATCAAAATGACAAACCGATGATGAACATTGTCTTTCTGACTTTCTGAGCCAAAGATAAAATTTAAAAAAATAATAGTCATCTTCGCTCGTTTCTGCACGTGACTTCTTTCTGCACAATTTTGTTTTCTGCCTTTGTCAAACATTTACTGAAATAATTACTGAATGTTCAACTATTTCAAAGTCAGTATCATTTTATCGACTTCCGTAAAAATGATTTGGATGTGTAAAAAGCTCATAACATTGAACCATCATAAACATTAGTTATTTCTACCCAGAGGATTATTGATTTGGTTGACGTGAGTCTTCGTAAGTTGTTTTGACCGCCAGTTCTGTTGCTGCGAACACAACAAATGACAGTTTAGAAAATGAACTACAATTCATAAGTCACGAGAACATTTAACCAATAGAATTGACAAAAACAACCAATAAATATTGTTTTTTTTTTGAAATATTTGCGATCTTTGGTGGTTCCGTGTGGGTCTACGAAAAGAAACAGTCCTAAGTGGTGTAATGAATGCGGCTTTTCGGATCTTCCGATTTTGTTCGAAAGTGATCCGAAGGTGAAGTATCATCTGTCAGATTCGGAAATTGTCGGATACGGACTCGGATACGGAACGTAATACTGCAGTGATAAGAATAGTTTCTTGAACTTTTCGGATCTGATGGTGCAGAATTGACTTTGAACAAACTGTGAAATGCAGTTTATCTTACGAAAGGGTTTATCAAATAAAAGTCTCGCTCAGAAAAGCACGGTGATAAAATATACTTAAAAAACGCCAACTTCAACCGGGCAAAAACATATCAAACAAGTATGAGCATAACAAAACGAAAGTTGTTAACAGAACGTTCTTTTACATGCACGAAAACTTACGTGTCGGAAGTATGCTGTCGAGCCCTTGCAAGCTAGCATCGTCAGTTCAGTTCCGCTTGGCGGAGAAAACTTGAAGGAACAGAAACGACGTGTTTACTCGTTTCGACATGTTTTTGTCACCCGGCTGTACTCCGGGGTATCGAGTGTTCTGTACTTCACCAAAACAGGAATACGAACACTTGTGGCCGATTCCGAGCGCTCCGATTGTAAGCAAGATGCGGCAATGATGCGTACAGTCCAAGCACACTCTTCCAGGAAGCCTCACGTAATAGCTCACATGTGGCAGCACCTACAACCTAGTTTGCCGAGTGCTAGTTCTACTTGCCTACTTGAGCAACAATCTGTTTCCGGATAACATTCACCACTGCCATGGCCGGGCGGGAGACCGACCCAAAAAGAGTACGTAAATTAGTATTTATTTTCAGGTCATAAAAAATACACACTGATGCTCTGCTTTGTCGGAAAACTCAGACATGACGTACGGTTGTGACAGGCTCAAGTATGATTTAATACTGCGAAGATTGAGAGTGTCTGAGATTGGAGGCTCTGGAATGTTTGTTTTTCATGAAGCTCGACATGTGGCTAGGTTTTAGTTTTTTTTTCACAAAAAAATATATGTTTCTTTTTGCTTGAAGAACGAAGAAGCAAAGGCACAGAGTTGCATCAGATGACAAAAACATGTGCATATCTGGCCTACAAATGAACCATAACATTCTCGTCTGGTGTTAATTATCCGACGTTGCGCTTGTTCTTCCGCTTTGATCATATGAGTCTATCTGATGCTTGCTTTACGGCTGTATGTAAAAGGATCCATCTGTCAACCGTGAATATTGATTAAGCGTTTCAGTGGAACTGATTTCGAAATATTGTAATCAATTTTAATTGTGATGCTAACGAAATGCAGTTTTATTTTTGAAACCCGGAACCACCACACAACTAAAATTTTGGTTGTTTTTCTGAATTCGATTGGTTGAAATTCGGTACAACTTATCGATCCTGTTATAATCAGAGACGCGCGGAGAGGAACCCAAATGGAACATACCGTCATTTCTTTTGTGACAAAAACACCTAAATTACAAGTGAACAATATCTCGTGGTTGTTTTCTGTAACGCTTAAATTCGGAACAGATTTGAAAACACGTAGCTTTCGGCACCGACATTACTTTTCCTTCTAATATATAAATCAAGATTCATGTGAAATTCACCAAATTAATCTGATTGCCAAAGCAAATAACGTGAAGGTTGTACAATGACCGGGGTCCCAGTTTGTCGAATTTTCTCTCCGCGTGATTTTTACTATAACAGTGACTTATTGATTGCCATTTTTGTCCCCAAAATGATGGAACTGCTATCTTATTCAAATTTCAAAAAAAAAAAAAAATGATTTTTTAAAGAATCCCTTGCGAACGGTATCATTACATTACTAGAAATATTAAAACAGTTAAGTTTTCATTAAAATCGCAAGATTCAAGTGAGATAACTGTTTCAATAGTGTTATCTTGATTTTTAGCAATATTTTAAATAAAACTTTTAAAAATCAAGAATCAACAGCATGTCAAAACCACTTTTTCAGCTGTTTTATCATGAGAAAACCAACTCAAATTGAGTTGAATCATTAAATTTTCAGTTGAAACAACCAAGGCAAGAAGAAATAATGGCATTTTCGTGAATTCTGTTAATGTAAATTTATTTTAAATGTACACAGTTCGAAAACATGTTGCGATTTTACGTCTTATAAGATGTACATAAATGGAGCGTCGTAATTCACACAAATTTATATTCAAGAACATGTAAAATTGTGTGATCCGAAAATTACATGGCTTGAAATCAGATAAAATAAAAATCAAGAGATTGGTAGCGAGCGCGACTTGAACCGAGGAACATTAGATCACAAAGCACGCCAGTTAATCGTCTGAGCCACATATAATTTCTGTGCGAAAGGAATATTGCGTTATTTGACACGTTAAGTTGGTATGTATTGTATCGTTTGTAGAACTACGTCATTTGTAAAATTCATATTTTTTTCTGTGTAATGCAAAGTACTAAAGAAATACCGTTTTATTGAAACAAATAAAGGACAGCCCCTAAATGGAATTCAAATCTGTCAAACTTTCTTAACCTCTATTTAGTGTGGGAAATTTGATCTAACCGCTAACTTTTCTCTAATCAAATAATCCCATTATTCAACGCAGGCCTTATTGGAAAGTTCGATAAACAGCGATTATCCTTTTCAATTACTTCAGTGGAGTCACTCTAAGAGTTGCCACGATTGTCACATTAGAGAAATCCCACTAAACTGTGAACGGTACGGGAAAAACGTGCTGGAAGAATTGGAACAAAAGCGTAACGACTGTAAGTAACTAATTAACGAAGCGAAAGACGATAGCCTCCCGGGGAAACCTTACAAGACTCGGGAAGAAAACAAAAATCGAACCAAGACCGAAACTGTCAGCAGATCGCGATAGCATTTTTCCTTCCGCGTGTCAACATAAACGAGAATGTTCGACAGAAAGGGGGTCGTTGAGTCGATGGTCGATTTGTTGGAAAATATTGATTCCATTCAGGTTCCACCTAAGCAGCCGCTACTGCACACCCCCATCCACCAAACATGCCACCCGCATGTTCGATTCCCGTTCTTGCGAGGCGACGAAATTGTTTCTACGGTAAAGGGGAAACGAATATTGTGGCTTCGCGCGTCTTCGGCAAAGAAAATGCTTGCAACGACAAACCTTGCCACCAAACGAAGAAACGTTCGCAAGAGTGGAGTCACAGGTGTAATATATTACCATTCGGTGGAACCCCGAAGGAAAAGGGGTATTTTCTTGGTTTTTGCCGAAGACTACCTATCAACCAGACTGTTAACTTTCACGCAATGTTTGTGTTCGTGGAGTTCCTCGTGCATGCGTCCGCATAGGCGACTTTGGTGCAAAAAGGGTTTTTTCACTGTTGTAAAGAGGCGCTGCCATCATCGAGGACCCTTCACTTTGTGGGAATTGTGGGAAGTTGCTCATCTGACTATGTTTACCTCAAGGGAACCTCTTTGTTGACGATGCGAGCTTTAAGCGAGGGTGATTGAACGTTTGTTTAAAGACCCCGTCACTTGTGAAAGTAAGTGGTACTGCGATGTTTGTAATATAGGCCACAATAAAAAAGGAGTCAGAAGTAATACCGACCAGGTGTTTTGCCGAGGATGAAGCTATAAAGGAAATTTACGGATTCGAATGACTCAGAACACGAAACAATATTTGTCGAATGAATATGCTTTTGATATTAAGCTTCGATTGTTGTTCTCGATAGCTAAATTTCCATGTATCAGCCTTCCGTCAATATCCAAACATTTTATTGCTTTGAAGAAAGCTCTTCCAGTGCGTGGCCAAGCAATTTTACAACATCAATCCCACGGCCGCGGATTCCTGTGCAAACACCATTCGCACTGTATTTCCCGGTACATTTACACTCGAGTAGGGCTAAATCTAATATTTATGTTCGCTTCACGCACATTTTCCGTTTTTACGAGCAGCCCACTGAATGACACTCGTAGTCGTAAAGCACTCGTCATTCTGGTAGCAGCTCTTTATCGTTGTGTGATTTGGCTGAGTAACGAAACGTGACGTCTTTTCTCTCGGGTGTCACCCCATGGGGTCACAATTTCCTTCCTGTCAATAGGACAGCCAGACCGAAGTGATTGAAGATCTGTTTACGATGAGACCGGTTCCAAATGACAAGGTCTTTAACTTTTTCCGATTGTATAGCAGCAGGATTTTGTGACATCTTTGATAAGACTAAAATGTGACTTCCAACCAAAATGGCTGTGAGTCACATGCAATTTCAGGAGATATGACAGAGAAAACTATGTTGACGGTCGAAATCTTCCATGGTATCAACATAATATTTGCTCGTACAATATTGTTTCCAGATAGGATCTCCGTCTCGCAAACTTTTTGATGGATTGATTCACTGTATGGTAACTCACAACGAAGAGCAAGATTTATCAGAACGAGTAATAAAATATGTTGTTGTTTTCTTCTCTTTAAAGCAATATGACGGGATTTGTTGTTGTTGTTGTTATTGTAGATCCGTTAGATCAGTTCCGTTCAACGGCCACGCACGTTGGTATTGAACGATAGTCAAATTAAAAAGTCATTTTCAATCATCAGCGCAGCTGTCGGTGCTGTCTTGCTGAGGGTACAGTAAAAGCAAAAGGAAAGAACTAACCAAAAGCCCCAACCAACCAACCAACATTGTGTCTGATTCAACAATTTCACGCCAGGATGCGTGTGTGTTCTTGGAAACCACATGTCCGAGGGTTGATTGTTATCCGTAACATCGATCAGAGATGCGTATGTACTGTAGTTCAACTTCAAGAACACCATCATGGTCCGTGCCGTTTTCTTTTCGTGAGAACCTAGCTAACCGCAGTCCGGAACTGTAGTATTCGCGAGCGTTGCCCTCATACTGGACCCTGAGCTTATTGAGCTGCTGGTTATTCAGCTTCTAATGTCATTTAAATTGGTAAATTTCAATTTATACTTTCCGGTAATCACAGAATGTAGTTGAATTTGGTCAGTAAACTGAGGTGCGAGGTAACCCACTAACGAAAAGAGACGGAGAGAATGTACAAAACAGTATGTTGGTTACTACTACGATCGTAGAAAAGTTTCTAGTTTGAAACTTAATTTTCCGAGTTTCATGTTGGAACTGTTTTACGTGTTACGTCATGTTGGAACTGTTTTAACGACGTGGAGTCGAGTCGTTAATATTCAAATTCAGCTATGTTTTGAGTTGTTCTAGTTTTATGTACTGTAACTTTTGTATAATTCGGTACAACTTGAATTGTTATCAGGATAAATTTATGTTGAGGATCCTTCAGGTATTGACTGATTGCGTAGTTACAAGACTGCAAGTTTCGGCCATCGATTGAAGGGAATGAAATATTCTTATATTTTGCCAACAGCCTTGTCTCACTCTTTTGCATAGTCAAAGTAATTTTATATATCAGATTCAAATTTAATTTGATTCATTTTAAATGACGTAAATTCAAGCACGCCGTAGTTTCTTCAGTGATGACATAATATTACATCTATTAACATGTAAAAATAAATTTTACGTCTGTATCGATGTAAGCTTCAGCTAGATGAACTGTGAAGTTAATGATATGATTAATCTTTACATGCTTTGAATTGTGAATGTTAGTGAATCGCGACCCTCTTTTTATGTGCATCTATGAAGATGTTATTTTTTTAAGTGTGTAGTTCAATGTAAGCCACTGAGCGAACAAAAAAGTTAGACACAGTAGCGTCGTGATGTAAAAATATTAAATTCACTAGCAGTTTCTTGGCCGTTGGACCTTTTATTTGAACCTATGTTAGTTAAAATCAACTCAGCCGTCTATTAAAAAGAGAAGAGAGGCTTCCTTTTTCAAGTTTCTGACTACCGTTTCCGGCACTACCAGATCCGAATCGAAATCCTTTCAATCGAATCTAAGGGTGTGAAAGTTTCTGAGTGATTGGAGTGATTTCCGGTTTGAAATATACATACTTCACTGAAAATTTATTTTTTTGCGAGTTTACGTACCGCATAAAAAACGCATAGCTCTGAAAATTCGCATAAAAAACCGCATAACACTGAAACTTCGCATAAAAAACCGCATAACTCTGAAAATTCGCATAAAAAAAGTTGCATAAAAAACGCATAAAAAGGACCTCAATGTATATCACTTTTTTAGGTATTTTCGGAACTGGAAACGATGATCCGTTATACCATTTTTATACCTATCCTCTTGTAACTCCGGAACTGTAATTCCAATTCGGATGTAATTCGATCAAGATTTCTAAGGAATTGACAGACCATTCAAATTTTTGCTTGTAGAAATCGGTAGAGCGTTCTCTGATAAAATCGTGTGCACATTTATTTTTACTCTTTTGCACATTTTATCGGATCCGAATATAATTCAATAGCAGGATGTGGGACAGTAGGGTCTTTCGTTTGAATCTAAGTTTAAGAAAATCGGTGTACTTTTATCATATTTTTGATTATTACCATTACGGAATCTTTTGACCAAAGTTGCAGAATTGTCAATTACATCGAATGACCTTGACAGACTGACTAAGTTCGTCAACTGTTATCTGTACTTTGAAAGAGACTGTCAAATGAGAAATACTCGATAGTTCTATGACCAAGTAAAAGTATTCTCAGTCAAAGCCAAGCGACTCTTTTTGTTTTCTCTCTCATTCTCTGATTCTCTGTTGAAGTAAAAAAAACAAAGAGAATACCAACATGAACATAAATCGGTAAAGTTCATTGTTCTTTGCAAAAAGTCGTCGGTTTTGAGGTTTATTCGAGTAAATGAATATATTTCAATGTTTATGCTGTTTGATTATTATTGAGTCACATTGTAATCAAGCAGTGACAGGAGAAATGAAGATAATATTAATTGCATCTGCAATCAATGAGCATCCTGACGAGTGAAATGTTGATAGAATTTTAGGATTGACATACCGGCTCTCAGACACTCAATACATGGTGATTTGTAGAGTCTAGTTGGCAGCTGTCCAGTGACATAAGCTATCCAATCTTTATTGTACAATGTTGCTAGTTGATAGTGACACATACTGAGGCTCAAATTAAAGGTCTTATAGATTGCTGTTGAATTTCATCCGGAACCGACTTTAATTTCCGGAATTACAGTATGCGTCAGAAAAATATGAGACTCTCATTAATACTACCTTACCGCTCAAGTCACTCAAGCTAGTTTTACAGAATTTTGCTCCAGATGACTGTTATTGTTTACAAACAGATTGGTATGTTTGAATTTGTTTTTATTAAGTAAGATTTTTTGAAAACTGTACGACAAGGATGACATCCTTAGGTGAAGTAATCTAGGCCCAGAAGTCAGTTTCAGATATCATGGCTTTTGTAAAATGTTCAAGGGCTATTGTATTTAGTGTCAAGTCTCAACAGTACCAAGAAACGTCAGGGTTGATATGTATCAGACGCAATGGTAAGAATAGTCGTGAAATATGACTTAAGAGGAAAATCTAGAGCTCGAGTTAAAAGACATTTGATTACTGACAGAATTGAAGCAGTTAGAGTTGAGCGAAGCCCAATGAAATTAAAAAAAGTTTGAGTTTCATTATTTTCGACAGGGTGAAGTGTGTTTAAAATCTCTCTAAATTTGACTCAAAACTGTTTCAAACTGTAGTTTGCTTTTAGTTGTTGGTCAAACGAAACGATTACGGTTATATCGATTTCTAGTTTCCTGGTTCGGAACTACAACTAAAATAAAACAAAAAATTGGAAAAACGGAACTGACTTCGTTCCTGTTTATTTTTCAAGATTCAATGAAATGTTTTTTTCATTAATCCCTGTAGTACTACTTTATTATGACAATATTAGGTGGACTAAAATCGTTTTTTTAATGCAATTATGAAATTTTCCATGACCAATTGATGATGATGAACTATGATTTCATTTTGATGACATTCAGAGTCTTTGAAATGGATTGAGTTGAGGCGGAATTTCGAAATTCAATTAAATTCCTAGAACTTCAACAAACATAGTGACTTTTTGATAAACGTGTGAGGCAAATCCCTGCTGCCAGTTGCTCATAGTCTCGATTTTACAGAGCTTTTTTCTACCTACCTAGTGCCTAAATAATCGCACACGAACCATCTAGCCGGGCTCTATCCGAATGTTTCTGCTTGGTTTATCAAAAGTGGGGACCTATATGGCTCCGACATTGCCCCTTCGTTGCTCGAACCGTCCTTCTGCGCCCCTCATTATTGCCACAACGACACCGACAAGTAACATGCTGTGCCCGATGATCTGCTCACGTTACCGGTTTAGCCGTCTAAAGTGAGAAAACTGTTTTTTTTTATTATTTGATGAGCCAGGCTCCACATCGACCATCGGGTTTCTTTTTTTCTCTCCTGGGAAAGGAAAACGAGTTCAAATTCCTTAGAACTTCGCAAGCTGAACCAGCACCGACTGGTATTGTTTAGCGTAGTGCTCAAGTTAATCAAATTTCTTGATCAAACTCATAGTTTCTTCTTCGTTCGGTTGGCCTCGAATAGTGGGGCTGACGCTTTGTCAGGCTTCCCTTCCATCAATCGCACCATATGGTTCGTCGGGAATCGGAGAATATCGTGCAGATCATGTTGCACCTCCACGGTCAGCCACCGCGCACCGTCATCGTTTATTTAGTTTTTTCGTTTCATCCGACATGTTCTCAAAATGAAATATGAACAAACGGTTCCAAGGAACGAAGGGAACGAACACGAACGCGCGTAAGCTGAGAAAGATAGATGTAACAGAATAAAACAACAAAATTGATCAAAACTTTTACAGTCGATTAGGCTTGCTCTGACTCTGAGAGACGGCTGCTTCCTACGGCAGGTTTTGAGGTTTCGCCGTTTAATCGCCGGTGCCGGTTGTACTCCTGCTCAGCCCTCCCTGGGCACATGCAGTCCAGGTGTCAGCGTGACTGAAGGCTGCGAGCCCCCTGCACTTGGATACTGACCACTTTGTTGTTTTTTATGCTGCTAGATTTTTTGTGTGTGCTTCAAATTGCTGGAAAGCGTAATCCAACCTCGCCGAATCGATTGGGACGTTTAATTTCCAGTAAACTTGACTTATTTGATATTGTACCTTGATTGTCAGCGAATGTTATGCGTTATTTAAATGATAGATATTTCTTTTATTCGCACGATTTTGTCAATTCATAATATACTTCTGTTTTCAATTAGGAAGACATCACGGTTGAAAATTTTTCTTTGTTCTTGAAAAGTGTTAGAAAGATTTCCCAACTTTAACGTAAGCGAGTTGAAAATTTTCCCGACCTCGTCAACAAAGTTTTTTTTTCTCTTTGTACTGCACCCCTATCTTAATCACAAAGGGTCTCATTTGAGAACGGATTAGTGCAAATTACACCCCAAGCACACAAGTGCTCTCTGGTGCCTGAGCCTGTTCTTGTCGTTGAAAACAACCCGAAGCGAACCGAAAGAACCTGTAAACGGAGCTTTCCAGTCATCAGCACTTCTCAAAAGCAGGAAATGAGCAAATTTGCCTAAATGAAAACGGAACAATGCTGTTGTAAAGTAGGTTCACTGGTGCTAGTGCGTACTGCTGCTGCGGGTTTTGTTCGTCTGTTGCCGGCTGGCCGGTCGGCCTGAGCCATGTCTTGAAGCCAAGAAGTAAGCTAGCAGCTTCGAAACAAATGGCAGCAACCATGGCAAATACGGATAGTGTAATCTGATCCTTCGGCTACACATCCACTCCAGTAGTGTCTCGGTACTTTACTTGAGGAAGTTCTCGTCCAGCATGTGCCCTGTACCACCCCCGCTGCGCTGCTGTAGCCGTCGCTCGGCACCGAATTGCTCAACTACTGCAGTTCCTGTCCTGTCACTCATCACTGTCCTAGTGTGGTGTGTTGTGTTTCGGACTTGCACTGTATGTGTGTGTATGTGTTCCTTTCACCGATTGACCACTTGCTAGATAGACAACCTCTGGTACATGAAATTGCGATAATCGGTTTGGAAACTTGAATGTAATGTTTCACATGTTTGTTTCGAGGAATGTGTGCTGAATCATTCTGATCCTATTTGTAGGTTACAATTTTCTCATTTGACGCATTTAAAAGAAACGTATTAGTTGGCAGATACAGTACGCGTATGAAAATGTTTTGATAGATCAAAATTTTGCTAAAAATAAAACAACTATACTAAATTAAATTTCTGTGACAGTTATAATAGATAGGGTAACGACTCTAATAGTCATCTCAACTCCAGTAGTCATCTCATATACGAAAACCACTAGCTAGAGTGAGATGTGCTTTCTCTGTTCGACAAGGATAAGGTGAAGATAGATGCATTCGCTTTCGAGTTTCCGAGTCGCTGTAACAGCAGTATTGAACAATTTTTATTGCGGTGTTCATTGTTAGAGCCAAAGATTTTATCACAATTCGTTGATTGAAAGTTGAATGATCGGTAAAATAATATACAAATAAAGTTATTTTTAAGAATAACAACATCCTAGAAAAATAATCTCACCATGAAACTTCAGGAAACTAACCGGTATTTTCCGTTCGATGTTTTTTACATAATTTTAGATCAATTCGATATTAATATAAAATAGAATCGAAGTCGATACCATCCCAACTCAGATTGAACATTTCAACAGCATGATTGACATCATTGCCATCTCGATCGTTCACAAGGAAGGGTAAAGGATAAGGAAGAGAGGAAATGTTGATATTTCACCTACTTTACGAATGGACGACCGAACAATCGCGTAAGTTTTTTTGACTAATATAAGGCCTAGAATTTGTTCCTAGTAAGCGTGACCAGATCATAACATATGCTATCTATCAGATATTTAATCTCTAGTTTTAAATATATTATATATTTAGATTTAAATATTAATGTATTGTATGTATGTATGTAGGTACCCTAGCTAGACTCTTGCTTTGGATGCAGCTCCACTCGACAGTAATCTCATTACCAATCTAAATTCAATACAACAGTTGGAGAGAAATTCATCAGTAGCACGCGACTAACACTTTTCCTCCTTGATTCTGATTGGCACTCCAGTTGTAACTTCAATGATGCACTGATAAACTTTTATAGTTCATATAATATCAGGTGTACAACTTTGCTTCCGCCGATTTTTTCCAAAATTTAAAGCATTTTTGCGAAAAAGTGCTTACAGATGTATTATTCAAAGTATTGTCCGTCGCTAGCGACAACTTTCTCCCATCTTTCCGGAAATTTTCGGGTCCCGGCTCGAAAAAAGGAGTCCATTTTTTTTTGTTTCAATTATAGAGGCTTTAACATCTTAGGTCATTCGCCTCTTCGGACCAGAAAATCTTTCTGACCCTATGTGCGGGTTGGGAATCGAACCCAGGCGGGCTGCGTGAAAGGCATCGATTATCCCATCATGCTATACCCGTCCCCCAAAAGGAGTCCTTTTTTGACGCTATCCATGAAGCAATCCATTTTTCCAACTCTTCGAAGGATTGAAAATGTTGATCTGCCAGGCCGTGTGCCATCGAACGGAATAGATGGAAGTCAGAAGGGGCGACATCTGGGTAATACGGCTTGTGGGGCAAGACTTTGCTGTTTTTCCCATTTCAGCGTTTCCAGGTAATTTTTGACCACTTTTGCGATTTGAGGCCGAGCATTGTCGTGTTGGAGGATGACTTTGCAATGTCGCTCTTGATACTGTGGCCGCTTTTTTTTTAGCGCGCGACTAAGACGCATCAGTTGCGTTCGGTAGCGATCTCCTGTGATGGTTTCACCCGGTTTTAAGAACTCGTAGTAAATTGTTATTCATCTTTGAAGGTTTTTTCTCTTCCACCATCATGTTTGTCTTCGACATCGAAATCACTATTTTTAAAACGTTGAAACCACTCCCGACACGTTTTTTTACTCAGAGCAGCATCACCGTAAGTTTCTGAAAGCATTCGATGCGCTTCAGTTGCATTTTTTTCGAATTGTAACAGAAAAGTAAAACTTCCAGCAAAGGGCGAGAATTGGACACATAAACAGACATTTTCGAGCGTGAATAATACGAAAACAAGAACAACTGTCACTGAAACGGCGATGACAATTCGTTAGGCACTGTACACACACTTACTTTAAAGGCATTATCATCTATGTATTTTAACCAGCCGGTACAGCCACCTATCGGAAAGTTGTACACCTGTTAAAATATAATATAATATAATATAATATAATATAATATAATATAATATAATATAATATAATATAATATAATATAATATAATATAATATAATATAATATAATATAATATAATATAATATAATATAATATAATATAATATAATATAACATAATATAATATAATATAATATAATATAATATAACATATTATAATATGATATAATACATTATAATATAATATAGGTTGTGGTGAAAGGCTGTCGTGATCGGTTGAATCATTTTCCGTTCAAACTTGATCAACGGATCAATAGTAGCTTTTAAATGAGGTTTTTGAAATCGGTGCAGCCATCTCCGAAAAACTTGCGCTGATGGAAAGTGTGTTCAATCACATACAAATCCTTAAATACTAAATGAGCTAAAAAATCTTAAAAAAATGCTAAAAAATGCTAAAAAATGCTAAAAAATGCTAAAAAATGCTAAAAATGCTAAAAATGCTAAAAAATGCTAAAAAATGCTAAAAATGTTGAAAATGTTAAAAATGTTAAAAATGTTAAAAATGTTAAAAATGTTAAAAATGTTAAAAATGTTAAAAATGTTAAAAATGTTAAAAATGTTAAAAATGTTAAAAATGTTAAAAATGTTAAAAATGTTAAAAATGTTAAAAATGTTAAAAATGTTAAAAATGTTAAAAATGTTAAAAATGTTAAAAATGTTAAAAATGTTAAAAATGTTAAAAATGTTAAAAATGTTAAAAATGTTAAAAATGTTAAAAATGTTAAAAATGTTAAAAATGTTAAAAATGTTAAAAATGTTAAAAATGTTAAAAATGATAAAAATGTTAAAAATGTTAAAAATGTTAAAAATGTTAAAAATGTTAAAAATGTTAAAAATGTTGAATATGTTAAAAATGTTAAAAGTGTTAAAAATGTTAAAAATGTTAAAAATGTTAAAAATGTTAAAAATGTTAAAAATGTTAAAAATGTTAAAAATGTTAAAAATGTTAAAAATGTTAAAAATGTTAAAAATGTTAAAAATGTTAAAAATGTTAAAAATGTTAAAAATGTTAAAAATGTTAAAAATGTTAAAAATGTTAAAAATGTTAAAAATGTTAAAAATGTTAAAAATGTTAAAAATGTTAAAAATGTTAAAAATGTTAAAAATGTTAAAAATGTTAAAAATGTTAAAAATGTTAAAAATGTTAAAAATGTTAAAAATGTTAAAAATGTTAAAAATGTTAAAAATGTTAAAAATGTTAAAAATGTTAAAAATGTTAAAAATGTTAAAAATGTTAAAAATGTTAAAAATGTTAAAAATGTTAAAAATGTTAAAAATGTTAAAAATGTTAAAAATGTTAAAAATGTTAAAAATGTTAAAAATGTTAAAAATGTTAAAAATGTTAAAAATGTTAAAAATGTTAAAAATGTTAAAAATGTTAAAAATGTTAAAAATGTTAAAAATGTTAAAAATGCTAAAAAATGCTAAAAAATTGTAAAAAATGCTAAAAAATGCAAAAAAAAATGCAAAAAAATGCAAAAAATGCAAAAAATTCTAAAAAAATTCTAAAAAATTATAAAAAAATGCTATAAAAAGCTGAAAAAATGCTAAAAAAATATGCTGGAAAATGCAAAAAATGCTGAAAAATGCTAGAAAATGTTAATTCCAAAAAATTTTAATATATACTAAAAAATGCTAACAAATGTTGAAAAAATGCTCGAAATGCTCGAAACGCTCGAAATGTTCGAATGCTCGAAATGTTCGAAATGCTCGAAATGCTCGAAATGCTCGAAATGCTCGAAATGCACGAAATGCTCGAAATGCTCGAAATGCTCGAAATGCTCGAAATGCTCGAAATGCTCGAAATGCTCGAAATGCTCGAAATGCTCGAAACGCTCGAAACGCTCGAAATGCTCGAAATGCTCGAAATGCTCGAAATGCTCGAAATGCTCGAAATGCTCGAAATGCTCGAAATGCTCGAAATGCTCGAAATGCTCGATATGCTCGAAATGCTCGAAATGCTCGAAATGCTCGAAATGCTCGAAATGCTCGAAATGCTCGAAATGCTCGAAATGCTCGAAATGCTCGAAATGCACTAAATGCTCGAAATGCTCGAAATGCTCGAAAGGCTCGAAAGGCTCGAAAGGCTCGAAATGCTCGAAATGCTTGAAATGCTTGAAATGCTTGAAACGCTCGAAATGCTCGAAATGCTCGAAATGCTCGAAATGCTCGAAATGCTTGAAATGCTCGAAATGCTCGAAATGCTTGAAATGCTCGCTATGCTCGAAATGCTCGAAATGCTCGAAATGCTCAAAATGCTCAAAATGCTCAAAATGCTCGAAATGCTCGAAATGCTCGAAATGATCTAAATGCTCTAAATGCTCTAAATGCTCGAAATACTCGAAATGCTCGAAATGCTCGAAATGCTCGAAATGCTCGAAATGCTCGAAATGCTCGAAATGCTCGAAATGCTCGAAATGCTCGAAATGCTCGAAATGCTCGAAATAATCGAAATAATCGAAATGCTCGAAATGCTCGAAATTCTTGAAATGCTCAAATTGAAATGCTCATTCTTGAAATGCTCAAAAAGCTCAAAATGCTCGAAATGCTCGAAATGCTCGAAATGCTCGAAACGCTCGAAATGCTCGAAATGCTCGAAATGCTCGAAATGCTCGAAATGCTCGTAATGCTCGAAATGCTCGAAATGCTCGAAATGCTCGAAATGCTCGAAATGCTCGAAATGCTCGAAATGCTCGAAACGCTCGAAATGCTCGAAATGCTCGAAATGCTCGAAATGCTCGAAATGCTCGAAATCCTCGAAATGCTCGAAATGCTCGAAATGCTCGAAATGCTAGAAATGCTAGAAATGCTAGAAATGCTAGAAATGCTAGAAATGCTCGAAATGGTCGAAATGCTCGAAATGCTCGAAATGCTAGAAATGCTAGAAATGCTAGAAATGCTCGAAATGCTCGAAATGCTCGAAATGCTCGAAATGCTCGAAATGTTCGAAATGTTCGAAATGTTCGAAATGCTCGAAATGCTCGAAATGCTCGAAATGCTCGAAATGCTCGAAATGCTCGAAATCCTCGAAATGCTCGAAATGCTCGAAATGCTAGAAATGCTAGAAATGCTAGAAATGCTCGAAATGCTCGAAATGCTCGAAATGCTTGAAATGCTTGAAATGTTCGAAATGCTCGAAATGCTCGAAATGCTCGAAATGCTCGAAATGCTCGAAATGCTCGAAATGCTCGAAATGTTCGAAATGCTCGAAATGCTCGAAATGCTCGAAATAATCGAAATAATCGAAATGCTCGAAATTCTTGAAATGCTTAAATTGAAATGCTCATTCTTGAAATGCTCAAAATGCTCAAAATGCTAGAAATGCTAGAAATGCTAGAAATGCTCGAAATGTTCGAAATGTTCGAAATGTTCGAAATGTTCGAAATGTTCGAAATGTTCGAAATGCTCGAAATGCTCGAAATGCTCGAAATGCTCGAAATGCTCGAAATGCTCGAAATCCTCGAAATGCTCGAAATGCTCGAAATGCTCGAAATGCTAGAAATGCTAGAAATGCTAGAAATGCTCGAAATGCTCGAAATGCTCGAAATGCTCGAAATGCTCGAAATGCTCGAAATGCTCGAAATAATCGAAATGCTCGAAATGCTCGAATTTCTTGAAATGCTCAAATTGAAATGCTCATTCTTGAAATGCTCAAAAAGCTCAAAATGCTCGAAATGCTCGAAATGCTCGAAATGCTCGAAATCCTCGAAATGCTCGAAATGCTCGAAATGCTCGAAATGCTAGAAATGCTAGAAATGCTAGAAATGCTAGAAATGCTCGAAATGCTAGAAATGCTAGAAATGCTAGAAATGCTCGAAATGCTCGAAATGCTCGAAATGCTCGAAATGCTCGAAATGCTCGAAATGCTCGAAATGCTCGAAATGTTCAAAATGCTCGAAATGCTCGAAATGCTCGAAATGCTCGAAATAATCGAAATAATCGAAATGCTCGAAATTCTTGAAATGCTTAAATTGAAATGCTCATTCTTGAAATGCTCAAAATGCTCAAAATGCTAGAAATGCTCGAAATGCTCGAAATGTTCGAAATGTTCGAAATGTTCGAAATGTTCGAAATGTTCGAAATGTTCGAAATGCTCGAAATGCTCGAAATGCTCGAAATCCTCGAAATCCTCGAAATGCTCGAAATACTCGAAATGCTCGAAATGCTCGAAATGCTTGAAATGTTCAAAATGTTCGAAATGCTCGAAATGCTCCAATGCTCGAAATGTTCAAAATGTTCGAAATGTTCGAAATGCTCGAAATGATCGAAATGCTCGAAATGTTCAAAATGTTCGAAATGTTCGAAATGTTCGAAATGCTCGAAATGATCGAAATGCTCGAAATGCTCGAAATGCTCGAAATGCTCGAAATGCTCGAAATGCTCGAATGCTCGAAATGCTAGAAATTCTATATATATTTGGAGTTGAAAACTACCAATATTTTTATTTTTGGGGAAATACGCAGAGGTCGAATTGCTTTTTAATGCAAAATTTGCCATCGGTAGATGCGATCCAAGTTAACGTAATCGGTCACAACTACGACGAAAGGAACGCAGTAAGGCGCTAGACCCATTTCATGGTTTGTAGACATTTATGTTGAAGGAAGAATTAAATAGTTTTAAAGTTTGTGATAGGAAATATTGGAAAAAGTTTGATTTAGAACAAATGATCAGTATTGGAAGATTCTTGCTTTCAAATATTTTGTGTCTGTGATATTTTTGGCCTCGAAAAACTCAACTAAACCTTTCCGCTAGTTCAAAATACACTCTCAGGTCACATGTTATTGAATATTGAACCGAACATTCACGGAACGGTTCAAAAAGATTACTGGTTGTGTGTGGGTGTGTTTTTTTTTCTTCTCCAGGGGATGCTTCAACATTGCTCGCGATGCGAGTATACACTCCTCCTGAAATACTAAAACGTTTGAAGTTATATCTATTGAGTGTTCAGAAAATGAAACGAACGAATGCAAGACGAAGACCAGTTAGTTCTTATCGAGGGAGCAATGTATGCAATTCGATACTTTGCTTTATTGGCAGGAGTCTAAACAGACTGTCGACTGGAACTGAGCATAGAATTTCCAATATGTCGTGGCATTAAAGGAATCAAGGTTTGACTGGTGTGCGTCATCAAATATTTTGAACAACATCATTCGGACTGCTGTCGTTGGAATGCTTTGCTTGCTTTATGACTATTCGCCTGAAGTGCAGTAGTTTCGCAGTTTAGCATTGAATAACTTCTTCCTAGATAGTAATGCGATAACCAAAGATGTTTGGAAATTCTTGAAGAACTCTAATTCACAGTAGAACAACACAAGTACAAGATGACAATAATAAACATGGTGTAATTTGCATCAGTATCATAATATGCTCCACAAATAAAATGCATCACTGGAACCTAACTTTAGATGGACCAAGCTTAGGTGCCCAGTTCGGCCAGAACGCGATGTCTACTCTCTGTTTGTCGAGACAGCATCTCGTTCCAGCGAAACGTTTTCGTTTCCTAATTGAAAGAGAAGCATCATCTGGCTTCGCTACAGAAAGCATAAATTCAGCTAATAAGCGTCATCGGATGAGTTATGGCCCAGCGGTACCGGTAAGACAAATTTTCTCTTTTGGTGAACTATGTATAGAGAAAGTCGTGTCTCGTAAAGCGGTTCCGAACTCAAGGAGGCCATCGCGAGAGGTGAACGATGAGCTACTTCCTGTGCTGATAGAAACATAGATAGATAGATAGATAGATAGATAGATAGAATGCTTGCTGAAACTCTGGACTGGGAAAATAGTTTATGAATTCAGTGGTAATCAATTTGCATGACATACGCATCGGCTGATGAAGTCTCGGATAAATCGTCGGAAGTACCAACCTGCAAAGAGACAAAGACAAAGAGTCTGTCAGTAATTATGATAATGCTGTTTAGGCTAAGAGAAGAAGCATTTCCCATTTGGAACTGAACGAAGAAATAAAATTATTCAATCACATATCCTATTGAACCGCATCGAGTTTCCTAATATGATTGTACGATTCTGGAGAGACACTGATTTAAATCGTGTACTGTAACTGAACGACGATTGTTTTATTCTCATGCAGTCCGGATGGCCTCGATATGCTTGTATGATGAAATTGCCACAGAATGTTTTCAATATGACATTTTCTGAAACGATATACTTTTATTGCTGGTACCTAGGCACAAAACCGCAGAATAGCTGCTAGATTCTTCAGAAGCATAATGCGGCTTTCGCCTCAAAAGGCGGCTGTGAAACATAAAACCAGATGAAAAGTGCGGAAAATATGCACACACATACAGTAGATGAATGTTTTGAAATGTGCGGCAATTACCTTCACGATGACTGACGGAAGATGCTGGTGTTCAAGGGAGCGTGGCGAGAGCTGGTTGCTCGAAAGAGTGCCAGCCATCGGAGATACCGCCGCCACCGCCGTATGACTGCGACGGTACTGACGTACACGACCGCCGCTACCGACAGATCGAACGATGGCCTGACAGCACCAGGCAGGAGTGGCAGTGGATGTAGCCGCTGTTTCTGCTGCTGCTGCTGCATTCATCGACAAAAGCTGTCGCCATGTCTTTCCTGAAAGTCTTGTGTGTTTGTGGTGGGTACCCACTGAAAATGTGTGCCACGGTGCGAGAACTGCTGTGGGTAAAAGAGGTAACCCGAGAGCCATGCATCACACACCTCTCAAACCGACGACGTCAACGGATGAGAGCAAGAAGTGAGCCAGAAAAAAAGTAGAACAGTAATCGGAGCGTGTAAACACAATAATTTATGCATGTGACTTACTAAACGGTCGCGAAGGTATACAGAAAGCTACTGATGATGGGTATTTTCTTGCGGAACTTATTCTAGCAAGGAAGCTGACAACAAATTGTCGGGATGAAACATGCAATGTTTGGCCGGAAATTGAGGTAGTCGTTCAATGAATACACAGGAGATAAATTAAATTGTGTCGCTTCCGAAAACGAGAATTTGTTATGGTTCCTAAAGTGGGAATGTTTGATGCACAGTTCATAAAATGGATAGTTGAATTCTTAGAATTAAAGAATTGAAATTATGCATCGATCCTGACCCCAATTGTCGTATGTTCGAGCCTCGTCTAGAAAATATTCATAGTGTCTAGGAAGGATTCATAGTACTCGCCATGCAATAGTTCTGTACGCTATGAATGGGCTGCAAAGTCTGTCAATTTCCACAAAAGGAATGTAATAATAAGACTTTACCTTTTCAATCCTGAACTAGAATTATATGTACGTCCTACTGTACTATGCGCTTTTCGTTTAAATTCGCCATGTGACCCTGTCAGCTTGGAACGAAACCATTCTTCATTTCAGCAACGCCATCGCACGACATCACATTAAACATATCATGTCAATTGTATGGGTGCGCAGTGCTGCACCATATTTGTCAAATTTGTCATTTCTCTCGCCTACTTGTATGCAGAGCTGCCGAGAGGGTAGGGGAAAAGGGAAGAATCCCCCGGGCCCGGACTTTTTCAGGGGGCCCGGAAAGTCGAAGATTTAAAAATGTTTTTTATTATACATAATCAAATCATACCTTGCAACCTTTTTTTGCTCGTTCAATCCCCGAAGATGGAGCCACTAAACGAAGGAGGCCAGTTTTCTTCTCTCGGCGGCCCTGCTTATATGTACAAGACTCGATGAGGACTCGCGAAAAAGGATGTTACCAATTATTTGGTCGTGTTATGTGAGAGCTGAATATCTTGTTAATATGACGTCTTTGGTAGAAACCAATCCTGAATATTTTCGGTTGTATTATATGAACGGCTGAATGCAAAAGTCGGATAAGTGCAAATTAGTTTGAAAAACCCATTTAAGTATTCTTGAATGCAAAAACCGAATAAAAACATAGAGCGCACCAACCAGACATGGACTTTGCAATGCAAGAATCGTTTAAAGAGTTTTTTTTTGGCAAGAACCGGAAAGAAAAACTTTGAATGCAAAAACCGGACAAAAACTTAACCGGTTCTTCCAAAACAAATGTATTTATCCGGTTTTAGCATTTAAAGTTTTTACCGACTGTCGTAGTGGACGAAGCATGGTTTGCTTGTTTGTTACGGGCAACTTGATCTACGCTGCGTTCCCACAGCGGTAGTTTGTAAAAACTTTGAATGCAAAAACCGGATAAATACATTTGTTTTGGAAGAACCGGTTAAGTTTTTGTCCGGTTTTTGCATTCAAAGATTTTCAGTTCGGTTCTTGCAAAAAAGATGTCTTCAAACGATCCTTGCATTGCAAAACCCATGTCCGGTTTTTGCTCTCAATGGTCTTATCCGGTTTTCGCATTCAAAATAACTTAAACGGGTTTTCCAAACTAAGTTGCACTTATCCGATTTTTGCTTTCAGCCGTTTATATGTAATAATATCATTTTTGCTCCAAGTCATTCCAAATATTTTCACCAAATTTAGATAAAATTATCTGCTCTATGAAACTTATTTATTTATTCAGGAATAGGGAAACAGTGCAGTAGAGCTGATATTTCAATTGTACTTCTCTGGCAGGCATAAAACATTCTCGTCTTTTATGATCATGTCGAAATGTATACAATTTTTAGATACAATGAAAAGCTAACAGATAAGCAGATAAAATGGGATCGGGTCGTTTCGTCGAAAGCCCTTTTTGGCGAAAGTCGTTTTACCGTGACGGTCATTTGACCGAAACAGTAATTTCTCCGAAAAAGCAATTCCACCGAATTGGTTTTGATGTGGATTTTACACATCTTTATTTTTTATATAGGGGTGCAAATCAGAAACTCAAGGAAAAATACACGTAGAAATGTGGTCAGGTTTCAAACACTTACAGCTCAGTCTATTTTGTATCAATTATTAATATTATTTCATCATTTGATTGGAAATATTTCTAAGATTCGATTTGAATGTATCAAGCCACGTATTTTCAATAATAAATGATAAAAAATTTGATTAGTAGCGGGCAGTGTTCTATTTTGTCTGCTAAAAATCCCCAGCGTACCGGATTTCCCTGCCATAGTCGACGGTTTTGAAGGAGTAAGCGATATATCAAAGGGAAAGCATCGCTCTGATTGGTCAATCGATGCAAAAGCGAAGCTGTTGGCGAATCTATAAATAGAAGCGAAATTATAGCTAATGTTTTAGTCCTACGCGTAGCATGCTAGAGGTAGGTTGTTGCTAGACAGCACGACAAAAAGTGCCATAGAACGATTTGAAGCTTTAATTGGTATGCTCTGATCTTGTGTCATGCAAGCTCGGATGAATTCCATGTTATATCGTTTCGCCAATTGACAACTACAATTTTGAGTGCTTAAGATTATTTCTAACTAATATAAGATGAACTCGATTGATAATGATAAAAAGTTTATCGCTTCAACCGAAATCGCAGAATGGTAAAGAAACTCAACGCTTTAAAAATAACTGCTTGCATACAAAACTTGAAAACAAGCTTGGCGAAGAGAAGCTTAAATATTGAAATCCGTATCGCAAGTATGTACAAACATGTAATTGCATACATTTGGGATATTAGTGTAATTTCGTCGGCTATAAAACAAACAATGTTCGGTGTTGATCCCTAATCCAGATCAATCTAAACAGACTCTCGTGCAATTGCGGATTCAAAAGTTTGACGTTTGATTGAACTCTTTGATTGTAGATCATTAGAAATTTTGGTAGCCTTGTTCCACATCAATGACTCGAACAACCCCATGGGGCTGATCCTTGTAGTTTTTCAGTTGAAATTATCGAAAAGAGCTCAAATGTCGCTCAATTTTGAAAGCATAAATAATTTAATTTTCAAATAATTTTAAATAGGAACAGATGTTTCACTGCCCCACGTTTCGACTACTGATTTTGTTTTTGAAGATTTTCTGACGAGAAATGTTAAATATATTCCTTCTGATAAAGATCAAAATTGGCGATCGAAACGTCTGGTAAAAACAACTGTTCTTGCTTAAATAACAGTACTAACGAGCTGTAGCATGGTCGGACACCACACGATCAAAAACGAATTAACATGTTTTGCCTTTCTCTAAAGAAAGGTAATAGAATTGCTGGAAATTCGGCTTTCGAACGGAGTCTCTAAGACCCATAGTATTATATACTATTTGATTCAACTCGATGAGATCGAAAAATGTCTATGCGAGAGTATGTATGTGGGTGCATCTTTTAACGATGTTTTCCGCACATTTTTCTCGAAGATGGCTGAACCGATTTCATCAAGCATTGATCAAGATTGAAGATCAAATACGTACCCGACAAACCACACTTCTTTCTCACCGCTCAATTTCCTTGGAATTGACTGACCCGAATTCAACACGATTCCCGCGATATAATGGTATAAGTGACGTCAACGACAAAACTCATTATCGATCATTCACCGGAAATTTAACCGGAGTCGACACGACAAAATACAATCGTTATTAACTTGAAGCAGTGTGAAATTCGACCTTTGTAACAAGAACATAAACTTGTTCAACTGAACAAAACTAGTAATGTGGTATGCACACAATTCCTTAAGCAGTGAATGTGGTGGATGCGGCAGCAATTCGAAGCCCAATACATGCAATTTTGCCATGGTTATCGTTGTCATTTTTGGTCCACCGTTAGCAAACTTTGTACCTACTTTGACAGAAGCTTCTTCAAAGACAAATGTTCATGCAAAACAGTGTATAAACTGCCGCATGATGTCTTTAAAATGTCCGCCTTCCGATCCAATTGTGGTTTTTGGTTTATGAAAAATTTCAGTAAATACATTGGTTATTACTGCATTTACTGCAAACAATGTCTTACTGAATTAGTTACAGCAAATCATTTTACTGAAACAAAATACGAAAATTTGGTGTATATTGACGTTTTTCAATCTGTGGACCTGTTCCATCATTGAGCAACCCTCGAGACGTAAGTAATATCAGTGTACTACATTTCAATGCAACAATCAATCTTCTGTTTCAACTAACTTCGCCATATGTTTGTAAAAGTACAGGGAAATTGAGGGATCCTAGGATCCAACTGAAACTAAAAACCCTTCCAAGTTGGGGCTCTATTTAGGAGATATAAGAAACCGATGTTTTTGTAGCAATCAGGGTTGATGAGGTTTTTGTTCACTGTGTGGCTTCAGTCATAGATTACATTTTCCTTGATTTCCATTCGCCGGGTAGAGACACTTGAAATTTAGTTTGCTCCTTTTTTGACGCTTGGAACAAATCTCAAATATTTCTATACCGTACACAGTGAATATATACGGCAGTTTCATCGAATTGCCTCTATTATATGGCGAATCTATATCTTCAGGGTGTCTCAATGATAAATGAATTCCATGCTTTGCTTCCCATATTCGAGTGCAGGGAATATTTTTAAAACTAGTTTTTATATGTTTAACAATTTTAGCTCTAACGATTTTATCTATTGAATATTTCAATAAAAAAAAAGCAACATCTTAAATCTTGCGTCCATCTTTCTACAATCAATTTCCTAAACCCGTTGAGTCGTCTGTCACTGGGTGCCGTAGATCGTGTAATGCTAGTTCAGCATCCCATCTTCGCTGTGGGAATCATTCATTTACGGTAAACGGTTTCAATCCGTACGGGCACCCGTTTCGCAAGCTTGAAATGTTCACTTGTTCGCTTACTCACAACGATATGGGAAAAGTATTAACTATTGCCTAGGTCTGCTTACTTGACTCAACCTTTTTCGGATTAATCAGTAGTATATTCCCCAGTTGGCCAAACCGTCAGTGCCGTCGGATTGTCTACCTGGGAATTCATATGGGTACCAAAGAAGCGTACAGGGAAACTTGGAAACCAAATCGGTCGACGCTCATGTTGCCTTCCACCTTTTTTTTTACTATCCATAAAAGAGCCAATGGCACCTGAAAAGGGCAAACAGCAAGTCTGTAGCAAATTGATACAGGGATGCCCGAAATGGATGGGATGGCATCAGATGCGGAAAATCATTGCAATCGTGTGTCTCAGCCGCATTGATATATCTGACATGAACGGGTTTTACTTCGCGTTGTCCCACGTGATATCCAGCCACAGAGGCGACATCGTCGGTAGGACTATGGCTAGGTCTGCTATAATTCTTAGACTACCGTTTTTTTCCTTGTCGCCATGTTTGGTGTACGGCATGTTGCAAACGAAAGAAAGAAAAACGAGCGGGAGTTTTGCAAAGGTTGCTTTTCGTTTCCCGATATGCCATTCGATAGGGATTTGTACCGTGCAAGAAAAACCTAGGATTTTACGAAAGGAAACAAAATATAATCAGATATCATCATGATGATAGTTTGTTGGCAATAGACATTGATTTCGTTTATCGTCGTCTGGTGGAAGCTACAGCTGCTTCTGCAGAGAACATTATGGCATTTGCGAAGAATTGCTTATTTATTCAATATTTTTAAATTTGCAAACGATAAATATTTTTCAAGTGGAATCATACCTCTGAATTGTTCTGAGTGTGCTGAACGAATTTTTTTAACAACTTGCTGAAACTCAAATTGTGTAATTTAAAAATAAACTGAAACAAGCAATATATGTTTCTACTCAGTCATAGCAAAAACTGAACTTTGTTATGGCGACTTTACGTCAAATCAAATAAAAATTATTAAAATCGTACTCGCATTACTACTCAGTTAATCAAAGAGGGTGAATGGTCTAAAATTGGCGCCCTCATTGGTTCGGAGTCACTGTTGTTTTTGGGAGCATCGTCGTGTGATTTTCTACCTGATTACTGCTACTGGTCCGAGCGATTACTTCCAAGTCTGGCCAAAGTCAACCGATTGCTGACATTAGCCGCGGTTGCCAGCTGCAAATTCAAAAGCCTCGGTCACAGAATCGAATGGGATGAATATTGTACTATTACTTTTGTTTAGTTGTATCTCAACAATTTTCTTCACGTTCACCAGAATAGTTATAGCCGAGAACTGGCTTGAGGATTTTTTTTGCGTGACTCTAATATATATCATATTCTTTGAGTCAGATATTCCAGACTTGCAGATATATCAGTAAATCTACAGATTTCTAATTTGTGTTGCAGATAGTTTTTCGTCTGTTGATTGAAGATAAAGATTTCTGAGTACTTTTGCCGATACTGTGCAGAATCCTGAAGTATTTTCCAGACAGTGAAAAAAATTTGCAGTCTTTTAAAACTAATTTTCGGCTATTTTTTTGCTCGCTAAATTTGCAAATTGAGCTTTTTTGAGCAGTTTGCATTCAGCAGACATTTAAAAATTTGACATGTCATCTCAGTTCTGAGTTCACTATGGTAAATAACTGTACACGCTTGTAAAAAGTTCTTCAGTGATTGAGTATTAGTTACTGTATTTTTACGAATTTCATTCAAAATTTGAATGCTAGTTGTTCAATTTTTGGCTTATGTAAAAATAAAGTATTACTCAGTAAATGAGTAGATTTTACCCAAACATCGTTTTTAGTGGAAGAACTCAAATTTGAGTGACTAAGGAGTTGTTTCGCCTTTTCTGCAGATGAGTTGTATCTTACAAATTTTTGAGTAACTTTTTGTGCGTTTTAGGACGTTTGTCGATATATGTGAAAAAACCAGCTCACGATTGGTTGCGATTGGCATAAGTAAGTACTCGACTTCGAAGTTAACTTTACTACATAGTGAAATAAAAATGTTGTCGGAATCACCGGCAGAAGCACAGTGGGGAAAACGGGATAAAAAATGCAACTTTACTCAATAATGTTACATAAATCTAAGAAAATATTTCCAAATTAGGTATTTCTTATGCAAAAACACCAGTAGAATAAATCAATGATAGATTATTCGCAAAATCCATTATCATACTCGTTTAACACTAATGTCACACTTTTTTTAGGGCTTCCTGTAAAACTCTAAAAAAATTGAATGTTTCTAACAAAAAGGTTTACCTGGTATATGATTAACTTCAACAAACGGAATGCCGTTAATCAGAATTATAGAAACAACTTCATCTTATTTCACCTCACATAACTTTCTTACAAAAAAAATGTTCTACTGATGGCAACATTGGCAGGACATACTTTTCAAACTCACATCAAAGATCCACAAAAAATTAGAAGATGCATTTCTTTTTGGAAAAAGAAGACAGTTACCTTATCTGGAGACTTTGTTATAATGAGAGACACACGAAGAGAAAATCCATAAAACTGGGACCCCGGCTACCGCTCGGATTTCGTTTTGTTATTTGCTTTGGCAACCCGCCGCTAATTTGATTAAGCTCAAATGATTTTTGATTTTCTGCTTGAGTATAAAAACAAAAAATAATTAAAGAAGTGCTTCTAAATTTTGCGAAAAATTGTTTTGAAAGAATGTTTACCGCAGTTTGTTTTCAAGTGCAGCGTAACTATTAAAACTAATAATTTACGCATATTTTAGCTTAAAAATGTACATACATATATAAGCTTCACTTCAATTTGAACGTATTTTATACATTGTTTTTGAAGAAGGAAAAGTAATGTTGGTTTCAAAAGCTATTTACGTTTACGAGTCTGTTTCGAACTCGAGTGTTACAAAAACCACGAAGATTTACCACTGGGAAAAGACATCAAAGCTAGCACAAACTTTTTCAAAAAAGCTGTGTAAAGCATACAATTGACAAATCCGTTAACAATCACCGTTGCGCACGACTTTGCACGCATGAATTACCATTGTATGAATGCTCGAATGCAAGAGCTTATAAGGGATTACTGGGCTGCTCGAAGCGCCTCTACAGGAGAATTGCTACTTGATGATTGCTTTTCAAAACAACCGTTAAATTTCTTACACAAATTGAAATCTCTATTTGGATGTCTGTTCGCTGTGGACTTACTGTGAAGATCCATTTGATTTACTGTGATGGTCACATTTTGTTCTTTAATAACTAAACTTTTCTTAAATTTTTCAGCAAAATGTTATGTTTATATCTTTTGCTCGTTTGATTACTTTTGGCTTTCTCTTCACGCGATTCTTTTTATAATAGTCTGGTCCAGGTCCACAAAGAAAATAAAATGTATCTAGTATATGACTACTTTTCACTCAATTTTAAGTTGTTTCGAGTTTTGTCTTTCAATGTAACTCAACAGTTTAGTAAATATAACTTAATATTGAGTAGATTTAACTACCCGTTCAGTATATTTTTGGGCGTTGAGCGGCGTATTCGTTCAGTTTGTCACAAAATTAGGGTAAAAATTGGGTGTTTTCTCCATATAAAAAGAAAATATATTGATATTCTACCCGAAGTAGTAGTATTCTGTAGGTACACACGAAGAAATAATGAAATTTTCTCGTGGCGCAAATCCACATATGACTCAATTCATAAGGACGTAATTCGTAAAATGAATGAGTTTCACAAAATTGATTTGAATATGTATCAAACACACCCCGTCTTTCAAGTAGGCGTGTAATTTTACATGTTTCAGCACTCAAAAGTATGTCATAATACATTAAGGGGTTACACCACTGTAGGGAAAAAAAGAGGAGGACTTTTTTGGGGAATTATTTTGGGATCCAAAAAATGGAGTAATCCGAATTTTGTATAAAGCACTTTTTAATATGTATATTTAAGTACAAGAAAATGATCATTTTTAAAAATTTAAAAACAAAATGGCGGCTTGGCGGTATTTCCGTGAAAGTATTGCATTATGACGGCCGGAAACATTTGTCAAGTAAATCTTGACCAATCGATTCAAAAATTTTACAGAATATTCTCGATAGTTATTTCCACATAGGTACGTAGGGGTTTTTTAAATAATTGATTTTATGTGAAATGGCAGCTCTTTGAAAATAAAACAGCATTTTTTTATCACAAAATTGTTCATAGAAAAAATATTCACAATTTTCAAAAGCGCCTACGTACCTCTGTGGAGATAACTATCGATAATATTCTGTAAAATTTTTGAATTGATTGGTTAAGATTTACTTGACTTATGTTTCCGGCCATCAAAAATGCAGCACTTTCACGAAAATGCCGCCAAGCCGCCATTTTGTTTTTCAATTTCTAAAACTGATCATTTTTTTGTACTTAAATATACATATTAAAAAGTGCTTTATACAAAATTCGGATTTCTCAATTTTTTGGATCCCAAAATAATACCCTAAAAAAAGACCTTTTTTTTATTTCTACAGTGGTGTAACCCCTTAAATATGTGTTAGATCCACTGTAAAATTGAGTCATCTTGATGCTTGTATATGTCAGTCTCAGAAGACGTAAATTTACCCGATTTTTTCTAGGTGTGTATGTAGTGATTAAGGCTTGATCGTGACAAAATCTGGACACCCCTAAATGCTAACCCCTAACTCTGGAAATACTTCATGAACGCGTGAAATATTTCGCAAACTGTTAATTGTGTAAAATCAATTTTCAATTTTGATACTACAAGCTTTTAGATCAAAGATGGCGTCGAAAAAAGAGCAGATGCGAGAAGCTACAATTATTGTGTTTGGTCACAAAGGAAATCCGGATCTATCTGCAAGAAAACTTGCTAAATATGTTTGGATTTCCTGCAAGCACTACCCATAACGTTCTTAAATCTAGGAGCGGAACAAAAACGGGTCTCAACTCTCCAATTTTCGGGCACACTCCCAAGCTCCGGCAAGGTATGAAGTTACTCAAGCGGGAAACTGTACCGAACCGTAACTATAAACAAAATATGACGGCTAAAACTCAGGCTCGCAAATTGTTTCGCGAATATTTGAGGCGAAGTTTTCCTGCGTGATAATGGACGATGAAACTTATGTACTGGAAGACTTTAGACGGGGTAGAGGAGCATTTCAGGACGAAGAAATTGAAATAGAATATTTGGTTTGGCAGGCAATATGCAGCCTTGGTCGAGCAAGCCAAAGCTTCATCACTACCGGAACGGAAAATAAGGAAATATACCGTAAGGAATACCTAAAGAAGCGATTGCTACCATTTTTACGCAGCCACGATGCTCCGTCGCTAGTTTGGCGTGATTTGGAATCTTGTCACTACGCCAAATATGGTTTGGGATGATATAGAGCGAATGGAGACCATGCTGTACCGAAAGAGGTGATTCCATTAAACTGCCCGGAGCAGTGACCTAACGAGAAACAGCAAGCTGCAAATATAGAGAACTTTCCAATTATAAACACCCTAATGGCTATAGTAAACTCAGAAGTTTGAAGTTCATGAATGCAGGCTAATTAAGTAACTGTAATTAATTTTAAGATGATTAATAATGCACAATTAAATGAATGAAAAATGCATCTTGGTTTGATACAACAGAAACTTTGTTTCATTCTAAATTCAATCTGTCCATTTTTTGTGACGAACATGCTTATAACATACATTTATGACGTTTCTGTTCTTCGCATATGGATTGGAGTAAAATATATGATAAATGTTTGAATAAGATCACACACATAGTAAATTATGTAAAGCTTTTGTTCCAATGGAGTATCAGATACCACAATTCGAGAGTCATAACTTTTTAATAATAAGTAGATTACTCATCAGCTGGAACATTGTTGTTAATCAAAGAATCAATTCACTTTGATAAAACAATGCGCATTTCCCACGCATCGTTGAGGTTTTAGTATACAATTAGTTGCATACACATGAAACAAAGTGAGAATAATAAGGTATAATAAGTGCACAGTTACGCTTTCAACCTTTAGTTTTTCAAGGCAAGTATTGCGTGATTTGATAAGTCGAAAGGTGAAATAAGTATCCAAATTCAGGATCTGTCTCCCTCAAATTAAATTGCTGCTAACTTAAATTCATGTTCACATTCTGTCATTTCAAGTTGTCACTTGCCAATTTAACAAAAGCAGCTGATTTAGTTTGCTCATCTGATAGTCATTGGGCCGTATGAATAAAACGTAGCATGCTTGAATGTCGGTAGTAAATGCTACATGTGGATCACGTTCCTGTCAAAAGCAGAGATTTTACTACACAACAACGTTCGAACATGTAGTCTTTACTACAATTTTTTGGTAGATAGCTCCAGAGGTTGCTACTCGTGTGTTTGCTGATAAAGTGAAGTAGAATAATTAATACCAAACCAAACGTGTTTTACTCTGTGGACTTTGTTTTTGAGAAGATACTACAAACAACAGACTTTACTACATTTTTATTCATACGGCCCATTGAGTCACAATCGGAATTTGTCACCAACGATTTGACACATCACCTCATTTTTTTCTTTTCAAGCAAATGGGGATAGTTTCAATTGAATACAACATTGAATTCGTGTCATTCCATGAATGCAATTATTTGGTTTTCATCAAGAGTTAGGAATGCCTTTTCAAATGCACATTTGTTGATGATCAAGTTATTAGTTTGAATTACTGCCGACTCAGGCGTGAACAAAGGTAGAAGACAACACAAAGCAAGTTTAGCTACAAAAAGTATGATGATGTAAGTTAGAGACTTTATAGAAATATAATCAATATGACAAGTAAGTGCAAGTCATCCGTTTCCCGTATGCACACTTTCACTATGTAACCGTAGAAAAGCAAAAAAAGAAAAGAATTACACAAATCACATGATTATCTAATGCATTATGCAGTTTGAGTCACCTTCCTCGAATTCCTTGCTCTGAAATCGATGATGCGCATCGACTGGTTGACTTGCCAATTTCACCTTTAGCATAGTAACGATGGTGCATGACACCGGTGGTTTTCCAATACTAGAGTGGAAGGGGGATAGTAATTGTATCGATAGGAACAAGAAAGAAAACTGATCACGAGATGTGATGAAACTATATCCGTGAACCATCCGATGATCAGCCCCAGCCCTACTGCAGCCAATGCTCTCGCAGTGCCACAGTGAGAGAGGAATCACTGGAAGAAAATGCAATTATCGGATTATTTGCCGTCGGAGCCGGCAGGCCCCGGCTTGTCCGATGCAGTTGATTTCTACCGGTGATGTTTTTGTGGTCCAGCTTGGGTCAGTCCATCGTTATCAGCCCAGCATCCCCAGTATGTGATTGGGTCAACCGTGATTTCGCATCGTCGTCGTCGTTGCTGGGAACCAACTTCGAATCAATCTGCGGCAGGAGAGTGTGGAGGTGGTCTTTTCTTGTGTGTGTGTATATGAAAACAAGTTTCAATTAGCTTCCAATACATGGCGAACTAATCGTATGCTGTCCAAAGCCGGGAATAGAAAAAAAACTAATTCCAGCAAGGGAAATAATTTAACTTTCCGTGAGTTAGTTTGACTTGCTTCATCAACATCGTAGGAAATGCACTATGTCAGCAGCAGCAAAAAAAAAAACGCGATATGTTAACCGCTCCGTGATTGGAGATGAAATTCAACATTTTTTTCTTTTCCCTTCCTGGCCCGTTGATTGACTCGAGGTTATATTTTCCATCAGCTATCGCTTTCTGGCGATTGGTACGGAATTGCCATAATTGCATTGTGGTGGAAAAATTTGATAGCGAAGAAAATTCGTCTGCATGAACTATGGATCGTTTGAAACCTGTTCAAGGTCCACGATTACAATTATAGGAAGATAAAAAAATCGCCCGCTTTCTTTTGTGGCGAGTGGCGTTTTTCTACAAACTATGGCTTGATTCAACTTGCAGTTTCGTTCGATGATTATCTTTGGTAAGAGGATTATAACTGAAGTGAAACTTTGTCGATTACGTCGATTGTGTTATGAATCTTCTCGTCGATCACGACCAGCCTGGTTAGTTGAAACAAGCTTCAACTTCAAATTATTCGATCGGGATAAACGTGTTGCTCCTAATTTGGGATGTTTCGTTGACCGACTGAATTTAGTCTTGTTATGCAAATGGGCAACTTTCCATTTGCAGTTTTGTAACTTTGGCTCGCAAAAAAACGCCAGAACTCCAACGTAGAAAAGCTTTAAATGAATTGGTTTATTTCTTCAGCTGAACCAGTTTCTGTAACAGAAATCGATACTTTCTTTAGCTGTTTGTTATTTCAGTCAAATGCTTGATACTGAAGCATTCCCAAATAGAAATATTTTTCACTTAGTTCCACTGCCACTATTAATTCACTGTATCACCAGATATAGACTTCAAGTCTTGCCGTGCTTGCCAACAGTGACAGTGACGAAGCGCGAAAGTCGTAAACAAAATACGCCACAGAGAAGTGATAGTGACATTGATTAAATGAGAAGTTCTTTTTGTGACTATGCTTATAGAAGCGAAATCTTTTTGCGATACATTCATTCAACACCAGTTGTGTCGGAAATGCACTTCATTTATCTTTCCATGTTTATTTTTGGTTTATATCATAGATCTTTTTTTTTACAAACCATTGATTGAACAAATTGTATTTCAATACAACTAATGGTTTCAGCACTGTCCAATTTACATACACTTTAACTATGGGATAAGCATGAATTGAATGCACAGTAGTTCATATTATTTTCCGATGACTGAATATCTTCGTGCCAAGGAAGTTGCAATCTCTTACCTCACCATGCCATGTTATTGGACATGAGAGTCGTTTAAAAGAACGCATTTGCTTTCTGTGTTAGTAGCTGAATGAGAGGATGTGAATAGATAAGAAACGAAAAGTCGTTCAAGTTGATTGGCAGTACTTTCTGACGCTAAAATGGTTGAATATGTTAATGCATTTTTTTAAATGGAGTAGTTTTACTATACAAAATGCTCATATAAACCTAACCTATGCTCCTAGTGGTTCAGCAATTTTTCTGGTCGAATACAAACAGTTCGAAACATTATCTATCAAAATGTAATGTTTTAGAAGAACTATTCCTGATAAGTTTAACAAGTTACAAAATGAGTGAGAATATGAATTTCAGTTCAAAAAGCATATATGAAACTCTTCTACCTGTACAGAGCTGATTTGGAAGGAATTACACACACGTGCAAAAACTTATAGTATTTGAATGAATGGCTCTGTTTTCAGAATAAAACAAACCAATATACGGCGAAACAACCTCTACGGTGAAATGGCCTCTACGGGAAAAAGGTCTCTACGAGCGAATTGGTCTTCACGGCGGAATGGTCTTTTTGACGAAATGTGTCTTTACGGCGAAATGGCCTCTACGATGAAACAACCTCTACGTCAAAATGGCCTCTACGGAAAATGTGTCTTTACGGCGAAATGGCCTCTACGGTGAAACAGCTTTCAACGGAATGGCCTCTACTGCGAAATGGTCTCTACAGTGAAATGGCCTCTACGGCGAAATATCCTCTACGGTGAAATGGTCTCTACGACGAAATGACCACTACGGCGAAATGTTCTCTACGACGAAATGGTCACTACGGCGAAATGGCTTCTACGACGAAAAAACTTTTGCGGTGAAACAGCTTTCGGTGGAATGGCCTCTACGGCGAAATGGCCTCTACGACGAAATGGCCCTTACGACGAAATGGCCTCTACGACGAAATGGTTTTCGGCGAAATGGCCTCTATGGTGAAACAGCTTTCGGTGGAATGACCTCTACGACGAAATGGCCTGCACGGTGAAATGGCCTCTACGGCAAAATGTTCTCTGCAACGAAATGGTTTTCTTCGACGAAATGGCCTCTACGGCGAAATGTCCTCTATGGTAGAATGTCCTCTATGGCGAAATGACCTCTACGGCGAAATTGCCTCTACAACGAAATGGTTTCTACGACAAAATGGGCTCTACGGCGAAATGTCCTCTATGGCGAAATGTCCTCTATGGCGAAATGGCCTCTACGGCGAAATGGCATCTACGATGAAATGGCCTCTACGGCGAAATGGTTTTCGGCGAAATGGCCTCTATGGTGAAACAGCTTTCGGTGGAATGACCTCTACGACGAAATGGCCTGCACGGTGAAATGGCCTCTACGGCAAAATGTTCTCTGCAACGAAATGGTTTTCTTCGACGAAATGGCCTCTACGGCGAAATGTCCTCTATGGTAGAATGTCCTCTATGGCGAAATGACCTCTACGGCGAAATTGCCTCTACAACGAAATGGTTTCTACGACAAAATGGGCTCTACGGCGAAATGTCCTCTATGGCGAAATGTCCTCTATGGCGAAATGGCCTCTACGGCGAAATGGCATCTACGACGAAATGGCCTCTACGGCGAAATGGTCTTCGGCGAAATGGCCTCTATGGTGAAACATCTTTCGGTGGAATGGCTTCTACGGCGAAATTGCCTCTAAAACTAAATGGTTTCTACGACAAAATTCTACGGTGAAATGGCCTCTACGTCCAAATGTTCTCTACGACGAAATGGTTTCTACGTTGAAATGGCCTCTACGGTGAAATGTCCTCTATGACAAAATGGACTCTATGGTGAAATGTCCTCTATGGCGAAATGGCCTCTACGGTGAAATGGCCTCTACGACGAAATGTTATCTACGACGAAAAGGTTTCTACGTTGAAATGGCCTCTACGGTGAAATGTCCTCTATGGCAAAATGGACTCTACGGCGAAATGTCCTCTATGGCGAAATGTCCTCTACAGTGAAATGCCCTCTACGGAAAAATGGCCTCTAAGACGAAATGGCCTTTACGACGGGATGGCGTCTACGGCAAAATGGTCTTCGGTGAAAAGAGTTTCTTTGAATCTGACCTTGATTTAATGTGATAGTCGACCCATATATCGACTCATATATGACCATAATAACAAAAGGTAATAGGTTCAGGTAAAGAGTACTGTGAGTGCTCGTGAGATCAAGAACAGTTGGACAGCAATGGAATAAATTGAGAATCTCAGAAATGCAATGATACAAAATTAATACTTTGGTATTTAAACAGTTCCGGAACAAACACGATGTTAAATATTTGACTGCTGAAAACATGTGTGCTGTGTCGAACTCGATTCTGTTAGAAGAATGGTTACGCTCTACAGATGCTGGGTAGAGGATTACGAGTAACTTTCAACCAGGTTTGAATGAATGAATTGTGAAATTTAGAATTCCATAAAACTAAAAGAACAATTATCAGGGTTTGAGTACCAATTGATGCCACATTTCGAGTCCATCTCGCCGTCATTTTAAACCACAAAAAATGGAATAATGTTGAAACTGACTTTGAAAGCAATATATTACATTGATTGGATGGGAATAGTATTGCCAACACCCGGAACCAAGGAAGCGAGCGTGTCAATTTGCAAGATGCTCTGCATATTCAATCAATCATAGAGAGAGGGCGTCGAATTGGGAACTGGAATAGCACCCAGTATCTGCTTGTTAGAACTGTACTGGTGAAAACCAAAAGTTGTTTATTTGTAACAATCGCAAATATATCTCATATCTATGTATAAATGCACATAAGTATTCGATTCGCCTTCGGATTCCGAAATCCCTGAGGCAGAATCTTCGCTTTCTATACCCTTCCGAATCAACGGTTTTGCCAGAAAATGAGCTTTCATATTCAAATAGGCAATAAAGTCGTGACAAAAGTCTTTTTTATAAGCCGCTTTTTTCCATCTGGCTGCTTGTCACTCTCCGGCCTCAATTTGTCCCATCCCAGCATTCGTGATTGTATGGTTTTTTTTTACTTCTCGTTTGGTATGTGCGCTTATGTTCATCTTCGAAACGAAAAAAAAAAATAAACCGGAGAGAAAATCGCAAGTGAAGTGGATAGTTGCTTCATCTTTTAAATTATGTTTTGCCCCGTTCCAGTGGCATTAGCTTATACTTTTAAATGTCGCGGCTAATGGCAGGCGTCTTGAGGCGGTTGGCCAGAGATAGAAAAGGATAAACATGAAAGTCAAAAAAATTGCTTGGGAAATAAGCACACTATGGCACATGGCAGATAACAAGCTGTAAAGGGCAGCCAAGTTTGCCAAGGATAGTCACTCGGCAATGAATGGGAAAGCTATTAAATGGGTATCAAAAACAGCAGAGTGAAGCAAAGGAAGAAAACAACGAGAAAGATCGAAGACGACTCCGAACTGTAGGAAACTTTGAAAGGCCCGGTTTGACGTCGTCGCCAACAAGCGGGACGTCCCAATCCAAAGCCGTAATATTAGGGAGTTTGTTTTTGACAAATTTGTCAGATTTAGAATAGTTGCATGCTGGAGGGTGGTCGCACAGCTTTTTAATGGGCGGATTTTATGAGGACGAGCGCTAATTGCTTTTTTCTGTGTGCTTGATTTCCTTTTGTTCGGATTTGGCGAGCAGCTCCAAATCCCATTTACATTACAAAGGAGGAAGAATAAATCTGTGAAGCCCGTTAGTTGGACTATTTGATGAGCCGAACCGAATATATTGCATAAATATTTTTCTACCAGAGCTGTACCTGCCCGAGTTTTTTCTGTTTCATCATTAAACAATATTTATATTAACATAACAAGGAAGAGATCCATATTAACAATCTTATTCATAAGAAAAGATATAATATTCATAAGATTTTAATATAAACAAATGCTAGTCATTCGAAATTAGGTCGTAATGAAAATTGAGCCTAATGAGCGAAGTGTTCCATCAATTGAAGACGAACATTAGAAAAGGTCCTATGACAGTTATTTTTTGTCACTTTCTCTTTCGATTATTACGGTCCCAACGCCGGCCGCCTTGTCACGACACCATCTTGAAGAGAAAAAATTAAGATTGTAACGTAAATAAACAATCAATAATGTAATCGTATTTCGGTTTACCTTGTTTGTTGCACGAAAGATCCACGATAATCCATCTCTCTAATGATTTACATAAAATAAAAACTAAGACCAGCAACTTTCGAGCTGCACTGAAGAATTTTTTGGAAAATACAGGAATATGCCGTAATAATTGAAAAAGGAAGTAAACAAAAAGAAACACACCCTCTTAGAAAAAATTACTCAAAAATGAGTGAGATCCTACTCAGTGGAACAGCCCTGAAAAAGAGTAGCTGCTTAGTTACTAAGTTTTTTACGTTCTCATATATCATTCGAAATGAGTAATATAGTACTCAGACTTTATTTCTAGCGTGTGGAATAAAAACTAAAACCATCAAGACTATTAGAATATGTCTTAATAATTGAAAAATGAAGTGAACTCAGAGATACCTTTGGACCTTTTTTAATATTTATCGAGAATTCAAAGAGAACATTTCAAATGGGCTGAGAGTTGGCATCACTGGGAGAGCGATGCGTTGTCTAAGTGTTGCCCACAAAAAAAGTCTAATTTCAATGTGTATCAAACAACTTATAATAAAGTAATTGATCAAAACAGTTATCTCGAGTGATAGTGCAGCTGTGGCAAGTGTCAGTTGATTAGTGCAAAGTGTCATTTATTGAATATTGCTGATTCGTGAAACTACAAAATGTGCAAGCGACGGAAACTACGAATTTACCACCTAACATTTAACGATGTCAAGCGATGCGAATTTACCGTCGAATTCACGTCAACCGATCGAAGCGCCATCTGCATATCTTTGTCGGTGTTATCAGATTTATTTTATCAGATTTGAATGGGATGTGTGAAAATTTACATGTCAATCCTGTGATTCAAGCTGAACATCTAAAATTGATCTGCAGCAAACCCATCCGCGAGTGTTCATTTTATTTTTTTCAGTAGAGGTGTGTCATCTCGCGTTGTTTACAGCTATGCGAATAGAAGAAGCAGGATACTGGTGAGATCGTTCCTTAGAGATATTTCACATTTTTCTTATATACAATCTTATTATATTTATCCCTACTAAAAATCTGGCTGGAACATTTCTCTTTTTGTTCGTCATCTTCCGCGGCCATTATATTTCACCATTTCTTTGTCTTTCTGAAGCATCCTGAGGGTCGTTCCCAGAGTATTTCTGCTCACTCCTAACCGTCATGATCGAATCAATCTGGGTCGCTGGAAACCTTTTTTCAATAAATTCAATAAACACTCGACTGTAGTGGCAGCTTGCCAAATCAAGCCAACAGTTCCTAAGTCCATTGTAACAGATCGGCTGAAAAGTTCGTATCGTTTCTATGAGAGGGCGCCACTAGAATTAAATCCATACCATTTTCAGTTAGTACCAACCATCAAAAGATACGTGTATAAATTTGACAGCTGTCTAATTATTACTTTGTGAGATATTGCATTTTAAGTGAAGCTACTTTTGTTATAGTGAATAAAATGAAAAAAAAAGGAATTTCGTGTGTTGATGAAACAATACTTTTTGATGAAAAAAAGTGCCGCCGATACCAAAAAATGGCTTGAT
The DNA here is from genome assembly GCF_030247185.1 of Malaya genurostris. Taxonomy (NCBI): domain Eukaryota; kingdom Metazoa; phylum Arthropoda; class Insecta; order Diptera; family Culicidae; genus Malaya; species Malaya genurostris. The sequence goes on along the minus strand of NC_080570.1, from coordinate 58,495,297 downwards.
GAGTGTTATCCAGACTCTGCACCGGGCGAAGCAACAATTCGTAAGTGGTTTGCAAAATTTCGTACTGGTCATATGAGCACCGAAGACGTTGAACGCAGTGGACGTCCAAAAGAGGGTGTTACCGATGAAAACGTGAAAAAAATCCACAAAATGATTTTCAATGACCGTAAAGTGAAGTTGATCGAGATAGCTGACACCCTAAAGATATCAAAGGAACGTGTTGGACATATTATTCACGAATATTTGGATATGAGAAAGCTTTGTGCAAAATGGGTGCCGCGTGAGCTCACAATCGATCAAAAACAACAACGAATTGATGATTCTGAGCAGTGTTTGGAGCTGTTATATCGAAATAAAACCGATTTTTTTCGTCGATATATAACAATGGACGAAACATGGCTCCATCACTTCACTCCGGAGTCCATTCGACAGTCAGCTGAGTGTACTGCACGCGATGAACCGAACCCAAAGCGTGGAAAGACTCAACAATCGGCCGGTAAGGTTATGGCGTCTGTATTTTGGGATTCGCATGGTATAATTTTCATCGACTACCTTGAAAAGGGAAAAACCATCAACAGTGACTATTATATAGCGTTATTAGAGCGTTTGAAGGACGAAATTTAAAAAAAACGGCCTCATTTGAAGAAGAAAAAAGTTTTGTTTCATCAAGACAATACACCGTGTCACAAGTCGATGAAAACCATGCTGAAATTGAACGAATTGGGCTTCGAATTGCTCCCTCATCCACCGTATTCTCCAGATTTGACCCCCAGTAACTTTTTCCTGTTCTCAGACCTCAAGAAGCAATGCAATGAAGAGGTAATCGCTGAAACTAAGGCCTATTTTGAGGCAAAGGACAACTCGTACTACAAAAATGGTATCGAAAAGTTGAAAGATCGCTATAATCGCTGTATCGCCTCTGATGGCAATTATGTTGAATAATAAAAACGAATTTTGGCAAAAAACATGTGTGTTTCTATTAAACGATACGAACTTTTCAGCCGAACTGTTATGTATTGAGGATTGGAAGAATGCGTTTTTTCAGTTGCTTTTCTTTGCACAGCATCGGGCTAACAGAAAGAACATTTGAAAATAAAACTTGAGATTTTTATTCGCAACTAAAAAGTGCTTGCCAAATCGGATATTTTTCGCGAAATCAGATGCGAAATCGATATGTTAATAAAATTTCTTCTATTCGTTCAACTCTGCACGCTATACAAAACTGAACAAAGCACGCAGTGTGCTGGGCGGTGGCGTTTTCTTCTTTCGTACCAACACGTACTGGTGCGTTCCGATTTAGCATCAATTTGTATGACAGTTTGAAAGTTGCCTATAATTTCGGAACCGGAAGTCGGATCTGGATGAAATTGCACAGTATCTTTTATGACACTGAGAGCTTTAATTTGAATCATTATTCGTGAAAATCGGTTTAACCGTTGCTGAGAAATCGAAGTGAGTTCTGTTTCTGAAGCTTTTCTGAACTATTATCGGTTCGTTCGGAAACGGAAACCGGGGACTAGTAGTCCCAAAGTAGATTTATATATTCACCAACTAACAAGGTCTGCCAACTAGATGAATTTACCAATAAATTTTATAAAAATTTACACCTCGTTTCGAAATCACTTTCGAAAAAATCCTTATAAAATTAAAAATTTTCTCTTATTGCGCTGTAATACCGGAAGCAAAAGTGAGATCTGGATCAACTTTTCGGGAATTTTAAGACTTTTCATTTGAATCTGAAAATCGGTTAAGAAATTTCCGAGTGAATTGAATGCGCAATCCGGCACCGGAAGTCGAATAAAGATAAAATTCAATAGCAAACTATGGGATCATTGGACCTTTTGTTTGAATCTAAGTTTGTGAGAATTGGTCACGCCATATATGAAAAAAGTGAGCGATAATTTTTTAAATTTTTTTGGGTCATATCACCCTGTAATTCCGGAACCGAACGTTGGTTCGGGATAAAATTCAATAGCGATCAAGTGACATTATTTGTCATATACACACATACACAAAGATATTTGCTCAGTTCGTCGAGCTGATTCGAATAACATATGACATTCGGCCCTCCGGGCCTCGGTTCAAAATTCAGTTCTCACAGTGTTTGTATAGCCTTTCTATATGAGAAAGGTAAAAATACAGTTGTATAAACTGGGTTTCCAACTAAAAACAGCATACTTCCGCAAATTGTAGACTTGATTAGATCGAAAGAGATTTAATATCTCCGAGCGTGCAACACGAACTGTGCATAAATAATAAATTTCAAAGACCAGGTGCTTTTACATTTTATTGGATTTCATCAAAACTTTAAAAAACATAATAACGAAAAAAAAATTTACGAATTTGTCAACTTAATTTATGAGATGAAACTACAAAAATAAATCGATGAAATTTAAAAATGTGTAAAAGAATGTCCCATATTGGCCAAAAAGCAAAAAAATATGGATAAATATATAGTAGACTTATACTTTACGCCTGCTAAGCGGTTTCTGTTGAAACCAGTGCGATAAAATTTCATTTTCAATCGAATAATATAAGATGAAAATGAAATTTATGGCCGCTGACCGTCAGCATATCCCTACTAATGCATTTGACTTTTGCTGCCATTTTCAAATGAAGCTCCCAGGATTCATCGTCAGTTGAATAGATGTACCTAGTCATTTGAAGTTTTGCTTGCTCAGTTTCGAGTGCCAAGTAGTCTAGCTCCTTCATTGCCTTCGCTCTTGGTAGTAAGCAAATTCGAACGAATAGAATTATAAATGGAGAAAGTATTAAAAATGTAAACTGAAGGAGGAAACAATTAATTTATGTGTATTCTGTGATTGATATTTCAGCTATCTGGTTTGTCTTTCATCTATTATCTTGAACCAATACGAATGTTTACATGAACCTCATTTGAAGGCCGCTCTCACACTATTGAAAGAGATATTTTGTTACTTCAAGAGATCATTTGACGGTGGTTAAACAGCCTCGATTGAAGAGAAACGAGTGATGAACTGAATGCTGCCCGTTCGGGCCGTCAGCAAACATTGTGTGTGTCAGAGAGTGAAGTTTACTGTATTAGAGAGATCGTCAATGTGTTCCACGTTCAGTTTCAATTGAATTGAATGAAGTTTTACTGCACTGGTTGAAACTGTTGAGTTTCGTTAGTTGCTCAAAACGAACTGCTATCGCACTGATGAGTCGAAGATGAAACGTAAAGAAACCACTATTAACTGTATCATTCTGTATGACCCTTGATAAACGGTGCCCAATCAAGGAGCAACTTGAATAATAACCACCGATACAAATGATAAACATCCGAGGAAATTCCCAACCGCCCAATGAAATGGTGTTTTCTTGCCAATTAATCGTCGAAAATTTATGACACATTTTTTTCTAACACGGAACGAACATTAGCATCTCTGCAGAGGTGGGTTTGATTTATCCTGTCTAAGGTCGGTTGTGCCATCCAGTAGAAGTTGGCACTGGTTTTTCTCGAGGAACATCCTACGCAATTCACTACAAATTGCTCCACAAGCGTAAGCTCCGGTTTCATACGGTGAATACGAACCAACCCCCCGCTGCTGGCCAAAATCCGACGAGCTAACGCTAGACTGGCGGCCGTTAGTATCTCCCGTGGGCCCAGTTGACCATTAGAACTTGTCGGCCACGAGCGATGAAACCGAGCGCGCACTGTTTTGCGTTTCTGCCGGAGTTGTGTGGGTATGTGCAGTGTGCTCACATGACAGTTCAACCGTATCAGATTCAAACTCGGTTTGGCTGGATGGTTTCGAAAAAAACACTGAGAGCTTAAAATATTGTGAAGGGCCAGCAGAAGAGCATATATCATTCGCTGGTGTGTTCTCTATGCGTGGACCAAAGAACAATATCCACCGTGTTATGGTCTGTTGCTTTCGCTATTCACTACTGACGCTGCTGATGCCGCCGACGTCGCTGCCGCCACCGCCAGTCCGAAGAAGAGGGGTCCGGGTTATGCTAGCGTGAATAAACTTGGAACTGTAGCGGACGGATGTGGACTGTTGGACAAAAACTAAAGCTACCCGGGAACCGTATGAGTGTTGTGATTTGACATTTGGCTGAAGAAAAAAAAACAACAACCTGAAATGTACTAACGAAGGGACCAGAATTTATTTCGTGCAGTTTATGCAGCACCTCTGCGGTTACCGATATGTGCCATTGGGGGTCGCCCGGACATGCAGGTTTTGAGTTGAACTAATCGCTCTCAATTTAGTATTTGAATCTCTTGTGAAACACCAATAAAATAGCATTCCTACGGAGGGTTTCTTTGGCAAACAAGTAGGTACCGAACGAAGCGGTGCCAACATTTGGCTCATCATTGCTCACCAATTATTAACCCAGAAACCAAGTTCGAATGCGTCATTCGGATCTGCCGTTCGTTACATCGCATGGGGTGCTCCGGTGTATGTATTTAGGGTTCGAATGCACGCGGTGGCTCGCCACAAAATGCGCACATCCGAAATAACCATCTACGATTCCTCTCCGGCCGCTCTATGGTGTTCCCACAATCAATCAAATCATGAACCATCGTTCACATAAACCTACCACATTTCTTGAACACGCATTTGGAAGGCTTCATCAGAAACGTAACAGCCCGGTCTCGGTAGCCAATTTGAGATCGATAAGTGCGGACGACTATCAAAAAAAAAAACCGTACTAGATGATGCGTGATCGTGAGACCGTTGTACTAAAAGCATCACCCATCATCCTCGGTCGGCCTCTGACCGCGGCGAGGTAAGCCGGGAAAATGGGTTATCCCAAAACTAAAAAGCACTTCGTACAGTATAACTCTTGCTCTAGCTGAGGAAGGTCGGACCCGGGGAGTTCCATCCGGAGCGGTTAATGGAATCGGAATTGGTCGCAAACGAAAAAAAAAGTGAAAGCTCAAGGGGCCAAAGCTCATCTTCGACATCAGCTCATCAGTTACCCGCCTACACACGTATGTACCAACATGAAGAACAAGTGAGTGAGATATAGAAAGAGAGAGAGAGAGAAAATATATACCACGCGTTTCACTGATCCACAGCGAACACAACAACGACGATGTGATGTTGCAAAGCACGACCGTTCATGGCGAACCATTAATGGCTTTTTGGGGGCTCTGCTGGCATTTAGGAGTGCGTGTAAATCAATTATATCCGAAACAGCGAAATCAATCAACTTTTTGGTGAAGCGCGATGTCGTAGGATTTTTGCGAGCAGATGAAGAGTGTAGGCTATAGAGTATATTAGCTTGTGGGCTTTAAGCTGATTTGTGCTGGAGCAAGAGTGGCAATCATAACAAATTGTACACGATTGTTGCCGGTGCAGAAAACAGGATACTGTATTGTTTAGAGCAAAATTTCGTTATTGGCTGTATTCGTCCTTTTGGGAACAGGCACAGGTATTCATTTATTATCGTGAGTGCGTGTTATTGGAGAAGCAATGAATGAAGTTATTTCCTAACGTTATAATAGAAGGTGTATTCGATAAAATCGGTCGACTTCCGTCAGCTTTCGGTGCAAGTATTTTTGGGTGCCGAGTCTAATGTCATTTTTCATTGAAAACACTGTGTGGAGTGTTTTGCTCGATTCGTGCACGTTTCAAAACAGGTGCACTGTAGTTTTACGTTTCGCATTCAGCTCATCAGCCACCTCGCGGATCAACATAATCCGCTAAGCAGACGTGAAGTAACCATAAAGTAGTAAATTCGTTTTCGTCTGAGACGTCAGGTGCACTTCGGTGCAAAAAAGTGTGTTCTAAATAGCAATGACTTTACGTCTGCCTAGCGGATTATGTTGATCCGCGAGGTGGCATCAGCAGTCCAACATAATCTGCTAATGCACTGATGAACTGAATGCGAAACGTAAAACTGTCAAAACATGACATGTGCACTTTAGCACAAACCGGTACCCACAAGATACCAAAACCTAAATGACTAGGTGCACTGTGTTTCATCAGTTTGAACCGCACGAAACAAAAATTCACTTTCGGGGCGATTCGCGGGAAACTATTTTGCACTCATTTTCTTTTCCGGGCAGCAAGCGTGCAAACCAAACTTTACAAAACCGTTTTATTGACTTTCAAGGGCAAAACACTGGTACCGAGAGAGTGGAATCAATGAAAAACATAAACTCGGTGTTTCTCCTATCGAAATTTGAAAAACAGTTCCTGATCTGACAGGCGATTTGTGGTTGTGGTGAAATGAGCACTGCCTTCATCACTTCCGGACAGGTATGTATACAAGGGTGGTTTTTGGGGATTCAAACCCCTCCCGAAACTTGAAAAAATAATAACGTTATGAACACTCTTCTCTAGAAATATGACGAATCTCGCGCCAAGTCGAACAAATTCTGGCAGCACTCTTTCTAATATAAATAAAACTTTCTGGACATGTAGACTTCGTGTCAACAAGTCACTTTGCATACTTTGTTTTTTCCTAAGTCTGGATCAAGACTGTCTTTTCAAAAGGGCTAAACATGTTGAACCAATTTTTTATCAAAGAGCTTTTGTCGAAAATGATAAATCCTGCAAAAAAAGTGTTATCCTAGTGGTTTTCAAAAAATCATTCAAAATTTTTAGTACGAATACTGAAAAAATCCTTATCGAGTCCAACACTGAAAAAAATTGACTTTTAAACTTGTAATTCAGTTTACAAAACAAAACTTTTCTTGATTTTGATAAAATTTTGTCCCAAGACAGATAATTAAGTTCCCTACCAACCGATCATACATTGCACATCCAAGGAAAACAATATTACAAACAAAAAAAAACTATTTCTTGACCAAAATGAGTTTTTTTTTATCTTTTTATTAAAAAATAAACTAAACTGAAAGTCATAATCATCCAAGATTCCAGCAAATCTCAATTTTCGAGAAAATTTTACCGTATACCCTGTTGCTAGTTGCTCAATATTTGTATAAGTGCTGAATAAGAAAAGTTTTTGTTAGAAATACTTTTTCCCTTCAGAACGCCCATCTTACAATATATGGAAGTTTGACAGTGAACATAATTATCTATGTAGGGAAAAAATCATTCAAATAACGACCACCATTTTTTATGTAGTTAGATTCCAAATTTTTAAGATCGATTTTTTTCAGTGTAAAACGTAAGTGAAAGTTCGAGAATAATACTGATTTTGAAAACATCATCAGTAAAACAATTTTTTGTAGGATTTGTCATTTTTCTACCCTAATTAATTACAAAAAATTGTTCAAAATGTTTAGTCCTTTTCAAAAGATGGTCTAGATTAAATTTTGGAAAAATGAAGTGAGCAATTTTTTTTATAAAAAAAAAAATGTTAATTTTTGATTTTTAATTTTTAAGTCTATTTCTCTATATGAAGTTTTTCAGTATTTTCATTGTAAAATTCGACTGATTTTGTAAAAATCAAGAATATAATACTTTTTTGAAGTCTTTATCAATTTCGTTAACTATTTGAATAAAAATGGTTAAAAAACTTCAAAAAACAGTCTAGATCAATTTTGGAAGAACAAAGTAATGTTAAAATAATCGTCATTTTCTGAAACTCCCACCGAAACATTTTTCTTGGTACGCACCTGCTTCTGGAACAATCGACAATACGCTCGTTCAGTAGTAAACGTTTCGCTACGATTCGTTAAGCTTATAAAATGTTGCGACAGATTACAACCGATGGACGGAAATCAATTATGGACATCCACGTTGAAAATTTATCGTGGCCTCCCCGGTGAACGACTAAGTAGTTAAAACCGGGGTAAAATAAACCATATAATAATAATATCGTGGCCAGGTAAAAAAATACGAAATCCAAGAATTTGAATAAAATTTATACCATGTTCTCAAACGTTTCCGCAAACGGTAAACTATTGTTCGCAAGGATCCCAGTAAACGTTGTGATAGGACGTAAAGTTGGCAGTTGCTTTGAAATCTGTTGAGGACAGTTGAAGCAAATTCAGGGCTCTTAAATGGCAACACTGACATGAAGTACTATTCTAACTAAATCATCGTCTGGATAGATTGTCTAAGCAAAATCGTGTCGTTCTTATCTTACAAACAAATAGCCAATATGAAAATTAAAACGGAACCGAATGGCTTAAACGCATGCTCGGAAGCTTTGTCAGACAGGTTTTAGGATAAAATTTTCATTTGGCCATGGCTCGAGGACCCGCTATATATATTTTTGTCGATTAGTTCGCTAAAAAATTTCTGGTTCGTCAAGCAATTTGTAGCGGTAGACAAGAAAAAAAACACACATTTTCGTTTGAAACAATGAGTTTATGAGCTTGAAACATTACAAGAAAGAGTGTATGAATAAACGCAGTGGAACAATTCCACCGCAAATGAAAGATTTTTCTCGAAATTTTGTTTTTGTATGTTTCGATTGGGCTCAAATTTTGCATATGCACTCTTTATGATCAAAAGAGACAGTTTGCATCATAAGTTTGTCATTTTTACTCTAGCCTTACTTTTGAGAAGAGATAAAGCAAAAATTCCTAGAAAATTTTCAAAAATATATGTTTCAGAAACGGTGGGTCCGATCGATTTTGGTGTCTTCTGCATTGTCTTAGATAATTATAAGGACTATGTAAACAAAAGTAGCATTGTTGAAAAATCAATAATTTTTATTTTAAAAAGAACACTTGGAATTCAAATATCTCCGATAAGGGATTTTTTTTTATATGTAGTAGCCCGAGTTGCCATTTTAAAATCTGTGTTTCAACTTGAAAAATCTGTGTACCATTTGGGTTCATATTTTCGATCATAATCTGTGAAAATCTGTGGAAAACATTTTGAAAATCTGTCATTTTATGAAATATTCATAAAAATTTGTAGAAATCTGTGAATTTTGATAAAATTTGTGTTTTGTGACACAGAATCTGTGGGGCAAACTAGGCAAAAAATCTGTGGTTTTACAGAAAAATCTGTGAATATAGTTACTCTGGTAGTAGCTGAAGTTTAAAGTAAAATGCTGTCAAATTTGTAGAATGGAGAAAAAATATTTGAAAAAGTTACATATTTTCAAAATAATGTAAATGGTTGAAAATCATGACAAACATTTTTTTATATTTTTCAACAACAAATCTTCTTCATTTTAAATTTCCGATTAAAAACATGTTAATCCAAATTTTGCTATAAGCTACGGTTCTCGAGTTACAGCGGTTTGAAAACAAATCGGGATTTTTTGTAACGATTTTGGTTGATCTTCGAATCTTCCCGCTTGTAAAACTACCATTAGACCTGCCTAACAATCTATTCCACACATTTTGAAAAAAAAACCTGTGATTTTACATCTTATTGCATAAATGGAGCGTCGCAGTTCACGCATAACTACGTGGAAGAACATTTAACATTGTGTCTAAAATTCCACGACAAGGAATTCGTTGAAAAAAATGAATACTGATTGCGACTGCCCCGCGACTTGAACCGAGAATCATTCGATCACAAAATACGTCTGTTAATCGACTGAGTCATAGCAGCATACATCTGCTTGGCTGGTAAAACGTGCACTTAAACTCATACAGACTCACCCGCTAACCAGAAAAATTCAAGCTAATCTAATATTAAGTCATTACAAATGAAATTTTCCGTTATTTGACAAATTAGGTCTTTATGAATTACATCGTATGAGCGTTTAATTTACCAGTAAAATTAATTTTTTTTGGTGTGCATGTATCATCCAAACCATACTCCTTAAAGTTTCTGGTATAGTTGGTTTATGGAATCCATTCAAGCGGGTTGTTAACATATAAGCAATTTTTTTTGAAACAGTAAACAAATTGTAAAGCAAATGCTTGTATTAATTCTATATTATGGTTTTCAGAATGTATAAAATATATGGAAAAGGAATCAGAAAATATGTTTCCCAGTGTTCGAAAAATTTGAGAGAATATGTTTCTCAGTTTTATGAAATAAATACTTGTTATTTTCTTTGCATTTTTTTTTAAATAAACTCAAACCACCATCCAAAAATCGCTACAAAAAATATATTTCCCGTTTTTTTTTTCAAATCGCTGTATTTTAAGAGCGGTAGCATATAGAAAAATTTTTTATTCATATTGTTTTAATTGGAAATTTAGCGTTCTTTCATAAAATTTTGTTGAAAAATAATTAAAAACAATTTTATGATTTTCAAAATTTTACATATTTTTGAAAATATTATTTCTCCATTGCAGAAATTTGACAGTATTTTAGTTTGGACTTCAGCTACAATATATAAAAAAAATCAAAAATCTGATTCACAGATATTTGAATTTTATGTGTCCTTTAAAAAAAATTAATTTACTAAATCTTTTTGCATAGTCCTTATAATTACCTAGAACATTGCAGAAGACATCAAATCGATCGGACCCACCGTTTCTGAAAAATATATTATTGAAAATTTACAAGGGATTTTGTCCCTTCTCAAAATTAAGGGGAGTAAGGGATAATTTGATTAAAAAAACACTTTTTTTAATTTTTCACAGAGAAACAGCTTAAGCAAATTTATTCAAACTTTTTTTTTGCATTATAAAGCATCATTTACAAAATATTTAGTAAAATTTTCGTATATTAATATTGAAAAATAAGGCAGTAAAAGATATTCCCCAAAACCTCTTTTTAGAATCACGTTGCGCAATGAATATAATAACTTAGCGTAGAATTATCTGAAATCAAAAATGTTCCTGTTCCTCCCCCTCCGTCGTTCTCAAGTTATTATTTTGATTTTTTTAACAGTTCGTGGCATATTAAAGCAAAAAACGCGATTTTATGCAAATTTTTCCGCCAATTTTGAGTTGAAAAACTACCATAATATGAAAATGGATAGATTTCAAAAACGTAGGGGGAGGCATTTCATACCAAGAAAGCATGTTCCAAGTTTGAAAAGAATCGGTTCAGTAGATTTGGCAGGATCGTGTTCACGGACTTCGAAAAATTGTTTCCAGAAAAACGCGTTTAATATTTTTTTCCCAAAAACTGGTCGACTGGAGAATTTAGGCACACATTAAACCATCATACACTCGACATGGACTCGTATCGCGCCAAGTCCATGTTAAACTACAAGAAAATGTAAAAAAAAACGATTTTCCGAAATTGTTTATCCTTTACCCCTCCCTTAAGACTAGAGTAAAAATGACCAACTTCTAATGCAAATTGTTTTTTTGTGATCATAAAGAATGCATATGCAAAATTTGAGCCAAATCAAAAAATACAAGACAAAACAGACCTTCGTTTTCGTATGAAATGCTCAGTGAACCTTTTGTTCCAGAAAGGTCCAGAAAGGCAAAGAAAAGTGCGGTTTGTCGGTTACATCACTTATCACCATTATATTTGATCTTCGAATTTGGCCAAAATTCCAATCGTACTATCGAAAGCAGTGGCAGTAGTAATGAAGTATAATTTTTATCCATTAATCCGACATCGAATCTTACAAATTCATAGAATCAACTAAAATATTTTTTTTTCTCTTGGTAAAATCTCAAGATTCTTAGCTATTTAGTTTCACTATTTGAATAAGGTAATCTCTCAATCACCTATGTTATAGTATTATACCCAAAAGGCTCCTAACCTCACGGGCGGGGGAATCATAACTGTTTTGTGAAAAAAAGTTTACTCCGCATAAAAAACAACCACTCAGCAAAAAAAAAATGAATAAAACCGAACCAACATTCGCCCCAGTGTGACAACCCAGTTCCGCTCACCTGTGCCAATCCATCAGCATGTGTATTGAGATGCTATGTTTGAAATTGAACTTCCCAGAGGGGAGAGCGGAATCGGTAAGCCCATAAAACATCCTTCCCCGTTCGCTGGTTGGTCATTGTTTCGGGCGCAGCATCTGGCTGAACCCATTTTTATAAACGATTTGAAAAATGAGCTCTAGAACTTGACGCTGTGATAAATGAGTGTTTACACTTTTTTCTCTCCATCTCGTCAGAAGGAAAACTTTTCATCGATTGCGGCAAGCACTCCTGGGTTATGCAGGGAACCGGGATAGTAGAACCAGAAACACTTACCTCTAGATTATGCAAGATCGATTGGCAACTTTCCACCGGTACGTTATCCCGTATCTCAACGATGACGTTTTTGTAGGCCGACTTATCAAGGTATGCCGATGATGAATGGGAGGCAGTTGTAAATGATGACACTAGCATTAGCAGCACTGCCGTGATGGTGCATATTCGAGTCATTTTGCCAGGTTTTCTTCGGGGGAGGGAAGAGAACAACACTATCAATACCGTACGTACACAACACCGCTCGGAATGAAGAACTATCAGTGAGTTTTCTCGTTTTCTGTTATCACTAAACTTTGAAGTTAGGTAGGCTATTAAAACGGTGAAAATATTTTCCACCATTCAAGTAGACCAGCACTTATCCTTTCAGTTTTGTTAAAACTGAAATAATCGATAACCCAACACTGTCAATGGCCAAGTTTTGTTTGAAGAAAGTAACCATAGAAACTTGACGAAACACGGCAGGCGCAAACGTTTGTTGTTTTGATTTCGATTCCACTTTGCTGCCAAACGAAACCACGGTACACCGCGAGCCGAATGGTGTGTGCGCGAAGCAGAAAAAAAACTGCTTGAATTGTTACACCCTTTCGATCACCTTTGTTTCGACCGTGAATAATCAGTGTAATAAACCGCCAAAAATTGATGATTTAACACATTTACGCCTGAGGCTAACTCCGGCGGATTATATCGGGAACACGAGCCACTTTGTTATTTTTGCTAGGTAAACCGACAATCACCGCACCGACAAGATACGAGCACTTCATGCTCCACTAGGCCACTTCCGGTTGTGGGAGAGCCCGGATAGTATGGTATAATGGCCGGGTAAACATTCACGTGTGGTGTGGCGTTCTGTTTGACAATTCTCGCTTCATGTTTCTCGTGTTTGTTCCGTTTGCTCTTCGCTTTTTCTTCTTCTGTTCTACTTTATGCAGGTGAAAATTACAATTGTTTACAGTTTTCAGTGCTGATAAGTGTAGTTCCACTAGTCGAGCAAGTCACACATTTTGGTGGTCACATACGGCTATGACTTTTCTGCGCGAGCTGTCATTCCTTACCGGGCCAGACAACAATCGTTCCGTTTGTTTCGTTATCACTCACTACTTGTTTTAAGCATCCGCACAGAAGGTTCGGTAACCGAAACAACTAACGCGATTCTTTTCAAAAATTTCGTTTCAATGGACACCTTTTACCACCCACATCCGTCAGCTTCGTTGCCATCAACAAGCGCTCCACTAGAACCCACCGTGGTTCTAATATTATGAAACTGTGCTGCAACGGTCCAATGCACACGCGGCGATGACCGTGCCGGCTGATTTGAAAAACCGAACGAAGCGATCGCGGAACGAATGGTAAAACGTCAGAACGCGGCAACACAGCGAATATCACGTGCACTTGCGGCGAACGTCAATAGCGGACTAAACCGACGCGAACGCTGCTGTTGTACGCTGCTGCCTAACCTGCTGCTGGAGAACGGGAAGAAGATACCAAACGAAAAGAACCAACAACCGCTCGACCGCACCATTCCACCCCTTCGGGCTACCGACCAGTGCTGGCCAACAACATGAAAACGTGCGCACGATCGTTTAGAGCGCAAAACATGAACCGCCTGTTCCATGGAGACACACACAGAGAGAAAGAGAGTGAGGAAGTGAACCCTCCGAGATGGGTTTGTTTTGTGCAACATTGGAACATGAATGAATTTGGGGTGGACCCAACACCCAGTTTGAATGAACACCTGTTCGCGCGTGGTTTTGTCTTCGGTTTTTTTCCCGAAGCAACGAATGACGGATGAACACAATGAAGGTTTCATTCGAGCCTTCGGATGAATGACTGAGTGCGACGTAGTTCGCAATTCATTTGTGTTGCATGGTTCAAGTGACATCGTACGACAAGTTCTGCAACATTTTTGCTGCGTTGTGAAACAAATGCGTTTCTTATTGCAAATTTGGCCTCCTTTGATAATTGATGTTGTGACGATGGCGATTTACTGATATGCAAAAAAAGGAAGAAGCAAACAAACAATGTTGATTTATGATGACGATAACGATAAATGTATTGTTTTGGCGAAGTTTCGAACTCGGATTGTAGTTGAACATGTCATTTATCATTAAAATGTTGAACAGTCGTGAATAGTTTAATAGTTTTAACTAATTTATATTTTTTATAACTACGTTTCATAAATACTAATTACTGTGAAGGTTATGGAAAATAAAGTGGTAAGTCACCTGTCAAATCAAAGATGTTCTAATACATAATCATGAAAGTGAAGTCGCATGTGTATATTTTCAGAAACTTATTTTTTCATAAATAAAACAAGAAGATACTTTGAAGAAAAAAATAACCATAGATTAGAACATTCATTTGGGAGAAAACTAACATTAGCTTTTCAATTTCTATGCAGCCAGAAGCTAAATTAAGAACAATTTTTCCGTTTTCTTGCATCGTCACTCCAAGTATTGGTTTGAATTTTCAACACATTTCATTCTCTAGTTCCGCAACCGGAAGACGGATCGGAAAAATAATTCAATAGCAACTTATTAGGCCATAAGAATTTTCATTTGTGTTTAGGTTTAGCCGTCTCTCAGAAAATTTAGTGAGTTTCGTTTTTGATTTTTTTATTACTATTTTCGGTATAAAGACAGGAAGGTTAAACAATCGTTTTCTCATGATCTACCACAAAAAGCTTTCATTCATTTGGAAAATATTTGAAAAATTTCTTGTTCGATGAATTTCGCGCCTACTCGAACAAATGTTTCCAGATTCCTCTTAGATTTTGATGACTGTCTTTTGAAAAGGGTCAAACTTTATTTTACCATTTTTCCAAATGGTTCAAGTCGAAAAATGACATTTTCCAAAACAATGTGTTGTGCTAGTGATTTTTTCCAAAATCAGTCCGATTTGTAGTAGGTAATGTTAGAGACATAACCACGAGATTGACGTAGGACTGCTGTCGACAAGGAGAAGATCACTTTAAAAATGTACATTTATTTTGGTATATTGTTCTATTAATAAATCATCCGTTCCAAGTAAAATTTTATAGATTCTTTGTAAAATGCTTTGGATCCTGAAAAGAACCGAAGGTTACAATTTCTCCAACTTTCAACTTAGTTGACGATTGTTTCCACGGGCAATATTTCGAACAAATCGTTTGGCGAAAGGCGCACAAAGTAAATCTATCATATGCTTGTGTACCCTTTTCTACAGCGCTAACGCTTAGCACCGAGTCGTGGCACCCATGAAGATGGATGTCGTATGGGTTAGTGACGACACTTATTTTGATTATTTATTTATGGCCCTTAGAACTATCGATTTGTATATGTATTCTCTCCGTTGTGTTGATATTTTGATGAATTTTCCGCACTTGTTTGAAGCGAAAGCCGCTCTGCGAACGGAGGGAACAATTAAATTCCAACGTATAAAATTTTATGGTTGAACACTTCATTTCGGATTATCATTTTTCATTTTTCGGATCGAATAAATGTATTTTTCTGTTACCCGCACGCAAACGACCAGCAGCTGTATGATGTTATCGCGGAATTCATTTCATGCTTTCAGAAGGCGGTATTTTCTACGACATTCATCCGTCGTTTGCTGGCTTTATTTGCATTCGTTTGGTGCGAATTTCGCCCAGCAAAAAGGGCGCAACCTATCAAATTATTCTAGATTTGCACTAAACTGATGATTTATATCTTCGATTTGATAGGGAAGTAATATTAATAGTTCTTAGTTCTTTAGAAAACATTTTGAACCATCAGAACGGCTGATTTTGTATAATTTTCCCCATCGTTGTCCACTTTTCGTTTTCGTTTTCCTCCAAGAAACTGGATGATGCAATCACTTTTGTTTGAAGCGAAATTCACACAACGAATGTCCAACACAGAGATGTTTGATATTTTCGTAGAAAATCTGTATTGCTTTGTATAAAAAATCTGTATTAATCTGTTTTCACTAATAAAATGAAATTCTTACAACAAAATGATGCCAAGATATGTTATTCCAATAGTATTTAGTTATTCCAATAGTATATAGTATTCCAATTGTGGTTGTAGGATGGTAGATTCAATCAGTCATTGCCGCGCTCACAAGAATATTCAACGACGAAGTTTCATTTTTTTATCCACTACAATTGAATTGTAATTCCATATATTTATCTAGTTTGAAAATGTTGACTTCATAATTTGACATGGAATTTCAACGCCAATATATAACATCATATCGGGTCATACAACTCTCAGGTTGACAGTAAAGTTTCATGATGCCATTATTTTCTTGAATATCAGTTCAAATTGGTTTCAAATTATAATATGAATGGATTTCACAACGAATTTCCATATAAATTTGTGATTTGTCCGTTGACTTTTTTCTCATCATTGGAATCAAACACTAAAAGATAACTCAGACATTGCTAATTTTTTCTCTCTTACTCTGTATATGAGAACTGTATAACTCTGTAATAAATTGAGGAAATCTGTATAAAATCTGTACTCTGTTCAAATCTGCATGAGCATGTAAAAATCTGAATAATACAGATAAATCTGTATAAATGGCATCTCCGGTCCAACATCAGATATGCTTACTGAAGAACTAGTTGTTGTTTATCTGCGTTTAGGCTAGATGAACGGAACCTCATATTCGCCATTGACTAAAGCACCAGTTGAATAATGCCGGGTGTAGTTTCACTGTCTTGGCGTAGATGGCAGCACCCGATGTGTCTCCGTTCATGAAGTTAGCGAACGTGCAAAAGAGATGCATTTATAGATTTATTTAACCCCTTAACGCTCACGGGGGAATATCTTTCCCTTCTATAAAAATTGTTATCGATTTTTCAATTATTATTAAATCGATGTTTTTTACTGAAACTTATTTCCAAGCCTTTCTGACCGAATAAAAAAAAAAGAACTGTCAATCTTTATTGAACTGAAAAAGTACACGAAATCGTTTCGTAGAATACCATAACTAACTATTTATTTTACTACTCTGATAATTAAAGTAATTAAAGCAATAAATTAAATTACGATATAATAAACCCAACTCTTTGTTTATTTATTTCTGAGGATCATAGAGAAAAATATTTTCCATGAAATTATTGGAAACTTATGCACCCTGCTATGTTTTTCTGGTGATATTCTCTTATTTTACATCCACAATAGCTAAAATATTGTGATGTACTGACATATTTCGTCCTGGACATCTTATGGTCGAGAAAGGGTTAATTTTAATTTTCGTGTTTGGACTTATTTTTTCACTATTTAAACCACGTTTTTAGTAATAAACGTGGTATTAACTAAAATTTTTTTTTCATTCATTTCGTGAAAGAATGAGAGAACATACTCAAACAGGGAAAAAATTATTAAGAAAACAAATCTGGAGTAATTTCGTGTTGTGAAATTTTGAAAATGCACCCAGGTGAGCATAGTCAAGACCTCCTACGTCAAAAAATTGAATTTAAAAATTTTAATTCGATTTTCAAAAAAACATCATATTAAATTTTGATGGAATCTTGTTCCAAGACAAGTAATTATGTTCATGTAATGCAACATTATTTATAGGGCACTTCGGTGAAATATTCGAATTCAGTATCGTTGTTTGCGTATTGCCTTAGGATGCATGCATTCGACACATGCCGCTTTTGAGAGCTTTCATCACGACTGCTAATAGGATGTGAGGTACTGAATCCCCTGGTTATTAGTAACTTCGAAAAATTAGTCGAGCTTCAATCTCAAACAAGATTTATGACAGAATATTTTAATCAAATGTCACAGAAAAAAAAACCTTTAAAATATATTCCTATTCGTGACAGCATCCTAAATGTCCCGAACTCGTCGGAAAATTTCTAAACGTTTCTAGCAAGGAAACTTTGAATTTGAAAAATCGATAGATTTTCTTAGTAAATCTTACTCTGATTTTTTTATCAATTGGTTTCGTCACTTAGAAGTCGATT
Organism: Malaya genurostris; assembly: GCF_030247185.1. Taxonomy (NCBI): domain Eukaryota; kingdom Metazoa; phylum Arthropoda; class Insecta; order Diptera; family Culicidae; genus Malaya; species Malaya genurostris. The sequence goes on along the minus strand of NC_080570.1, from coordinate 58,477,388 downwards.
CGAGAATGTTTTTCAGCGGTTTTTCAAACTATTGGAAAGATTTGTAGTTGGTCAGCCATGCAACTGGGAAATTTTATGAGAACGATTTACGGAACTGAAAGGTTACTCAGTGACAGAGATATGTTTTTTGCAACTATTGAAACGGCAAAATGAACAGACAAAAAGTCTGAGGAAGGTGGTTTATATCTTACAAAAATATAAATGGATAAATGATAAATGTTCCAGTTTGTGCGTTTCGTCCATCTACTTATTACAGTAGAGGAATGTGTTATTATATAACACCCCCCCCCCCCCCCCCACCCGAAAAAAAACATTGAGATATTTTTAAATGTACTAATATATTTTCATCCAGAATGCAGGTATTTCTTTGCAATACGCCTGATATTGATGATAATGGGAATTGATTGATACAAACACATTTTCCAAAACGACTACATTCTAAGTTTTTTCGCCTGCCGTAGTCATAATGCCACAGCAACCGTATAATATGCACCACAACAAATCAGTGGAATGTCCCACAATAATGATGCAATATACCTCTTGAAATGTCGATATAGAAGAAAAGCAGATAAAGAAGATATTATTTGCATCAGAAATCAATTGCATAATCAATTAATTACAACTGGAAATCAAAAATTTTATCCTTCCAATGCTACATTTTATTTAATAAACGTTATACATCTTTACAATAATATTTTAACTCGAAGCATATTGTTGAATCGAAGGTGGGACATAATGTCCGTTGAGTGGCTGTTATGAGAAAATTCGTATATCAAATAAATGGCTTTGTTTCTCTAGATTTCTATACTGTAAATAGAGACATTAGCACTGCTAAAAGTTAATTACTAAGTAGCAACCGACCATTAGACGTTTTATACGATTAAAATGCTTGTTTAGTCGAAGTAAAACCTTACATCGAAAAGCTACCTAATGATATTTTCAGCTTTTTCATATTTTCCAACAAACGACAACTGCCAAACTTGCATAGCAGAAAAATCGTACGAAAAGATAGCGTTAGTGATCAAAGTTTTGTTTGGAAAAGTCTTGAATACTTAAAAAACGTTTTGGCCAGTAGGGGGGCTTTATAATACTTTCCCCTACCAGGATCATCTTGTTCGAATGAACGAAGTTTTCCGATTCTTCGCAGGTTAAAAACGTAGTCAGGATCAGCAATGTTGCAAGATCGACTCAATAATATTGCTATTTTATGTGTTTATCGCGACATAACCGACAAACTTGATTTAGGAAAATTGTCAGATGGTTTTGTTTTGCGAAATGCAAAACGCAGCTCTGTGTTTGCTTTGGGCAAATCATTTTTATATATATCCTGATAATCTTTTACGAACTTTCAATTCATGCACAATAGAAACGCAGTCGACGACTTTTTATAAGCAAACTACCCACTCGGACCTGAAATGAACTGTCGGACCTATCTGACGGTATGAGGATTATTACAATTGTTAGAAGACCGATTCGATTCAAGCTTACTGTGCACAGAAGGATGATACCTAACGGATTTCACTAGAGGAGATGGTGCTGCGGTGATTCTGGGTGCACAATCAGACTTTATTGAAAAGCAAAGGTCGAGGTAGTGCTCATTGGTAACGTGATTCACGCAGTATATTAAGGTTTTGCAAGATTTTGCTTCAGTGGACTGCTGGACATAGTTGAAGAATATCCTGACACAACTGCTTAATGCGTGATCACTTGTTTGCAATGAAACTATTTCGATGTTAAGTCGCAGTATTTCTAGGTGAACATAAACAAATACACTGTCAACGGAAATTAGTCATTCGTTGCAGAAATAAAAACAATATTAAAGTTGAAACATTTTCACATTTTTTTCCTCTCGCCCTCTGTATACTACTGCTGCTTCCGAGTGTTCAAACAATCAAAGAACCGCAGGATCGAACCTAAATTATTCGTTTATACCGTCGTACCTTTTTGTTTTATTTCAAAACAGTCAATTTCATTGGGAGGAAATCACAGCTTGTTGGGGTGAGAAGAAATTATGGAAAAACAGCTGATAACGTTTTTTCTAGAACATGCAAGTAGCAACAATAGATTTAGATTTCCAAAACCAGTGATCGCGATAGTTCGTTACAAATATAGTAGGGAGAATAAATCCTTCTTGCAAATGAACAAGAGCTTTGTATTGTGATACTCAGCTAATAATTATCTAATAACAGCTAGAGTCCTCGAACAAATGTTTCAACCAACCATCTGTTAATTATTAAACAACGTTCATTGATTCCAACACGACACCCGTAAACTACTACAATACGAACGATGATATTCACTCCACCCACCAGACAAACCGATATCCTTCGCGCGATGGGAATTGACTGTTTCCTAATTTCGGTCACATTTCACCGACTTCGTCGCCTAGAAATCACACAAACCAGGAAGCAGCCACCCCTGCGCAGGTTAATATTTATTGCCTCGCGGACAGGGACACATGTGTATTATGGCAATCATGCCGAATGGCTTATTCATTGTCAAAACTCGCATTCCGCGTCGTCGTCGTGAGCATGGAAAAATAATCCCGAAGTAGCATCGTTTTGCGTTGGGTAGAAGAAATGGACGAGTGCGTCGTGTCGGTTCGATGGTTACACATGTAACAAAAAAATATTATCGGAGGGTGTACTTTAATGGCTATACCACCGAAGGTAATCATGACAACAAATTGCATCCAAATAACCGAAGGGTAAAATGTTGCACCCACTTACTCTGCAGCAGAAATCCCATAACCGTACGAAATATTTGATGATGAAAAATATTGACTTGCCGGGCCATGGAAACAAAACGGTGAAAAGCATGATGACAAAATATGAGTAGGGTCCGGAAAAGTATTGCTTTTTATGTTCTACCGTGGTGATTTATAATGCAAAGGGGCTTTCCGTGAACCGGATCGTATAGGTTTACTGGAGTAAGCGCAGTGCAAGTTTAGAAAAATAAAAATGGGACAATTGCCAACTTCGCATTGGCAACCGATATCTCATAATTTAAAGCAAATTTGCGAACTAGTTTCCCCAGATGATTGAAAAAAAAACGGAAATCTTCTATCCGATATTCTCAATGATGTTTGATTCAACAATGCCCTAGCGAGCAACCTGTTGCTCGGGAATCAATTCGCAAAAGGTGCCCTCGAACCCGCGTGACCCGAGGCACGGTGGTTTGCCATATGGTAACCGTGTTCGCAATTTAATTTGATTCTGCATCGCAACTTTTCTGGTAAAACCAACAATGCAGTGATTGAAAAAAAAATTGCATGCAATGCATTAAACCCGGCATCCACCGCTCCCTTGGCATTTGGGGCGGCAAGGACGAAAAAAAATGCACCAACGAAGTCTGATATATGAACTGCTAGATGGCCGGAGGAAGTATTCGTACATGCTGACACAGAACAAACGCAGATTGTTGTGCCAACTTTTTACTGGAGAGTGCGGTGTTTTTATTTAGAACTCGTTACGTTTCCGGCTGCTGTTTGGAAAACCTCAAGTGGGCTGCATATGGACACAAACTCCCAGCCGACTGAGAGTACATTTTTGTATCCTCTTTGATTGGTCGGTTTTTGTCCTTGTATGTTGAGTTTTAAATGAATGTTCATTGCTACATTCTAAGTGATTCCGTAGTATCGGTGGCATGTTTGACTACAATCTTATTACGTTTGCGTTCGCTATCATTTTCTTTACACCTAACGATAACTATTCAAATTGTATGACTAATGTTTCCGTACTCTTATTCCTTTGTGTGAGTGTAGAAATTAATTAAATGAATTGAGAAAAAGTGATTCTTTTGAACCCATAGCTCGGACTAATTATTATTTGGACGTAGAAATCTGCTCTATCGCGGAATCGATTTGATGAAATCAAACACATCGAAGCGATCCGAGTCTCTTTCCAAACTTCGTCCAACAATTGATCCATATTATCGTAGTGCAAATCGTTTACCAAAGCACAAAATTTCTAGCGAACTGGTCATCAATATCGAATTGATACCGGCTGGATGAATTTGTTGAAACTTTACAGTGTTTTGTATTACTTAATATTTCCTACTGGCAAGACTGACTTATTTCCGAATCTCGTAAAACTCTGGACAGACGATTGTCGACAACCGTAACTGGCAAATCATCACTAAATCGAATTATCAATCGCACAACCGATGTATGTCGATTTCAACTTCTTAACTAAAATCATGGAACAACAAATGGATGTACTTCGCAATTAGAACGGTGCTTACGTACCTCCTAGCATAGCAAACATAACATTTTGCAATCTCATTTGATCCTTACCAAAAGCGGAATAGCAAAACACGTCTGGTCTCTAATGTTTATCCGGGTACTTGTAAACAGCAAACAAAGATCAAAATAATAACAAATTTTACCATCATATCTTGACTTGATGTTTCTATGCTGTCATAGCATATTTCATCCAAAGTATCAAGAAATTATACAATGTATGTTTAGCACCAAAATTAGTTACTATATCTTATTTCGTTGTTGATGAGTTATTCCAAATTCGTTAAGGGGGGTGGGGTCTAAACGATGAAAAAAATCATCATTTACGATTTTTTTCCCAGAATTATCGTTCAACAAAACAAATTCAAATGGTTTGCAAGATAAAAAGCATCATTCGAACAACATTTTGTAATTTTTTCGTGGAAAAATATTGAGAAATAAGTCGTTCAAAAGATATTTTTGAGGACGCTTCTTAAAAATCATGATTTGCGGTGTCCATTGTATCTCAGCGCAGACTAATCAAAAATGAACACATATACGCAGCATAGTTAGAGAAGAAGTGTTTCTAGACCCCAACGTTTTTGTTTTTTTTTCATAAATACGTTTATTTCTTAAGGCAGTTTACATAAGTTTTTCTTCGCCGTAGCATCACTTTTACATAATATTCTTATCCTAATTTAATTCTAACATAGTCACAACGTTTTGAATTTATTAAAACATATTCTCTTATAGCTTAAATATCATCTTAGGTAACTCGTCATTAATTATGAAATCTACTCGGAAATATTATTTGAACCAAACGATTAACTTCTATAAATTATAAAATAAGCTGTTATTTTCAGACATTTTGTTGATAATTTCATAAACTGTTTCGAGTTTGTTTGTATCATTACATAATTTTTATTCTAATTTAGCTATTGGTTGAACTCATGGACGCAGCTGGGATCAGAACTAAGTCTTAAAAGGGGCCTTTATTAAATTGAAACTCCAATTTTCTTTATGAAATGATAAATAAGTTTCATGTATGAAAGGTCACGACAAGCAAGAATGTCTCGAACTGGGATATTGGATAGTTTACCTTGGGTACGCAAAGAATTTATTAGTTGAGATCTGACATCACGATACTCCACGCATGCCCAAACGACATGATCAATATCCCGATAACCTTCTCCGCAAGCACAATGATTAGTCTCGGAGAGCCCAATTCGAAGGAGATGTGCATCTAACGTGTAGTGATTGGACATGAGTCTGGACATCACACGAATGAAATCCCTACTCACATCCAGTCCCCTGAACCATGCCTTTGTCGATATTTCCGGAATAATTGAGTGCATCCACCGACCCAGATCATCTCTATCCCAAGATGCTTGCCAGCTGGCAAGTGTTCTTTGGCGAGACGAACTATAGAATTCGTTGAAAGCAATCGGTCGCTCATAAATTTCACCCTCAATAGCACCACGTTTGGCTAAATTATCGGCTCTTTCATTGCCTGGAATGGAGCAATGAGCCGGGACCCAGACTATAGTGATTAGATAATTATTATTCAATATGTCGTTCAGACACTGTTTTATTTTACCCAAGAAAAACGGTTCATTTTTGCCAGCGGCGATTGAGCGAATGGCTTCAATTGCACTCAGACTATCTGTGAAGAGAAAATAATGGTTTGGAGATAATGTGACGATTACACTCAAACTATAATGAACTGCTGCTAGCTCTGCTATATAAACAGATGCAGGTTCTTGAAGCCTAAATGATGCCGAAACATTATTGTTGAACATACCAAACCCTGTCGCTTCTTCAATTCGCGATCCGTCCGTGTAAAACATTTTCTCAGAGTCAATATGCCTGAACTTACTTGAAAATATTTTTGGGATTTCCGTCGAGCGTAGATGATCCGGGATTCCACGCACTTCACGCTGCATGGATGTATCGAAAAATAAAGTTGAGTCAGGGGCACTTAGGATGCTGACACGGATAGGAATATATCTTGAAGGGTTGATTTCCTGTGACATATGGTTAAAATATACTGTCATAAATTTTGTTTGAGATCGAAGCTCGACTAGTCGTTCGAAATTATTAATTACTATGGGATTCAGCACATCACATCTTATTAGCAGGCGTGATGAAAGCTCCCAAAATCGATCTTTTAATGGAAGAACTCCCGCGAGAACTTCAAGACTCATTGTATGTGTCGAGTGCATGCAGCCTAAGGCAATTCGCAAACAACGGTACTGAATTCGCTCAAGTTTGATAAAATGAGAGTTTGCAGCGGAACGAAAGCAAACGCATCCATATTCCATCACTGAAAGTATCGTTGTCTGATACAATTTTATTAGATCTTCCGGATGAGCACCCCACCAAGATCCTGTTATTGTTCGAAGAAAATTTACTCTTTGTTGGCATTTTGTTATCAGAAACCTAATGTGTCCTCCCCACGTGCATTTGGAATCGAACCACACCCCGAGGTATTTAAAAGTTAAAACCTGTTGGATCATTCTTCCCATCATATGGAGCTGAAGCTGCGCGGGATCATGCTTTCTTGAGAAGACGACTAACTCTGTTTTCTCCGCAGAGAATTCGATACCAAGATGAACAGCCCAAACGGACAAGTTATCTAAGGTATCTTGCAATGGTTTATGCAGATCAATAGCTTTGGGCCCAGTAACTGAAACCACGCCATCATCTGCCAATTGCCTTAGTGTACATGGGGTTACTAGACAGCTGTCAATGTCATTCACGTAAAAATTATAGAGGAGCGGACTGAGGCATGAGCCTTGCGGGAGACCCATGTAGCTAATTCTGAATGTTGCCAAATCGCCATGTGAAAAATACATGCACTTCTCTGACAAAAGGTTGTGCAAATAATTATTTATAACCGCTGGAAGTCCATGTTGGTGGAGCTTGTCTGAAAGAACATCAATGGAAACTGAATCAAATGCTCCTTTAATGTCTAAAAATACAGATGCCATTTGTTGCTTTTGAGCGAAGGCAATTTGGATGTCAGACGAAAGTAATGCAAGGCAATCATTCGTCCCTTTATTTCTACGGAAGCCAAACTGAGTATCTGACAACAAACCGTTCGTCTCGACCCAAGTGTCGAGACGTCGTAGAATAATTTTTTCGAACAATTTTCTGATGCAGGACAACATCGCAATGGGTCTATATGAGTTGTGATTGGAAGCTGGTTTCCCCGGCTTTTGAATGGCGATAACTTTCACTTGTCTCCAGTCAGGCGGAACAATATTTTGCTCAAGAAACTTGTTGAACAATTCCAACAAACGTCTTTTTGCGAGGTCGGGCAGATTCTTCACCAAGTTGAATTTAATTCTGTCCAACCCAGGGGCGTTATTGTTACAAGACAAGAGTGCTATAGAAAATTCCATCATTGAAAATGGGTTATTAATAAAACCATTATTTGGAGGAGATTCCCGTATAATGCTTTGCGTAGGAACAGAATCTGGGCAAACTTTCCTAGCAAAGTCAAATATCCATCGGTTCGAGTATTCATCACTCTCATTGCCCACGTCTCGATTCCTCATTCGTCTGGCCGTATTCCAAAGAGTGCTCATTGAGGTTTCTCTTGACAAACCTTCGACAAAATTTCTCCAATAGCTACATTTTTTGGCTCGAAGTATGCTCTTGTACTTGGTTTCTAAAACCATAAGTTTTTCAAAATTCTGAGGAGTTCCTCCTCCCCGTTTTAGAAACGTCTTGCAAGCATTTTGTTTTGCGAGTTTAGCCTCTGAGCACTCTTCGTCCCACCAGGGGTTGGGAGGCCTTCTGTTAGTCGTTGGCCCAGGAAAGCGTTTAGTTTGGGATTGTTCTGCTGCCTCCAGAATCGAACAAATGAGGAAGTCATATTCTTCAAGTGGAGGGAGCTCTTCCATTGAATTCAAAATACTAGAGATTCTACTTTGGTATTTAATCCAGTCGATATTTTTTGTCAAATCATATGGAATACTAGCTGAATTAGCAATACATTTGTTACAGCTAATTGAGATGATGATTGGTAAATGATCGCTACCGTGTAAATCAGGCAATATTTTCCAGGTGCAATCTAGTCGAATTGATGTTGAGCAAAGAGATAGATCTAATGCACTTGGGCGTGCAGGAGGTCTTGGGAATCGTTTCTGTTTGATTTTTTATATTTTTGGTGGTTATTCGAAGTGATAACTACAATTTTTCATGAAAAAAAACCGCCATTTTGTTGCTGTTAAACCTCCCCAAAGTAACAAAAAACGAAAAGGAAAACGTTGGGGTCAGGTTTTTTTATATGTAGAAAGTGTGTGCCAAATTTGAAAAAAATGGTGCAGTAGTTTTTGAATGACGATGGACACGGACTTTCAAAACCTGTTTTCGAGGAAAACGCGTTTAAAGGTTTTTGTCTATAAAATCAGTGGAAACAATTTATTACTTCAGGGAGCCTGTAGGGTCTAACATTTTCAAAAAATCATATGTTTTCTTTTATAAATTATTATAACGAAACATTTCAAGAATGTTTTGTCAAGTTTTGAAGTCAATCGAAGTAGAAATCTTGTGCCTGTGCGCCGAGCTCTTGCTTCTTCGTAGAATGAGATAGCCATAGATAAAGGTTCATAACTTCCAGAGTTTCGTTTCAATAGGCTTGAAAATTTCACAGGAAATTCTTCAAATGTTTTACTATAAGAATATATAAAGAAAATAATAACTGATTTTTCAAAAGTGTTGTACCCTACCCACCTCTTAAGGTAAAAACCTCTTTATTAGAAACAAAACAAAATAGAATTGATATCGGTTGGAGACAGCTTCTTAAGTCTATATTAAATTTTTAAATATAATTTCCTAGCTGAAAAAATGACTAAATTTCGAGTTTCGTAAAACTCTAGACAGACGGCTGTCGAGAGTGATATCATTCACTTATACATTTATTAGTTTTTGCGTTCTGTATTTTTAGAAGACAACCATAACTGGCTAATCATAACCAGATCGATCTTTCAATCGCACAATTACGCTTTCCACGATTTCAAATAACAAAAAAAATCATAGAACAATATTTGGATATACTTCGCAATCACACGGAAAAGCCAGCGAGTGCAAAACAACTAGTTGTTTTTCTGAATTTGATTGGTTAAAATTTGGGACAACTAATCGATTGTTGTTTTAACTAAACTATCATTTTTCATTTATCGTGCTGGCAGTTTAGTAAAGACACGCACCACAAACGAGTAATGAAACGTTACAGTAGAGCAATGACATACACCCTAATACCGCTGACAGACATGTGATTTCCGTACAATGATTTCTGTACAACGTTGTACGCGTACAACGATGAGGTGACAGACATGTTTTGCGCACAGAATAAATGTACAGTGAAACGAAAAAACTCAAAATTTAGCTTAATTTCCCAGCTCCGAAAATAAAAATTTTTGTGGTTTGAAGATTATTACTAGCAACTAATTTATGACAGATATAATTTTGTCTCTCTGTCATAGCTATTAAACTATTTGTGTGTGAGTGTTCATTGGACGACAGTATAACTCATATCATTGTTTAAATGTAATTAGCATTAGAGAAATTTAGATGTTCATAATTTTGATGTTCTACCGTAACATTCACTGATAAAAAAAAAATGTAAATATAGAATGGAGGAAATATGAAAGGCTTTTAGAACTAATTTTCGGAACACGAGCACTATTTTTTTGCAACGACGCTGATTTCTACCAAAATGGTGATGAATCACTAAATTTTGTTTGTAAATCTTACCGACTTTTGCCAAATCCGCATAATTCCTTTTTCACCCGCATATTCACGATAAAAATAAGAGCGCATAAGCTATTAAGATTGAGTCTCAAAATAGTAAATAAATCTAAGATATTATTAGTATGTAACCATCAGAAACGGCATGGCACACAAATATTTCAGAAAAATTCTGTCAACGTAACAGTTTATTCATCACGAAATTTTCATAAAACTGAATTTAAAACCTTCTTGAATTTTTAATCATTCCGAAATAGATTGGACATAGGTTTGATGCTATTATATAATAGCAAAGTGCTTCAGAAATCTTATGAAAAACGGTCTACTACACTGGAACATAATCTGATAAGGGTTTTATTAGGATTTTGAGAAGTTTAAATTTTTTATGCTATATTTATGAAGTAACACTGAAAACTATTACAAGTATTTCTTAAATTGAATATGTAACTTGGTACGTGTTTTGCTTCAATTTATCACACTGAAAGACATGATTCGCTGTTCTCTCTATTCATACCCAAAATAAGACTCTTTCTAAACAATTTAAAAACAAGTTTTCTTTCCATCGAACGGCATTCAACCCGATGACACAAGACGAAGTAATAAGAAGATTTAGAGTTTCCAGAAGTGAATATAGGGGACCAACGTTATAAATGGAAGTTTTATAGGTCATCAATAAACAGGATGATTACACTATTGGTTTATTCATGTATTGGATATTTCTCGTTTATTATTACCACATGTGCATTCAAAATATGAATCATTATGTTTTTAAATCCATTTCAACAATAATCTTACTTGTTATTGAATAGAAAAAAATTACTCAATAATGCTGATTTTTTGTACAAAAATGAATAAATTGTTTTCCTTATTTGTATTTCAAAACTTCACCAAATTAATGAATATTTCTTGGTTTGACTGCTTTTTGAAAATATGCTACAAGGTATAAAAATTTTATGCTGCTTGTTAGCATTTTACCGAGATTTTTTTCAAAATATGCCGATGGTTGTTTATTATTTGATGCTCAGAAGAAGGAAATATTGTTTCATGAGTTCACCATCGCTCGCCAATGGCGCTGGTAGCAGTAAACAGTGATGTGATTTTGCACAGTACAACCATGAATGACCGTAGTACGGAAATCACCGTTGTATCATGATGCTCGCGTGATACCATCGTGATTTAGGGTGACAGACATGTGATTTCATGGTGTACAGTGATACCGATATCACATGTCTGTCATAAGCATAAGCGGAAAATGAAACGTTGCAAAGAGGTGTCACTCGTGCAACTGACCAAAGACACAATTCCAGCAAAGTTACCTGTATGCATGAAAGCATAAAGTTGTTTTATCCAATTATTCAGTTATTTGAACTAAGACGCCCGTTGCTTTTTTGGTTCCGTTTTCATGAATATGCTAATAAGCCTAATGCTTCAGATGCACTTTAAAGAAAACACAATTAATACCACTTCATTTTAGCAGCAAATTTTTAGGCGTTAAGCGTTTTAAATTACAACTGTCCGAAAACACATTACTCGCAGATGAAATTAAAACATTTATACTGTAGGAATATTCATTTAATACATAGAAAACTTGTTTTACACTTAACTCTTATGATCAATTCCAGAAATGCTTAGCAGATCATCAGACTCGACCTTCTATACATGTACACGTAATAATTGTAGATATAGCAAGCAAATAAACAATTCATGGAAATATAAAAATGATGTTATAATTAAATATCCGAGTATCTCAAGAACAGCTACTTTTAGAAGGAAGGATATCATGAACAAATTTATTGCCTTTAACCTGTAGAATAATATTCTATTGTTTAAAAGATTATCTTTCAACGAGAACTTGAAATTTCGAATATATCTGTAAATTGTTTTAGCTGTAACTTCTTCATTTTTCAAAAGGCACGGATGGGATAATTTTTTTTAAATTTATTTTTTTGGTTTATTTTGAAATTATCGAGAAAAAATAAATTTTTTTGTTCAGTGTATATTATTTTTTAGAGTGCCCTTTTGATTCCCTACAACTTCTTCCTGGATGCCATTAAGTACGATGAACGGTTTCCGAACCACTCATCAATCGAAACTGAAAAACACGTTTTCGAACGGTTTCGGCGACACTTCGTAAGTTTCCAGCTGATCAAAAGGCTGCTTATGTCAATTTTATCCAATCACGAGCCGGCTGGAAATTTCATTCGCAGTGATGAACAGAAAATGTTTGGCACTGTGTCCTATAGCTTTCCACAGAGGTTTTTTGTCGCTTCCGATCAAACATTTGCACACGAATTCTGAATACTACGCAATTGGAATATCGTCACATGCTTCCTTATTCTATTATCGGAAATATGTGGAACTACGTGCCGTCATTAGTCAATTAGTGTGAATTCAGTTGAAGTTGAATTTCCAGAAATTATATTTTCTGCTTCGGTGTGACGAAAGAAAACTTGGAGCAAATTCAGTTGCTGGAAGCCCCAGCAGTGTTTCACTCGTGCTTCAAATATCGAAAAAAATAGAATGGAGAATCTTCCAGCTGCTGAATTTGCTCTAAAGCGCTGCGGAGGCTGCTAGTTTCTTTTGTAATAATTTTAAATTGAAATTTTAAAACTGACATAAATTATGCACCTATGTTTTTCAGAATCTCAGCTAATTACAACGAGTCCCGTAAACTGTTTTTGCTGTAACTTATTCATTTTTTAAAAGGCACGGATTGGATAGCCATCAATCTGAAGGTTTTAATAACAGCTTTAAAATAAAAATTATCAAAAAAAAAATAAAACCATGCTTTTTTTTGTTTAACTTTTTCGGATTATTTTGTTATTATTGAGAAAAAATCAAAATTTTTTTCAGTGTATATATTTTTTAGAGTGTTCAATCGATTTCCTACCACTTCTTTCTGAACGCCATTTTTGCACAATTAACGGTTTCCGAGTTACAACGATTTGAAAAAGGCAATTTTTGTGAAATACAAAAATACATACGCCCTTTTTAAAAATCAGTCGTGAGTCAGATTGACCTCTCAATCGGTTCAAAACTTATGGTTTGCCATACTGAAGCCATGTGCAAAGTTTCATCCAAATCGGAGAAGGTCGATTCTGATTTTGTCACTTTTTCGTCTACTTATTCTTGGAATTGCTCTTATATTCTTCTGCATACTTTCACTTACTCGACGAAACAGCCACTACGTAACCGACATAAATTACGTTCATTTTCCCATTTTCAATTTGAATCTTTTCTGGTAAAATGAAAAGGATTTTTGTTCTGCGTTTTGCTGTCTTCGTTTATCGCCAGGTGACAGCAATTGAATACAGGAGGACAAGGGCAGGGCCGGTGAAACTTGTTAAGCCCAGGTGGGTAAATTTTCGTACCCGGGGGAACGACCCACTATTTTCAAGTATACCTTAATTCTAATGAAAATGTTATTTATCCCTTAAAAGAGCAAGATCGATTTTTTTAATATTTTGTTTCGGTATAACTTTGCATGATACGCGTAAATTCGATGTTTTAAACGTTTTCGATTTTTTGTTTCAAAACAAAATTGCGCATTTAAGCGTTAAATACGACATAAAACTTCTATGGGTTGTTCGAATGGTTGACGTAGGACCACTCAACTAGTGGCCAAATGAAGCAGTCATCCCGAAAAAATTAATCACGTTTTGGCAATCCTAGTTAGTTCCTAAACTTTTTGAACGTTGTGTTTTTGTACGGCAGTATCGAACCGCACAGAGTGCAAGTTGATTCGATACTGACTCTTGTTTTGTATGAGTGGTTTTCTTAAATGCGAACGCACTCATTCAAGAGCAGAAATTTTATAGAAACCGCGAGCTTATGTATATAAAACTGTCGTATCTGTTGGAGGAAATCATGATAATGGTTTGAGAAACTGGTAAAATTAGAAACACTTAGTTATTAATTGAAGATTAGATCATCATTTATCTGTGTTATCGAATATCAGTTAAATATGTAGATGTTCAAAACGGATCAGGGTCATATCGTTGAAAGCCGTTTCGCCGAAAGCCATTTCGCCGAAAGGGTTATTTCGCCGAATGACATTTCGCCAAAAGGGTCATTCCGCCGAATCCTGAAAACGTCTTGAAATCGTAATTAGAATTGATTTAACTTAAAGACAAACGAAAGATGATAGCGTTAACGCCCGTTTTGTTGAACTACCATTGTAGTTCTCAAGAAAACTTGGTGACTATTAGCTACTAAGCATCAAAGCAATTGCATAGGTGTATCTACCAGGCAAATGTAGGTGGTATTTTCCGTTTGTTAAGTGAAAATGAAAAAATATACCGGGCAAACGAGGCGGTTACAGGTTTGTATGCAAGAGGCCGCCGCTTCCGACGGCGGGTCGGCGGCCGACTCAGCTGGCGTCGGCTCGGCGGCTTAGTGCTGCCGAGCCATCTTGGCTTCGGTTATGTGGCTGCGCCACATCAGTTGTACAGAAAACATAACATGCATGAGATATGACACTTTCGGCGAAATGACCCTTTCGGCGAAACGACATTCGGCGAAATGGTATTCGGCGAAACGACTTTCGGCGAAATGGCTTTCGGCGATATGACCCGCTCCCGTTCAAAACATGACCGCTGTTTGTACGGTCTTATTTTCTGTATTTTGAATTTGCTCCCAGTATAGAAAACAAAAATGTAATCCTACGTTAAAATTTTTTTTATTTATGTAAAGATATAGAACGGAAAGGTGAGATGTGAAGGTTCATTTGAGCAAACAGAAATCACGTCTCACCTTTCTGTTGCATATCTTCACATTTTTCCTTTATTATTCTGAGTTACAAATATTCTAATTATGAATCATACTAATATTACCATTGTTTGTCCGTCGAAATTTCAGGTGGGTAATTACCCACTTTTGGAACTTTCGGATGGGTAGTACTACCTACCATATCCACCTCTTTCACCGGCCCTGGTCAAGGGAGTGGTCAAAAGGGGTGATTCAATGTGGGTGGGGATTCAAGGGAGGGAGGGGGTTCAAAAGGTGCAAAACTTTGAAAGAAAGTTAAGTTACGTGGACTTTTACATAAAAAGTACTCTATTGTTCATGGAACTTACTGTTGAAAAATCTTAACCCCCCTGGGCCTGATTACATGCAGAGATGGTATTTCACTAGAGTGATACACCAGGGCGTAGGTTTCAATTATACACTGCGGATACATTTGCTTCGCTCCACACAAAGAGGAAAGCGCACTTCTTCTCAGTGTCCAGACAGACAGACTTTGAGTGCGTGCTTGTGTTGAAAGAAGCTGGTGCGAGAGAATAACATTCTCTTCGCACGAATCACTCTCACGTGCTCTCGCCTAAATACACCGATGTGATCAATGGCGCGTGATGGTGAGCGAACACTTCTGTGAACTTTAATTAATAGAGAGTAGATCTGGCCTTGTTATGAAAAATTTGCAATGAAAACCGAAAATTTAACGATAAATTGTTTTATTTTGCTGATTTTGCGTGCCCACGCTTCTTCTACGCAAACCATACACCAGAGTGCTCAACGGCGTGTACACCTATGTCAAAGTATCTGCATCCACCTCAGAGAATTCATTAGCTAATGCTCTAGCACTTTGGTGCGATTCAGTGGAGGAGGTAAAAGGAAATAAACAAACGCACTCATGATGCGTGCACACTTTATACAACAGTGCTGTATATATGTGAAAGAGAAGAGCTCTCGTTGAAGTTGTCAGTGCGAGGAGAGAAATTTTGCTTGCCCTTCGTCACACAGAGGAGATGAACATCTCTGATTACATGTCAACCAAAGTTGAGCTAATGTTATCGGCTATGCCCATGTCGACTCAATCCTGCTGATACCTTGATATCAAGAAAAAACGTGGTTCAATTTATCTATGATCTTATTTGTGTAATGACACAACTAAGTTTACTGTTTAAATGAACCGTGTTAGTTTTATTTCATATAAACCAGAGCATTTTTGTCTCTCGCGGATAAAGTTTGTACGCGTTTCATAAGTCAAATTTAATTTCCTAGGAGTTTTCAACAATTCAAGTGTACGTGTTTATAATTAACAATATTTTAGAAATTTGCATAACATTACGTAACACATTTACTCTTTACAAAAAATATTTGATGCAGGATCTGATGGAGCACTGAATGCTATAAGAATTAAAAAAAAAACATTGCTGGACTGTGGTATGTAAATAATTCGGTCGTCTAGCAACGGCAATGACAAAACGGTTAAATGTCTAAAAAAACAAAATTAAAAATAATTGTTTGTAGGAATATAAATTGAAATAAAAGTAGTATATAACAAAAATAGAAAAGTATACCTTCTAAAATAGTTTGAAAGAAATCATTTTATTCTTAAAAACAAACAAGAGCGTTTAGTGAGCAAAAAACGCTGAACTCCATTATCGGAAAGAGGAGCAAAAAAAGGTCCCACGGATTGGTTTGCCACCCCCCTAAAAACGTTTTGCCCAGGGCGAGTGCCTCCTTCACCCATCTCCCTTCCCTCTAGATACGCCATTGGTTGGAATAGCTAACTTCTAGGTAATTTATTTCAACTAAAATGTGAATTTAACGCGCAACAATTCTTAACTTTTTTCATCTAAAGTTCGTTCATTTATAACAAATTGAATTGAATTCGCTGTGAAATTGTTTTGTCAAGGAATTGACAGGAACGCACAAATGAAATATTTGTTGTTTTTACCAAAATATCGTTTGAAACAAACTAACCCCCTGAATAAAATTGATTTTCATGTTTTTCAGTTTCAAGCAGAAATGTTTTCTATATTAAACCAGATTTTCTTTTGTCACTATTTCAACAAATAAAATGAAATGTTGCGTTGGTTATATTTACTAGTTTGTTCTCTGTGTGTATAGAAACAAACTTTTTTCTTACTGATTGGTTGATTAAGAAGATGTTAACATTTTTTTATCAGACATATGGAACATTGTGTATTGTTGTTAAACAAGCAGGGCATAATTGCAGCTATAGATTTATTTGAAAAATGTTTTGTGATTATCAGTGATTGTTAAATAACTAGTTGTAAAAATAATAATCGCTCGTTAACTGCATCACAGCTCGGTTCTGACTGGCTGAAAACAGACCGCGCTAAAGTGCGAATGTAAAAGGCAGTGCTTATTCGTACTTCCGACGGCGTACTTTAAATAACTGTGTACAAAAGAACTATAACGCAAGACCAAACAACAGCGTAAACATGAAAGGAACGAAACCTGACTCGCCGCCGCCGCCGCATCCGCAAGCCGCCGCCAGACTCCAGACAGCTGTCGGCAATTATGCTGGCTACCGGAATTCAAGCTCACGATCCAGACGACGCGTTCAGCGTGGCGCAGCCTTTCGGTGTAGGCAAAAAGCCAGCAGCAAACCAAACGGGGCAGTGATAACTTGACTGCAAAGAATCACTTGACTGCCGTCTCTGCTCGGCAGGAATCAATCGTTCGTAACATAAAAGGGCAAGTGAGCGCGAGCTGTTTTCCGTTTCCCATGTGCGATGAAAGCGCCGCGGTGCAGTGCGTCATTTGATTAAACCCCCTTGAGATAACAGATTGCTAATTTCGTTATTATTGCCAGTTTCATTTTTTTTCTGCTTGCAGAATAAATGTGCAGTGTCAGCTGCAGTCAATATGTTATGCCCTGCTCATTAGCACTTGTTGCACTGATTTTGTCGGCATTTTCTTCTGGCTGGAAGTTATTTTTTTCATTTGTTATGAAAAACCATTTAGTCCAAACAGGTCGTGTTGGTTTGTGAAATGTTGTCAGTCTTCGGCATAGTGGTCGCTAGTTTTATTTCATGTCCTCGCAATTTATTTTCACGAAAACGACGATCGAAATCCCACTGACATAAGTGTTTGGAAACATTTTGTTTGTATAATTCGTAGTTGATAACGTTTTTGACGTGTTTCGGCGTCGATACCAGTTTCGGGCACTTTTGTTTAGTTGCTTGCTGCGCTGACATAAACAGAACGAGGTTTGGGTGAAAGTTGTTCTTCTAATATTTGATAATTTAGAGTTCTGTATACGTCGGCAGTTGACGTTCTGTTTCGTACACAGAAACCGTTTGCTTAGAATAAGCAAGTCTAGCTTGGTTTGTGTTACTTTTCTGTTTTGCTTCTCTGATGGCTCAAAGACAAAATATTAAACTGTTTTTATTTCATAACCCAAGTCAACTTTTGATGATAGTTTCGGTTAACGACCAGGTTCATGAAGTACTCAACGTACATGCCTTCAAAATCTTTTGTGTTGCTTTTGGTAGTAACAATGGTGTTAACATGTTTCCTCTTGATTAGTCAAAAAGCCCACTTGTTATATATGTTTACCTTTTTATAAATATAAAAAATAGGTATAGAATTCGCTCAAACTTTAGAAAAATTTTCCGAGGTCCGGAGCTCGATTCAGTTCGACGAACTGAGCAAATGTCCGTGTGTGTATATGTGTTGTCAACAAAGAGGTCGAGATCTCAGAGATGGCTGGAGCAATTTTGATCAAACAAGTCGCAAATAAAAGGTAGTTGAAGTTTTACGCGTTTGATGAAAAATCGCTGTTTCGGAGCCAAATGATACATACAATTACATAAGTACAAAAAAGACTGTGTACAGCATCTCTTTTCACGGCATTTTGCCTCGGACCGATTTTAGCACGGTTCGTTTTTGGCAACATAATCGTTCGAGTATGACATGTAAACTAGATGATGGCAGCATTTTCAAGTTGAAATTAATTCCATAATTATTTTGATTTAAACTACTTACAGTAATAAATGCTGGAAGAACATAACTCCCACATACCATTCGACTCAGATCGTCGAGATCAGCAAATGCGTGTGTGACAAATAATTTTTACTTAATTTTTCGGAGATGGCTAAATCGTTTTCTACAAACTCAGATTCATATGAAAAGCCGTATACTCCCAAACAAGGTTCCTGCATTACGTTAGGATTTGGACTTTTGATTGTGTTGGCGCGTTTTTCGGGGCCAAGGAGGTGAGCTTTTCCAACGGTAAATGACGATAATAATTTTCTCGATCAACAACCCAGTGCCATCGTCATAGCAACGAAAACAGAAAAACTCTTGCTGAATCTTGCTATTTATTATGTTAACGCTTCGAGGTCTATTTTAATACTAAAGTTTTTACATGCTATGAAGGCTGTTTTTATAGGACGGATCGCTGTTTATGTTGATACTATGGTTACTGATTATAATTAATTTCCAGAGCGAACGATTTCTTCGCGAACAGATTGCGGAACCACAGGATGATATGTGAAACGAAATTAAAATAATGCCACTCATTTTTCTCGTAGATAGCTGAACCGATCTAAGATTCAAATGAAATCGAAGAACCATTATGAATCGAATGAGATCCTATAAAATTTCTTACTTTTTAGTTAGATCCGGTTTAAGAGATACAGGTTACCAAATAAATTTATTTCAGTTTTAGCGGTGTTCAGTTTTCGATTCTGAAAGTACCCAAAAATTTATTTCGCACTACAATTTTTCAAAGGTGTCTACACACTCCTCAGCTTTTAGCCTCGTGTCACAACATTTGAAAGAGAAACTAAACTTGCTTATTAGGTGGTTTTTATTTGCTCTAACCTCTCCGTTTCCTTTATAACAATGTTTTATATTTATTTAATGATATGTAGTAACGATTTTTGTGCCCCTCAAAATTTCATGGAACTTACCGAGCCTGAAGCAGACTCTTCCGTAGCTATTGACAGGATCCAAGCTAAGCGATTTGCTTTAGGCGAACTATGCGAAAAATTAATCTTGTTTGTTACCTGATATTATTCATATTTGTTTACATTTTCTCTATTTACGACCCGTTCTAGAGTTATAGCCTGTTCGCACTATACCGGGACTATCCGGGACGTTTTTTCCTCATCGGCGATGACTGAGCTGCAGCGTGATTATGTATTGCAAGCCCGGATCCGGGATAAAATCCATGGGGTTGGTCCCGTCCCGGTCGTCCCGGTATAGTGCGAACAGGCTATTATCCATCAAATTAGTTTTACGGATGTCGGTAAAGTTTTACTGACTTTCAAACAGCTGTACATACAGTAATCAGTTCAGGAGAAATTTCATTTGCTAAATAATCGATAGAGTTGCACTGAACTTCAATCTGTCATAATTCTACTGACTTGTTCAACACGCAATTCTGCTAAATTCACAAAAACGAACCTGATTAGTAGAAAGAAGTTTTTGCATACAATGAAAAAGTTTTCCAGCTCATTCATATTCCATGGAAACTACTACAATAACTGGTAACTTTGGAACGGGTTTAAAAAGTATATTCCGGAAAATGATGTTTGAGGTATTTTGAAAATCCAAGATGTCGACTTCCGACTTTAGTGATATTCATTTAAAACCCTTATAATACGAATATTTTCGGAACGAGTTCGATGAGTAGATGTCGGAATACGATGTTTGAAGTGGTTCTAAAATCCAAGATGGCGACTTCCGGTTCATTTATATTCCTTGAATACTATTGCAATATGATAATTATATACCGGAAAATTATGTTTAGGCGTGTTTCAAATCGGTGTATCGATATACCTTGAAGACCATTACGATATGATTATATGCCATTTGAAAAGTAGATGTGTTTCAGAAAACAGTTTTCACAACTGAATTTTTACGCTAGGTGGAGACCACCAATTCATCGATATTATTTGAATATTGTACTATAGGAATAATTTCGAGACAACCATAACAAGTAGACGTCTCAAAAGCTTGCTCGAGTGCCTTGCATTACAATTTTATTTCATAGTCGTATTGTATGTTTTCAATATTTTATTTAACAACTGAAAGTCTTAATCTAATATTTAAAGCAACCTCAAACATAAATCTTTTGCTTCAAGTCAATATGTGTCAAGTGTTCTTAAAATATTTTTATTTTCAGTGTTATACAAATCACAGTTTTTTAGTGTACGTGATAGAATCTAAAAAGTATTGTTACTCTCATCACGACATATTTGTTATCGCTTCAAGATTTTCTTTATCTATTCATCAAATCCGTTTCGAAAATACCCATTCTGTAAGGGTTTTTAAGGAATATCAATAAACCAGAAGTCGCCATCTCAGATTTTGAAATGACCCTAAACATCATTTTCTTGTACCCACTTAGGACATCCGTTCTGAAAATGGGCATATAATTGGGGGTTTCCACATTAATTACACAAAACTTTTTTTGCGAATCAAAGCCCAAGTAACGTAAACTTTTTTTTACGAGCTACCTCCATGTACGAACCCCCGTTTAGTTCGTAAATGGGGGTTTCGGTGTATTTGCTCCCAATCAATTAATTTATTTACGCGTTATGAATGATGGTTTACACTTACTCTCCAAAAATAATTCATACAAATCTAATGACCTTTCAGTTGTCATCTTTTGCGTACCAATTTCAGTAGAATGTAGGATATATGAATCATTTTATTAGAAATATATATTATCACTTATTGTGAATCACAAACTGTAATTTCCTTCTTATATAACCCCGGCGATAGACTTTAAGTTATTAAAACCGAGGCTAAATAAAAAGATGTAGCTTTTAATAAGCTATATTTGCATTAGAGTGCTGAAATTAAAAATCTGTAGAGGGCTTTTTGAAAATATTCATTCAAAGAAAACTTACCGTCAGGAATCAGTATTAGGGAAGACCGGAAATTATTTCGATCGATTGGCTTTGTAAACGCACTTTCATGTGACAAACAGACATCAGTTAGCTAGATGACGCTGAGTGAATTCAGTTTGGCGTTAATGGTGTTCGTGTTAAAAGCTGTATGTATTTTCACTTTTTTTTTTAAGTTTGTATTTTTTTTTTGGATATATATGATTTTATTATTAAATGCTTTCGATTATGTTGAAAAAAATGTTATTGTGTCTCGAAAATGAATTGCGCACAGACAACTTAATCCGGACAGAAAAAGTGGGGCTCAATCAAACTCATAATTTTTTACTTGAAATTCTTCACGGATTGTTGGAACATATCTGAATATTGATATCTATATTTCAATTCCACTTCTTATCACTTATTAAAACTAGATTTACCATAAATCAAGTGAAAACGTTCATTATAAGTAGCGAAACAATCAAATAGGCTTCAAGAAAGACTCCAAAGTCAGTTTCAACATCAATAATTTGGTACTTCAGGGCGTGAAGTTTGGAGACAATATCTATATTCTTAGCGAGCAGGATTATGTCTCACGAAAGGTTGAAACCAACATACAATCCATTCATTCAATCATTTCATTTCTTTTTGCGTTCATTAAGTTATCCTTAATTTTGGCGTCCTATCGTATTCGTTTTTAATTTTTGCGTGAAACTTTAAAGTCCGGTTTAGCCCCTAACTAATGCTTGTTTTTCCGAGGCACAAATTGGAAATTGTAGCTAAAAGTTGAAGTCACACAACTGTATAGATAAATGGGTAAAAATTTAAGTTTAAAAAGTGTTTTTTTTTAAATTTCCTATAAATGTTCAGTTTCGCCCCATAGAGTGGGTCTAACTCGGTAGCTTTTAAATTTTTTAACTTAAGGTAGGTCATCGCTACTTTGCGCGAAAACTAGTGCGAAATTGTCCATAGCACAAATTGGGAATTGTAACAGAAGTTTGATGCTAAACAACGATTGGGTGAAAACTTAGTTGTATTGTGTGATTTTTTCAAATTTCCAAAAAGCGTCCGGCTTAACCTTGGTCTGCCCTATTTATTTGTTACTCAGTAATCAATTTGCACAACAATATTTGATTTTTTTTATTGATCTGTATTTCTACTTAATGTATAGCGATGGTCACAAAAAAAATGAAAATAGCCACGGGTCCTGCGGTCCTGCTGGTCTTACAAACCAGTTGTCGTATGTTCAAGCCCCGATCTGGAAGGATTCTTAGTGTCAGTAGAGTCGTAGCACCAGCCATGCACTGGTTCAGTACACTCTGAATCGACTGCGAAGTCTGTTGAAACAGAAGGTCAAATTCCACTACAGGAATGTAATACCAAGGCTTTTGGTTACTGAAATTCCTAATTATTTCTGAATGAATAATAATTAAGTGAAAATTAGTAAAACTTTTACTAGCTTGACAAAAAATGACATTTTAGAGTTTACAGATTGTGTCAGTAAATGCTTCGTAACTATTCAATAGAACTTGGGGTAAATTCAGTAAAATAAGATTTTACAGATCGTAACCGCAAAAAAGCCTCTTTTTAATCCACCTAGTAGTGTGATAATGCCTTTCTCTTGCCATTTAAACAGTCTTATTAAAACATAGTTGTTTCGTTTGGAATTTCTTACACGAATTCGGGCTGATTTTTAACATAAATTCATTCATATTATTCCGGCTAGTTCAGCGTGACTCAACGCTTACACCGCATACTTGATAACATTCTTGAAACCAAAAGTATCAACATAAACACATTTGAACTTGATCAATGGTTACCTTCTGTTTTACCTACAAATATGTGTTTGGTCGGTTACATCACTTAACCGGAAATGACAACCAAACCATCTTCAAATTTATTTCGCAACTCAATAGTAGCTTTCAAACGCACCTAAGTTTGTTAAAATCGTTTAAGCCATATCCAAGATAAATGAGCCGAGAGAAAAAAGTGTGTTTTGTCGGTTGAGTCACTTATACCATTATATCTGCGAAACCGGAAGCGACAGTCAATTAATCTTCGCACTTAAATCACAACTCAAAACCAAAGCTGGTTAAAATCGGTTCAGTCATCTCCGTGAAAATTGTGCGGAGAGAAAAGTTTTTAAAAATGTGCACACACATACACTCACACAGACTTTATCCGATCTCATCTTGTTGAGTCGAAAGATAGATCAAAAGTCGGTTTCTCTAGCAATTCTATTACATTCTAATAAAGAAAAGCAAAATATGAAGTTTTAACGACTTCGAAAATTACCCCTGAAAGGGGTGGGACATGAAGCACTATTTAAGCGAATTCTTTGTAGAAATATCGTTCAAAAAAATAAATTCAAATGTGTTGCATAATAAAAGGCATCATTCGAACAACTTTTTGTAAATAAATAGTTACGAAACATTTACTGACACAATCGGTAAACTCTAAAATGCCATTTTTTGTCAAGCTAGTAAAAGTTTTACTAATTTTCACTTAATTATTATTCATTCAGAAATAATTAGGAATATTGAAAAATAAGTCAGTGTAGGAGTATTTTTGAGCACTTTTTTTTCGAAAACCATGATTTGCGGTGTTCATTGTTTCTCAGCGCAGACTTATTAGGAGTCAAAAAAACCAGCATAGTTATAGTAGATGTTTTTTCTAGTCCCTGTTGATTTTTTTTTTAATTTTTGGTGGTTGTTTGATGTCAGAACTACGATTTTTTACGAAAAAATTCACCTTTTTCGTAGCTATAAAACCTCCACAAAGTAACAATAAATGATAAGTAGTGTAGTGACTAAAGTAGTTCAAATAGAATTGTCTTTTTGCATAGCAGTTCTATTTAATCCGCTAACCAGACACGAAGTTGACAGTATTTATCTACTTTTGAATTGTTTTTTTGCACCTTTTACCTTTTTTATATATATATAAAAAATAGGTATAGAATTCGCTCAAACTTTCGAAAAATTTTCCGAGGCCCGGAGGGCCGAATGTCATATACCAATTGACTCAGCTCGACGAACTGAGCAAATGTCCGTGTGTGTGTGTGTGTGTGTGTGTGTGTGTGTGTGTGTGTGTGTGTGTGTGTGTGTGTGTGTGTGTGTGTGTGTGTGTGTGTGTGTGTGTGTGTGTGTGTGTGTGTGTGTGTGTGTGTGTGTGTGTGTGTGTGTGTGTGTGTGTGTGTGTGTGTGTGTGTGTGTGTGTGTGTGTGTGTGTGTGTGTGTGTGTGTGTGTGTGTGTGTATGTGTGTGTGTCTGTATGTGTGTTGTCAACTAAGAGGTCGAGATCTCAGAGATGGCTGGACCGATTTTGATCAAACTAGTCGCAAATGAAAGGTCTCCCCGTCACCCAGAACGCTATTGAATGGTTTTGAGATCGGATGTTTGCTTTTTGAGTTATACGAAGTTTTATGTCAAAATTTTTGACAGTATCTGTCACAATTGACCTTGAAAACAGAATATGTTTCCAGACTTAGATTCCGCACGGTAATACCTATCCAACAAGCCATAGATTGTTAAAATCCGTCCATTTTTAACGGAGATATCGACATTTTTGTGTAAGGAACTTTTTCCCCTATTCCAGCAGTAGAAGTTCTGAGCGCTGTATGGCAAAGAAAGGCTTGGGAGCAACGTAAAACACGATTTTTTGTACTGTTACATACAATTGTTTCTAAGTACCAAAAAGACTGTCTACAGCATTCTTTTTCATGACATTTTGCCTCGGACCGATTTTAGCACGGTTCGTTTTTGGCAACATAAACGTGCGAGTATAACATGTAAACTAGATGATGGCAGCATTTTCAAGTTGAAAGTAACTCTATAATTATTTTGATTTAAACTACTTACAGTAATAAATGCTGGAAGAACATAACTCCCGTATACCATTCGACTCAGTTCATCGAGATCAGCAAATGCGTGTATGACAAAAAATTTCACTCAATTTTTTACCTTTTTTCGAAGATGACTCAACCGTTTTCTACAAACTCAGATTCATATGAAAATTCGTATGCTCCTAAACAAGGTTCCTGAATTATGTTTGGATCCGACTTCTGGTTCCGGAACTACAGGATGATATGTGAAACGAAATTAAAATTGTGTAACTCATTTTCCTCGTAGATGGCTGAGCCGATCTAAGATTCAAATGAAATCTAAGAATCATCTAAGATTTGCTGATTAGAATAGTCGTCAACCAAATAAACGTATTTCAGTTTTAGTGGTATTCAGTTTTCGATTCGGAAGGCACCCAACAATTTAACTCGTACTACGATTTCTCAAAGATGTCTACACTAATTTTTAAACATTTTGAAGCAAATGTAAACTACTCAGGTGAATTTTTCTGACTTCGGCTACACCGCTTTTCGAATTCCGGCTCCAGTATCGAATCGTTTCTCAAAGCTCAATCGTTTTCTCAAATAAAGTAAAATCGAATTTCAAAAACGAAAATTCAAATTAAAATAAACTTATAGTCCCACACAAAATTAATTAATTTTATCCAATGCTGACTTCCGATTCTGGAATTACAGGAGGATGAATTTTTAAAATTCAAACCGATATAGAAGATGATAATCCCGAAAAGCTTGAAAATTGGACTCAAAACTATTGCAATTTATTCGTCATATGGCCATTCGAATCGGTTTGGGTTATGCTGGTTCCTGTACCTTAAATTACCGTAAACTCTAAAGTGAAACTTACTTCGATATATCATGGAATGTTTAATCGATTGCCCCACTTTTAGATAGAGTAATAAGTGATTAAAATGTCAAATTGCAGCTTAAAACGACGGTCATTAAAATAAAGTCATGAAAACTGAAATACCGAAGAATATTCATGCAAAAAACATATGCGAATTGATAAAAAAAGGTATCATCTCACTGCTAGGTGAATTAAGCACGTTTTTTTCTTAAAGCTTGCATCTGCGAATAATTCAAGTATCTAGAATAAATGTCTTTTCTCAAGCAGCATAAATGTTTCGTTCTTTTTTGTGTGTTTTTGGCATCTTGCCATTATGGAAAAAAAAAAGATTGTGGAGTAGTATGCTTCGAACATTGGTTCACTGAATATCGAATTTCTTTTTTTTTTTAGGTGAAATCGGTTATTGTCGAGCTTTGCTATAAGCCACCCAAAATTAAGTAGGAAAAAATGTAAGTGCTGCCCAAATTGTAGGTAAATAACCGTAGTAGTAACTGAATCATTATCTACTCAAACTTTGGCTTGATCGTGAAAAATAGGTAGTGAGCATTGCCAAAGTTGCCATGACAACAATTTGGGTAATCTTTCATTTACCTAAATATTGAGGTCATAGCTCGTTAGTCTGGTTTTTGGAATACGCCTAAATACCTAAAAATGCGAAGATGTACTTTAGTTGATTCTGGCCCAAGTAGCAAACATTGTTCTAACATTGTTTTTCTTCACTCTTCTCGCAACGATTGTGCGATTGAAAAAGCGCAGTTTGCTTGTATGATGTGCAACAAGTTTCTTGTTTGATATGTTTCATATCAGTCATATTTGTTAAGCAAAAACCGAAAATGAAACTGCTCAAATAAACTTGTTATAGAATCAGTTAAATAAACCGATGTGGAACTTAATCCGTTTAGATTTTTGACTTGGTTTCACAAGCAGTAATATGAATGATTTTCACATTTGTTACTAAAACATGTAAAATCATTTGTCAAACATATCTGACATGAATAACCGTTCTGTAGCAATTGTGAAACATGCCAATTTTAACAAGTTTTAATTGTTATTTGGGGGGTA
This sequence comes from Malaya genurostris, assembly GCF_030247185.1. NCBI lineage: Eukaryota > Metazoa > Arthropoda > Insecta > Diptera > Culicidae > Malaya > Malaya genurostris. The sequence goes on along the minus strand of NC_080570.1, from coordinate 58,450,053 downwards.
GGGTTCTACCTAAAATAAGGTAGCGGCCATAGCTTTACTCTATGCAAAAATAATTAATTATCTTCAAGTTGTCAATAAGATGCAGTGCAAGGCTAACGATCGTTCTGCCGAGCGGAAAGTGATTATTCACTAAAGAAGCATGAGTATAAGTGAACAAGTTTTCTTCATTTTGGGTGATTTGAATTTTAAAAGGTATCATGATTTATTTTAAATGGAATGTATGGTCGATCTATACCCATTCGTGTTTGACTAATTTTTGATCGCTACTCCCTTTATTTTCGCCTGTTTCCGGCATAGAATATGCTTTTCAACAAGTTTGCGCTACCGTATCTCAGATCTAAATTTTTTTAATCCGGGTTTTGCAAGCTGAAATACTTGAAAGGATTTTCAAAATTAATTGTTCTCTTTCAATTAAGGTATTTCATAGTCCAATTGTTATTGTGCTTTTGCAGATTAAAATAGGATGAATTGTAACGAATCAAAATTTTGCGCTGAAATCTGTTTTATTTTCAGTTCAGATTCTCGTTATTTTCCCATCTTTGTATCACGCATTTGCTAGATTCACTTGAAAGTAGTGTAACAATTAATTTGAAATTACATGCACTTAGTTTTATAGTCAACTCAGTAAAATTTAAACTTTCAAATTTAAGTTTCAATTTCAAATAGACACAATATTTTGTATTACAAACTAAATCGTGTTATTCATTGAAAAAAAACACAATTTTATTTTTTCTATTTGTGTCAGGTCTATTTTCCCAACTGCAATGGAATCCCGCTCCACCGGCTACAGTTTCGAACATTTTCAAGATCATTTAAAATTACTGAAAAATAATCAGCTTCCCCGGCGAGTGGATGGATCCCAACTTTCGAGTTTGCTTTTCACGTACGTATGCTGAAAATAGGGAAATAATCGTCCCGGAAATAATCATACTCCATTTCGGTGCAATAATTATGCTTTGATTTCACGAACAGGAAAGGCAATACTCTTTTTTTTTTTTTTTTTTTTTTTTTTTTTTAAATAACTATTTATTGGAATATGAGTTAAAATTAAATTATTAAGATTTAAATTGGGTGTTCAGCCTCAAGTGGTGACTTTTCAGCCCTGTTATATATATATATGATTTGGTTATTACCATGAAGACATCATTTGCTTCCGCAATTCTGAGATTTTTGTGTAGGGAAAATTCTAAACCTACTTGTATTGTGTAATGGGGAAAAGGAACTTATATACTAACTTACTAACTAATACAGAGAGCGAATCGATTCAATTGAAGATTGCATCGATTTTTGTCGGAATTTGCTTATAATATTATGTGACATTACATCTAATGGTTCTATATTTGTGAGTCTGTGTAACTCATTTGTACTAAACCAGGGAGGACGCTTCAGAATCATTTTCAGAATTTTATTCTGAATCCTTTGAAGCGTTTTCTTCCTGGTGGAACAACAGCTTGACCAAATTGGTACCGCATAAAGCATGGCTGGTCTGAAAATTTGTTTATAAATTAACAATTTGTTTTTTAGACAGAGCTTAGAATTTCTGTTTATAAGAGGATATAAACATTTAATATATTTATTACACTTTGCCTGGATTCCTTCAATGTGATCCTTGAAAGTGAGTTTTTTGTCATACGTTAAACCTAAGTATTTAGCTTGATCAGACCATGTCAATTCCAAGCCATTCAATTTGAGAATGTGATTATTGTTTGGTTTAAGAAAAGAAGCTCTTGGCTTGTGAGGAAAGATAATTAATTGCGTTTTTGCTGCATTTGGTTTAATTTTCCATTTTGACAGATAATCACTGAAAATATTTAAACTTCTTTGTAGGCGACTGCAGATCACTCTTAGATTTCTACCTGTGGCTAACAGACTTGTGTCGTCACAGAATAGCGATTTCTGACAACCAACGGGTAGATTTGGAAGATCAGAAATGAAAATATTATACAAGATTGGAGCTACACTCGAACCCTGCGGAACACCGGCTCGTACGGGTAGCAATTCAGATTTACAATTCTGATAGCTAACCTGAAGAGTACGATCAGTTAAATAATTTTGAATCATTTTGATCAAATAAATAGGAAACTGGAAATCAGACATTTTTGCTATTAAACCTTTGTGCCAAACACTGTCGAATGCTTTTTCTATGTCTAGAAGAGCAACTCCAGTGGATAACCCAGAAGATTTATTTGCTTTTATCATGTTCGTTACTCTGACAAGTTGATGAGTAGTTGAATGTTCATGACGAAATCCAAACTGCTCTGGTAAAAAAATTGAATTCTCATTTATATGAGTCATCATTCTTAACAAGATAATTTTTTCAAAAAGTTTACTGATAGAAGAAAGTAAGCTAATTGGGCGATAACTTGATGTTTCTGCTGGGTTTTTATCAGGTTTTAGGATAGGAATTACTTTAGCGTTTTTCCATCTTTTTGGGAAGTAAGCTAATGAAAAACACTTGTTGAAAATTTTAACCAGGAGTCTCAAGGCAACATCGGGAAGATTTTTAATAAGAATATTAAAAATTCCATCATTACCAGGAGCCTTCATGTTTTTAAGTTTTCTAATAATTGATTTAATTTCATCAAAATTCGTCTCAATAATGTCATCGTGTGATAACACTTGAGTTGAAATATGATCATATTTCAGTGAGACTTCATTTTCAATAGGACTCACAACGTTCAAATTAAAATTGTGGACACTCTCGAACTGCTGAGCAAGTTTTTGAGCTTTTTCGCCATTTGTAAGAAGTATTTGATTTCCTTCCTTGAGAGCAGGAATAGGTTTCTGAGGTTTCTTAAGAACCTTAGAAAGTTTCCAGAAAGGTTTAGAATATGGTTTAATTTGTTCAACTTCTTTAGCGAAATTTTCATTTCGCAAAAGAGTAAATCTATGTTTAATTTCTTTTTGTAAATCCTTAACTATGTTTTTCATAGCAGGATCACGAGAACGTTGATATTGTCGTCGACGAACATTCTTCAACCGAATGAGCAGTTGAAGATTGTCATCGATGATAGGAGAATTTAATTTAGTTTGAGCTTTGGGAACTGAAAGATTTCTAGCTTCGATAATATAATGATTCAAATTATCAATTGCTGTGTCGATGTCCGCAGAATTTTCTAAAATAGTTTCATGATCCACATGATTTTCAATGTGAGATCTGTAATTCAACCAATTAGCTCTATGATAGTTGAAAATAGAACTAATTGGATTAATTATAGCTTCGTTGGAAAGTCTGAATGTTACTGGAAGATGATCTGAGTCAAAATCAGCATGAGTAATCGGTTCACTACAAATGTGACTTTGATCTGTTAGAACCAGATCAATTGTAGACGGGTTTTTCACGGAAGAGAAACAAGTAGGATTACTGGGATGAATAACTGTAAAGTAACCAGCTGAGAGTTGATTATGAAGTATTTTACCATTACTGTTATTTTGCCTACAATTCCACTGGACATGCTTAGCATTTAAGTCCCCTATTACGAAAAATTTCGATCGATATCTTGTAAGTTTTTGCAAATCGCCTTTAAAGAAATTTAATTGTTCGCCGGTGCATTGGAATGGCAAATATGCTCCAGCGATGAAATAAATTCCATGAATGGTTTCAACTTCGATTCCCAAGCTTTCAATAACTTTAGTATTGAAAGAAGGTAAAATTCGATGTTTAATTTGCCGTTGGACAAAAATGGCAACTCCACCACCAATTCCAGTAAACCTGTCAAATCGATGAACCACATAATGTGGATTACTTTTCAATTTTACATTTGGTTTAAGAAAAGTTTCTGTCACAATGGCAATATGAATTTTGTGAACTTTGAGAAAATTATAAAATTCATCTTCACTCGATTTCAAAGATCGAGCATTCCAATTTAAAATATTCAAATAATTATTTAACATCACTGTTAAATTTTAAATTCATTATAATATTATTTGCAAATTTCCATCCGATTTGAAATGCTTCAAAAAGTGATGAAGTCGAATTCATTTGGATGATCATTTGAAAAAGTTGATCTTGTAGGTAGATCATTTTATTTTCAGTTATATCGCCTAAATCGACTTCATTTAAAGAAGCGAATGGCATTGAAGGAATATTTGTAGGTAGACTGCCATTAGAAGAAGATGATTTGGCCGGTCTACCTATTAATAAATTGTTTTCGTTAGAAGAAGAACTGCAAGGCGGTCCTGTGTTTTGATTATTTACATTAGAAGAAATAGGAGATAGATTTCTACCTAATATACCAGCATAAGTGAAATTAGAAGAAGATGATGACGAGGTCGATCTACCTGTCAATAAATTGTTTTCGTTAGAAGACGAATTGGCAGGTGCCTTAGAAGAATTTTCAGGTATGTTCTGTAAATTTAAGGTCGTTGATTTGACTTGTTGTCTAAGCGAACGAGCGTTTAAAATTTTTTCCCTGACAGGACATTTCAAATAATTGGATTTATGATTTCCATTGCAATTTGAACATGAAAATTTATCAGTGGTTTCATTCATTGGACAAGCGTCTTTCGAATGCGATTTACCACAATTCAAACACCGTATATCCATATGACAATTTTTGGTTCCATGACCGAAGCCTTGGCAACGACGACATTGCGTTAAGTTTGCAATACGATTATGCCGTTTATAATGTTCCCAATGAATTTTAATGTGGGAAATGAAACGTACTTTTTCTAAAGTTTTCAAATTGTTTACATCACTTCGATTGAAGTGTATTAGGTAAAGTTCATGGGAAATTCCAGAGCGTGGTTTAGAAGTACCATTCGCTCTTTTTTTCATAAGTATTACTTGGGAAGGGGCAAAACCAAGCAATTCTTTTAGTTCATTTTTAATTTCATCAATACTTTGATCATTTGATAATCCTTTCAAGACAGCCTTGAAGGGTCTGTCTGATTTTATATCATATGAATAAAATTTATGAAGTTTTTCGGACAAATATCGAATAAGACGTTCGTAATCTTCCAATCCATCCACCAAGACTCGACATTCTCCTCTTCGTCCGATTTGAAATGAGACTTTTACTTCCGGGAGAAAAGTAGAAAGCTCAGTACGGAATGCTTTGAAGTCGGAAATCATCACCGTCACTGGTGGCATAGATTGATGTTTCTTCCCAGAACGACAAGCGTCCATTTTGGGAATTTTTGAAGAATTTTCTTCTATGTCGCTACAATCGGATTCAGGAAGAATCTCGTAAATATTGTTAGACGGCATAGGATCAACGGTAGGGAAATCCGTCCGTTGTCTTTTATTTTTACATTCAGATTCTATAAGATCGTGAATGTTATTAGAAAAATGTTGAATAACGGATTGTGATTTATTCCGTATTGAATTATTTTTAGCCTTAGGCTTGTTGCCTTTCCGGTTGGACGCAGGCATTTTTGAAATTAATGAAATTTTAAATTAAATTAACTAGGCTAAATTAGTCTTCGATTAGACTCCTAGCTAGCCTTAAAAAAGGCTGATTAATTTCTTAGTCACTCTAATATCACTCTTTGTATCACTTAGTCACTCTAATATCACTCTTTGTATCACTTAGTCACTTAGTTAGTGATTCAGGTAGCCTTGAAAAAGACTGAAGCCTTGAATCAATGAAACTCTAGGTAGCCAGAAAAAAAAATTCCAGGAGCCAAGAGCTATACGCGTGCGGTGCGAACGACTGTTCAACACCGACTGGAAAAGGCAATACTCGTTTCACTCAACTGTAAGGGAATGGGTTAAAGCAACGATTCTGCTTTTGTATAAATTTTAAATGCTTAGAATTGTCTGTTCTTGTTCTCCGCGCCGTGGTTTCTCATGGAGAAAATCGATTATCGGCCGTATCGACTGCTTAATTCTGCTGCTATCGAACAAAATTGTTGCTATCCTCGAAATTCAAATGCTGCACGTTGTAATGCTGATGTAGACAAACTTTGAAGACCTCCGACATACAAAACAGTGGCAGTTAGTGTGTCGCATCCTCAGTCCGGATTCCGTTGAATGAATAACGACCCGGTGGAAACTAATCAAAAATGCAAAACGCGCACGGTATCGACTTTCGAAAGCTTTCGGTATGGCGGGACCAAGCTGCATCATACTGTCCAACGGTAGAAAAACGCACCCGTTGGCGTTGTAGCGACGACATTGTTCCCCGGAGCGCGGTTTGGACATTAGTATTCTGATTACAATGCACTCACGAATGGTGAAGTTTCGAATTTCATTTTCAACTGTTGACGACTGAGCTACGGCCGTATGTTTGACAAAAATGTGTGCTGTTGAGTCCGAACATCGATTGTTGTGGCCACAATTCAATGGCTCGTTAGGAATAGAAATTATTAACTGGCTCAGGTGGAATGACTAATGAATTACACGGGCGTTGCGTTGGTTGGAATGTGTTTGAGTTTTCAGTTGGAGGAGCTTTATTTTCTGGAAAACATAAATCCAGTCATGTTTGACGAACGATTGGTGCGGAATACTTTTTACGGGTTTTTTGCGATTCAGAAATGATGTTCAGGTAATAAAAAGAAACCACCAATAGTGGCTTCAGAACTTATCATCAAAACAATATCACTTCTTTCTCATCCTGATATTGTATTATGCATTGTGTTCACATGTTTTAACCACAAACCGTCAATCGATTTGAACACATTTTACTGATAAAGTAAAGCTAGTAGTTTGATTCTCCAAGATAGACGACAGTTCGAGCTTGTCACTCAAGCAGCAATCCGCAACTAGTTCTGATACGACTAAGTCCATACTATGTTGCAACAATTGCACAAGCCAGTTTTGTTTCTTATTTAGCCAGTGTAACAAACAAAACTAGCTCGTGCTATTGCAATCTGGTGGCAATGTTTCTTCATATCATAATTAGTTAAGTTATTTAGGTTTCCAAACACAAAATCTTTTTATCATATTGAACTAATTATCATTCATAAGTTAAGTTACCGTAACTTATTTCAAACATATGATTAATTACAGTAATAGTAATAGTAATAGTAAAAGTAAAAGTAATAGTAACAGTAATAGTAATAGTAATAGTAATAGTAATAGTAATAGTAATAGTAATAGTAATAGTAATAGTAATAGTAATAGTAATAGTAATAGTAATAGTAATAGTAATAGTAATAGTAATAGTAATAGTAATAGTAATAGTAATAGTAATAGTAATAGTAATAGTAATAGTAATAGTAATAGTAATAGTAATAGTAATAGTAATAGTAATAGTAATAGTAATAGTAATAGTAATAGTAATAGTAATAGTAATAGTAATAGTAATAGTAATAGTAATAGTAATAGTAATAGTAATAGTAATAGTAATAGTAATAGTAATAGTAATAGTAATAGTAATAGTAATAGTAATAGTAATAGTAATAGTAATAGTAATAGTAATAGTAATAGTAATAGTAATAGTAATAGTAATAGTAATAGTAATAGTAATAGTAATAGTAATAGTAATAGTAATAGTAATAGTAATAGTAATAGTAATAGTAATAGTAATAGTAATAGTAATAGTAATAGTAATAGTAATAGTAATAGTAATAGTAATAGTAATAGTAATAGTAATAGTAATAGTAATAGTAATAGTAATAGTAATAGTAATAGTAATAGTAATAGTAATAGTAATAGTAATAGTAATAGTAATAGTAATAGTAATAGTAATAGTAATAGTAATAGTAATAGTAATAGTAATAGTAATAGTAATAGTAATAGTAATAGTAATAGTAATAGTAATAGTAATAGTAATAGTAATAGTAATAGTAATAGTAATAGTAATAGTAATAGTAATAGTAATAGTAATAGTAATAGTAATAGTAATAGTAATAGTAATAGTAATAGTAATAGTAATAGTAATAGTAATAGTAATAGTAATAGTAATAGAAATAGTAATAGTAATAGTAATAGTAATAGTAATAGTAATAGTAATAGTAATAGTAATAGTAATAGTAATAGTAATAGTAATAGTAATAGTAATAGTAATAGTAATAGTAATAGTAATAGTAATAGTAATAGTAATAGTAATAGTAATAGTAATAGTAATAGTAATAGTAATAGTAATAGTAATAGTAATAGTAATAGTAATAGTAATAGTAATAGTAATAGTAATAGTAATAGTAATAGTAATAGTAATAGTAATAGTAATAGTAATAGTAATAGTAATAGTAATAGTAATAGTAATAGTAATAGTAATAGTAATAGTAATAGTAATAGTAATAGTAATAGTAATAGTAATAGTAATAGTAATAGTAATAGTAATAGTAATAGTAATAGTAATAGTAATAGTAATAGTAATAGTAATAGTAATAGTAACAGTAATAGTAATAGTAATAGTAATAGTAATAGTAACAAAGCCCACTGCGTTAAGTATAACACATGGATCAATAAGTCCCGAGACTAAAGCAGAGATAGCGCTCGTAGTAAACCAGTAACCACGTCTTTCTAGAGTACTAACCTTTGCTTGAAACGGGTCAAAATTTTAAGTCGATCCGACCAGAAACAGCTGAGTTATCGAGGTTGGAGTAAAGTCGTTTTGTAGTTTGTTTAAAAAATGGAAAAAACCGAGTTTCGTGTTTTGATAAAACATTGTTTTTTAATGGGTAAAAACACAGTGCAAGCGAAACAATGGATTGAAAAATGTTATCCGGACTCTTGTCCATCAAAAGCAACGATTTTCGGTGGTTCGCCGAGTTTAAACGTGGTCGTACCGACACAAATGACGCGGAACGCTCGGGCAGACCTGTGGAAGCCGTTACACCGGAAAATGTGAGTGAAGTGACAAAAATTATAATGAAAGATCGTAAAGCGAAGCTCCGTGAGATTGCTGAGATGACACAGATATCATATGGAAGTGTATTTACTATCCTTCATGAAAAATTGAGCATGAACAAGGTTTTTTCCAAGTGGGTGCCGCGATTGCTTTCGATGGAACAAAAACAGCAAAGAGTCGATGATTCAGAAAGCAGTTTAAATTGAACGAATTGGGCTTTGATCTGCTTCCCCACCCCTTATACTCCCCAGATTTAGCCCCCAGTGACTACTGGCTCTTTGCTGATCTTAAAAAAATCCTCCAGGGAAAAAGATTTGGCTCAAATGAGGAGGTCATCGCTGAAACTGAAGCTTATTTTGAAGCGAAATATAAATTTTTTTATAAACATGGTATTCAAAAATTGGAAAAACGTTGGAACCATTGTATCACCCTAAAAGGTGATTATGTTGATGAATAAAAAAAAATTTGCAAAAAAAATGTTGTTTCCATTGTTAGTCTCGGGACTTATTTATCCATGTATTAGTTATGACTTTCCCCCGAGATTCTACGATAGCTCTATTCAAAAACATGTGGAGCAGTACGCTTTCTTCTTGAAGAGCCTCTTTTACAGCTCAACGATCAACATTTATTGTGTCAATGTTGACGGAAAAACGAAGCAGCATGTAAAACGTATTCATGACAGCTCTGCTTCTCGGTGCACCGGATTCTTGTATTACATTATATTAAACAACAAATTTGAGAGCGCATCATCCTGCTTCAATCCATCCGGCATCCAACTTTCTGCGTCATTTTGCCTTTCTCATGTAGAATTGCCATGCCTGAGAGTCGAATGTCATATACCATTCGACTCAGCTCGACGAGCTGAGAGAATGTCTGTGTGTCTGTATGTGTGTATGTAACAAAAATGTGCGCTCGAATTTCTCGGAGGTGGTCTGACTGATTTTCACAAACTTAGGTTCAAATGAAAAGTCTCTTGGTCCCATAGGTTACTATTGAATTTTACCAGGATCGGACTTCCGGTTCGGGAGTAACGGGACAAAATGTGCAATAAAATGAAGAAAAGGTGCACTCGATTTTCTCAGAGATCGCTCAACCGATTTTCTTCAACTTAGATTCAAATTAGAGGCCTTGTAGCCTTGTAAAAGTTTCTTTTAAATTTCATCTGGATCCAACTTCCGGTTCGAGAGTTGCGGAGTACAATGAACTAAAAACGTGCATTCGATTTTCTCAGAGATTGTTCATCAAATTTTCACAAGCTTACACACATAAAATTTCTTGCTGAATCTCGGCAAAAAATGCCGAGATTTGCACAGTCGAGTGCTCGGTAATCGTCTCGGCAAAATGTATAATTACTGAGAATCTCGGCAATCCAAAATTTGTCAACTGTCAATTATTTTCGAACTTTTCAGCAGACATTTTGCTGTCAGCTCGGCAAAAGTTATCACGATGGAATCATGAATTGCTGAGTCATCAGTAATCGAAAAAAGGAGATATTTTTTTTTATTTTTGTATGAAATTAATATCACAAAAGCTAATGTTGGTGAAAGGAGTATTTTATTGATGTTCATTTCAATTCAGTAAACCAAAAAAAGCGCAAACACCAAAAGAAAACTTCACGGCAAAATACAATTGTTTCTAACAGTTCGGCTGAAAAGTTCGTATCGTTTAATAGAAACACACATTTTTTTGCCAAAATTCGTTTTTATTATTCATAATTGCCATCAGAGGCGATACAGCGATTATAGCGATCTTCCAACTTTTCGATACCATTTTTGTAGTACGATTTGTCCTTTGCCTCAAAATAGGCCTCAGTTTCAGCGATTACCTCTTCATTGCTTCTAAATCGTTTTACCAGCGAGCGTTCTCTTGAGGTCTGAGAACAGGAAAAAGTCACTGGGGGCCAAATCTGGAGAATACGGTGGATGAGGGAGCAATTCAAAGCCCAATTCGTTCAATTTCAGCATGGTTTTTCGTTGTTGTTTTTGATCGATTGTGAGCTCACGCGGCACCCATTTTGCACAAAGCTTTCTCATATCCAAATATTCGTGAATAATATGTCCAACACGTTCCTTTGATATCTTTAGGGTGTCAGCTATCTCGATCAACTTCACTTTACGGTCATTGAAAATCATTTTGTGGATTTTTTTCACGTTTTCATCGGTAACAGCCTCTTTTGGACGTCCACTGCGTTCATCGTCTACGGTGCTCATATTACCAGTACGAAATTTTGCAAACCACTTACGAATTGTTGCTTCGCCCGATGCAGAGTCTGGATAACACTCATCAAGCCATTTTTTGGTATCGGCGGCACTTTTTTTCATTAAAAAGTAGTGTTTCATCAACACACGAAATTCCTTTTTGCCTTTCTCATATAGAAAGGTTATGCAATCACTGTGAAAACCGACTTTTGAACCGAGGCCCGGAGGGCCGAGTGTCATATACCATTCGACTCAGTTCGTCGAGTACGCAAAATGTCTGTGTGTGTATGTGCGTATGTGTGTATGTAACGTTTTTTGCACTAACTTTATGGGGTAAAATGTGCAAAAAAATGAAAATATGTGTTTTAACTTTTCTCATAGATGGCGCGACCGATTTTCACAAACTTAGGTTCAAATGAAAGGTCCTGTGGTCCCATACGTAATTCCTGAATTTCATCCGGATCCGACTTCCGGATCCGGAAATATAGGGTAAAAAGCGTTAAAAATTTTATACCATCACTGAAAAGAGCGAAAAACCGTAAAAAGTTTTCTAAATCGACCTCAAATCTTTTCCAATTGATAGTTTTTATCAGTAGATGGTCAAACAAATGTATTTCGATTACTCTTTTAAGAATCGAAGAAAAATAATTTTGAAGAATACCGCAGTATTATATATGATAGTTTGATTGATATGAGAAAGGCATCATTACACCACTAGGTGGATTAAAACAGGTTTTTCCATTTTTTTCACAATAACAAAAGTAGCTTTTCTCAAAATGCAATATCTCACAAACTAATAATCAGACAGCTTTCAAATTTATACACGTATCTTTTGAAGGTTGGTACTAACTGAAAATGGTATGGATTTAATTCTAGTGGCGCCCTCTCATAGCAACGATACGAACTTTTCAGCCGATCTGTTAGTGTTCCTCACGCCTTTACCTGTAAATAAGCGGATATAAATATATATGCAAATTAGATAGTTTTCGATTTTACTTATCTTTAAACAAAATATAAAAATCTTCTTCCTTCATCCAATTTAGATGTTTTCCAGTTCCACGAGCAATGGCGACGTGATGCTTGGAAAATCGAAAGGAAACATTAGATGACAACTGTCTCACCGAGTTTCAGTAAAAGCTAAGTCGCTGTTCGAAATCTCGGCAAACGGTTTTGCTGATCTCGGCATATTTGTTGTTTACTGACACGTTCAGTATAACATTTTGCCAAACTTCAGCAAAAGAACTCGCTTTACCGAGATATCAGCATAGAACTTTAACGATTTTCGGAAATTAGCATATTAATTACTGAATAGTCAATAAAATTAAGTGTTGCCGATATAATTCGGCGTTTCATTATACCGAGCTCGAGAATCGGTTTTAAGTGTGTAGGTCTAATAATGCAAGGTCTTACAATCCCACATAACAGCACCATATTTTATCCGGATTCGACTTCCGGTTCCGGAATTACAGGCTGATAAGTATAGAAATTCCATTTTCAGGAGCGTGTTTTTATACATGATACGAGAAAAACAAGCCAAATACATTCAAATAGCCGTATAATTCTTCAATTAGATAGGTATGATTGGTTTACGACCAAATACGTTGACTTCGAGTATACCGGATCATCGTTCCTGTTTCCGGAGTTACCGGAAAAATGCTCGTGTGCTCCAAACCGGAAATCACTCCAATTTCTCAGACGCGGCTAAACTGATCTTCGCAAATTCAGATTCAAATGAGAAGTATTATGATTCCATAAGCTAATGTAGAACTTGATCTATATCCGGCTTCCGGTTCCGGAAATACAGGGTTTAGTGTGTATGATATTGCAACCGGTCATATAGAGCAATAAGACAAAACACGTAAAAACCCTTCTAATTGTGATTCAAAACTATTTCAATTTATAGGTTATGCTTAACGCTCGTATCCGTACTGTATTTTATAGTATTGTACTGCATTTTCGACCCAAATATTGCGTACTGTTTTTCACCCTCAGATATACTGTATTTTAATTTGTACTGTATTTTTACACTGAAATGTACTGTAAAATACACACTAAAAATTAATAAAAAATTTGAAATCTTCAATGCATCGAATTTCGATTTGTGGCAGTACAAAACGTCAGAAAGAAAGGTGACAACACGTAGCGAATGTGAATGTGAATGTGAATACATGCAAACCAAAATTTCTCATGAATCATTCTTGTTTAAATCGCGTCACAACAATTTAGCGAAACTTTGATGAATAAAAAATAAAAAATATGTCTCAACCAAAAAGAAAATATACATTAACTCAAAATCATCATAAAAAAATTTCCGCTTCTCAAAAAAATGATGAATAATTCGTGCATTTTTTTAGTTTTTGTCGAACTTGAAAATGCCTCAAAAAGAATATTATGAATGAATAAATATAAATAAATAAATATTATGAAAATAAATCATTTGATAATTATTTGCTTTTAACGATTTGTTTAGTCTTGTCAAGACGTAGATCCGTATTGAGTAAGTTTTACATTTAATAGTTATCTAACGAGGAATACAGATTTGAAAAATCATATGCGAATACAACTGTGTGATGAAAACCGCGAAAAAGCTACCACAGAGACGGGACTTGAACCCGTAGCTAGCTCCTATCCGAGGAAATCATTTTCCCAATCAAGCTACCCTGCATATGAAACACACGAAAAAACAGACTAACCGAGGGCTGAAACAACTGGCGGAGGGCTATGGAGAAATGACCACAAATGAATGCCGGGCGCCCCAGTACAGCTGAACATGCTTGGTTCTTTTGTTCAACTAGGCAGTTTCTTCGAGTGTTTCACATGCAGGATAATTCAAATGATAAAACGATTTGTCCGGATAGGAGCTAGCTACGGGTTCGAGTCTCGTCTTTGCGGTGGCTTCTTCGCGGTTTTCATTACATAGTTGTATTCGCATGTCAGTTTTTCAATCTGTTTTTCTCGTGAGATGCTGGTCCAAGTTACTTGCTTTTGTGTTTTATTCGCTTTTTTAAAAAAATGCGTCCTGTAAAATGTACTGATTTTTCATAGCCGATGTACTTTATTTTCTTGATTTTTACGCCAAATGTACTGTTTTTCGTCAAAAAATATATACGAGCGTTAGTTATGCTAGTTGCTGGCCGAACGTACCGATCTCAGGTGTGCCGGTTTCCAGCTCCCGGTTTCGGAAGTACCGGAAATAGTAGTCGAAAACTCAAAAAACACAGCTCTCTTCCCTAATTTCAGGAACAGCTAAGTTGATTTTGACAAACTTTGACTCAAATAACAGGTTTAACGTTTTTAAAATGAGATTGCTTTTGACCTTTATTCGGATCTCACTTCCCGTGCCGGAACAACAAGGTGAGATGTGTTTAAAATTTTAAACCGTCATTTAGAGTGAAGATGCAAAAAATGATGAATTTCTATTAACTTGAGTTAAAACTGTTTAAAATTGAAAAGGTTGTGCTAATGTATGCCCAAACAAACTATTTTTCCTATTCAATATTCAAAGAAAATTTTTTTGAAGAATCCCTTAGTGATTATGAAAACATAAGTTATATGAGAAAGGCACCACATAGTACCACAAGGTGGATTAAAAAAAAAAGATTTTTTTGTATCTTTATCTATTGCAATTTTGGCCCGTCAGGAATGAGAGCCAGAGCCATCAATAAGATTTTTATACACCACTGAACAACTCGGGAGTGTATCGAAATGAAATGAAGCCATCCTTGGTAATCCACGTCGTGTACTGGAAAACATATCACCATACTAGTTTCCACCGAAGCGGAAATGAGTTAGACTGAATTTACCGAGATCCGATCGAAGAAAACTATTGAAATTGGTACAATCTTGTTGGGGATGTTGCATTAGATCAGCATGTTTCTTTTTATCCATCGGAAACTAGTAGCTGTTTACCGTAAGGTGCCACGTGTTTTAGAACCCTCCTTTGCACGAAGGATTTTCGAGACCAGTACTTCTCCCATCGACGGGGAAGTATATACATAACAAGAAATGGATTATTTTTTTCCAAAAGTTTCCAAGTTCAAGAAAAGTCAGACTGGGAAAAGCGCACGAAACATATTACGTCAGCAACAATGTCAGTAGCTATCCGTTTTTTTAGGATTGCAGATATAATGTAGCAAATAATAAAAAAATAAATGCGGTGGATATCTGTCGGTTCAAGAACGAAGCAAGAAGTGAAGAATAACGAAATAAAATGAACTGAATTTAATATGCTTCCCACCGTGCACGATTCCTGGGCTCGATTCGTATGTGATACTACATGGAATTGAGACTGCTGAATTGTGCTGGCGGCTCGGCGGCGGCGGCGGCGGCTGTTCTGCCCAACATTCGTATTCCGTTGTGGAGGAAATTTTCCGTATCGCTGAGTATGCGGGATGTAACGTTCTTCTATGTGAGATCTAGTCAACCGTCAAATAGGAGCACTGAAGCCTGCTCACAACGATCCGGAGTGTATTGCAACTTCATTGCTTCGGAAAGGAAATTAGAACCGAAGAAACCGAAGAACTCCTACATGGTATGAAGTGGAGCTTTTCTGGTACTTTAATTAGTTTACCAGAATCACATCGTAGCGTTTAAAATGACGAAACACCAAGGATTTGATTGTGAAACTGAAGTTCCAGGCGAACGTTTCACGAATGGGACCATCATTCGGTTTACTGTTAAGGCTTAAGACATCAGTTATGTGATTTTTGTTTTGCCGTAAAAAGTAGTACTAGTTTATGGTTTTAATTCCAATCATGTACTATAGAAGCTTCCCATATGTGATTTGATAAAACATCCATGATAATACCAGCTGTTAGTGGTTATAATGATGATTGTTGAACCCATACTAAGTGCATGGATTACGTTGGCACAAGAGAATCGGTATTTTCACTCACTCTACCTTCCTACCTTGTCAAATTGATGAACATGAACATACATAAGTTGGATTACTGTTAAATTTGCCATTAGATTTTGGAAATGTTTTGGTCAGATTTTTCGTCAATATGTGACAATGGATAAAACATGGAGTGATAACTTCACTTGGGAATCAAAACAATAATTATTTGAATGGACTGTAGTCGATAAACAAAGCGTTCAAAGGCGCAAAAGGCAGCTGGAAGGGCTTTGGTTTCAGTATTGTTGGGATGCACATGGTTTAATCTTCATAGACTACATAGCGTTGTTAGATCGTTTAAAAACAAACATCAAGGGAAAAAACTGGTTAACCAAGACAATGTATTAACGAGACGATTGCAACGATGATTGAAATGAATGAATTACACTTCGATTTGCCTCCTCATCCACCGTATAGTCCAAATCTGGCTCCCAGTGACTACAGGCTATAAGCTATTTTCAAAAAAATACTCACCAGTTAAAAATTCAACTCAAATGATGAAGCAAGGCATCGAGTAGTTGGAGAAGCGTTAGAACGATTGTACTGCTCTTGAAGGAGATTATGTTGGTGAGAACAAAATCGATTTGTGGTAGAAAAAGTGTTTTTCGTAATTAGTCACACGACTTGTTGAGGGATGTGTTAATTAGTATGTCTTCATCTCATGAAAATCTTAGAGTGTACTGCCAACTTTAAATACAATTTGGCGTAAGATTAGATTAATCGAATTCTACTCTGAAAGAATCGGTTTAAAAAACTTATAGCCGATTTAAAAATAAAAACATTTTCGATTTGAATGAAATTTATCCCACGATAGGTAATTATGTTTTCTACCAAACGTAAATATATTGCAAGATAGGAATACTTAAGGACGATATCTTTTCGAACCAAACATTTTTCTTGTCCAGTACTTTTTGTAAGTGTCGGACAATTAGTGGTAGAGCATTCAGAACAGAACAAATTGGCTCAAATGGCACGTTCACCTTGATAATTGGAGATTATGACTTTCAGTTTAGTTTAGTTTTCGATGAAAAGACACTCGAAAAAAATTCAGTACAGCACAAGAGAGAAGGTTTTGTTAGAAAAACTGTTTTTCCATTGGGTTGAGGACATGATCAGTGGAGTATGATTATCAGAAAAAAATGGTAAAACCACATTCTTTATCCACTTAGTGGTGTGATAATGCCTTTTTCTTTCATTGACCAAACGCATCAGCAATAATACATTTGAAACTTGAAGTGATCTTCAAAATCGACTCGCAGCCAATTTAGGTCTGGATTCTTCAATTATTGATATCGGCTAATCCATATACGAGAAAATTGAGCGGTAATGAGTTTTAACGTTCACGTCACTAATTCCATTATATCACCGGAACAGTAAGTGACGATCATTTGAATTTCAAAGCTGCTTAATGAGCCAATAGTGGATTCCAAACGAGTCTAACTATTTAACTTTTTCATCTAGAAAGGATATACAATCCCTTCAACCGAGGCCGAGTGACATATATCATTCTATTCAGCTCGACGAGCTGAGCACAGGTGTGTATGTGTGTCTGTCTGTGTGCATGTATGTAACAAACATATGTTTTCACTTTTCTCGGAGATGGCTGAACTGATTTCCTCATTTGAATTTCATTTGAACCCAGCTTTCGCTTCCGTAGTTATAGGGTAATATGTGAAAATGAAGTATAAAATGTGCACTCAATTTTCTCGCACAAGGCTCAACCGATTTCTATACACTAAGATTTAAACGAAAGATCTTTAAAATATTTTAAATTTTCCAGAGCATTTTATACGGATTTGATTTCCGGAACTGGTGTGCGATAAATAAAAAAATTTCATTTTCGTGAGTAGTTTTTCACAAACGATGGGAAAAACAAGTACAAATCTCATAAAACTGACTTATAAGTTCTTGTAGTTTGCATGTAAACTTTATTCGGTACTAATAGTACCCCATTTCCTGTTCCGGAAGCTCCACAGATAGTGAAGAAAGACTTCAAAAGTAGAACTCACTTCGATTTCCCAGTAATGCTTGAACCGATATTCACAAATCTTGGTTAAAATTGAAACACATATTGTCTCAAAAGCTACTGTGAAATTTCTTCCGAATCTGATTTCCGGTTCCGCAATTATAGGGCGATGAGTGTCAAAGTTATCAAACCGTCATATAAAACGACGATATAAAACCAGTACGCCCCTGTACGAGCCGGCACGGAAGAAGAAAACACAACTCGCCTTTACAAACACTGCACACAGCGGGCTTTGTTCAATTTTGTACACGCTATAGGTATAGGAAATGAAAACCAACACCTAAGCTGATTACTTACTTATTTTCCTCAGATATAGCGTGATTGTTTTTAGCAATCTTATGTTCAAGTTAAAGGTCTTATGATCCCATACAAAGCTTTGGAATTTCATCCGAATATAATTTTCGGAACTACAGTGTGAAGAGTGTTAAAAATGGTATAGCATCACTTCAAGCGGCGAAGCCAAATACGTGAAAAAAAATTCTAAACTGGACTCGAAACTATTCAAACCGATAGTCATTGTTAGTAGACGGCCTATCAAACTAATACCGGCTATCCTGGTTGACGATTTCCGATTCCGGAAGCATCGAAAGTAGTGTTTAAGTACTCCAAAATGAAACTGAAACTCTTTTTTTCAGGGATGGTTTGGCCGAATTTCATGAACTTAGGTTTAAGTAGAAGGTCTTCTAATCCCAATTTAAATTCCTGAATTTCATCTGGATCCGACTTTCGGTTCCGGAACTACTGGGTTGAGCGTTGAAAATTTTATAGCGCCACCTAAAGCGTCGAAGTAAAAGAGGGAAAAGCTTTGAACTAGGTTCGAAACTGGTCCAATTTATAGGTCATATTTGTTGATGACCAAACGAACCAACTTTGGCTATTCCGGTCTTCGAAATTAGGTTTCAAAGTATTGGAAACCCGATCAGATGGTAATAACAGAATTATTACAACTGGAGTAACTTTTTTCAGAAATATTTTGTAACAAATTTAGAAATACTTTTGGCTGGTAAGCTGTTAAAATAACAAAAATCATACCAAAAAAGACTCTAGCTGGATTCAAATCGTAACAGATTTTGGAACGTTTGTATCACAATTATTTTTGAATTTGATATAACTACAGAAGTCCGAAAGCAGACAATAGTTGTAAAAAAATAGATAGCAAATTTAACACAATTTAAACTATATCCCAACTAACTTTTAGCATCGTTTCAATCCAAAATTGTTGAATAATTTTTTCATTAAATGAATAATTTATGTAGTGATTTGATTTTTTCTTTTAGTTTTTTGATATAAAGATTTTTTCTTTTAGTTTTTCGATATAAAGCTACGGAAGAACTCATTTTTTTCAATTAATGAACTTCATCATGAGTCTTGCAAATGAAAATAAAACATCATAACTGATTTTGTTATTATATTGCTATCATAAGTTTTAACTTTCAACTTTTTTCATTCGTTTAAATATCTTAAAATAACACAAATTGTTATACATATCAACTATTGATATACTTGTGTTATGTGCATCTGATCGGGAATAGTGGACAAAAGCTGCAAAAAGGATCTACCTCACTTTTCTTCAAGATGGCCAAATCGATTTTCACAAACTTATAGATTGAAAGGAAAAGTCTTAAGGTTTCATACAGAAAATCTGAGTTCGTTGTAGGTAATACTTCCAGCTCCGGAACTATAGAGTGTTTTGATTCATAGATTTTGCTAGATCACGTTCGAACAAAAATTCCTGTTTCTATTCAATGAACTGTTGTTTCTAGAACTCCACAATAATATTTATGATAGTACGAGTAAAAGCGAAATGCATCATTTCACCACTAGGTGTAATAAAACAGGTTTGACAACCAGTTCAACCATCTCTGAGGTAATTTGGCGGTAGAGTTCACAGCCAGTTGTTCTTCAAACTTGATCAAAGGTTCAAAAGTAGCTTCAAAATTCAAAATGAGCTTAAGTTAGTTAAAATCGGTGCAGTCATGTTTGAGAAAATTGGGCACTAAAAAGAACGCGTGTTGTCGCTTACGTCACGTATAAAATTATGCTTCCGATATCAGCAGTAACAACCATTTAATCCTTAAACTTAATCAATGACCCAATAGTACCTTTCAAACGAGCCTTAGTTTGTTAAAATCGGTTCAGCTACCTCTGGGAAAATTGAGTGGTAAAAAAAACAACAAATTTTGACGGTAACGTTACTTATACCATTATATCTCCGGAACCAGAAGTCAGAGTCTTTTGATCTTTTGTTGGAGTTGGTTCAGCCCTGTTCTGCGAAAATTGGACTTTAAAAAATAAAGTGCATTTTGTCGGTTACGTCACTTATACCATTATATCTCCGGGACCAAAAATGACAACCATTTGATCTTACAACTTGATCAATGGCTAAATAGTAGCCTACAAACGAATTGAACGGGAAAAAACAATGTGCTTTGTCGGTTACGTCACTTATACCATTACACTTTAACGTTTTTGATGTCGTCGAGGCGACGACACGACCAGCCATTTCGAAGAAAAATCGGCATGAAAAGTGTTCTTGAACGATTCACCATCAGTTACCACAAATTGAGCAACCCCTTGCTAATGATAAAATTAATATTCTCGAGCAACACTGCTTCATATGTTATGAGCTATTTGCCAAGGAGCCCTAACGTAAATAAATAAACAGTTGAAGAAAGCTACGAAAATTCAATTATTATTTTAGTCAGTGGACTTTATGTAAATTCTGTGAGGAAGAGTGACTATTTGCAGTGAACGACAGAACCAAACACCACAGTCATCATCAGTACTATCAAAAGAGCAGGAGAGTACTCAAGTTGATTTTTTGATTAGGAAATTAACGGTTTCCTTCTTGTATCTATTTTCATTTAGCTAATACGGGCACCATCAATCATTATCAAAATCCATGATACAAAAGGAACTGTGTTTAGTTGCAGTTATTGATGCCTATTACGAAAACCGGAAATTTTTCAAAATACTAAAGAATATGAAATTTCTGGAAAGAATAATATGGCGCAGAAAAATTGTATAACAAAGTTTATAGTGTCATACAATATATATTTTCTTCTTTTATGTCATCAATAACAGACTTTACATTTAAACAGAATAAAATGTAAAAAAATTACCTTAATAAATTCATTTTTATAGCGTGCATTCCGAACCAAAATTTTGTAATTTTAGGGTTAGAGATACAGGAAAACTGATTACGTTTATCAACCTCGGTAGAACCAACCAACATTGAAACAAAATATTACATGCGATTTGGGTTTATTCTACATTTTTTGCTGCGATGGACATGAAATGATTACAATTGTAAGCGTGGATAAAAATATTTTATTTCCGAAAGCACTACGTTTGATTGTAAGGCGCAATTGTAATAATAAATTAATCTACTAAAATATAGGACCAATAGTCCTCGATCCTTGGTACGCGTAATTGATAAAGCTCCCCCAACGAATCCTATAGCTCGTCACTGGTGCAAGAACTTTTACTCATAGGATCACCGTTTCTCTTCAAAGTGATATAAATGTAACGAAGTTTATTGGAGAAAAGTTTCGTTGAATCCGGAATAAACACTATATTTGCAATTGAAACAAGTCAATTCGAACCAGAATTGACGGCAGATATTTTTTTGTTTTAAATTTCGTAATAAAAAAGCACAGTTTGTAAGTTGATTTGTTTACATACCTTATTTTCAATAACAAGTATCCAAGGTTATGTTATTCAAATACAACAGTTTTTCGAACTGTGTTACCAGATTCACAAAAAATTGTGCAAACCCGTTTTGACATTACGTGTTACTGAGGGGTAGTTAAATATCCTAGCAATTCTATTACCTTTCTCTATAGAAAGGTAATAGAATTGCTAGGAAATACGACTTTCGGACAGAGCCTCGGAAACCCATAGAGTTATGTACCATTCGATTCAACTCAACGAGATCGAAAAATGTCTCTGTGTGTATGTGTGTGCACTATTCAAAGATTGTTTTACTGCTCAATTTTCTCGGAGAAGTTCAAAAGATACTATTTCAGCATTGATCAAGTTCATAGATCAGATGGCTGTCACTGTTCTGGAAATATAATGGCATAAGTGACGTAACCGACAAAACGCGTTGTTTTTTTACTGCTCAAATTTCCCAGAGATTGCTGAGCCGATTTTATAACAAGTTTTGGTTTTTAAGCTACTATTGAATTGTGAATTAATTTCGAAGACAAAATGGCTGAAACTTCTGAAGATATAGTAGTATAAGTCACGTAACCGACTAACAATGTCAATTAAACTTTGAAGGGTTATGGCGAACAATATTGGATCAAGATATGTAATGTTATACGTGCCGTAACCGACAAATAACAGTGTTTTCCAATGCAACAAAATATCTCTGAGATAAGAGAATCGATTTCGAAAGACTTAGACTCGTTTAGAAGCTACTATTAGGTTATTTGATAAGCTTACATTACTAATGGCCGAGGATAGAATCTTATAAATGTTTTAATTAAGACTATTTAAACGACAATAAAATGTGGTGTGATCACTAGGTGGATTAAAACCGGTTTTGTTTCCTTGTCAAGGCTTGAATTTCGCTTACCGAATGCCGAATATTGTTCTTTCTGAAGTCATCAACAACAATTTTATTTATTTAAAAAAATGGTAGTTATTCATTGTTAACGTTTAGTGATTTTCCGTTTCATTAATTTCAAGATTCTACCCTATCTTCTCAACACGGTCTGCATGGCTCATACAGAATAAGTAATATAAGAAACATTTCTAATTTTACTTACTCTAAAATAAGCAACCGAACGAAAAATATTCCGATATCGGTGATTTAAATAAACACAAGAACAAAAGTCAAGCTTAGGAGCTTTCTCCTCCAGTATAGATCCATTCCCAGTAATTATGTGTTCCGGTGTATTACTTAGCACTCTAAAAAGTAAACATTGGATAAATTAAAGTTCTAGCATAATTCTAGCCTATTACACGCGAAGAGTATAATTTGCTGCTATCAGCAGCACAAACCCTTTCCCGATTCCATCAGCCCACCTACTTCCACGTTGAAATGCTGGGAAAGCTGCCGGGCCATAGCGTCCATTAAAATAAAAAGAGTCGAAACATCCTATGCTGAATGGGGAGAGAGAGAGAGAGAGTGAGATAGAGACAGATGAGCACCGGCCTACTCAAGTCTTCACCGGGCTCTAGGTAGCATCTTCAACCTACCCCCATCATCATCATCAGCATCTTCTTTCTGACCGTGGTTGAACAAACCAATCGACGAGATGCTGGTGATGAGGTCAAAAGAGCGTGCTACAGAATAATGAAAAGATGAACGTTTGGGGCCTAGTAATTTGAACTTCACAACTCCGGATACCAGTAATTCACGATTTCATTCTTCAATTTCTACTCGCGGAGACTCGGCCCGCTCGATACGTTTTCGTACAGCGCGAAACCGGGCGGCTGATGATGTCTGCCGGGCATTAATGTAAATTTGCTTGCCTCATCACCGTTCGTCGTAGTTTTTCTTGTTTCGTCAATCGGTAACTCGCCTCATTTCATGCTTGCTTCAAAACGTGAAACACACAATTTAAGCTAAATATTCGGCCTGGTGTTCCTTTGACTTCATTTCTTCCTTCAACGGTGATCTACAGCATTCGTAAACTAAATTTTGGAACGCCCTGAAGTTGGACCAGTTTCCAATTATCGTCGTTGGCGTTACAAACGGAAATGTTTATTAAACGTCCATATTCGCATTCGCCGGAGTGTTTGGCGGTGACGTGAGTCAACTAATGTTGGGGTAACACATTTTTAAATATAGGTAGCTATTTTTTGCTTCGTTTTTCTATTGAACCGTCAGTTTCGGAAAATGAACTGAATTTCAAGCACTGCCTAGAGTTCAAAATTATTGTCGTAAAATTGGGTACTAATTATTGGAGTTAACTTAGTATAGAACATTTCTATTTTCCTTATATAGTTTTGTTGGAACGTATTATTGGATATT
This sequence comes from Malaya genurostris, assembly GCF_030247185.1. Classification (NCBI taxonomy): domain Eukaryota; kingdom Metazoa; phylum Arthropoda; class Insecta; order Diptera; family Culicidae; genus Malaya; species Malaya genurostris. The sequence continues at coordinate 58,426,211 of NC_080570.1, read as the reverse complement.
ATATACTTTTCGGAATAAGAAAAAAGCCCAAATCTTGCGGTTTTTCTACAAATTTAAACATCTCAGCAGAATGTATAATTACTGAGCATCGGCGTACCTAAATTTGGTACGCAAAATCACTAAATACAAATAATAATACTTCTAGATCTCACACATACGGCTCGAAAAAAAATTGAATTGTGAAAATGCGTTTTGGAACTAAATTCTAGAACTACATTTTGTAACTAAATTCCTTTCTGAACCTGAATTTCCGTTCCAAAATTCAGATCCAAGTCCAGAATTCTTCATCGAAATTTAGTTTCTAAGGCTAGGTTAGGATCTGAATCTCAATTTCAGATTTCGATTTCGAAATTCAGGCCAACAATCAAGTTCTGAAACTTGGTTTCAATTCCAGAATTCTGGAACTTGATTCTGGTCTTGAATTCTGGACGAAGAACTGAATTTTAAAATCTGTGAATAAAAATGGTGGGTGGTTAATGTCAGAGACATAACTAGGGAACTTGAATACGACCAAAACAAACATGCTTCTTTTATACCTCCGAATATCAATATTCGTTCATATGATTTGATTGATAGGGTAATGAACTCAGAAACTGCAATCAGGAATTAAATTCAGTTTCGAAATGCTTTTAGATTAGAAATTTTGTTCCAAAATCCAGATTTAGAACTCATATCATTGATTTTGTTTCGGAATTCTGAATTTTTGTTCCAGATTGAGAATTCTGGATATGCATTCTGAACTCAAATTGAGGCACTAAATTTAGCTCCAAATTTAGTCAACGAACCAGTTCCAAAAATCGAGCCTCACAATCTAGAGTTAGGATTCAGTTTCGGAGCTCAAGTTTTATCTTTTGAACCCGTATATTATGGAACTAAATTCTGAAACTGAATTCCAAAACTACATTCTGAAACAAAAATCAAGGTAAAAAGTCAGGATCCAAAACTCAGTTCCAAAATACAATTTGAATGAGGCCTTAGAAGAAAATGATATCGCAACATGAGCGTTTGAGGCTTTATACCACACATAAGTTTGGACTGCTGTTGAATAAGGGTGACTATTCGCTTCGCCGGAGACAACCTCAAACCGTCGTCTCTGTGCGAAAAAGGGAAGCAAACGTAATGAGTTTTCCTCAATGTTTCTAAAAGTTTTAGAAAACTTTGATTTTTAATTATTTATGGTTATCTCACACTGTTGAAAATTTAATCACAAATTTCTGGTCATATTTCTGATAGCTCGAAGAGAAAGTTATGTTGTTGGGTTAAATACAACAAGAGATTTGCACGGTTAAGATCTACGCATTCTTGTACGGGGTAAATTTTGAAAAGGCGCACCATAGTAAAGTAAGTTACGACAAACAAATCTTGTCTGCGATTCTGAAACCGTATTTCAAAACTGGACGTTAACTAATACATAAGATATTGATGATCAAAAACTTATCATTCATCAATATGATAAATTTTGAAAAGGTAAAGTAAGACGTATTCACATTAAAACAATGCGGTAGTCACTACATGTAATTTTCAGGGGCGTGTTGAGCAACTGAATATTTTCAGTGCGGGCAAATGTGCCCGCTGTGTGGGGTAGAACCGTTAGCCTAAAAATTATATAACTTTCTTTTGTAGTTTAATAATAATCCATGCTGTACTGTTTTTCTTAACACAGTCCTTGAGATTTATGTTTATTATTAGCACTAAATATAGTATTAAAAACCCATATCATATTCTCATATATAATACTGTCATATTCAATTCAAATTGTTTCTCGTCGACTGTTGAAAGAAACCAAGGGATTGTTCGTGCATTAACTAGTATAACCTTAAGAATGAACCACGAGAAAGAGAAGTGAGTTCTATTATTGTAGGTACTTCTGGAACCGGAACCCAAGTATAATCGAAGTCGGTTCGTATGGCTATCAACTAACATGACGTACAATTTAAGTTTTTATTCAAATTTTGAAGATTTTTTACGATTTGTAATCTAAACGGAAGTCGAATCCGGAAGAAATTCAGGAATTCCGTGTAACACCACGAGACATTTATTTTTGAATACCTGACCACTATTTCCGGTGCTTCCGCAACTGTTTGTTTCGCCACATATTTATCACACTTTACTCTATAACTCCAGAACCGGAAGTCGAATCCGGATGAAATTAAGAAATTCCGTATGGGACTACGAAACCTTTCATTTCAACCTAAGTTTTTGGTCAAACCATCTCTGAGAAAAGTGAGTGAGATCCATTTTGCCCATTATTTCCATATATGCCCACTATTTCCAGTGCTTCCGGAACCGGAAACCGGGCTCCTGGATCTTCGGAATCGATTTGTTTAGCTGTCTACTGATAATGGCTATCGATTTGTCTAGTTTTGAGTCCAGTTTAGAAAAGAAAAACCGTAATTTGTTTCAAAATTTTAAGTGACTGACTCCGGAACCGGAAGTCAGGTCCGAATGAAATTCAAGAATTCCGTATAGGATCACGAAACCATTCATCTGAATCCTAGTTTGTCAAAATCGGTTCAACCATGTCTGAGAAAACCTAGTGAAATTATTAAAACACAGACATTGCTCAGCTCGACGAACTGAGTCGAATGGTCCCTCTGGGCCAATTTTTACTAGTCGATTTTCAAGTGATTGCATAACCTTTATATAAGAGAAAGGCAAAAAGACGGTCAAAAGTCTGTACTGACTTTCAATGATTTTTAGAGCTTGCGTGTCTTCGAAGAAGTTTCACAACATTATGGAACACTTCTTTTGAAAGTGACACAGTGAAATTTTTAAAGGGAGTAGTACCAATTTTGAAAACAAAAAAAAAATTTCAACAAATTTTATGCGAAAAATGAGCGTTTTTAATATTATTTTTTTTTCGAAATTGTGAAACTTAGTGAACGCATATTAAGTGCTATTTGAATCACTGTACACTCTAGTGACAGCAGTGACAAGTTTTAGAATGGGGATTCCTTGGGCTTGTGATTTGAAACAATTTTATAGTAGTGATTATTCACAATTATTCTGCCTATAGACAATACTCCAGTTCAACAAATATTGTGTTCACACATATTTCAATATCCATTAAAATATTTTACAGTTATTCCAAGCGATAAATAAGTTTCTGTATCCGAAAAAAAACGAGTGACGTTGGCATTGATACTCTCTTATGTTGAAGTGAAAAAACGAAAATGCTTCGTCTTTCTTCGTTTTTTTTCGAATGTGATCATTTTCAAATGAGACAGTATACAAACGAAGATGAGGCTTTTGGAAGGGATTCTTTCATCAGAAATACGTGACAATTTTTGGCTCTACCATTTATTCGTAAAATATGTATATGATAAACCTTACCAAATTAATAAGTAAACTTAACTTTGCTCACTTTACGCCTTCGGCTCATCAGTGCTAGAAGCAGTTTAAGTTGAATTACTTCGCAGTTTAAATTGAATTCAATTTAAACTGCTAAGCCGACGCAAAGTTTACACAATTCATATAACACTTTTTGGACTTGCATCGAGGTAAATTAAGAAAATGAAGCGCTCTTGGTCCCATAAGCTGCTTTAGAATTTTAACTGGATTGAACCACCGGTTCTAGAGTAATGGGGTAAAATGTAAAAAAAAGCACTTGATTTTCTCGAAAGCCGCTGGACCTATTTCTACAATATTGAGTTCAAATTGAAGTCACAAACGCAATTTCATCGAAATACTACTTCAAATTCCGGACGTTCATGTTGATAAGAGGGTATTTTCATTCATGACGCTGAAAAGTAGTAGTTGTATTAGTAGTATGATCGTTGGACTTTGAAGGTGATGGCCAGAAATTTGATAGCGATTCCGATATACCGGATCTCAGTTCTCAGTATTAGAAATTATTGTCAAAATCTATACGAAAGAAACCCACCTCATTTTATTTTTTGTTGAATTTTGTCCGGGCTCGAATTTTGTGTCCGGAACTACAGAGTGAAGTGTGTTTAAAATTTCAAACCATCATTTAGAGCAGTGAGGCAGTGATACGATTTTTTCCCAATTTGACTGAAAACTGTTTCAATTTGTAGGTTATGTTAGTTCCGAAAATAATAATAAAAACTTTTTACTCCACTTTTTCAGAGATGGTTGGAATGATTTTCACCTCACAAGGCTGAAATGATAGGTTCTATGGTTCCCAAAAACTGTAATTGAATGTTATTCGAAACTAATCTCCGGTTATGGAATTACAAGGTGAAGTGTATTAAAAGTACCTCCTGTCATTTATCTGGCTCAAAATTGCAGGCCAAACACACTACACAGCTAGATGGATTTAAACTGGTTTACATTTAACGTTGATTTTTTTGCGATTATTTTATTGTTAGTTTGATATTTTAAATTATTTTCGATCTACAAACCATATCATACGATGTGTCGAAACCTTTTTTCTTCTCCAACAGAACCTTACTTTACTTACTTTTAAACTTTTTCGACTTTTGAATGTATTTTGCTGCAGCCGCATGAGCCATTTTGTGATCTTCAGGGTGCGAACAAAAAAAATGCTCCGAAGCATGAGGACAATACTGGCTTCTGTGTAGGGAAACGAAGCACTCCATTTCACTTACACTCTTATTTTTGTGTCGTATTCGACTCAGTAGTGCATTAGCAGTTCATTTGATACAGTTAGTACGACTGAGCAGTTCAACATAAAATGCTAGGCAGACGTGAAGTTCAACTCTACTTATGTTGCAGTTTTCCGAATTGCACTGAAGTTCAATGTCTAATCGTATGTCTCCAATGAAAACGCTCTTACGTAACTCTTATGTAATTGGCTGTACTCAATTCATTTCTAATAGAATTTACTCTATTTTTAAAGAATTTCGTATGGTAGCTTTAACTTCATCTCGAATCTTCCCGCATCTTGGTGCGGTTTGGTAATATCAGTACTTCGACTGTCCGACATTTAGGTTCAGTTGATCGATGCCCATGCTGACGGGGCTATCATCATCAGTAGTGAGCCTCTAACGAATTTATAATTGATCCCCTCCCCGAAATGCCTACTAATGTTTGGGAAAAATCTAACTTCTCTAATAGCAGTCATTCGATGAACGAGACGTTTGAAGTCATGTTTCAATTTGGATTCGTAAAGCTCTGGTATCGCTGCTGCTATGCACAAACCGATGGAAACAGAATCGAGAGGAAAAAAAAAATCCGTCCGCCCCTAAGTCTTCACATTTTTGTCCGGTCGAAGTATTTTTGCTGGGTGATGTTTGCAGTACATATTCGAACTGGTAAGGCAGAGTCTGTTTAGTTTGCTTCGGCTTGTTTGGTCTATTTGGAAAATCTCTCGACAAATTTAATTTTCAAGATGAAACAGAATTTCGATTCGGAAACCAAATTCATTTTAGTGAGAAATGGTGAACGAAGCCAGAGAAAAGGAAAAAAAGGTGAATGATATCTATTCCTTAATACCTACAAATTATAATTCATAAATCATAGTTTGTCTGATTATTGGTTTAGGCCAGGTTTCATTATTCAGTCTTTTTCCCATTTTTCGGTAGGCTGTCGACTTACCAATGGAAGAGCTAAACAAGTTGTAGGAACAAACGCCGGCTAGCTGAAGCCCTGCTATCATATGATGGATAATTTACGATCGGGTTGACCACGCCACCAACAATGTGGAACTAATTATATCGGCACGGAACGTGCCCGGGAATTAATTTGTCCGTTCGCAGTATTCATCCGTTTTCGAAAATCGGATTGTGATTTGCGAGATCAAAAATTTAGACTTTTGTGAATTCTGATGGGCGTTAATTATTGTCAATATTTCGTTATTTCGACTAGAAAACTTGAAAAGATCTCGTCTTTTAGATTCGATTATAGTACTTCAGTACAATAGATCAGTAAAAAGTTTTGAGCCTGTTGAACATTTATTGTGAAATGTTTCATATTTTTTATTTTGAAATGTTTGTTTATTTAGGTAGCCTTTTTCCTAGATATTCAAGTTTCAAAGTTGTTTTGTAAGGGATTGCTGATTGTGCTAGAGAGTAGTTATTCGACTTTTACAGTCTGAAAATTTGTCTTTTTTATTGGTTTCAATAATATTTTGGAATTTTGGAACAGTTATATTTCTACATTATCTAACGACAGTTTCCGACTCCATCTCAGGTCGGATCGGTTCAGTGAGCAAAAGATTGCGTCCCCCAAAAACGGTGCGCCTGGGACGACTGCAGTGCTGAAAGCGTTCTTAGCGTAACGATTTAAAAAGATTATTTTATCTTATACAAGTATATAGTAACACTGAGGTCTTTTTTGTTTTCTTTATGCGGAATAATTTTACGTGAATTTCCTAAGCTACGCGGTTCTTTTTATGCAAATTTCCGAAGTTACGTGGTGTTTTTCACACGAATTTCTGAAGTTATGCAATTTTTGCAACGCTTTTCCGAAGTTATGTTTTTTACGCGGATTCCTGAAGTTATGCGTTTTATTGTGCAGTTTCTTTCTACGCCGATTTCCGAAGTTACACAATTTCTGTGCGGTTTGTTTTTAAGCGGATTTATTTTTAAGTTGCGTGGATTTTTACGCCGTTTTTGCACAATTTATTTTTAATTCGGATTTTCGAAGTCACGCAGTTTTCTTTACGCGTTTTTTTACGTCGTTTTCTGTGTGATTTACTTTAAAGCTTATTTTAAAAGTAACGTGGATTTTAACACCGTTTTTCGTGCGATTTCGTTTGACACGAATCTTTGAAGTTACGTCTGAGGTTACGCGGTTTTTGCCTTTCTCATATAGAAAGGCTATGCAATAACTGCGAAAACCGACTGTTGAATTTTATCTCGATCCGACTTCCGGTTCCGAAATTACATAATGATATGCACCAAACAAATTTAAAAAAATTGTCGCTCACTTTTCTCAGAGATGGCGCGACCAACTTAGATTCAAACAGAAGGTCTTATGGTCCCATAGCTCTTTATTGAATTTTATTCCGATCCGACTTCTGGTTCTGGAATTACAAGGCAATATGTGGAAATCTCTGAGAAAATGCGCACTCAATTTTCTATTGAAATACAAAATTTCAATTTCATGAGTATTTTTTCAAAAGTGATGGTGAAACGAGCTGCAAACTTTTATAAAACTTGCTGGTAAATTCATCTATTTGACAGATTTTTTAGTTAGTGGATATATAAATCTACTTTGGGACTACTAGTCTTCGGTTTCCGCTTTCGAACGCACCAGAAATAGTGAATAAAAGCTTCAAAAACGGAACTCACTTCAATTTCCCAGCAACGGTTAAATCGATGTTCACAAATCATGTTTTAAATTGAAGTTTCCAGTGTCATATAAAAAACTGTGCAATTTCATCGAGATCCGTCTTCCGGTTCCGAAATTATAGGGCGATGAGTATCAAAACATTCAAACTGTCATACAAAATTATGCATAATCGGTACGTGCTAGTACGGAAGAAGGAAACACCACCGCCACCACAGCGTGCTTTGTTCAATTTTGATAGCGTGCAAGCTTGCTACATTTAAATCTATATTAATTTGACATAACAATTGTTTACAAAATGAAAAGGTTATGGTAGAAAGTTTTTGATTTTATTCAAGTTTGAAAGACAAAATCATCTAGTGATGCTTTTGACAAGTTCGAGTAATATGAGAAACGCATCATAACCCCATTACGGATTTCAGAAGCTACGCGGTTTTTTACGTGGATTTCTGATGTTTCGTAGTCTTTTTACGCGAATATCCAAAGTTACGCGTTCTATTTTGCATACTGTTTTACAAAGTTACGTGCATTTTGACGTCGTTTTTCGTGCGGTTTCGTTTGACGCGAATCTTAGAAGTCACGCGGATTCCCGAAGATACGCGGGTTTTTCACTCGGGGTTCGGAAGTAACGCGTTTTTTTTACACGGATTTCCGAAGCCATGCGATTTTTTTTACTTGGTTTTCGTAAGTTACACGGTTGATTTTTATGCGGAAAGCCTAAGTTAAGCGTTTTTATGTGGTTTTTCGAAGCTATGCTTTTTTACGTGAATTTCCGAAGCTACGCATTTTCTACGCGGATTTACGAAATTATGCGTTTTTCTGTGCTGTTTCCGAAGATACGCGTTTTTTTCACACGGAATTTCGAAGTTATGCGTTTTTGTTATGCTGAATTCCGAAATTATGAAATTTATTTCAAGCGGTTTCACGTATTTTCGAAATAACGCGTTTATGCTACGCAGATTTTCGAAGACACGCGGTTTTTTGTTAAGCTGTATTCCGAGGATATACCGTTTTTTTTGCTTTTCCCATATGGAATCACTCTGAAAACCGACTTTTGAACGGAGGCCCGGAGAGCCGAGTGTCATATACCATTCGACTCAGTACGTCAAGATCACAAAATGTCCGTGTGTCTGTGTGTATGTGACAAATAATGTCACTCGATTTTCTCAGAGATGGCTAAACCGATTTTCACAAAGTCAGATTCAAATGAAAGGGGTTATGGTTCCATATATCGCTGTTGAATTTTATCCCGATCTTGGTTCCGGATCAAGACAATCTCTCGGAAGTTTCATAATCGAATTTTCTAAATTAAGATTCAAATACAAAGTCTTGGGAATTCTATAGGAAGTCCCCAAAAAGTTGATCAAGATCGCACTTTCGGTTACGGTATTACAGCACGATAAGTGAAAAGTTTTCAATTATATGAGTATTTTTTCAAGAGTGATGACGAAACGAGGTGCAAATTTTTATAAAACTTGCTGATAATTTCTTCTAGTTGGCAGACTTTATAAGTTTTAAGATATATAAATCTACTTTGGGACTACTAGTTCCCGGTTTCCGCTTCCGAACGCGCCGGTAATAGTGAAAGCTCCAAAAACGGAACTCACTTAGATTTCTCAGCAACGGTTAAACCGATTTTCACAAATCATAACTTAAATTGAAGCTTCCAGTCTTCAAAGATACTGTTCAATGTCATCCAGATCCGACTTCTAATTCCGAAATTGTATGGCGATGAGAATCGAAATCGGCACGTGCTTGTACGGAAGACAAAAGCACCACGACCTAGCACACAGCGTGCTTAGTTCAATTTTGTATAGCGTGCAGGGTTGCCACATTTAAATCTATATTAACTTAACATAACTGTTTAAAAATTGAAAAGGTTATGGAAGTTTACACCCAAAGAAAGTTTTTGATTTTATTCAAGTTTGAAAGAAAAATTTTTGACGGAATTTCTAGTATCGGGTAAGGCGTTGTTGTTCGATTGATAGTGATCGAGTGATATTTTGCCAGTATTATGGATGTCTAAGAAGACAGAACACAATGAATGAAATGTATATATTAATGGCGAACCTCTTGACAGCCGCCTGTCCAGAGTTTTACGAGTCTCGGAAGAAATTTTTTATTTCAGCAGGAAGGGCATATTAAAACAAAACGCGATAAAATTGCATTATATTCTAGGTTGACGACAACCCAAATCAATAAACACACGATAGTATTATTCGTAAATTTACTAACAAACAACCCCTTCCTGTAATGCATGTAGAAATGCAAAGGATTCCTCGGTTTCTAGTAGTAACATGCATTGAACTAACAATCCTTCCTTCCCAAGTAAATCTGCATTCGGATGGGGCTGGTGTCGGTATTGATCAGCATGCAGAGATCGATGGAGCTTACACAATGTGCAATTACGTGCTATTCCCAAGCAAGTTGTTTCAGAAAAAAAACATTTTGCAAGCTTAATTGTTAGAATATAAATTTTTTACACCATTGAATTCTACTATAGCTTTATCACGTCACTATGTATCTCAGTATGTTCAGTATGTTTCTCACAACACTTTTAAAACATGTGTAGTAGACGTCACATCACAGATACTTATTTCGAATACTACTTGTATTCATCATCAGTGTATCAGGTTTCTAAGTAAATAAAAACCTGATACATTGGTGATGAATACAAGTAGTATTCGTAATACGTACCGCAGCCAGGGTTGGCGGTTCAATGTATAGGACAGTGGTCTTACAATCCAGTTGTCGTATGTTCGAGCCCCGACCTGGAAGGATTCTTAGTGTCAGTAGGATCCATAGTACTAGCCATGCAATGATTTTGTACACTAAGAATCGGCTGCGAAGTCTGTTGAAACAGAAAGGCCAAATTCCACAAAAATGAATGTAATGCCAGGACTTTGCTTTTTTACCTTTAATATTTATATTTTAAAGTGTTGTGCGATATATACTGAATGTGTACAGGGTCCGCCATGTAACTTTTTTTTAAAACATGCAATAAAACACAAACGGTTCATCCGATTTCAATTTTTTTTTCATATTAAAGTACCATCCTTCCGGTTAATTTTGGAATATAATTTCATTCAAATGGCTACCTCGGCTGGCCTTGCAGTACGCCATACGTCCGGTCCAGTTTTTTAGCACATTTTCGATTGTATGCAGCTTTATTTCATCTATGGCTGCACGAATGTTGTCCTTCAAGGCTTGAATTGTCTCTGGCTTGTCCACATAACACTTATCTTTGACAGTGCACCAAAGATAATAGTCTAACGGCGTCAAATCACAGTTCCGAGGCGGCCAAACGATATCCGAATTTCGACTGATAATTCGATCTTCGAAGACTGTGCGCAGAAGATCGATCGTAGCGTCGGCTGTGTGGCACGGAGCGTCGTCTTGTTGGAACCAAATGGTGTCCATGTCTTCCCCTTAAAGTAACGGGAAGAACCAATCGCTAATCATGACACGGTAGCGCTCGCCATTGACCGTGGCGGCGGCTCCTGCCTCATTTTCGAACAATGATGCCGCCAGACCAAAATCCGCACCAAACCGTCACTCTCTGAGGATGCATCACCTTTTTATGATATCGTGCGGGTTTTCCGTCCCCCAGATGCGACAATTTTGCTTATTAACATACCCGCCGAGATGAAAATATGCCTCATCCGAGAAGAAGATTTTTTGGCAAAAATCGGCGTCTTCTTCAAGCTGATCGCAAGCTCATTTGGCACTATTTTCACGCGTTCCTCAAGCGTATACACAACCATTTTCGTTCAGCGGAAGGATAAAACTAAGTTTCTGTCAAATCAGAAGTGACATTAGGGTTACCAATGTCGAAATAACCGCTAGTTAAAAAAAAAGTTAGATGGCGGACCCTGTATAGTGACGTGAAATACCTTATGATAAAAAAAGAACCGGAATTTTCATTTTAAAATTCCCGTGCTTGTCCAATCGGTAAACTTTTATTCTCTCAACGTTGGCAACACTTTTATACACATTCTGTCAAATTTTGACGCATATCGTACGATTAGTTTTTGTTTGGCATCTATACAAAGAAGTTGAAAAATTTTCGTGTGGCGATTTTTATAATGGATGAAAATTTAGAACAACGTGCGTGCATCAAATTTTGTGTTGCAAATGGATTTAAGTGTTCCGAAACGTTGAAAATGTTAGAAAAGGCCTTTGGTGAATCGTGTCTAGGAAAAACACAGGCATACGAGTGGTATAAACGCTTCAAATGTGGTCGTACAAGCTTGGATCATGATGAGATCCCTGGCCGCCCAACAACATCTGTTACTGAAGAAAACATTGAATCGGCGAAGCAAATCGTGTTGCAAAATCGTTCTGTACCGATTAGAGAGATTGCTGTGTTGTTGGGCATCTCTTATGTGATCCTCCTTATCCGAACACATTTTAACTGATGTTTTGGGTTTGAAACGCTTCGCTTCTCGGCTGGTGCCAAAAAAGCTGAATTTAATTCAAAAACAACGTCGTGTTGATGTGGCCATAGAGATGATTTCCAACGCAGATAGTGACCCCACATTCATCGAATGCATCATAACTGGTGATGAGGTGTGGATCTATGAATATGACGTCGAAACCGCACAACAATCGCCCGAATGGCGCTTCGAAGGCGAGCCGTTGTTCTAAATTTTCATCCATTATAAAAATCGCCACACGAAAATTTTTCAACTTCTTTGTATAGACGCCAAACAAAAACTAATCGTACGATATGCGTCAAAATTTGACAGAATGTGTATAAAAGTGTTGCCAACGCTGAGAGAATAAAAGTTTACCGATTGGACAAGCGCGGGAATTTTGAAATGAAAATTCCGGTTCTTTTTAGATCATAAGGTACATATAGTAGAATTCAATGGTGTAAAATATTTTAATTCTATCATAAATATTCAACTAAACACTCAGACCCTGTTAATTAGAAGCTTGATTGGTTCTGGTCAATAACAGAGTACCAACACACGGGCGATCTCTAATACTAATGCTAATGCTTATGCACAAAACGCCCCACCTGATTCTCCGCCTAAATATCTGTTTGAGAACTGGCGTGGTTCCTCACGAAGATCACGCCAATATTCGGTAAATCCATCTGGTCCGTCCAGGTTGAACTGTTCTTCCGTTCAAGAATATCACCTGCGAGTGCTTCACAAATTTGGTCGAAAATTGTTTAAATGCATGTTATTTTTCAGTATAGAAGAACGTTGTCCTACTTTTTCCAATCTTGCGGTATATTCCGACGGGCAAATTCCTGTCGTGTTTCTTTGTGAAGAAATAGTAAACGAGGAGCACTATTCGATGTTGTGATCTGATGTGATGTGAAGTGAAGCCACCATCAGTTCAAGGACTTGCCAGTGGATGCGGGTAGACTTACAGTAGCCCCGATATGACTCATCCATTCACCTTCTTACTATAGCTGTTACCAAAAAGCGAACAAAAAGGGTTGGGCAGACATTACAATATAACAGTTAATGTCGCAGTGTAAGTTTCGCTCTTCTAATAATAATAATAATAATAATAATAATACATGATGTAATAAACAACAGAATTATATGTTGTAATATACTATGATAAACATTGCACTTTAGGATTGCTTCAACCTACAAGCCATTTCGCACCCTCTCATTCTGCTACTAAACGCAGAAGGCGATAGCACCCAGTCGACGCCGTTCTATTGACCAAATGTCATCATAGACGCTCAGGGAGGCATGAGATAAGGACTTGTGAGGACTTAGTTATCTCACCAATTGACGACCACGAGGAGCACTATTCGAAGTTGCTCGTAAAATGTTTGGCAAATGTTTCAACACCCTCCAAACCGTCGAAATTGAAGCATCCAACTTTAGTTGATTACGAATATATGAACAACTTAATGTAGAATTTGATGCTATATTAACAATTTGACGAGTATTCCATTTCGATAGTTTCTTTTCAGGTACTGTATTAGTCTTTTTGGCCATTCATTGCTGGGTTTATTTGGAAAATTGAGGACCGCACCGCACATTCATTGATCGATATATGATCGATTTCTCTAGCAATTTTCCTGATACCCCATCCAGCCTACTTGAAGGCCAAAATTTGTCCATGTTCTTGTCGATCTATTCTTTTTTGTTTACTCATAGTGATAAAATGCTATTAAATAAATAAAAATTGCAATAATACTCAATATATTCAACACAAACTGAACAAACATACAAGGTGGTCTTATATTTTTGAAAAGGTATAAAGCTTGCTTCAAATAGAATTGGAACAAAGACAATTGCCTGTATTTCAGTTATTTATTATTGTATTCAAGATCTTTTTTTATACAAATGTAGCGTTTTCTTCATACTTTTAAGAAAAAATACGAATAAAATTATTCGTCACGGTTTTGAAGGAATTCTCGAATTTTTCCTGTAACACGGCTTAGTAGGCGGCGCACACCTTCTTCGTCCATCGTTTTAGCTCTCTTATTCCACCAGGTCGTCATCTGATTGATGTCTTTGACAACGTTTCCCTTTGCCTTGAATCTCCTCTTCATGATTGCCCAGTATTTCTCAATAGGGCGGAACTGGGGGCAGTTGAGTGGGTTAAGGTTTTTCGGAACAAACTGGACCACTTTCTCTGCATACCATTCTTAAACGGCTTTGCTGTAATGACAGCTTGCCAAATCTGGCCAAAACATTACAGGATGGTCGTGGGATCGAATGAACGGCAAAATTCGTTTTTGGAGACACTCTTTTTGGTATAGTTCCGATGTCATTTGTCTTATTTGTAACGAAAACTTTCGTTTTTTTGCCGCAGCTGCAAATGCCCGGCCAAATCATAAATTTTCTTGCAAATTTGTCGGCAAAAACAAATTTAAATTTGGCTGGAACATCCCCCCGAGCCGTTGCCAAGTAAAATTTTTGACCTGGGATTTGACCGAAGTCAGCCTTGACACAGGTTTCATCGTCCATCAGAAGACACCCGTTGAACTTGGTCAGCACCTGGTCATATAGTTTCCGAGCACGAATTTTGACCACACTATTCTGTTTCATGGTCCGATTTGGCTGTTTGCTAGCTCGATACGACTTGATTCCTTCCCGGAGTCGAGTTCTCCTCACGGTACTATGGGCAGCACCGAATTTTCTGACCAAATCACGGTCCGACAGATTAGGATTCCTCTTAATCGTCTTCAAAATCTTACCACGCAATTTCCGGTCGTCAGTTCGACTCCGACGATCGGCTTGAGGCTTCCGAATCGTCGTCAATGTTTTCTTATACCGTTTGATAACGCGCCATACGGTATTTCTGGGCAATTTCAGCTGTTTAGCTAGCCTAGATGCAGACCACAATGGATTTTCCAAATAACTGTGCACAATTTTTTTTCCTTCTTTCGGCTTCCATGTTGATTGTTTACAAAGTACAGTCGATTTTCGGAATGTCAAAAATCATACGTGAAGCTGACAAAATTCCCGACACGTGGGCGCCAAGAGCTTCCAAATCCGTCCACCAGGAGCGCCACAATATGAGCAAAAGTTTGTTCCAATTCTAAATGAAGCAAGCTTTATTTACTTGGGATGATGAGGGTGAGTGAAGTACGTACGCTAGAAAGGGGGGTCTGCTAGAGATCTTTTATCCTCTATACCAAAATATCGGCATCTCTTCACCAATATATCCGTTACACTTTTCTCGATTACTATGTTTAGAAGTTTTGCTCAAAAAACACTTATAATCAAATTTCCGTATTTTTCGCTCCCAACAAACACTACCGTAAACGTGCTAGTGGGGACCAGCTTAAAACTGTCATAGCTCAGTCGGTTAAGTGAAATAAAAATAATGCACCAGTGGAAACGAAAGGTTAAACATTAGATTGAATTATCGTAAAGGTTGTTTACGGTTTTAGTAAACCATAACCAAATAACGGAGGTTTGAAGTAGTGCTGCTATGATATCTGAAATAGAAATAAATTTTGATGTATATAGAATCCGAGTGCGTTATCGGGGGATTATTTCGTGAGATAATGATGATCGATTAAGTCCATGCAATGGCATTGGATGTATCGCACAGAGATTCAATGATGTGTTATGTGATATAGTAGAAATATACAACCGCATTTCAAGGTAATCTCCAGCAGAAACTCCGTCACATCCTGAGCGCTTTAAATTTATGATGAATTCTCTCCGATTATTCGCCGATATGAATTTATATCTAATGTATTAAAACTAATCCTCTAAATGTGTTCATTTAATTAATGTACAAGCAAGCAACACAAACACACAAAGCAAACACAGACACTTGATACTCTAGCGAGCGATGTGTGCGATCGAAGGATTAACCCTCGGCGAACGGTGAAAGTGTTTGCAAACGTCCATAAAAGCAAATTTGTTTGGTTGACACAAGGTGTTGCCACATTACTTTATTATCACGGAATTTCCGCAAACAGTTTTCTGTTTGCGATCCATAAGTCCGAAGATAAAACTTTCCCTTGTGATGCCGCCAAAGTGCCCGCAAATATGTTCCAATTTGCTCTCCAATCATTCATCCAAACAGATCTGCAAATGGAAGCAATTTTTCCAAAGCTTCCGAAAGTGCTGCCGATTCTTTTGCCGCATCGGCGAAAAGAGAAAAAAAAACATGAATTTATCGTAAATACTAACGATAACTATAGCTCATCCATCTGTCGTGGTTGATTCCGCTCGGGATAAAACGTTCCGTTCCATCTCCGAATGTGTATGCCGGGTTGGGGCCCATTCGTTTATCATAAATCACCTTTCGAAGCGGGTCACGGTTTATTGATGGATCAATCTCGATAAAACCGAATCTCGACGGATGACCGAATTGCATCGTGGACTGGCCGAATAGGTAGGTGAAAACACAGTCTCACTCAGATTGGTAACGTAAAAATGGTTTTGGTTTTTGTTTTTGTTTCTATTTTATTTTCGTCTCTGTCTCCGGAGTAAGCGGAAATTTGGATCGGTATCCTACCGCAACCGAATGCTGTCACAGAAACATTAATCGATTTGGGTGTCAATTACAGTCGATTACCGGCCAATGATTTGATGTTTCATGGTGCTGAACGTCGGTCGAGAATTGCGTGTACCGATTCGGCCTGCTCGGGATGCAAATTAGCTGTGAAACGATTATTGCCTGTCGCGAAGAGGAGGAGACACCAATCCGGTGCGCTACCGTGACGAATTCGGTTTACCGTTCTGTTGGGTAGGCGGCGGATTGCTGACTGTCTCTGGATCTCAGTTATGGACAACACTGCCAACTACGGTTACTGGCCCAGGCAAGGGCTGTGGTTTATGATTACATCGAGTAATGTGGAAAATTAGCGTACGGATTACCAGTCGGTTTCGTGACGCGAACTCGAAGAACCGTAGATTAACGGTCACGTGCATGTGCGCGAAAATCGATTTGAGCACTAATTTTGCTCGGAATACAGCAACTGCACTCGATTTGGGACTCAGAACAAATGATGAAATGTAGGTCTTCGAATAAATCCAGAACTAGGATTTCGTCATGGAGTATGAATTTTTAATGAGTTTCGCCTCGGCGAAGGACTTTATTGTTGAAACCGAGGAGACATAAACATGTATACAACACAATTTGATGATTTTCTTCGAAAATTTCATTAATAAGCTTATTTTGAGCGATACGAGGTCTGTTCACAAAGTTCCCGGAATTTTTTAATTGCGCGCGTCTGGAGAGTCCGGTGGTCAAATTTTTTTTTTATTGTGTTGGTACATATGTCCCTAATGTATGGTGAAATTTTCAGCTGTATTCATTGTTTACATTCTGTCTTGTAGCTGCTGGTGTAGACGTGTTTTTTTGAGCTCGGCGATTTTTGTTAGTTTAAACAATGGAAGAATTGAAGAGTCAAAGAATTTGTATAAAATTTTGCGTGAAAAATGAAATAAAGTGTAACCAAGTGTGCGAAATGTTACAGAGAGCCTACGGTGAGTCTGCTATGAAAAAACAAGTGTTTACGAGTGGTATAAGCGTTTCCAAGATGGCCGCTAAGACAAAAATGATTATGGATGATCGCCGAATCACTATTGGAGAAGTTGCTGATGAAGTTGGCATATCGGTTGGCTCATGCCATCATATTTTTTCAAATGTTTTGGGCATGAAACGAGTGGCAGCAAAATTCGTTCCAAAACTGCTGAATTTTGATCTAAAAACCAAACGCAAAACAGACTTTAATCATGCCCCAACCTCCTTATTCACCAGATATCGCTTCGTGTGATTTTTTCCTGTTCCCAAAGTTGAAGAGACCCATGAAAGGACAGCGTTTTTCATCGATTGAAGAGATAAAGGCAGAATCGCTGAGAGTGCTACAGAGCATTACAAAAAGTGACTATCAGGGGTGTTTCGAAGACTGGAAAAAACGCTGGCATAAGTGTATTATATCTAGGGGGGATTACTTTGAAGGGGATCATATAGATGTAGACGAATAAATAAATATTTTTTTAGAAAAATGAGAATCCCGGGTACTTTTTGAACAGACCTCGTATATGCAATTTTCATCCCTATTAGGAAAACTCATGATGAAGAGTATACCGTTAAAAATCCGCACACACAAAATTCCTTTACGACATTTGAGTTTTTATTCGATTGCCACCGAATTTTCAGGAAGTGATAAAAACAGTTCTGTGCATCATTCATTTAATTTATATCGACTTAATATTGGAATGCACGAGCCTTGGTCTTACTTCCCACCATAAGGTTCTGCACGACGTCAGAATCGACAGATTTTTGCATATTTACCTATGTTTTCTTCATTCTACATTCTATTGGGCGCAACTCCTTCGGCACAAAATCGACATCATTCGCCTCTACCACTTTAGCATGTCCTTCGTGTAGTGGCATGATGCCAAATCGTACCAGATGATCGTTAGACCGACGTAAGTCTCCAGGAGAGGGAAAAGCCACGTTAGAAGACTTTTTTCATATACAGATTTTAACCGGTACACATAGAAAAGCTCGGAAAATTAGAATTTGTTTGTCATAAATTGAATTTTTAACTACTAACTATCTGAGTGATATAAATCTACTAGTTTTATCTACTTGAATCGGTGCGTAAAGATGCTTCCAAGCATTAGGCGAAATGATATCGAAATTGGTCAAGCTATTTATTTTCCGTATTTTGAACTCGCACAACTATATAAAAAACAGACCCTGTGGTTCTACGCCAAAAAACAAATCGCTTTTTATGCGACTCTTGAATTCAGTCGATCATTTATAACTGCATTTACCTTTTTTCCGGATGTCAATTCTTTGTGATAGAATACATCTTTTCTCTGTTTTCAAATCTGCCACATCAGTAATTATGCTTTTCTCATATCATTCATTCTCTTAAAAATAGTACCGTGGGGCTCTACAAAATACTTTTGGTTCACTCTCGAACGAAAACAAGAAAGTTTTGTTGGCCTCAAAAAAAAAAGCTTGGCAAAAGCGACCAGGATTGAATCATCTCGAGAAATTAAACATAGAGAGGATGCTCTCTTCTTTTATTATATGAAATAAATATCACAAAAGCTAATGTTGGGGAAAGAAGGAGTTTTATTGTTGTTCGTCTTAATTCAGCATTCAAAACAGAAAAGCAAATCCCAAATGAAAACATAACGGGCAAAAGACAATTGTTTCTAATGCTCCTCAATGCTTCTCTACTTGTAAATCTTCCTCCTCTACTAGGAAATGAGCAGATATTCATGTATAATATATAAGAAAAGTATAAAAACAGCAAAAACTATGAAATTTACAGAACCACACAGTTAAAAAAAATCCCTGTGATTGTACATCTTATTAGATGCACATAAATGGAGCGTCGCAGTTCACACAAATTCACGTGCAAGAACATTTATTATTGTGTCTAAAACTCCATGACACAAAATTCGTTGAAATAAAAAAAGAATAATGATAGCAACCGCCGCGACTTGAACCAAGAATCATTGGATCGCATGTACGTCTGTTAATCGACTGAGCCACAGAAGCATACACTCTTAGAAAAAATGAAATTTAAGCTTAACGTAAATTCAAGCATGCCATAACTTCTTCGTTGATGATGCAATATTACATCTATTGTAATGTAAAAACAAATTTTGCGTCTGTATCGATGTAAGCTTCAGCTAAATGGACTGTGAAGTTAATGGTATGACTTATCTTTACATGCTTTGAATTGTGAATGTAAGTGAATCACGACGCATCTAAAAAGATGTAAATTTTTCTAAGTGTGTGCATCTGCTTGGTTGGTAAAAGGTGCATTTAAATTCATACAGTCGCACCTCCTAGCATAATGCAAGTTACAGTCGAAACCATTAAAATTCAAGCTAATCTAACATTAATGGCGTTTTTCATTGAAAAACACTGGTGGCGTGAATTGCTCTGGTTTTGCACTTTCGAGCAGAAATCGCAATGAAACACCGTCAGAATGTTGCATTTCTGCTCGAAACTGCAAAACCAGAGCAATCCACGCCACCAGTGTTTTTCAATGAAAAACGGCATAGGTAATTTAAAATGAAATTTTCCGTCTTTTGACGAATTAGGTCTTTATGAATTACATCGTATGAGGAACTAAGTCACCTGTATTATTCAAATTTTTTTTGTGTGCACATATGACACAATACATAAGAACGTAATCCGTGAACGGCAGAATTATAAAAAAATGATACAAATATTCGTCAAACATACCCCACTTTTCAAGCAAACGTATAAATTTACATATTGTAGCACATAAAATATGTCAGAATATATTAAATATAAGTTAGATTTACTGTAAAATTGAGTCATTTTTGACGCTCATATATGTCGGTCTCAGAAGACGTAAATTTACACGTTTTTTTTCTAGGTGTGTAGTTTTCGATTTCACTTATCTTTTTCACAAAATATAAACATCTTCATTAAATTTACATGTGTTCGGGTTTGAAAACTACCTCAACGTAATTTAAAATTCTTTAGTTTTCAAGAAAATTTTGGCATGGAGAAATGAAACTAATCGCGATGAACATCCCAAGTATAAAGGGCAGATTCTCATTGCTTACTTTCTCTTTCGATTATCACTCTTAGCCATCAGTTTCTTTAACTATTTTCAGAGAATAAAAACTAAAATTATCAATGCGCACTGAAGAAATTTCCGAAAAGTACAGTAATATTCCATAAAACTTGAAGTAGGTTATGTTACAGACATAGCCGCGAGATTGATGTAGGACTACATTCGAGATGTGTATAGATATTAACAGATTTGATACTGTTTGACCGTTTAAGCTTTTGTAGTACTGAAAAGGTCCATTCGGTTTCGGAAGATTGTGTTTGTATCAGGGCCGCTTTTACATGGGGACAGTGGGGGCAAGTGCCCCCGGGCCCACGGTCTTAGGGGGGCTCGGACAGGACCAAACGAGCAAAAAAAAAAAGACATTCAGTTGGCTAGGGGGACACAAAAAAAAATTCCCCCGGGCCCATCAATACGTAAAAGCGACGCTGGTTTGTATTCCAGGAATTAGAGCGAAATAAGACAGTTTTCTAAATAAGTTCTTTACGTTACTTTCAGGGTTCTGAAAAGGACCGTTATTGGCTTTGGAATCCTGGAAAGGTCTATTTTGTTACTGATGATTATGTTTGGAAGAAGGGTGCCATTCCAAGTCATTTGTAAGTTTGAGCCTTGACCTGGAAGAATGTGTTACATCGTTTATATATTTTAATATTTCATACATTGATTTAATATCTTTGTGGCTTTTTCACGTATAGGCGGTCTTAATGGCTACAAATATAGCAACATACAGAATTTTGATGTCGATTATTTCATTTAGGATTTGCATACTTCATTGGAAGAAACTATCACAATTCCGTACGAATTTTATTTCTGGCATTCAGAAGGGTCAAACTGTGGAATTCTGTACGAAACACTGTTTGGAACATTTTTTCGAACGCGATGCAGTCAAATGCTGCTTTATTTGCGCTCGATTAGGTGCGAATTTCGAACAGCGAAAAGTGCACAAAGCTAATCAAATTATTCGAGATCTGCATTGAACTGATGATTTTTACCTTCGATTTGCAAAGAAATAGTCTTAATAGTTAATGTTCCCCATCGTTATATTTTTCTCTAATGCGAACGATCAGCAGCTGGATGACACAATCGCTATTGTTTGAAGCGAAACTTACACTGCGAACGTCCAACAGCAGATATGCTCACGGAAGATCTAGTTGTTTTTCTGCGTTTAGGAACCTCATATCCACCATTGACTTGACGTAGATGGAGACCTGCGCACTTCCGTTCATGGGTTATCATATACTGCAACAGGGTTCCAGGTCTCGTGTTTGAACCTATTTAAACAATGTTTATGTAATAATCGTGGTATTAATAGCAAGCTTGCACCTTCTTTTGTTCGTTTCGTGAATATATCAGAGAAAATACCCAAACAGGGAAAAAGTTATGGAGAAATCAAATCTGGAGTAATTTCGTTACACTTTTGTGTTATGAAATTTTGAAAATGCACCTAGGTGATCATGGTAAAGAAAGACGTAGTCCTACGTCAATAATTGAAAGAGAAAATAATCAAAGAACTGCCATTTGCAGAAATGATCTAATCTAATGTTTTCATCGAGTAATATCGCTTTCGCTTGATGTCAGTTTCCAGTATTTGCGGCATGGCAGAATTTTCGTAAGATCGACAGCGCGGCATCTTTTTCTAGACAAGGATGCTAGATCTGCCGATTTGTCTGTAAATTTACAGGTTTCTGAAATAAACCTCAGATATGTAACATTCTTAAAAGTTTTTACAGTCTTGTGAAAATTTCGGTTTTCATATATATTTGATTAAATTTACAGACTTTTGAAATTGCCGCGGTCGTTTCTCTTTATAAAGAACTTGAAGTCCGTAGACTTTTTTGGAGTTTACAGATGTTCACTGTTGCACTGTGTAATCTATTTTAGTTTATCAGTTCATGTTAAGTTCATCTTAAGCATTATTATAATCACATGTAAAATTGTCATTAATTTCAAATGCGCCCAACTCAAACAATGATACAGACATATCGGCTCAGCTGGATCTCCTGATTACTCTATCCTATCCGCCAGCCAGCCAATGTTGACAAAGGTCAGGGAATCGAACAACATATTCGTCATCTGGGGGTGTCAGGTATAGGTTCGCAAATACCTGTAGTCAGACCTCCCAGCGAGATATCCGCTCCGGACTAATGTCTCTTTGCCGACCCTGCCGGAGAGGTATTATTGTTCTTTCTATTTTGAACTATCCATTTTAACCTGCTATCACAGGGACGAGCGCCAGGATATTTACCACCCCGGGAGAAACTGCACGGAACGAACTTACGGGTAGCCTTTGTTTGTTTTTTGTTTGGCCAACAAAAATACTTCAACTCGAGCGCCTTGTTTCCAATGCAAACAACCAATCGGAATCAGCATTTAAATTACTCATCTGATGCTGATGTCCGTTGCTTTGTCCGGAGGCCTGGGAGGTATCTGGTTTTCGGGAAGGCATTCAATTTGGTTTCGGGCATCATACAGGTAAATTGGTGCCATGTTTTATTTTTTTTTGTTTTGGAAAACGAAACAATACACACCGTTCCTCGACCCAACAGGACGATTCGACAATCGATTTCTGTCTGCCGCCGTTTATATTCTGTTGAGCAAAAAAAAAACACAGGAGGCGAAAACGGACATCTCTCTACCGTGATAATGAAATACTTCCCTCCAGGGCGGGCAAATGTTGTCAACAAGAGTCACACGAACAGAACAACTATCAGGCGGGTTTCGCTTTCATGTGTCCTTTCATCACACCGATTGCAAACTGTTAAGGCCCGCATACACAGCCCGCAGTTTTTCGCCAATCGGAGTCGAAACGGAACAGTGCCTAATTAAATCCTCCGAAATTTTATAAGATATTAATTACGATTTATAATTGGATTCTGGTTCAATTGCAACAACGTTGTCTGGCTTGAATCAGAATCCAGCTAGAAATCAAAATGAACCTTTAGTCTCAAATTTCGAGCGAATTAAAGGGGTACAATTGCGTTAGGACTCAGTTTGACGAAAATCGGAATATATATGGTTCTGTTCTGCAGTTATGTAAGATGTTATGTAAGTTATGTCATGATCATGAGAAGAGTTACTATGTAACGCATCTACTTATATTTCATCGACCTTCAATATTCTCTTGTTTGGGAGCCACTTCGGGCTCAACTTTTCGTCGTGACATTTAAAAAAACATTTACCAATTCAAAACAATTTTCCCATCCAACCAGCAGCAATTCGAACAGACAACCTTCGATATCTATCTCAACGGCATTCCGTTTTCGGTCTCTATGACTGACATTCTAACCAAATTTCGTCCAATCCCGTCGGCGGTATTCACAAACGTCAGCTGCAGTATGGCACACTACCTTGGACAACCTTCGAGCACCTACCGCTTTATCTCTTCTCCGCCAGCATCAGTCAGCAATCTCACGACGAATGCCAGGCCAGCATTCAATTTAGAATTTGACGAAGAGCCGCACTTGTCCGCGGTTCCGCAGCGAAGATCACAGTGCCCAACATCATGCACACACAATGGTTTTCAGTGACACAACTCAACAGCGGTAGGCTTGTCAGGTGGGCGCGGGTTTCGACGATTCGAGGTTCAACCGGGGTCAATTGAGTGAAACCTTATGCTAACAAACCTCAACCCCAATTGGTTTTTTTGTTGTTAGTTATGAAGGTGCTGGATTTTTTCCTGACTCTCTGACCCAGTCAATTTATTGAGCAGACGACGATAGGAACGCAAGATTCATACGAAACTGACAGCATCCGAAGATGTTACGAAAGAAACATGGAAAGTAGCTACAAAGTTTACCTCTTTTATTCGTTTTGTTACGAGGCAAGGTGTTTTGGCTGCCTGCATCTTCTCCATATAATGGAACATGTTATTCCTTCACTTGATCATGGCATGCGCAGGTCCAACAGGTGGTAAAATTTGGATGATTTCGGTGCCATTAGTGCTGTTCTTTCTGGGGCTCCTTCTATAGGTGTGCTAAGAGCCCAGAAGATACATATGTATGCGAATTATAGCCTGTCCGCACTACACCGGGACGACCGGGACGGGACCGTCCGGGACTATCCGGGACGTTTTTTTTCCTCATCGGCGATGACTGAGCTGCCGGCGTGTGCATGTATTGGAATCCCGGACCCGGCATAAAATCCATTTGCTTGCCGCCGATATTCCTCACCGAGTTTTTCGCACCATGCCGACAGCCCACACAGAAAGAGAGTGAATTGAGAGAGCAAGAGCGAAAGGAAGACCGAAATGAATCCAAATCGTTTCATTGATACTTGATACAGCTTAATTGATTGATTGATTTAGTTAATCATCAAGAGTCCTTACAATCGAGTAATGTCATTATAATTAGCCATTACATTACATTTTAGGATGGTGATTTTTTAATTGTTGCTACTCATTACATATTGAATAACACTACAGATCCTCGTCTATGGTCCCCTATTGATTATGTTATCATTGAATTAAATAGAAATGTTCATGGTTCATTGTACATCTATTCGAAAAACTATTTTAAACTAGCTGACCCGTCGAACTTCGTCTCGCCCGTTTTTTTTATTTATGTTTTCGGACAGTAGAATTGTGAAACGTTATGCTGTTAATGTATCTTTCCATTATTTTACTGATTACTTGGCTGCGATGAATTCATAAAAATATTGTGAATATGTTAAAAGCTTTTGTTACGCAAAAATAAAGCGAATGCACCGCGAATCATCTTTTGAGTCAGTGCATCGAATAGCGATTGTTGATCTCTCTCAGACTATGGTTTCGACATATGGAATAAAAAGTGAAGCAAAAATAACTGAGATGACTACTTTAAATTGATTAGAACAAATTTACAAAAGCTTCCCTCGCGACTTGTAGTTCGTCACTTTTCGCTAGTCTGGTGATATTATTTAGTCGTGTTTGATGAATGTTCGTAGCGTGACAATCACAGGAAGAAACAATTTAGCGATAAAACTTTATTTTTACTTTTAATGTATGACTTCTGGTCAGTCAGTAACTATTTAGTAAATTTTTTGGTGTGGGGGAGTGGTGGGCAAAAAAAAATTTAACATATCAGAGACTCGGATGTTTCGCATCGCTAAGTTCGACTCCTCTGGTAGACGGTAAAAGTTTAGATGCGAGAAATCTTCTTCCTACTTAAATGAACGTTGTTACGTCGAATTTTCCGCACTTCAAATCCTTACACCTCCTTGAGTACTATGGTTAGTTTGATATTGTTAAAAAATCGAATGATAAAATGAGTAATTCTTGGACATTCGAAAGTTCAAGTTATCATTCTTTTAAATATTGTATCCATTAACTTTTACATGAACACTGCATTCGTTTAATAGCTTTATCAATAGTCATCTCATTAGTCAACACCACATAATTTTGTTTAGTACCCCACCTACAATTAATGAATGGTGGAGTTCGGCACTGAGAATCTATATCAGAAAGTTTTATATGAAAATAATGTGCAGTTCTTCTGTTATAGAGGAGTGAAGATGAGGAGTGATTGTACCAGTATGCAGCTTATCGTTCGAGTCAATGCATAAAATCTCACAACTAATGGTTTTCAATCCACCAGAATTTACCCGACGCGAACGAACTTCAGCATGCTAAATTCAAAGCAAACCTCTATGATTGATCTCATTATTTAAACAGCAGCATCTTATCATTGATTCGTACAAAAATCGTTCTATTTATGAGGTGATTTGTTCAACTCACGCCTACGATGGCCAACAATAAACAACTAACTGATTACATTGCACACAATGCATCTTCTGGTAAACAGTATCAGAACTTTTGATCATGTTTACGGTATAGCTAGAACACCCATATGCGTTCCATCATTGAATCATTTGGCAATCAATACAAGGTGAGATGAAAAAACTGCAACAAAGTAAAACGCCATAATTTTTTCATTTTTTTTTAAATTTTATTGAATGAAAGCAAAAAATGTCGGAAATAACATCAAATTTGAGAATCGGTTTAGATTTGTTCGAATTGGCCACCTTTGGCACGAACTATGGCCTTCAAACGGCCAATGAAACCATCACACGCTGCCCGAAAGTGGCTCTGCGGTATTTTGTCCCATTCTCGGCGAAGCGCTTGCTTGAGATGATCGACACTTTGGTATTTTTTAGTGCCAACCTTGCTTTCCAAAATACCCCAGGCACAATAGTCCAACGGATTGGCATCCGGAGATTTTGGTGGCCATTGTGCGGTGGAAATGAAGCGAGGAACCTCATTTCTTAACCATTCTTGGGTGGCGCGTGCTGAGTGCGATGGTGCTGAGTCCTGTTGGAATGTCCAAGGTCTGCGGCCGAAATGTTTGCGTGCCCAGGGCTTCAGAACTCCCTCCAAAATATTTTCGCGATAGATTTGCGCATTTATTTTGACCCCACGGTCGATGAATACGAGCGGCGAGCGACCATCGGCTGTTATGGCGGCCCACACCATCACCATGGCCGGCTTTTGAGTTCTGGTGGCCAACCGAAGTTGCAAATTTTCAGCTGACCTCTCTGGCAAGTAAACACGATCATTTTGTTTGTTTACAAACTGCTGGATAACGAATGGTTTCTCATCGGAGAAAACCAAATTCGGCAGTTCACCACTTTCGGCCAAGCGAAGCAACTCTTTAGCTTTTTCGAGTCTAACTTTTTTTTGCGCATCAGTAAGATCTTGCACTTTTTGGAACTTCAATGGCTTTAGTCCAAGCTCATTTTTCAATATTTGCCGAATGGCATATTGCGATATGTTCAGCTCACGAGCCATTTTTCGGCCACTGCGACGCGGATTTCGTTCAATTCGCTTCTTCACTTTTCGAACCATTTCTGCCGATGTTGCTGTTTTTTTTCGTCCACTTCCTTGACGTCGGGCTACGCTACCAGTATCACGGTAACGAGCGATGGTACGAGACACAAAAGATTTATTCACTTTTAAATGCTGGAGGGCTCTAACGATAGCCACTTGTGGTTTTCCAGCCAAATGCAAAGCAATCACACTATCACACTTGAATTCCATCACAAATAACTTTTTTTCTGAAAAATTCCCACCAAAATGCTTTTGTGCGCTTGTAAATAATATAATGAGCTGTCACTAGAATAAATCTGACAGCTGTGGGACGAGCGGTTTAGAAATGACAGCAGTCTGAAGTTGGTTGCAGTTTTTTCATCTCACCTTGTAATGTTGATACCCAATTAAGCACGTGGCTCGAAATGACGAACCACATGAATTCACACAAAACAACTCGTTGCGCGCCAAATGATTCTTTCAACGATCTAGTATTCCTTTCTTCGACGGCCAAACACTTATGCAACTCGTTATGCGCCAAACACCTATCGATGATCTAGCAATCATTGGCGACTTTTTCAGTGGAAAATTCCATTGTCCATACAAAATAACTTTATTGGTTTTTCCCACTTTTCCGGTAAGTTTTTCTAATTTTTTTGATGTACGAACCCGGTGGGGGTAAAAACTGATCAAACAAAAAAAAAGCATCTCAATCCGTCCAGCCGTTCTCACGTGATGCGATTACAAAGAATGATCTCTGCATTTTTATATATATATAGATAGAATAAATAAATGGTAGTTCAGTCTTATTATTATTGAAAGGTTTGGTCTGAAGGAACTAGGCTTATTTTGATTTACAGCAGCGCCGCTTTTACGTAATAATGGGCTCGGGAGCAACATATATTTGTGTGCTTATTACTAAGACCGTGGACACGTGCCCCACTGTCTCTCTTATTATTGTTATTATTAGAGATTGGAATTAATATGAAACAACGCAAGAAACAAGTACGATGTTTTACTTCAATTCGAATCCACTGCCATACATTATTAATAAAGCTATAAAGTGATAATGTGACGAAACTTCTTTACAAGCACAGTTACTTGTTGTATCTGAGATGTTTTAATAAATGTACTTATAGAGACAATGGGTATTTTTAACAATGGAGACGTCTACTAAACATGAGAATTTAATTTAACCATATATTATGATTTTAAATTTTTTATTTTAATAAATGTTTATTGTTTGATTTATGAATAGAAGCTCTAGACTTAAGTAAAAAGAGGTGCGTGACAAACTAAGATTTTTACCCGCGAAGGACAGGATTTGGAGACAGCCAACGGGTAGATTTAGTTCATTCCACTAACTAGCGTCTTGACTCGTACTATGGCAGCAGTTTTGGTATTTCAGGTAGCCTTAAAAAAACTGTTACATCCGGCAACTCTAGGAAGCCAGAAATACTTCTAGATTAGTATGCGGTGCAAACGGCTGTTTGAAATCGATTTATTTTCCCAATATTTCTCTGTATTCAGATGACAATGATTTTGCAGGTTTGAGTACAATTGTTCAACGGTTCGCTTCTGAGTTAACCAACCTTGAAGAAGGATAAGGTCCAGACTATGTCAATTTTCAACATTTAGTACTATTATTAAATTTTCTTTCACTTATTCAAATCAAATTGGATACAGTGGTTCCCCAACCGCCGCTAATAAGAATTAAAACTGATACATTGATGAAAGTTGTAATAAGCAGACCAAAATACTAGTATCTGCTTCTGTTACATCTGTTGATTATATATAAATATTTCGATTTGCAGTGACTTTAACAGCGAAATATCACAAGACATGAACAACACGATTGACACCCCTTATAACTACGACGACGCTGACGATAAAAACCCTTACAATAGTTCAATTAATGGAACCGGAAACAGCGGCGACGATAAAAACTCCTACAATACTTCAATCAATGATAAGAAAATATCTGAAAATATCACCATTGATACCAACATTATCACCAATATGAACACGCCTACAAGTGAAGTCGTTAAAACAGCATTCAATACCATCAACAACAATTTTATGGAAATAATCAATCCCAGCGACATAACATCCAACTTAAACTATAATCATATAATATATGGAAGCCCCCCGAAAGCTTTTTCCAACTTCAAATAAATAAGTACACGTTTCTTCTTGTTTATAAGTTGTTTATTTATTAATTTTGCCATGGTACTGCTCCAGCCTCAGAATTGAAGTAATTCTTATAGATTTCTCGCACTTGGAAAGCAGATTTTGACGAATTTCCACCTCGTTTAGATAACTGTGCGAGCTCTAAATGATGCTGATGTGATGGCCTTCTCCACTGTGCACATCTTGCATGCCATCATACTTACGAATAAAATTGTGCAGTATGCATGTGGCAGGCACGATTTTATCTGCATATTCAGGGTCCAACTCGATTCGTCGATTGAAAATTCTAAACTTCTGTGTTAGGATACCAAAAGCATTTTCAGATGTTCTCCTGGCGCGACTCAACCGATATTTGAAAATCCGTTTTTGATTGTTCAGATCTTGTCCTGAATATGGTCTCATAAGATATGTTTTCAACGGGAACGCCTCGTCTCCAACAAGGTGCCTGTATCAGTTCCAGGTAAGATAGAATCTGATGGCACTGACAGATTGTTGTTTTCTAGTGTGTGTCCTAAATTAGAATTTGCGAGAATCCCGCCATCACTATCTCTTCCTTTGGCCCCAACGTCAACTGCCAAGAAGTTGCATTTTGCGTCTACTAAAGCTAACAACACTATTGAGAATCTACCTTTATAGTTATAAAATTCTGTACCACTATTAGGAGGCTTTTTGATAAAAATGTGCTTTCCATCGAGAGCACCCAAGCAATTTGGAAAGTTCCACCGTTCGAAAAATTGTTTCGCAGTATCTTTCCATATTTGTTCAGTAGGCTGTGGTATAGCTTCTTTTAAAAGTTTATCAACTATTATTGTACAGGTATTATGCACCATTTCATGAACTGTAGTCTTCCCCAGGCGATAACTGAATGATATAGTTGTCATTGAGTCCTAAATTAAGCGTAAATGCAATGGGGGGTGGGGGGGTTGTAGGGGGGTAATCGCCAGTCGAAATTTGGAGTCTTCCTTTTTTAGATAAACTTCTAGTTTGCGTAGAAGTAATTCAAAGCAGTGTTGCGACATCCTGAAGTATTCGTGGAATTTTTATCCATCGGCAACTAACTCTTTGAAAAGTGTAGCAAATTCTCCCTCCGTTTCACGTTTCCTCCAAGCTTCATGAACCCACTTCTTTTTTTTAGCAGAGGGAGTTTGATCCTCATCTTCCTCTTCGTCTTCAAATGCAATAGCCATCATCATAACTTCGTCATCATTGAAGTTCCCCATTTTCTACTAACTAAATATTATTTATCACTTTACGTCAACACTTAACGCTCGTCACTGTATAAGTTTTTACGTCGTCCCTCATGAAATATATCGTATATTAACGCTTCTGATACTTGTTTCAAACTACTTTTATTACACCTAACTCGGGCAATAAATACTTGTTGGTAGGTATTCAAACGTTATTGAAAATATAAATATATAGGTACACAGATTCGCTAATTGATAGGTAACGAAATTGTGAACGTGGTATAGTGTTCATTTTATCAGGTAACCATTAAACATAATTGATTTTATGTGTATATAGAGAAGGGCCCATCGAGTCGAAAATCCGCATGTAGAGCATGTGAAGGACTGACCCGGCTACTTGTACACAAAATAATTTAAAGCAACAAATTTTACAATAAACAATCCACACTCCAAATTCTTAACTTATTTAGAGCGGTTGGTGGACAGAATTAAATCGCTTTTAAAGAAAAAAATCCTTTTATTTTCACTATATTCAGTCCAATTTGATTTGAATAAGTGAAAGAAAATTTAATAATAGTACTAAATGTTGAAAATTGACATAGTCTGGACCTTATCCTTCTTCAAGGTTGGTTAACTCAGAAGCGAACCGTTGAACAATTGTACTCAAACCTGCAAAATCATTGTCATCTGAATACAGAGAAATATTGGGAAAATAAATCGATTTCAAACAGCCGTTTGCACCGCATACTAATCTAGAAGTATTTCTGGCTTCCTAGAGTTGCCGGATGTAACAGTTTTTTCAAGGCTACCTGAAATACCAAAACTGCTGCCATAGTACGAGTCAAGACGCTAGTTAGTGGAATGAACTAAATCTACCCGTTGGCTGTCTCCAAATCCTGTCCTTCGCGGGTAAAAATCTTAGTTTGTCACGCACCTCTTTTTACTTAAGTCTAGAGCTTCTATTCATAAATCAAACAATAAACATTTATTAAAATAAAAAATTTAAAATCATAATATATGGTTAAATTAAATTCTCATGTTTAGTAGACGTCTCCATTGTTAAAAATACCCATTGTCTCTATAAGTACATTTATTAAAACATCTCAGATACAACAAGTAACTGTGCTTGTAAAGAAGTTTCGTCACATTATCACTTTATAGCTTTATTAATAATGTATGGCAGTGGATTTGAATTGAAGTAAAACATCTTACTTGTTTCTTGCGTTGTTTCATATTAATTCCAATCTCTAATAATAACAATAATAAGAGAGACAGTGGGGCACGTGTCCACGGTCTTAGTAATAAGCACACAAATATATGTTGCTCCCGAGCCCATTATTACGTAAAAGCGGCGCTGCTGTAAATCAAAATAAGCCTAGTTCCTTCAGACCAAACCTTTCAATAATAATAAGACTGAACTACCATTTATTTATTCTATTTAAATTAGTTTTTCGAATAGATGTACAATGAACCATGAACATTTCTATTTAATTCAATGATAACATAATCAATAGGGGACCATAGAGGAGGATCTGTAGTATTATTCAATATGTAATGAGTAGCAACAATTAAAAAATCACCATCCTAAAATGTAATGTAATGGCTAACTATAATGACATTACTCGATTGTAAGGACTCTTGATGATTAACTAAATCAATCAATCAATTAAGCTGTATCAAGTATCAATGAAACGATTTGGATTCATTTCGGTCTTCCTTTCGCTCTTGCTCTCTCAATTCACTCTCTTTCTGTGTGGGCTGTCGGCATGGTGCGAAAAACTCGGTGAGGAATATCGGCGGCAAGCAAATGGATTTTATGCCGGGTCCGGGATTCCAATACATGCACACGCCGGCAGCTCAGTCATCGCCGATGAGGAAAAAAAACGTCCCGGATAGTCCCGGACGGTCCCGTCCCGGTCGTCCCGGTGTAGTGCGGACAGGCTATTATTCTCTATTCTTAGCAGGACAAAATGTCCTACGTGCATGCTTCAGAAAACGGTAATGCATGATGACGGCAAACAAGGGCGAACAGTAAAATAATAATAGCTTTCCTGTGACCAGCTGAGCAATAAAACGAGGTCATTGTCATACTGCTGGCAAAGAATTTGACTTATTTCGGCAGTTATATGGAGAGTTACTTCTTAAATATTCCGTTCACTTGGAGTGCATAGATGTTAACAAATTTTGGCACATATATATATATATATATATATATATTTAAAACCTCAGATGCAAGATTCCAGTTTATGTAAAAACTTATCTATTAGAATTATTAGTATTCTAGTCGAAAATAGCTTAACTTTGCCAGAGAACGCATTATATGTTACATTATCCTCATTTCGACAGTCACATCTTAAGAATATATGATGAAAAGTGCTAAATACTGAGGTCAGGAAAAAATTAAACAACAATTTTAAAAATCGAATTTCTCTACACAGTGAAAAGGCGGGTTGGTAATGTCAGAGGCGTAACAGGAAGATTTGAATTCGAATAAAACTTATATGCTTCTTTCACACATCCGAATATCAATAATAGATCGTATTAGTTGATTGATTTTGTGAGTTTTGAAGCTTTTACTGTTTCGTTTCCAGAATTGTAGCGGTGCATCTAGTCTAAAGTATGACTTATTTATGAAACAACAAATTCTTCCACACAAATAACGCTGAATAAATGAGAGTAAAACAATACAATAAACAATGCTATAGTTGGTTTTTGTAGTTTTCTAAATTCAGTAAAGGAATACATATTGGAACTGGCTCCGAATTCAGTTGCGAATTTCAGTTTCGGAATCCAAGTTCTTGAATTCCGAAACTAAAATTTTTAAACAGAGTTCTGAGTTTGAGCCCCGAACTAGAATTGAGGAACTGGATTCAGATCCAGAATTTAGTTCCAGAGCCCAAGTTCAGGTTCTGAATTATGAACCTGAATTTCGGAAAAGAATTCAGGAAGTCAAATCTGAAACTGAATTCAGAAATTTAATTGGGGTTCAGAAGTCGAAATTCTGGTTCAGTGCTCAGATCTAAAATTTCGTTCCTGCTCTAGAATTCATATCTTGACTTTTGTTCCAGAATCTTGAAGATGAGTGATGAGAATTCTGGATACGATTTCCGAACTTAAATAAGGGAACTAAATTCTAAATTCCAGAAATCTAGAATAAGGATTCAGTTCAAGAGTCTTACTTTTAACTTCTGAACTTGAATTTTGGAGCTGGATAATGAAACTGAACTCTGGAACTACATTCTAAACCATTAAATAAGTTCATGATTCAAATGGACCAAAATTCAGGTTCTGAACTCAGTTCCAAAGTTCTATTGCAGAGTTCAGTTCCAAAATCCAATCCAATCTACAACTCTTGAATTCAGATGTAGTATTCAGAAGCTTAATGTGATTTCTGAGCTGGTACTGGTTGAAGGTCCACCCCACCACTATCCAGTTTCGTCTATCGCACAAAAAGAAACGATTGTTTTTTGACCATGGTTTACCTGTTATACTCGTTCAGTTGTCCAGTTTTTAGTAAGTTTTGAAATGAATTTTGAATCACCGTTTTTCTAAAAATGAAGAAAAAATGCACACAATGATTGAAAAATTTATGAGGCGGCCAAAGTTTCGCCGATTTAGTAGAAAACTTTTTTTAAAGCTAGATTCCTGATTCGGTTAGTTATTTATTACCTTGCGGAGAGCAGCATTTTGATTGCTTTGTCTTCCTCAACGTTTTTTTCACCATTTCGACAAATATTGTTTCCGATGAAAATATGCTATGTCATTTGGATATTTTTTGATAAATTACACAATTATGATAGTTACTTCCTTATAAAGGGTGATTTTTTAAGAGCTTGAGAACTTTTTTAAACAATAAAACGCATAAAATTTGCAAAATCTCATCGGTTCTTTATTTTAAACGTTAGATTGGTACATGACATTTACTTTTTGAAGATAATTTCATTTAAATGTTGACCGCGGCTGCGTCTTAGGTGGTCCATTCGGAAAGTCCAATTTTGGGCAACTTTTTCGAGCATTTCGGCCGGAATAGCCCGAATTTCTTCGGAAATGTTGTCTTCCAAAGCTGGAATAGTTACTGGCTTATTTCTGTAGACTTTAGACTTGACGTAGCCCCACAAAAAATAGTCTAAAGGCGCCAAATCGCATGATCTTGGTGGCCAACTTACCGGTCCATTTCTTGAGATGAATTGTTCTCCGAAGTTTTCCCTCAAAATGGCCATAGAATCGCGAGCTGTGTGGCATGTAGCGCCATCTTGTTGAAACCACATGTCAACCAAGTTCAGTTCTTCCATTTTTGGCAACAAAAAGTTTGTTAGCATCGAACGATAGCGATCGCCATTCACTGTAACGTTGCGTCCAACAGCATCTTTGAAAAAATACGGTCCAATGATTCCACCAGCGTACAAACCACACCAAACAGTGCATTTTTCGGGATGCATGGGCAGTTCTTGAACGGCTTCTGGTTGCTCTTCACTCCAAATGCGGCAATTTTGCTTATTTACGTAGCCATTCAACCAGAAATGAGCCTCATCGCTGAACAAAATTTGTCGATAAAAAAGCGGATTTTCCGAATGGACCACCTAAGACGCAGCCGCGGTCAACATTTAAATGAAATTATCTTCAAAAAGTAAATGTCATGTACCAATCTAACGTTTAAAATAAAGAACCGATGAGATTTTGCAAATTTTATGCGTTTTATTGTTTAAAAAAGTTCTCAAGCTCTTAAAAAATCACCCTTTATAATGACGATGAGAATTTTTGGCAGAACTTATATAACATGAGCAATTTGGTGATTTTTAGATGTACTCAAAGTTGTTCTACAGTGATTTTTTTCGGTAGTATTGAGAAACTTAGCAGTGATATGTTGCACAACCGATATAATTATGTTTAAATATTTTTCTGAACATATCTAACATAAATGACGATTCTAAAACAATTGTGACAACCATTTTGAAATTTCAATAAGTTACATTTGCTTCTTGGGTTAAGTTCTATCCATTCTAGTATAAGGCGAATTTAGAAAATGTGCCCCACAGTAACTAGGACGTATTTACGATAAAAATTAGAATTTTGCAGATGACGCAAATCTACATATGACGCAATTCATAGAAACAAAATTCCTCAAAGGACTGTGATGCGAAGTCGGATACCAATAAAATTCAACAGTCTGTAAATTTGTGATTTAGACGAATTGATTCGACCCTCCGGACCTTGGTTCAATAGTCGGTTTTTACAGTTGTTGCATATCCTTCCTGCATGGGAAAGGTCAAAAAGATTAAAAAAATGGATACATTGATTTAACATTTCTCGGATAATCAACGGTGTTAAGCCTATTATGATTTCTTTTTTATTACCAAAACAGTGGCATTCCGCTTACCCTTCCACATTCATTTGCCTGGCACTCTGTGTAAGCAAAGCAGACACTTCTAAAAAATATTTTTTACTTCGGGTCTGAAGATATTGCGTGAAACTACTACACGGAGAACCCTTCGATCATAAAATTGCGATATCGCAGTTTTTGATTTTTGCGATAGTTGATTTAACTAATTTATTTTTGATTCAACCAATATGGTTTTTGATTTGCTTATATTCAAGTAGTTGAAAAATATGTTGTTTTGAATGCTGTCAAATGCCGGAGACAGTTGAAAGCAAAACAATAATCGCAATGCAAAATCAACAACTTTTTTAGTTGAAATCTGTTAGCGTCGCTTCAAAATGTCAATGAAAACAACATCGATGGTTAAAGCGTTTGGTAAAATTGTGTCCATTCGATTTGAGAAATTTATGATTCCATAAAAAGTGTTTATCTAACAGCGGTGTTGTGATAAAGTTAACCTTGTTTAAGATGAAAAAGATTTGGTGACAAATTAGAAAATGTTTATGAATGATCATCTCGTAATCTTTCAGGTATGCGCAAAAATTTTATGCTTCAAATTCGATCATTGATTTACTTCCAGCAGACTGTTTTTCTTCCAGCTGTTTGATACCGATGATGATGTTCATGCATTAGCAATAAAACGCTTTTTGACATGAATTTAATTTGTAAAAGTAACAGGAGCGAAGGGTTTCAAACACACAGAGGCGCTGCGATTGAATGGCGCGTTTGAATTGCCGTCGCAAAATTCCAATTCCCAGCGGTGCACCCAAGCTCATATAAATTGACTGAAATTATCAGTGCATAACTTTAGTTCAACCGTTTGAAGGCATTATCTTTCAATACTCATTTTTTTTCACTTTCAATACTCATGTCTAAAACAAATAAAACCGATTTATTTTTCAACTAACAGAATTTTGTTTCAATAACAACACCAGTTCTTTCAACTAAAATATTTGTTGAAATTGAAAGGTATGTGTCCTCACTAATTGACAGCATTTTTTTTTCAAACAGTTAAATTAGTTGTTTCAACCATCGTTTCTGCTAATCGAAAAACAAAAATGACAGTTTAGTTAAAACAACAATCAATTAGTTGTACCAAATTTTAACCAATCGAATTCAGAAAATCAACTAATATTCTGGTTGAAATAGGATCGCGAGTGGTTCCGTGTAGTACAGAGTTTTCGATGAAGTATCAATTTTAAAGAGATATTTGTGCAAAAGTGGCGCGTATACAAAAGGGTTTTAGGGGTTCAAACAACCCCAGTAACTCAAGAAAATATTAGGGGAGACAGGGACAGTTTAAATATCTCAGACCGGACAGTTTAAATATCTCATAAACCTGCTATTACTTCACGGAACCACCCGTGATCCCATTTCAACCAGAATATTAGTTGATTTTCTGAATTCGATTGGTTAAAATTTGGTACAACTAATCGATTGTTGTTTTAACTAAACTGTCATTTTTATTTTTCAATTAGCAGAAACGATGGTTGAAACAACTAATTTTACTGTTTGAAAAAAAAATGCTGTCAATTAGTGAGGACACATACCTTTCAATTCCAACAAATATTTTAGTTGAATTAACTGGTGTTGTTATTGAAATAAAATTCTGTTAGTTGAAAAATAAATCGGTTTTATTTGTTTTAGACATTGCAAATAGTTGAATCAACTCGAACAATGTTAGTGATTTGCGAAAATATGCGAAAATAATCAAAATATACTTACTGATATACGTCATGATCTATTTGAAAAAAGTTCGGTATGTTGAGATTCATGAAATAAATATCGTTGTTAAAATAAAAACAGTATTTTATATTGACATGTAATAATTGGGAAAACCACCGATCACTGCTGATTTTAAGTGATCTTAACCAAGGAATAGATTATCATTACGAAATCAGAGCTGATCTGATCTCTAAGAGATTTTAATTTTTATATGATCATGATCATGTCAAGTCGAGATCAGTAAAGATCTAAATTCTAAAAAAATACTTCTGATTCGATCGGAAATGATTGATGTAGAAAAACGTTTTTAATCAGCAAAAGTGCCCGAAGGGGCGAGTAAATTAGCGAAATTCTTAAATTTACCTAAAATGAGTATTGAAAGATAATGCCTTCAAACGGTTGAACTATAGTTACGCACTGAAAATTTTAGTCAATTTATATGAGCTTGGGTGCATCAACCGCTGGGAATTGGAATTTTGCGACGGCAATTCAAACGCGCCATTCAAACGCAGCGCGTTCTGTGTGTTTGAAATCCTTCGCTCCTGTTACTTTTATAAATTAAATTCATGTCAAAAAGCGTTTTATTGCTAATGCATGAACATCATCATCGGTATCAAACAGCTGGAAGTAGAACAGTCTGCTGGAAGTAAATCAATGATCGAATTTGAAGCATAAAATTTTTGCGCATACCTGAAAGATTACGAGATGATCATTCATAAACATTTTCTAATTTGTCACCAAATCTTTTTCATCTTAAACAAGGTTAACTTTATCACAACACCGCTGTTAGACAAACACTTGTTATCATGAATTTCTCAAATCGAATGAACACAATTTCACCAAACGCTTTAACCATCGATGTAGTTTTCATTGACATTTTGAAGCGACGCGAACAGATTTCAACGAAAAAAGTTGTTGATTCTGCATTGCGATTATTGTTTTGCTTTCAACTGTCTCCGGCATTGGACAGCATTCAAAACAACATATTTTTCAACTACTTGAATATATGCTAATTAAAAACCATATTGGTTGAATCAAAAAGAAATTAGTTAAATCAACTATCGCAAAAATAAAAAACAGCGATATCGCAATTTTATGATCGAAGGGTTCTCCGTGTTCGATTCATGGATTAGCTTTGTAAATGCGCTTGGAGATGACGCGGTAGATATGACTTGGATAAAAACCAAGCATTAATGGATGTTTTTTTCGATTTCTCTCGGTCCTCCGCTATATTATGAAAACACCCCCCCGAAATTTTGCTCTGCAATCATTAATCGATTGTTCTTTAGCGATAAACTCATCTTCTGCTTTTCAATTTTTTTACTTCAATGGGGAATAAGAGAATGAGAGAGAAAACAAAAAGAGTTGCCTATCTTTGATTGAATATACTTCTACTTGGTCATAGAACTATTGAGTATCTCAGTTGACAGTCACTTTCACAGCACAGATTACAGTTCACGATGATTTTAGTCAGTTTGTCAAGGTCGATCGATGTGATTATCAAGTTTCAGGCATTTGGTTGAAAATGCAATTTCAGTTGGCTTTTTGATCAATTGAAGGAAACGCATGGACGGTTAACTAAGCTAAGTAAAATTTCTTGAAAAATTTAAAAAACTTATTTGTATCATATTTGTACTTGACTCTATACAATATTTGTACCAGGATATGGTGACCATGATTCATTTTAGTGGGCAAAAAACATAAGGTCCCACAACCACAATTCGCGATTCTTTAATAAGACAAAAGCGAAAATCGGTATTAGCTGTATCAATAAAGAAAATCGGTATTTTAAGAGAACATATCTGTATTACTGAATAGAGGGTTAATATCGGTATAAATACCGATGAATCGGTATACCTGGCAACGCTGCCTCTGACTCCAATACGTGGTGATTTGTAGAGCTTGGTTGGCAGCTGTCCAATCAGGCCTGTACCCAGGATTTGGTTTCGGGAGGGGCTCAGAAGGAAACAAATAATGTTACTAAAGATTGCTTAAGTAGATAATTTCCGGTGCGCGGACACCTTAAACTTTTTATCATTATTAGGTGTTTGAATAAAATTTGTGACTATGACCGAGAGAAGGTTATTGTATTACATTTTTTAATGTTTACTGTCATGCCATTTTAATCCCACATGTTTAAGACTTTCTAAATGTCTATTTCTAGAGCACAAAAATCCACAAGACTTGTGATGGGTTTTGAGAAGTGGTCCGAGATAGATCCTTTGCTTCGATTCGTGGAGAACGGAAAGCATCTTCTTAATTTATAGGCCATATTAGTTGAGGACCACACAAACTTACTTTAGCTATACAGCGATTTTGATCTTTCATCATTTTAGTACTCCAAAAGTATACTATGACAATTCCAGAAAACATCATGGCATGGCATCATGATCTTTTCGACTCATCATTCATTTCTCTGGCGTATAATAATGGATCCAGCCAAACATGTACTCGAACTGAAATTGTGCTAGTCTTTTTAGTCCTAAATAAGTATGTGCGAGATCCAGCGGCAGGATATGTTCCTAATTTGCAGAATCTTGCTCAACTATGGTAAGCTCGTGCACTTTCTTCTTCCAGTCATCCAGAACAATTAAGTATCTTATTATTATGGTTATTATTTATTTTCCCCGTATTTAATTTCCATTTTATTTAGTTTTGACACTGTTCGCTTCGTATCAAACATTTTTTGCCTTTCTCATATAGAAAGGTTATGCAATCACTTGAAAAACCGTGTAGTGAAAATTGGCCCGGAGGGCCAAGTGTCATATACCATTCGACTCAGTTCATCGAGCTGAGCAATGTTTGTGTGTGTGTGTGTGTGTGTGTGTGTGTGTGTGTGTGTGTGTGTGTGTGTGTGTGTGTGTGTGTGTGTGTGTGTGTGTGTGTGTGTGTGTGTGTGTGTGTGTGTGTGTGTGTGTGTGTGTGTGTGTGTGTGTGTGTGTGTGTGTGTGTGTGTGTGTGTGTGTGTGTGTGTGTGTGTGTGTGTGTGTGTGTGTGTGTGTGTGTGTGTGTGTGTGTGTGTGTGTGTGTGTGTGTGTGTGTGTGTGTATGTATGTATGTGTGTGTGTGTGTATGTGTCAAATAATCTCACTAGGTTTTCTCGGAGATGGCTGAACCGATTTTGACAAACTTAGATTCAAATGAAAGGTCTCGTGGTTACATACGGAATTCCTGAATTTCATCCGGATCCGACTTCCGGTTCCGGAGTTATAGGTAAAGTGTATTACATATTGTACACCGTCACTTAAACCGGCGAAACAAAAAACGTAAAATTTTCTAAACTGGTCTCAAAACTACATAAATCGATAGTTATTATCAGTAGGCAACTAATCAAACCGATTCCGGCTATCCTGGTTCCCGGTATCCGGTTCCGGAAGTACCGGAAATAGTGGTCATATATACCAAAATGGATCTCACTCATTTTTCTCAACGATGGTTTGACCGATTTCCACAATCTTAGATTCAAATGTCTTGTGGTCCCATACGGAATTTCTGAATTTTATCCGGATCCGACTTGCGGTTCCGGAGTTATAGGGTAAAGTGTGTTCAATATTGTATATTGTCACTTAAAATATTTTCGGATGCAACAAACATTTAAATCGTAATTTAGAGTGCGTACTAGAAGAGTTTGTGTGTCATGTTAGTTGGTGGCTGTTCGAACCGACTTTGATTATACCGGTTCTCGGGTTCCGGTGCCGGAAGTGCATATAATAGTGAACCTATTTCGTTTTCTTAAGGATGAATTACGCAATCAAAGCAATGTTTTACTCTGTATGTTATGCATAAACAATCTCTTGGTTTCTTTCAAAAATCGAAGAGAAAAATTTTGAATAGAATACCACAATATTATATGTACATGAGAAAGGCATCATTACACTACTAGGTGGATTAAAACTGGTTTTTGTTGTTTCTGTTTCTGATGTCGGGAGGAGCCAGTTCAAATTGTTTTATTTATTCTTCGAAATCTATTTCGTACCCCTCAAAGGCTCCAATAGACTTGTGCCAACCTCTTTTTCAATTCTCGAAACCGTTGTTAAACTCAATATAGCATTCAATGCGCGTAGCGATTCTAGTTCGATGTCTTCAATTGACTCAAAACGGTTTCCCCGGAGCGGTTGTTTGAGTTTGCAAAATATCCATAAGTCACACGGAGCTAAATCACGGAGCTAAATCAAGGTGGTTGCGAAACGATATTGGTTGAATTTATTGGCGAAAAAATCACGAAAAATCAGTTCAGTATGCGACGGTGCATTATCGTGCTGCAAAAACCAAGAGTTATCGACCTATAAATCCACCTTTTTTACGAATAGTTTCGCGCAAATGACGCATAACACTCAAATAGTATTTCTTGTTGACAGTTTGGCCAATCGAAAGGAATTCGGAGTGCATCACACCTTGATAATCAAAGAAAACTGTCAACATTACCTTGATTTGGACGTGGTTCATCCTTAACGCTTTCTCTACCAACTCGGAAACTTGTGCCAATAAAAAACACTTGCTCGCGACATACAATTATCACCCTGTATCGCCCTGTTTGTTGGCATGGAACACAGAAAGCGAAATTTACGAAAACAAATGGAATGACTGTTTCACCCTATACTAAGATTGAGATTTATGTAGCATTAAAATTTCTAAGCAAATTTGAAAAACATGTCATAATTATGAGAAGATACTGAATATTTTGGCATGAATTTTTTCTATTCTCGAGGAGTTAAACTCCTGTTGGAGTCATAATAGGAAATCCGTTTTCTTTTAATGGCCTGATGTCTGGTAAGTCCAATTGTCCATTCATTTTGCTAGCGTTCATCCTTTCTCTTACACTATTTTTTATATATATATATATATATATATATATATATATATATATATATATATATATATATAATATAATATATATATATATATATATATATATATATATATATATATATATATATATATATATATATATATATATATATATATATATATATATATATAAGGACTATTCCACGATAAAAATAAAACTCAAAAGCGTATACATTTTTGAAACCTGAAACATTTTTCGACCCAAAATTCGACCATTTTTTACGAGGCTTGATTCAAACAAAAATTGCTGCCATAAACCTAAAATGAAGTGAAAAAATAAAACAAACCCGTTGACATGGACCGTTTATGCGAATCCTTTTCAACAAAATCTTCTCATCCCGCGTGTTGATTTTCGGGATTTAAATACAACCGCTGCACCTGGCGCTAGCGGAGAACTAAGGCAAACATAAATTTGGCTTCGCATGCACCGGTCCTTGCGCCAGGTTGCCGCGTGTTTGTGTTTCCCCATTAGAGAGGACTTTCGTTATGTTTGTTACGTAGACGGTTTGCACCTGCCGAAGTGGGAAGGTGCCACTGTTTAGAAAGAGTTGAAATCAAATTTGATAAGAGCTATTTTTTTAAAATTGAACTTTTCGCTTGTTTGACGGCAACTAATTTCCTTTAATTCGTTTTGAAGCTGATTACCAATTTGAAGCTAATTAACAGAAGAGCAGCAGTAAACTTGTAGCTGCTTTTCTGCCGAACCGAAGAGTGCATTGCATTGAGTGCCACTTCTACTCGGGTGCAATTTCCCATGTCGTTTACCAGCTGTCGGACATCGAAACAGTAACGCATCAAAACAAACCGATCAAAGTGTGAGCAACAAAAAAATTGCATGTGAAGAGCTGCACAGATTTAAAACCCACTTCAGAGATGAAAACTGATAATCCACTACCTGATACTGGTGCTGGTGCCGGTTGATTGGGTTCAAGGAAAAGAGGAGATGAAACGATTGCATAATTTTCCCATGGCACCAGCAGCAATCGATCACACATAGCCC
This sequence comes from Malaya genurostris, assembly GCF_030247185.1. Taxonomy (NCBI): domain Eukaryota; kingdom Metazoa; phylum Arthropoda; class Insecta; order Diptera; family Culicidae; genus Malaya; species Malaya genurostris. The sequence continues at coordinate 58,382,867 of NC_080570.1, read as the reverse complement.
TGGTAGGTGCGGGGGAGAGTTCGTGTGTGTTTTTTTTTGCATCTTTGTGAGAACGCCTCAACTGTTGATGTTCGAAATCCTGTGGGAATAGAATTGGATTGATGTAAGAAGAGCTATTTCCGTGTTTTGCTTCGCATATCCAATCGGGTATGGGAAAATTTGAGGATTAGGATATTTCTGAATAGATGAAGCTTTAAGATATGTTTCTAAATTTTATGAATTATATTGAATCTGTTGTTTTCACTACTCACATAAAGGATATATCCATAAATCCATCATATTCAATATTTATTTGTTCATTTTATGATCGTGTTTCAAACTCTAATTTTTCTAGTTTACTGTTTCTTTGCAAGTGCTTTGATTCCAACACCAACGGATTCGGATTGGCTACCGAAGTAACTGCTTCTAGAAGTTTCCTGAAATAAACAACATCAGTAACTACAATTAACTCCTCATTCCATGTTTTCAAACTCACCAGCCACTCTTGCTAATGAAGACGACTGGTTTTGGAAAACAGAAACCATTGAATCTACATGCGTGAACCCTCGTGTATGCTCCTTGATTTTCAAACACAACATAATCCGATAAGTTCAGCTCCGGCAAAGGAATGTTCGATGCAAACACATCATTTCCGTCACAAGTGGGTCCGAAAAAGAAAGTTCTAAGCACAGGTCCACATTCACTACGTTTTTTCCAAATTATTGGCTCAACCGGAATATTCCGATACTTGGCACTGTAGAACGTTCCATAAATTCCATCGTTGAAGTAGTAAAACACTTTCTCGATTTGATTGAGATTCTCGGCACTACGAAAAACTCGTTTTCCATGTACTGGTATCACTGATGTTACCGGTGCAGAGGAATAGTAGCGACCCGGTTCGGAAATGATTGTCCATCTTTGATCTTCCGGAAAGAACTCATCCAACGCTCTGTTGATATGCACTGCATAAAACTGGATATTGACATCTTTATTTCCGTGAAATCCTCCTCCTATATCCAAATATTTGAATGAAAATCCCAGTGATGTCGCGTAATCCGTGATGCTTCGACCCATTTTGATGGCATCGTAGAAAATTTCCGGATCCGAACAACCCGCCCCAGTATTAAAAGCCCAACCGACCACATTTATTCCGAGTTTTTTAGCTAGAACTAAAAGTTCGCTAGCTTCTTTGTCTGGATCGCATCCAAACTTTACCCCGAGGTTAACGATTGACTGTTTTGAATCGAAACGATAACGAATCAAAACCCTGCAATACGAATTTTTTTAAAAATATTATTCCATCATCGAAGACACAACTACTCCTACTCGGCATCCGGATAGTATTGATGGATATTCCGAAGTTCATAGTCACTGTCGAACACGGTTCGCAGTCCTTTTTCCTTGGCATACAGCAACGATTCGATGGTTTTTGATGGTTGAGCAAATATTATTCGTTCGCGGTTCACTCCGAGCTCCAGAATTCGATTACACTCGGCTTTCGATGCACAATCAAAACCACATCCCAATAGAAGTAAAGTGTCCACAATCGTTTCGTCGTCGTTACTTTTGATGGCATAGAATGGGTGTACCCTCGGTAGATGCCGCAGCCAGTCGTAGTGCCGCTTTACGACCGTGTCCAGCTCAACTAAATGCAGTGGTTCCTCCCGTGGTCCCCGCGCTACGATTCGATCCACCAAATCTTTGGAGGATACCGAATCGTCTACGATCTCCAAACGACACTTCAGAACACTAAGCAGATCCATGTTGAACTGGCACTGGAATGAAGTTGCTCGTCGTATAAGACTTAGTGATGATTAGAGTGCATACACAAACCTTGATTTTGATCAGATAACAGGAGCCGTACTCATCAGTGGTAAAAAGATAACTAATCAATGGGGGATTTGATTACTTTTCTCATACGAATAAGAAGAACATATTTCAAACAATCCCATTTAACCCATTATAACCCGGGGGTTTTAAAATTTGAATCAAATGAACTGATATCATCAGTTTCATCATATTATGTGTTGAAGATTATGGGAAACGCAAAACCACTGTTAGAAATCTTTTCTAAACGAAATTATTCCATCGTATAATATATCATACACACTAATGTTGGCATCCAATTTTACATTATTTAACACATTATTTGTGATTTTTTCATAGATATAATCTTTTTAGTGCCTCTGCTAACGTTTTCTCACAAGATATATGTATTAGCGTAAAATTTGACAAAAAAAATAAATAAATTATATCTTACTTTTGCACAGCCATTTCAAGTCGTTAGTAGGTCAAATGTCAAGGACCAAAATACAATTAAATTTAGAAAAACAAACAGCAGATTTAACACTCAAAGAAGTTGCGAAATGTGGAGTTTACCTCTTTTCGTGATCATGAAGTTGTTGGGTTCAGTTCCACAGTGAACATTTTTTGAAAAATAGATATTTCTACGTATGATATATCTTACGCTAGGACATAATCGGTTAAAACCTATAAATTTTTTACACGAAGTCTAAAATCATTAATCGTTGTTTTTCTGCACAAGCCTTAAACGGAAGTTTCGCCCTCTTTTTTAGAAAAGGCACGATAAGTTTGTACGGCTTTTGAAATTACTTTTATGACTTCCAACGTTTCAACCGATCACGTTATCTTTGGTGGTTGACTCGTCTACATACCGTCACTTTCACTTCACCGTCGAAATTCGTTATCATCTAATTTGTTTGAAAAGACAGAATCGCCCATCGAGCCATTATTCCAATAGTCGCTGTCATGATGTTGTGCATTTTGCTGATTACTCAGCTCATAATCAACGGTGCCAATATCTTGACTGTGGCCCTGAAAAGCAATGTCACAACAAAATAATTGTTCAAAAATCATGAGCAATTATATTAAAGTATAAAACAGAACAGAACAGTAATTGAATTCTTATTAGGTAATCTTCCATTTGAAGAAAAAAATCAAATTATTACCAACCGTGAAATATGGACTAAACTTAGTCATATATTTTGTATTAACCTATTTCGATGCATTCAGTCATAGTCTATGAAATCGTCATTTGTTCTGCTCGTATTACTTAATCGGTAATCGTTGATGCATGTCAAAACAAAGTATTTCATTATGAAGAATGCAAGTCATTGTGACTCTTATTATCGATGTTTTTACCTTTTTTATGAGTGTTGTCAACAAAGAGGTCGAGATCTCAGAGATGACTGGATCGATTTTGATCAATCTAGTCGCAAAAGGAAGGACTCCAAGGTTCCTGAATCTCATTTAGATCCGATTTATGGTTTATGGAACTACAGGAGGATATGTTAAACGAAATTAAAATAATGTAACTCATTTTTCTCGCAGATGGCTGAACTGTTCTAAGATTCAAATGAAATCTTAGAACCATCTAAGATTCAAACGAAAGATCTTAAGAGCATATAAAACATCTCACTTTTCGGTCAGATCCGACTTCCGGTTTAGGAGATACAGGACGATTAGTATAAAAATGTGCATATTACCTAAATTAATCAGGTTTATCGGGTTTGCAGATTTGGATAGTCGATAACTAAATAAATTTATTTCAGTTTTAGCGGTATTCAGTTTTCGATCCGAGAGGTACCCAAAAATTTAATTCGTACTACGATTTCTCAAAGATGTCTACACTGATTTTCAAAAATATTGAATCAAATATAAACTATTCACCTTGGGTGTATTTAACTGACTTCTACTATGCCGATTCTCGAATTCCGGTTCCGTTATCGAATCGTTTCTCAAAGCTCAATCATTTTCTCGAAAAAAGGCCAAATCGAATTTCGTAAGCAAAAATTCAAGTTAAAAGGCTTATGGTGCCATACAAAATTGGTGAATGTTATCCGATTCTGGAATTACAGGGTGATCAGTTCTTTAAATTCAAACCGATATAGAAGATGACAATACCAAAAAGCTTCAAAGTTGGACTTAAAACTATTGTAATTTTTATAATTTCTGATCATACGAACCGTTTTGGGTTATGCTGATTCCTGAATACTGGCTTTGAAAGTACCGTTAATGATGATAAAAACTCTAAAGTGGAACTTTCTTCGACATCTCATGGAATGTTCAATCGATTGTTATACGTTTAGGTTCAAATTTGATCCGATTTGCAGTTCCTACATTACAGGGTAATGAATGATTAAAACCTCAAACTGCCGCTTGAAACGACGGTCATTGAAATGTTATTATGAGAACTAAAACACCGAAAAATATTCATACAAAAAGGAAAAACACATGCGGATTGATAAAAAAGGTATCATTAAGGATAATAATAAGGACTAAGCACGTTTTTTATAAGTTAAGCAGCAATTTTGCCACACAGTTAACTGCATGAAGAGGACATTTCTGATAAGTAGCTGATTGAACTAGGGTTTACAGACACGAACATTAATTACAGTCAGTTTGCAGGTGGTATGGTTAGCATCAGTAAGCTTCAGCTACATATCGACTATACAAAAGAATTCACGAAGTGTTACATTAAGATGTTCCATTGAAACACAATTCAGTTCACGAGCAAACTATCCATGCCTAAATCCATGATAAGTTCATCCATGCCTAAATCTATGAGAAGTTTTTGTTAATAATGAGAAGATACCCTTAAGGTGAAATGTAGTCCCAAAAAATACGTGCAAAATTTTAACCGCTTGAGTTGAACGAATTGTCGCACAAAGCATAATAGGCAAAACCGACGCATAGAAACCAGAAATATTTTCAGTGCTTGAGTGCAGTGGGCTAACCATACGTTTTGTTGGCTTGTAAAAGATACTCTCTCCAGTTCTAGTGTAATACTAATTAATAACAATAAAGATAAGATCTTTATTGTTATTAATTTGTATTACACTAGAACTATATTTATAACTGACTAACTTGAGGTTATATGTATATGTGTGGACTTACATGTTAACAACGTATATACAAGTACAGATTTTCATTCCTGAAGAACGATTGAACAGAAAAATTCAGAAATTCATTATCATTCAGAAATTCATTACCGATTAAAAAACTGTTGAAATAAAACATTTCTGGACATTCCCTAGACAACGAAAATGTGCTAAATAAATACATTTTCCATAAACGTATGTATTTTTGAATAGTGATTCTGATACCAGATTATATGAATGTTGTATCTTTCAATGTTCTAAATGAACGATGATAATTGGCTCGTATTCATTTCATTCAGTAACCTGTCCGGGTAAAATTGTAAGTTTTCCTACAATCTGAAGTAATATCTATTATATGATATTACGCAACAAAGCAACATTAATCATACCCGTTTTATTGTATTCATCTCGTTGTTGTTGTTTCAACACTAAATTAAATACATAAATTCGTGTCATTTTTATAGGAAATTTTTACTTACGATATAACGCCACCGAACCCACTGTGTATTTCTAACATCACCGTTATACGAAAAAGTAGCGCTTAAGCAATTCAGAAAAAGATTAAAAAATTTATGAAATTCACTTGAATATTTTTCAAATTTCGGTCATTTCAGTCAAAGTTTTGTAATTTTGAGTTGCCTTTTAAGACTCTGTGAAACTTTTTTTCAAACACTATTTTTCAGTTCTAAAATCTTCCCGGTGGAACGGAACAGTAACCGTTTATACATTTCAAAAACCAAAACCAATTCTAAGAATATTTAGTTGTGATAAATTTAATTGTAAAAAACTTCAGTGTTGTTTTGTTTATCAAAATTCCGTCTTGGTTTTGAATAATTGATCAAAAACGAGACGCGCGCGCTCTACTACATTTCACCTTAAAGTACGATTCAGACGATCCGTAACCTTCCGTCACTGTCACCGTCAAAATTAGTTGAATGCATTCTTATGGAGACATTCACACACGCTGATATTCCGTTGACAGTAACGAAAGAATGCGGACCGACCGAATCGTACCTAAAGGGAGCATTTCCCTGGAGAGTGGATTAAAAGAAAAACTATGGGTTGCCCAATCATCAAATTTTATGTAATTATTATTCTTTATTGGAGGCTGCTACACTGTGAGTTTTATGTGAAAACATCGAGTTGTTCCCGATATATGGTTGCTCAAAAAGGAACATGTTCTCAAACTGGTGTGCGTGACAACTAAGGTACAGTGTGATCGATTAAAATTGTTTATAACGGATTAAAACGTATTAAATTTTAATGGAACACCTTTGAGAAAACTTCAACAACAAAAATTTATGTCACTATTTTTGAACAAATTTGACGATTAATTAACGATTAACGTTAAAAAATTAAAAGTTTTGCAAATTTTGCTGTAGTTTCTGTACACATCACAAAACAATTGAGCGTTCCATAAAGAACTTGAAAACAAACAAAAAATTGTAATATTGCTTGATCCAGAATCAATTCCTGAGGCTCTTCATTGCACACATCGTACGATTTAATAAATTATACCAAAATATTATGCTTCATAAGACTATATCAATTTCTTACCATTCAATTAGGTTATATGATGATTGTTAGGTAAAAAAATTAGACGAGGAGTATACTGAGAGATAGTTCATTGTATTTAGCCACATTTAATGAACAAGAAGTACCTTTGATTATCTTCATAAAACAGCTTTGAATTGAATCCATTTGTGATCCACCATTTTGCAAGTAAATGTTCCAGTATGCGTACGACCCCGTCGACAGTTCATTGCATCTTTGTGAGAGCACCTCAACTGTTGATGTTCGAAATCTTGTGGGATAGAATTGGATTGATGTAAGAAGAGCTATTTCCGTGTTTTGCTTCGCATATCCATCGGGTATGGGAAAATTTGAGGATTAGGATATTTCTGAATAGATGAAGCTTTAAGATATGTTTCTAAGTTTTATGAATTATATTGAATCTGATGTTTTCACTATTCACATAATGGATATATCCATAAATCCATCATATTCAATATTTATTTGTTCATTTTATGATCGTGTTTCAAACACTAATTTTTCTAGTTTACTGTTTCTTTGCAGGTGTTTTGATTCCAACACCAACGGATTCGGATTGGCAGCCGAAGTGACTGCTTCTAGAAGTTTCCTGAAATAAACAAAATCAGTAACTACAATTAACTCGTCATTCCATGTTTTCATACTCACCAGCCACTCTTGCTAATGAATACGACTGGTTTTGGAAAACAGAAACCATTGAATCTACATGCATTAACCTTCGCGTATGCTCCTTGATTTTCAAACACAACATAATCCGATATGTTCAGCTCCGGCAAAGGAATGTTCGATGCAAACACATCATTTCCGTCACAAGTGGGCCCGAAAAAGAAAGTGCTGAGCACGGGTCCACATTCGCTACGTTTTTTCCAAATTATTGGCTCAACCGGCACATTTCGATACTTGGCATTGTAGAACGTGCCATAAATTCCGTCGTTGAAGTAGTAGAACACTTTTTCTATTCGAGTTGGATTCTCGGCACTACGAAAAACTCGCTTCCCATGTACTGGTATCACTGATGTTACCGGTGCAGAGCAATAGTAACGGCCCGGTTCGGCAATGATTGTCCATCTTTGATCATCCGGGAAGAACTCATCCAACGCTCTGTTGATATGCACTGCATAAAACTGGATACCGACATCTTTCTTTCCGTGAAATCCTCCTCCTATATCAATATACTTGAATGAAAATCCCTGTGATGTCGCGTAATCCGTGATCCTTCGACCCATTTTGATGGCATCGTAGAAAATTTCCGGATCCGAACAACCCGTCCCAGTATGAAAAGCCCAACCGACCACATTTATTCCGAGTTCTTTAGCTAGAACTAAAAGTTCGCCAGCTTCTTTACCTGGATCGCATCCAAACTTTACCCCGAGGTTAACGATTGACTGTTGTGAATCGAAACGATAACGAATCAAAACCCTGCAATACGAAAAGTTTGTGAAATATTATTCCATCATCGAAGACACAACTACTCCTACTCGGCTTCCGGATAGTATTGATGGATCTTCCGAAGTTCATAGTCACTGTCGAACACGGTTCGCAGTCCTTTTTCCTTGGCATACAGCAACGATTCGATGGTTTTTGATGGTTGAGCAAATATTATTCGTTCGCGGTTCACTCCGAGCTCCAGAATTCGATTACACTCGGCTTTCGATGCACAATCAAAACCACATCCCAATAGAAGTAAAGTGTCCACAATCGTTTCGTCGTCGTTACTTTTGATGGCATAGAATGGGTGTACCCTCGGTAGATGCCGCAGCCAGTCGTAGTGCCGCTTTACGACCGTGTCCAGCTCAACTAAATGCAGTGGTTCCTCCCGTGGTCCCCGCGCTACGATTCGATCCACCAAATCTTTGGAGGATACCGAATCGTCTACGATCTCCAAACGACACGTCAGAACACTAAGCAGATCCATGTTGAACTGGCACTGGAATGAAGTTGCTCGTCGTATAAAACTTAGTGACGATTAGAGAGCATACACAAACCTTGATTTTGATCAGATAACAGGAGCAGTACTCATCAGTGGTACGAATATAACTAATCAATGAGGGATTTGATTACTTTTCCTTTATGAATAAGAAGAACTTACTTCGAATAATCCCATTTAAGACATATTAAATTTTTATACGAAATCTAAGATACTATTCGATGTTTTTCTGCACAAGCCATAAATGGAATTTTTACCCATATTTAGAAAAGTCACGTTGAGTCTGTACGGCTTTTGATATTACTTTTATCACTTCCAACGTTGCTTCCACTTCATCATCTAAATCCATTATCATCTAATTTGTTTGTAAAGACAAAATTGCACATCGAGCAATTATTCCAACAGCCACTGTCATGATGGTAGAGCCACCACATTATATTACTCGGCTTTCGATGTATTTGGTGCCAATATCTTGACTATGGCCCTGAAAAGCATTGTCACAACAAATTAATTGTGCAAAAAACGTTATCAATTGTAGTAAAGTAGAATATAGAACAGAATAGTAATTGCATTGTTATTAGATAATCTTGCATTTGAAGAAAAAAAAAATTAACCAACTGTGAAATATGGCCTAAACTCAGTCGATAATTGCATCCATTTCTAAAGCTTAAGTCACAGTCTATCAAATTGTCATTTGTTCTTCTCGTATTACTTAATCGGAAATTGTTAATGCATTTCAGAACAAAGCATTTCATGATGAAGAATGCAAGTCATCGTGACTCTTATTATCAATGTTTTATAAGTAAAGTAACAACTTTGCCCAACCGTTTGCTGCATAAAGATTGCATTCCCGATTAGGATCTGATCGAACTAGTGTTTACAGACACGAACATTAGTTACAACCAGTTTGCAGGTGGTATGGATGGCATCAGTAAGCTTCAGCTACATATCGGAAATACAAATGAATTTACCAATTGTTGCACTTTGTGTATATTAAAATGTTCCGTTGAAACACAACACAGTTCACGAGTAAACTACATCCATTCATAAATTCATGAGAAATTCATTTTTTATAAGGATACACTTAAGGTGAAATGTAATAAAAAAAATGCGCGCAAAATTTCAACCGCTCGAGTTGAAAGAAACGTCGCACAAAGCATGACAGGCAAAATCGACGCATAGAAACCAGAAATATTTTCAATGATTTAGCGCAGTGGGCTAATTACATGTTTTTTAGGCTCGCAAAAAAGATTCTGATTAATTCGTAATGGATTTGTGATTGTTATACAACTTGAATGTATCGCAATTCAATCTTTTTTGTTATTGATTGGTATTACACTAGAACTATGAACTATTAGTATTTATAACTGATTAACATGAGATTATATGTATATGTGGTGACTAACATGCTAACAACGTGTATACCTGAGTTTAGTAGCAAATATAGATTCTCCTTCTAAAGAACGATTGAAAACCAAAAAAAATTTAAAGAGTTATACGTAAGACACGACTGAGCACGATTACATTAAATATGAAATAATTCTAAGGTTCCCACAATAGATACAAAAATAAAGATGATGGTGGGTGCACTAAAATGTGACAAATTACAAATTTACTCTACTTTAAGCGCTTAGATTTGTTGCGAATTGACAATTAGATTCTTTCAGAATAATTGATTCTTATCAATTTTGATGCCTTCCACAAATTTTTACATTGTAAAGATTTTGGAACATATCTGATGGTTTCAAAGTTACTTAAAAGATTAATTTTGGATAATTAGTTTAGATTAGTTTTATAAACAGCGATTCACGAGAAGATTGAATCACGGTGTTGAATCAGTAACCGTGAAACTCAGTAATAATGTAATTTTATTGATCCTTTGCTGAAAATCGTCGGTAATCTTCGGAAAGTGTCTGAAAATACTATGGCAGCAATACAAGGAAGAAAACATGTCACACAGTCCTCACAACATATTTTGTTACTATAATTGATTTTCACTTTTGCATATTAGGAACCAATGCACACGCAACCAAATTCCTTTATTTTATTTATATTGTACCTTGATTTTTTTAAAATTAATTTATTAATACTTAAACGAACATTGTCATAGTTACACCGCATGTAGCGATAAGACGCTTGATGACCTGGATTTGCTATCTGTTCGTAGGAATGTCTCCAAAGCCGTTTTTGTTGCTGATTTATTACAATCACGTATCGATTGTCCCGAACTTCTGCAATTGATTAATCTGGACATTCATCGACGTAATCTACGCTCTCATCGTTTCTTGAGTTTACCCATTGCACGAACAAATTATGGTTACAATGAACCATTTTCCTGTATATGCAGGACATTCAATAGCTGTTACAATGTTTTCGACTTTCATCTATCTCGAAATATAATCAAACGATTGTTTCATTGTCACTTGATTAACTTTGGATCAGGATTGGTCTGTAACCGTTCGTATATTTGTTCTACCATCTTTCTTCCATCACCGTTGGAAACAAATCAGATTCGCTCGCTAATACTAACCCTTTCGCTTCCTCTCTCATTTTCTTCGTCTTCTTTATTTCTATTGGAAAACTAATCAGATTCGCTTGCAAATACTAACCCGCTCGCACTTCCTTCTTTCCTCAGTCTTCCACCATCTTTTCGATCACTTATTAGATCTACATGCCGATTCTAACCCCGTTGTTTGCCCACGCTTACTTTCCACCCCCTCCAGCTATCTTCATCATCCATTTACTAGGGATGGTACTCGGTAGGTAAAGTATCGATACCTAGGGTATCGGGATACCAACATTTTGGGTATCGATACAAGGTATCAAAAGGCAATAAAGTATCGATACCTGTAAGTATCAATTGATACTTGCGCAGCAATCAGAAAATAAACTTGTCCACTGTGGCGTTATTTTATAATGTACAGAAACGTTTTTCCATAAATTTGTTGTACCACTAATATACGCATATTTCTTACCACATAGATTGCACTTCGCCTTTCGTGACTTTTGGTCCAAGTCAAAGAATTTCCTCAAGCCACTTTGTGTGTCACATTTCACTTTTTTTTTAAGTTTTATGGCGATACACGGATACTACACTAAAAGCCAATTCCTATTGAACATTTAGGAGTTTCGTTGATTTGTGCAAAAAAAAATTGAATGATTGAATCCTTTGAGAGTATGGCCTTTATGTGCCTGTTTTGTTGATGGTTTTCGCTCATTTCACTCTCTTTCAGTGCAGTTGTGGGACGGAGCGAGATAGTCGAGAACAAATTTCAACGACGGCTAGTCCACGTGCACGAGTTCAATCCATGCACGAGCCTGGCGCTTCGTCGCATCCGAAGAAAAAAAAGTTCCATTGGGGATGGGTATAGCGGGATGGGTTAGTCGATGCCTTTCACGCAGCCCACATGAGTTCGATTCCCAACCTCGCACATAGCCTTAGAAAGTTTTTCTGGCCTGAAGAGGCGAATGACCTTAGGGTAAAGCCTCTATAATTGAAACAGAAAAAAATTCCGTCGTAATAAGGAATTGACTTTAATCCGTTTCGATACTGTAAGTATCGAGACCAAAAGTATCGATACTAGCAGTATCGCTCTGATGTGATATCGATACGAAAAATACCCGATTCTTGAAAGAAAGTATCGATACCTCAAAGTATCGACTCGGTATCGGACATCCCTACCATTTACCTATCCATTTTTCTCTTCTCTCTCTGGCTGTTTAAACAAGAACACTATTGTTGCCCTGTAGTGCTTGGTATCATCAACTAGAAATAGGGTTCTAGGTTTAGTTTTATTGTTAGTGTTAGTGCCTTATTGTATCTGTTGGAACATTGTAATCTGTTGATACGAAAGATGAGGAGGATTTATGCCTGCTGGAGAGAGAGATTGCCAAATTTCATCTCCATCGGTCCTTTCCCCGCTCCCAAAATAAACAAAAATAAATAAAACATTCTTAGGCAAACAGTTTATCAGTATCAGTTTCAGAGCTAATAAAAGTCATTTTCATTGACTCAAAATAGACGAATATGACGAGAAATTAATGGCACTCTCAGTTTCGCTTGCAAACTATGAGAACGAAATTCATGTCCAGTCATGATGACATAAGCGGAACAGTAATTTCAAAATTTTGTTCTTTCTGTCATTTGCCCTTTCAGGCATTTGCGGTTTTCAGTGAAAATTCCATAGTATACAGTGTTGATATTCAATCAAAGCTTGAGAATCGAAAATGACACAAAAAGGTTTCACAATGACTTTTACCTGTTGGTGCTCGAGTTTGTAGTAGTTTTGGTTTCCAAAGAGGTTCTGGCATGTAATTACTTCGATTTGTCATTTTTTAGTCATTTTATATAGCCAAGCGTCACAGATTTTCAATACATCGATGAAAGAATGAGAATTGAAATTCTGGTGATGCTCCCTGCAGACGTTAGTTTGGTTCCGTCTTGTCATAGAGGAAAAAGTGACGTTGGCAATTATACTCTCTCATTTTTTCAATGAGAAACGAAAATGGCCTCTCTTTGTTTGTTCTGGTGTCAATCATTTACGAATGAGACAGTAAAATATTGAAAATGAGGCTGTTGGAATGGTTTCTTTCATTGAGAATGCGTGACAATTTTAAACTCTGATCAGTTTATCTAGAAAAATATACTAAAAACTGATATTTTTTTCCTGAACTTCCAGCCAACCACTGCGAAGAAACTGCTTTTGAGATTAGTAACATCAGTCTTATCAGTAAAAAGTTCGTAATGCTGCAGAGGGGCAGTTGTCAACTTCTGGTTTCTATTTAGACTGTAATTGCCCCTCTGGCTTTACCAAAAGAAAATAATTTAGTACTTTAATGCCTTACTCTTTACTACATGGGGACGGGTAGAATGCATTAAACATGTGACTAACAAAATGTGTCATTTTTTCTTGGATATGTCGGACTCGGAAGATATAAATTTTTAACGATTATTTACATATAGATGTGTTTATTAGCTTGTGAATTTTGCAGAGGACGAAGTTCTCCGGGGCAGCGCGTACCTTATAAAGCTTACGAAACTACCAACATTGCGGGTGTTGTGAGTTACGTCAAAATCGTGTGAATTTACGTCTTCAAAGACCGTCAAATTATGACGTTCGTTGCTTAAACACATGGTTCATGAACTTTGATTTATTTTTACGCATTGAAACATGCAATTTCGCGTACCTGCGTGAAATACTTGGAATGTTTGCACCAGATTCAAGTGATTCTGGTATAACTCAGTCAGTTGACGAGTTACATTTTAATGAATTGTGTCCTATAAAGATGTACGTCTGTAGTAAATTTCATATTTTGTTGGCTGTCTATGCTGGCAATCTAGTCTAGAATCATGATTTGGTGTTTCTAACATCTGCGATCAATTGGATCTTGTATTTTCAGCTAGCCATTCTTTCCTATCAGTTCCGTTGCGGCGCTCAACGTGAAAACTTGCGTAGAATTGTCGAGTATTCCGAAAGGAACGAAAGTCCATCGGTTAATGAACAACAACTAACCGGAATTGCAGCCTATGAAGCTGTCATGTCCATCAGTGTCATATCAAGTGTGGAAATATAACCGAGAAAAAGAAAAGTAATCCTTGCACGATTGCGTGGAAGATAAACATAATAGCGTAATGTAAATACAATTATAATTTTGTAATGCAATAACAATACATCTCAAACCAATCAAATGAACAAACAATCAATTCATAACTTCAGTCAAAACAATTCGAGTGTGTGGTTTATATCCGTAATAATGCTCGTGAAGCACATCTCAGTTGTAAATCTCAATTATTTATTGGGACTATATCAACTGACATCTCGTAGCAGATTTCCGCCTACGGCTTGTTCAATCGGTTATGCTGTGCCATGTGAAATCCAAATTGACAGTTGGATTATTTTTCAACTATAATGATTACGCTTCGTTCAAAGTACAATTCAAGCATTCCTTCGGAACTTTGCGGGTCTTAGCTATTAAGCAGTGATAGTAAAGTCGCTTCTTTGTCGGCCCACATCAACGTTTCCTGCTTCCCCATTTTCACGCTCGAATCGAAGCGTTTAATCATTTTTCGATAATCGCTTCGATCCACGACACCTTCGCTGTGTTCTAGGTTGAATAACAGACGGTTCACGATGTTGTTGTTGTTGGTGAGAACCGATCATCGTTTTTTTTTGTTGTGCAATGATCAGCATTTGTTGCTGGGATGATTCGTCGATGCCAGAAGCTTAGACGAGCGAACGATGAAACTCGAATAGTATATTCGTCCCTCCCTCGTGCACGGCGATCCGATCGATTTGGTCCACAGTTAACTGATCGGCCGGCTAAGGCATCAAACTTCCAATGACTCAACGATTTGTGGTACCGAACGCCAAGGTACATGACAAAGCGATAGACTTGGTTACGCTCGTACAGAGCGAATGGAGAAGAAGCTGCCCTAATCCGTCATGTTAATTATATCTGGAGCACAGTGCGCTTGACGCGCACGATCGGAACTGACACACGTCCCACCGAAATGGTACAAAATTACGTTTCTAACTTTTGAGAAATCGCTGGTTTCAAACCAACGGTAAGGCGAAAAGATCGCTTTGGGGAAATCATAATTGATTCGGAACATGAATAGCGTTTTCATTTTACCGGGGAAAGATTTTAGAGCATCATCGTTTTGAGGGATTAGGGTACGAAATTTAATTTTAGAGTAACGATTGCGATGAGCACAAGATGCTCTAATCAATCATGGTCATTAGGTGGAAGTGAAAGTCAAATATTGTACGGTGAAACATGTCTATGAATTTAACACCGAGCATCACTAAGTATGGAAAGTTTGCTGACATCGTTTACAATTAGGGCTAGTAGAGATTTTTTGTTTCATGAGACGACTACAAATTATATGCGGGCGGAAAGCCGGAGGAAAGTGGACTATGTATTTCTTAACGAATGCTGATTTTATACTTCAACTTTTCCCTTCTCGACAATATTCGACAAAGTAAATCCGTGAGAAAATCGAGAAACCTTGGAATCAGTTGGAAGAGGACATTTCATGATTGTTTTTTATGCTGTTTTGTTATAACAAACTCCCTAAGAGCTCACTTACCACAGTTAACTCAAACGGTGAAACTTTGTACTTATTCTCAGTTCCCCAAATGTATCAGGTTCCTGAAGATTTGGTTAAAAAATCGGAGAGTTGTTGACTTCGATTTTTGCTTTTTTTCGAAAAAGACATACATGACTGGTCCACGTGAAATTCATCGTAGTTAGTTAGTTCATAGCACATGCATATATGCATATATGGTATCGTTGCGGCTGAATCAAATATTGGCAATATACACAGTAAATATGTCAAATTTTCGACATTTTGGAAAAACTCGCATCGAGCGGTTACCTTTTATCAGAGCGGTGTTGCATCTAGTGTACTAGGAACTGGGTCATAGTGTTGAGCAGAATGCGTCAGCGCGTGGTTGGTTGGGAACCAAAATGTCTGTTGAAGATTAAAGGCCGTTTCTGCAACTACATCGTTATCAACGTACATTACTGCCCCCGGCAAGGTGTGAAATTCGTCATCGGCTACATGAAGGCTCAGGTAGACCGGGAATCAATGTACAGGTCGGCAATCGGGTTAAAGAGTCTGCATACGACTTTCAACAACAACGGCCAGAGGAATTTTATCTGCCGCAATGCAATCATTGATTGTTTATTTCATAAAAATATCTAGGGTGACGGTTCTCTATTTCATCTGAGCTCCTAATACCATTTCATCCCTTCATCTCATTGTTTTAAACATGAATCATATGTGGCGACGTACCTGTCCCAAAGCACACCACTATTCAATGTTGGATGCCTTCATAATTAGCAATGTTCACTTTTCACTTGTTTAATCAACAATTGAAAATCCGCTAGGCAATAAAAATCTTCTAAAATATGGAATGAAAAGTTTCACTTAACTCACTTTCCAATTAGATGCATATAACAAAATCATAACACAAGTATATCAACAGTTGATATGTGTAACAAGTTGTGTTATTTTAAGATATTTAACAAATGAAAACAGTTGAACGTTCAAATTTATGATAACAATATCATAACAAAATCAGTTATGATGGTTTTTTTTTCATTTGCAAGACTCATGATGAAGTTCTTTAATTGAAAACATGAGTTTTTCCGTTGCTTTATATCGAAATATAATGATCAGAATTTTAAAAAACAAAAAGAAAAAATCTGATCACTAAATAAATTATTTATTTAATATAAAAATCATTCAACAATTTTGGATTGAATCGATGCTTAAAGTTAGCCGTGATATAGTTTTTCTGTGTTAAATTTGCTATCTAATTTGTTACAACTTTTGTTATAAATTTTATAACTTTTGAACCGAGGCCCGGCTGTTATATACCATTCGATTCAGTTGAACATCATATACCATTCGATTCAGCTCGACAAACTGAACAAATGTTTGTGTCTGTGTGTGTATGGCTGTGTGAAAAATATTGTTACTCACTTTTCTTAGAGATGGCTGAACCGATTTTCACAAATTTAAATTCAAATGAAAAGTTTTATACTCCCACACAAAGTTCCTGAATGTCATTTTGATCTGAATTCCGGAATTACAGTGTGAAAATAAAGTCACTCACTTTCTCGGAATGGCTGAACCGATTATCTCAAACTGAGAATCAAATCGAAGGTTCTATGATTCTATACAAAGTTCCTAAACTTCATTTGGATCTGATTTCTGGTTCCGATATTACAAAGTGATATGCATCAAAAATGTGAAAATAACGTCACTCACTTTTCTCGGAGATGGTTGAACCGGTTTTCACAAACTTAGATTCAAATGAACGGTCGTATAGTTCTGTACAAAGCTCCTGAATTTTATTTAGATCCGACTTCCGGTTCTGCAATAAAAAGGTGAAAATAATTTCAGTAGCTTCTTTCGAAGATGGCGCAATCTATTTTCACCATCTTAGATTTTACTGATAGTTCTTTAGATACCATACGAATATCCCGATTTTTAACTCTCGGCCCCGGAGATAGTGTGCTTAGTGTAAAAATATCAATTTCAATAGTATTGGCTAATAAATTTCTATATATTACAGATCAAGATAGTCTAGGGCGACAAAAAATCATATCGGATTTTCATAAAATCAAAATCAAATTAACAGGTATTATAGTTCCATAAAAATATCCAAGTCCGACTTCCGGTTCTAGCCTTACAAGGTGTTTTCAAAATTTAAAACCGTCATAGAAAATTATAAAATATGCTCTAATTTGTGCTCGAACCTGTTCCAATTCGGTCAGAATCTTTAAAAAGTAGCTCACTTTATTTTTTCAAATATATTTGGCACTTAAATTTAAACGTAGTAATCAAATATGATTATAATTCAAATGAAGTCTTGCAAACTGGGATCTAAGCATTTTTAATTTGTAGTATTTTGATTATTCTTGATGTGATATATAAGAGATAATGAATAATATGAGAAGAAGTTGAAACAGATTTACAGTTTTTGACCACTATTTCCGGTACTTTCGGGGGCCAATCCTACAAACTGATTCAAAACTGAATTACATTCAGAAGATTTTTTTCCGCTTTTATGTCGTCAATCTCAAAGACTTAATTTTGAACACTCATCACCATGTAATTCTGGAACTGGAAGTCAGATCCTGACAAAATTCAGATGATCTTTCATTTGAATGTAAATGTGTGAAAATCGGTCACATCATCTCTTAGTAAAGTGAGTGCGTACAATTTTGGAGAATATGACCACTGTTTCCGGTGCTTCCGGAATCTTAAACCGGGAGTCGGTATAGTCAGAATCGGTTTGTTTAGCCGTCTTCTGACAATGACTTCCAATTGGAATAGTTTTGATCCCAATTTTAAAAGTTGTTACGCCGCTTCGCCGCTTCGCCGCTTCAAGTGACGGTGCAAAACTTTCACACACTTCACCTTCTAATTCTCACACTTTACTTTCTAATTTTACACACTTTACATTCTAATTTACACACATTACCTTATAATTCTGGAACCAGAAGTCGGATCCGAATGCAATTCAGTTTGTGAAAATCGGTCAAACCATCGTTGAGAAAAGTGAGTGAGATCGATTTAGGAAAGTATAAAAGATCGGCTGAAAAGTTCGTATCGTTTCTATGAGAGGGCGCCACTAGAATTAAATCCATACCATTTTCAGTTAGTACCAACCTTCAAAAGATACGTGTATAAATTTGACAGCTGTCTGATTATTAGTTTGTGAGATATTGCATTTTGAGTGAAGCTACTTTTGTTATTGTGAAAAAAATGGAAAAAAAGGAATTTCGTGTGTTGATGAAACACTACTTTTTGATGAAAAAAAGTGCCGCCGATACAAAAAAATGGCTTGATGAGTGTTATCCAGACTCTGCACCGGGCGAAGCAACAATTCGTATGTGGTTTGCAAAATTTCGTACTGGTCATATGAGCACCGAAGACGATGAACGCAGTGGACATCCAAAAGAGGCTGTTACCGATGAAAACGTGAAAAAAATCCACAAAATGATTTTCAATGACCGTAAAGTGAAGTTGATCGAGATAGCTGACACCCTAAAGATATCAAAGGAACGAGTTGGACATATTATTCACAAATATTAGGATATGAGAAAGCTTTGTGCAAAATGGGTGCCGCGTGAGCTCACAATCGATAAAAAAAAACAACAAATTGATGATTCTAAGCAGTGTTTGGAGCTGTTATATCAAAATAAAACCGATTTTTTTCGTCAATATATAACAATGGACGAAACATGGCTCCATCACTTCACTCCGGAGTCCAATCGACAGTCAGCTGAGTGGACTGCACGCGATGAACCGAACCCAAAGCGTGGAAAGACTCTACAATCGGCCGGTAAGGTTATGGCGTCTGTATTTTGGGATTCGCATGGTATAATTTTCATCCACTACCTTGAAAAGGGAAAAACCATCAACAGTGACTATTATATAGCGTTATTAGAGCGTTTGAAGGACGAAATTTCAAAAAACGGCCTCATTTGAAGAAGAAAAAAGTTTTGTTTCATCAAGACAATGCACCGTGTCACAAGTCGATGAAAATCATGCTGAAATTGAACGAATTGGGCTTCGAATTGCTCCCTCATCCACCGTATTCTCCAGATTTGGCCTCCAGTGACTTTTTCCTGTTCTCAGACCTCAAGAGAATGCTCGCTGGTAAAAAATTTAGAAGCAATGAAGAGGTAATCTCTGAAACTGAGGCCTATTTTGAGGCAAAGGACAAATCGTACTACAAAAATGGTATCGAAAAGTTGGAAGATCGCTATAATCGCTGTATCGCCTCTGATGGCAATTATGTTGAATAATAAAAACGAATTTTGGCAAAAAAATGTGTGTTTCTATTAAACGATACGAACTTTTCAGCCGAACTGTTAGTCACTATTTCCGGTGCTTCCGGAATCGGAAGCCGGGTACAAGGATTGCCTGAATCGGTTTGTTTGGACGTCCTCTGATAATGACTACCGAGTGGAATAGTTTTGAGGCCAGTTTAGGAAATTGTTTACGTTTACAATTTTTAACGCACTTTACCCGGAAGTCCGATCCGGATGAAATTGAAGAATTTAAAATGGAACCACGAGACCTTTCTTTTGAACTTAGGTTATACAAAATCGGTTCAGCCATCGCCGAGGCAACCTAGTGAGAATATTTGACACATACACGCACACAGACATTACTAAGCTCGATGAACTGAGTCGAATGATATATGACACTTGGCCCTCCGGCCAAGTTTTACAAGTCGAGAAAGAAAGTTAAGAAAACTCTTAACAATGCTTTTTAATAACAAAACAAACAAATACAGGAAAAAAAACAAAGCTGAATTAGGACAATAAATGTGAAATATCGTCATCATTTGTTATATAAAAAAGATCCTAACTGGCTTGCCCTTTTTTAAATAATTTTCCTGGAAAGTATCTGTGCATAAACATCCCACGGCGGATGCACTCATTCTGTAAAACCACATCTTGAAACCCTGTCACACCTCTAAACTGGTCATGTTACACCCGAGTGTGCCCATCTTTTGTCATATGAGCCATTCCTTGTTTTTTTTTTCTTGAATGAAGGACAAGTTGTTTTCACGGTAATACGATATTTTCCTCATTTCTCAGTTGTACTTTGACACAGATAGAATAGTACTTCTGCCTATCCTTATCAAATGAGTGTGAACTTACATGAATTTCCTACACGAAAAAAAGCATATTTGCGATAAGCCTATGAAATATGATATTTTACAGATGAAAACCTCAATTCTCACGGAAACCTCGGGATGCGTTTTCTCGAGGATCACCTTGAGCAGGGTTGATCCAATGCAGCCGTTTCTTTCTGTTACATGCCATGTGACATAACTTATGTGAAAAATTTAGTTCGGTAAAATACAGAAATTTCATGAGCAAACTAAAAAAAACGCTGTAACACTCGAACTGTATCATACCGCAATTGATTATTCTGTTTAATTCTGATTACATTCATTTTACAACATGCGCTTCGGGTAAATTTTTCAATTCACATTGCAATTGAAAAGTTCTTCGGTGTCATCCGAACCACATTGCCAACAAACACACAAACTAGAAAATTGCATTCGCACATGAATAGAAATTTATCATCACAGCAACCACAAATGACAAATTATTTTTTTCATGAATTTTGCCTGAATTGGTCCCGCCGCAAAGGCTATGACAAAAGCGTTTCTGATTCCAATTCGAATGGGACTTTTATAACTGCACAGAAGTGGCTGGTCGAACAAGTAGTCCGAGAGTCAAGTAGCAGTCACATTAGCTGCAGCTGGACAAGTGAATGAGTATGTCAGTGGAGTGATTTGATACTACCATGAGCTGTTTCAAAACTTAACAAACAGTTTTCTTTGATGTTGAAACGTGATTGATGTTGGTGAATGCTTTTGGTTTTTCTTGTTTCGTTCCATTGTTTTGCAGTTATTTTTATGGCCTTAAATATTTGCATCGGTTGCGTAATATATTAGCTAGTAGAAGAGTCGAACTATTTGAGTTTCGTTACATGGACAATTTGCAAAATTATGAATAGATAATGCGTAGAGATTGTACTTTATATCGAATTTCATTACAACGCTCAAGCTAGTTAACTATCTGGGCGCACTGTTTAGTTTTCACACATTGATAGAAACAGACGGTCGGGTCATGTGGAACAAAACTTCTATTCAATGTGTCCTTAAATATCAAGCAAAGAACTAGTGATTTCTTTATAGATTGCCTAATAAAAAATGATAGCTGATGTGCTTCGCACATGATGTCATCGTGCCTATTTTTATCAGTGTGGCGTGCCAAATGCACACAGAGAATAGTTTCGTAAATGTACACTCACACAGAAAGAAATAATGAAATTTATACGAGATGTAAATCAATAGCAACATGGAATAGACATGGGTTGAATCGAAATTTTGATTGAAAACCTTCATCGATGCAAAACTAAATTGAATTGCATTGAATTTTCAATGAATATAACTGTATCTTTAAATTAACGCTCATTTTGCGATAAAATTGTATTGAAACGTACAGAATTGTAAAGTAATTTTATGTTTAATTACCTGCTCCAAATATGTGCATGAAAATAGATGTAAATTCACAAAATATTTTTATCTGTGCAGGCAAGACGGTCTTCGAAAGTCTTAAGAACGAATTATGACTTTCAGACATAAGGATTATAAACGTATTTCACAATTTAGTCTCATGATATAGAGGGGAAATTCTTCATGACTTCTATTCCAGATATCCATAAGCTAGTCTTATGAAATTCCCCAATAGTTTGAATGAATTTCGTTGATCACGTTTTATGATAATCATTTTATAAGTATCGTAAATTCTGCAAACTATTCGCAACACATATATTTGTGATTGCGATGACTCGTAATCAGAGCTGCTAAATGTCACTATCAACTAGCAACTTTGCACGACAAAGATTGGAAAGCTTATGTCGCTGGACTGCTGCCAACCAGGCTCTACCAATCATCATATGTTGAGCGTCTGAGAGCCGATCTGTCATAACTTAAATTCTCTTGATATTACACTCACCAGGACGTTCATTGATTGTCGATACGATTGATATTATCTTCATTTCTCCTGTCACTGTTTGGTTACGATGTGATTAAATAATAATCAAGTAGCGTAAACATTGAATTAAATTCATTTACACCAATAAACTCCGAAGTCCGATGACTTTTTGCGAAGAACAATGAACTTTATCAATTTATGTTTGCCTTAGTACTCTCATGGATTTTTATTGTGGAACACATTTTTGTTTTCTATATAGGGGTGCAAACTAGAAACTCAAGAAAAATACACGTAGAAATGTGGTCAGGTTTTGAACAATTACAGCTCAGTCAATTTTGTATCAATTATTAATATCATGTCACCATTTGATTGGAAATATTTCTACATATTGATTTGAATGTTCATAGCCATGTATTTTTAATTGTATATCATTGAAATGTTGATTAATAGCTAGCAGTGTCCTATTTGTCTGCAAAAAATCTCCGGCATACAGGATTTCCCTGCCATACTCGACAGTTTTGAAGGAGTAAGCGATATATCAAAGGGAAAGCAGCGCTCTGATTGGTCAATCGATGCAAAAGCGAAGCTGTTGGAAGCAGGGTTGCCACATATACAGATTATTTTGCATTTTACAGATTTTTCAGATAAATTTGTGACCAAGATTCTGTATATGCAGATTACAGATTTTTGGCAAAAAATACAGATTTGTACAGATTTTCGATAGCGTGGATTAAAAATTGTATAATGATCGAATTAAAATGTATTAAATAATGGCATTGATTTTTATTTTTCAAAGTGAAAACATTATTCTGATTGTGTGTTAATTCTAAAAACAGGATAAATAAAACATACTTTTAGTTGCAACTAGTGTAGCTTGATTGCGTATGCTTTCAAAAATTGCTTCTGATAAGATGGAAAGATGATGGCCTCGGCCATAACGTAAGGTATTAAAGAAGAAAGATTGCCAATTACATAATACCTAATGAACGAAAGTGAAAATAATCAGACTAAGTTCTCACTTTCAGATTGGATTCCTCCCGATACAGATTTACAGATTTCTCTTCTGAAAAATGCAGATTTAAATGTGGCAACCCTGGTTGGAACCACGCGAAGCTATAAATATAAGCAAAATTATAGCTAACGTTTCAGTCCTACGTGTAGCATGCTAGATCTAGGTTGTTGCTAGACAGCAAATTATTATGGAATGGTAAGCGTTACGTTAAGTTAAAGAAACAAGTAAGCGTTTCATACGATAATTTTCTTAAATTGAAAGTTACAAATCATATGAGTTGTTTTGTGGAAATTATGAATATTAAAAACCATTATAACGATTTAATTCTTGCAGTAAACGAGTTACGATGCAATACTTTTAAGGAGGGTATATGTGTTACGAAGTGTTATATACGTTGCTTCTTTGTTAGTTATAGGTGTTACGAAGTGTTATTTTTTCAAAGTTACAGACAGTATAAAGCGTTGCATGCGTTATTTTTTTGTAAGTTATAGAAGTTACGAAGCGTTACATGCGTAACATTTTTGTGAGTTATAGACATTACTGAGCATTACGAAGCGTTACTTTTTTGAAAGTTATAAGCGTTACGAAGCGTTACATGAGTATTTTTTGTAATTTATAGGCGTTACGAAGCGTTAAATGTATTACTATTAAGTTAGTTTTAGGCGTTACGAAGCGTTACTTGCGTTATTTTGTTGTAAGTTATAGACGTTACGAAGCGTTACATGCGTCATTTTTTTTGTAAATTATAAACGTTACTGAGCGTTAGGAAGCGTTACTGTTTTTTAAAGTTATAGGCGTTACGAAGCGTTACATGCGTAATTTTTTTTGAGTTATAGGCGTTACTCAGCGTTACATGCGTTACTTTTAAGTCAGTTTTAAGCATTACGAAGCGTCACATACGTTATATAGACGTTACAAAGCATTTTATGCGGTAATTTTTTATAAGTTATAGGCGTTACGAAGCGTTACATACGTTACTTTTTGTAATTTTGTAATTTTAACAGAAAAGTAATCCTTATACAGGGTGATTTTTTAAGAGCTTGAGAACTTTTTTAAACAATAAAACGCATAAAATTTGCAAAATCTCATCGGTTCTTTATTTTAAACGTTAGATTGGTACATGACATTTACTTTTTGAAGATAATTTCATTTAAATGTTGACCACGGCTGCGTCTTAGGTGGTCCATTCGGAAAGTCCAATTTTGGGCAACTTTTTCGAGCATTTCGGCCGGAATAGCCCGAATTTCTTCGGAAATGTTGTCTTCCAAAGCTGGAATAGTTACTGGCTTATTTCTGTAGACTTTAGACTTGACGTAGCCCCACAAAAAATAGTCTAAAGGCGTCAAATCGCATGATCTTGGTGGCCAACTTACCGGTCCATTTCTTGAGATGAATTGTTCTCCGAAGTTTTCCCTCAAAATGGCCATAGAATCGCGAGCTGTGTGGCATGTAGCGCCATCTTGTTGAAACCACATGTCAACCAAGTTCAGTTCTTCCATTTTTGGCAACAAAAAGTTTGTTAGCATCGAACGATAGCGATCGCCATTCACTGTAACGTTGCGTCCAACAGCATCTTTGAAAAAATACGGTCCAATGATTCCACCAGCGTACAAACCACACCAAACAGTGCATTTTTCGGGATGCATGGGCAGTTCTTGAACGGCTTCTGGTTGCTCTTCACTCCAAATGCGGCAATTTTGCTTATTTACGTAGCCATTCAACCAGAAATGAGCCTCATCGCTGAACAAAATTTGTCGATAAAAAAGCGGACTTTCCGAATGGACCACCTAAGACGCAGCCGCGGTCAACGTTTAAATGAAATTATCTTCAAAAAGTAAATGTCATGTACCAATCTAACGTTTAAAATAAAGAACCGATGAGATTTTGCAAATTTTATGCGTTTTATTGTTTAAAAAAGTTCTCAAGCTCTTAAAAAATCACCCTGTAGTTCCTTAGTAGCCCTCAGAGGAGCCGGTTAGTCCCCCGTCGTTGTTCATTTTTGGGTGTTTTTTCAAATGCTAACGATCAGTGTCTGTAAAATTAACGATGCACCATGTTGATCCTCGGAATATTCTTTTCCGTGACCCGATTTGTGGATATTCTCCGCTGTCCAATGCTGTTAATGTTATTTTTATAGAACGCGAAGAATCACTTGTATAACGTTGCTGGGTGTAGTTTCATTCTCTTGACGTAAATAACGGTCTGCGCACTTGATGTGTCACTGTTGATGCAACAACTTGGTATATTTGTAGTCGTTTGTTTTTGTGTTTTCTGTTTGGACCTAATATTTTACAATTTAAACAACGTTTATGAAAAATACGTGGTATTGACAACCATCTTACATTTTTTTCCAATTGTTTAGTGAAAGCTTTAAAAAAAATACTGAAGCAAGGAAAAAATGAAGCTAGCAGGTGCCACAAGAATTATTACTGAGCGCATATGTCATATTTTGAGTGAAAGTCTGCAGATAAGAAAATTACCCTGCCACTGAATGTGACGCATGATTCCCGATCAAAAACACAAACGCGAGTTTATTTCGGAAGCTTGTTAAACCATGCTAATAAATGCTGATCGGGTGGATTTTGGGCGTCGACTGGTAACTGTCGATGAACTATGGACCATGAACCACCTTTTAAACGTTGGATAATAGAATGAGCGTCCAAAAATAGACCGAAGTCAGAACGAGTGCTCCGAAGTGGAAAAGACGTGGCGTCGTTAATATGGGATTGTCATGGCATGACGGAATCGAAAAGGTCTCATATGTAGCGAAAAACAGCATTTTTTTTGGAAGCCGAAAGAAGGGAAAAAATTGTGCACAGTTATTTGGAAAATCCATTGTTGTCTGCAGGCTAGCTAAACAGCTGAAATTGCCTTGAAATACCGTATGGGGCGTTATCAAACGGTATAAGGAAACATTGACGACGATTCGGAAGCCTCAAGCCGGAGTGGAACTGTCGACCGGAAACTGCGTGGTAAGATTTTGAAGACGATTAAGAGGAATCATAATCTGTCCGTGGACCGTGATTTGAACAGAAAATTCGGTGCGGTCCATAGTACCGTGAAGAGAACTCGACTCCAGGAAGGAATCAAGTCGTATCGAGCTAGCAAACAGCCAAATCGGACCATAAAACAGAATAGTGTTGTCAAAATTCGTGCTCGGAAACTATATGTACAGGTGCTGACCAAGTTCAACGGGTGTCTTCTGGTGGATGATGAAACCTATGTCAAGGCTGACTTCGGGCAAATACCAGGTCAAAAATTTTACTTGGCATCGGCTCGGGGGATGTTCCAGCCAAATTTAAATTTGTTTTTGCCGACAAATTTGCAAGAAAATTTATGATTTAGCAGGGCAATTGCAGCTGTGGCAAAAAAAACGAAAGTTTTCGATACAAATGACATCGGAACTATACTAAAAAGAGTGTCTCCAAAAACGAATTTTGCCGTTCATTCGATCCCAGGCCCTAGGCCATCCCGTAATGTGTTGGCCAGATTTGGCAAGCTGTCACTACAACAAAGTCGTTCAAGAATGGTATGCAGAGAAAGGAGTCCAGTTTGCTCCGAATAACCTTAACCCACCAAACTTACAGTGTTACAGGAAAAATTCGAGAATTCCTTCGAAACCGTGACTAATAATTTCATCCGAATTTTTTCTTAAAAGTATGAAGAAAACGCTACATTTGTATACAAAAGATCTTGAATTCAATAATAAATAACTTAAATACAGGCAATTGTCTTTGTTCCAATTCTATCTGAAGCAAGCTTTAATCATGGATGCCGCAGAAGCATATTCCAGAAACCATATTGGCGAAAAGTACAATACAAATTGATTTTCAGAATTTTTCGTGTCGGTCATAGCTCTCCTAGTAATGTATAACAAAATATCGAATCTGAGGGATGTTGCAACTCAAAATAATTCGAACCAGGCGGAACTCAATCTGCATTTTATTCACCTAGGGAACCAACTAAATTTTCTCAGGTGACTGTTTTGATGCGAGAAGTCATTCGCTTCTAACAGTGAATGCTCATTCGATGCATAAATACTATGCGAATGAACTTAGCTGCGTACAAAAAGAGGCCGGAAAGCGAACGAACGCAACTGCCATTACCAGTATTGCGAACATCTATTCAGAATCCATAGAAAATAGCTGTCGAAATGAATCACGTTGTGAATAGCATCCCGTGCTCGTTTATCTCAGTTATATTCACTTGAACTGTATTGCACGCACTAAGGAGTACAGAATGTGAGCTAGGGTAGGGCACGGAAGTCGGAAAACAATTTGGCGCTCATTTTTCGTTCGCTAGGTCTTAACATACCTTACCTAAAAGATCTCAATCTAATAAACTGGAGGAAAATAGTTTACTTCATGTGAAAAAGCGAACCGGGACATTTTGTGATAGAGCACCCACACAAAGCTTTTTAAAGCTGAAACCGAACTTCTGTTCCACCCTAGAGTGCATCATGGCGGGCTCTAGATACTATACTGTGTGGCTTAGGTTTTTATGTTTTTCAATTATAGAACCCACAGTAGCATTAATAATACGGCAACTAGCGAGTTCGGGAAGCGGAAAATCAACCGCTGCTGCTTTACGACAATGATGCAAAACGGAAGAAAAATCATCAACATGATAGTTGTGCGGGGGTGCCGGTTCCTTTAATGGTTAAAATAGCAATGATTTCTGGCGAAAAAAAAACAGTGCGGCTTAGTTTATTGCAGCGTAAAGATTTCGCTTCAGTGCAAACCATCGAAATACTGTCTACCGATTTCATCTGGTATCTCATCGAAACGAAAGATCGGAAATCTTAATAGACTTTCTGAAATATTAAGTTGTTTGAGTACGTGGTTAAATACTTTCACATATTTCAAACAACCCATAGGGTTTAGGTTCGCTGGCCACTCCGAGCTAGAAATGAACCCGGGAAAATGTTCCGCAATCATGATATATAATTTTGGACTGTGTAGAGTACGGGACCAGACAACCACAGCACTACGTTTCTATTTGAAATCCATTTTTTCGGATAACACTCGATTTCAAAAGTAACACATACATCCAGCGATGCCAGTTAGTTGTCATTTCCGTAGATTGACATTCTTCTCGGAAACTCCAGGAGGCAGAGCAGGTAACGACTTTTTTCTGGTCGTTAGGTAAATAGTTTCCGTAAAAAAATTAGAATTCCCGTAGATACCCGTAGAAATATTCCAATTTCTGTTGAGTTTATCTACGGATCCGTACATGTAGAAAATCTCCGAATCCGTAGATTTCTGTAGATCTGACTTCGTTGCATACATCTACTGACATTCAAAACACAATGCTAACAGTGTAATGAGGGGTTGCTCAATACAGTTTTGTGTGCAACGTAGAAATGACTGTAGAGGTAATTGTCGTAGTTCAATTGTCGCTCCCAGTATTTTTGGTGAGTCCCGTAGTGTTTCTTATCTTGGGTTTCGTTTATGTATTGTGTATGTAGCAGAGAGGCTGCTGTAAACATCTGGTTTCCATTTTGACTGCAACCCTTCGCCCTCCTTTTGCCTAATCCGAAGAGAAACAATATAAATAGTCACTTACTGCAGATTTGAATGAAAATGTAATAAATTTGAATTTTCTTTTGATGATACACAATTTTTTCAAACTTTCGGAGCCCAATATATACTCAGTTTTTCGTACACTCTCTGCTATAAATAGCTTTGTTTAATCAGACAGTAATTCTTTTATTCGAATATTTACCCAGAACCCCAATATTTAGTGACACCCAGTGCATGTAAAAGTACCATTTGATCAGCGTGATAATCTATTCCATGTATAATCCAAATCATATTCTTGAGTGTTTGACGATATCTTCTATGATTAGTTTGTGGTATTCATTTATGCGGGATAGAATCTAGGTCGTCAAATGGTGAGATGACTAAGTCCTCAAAAGTTCCTATCTCATGCCTCCCCGAGCGTCTATGATGGCATTTGGTCAATAGAACGGCGTCGACTGGGTGCTATCGCCTTCTGCGTTAGTAGCAGAATGAGAGGGTGCGAAATGGCTTGTAGCTAGGAGCCCATCCTAAAGTGCAATATTTATCATAGTATATTGCAGCATGTGGTTCTGTTGTTTGATGCATTATTTGTTATATATTGAATTGAATTATATTACATTGTATTATAAAGGGTGATTTTTTAAGAGCTTGAGAACTTTTTTAAACAATAAAACGCATAAAATTTGCAAAATCTCATCGGTTCTTTATTTTAAACGTTAGATTAGTACATGACATTTACTTTTTGAAGATAATTTCATTTAAATGTTGACCGCGGCTACGTCTTAGGTGGTCCATTCGGAAAATCCGCTTTTTTATCGACAAATTTTGTTCAGCGATGAGGCTCATTTCTGGTTGAATGGCTACGTAAATAAGCAATATTGCCGCATTTGGAGTGAAGAGCAACCAGAAGCCGTTCAAGAACTGCCCATGCATCCCGAAAAATGCACTGTTTGGTGTGGTTTGTACGCTGGTGGAATCATTGGACCGTATTTTTTCAAAGATGCTGTTGGACGCAACGTTACAGTGAATGGCGATCGCTATCGTTCGATGCTAACAAACTTTTTGTTGCCAAAAATGGAAGAACTGAACTTGGTAGACATGTGGTTTCAACAAGATGGCGCTACATGCCACACAGCTCGCGATTCTATGGCCATTTTGAGGGAAAACTTCGGAGAACAATTCATCTCAAGAAATGGACCGGTAAGTTGGCCACCAAGATCATGCGATTTGACGCCTTTAGACTATTTTTTGTGGGGCTACGTCAAGTCTAAAGTCTACAGAAATAAGCCAGTAACTATTCCAGCTTTGGAAGACAACATTTCCGAAGAAATTCGGGCTATTCCGGCCGAAATGCTCGAAAAAGTTGCCCAAAATTGGACTTTCCGAATGGACCACCTAAGACGCAGCCGCGGTCAACATTTAAATGAAATTATCTTCAAAAAGTAAATGTCATGTACCAATCTAACGTTTAAAATAAAGAACCGATGAGATTTTGCAAATTTTATGCGTTTTATTGTTTAAAAAAGTTCTCAAGCTCTTAAAAAATCACCCTTTATGTTGTTGTTATTATTATTATCATTATTATTATTATTATTATTATTATTATTATTATAATTATTATTATTATTATTATTATTATTATTATTATTATTATTAATATTATTATTATTATTATTATTATTATTATTATTATTATTATTATTATTATTATTATTATTATTACTATTATCATAATTATTATTATTATTATTATTAAAAAAGAATATTATATTTCCTGCAGTACAGCGACGAAAGAAGAGCATAACTTACACTGCGACATCAACTGTTATACATTGTATCATAGCATATTATCTTCTTATATTATATTTTGTTATGTTATATTATGTTGTATGGTATTATACTGCATTGCATTATATCATATATTGTATTATATTATATTATATTTTATTATAAGTATATGCATTGTGTTATATTGTATTATGTTATAGTATATTGTTAGAATATATAATGTAAAGTTAAAAAAGTTTTTACTAGCTTGGATGTCTGTTCTCTGTAGTTATATTATATTATAATATATTATATTATATTATATTATATTACATTATATTATATTATATTATATTATACTATATTATATTATATTATATTGTATTATGCTCAAGTATATCGAAATCGGGGAGGGGCAGGGAGTGAATCAAAGTATTTTATAAGTGAATGACTGGAGGACGGAGTGGATTGCCAACCTGAGTCACGCGGGGGAAGCTTTGTGTTTCTCCCTGAAGGTCTGAAATGAGTAAGACGCACCCTTCTAACAAACAAACCATCAGGCGGGTTTAAGCTGGTACAGCGAAATTCTTTATCATATGGCCGGATGTTCTTGCTGGAAGGCGCCGGGTCCTCAATACCCATTTTGGCCTTCTTAACAGTAATTATATGAAAGCTATCTGATAATCAAATTCGGATCTACTGTAAGTCTACCCGCATTCACTGGTAATGCCTTGAACTGATTGTGGCCTCACACATACATACATACATTCATTTATGCGGGATAGAATCTGTTTAGGAAATCTGTGATTTCGCATAATATCATTGAATATGGCTGCCCTGGGCACAATCCTCAGTTGGTACGCATACTCACGAACGAAACTCTCAACGAATGAACGTGACAACCTGCCCGTAGCTATGTTCAGCAACCGCATGAACGTAAGCGAACACCAGCGGGTTGAACTATTTTGTTCACACACGTTGTTCTAATCCTCAAGCACAGCATAACACTAGCACACTCACAAACCTGAACATGAGCACAGCCATTGAGCAATTTGACGTTTCTATTACGCACACCGATGCATACGTATGAGGATTCTGTGGGTTCAATTTTACACTGAGAAAAAAAAAACAATTAAGTATATCATAATCACTGCGGAAAAAGCAGAGTTTCGTACCTTACGAACTTATGAAGAAAGTAAAAACTGAGTACAGTACGTTTGAGGCGTAAGTTTTTGAACACTTTCCCGCTTCAAATCAAATTTTCTTTGAAACGGTGATGAATATCGGAAAATCCACCTGTCAATGTGTTTAAAATTTAATTCAGAATGATTCATTGATTTCACCGCTGGAGTTGTGTTTTTTTCACTGAAGAACTGCACTCTTACCAGCCGCTACCTAATTTTAGGTCAAAGCATTTCCCCAACTTTTCGTAACGAGTGATGACCTCTAAATTTAGGTAAGTTTAGTACAAGCGTTATGCCATAACAAAGCACGCTACCCATTTTGCCGACCCACTAAAAGTTGGAGTACACTGATAAAAATATTTTGTGAATTTACATCTATTTTCATGCACATATTTAGAGCTGGTAATTAAACACAAAGTTACTTCACAATTCTGTAGGTTTCAATAGAATTTAATTGCAAACTAAGCGTTAATTGAAAGATACAGTTATATTCATTGAAAATTCAATGTAATCCAATTTAGTTTTGCATCGATGAAGGTTTTCAATCAAAATCTCGATTCAACCCATGCCTATTACATATTACTATTGAGTTACATGTCGTGTAAATTTCATTTTTTTTCTCTGTGTAGATAACTGCCCAATTTCGGGTAGCTTATAGAAGAGCTCGACAATCAGTGATTTCTCCTAAAAAAATAGGTAGAAATGATTTTCATTGTACTCAAAAGTGCAAAGCTTGGAATGGCATACCTCTACTTGAATATCTTGTTTTTTTGGCTTATATCTACCGTGACAAAGTCTAAATAATTTAGATTAGATACGATAAAAACATATATGTTGTCACGATAAAAATTAAGTTGTATATTTTTCTGTGAAACACAGTTAGTTTCAATGCGTCCGCCATTTTATCCGCTTTAAATTTCCTGTTAGCGTTCGGAAAGAGGAGATGAGAGTAGGGAAATAAAATTGACCTGACAAGATTCCTAAACACATAGACGCGAAGGGAATCGAGGGAGACACGTGGTCGATTCAAAATCTATACGCGACTCGCTGTCCTCAGGTCTTAAGTGCAACAAATTTTCATAAACAGTTTTATGATTTTCTCAACTGTTTGCTAGGCACTGTATTATTTTGCATTGCAAATATGTCTTCAATAATTGGCACAATGCGGTCCGACGAAATTTACTGTTTTTTTTTTGCGATTTACACTAATATTAATCGCACAACCATTGATAATAGTCACATTAACACATTCAAGCGTGGATTGAACAATGCTTCGGAACCCAATTGACAATCTAACGCAATACTAATTATACCTGACGCGCCATCTAAGTTTCATTATTCCAACCTTTCATTGAATTTTACACGGGCTTTCATGAGGAACTCATATAATTTCAATTATATTGTAGAGTTTTAGAATCTGTTACAAGAACTGTTCATTTGAAAATGAACTTCTTTTTCTTAATTTTCTTTTATTTCGTGTAATCATTTTTGATTTTATAGGATGATATGTAGACAAATATCGAGATCCAGAATTGGTTTCGGTTCGGTTATTTTGAACGCTAGAGGAATGAATCCCATCTCAATCTTGGGTGCTGCAAAAATAACACTAAAATATCTTTTTGCTTGAACAAATGATGTTGTATGTAAGGTATATGTAATTTTACATGGAAATTTCCCTTGTATTTTGACAGATCCTAAGTGCTTGAAAATCAAATCTGTGCATTTCGAAAGAAAAAATCTGGCAACACTATGGTAACAAAAATTAGGTCCATTTGGTTGTTTACGTTTCGTCTTTGATTCGTCAAAAGTAAAGTTTAACTCTGTATAAAATGTTCAAAACGACGAATGTAACCATGAGAGATTCTCTTTGTTTACTTTCTCGTTCGATTATTGTGAAATATTCCTGCTTTTTTCGGTAATTTCTGCAGTGCAGATTAAGGGATGGTAGCTTTAGTTATTACTACCGGTAAATAATTGGAGAGAAAGATGGCCAATAGTACCGTAAAAATCGAAAGAGAAAGTGAATAAAGAGAATCTGTCATTGTTACATTCGTCGTTTTGAACATTTTATTCAGAACTCTATTTGAGCGAAACTTTGTAATTGGCATAATCCCGCGTAATTAAAAATGTTAGCTAGAACGATTCGAATTACATAGAAATCTTTTGTGTTGTGGTAGCCGCATGTTTTATGGTGTGTTGATTTAATGATGAACACGGTTTTTGTTCAACTATTAGGTATTGCATCCAGATGCTATTTTTGTTACAAAATAGTAAGTAGTTTTTGTGATATCCTAGATAAAAAATAAAGGAATGTATTTCAATGTTTTATTTAGCGTAAGTAAACTCGATTGTTTTTATCCGCATTCAGAGTATGTTTTCTAGTTTCTATGGAATATGAGTGCTCCTGTTTTTGTGCCAAATGTAGAAGAAACATATTATGACTCAACATACGATTTATTTAATGAACATATTTTGCTCGATGCATAGTTTGTCATCCATGTCACCTTGAGTGACTGTCGAATGAGATAATTGATAGTTCTATGACCAAATAGAAGTATACTCAGTCAAAGACAGGCGACTTTTTTGTTTCTCTCTCTCATTCTACTATTCCCTGTTGAAGTAAAAAAAAAATCAATGAGAGTACTAACATAAACATAAATTGATAAAGTTCATTGTTCTTTGCGAAAAATCATAGGACTTCGGAGTTTATTGGTGTAAATGAATATAATTCAATGTTTATGCTGTTTGATTAATATTTAGTCACATCGTAATCAAGCAGTGACAGGAGAAATGAAGATAATATCAATATAATATTTATCGTGACGTCTCGAATGAACAAAAATTCATCCTTGACAGTTCAGCGGTACTGTTTACAAACAAGCTTAAACAATAATCGAATAACACATTTCAAACAATCATCTTTACACTTTGCAACTAGTCATTTTTATTTTATTTTAATAATGAGCATATGTTTTAATACTTTATTTAGGCGATATGGACCGTAAATGCTCTCATCCAATTTGTCAACAGACAAACAAAAAAATCTCTGTTTACAAACAGTACTGCTGAACTGTCAAAATGTGTTCATCCGATTGAGGTTAGCAGTGACGGTAAAAAACCTAATGGTCATTTGGCAGCAGTCCAGTGCCATAAGCTTTTCAACCTTCATCGTGCAAAGTTGCTAGTTGATGTGACATATAGCAGCACTATGTTTCACTTGTTTATTTAATATATTAAGTAGCTACTTACAATCTTACAATTGTTGAAATATGCAAAAGTAGTTCAGTTTATTAGGAAAAAAGGTACTAAAGTAATTGATATTTCTCTTTTAAATTTCCGCTCAATGACAGCGAAGCAAACTGCTATTGCGTTTTACGACAATGACTGTTTTCCTATGGTTGTAAATCTTCCCTTGACAGTTCGGATACAGTAATACGTTTGATTTATGAAATTAATATTGCCGTGGCAAATAGACTTAACACTCAAACGCTTGGGTTGAGATTTTTATCGAATTTCTAAGACAAGCAAATTGTTTTTTCTTTAGTTTTGAGGTTTTTATGCGAATTTGAAAAGTTCTGCGTATTTTGATGCGAATTTCCGAAGTTATAAGGTTTTTTCAAATGACTTTTCATGGGGTACGTTCTGAAGGAATAGAACAGACATTTGTGTGCTATGGCTTTTCTCAGGACCTAAGTTTCATGCTAATTAGTGCGGCTTCAGTATAACCCATTGCTGGGCCTTGTAACGCATTTTTTGTGCATCAATCGCATGTGGAATAATTTTAACTGACGACCAGGATAGAACTATAGGTACAGTGCACGCCAAGCCACACTTACAAACCATTATTCTTCTGTGACGTGAAATAGGATGCTTCGGCGATAGGAGAAATGTGAAAGTATGAGGATGAACATGTTTTAGCGCAGATTTGCTCCGGGAACGAACCATACTATTATTTCCAGTTTGTTCATTTTTCCATTTTCTCGTTATGGAACGCGATAATTCAATGGAATATGAGATTTTTCCCCAGCTTGTATGCACCCTAGAAAATTGACAGGCAGGGTGCAGTGGCGGTGCGTTCGGTCGTCTGAATGCAGTTCCCTTCCGTCCTGGTTGGGGTCCCGGTCCTGGTCCTGGTCCGGGGCTCCGACATCAACCGAACATTATGGTAATATCCACGTTTGAAAGATAATTACGTACCTAATGAGATCCATGTGCGCCGTGAGATGGAACGCACTGTGTAAACTGCCGCAAACTGTGGAATGAATGTGGGCGATCCAGACATTTTTGTTCGATGTGGTTTACGTGTGATTTCAGAATGAGTTTTAATAGGCGGATTTACATAAAAGCAGAAAAATAAAAATATATTTTTTTAAACCTTTGCTTGAAGTGGTTTTTATTGGAAATAGTTTAACAAGTTTAATGTAAATGAGTTACGAACAAACCTTAAGGGATATAAAATTTCGACGGGTGTTTCCTATCCCATCGTACTTTTTATCGCCATTAACACGTACTCTCGTTTTCTTACCGAAAAACTGAAACCCAATTAAAGGGAATTTAAATGCACCAGAAACGCCAAAAGTTAGTAGTAATTCACCTTATCTCGGAAAATGTTTGTTTCTGTCTAATGACGTCTGGATGTACGTCTTTTCCAAGAAAACCACTTTGAATGTTAATACGGCAAATAAGAGCTTGGCACTGACGAGGAAGATAACAACACTGGGCAAAGGAGAAAAAGGTTGGCTTCTTGAAATGGTGCTCTCCAAAAGACAATGTACCGACACGTTTAGGAGCAACATCAAATTGATAAAATAAAAAATAATTCACTCTGCGTCAACCGGAGAAACATAAACCTTACGGTTTTTTTTCTTATTTTGGCTGGCTGCCCTAGACCGGCTCGGTAATAGCGTAACTTTCCGTAATTAGGCTAATTAACTGAAAAATGTGACAAGGATGATGAAATGCTACTTTTTGGTGTCTTACAACTGCCGGTAGATTTGGATATTTAAAAAAGGGGTATGGTGTCATAAGTTTTTATTTACGGCTGTTTGTAGTATAAAAGTATTTGTATTTCTTGTGACTTTCGTAAGCTAAAACTTGAATTTACTATAGTATTATAACGATTGTCCCTGCATAGATTTCGATTTTTCGTTTCGTATGGTTCGATCTTATATCCGACTACAGAAAATATTTGAAAAGAATATGAAGATATTTGTGTCATTGTCAGACTTGTTCAGTTTGGTCTATAATTTAATTATGAATCGTCGTTTGATCTATAATTTAATCATGAATGGGCGCTAGGAAGGTTGGAGGAAGATTCTCTTTCTTTCGAAAAATTGTTTTCAGCGACGAAGCTCATTTCTGGTTGAATGGATACGTTAACAAGCAAAATTGCAGCATCTAGAATGAAGACCAGCCAGAAGCAGTCCGGTTTCGGAATTACAAGGCAATATGTGCAAATCTATGAGAAAATGCGCACTAAATTTTCTCGAAACTTTCTCAACCGATTTTTACAAACTAAGATGCAGGAATCAGGAATCAGAACAAATTGGCGAATTGCCCTTCCGTCTTGATGGCAAATTTGTTTTTAGCATCATTTTCCCGATATATAAGAGGGAAGGATTGAAAGGAAATGGCAAGGGTTGGACTAGGAGGATGGGAAAAATTGACGACACAAAAACCCCTATGGGATGCTGAACAATGTGCTGGGGATCACATTTAGTGGAAGCAGAAGTAAATTCTGAACCTCTACGAGGCCCCGAACAGTCTGCTGATAATAAAACCTCCAACCCCCGAGAGGATTTAGTAATATTACAAAAGCGACACCATTCTGAACTCCCGGAAGAATGCAGAACGATTTTAAGTATGTACGAGCAGAAGTAAATTCGGTATCCCCTAAAGGATGCCAAACAATCTGCTAAACCCTATTTAAGGTGAATACAGAAAGGATTCATTCACTCCAGGAAGAACGATGAACCCTTCTGACTATAGCTTCTTACCACATTGGGTGAGAAACGAGAGAATATCCGTTGATTTTAGCTCCGCATACACAGACTCAACCATGTATGGAGAACCAAAAACCTGGATACGTAGTTGCGTCAATGCGGGACAGTTACATATCAGATGATATGAAGTAGCATAATCGCATTCACACAAATCACACGAATAATACTCAGCACGTTGAATATTAGCTATGTGATAATTGAGTTTGCAATGTCTAGTCAGAGCTTTGACAAGAATACTGCAATGATGCTAGGAAAAATGCAGTAGACACTTTAACATTTTCAGATTTAAATCTGATAGAAATGCTTTTGTCTGAGCGCAAGTTTGCAAGCTGCGCCAGTAGCTGGCATGTTTGGATGCAGCCCAAGAACGAATCTTGTGCTTTATCCAACTAGTTGAAAGTGGTAAAGCTGGTTCAGGACCAACGAAATCATTCGTTGCACCAGCTCTAGCCAACTCATCAGCCAGGAAGTCACAGGACCTTTCATTTGAACTTATGCTTATGAAGTAACCCCATAACTCCGGAACCGGAAGTCAGATCCAAACAATTCAGGAATTTTGTATGGAACTACAGTACCTTTCATTTGAATCTAAGTTTGTGAAAATCGGTTCAGCCATCTCCGAGAAAAGTTAGTGCAAAAAAACGTTACATAAACACATACGCACATACACACACATACAAACACAGACATTTTGCGTACTCGACGAACTGAGTCGAATGATATATGACACTCGGCCCTCCGGGCCTCGGTTCAAAAGTCGGTTTTCACAGTGATTGCATAATCTTTCTATATGAGAAAGGCAAAACTCATTTCGTTTTCTCAGCAACGGTTAAACCGATTTTTAACAAAACACGATTCAAATAATAAACAAAACACGATTCAAATAATAAGCTCTAAGTGCTTTAAAAGATACTGTGCAGTTTCATCCAGATCCGACTTCCCGCTCCGTAATTATCCGACTTTTGGTTCCGAGTCAATACTTTCAAATTGTCATATAAAGTTATGCAAAATCGGTACGTGCTGATACGGATGAAGAAAACACCATCACCTAGCGCACAACGTGCTCAATTTTGTATACCATGTAGGGTAGCCACATTTAAATCTATATTAACCTGCCATAACTGCTTACAAATTGAAAAGGTGATAGTAATTTGTACGAAAGAAAGTTTTTGATCTTATTCAAGTTTGTAAAAAATTTTCGACATAATCTTCTAGTGATGGTTTTGAAAGTATAAGCAATATGAGAATGGCATCATTACACCGCTATGTGAAAATTTATTTTGTCGTGAATTATTTTATTATGGGGTGCCTTTTACTATGGGGTGCCTTTTCAAAATTAGCCATATGGAAGAATTGGCAGAACTTAATCGTGAATATCTCGACTTGTATTAACGGCAACAACATAATTCCTTTACCATTTCATCAAAAATATGAATTTAGGAATTTAGGATAATTTTTTGAACAGTTTGAGATAACCACAAACAACTCAAAAATTAAGTTTTCTAAAACTTCGAAAGAATACGCGGAAAACTCTTTACTTTTGCTTGGCTTTTTCGCGCAAGGACGACGATTTTGAGGTAGTCAGGCACATCTTCATCTGAATGCGTATAAAAGGGGAACTTTGGTCGAAAGTCGATCATTTCTTCTTGTGTGTTGGATGGAAGCAGACGTCGTGAGAATGATTTATCATTTGCTTTCCGGTCGTCGAGGGAGCGATATTATCAACCAACAGCGACGGAAAGTGCACCTTCTGCGTAGTTAAAACCTCACGCTCAGGTAGCAACTCTCATCCGCATTCTGAAACTGGATTCTGGAACTATATTCCGGAACTGATTTCTAGAATTGCAACTGAACTCTGAGTCTGCTCTTAGTTCTAAATTTAATTCTTGAACTCAGGTCCAGTTCCTTATTCCAGAATTCTTCTATTCGTTTCTTTTTAGATTCATAATAATACTCCCAAAGAATTATGTGACATTTTACTGTACTCTATGCAACTTATTTTGGTAGTCGTGGCGAGAAAACGTCTTTAAGTTTCAGAGCTTAGCTCCGGAATATGGGCTTAGAATTCAGAGCCTGCATGCTGAACTGAATTCTGGAAAAAGATTCCGGAACTTATTTCAATTTCGAAATTGTAGTGTACTAAAATCCAACTGAATTCTGAGTCTGTTTTAAGTTCTGAATCTAGATGTCTAGATATCAGGTCCAGTTCCTAATTCCAGAATTCTTCAAATCGGTTTTTTTTGTCCTGAATACTTTACAAAATTTACCCTGTACAAGAATGGGCAGAACTTTACCACGAATATCTTTTGATCTACTTAACCCAACCACATATTTGTTATCGTTATCGGAACATGATCAGGAATTCGTGATTAAATTTTCAACAGCGTGAAAAACCCTAAAAATAATTGAAAAACAAAAATTTCTTGCCTTTTTCGCATCCGAACGACGGTTTAGAGGTAGTCAGGCACATATCAGAATCTACTGAACAAATAGAAAATGTAAACTTTGAATAAAAACTGTTAATTTCTCTTATTGCTACAGACGGAACTGGATATCGAGGTGAGGTTCTCCCATCAACATCAGTAAGAACAAACCAAGTATAAAGCGTGAAACGCTCAGGTCGTCCTCTCATTTGGACTTCGGTCGTCAGGAGGAGCAGTCGGCAATGAAAGTGGACCTTTTGTGTCGAACGCTCAGGTCATAGAGCAAGTTTTCAGGATAATTTGATGAGCTTTGTGCAATTTTCGCACTGCAAAATTCGCAACAGTGTTTTATAGCTTAGAGAATTACACAATTTGGCCCTTCGGAATGCCAGAAATTTATCTCGTATGGCATTTTATTAACTTTATTCATTGAAATATTTAAATCCGAAACGAAATAATTGACATCAAAATTCTGTATGTTTTTATTTAGAACAATAATTGTATACCCAAAGAATTATGCGAAATTTTCTTCACTATACTGTATACGGACCATTTTTCAATCACTTGTAGTTTGTAGTAGAACTTTCTGCTGATTTGCTATATAAAATGCATAGCACCAACTTAGAAGCCATTAATGAAAGGTTTCTTTCAGAACCACCATTATTTTATCATAAAGAACTAAACTGGTTATTTCGTAATATTTAATTGTGTGTCAGAATGTAACTAATCTGTACTTTAGTTTAGGAGTATCGTTTCAAATTCTAGTAGTGAAAAAGAGGAAAGCTTGCACAATTCACGTAATCGACCAACTAATTGATATTCGAAAGTATAAAGAAAGAGTGTCAGTTTTATTCGTATTCACGACATCCAGTTATATTTGTGACATTACACACCCGTACTTTTTTTTATTAAAAATTTATTTTCTTTATTTCAATTATAGAGGATAGCCGAAATCAGTTTGTTTGGCCGTTCACTGATAATGACTATCAAATGGAGTAGTTTTGACGTCAGTTTAGATTTTTTTTTCGTTTTTTGTGTCGCCTCTGTAAGTGATGCTATAAAAGTTTTTATACACTTATAATTTCGCAATCGGTTATCGGGTCCAAATGAAATTTAGAATTTTTGTATAATACCATTCATTTGAATCTAACCTTGTTGAAGCCGGTTAGGCCATCTGTGAGAAGAGCGAGTAAGTAATTTGAAATTGAAATTTTTACCCTAATCACCTCAAAATAACTCAAAATTGAAGTTTTCTAGAATGTTTGGCTTGAATTAGCATTAAGGTGATATCCGTCGGAAGCGGCGGCCTCTTGCATACAAACCTGTAACCGCCTCGTTTGCCCGGTCTACTCAAAGCTATAGGTTTGTTTGCTCTAGTTAGGTCCGAATGAGCGGGAGCGAGGTCGGACAGCACACGAATCGAATCGATGTGCCGAAGTAGCATTAGATATTTTTTCACTTATTAAACGGAAAATACCACATGCATTTGCTTGGTAGATACACCCAAACCTCCATTTACGTAACTTATATATGTATATATGTATTAATATACGTACACATGTGTGCAAATATTTGTATTTCTTAATACATATAAATATTGGTGAAGTAAAAGCGATCATTTATATGTATAAATATTTACACATATATGTAGACGAGTGAGTGTGTAAACATACATACATACATACATACATATATAAGGTTCGTAAAAGGAGGTTTGGGTGTACACCTATGCAATTGTTTTGAAGCTTAGTGACTAATATTTACACATTTTGTCAACAACTTTCCTTGGGAACTCCGTCCTGAGGCTCATGAATCAAGCTTTATTCCGCAGTACAAAAATCAATCTTTATTCAAGAAGTACAATTGTTAACTGACGTTAACGTATTATCATTCATTTGTGTTAAATTTAAATCAATTCCATTTATAATATTAAGACAATTGTAGGTATCGGCGAAATGACCCTTTCGGCGAAATGACTTTCGGCAAAACGGCTTTCGTCGAAATGACCCTGATCCCAATATAATCCTACCAAATTTCATCCGGTTACGACTTCCGGAATTAAAAACTAATAGGTAAAAAACTCATTTCCTGGGACATGTTTTCATACATGACACGGTAAATTCAATCAAATACATTCAAAAAGTCGTATAATTCTTGAATTGGACAGTATTGGTTAGTTGATGACTAAATACATTGATTTTGGGTATACCGGATCTTCGTTCCAGATTCCGGAAGCATCGAAAAAAGTGATCGTGTATTCCAAGCCGGAAATCACCCCAATTTCTTAGAAACGGCTGAACGGTTTTCATATTTTTAGATTTATTATATAGGTTTTATGATTCTATACCAAACTTCTGAATTTCATCTGAATCCGACAACCAGTTTAGGAATTATAAGGTAAAGTGTGTTAAATTTTGTCGTGAATACGACTTACTTTACTATGGGGCGCCTTTTCAAAATTGACCCTCTGGGAGAGTGATAAGTTTTTGATCTTGAATATCCCTTGTTATACTTAACGCAACAACATAATTTTTCCTCCATGCTATCAGAAGTATAATCAGGAATTTGTGATTAAATTTTCAACAGTGTAAAATAACCATCCATAACTCAAAATCTATGTTTTCTCAAACTTTTGGAAGCAACGAGGAAAACTCATCACGTTTGCTTGCCTTTTTCGCACCAGGACGACGGT
Source organism: Malaya genurostris (assembly GCF_030247185.1). Lineage (NCBI taxonomy): Eukaryota > Metazoa > Arthropoda > Insecta > Diptera > Culicidae > Malaya > Malaya genurostris. The sequence goes on along the minus strand of NC_080570.1, from coordinate 58,339,864 downwards.
TTTGAGGTAGTCAGGCACATATCAGTTCCGATGTTCTACTGGCCGAGTGTAATAGGTAAATCTTAACCGAGAATTGTTCATTGTTTCTAGTACGTTAGATGGAACTGGATATCGTGCTAAGGTTCCTCCACCAACATCAGTAATAATGAGGTGGTAAAAATCTCAAATGCTCAGGTGGAATCAATGTAGCTCTTCATAGCATTCGGACGTCAAGGCTAGCAGTAAACCAGTAATAGTAGAGACCTTAATTTTTTGTTAAATTCAAGAACTAATCTCATAAATTAGATTCAGGTCCACCTGAATTCTGAAGTTAATTTTAAGTTCATACTTCTATTTAAAATTTTAGTTCCAGATTACAGGTTCAGAATTTAAAACTATGACTCTAGAACTGAATCCTATTTCTGGATTTTGAAAATGGTTTCAAATTTAGTTCCTTATTCAGGGACTCGAAACCAGAGATATGATTTAGGATTTTTCAGAATTCATGAACAAAATTCAGGATATGAATTTAAGATCTGGAATTTGAAACTAAATATTAGGTCTGAACACCGAACCTTGATTTAAAAACTGAATTGAAAATTGCTAAAAATAACTTCAGTTCCTTACTTGTAGAACTAAATTTATGACCTGAGTTTTTGATCTAGATTCCGAAAATTTGCAGCTGAATGCGGAGTGTGCCCCAGATTTATATATTAGATCTTTAATTTTAACAGTTTTAACCATTTAACAAATTACGCAAAGCGGTTTTCTAGAACCACTAAAATATATCCAAAGGATTTCGAGAAGTTTATTTCACCTAGTATCTAAATCTACAAAACTGTATTTGTTCCGCGTTATTTAAATTGTATGGTAGAATATGTTTGCCGTCAATTAGTCGTTCTGTAGTATAGTTGCATCGTTAAAATTCTGGAAGCGAAGCAATGAAAGTTGAAAAATATACACAATCTAATAATGATCTTTATCCAGAAATGAGAAAGAAACATGTCAGTTTTATTCGTATTTCACAAACTTAGATTTAAATGAATGGTCCTGTGGTGCCATACGGAATTACTAAATTTTATCTGGATCCGACTTTCCGGAATTATAGGGTGCAGTGTTTTTAAAATTGTATACCATCACTTAAAGGGGCGGAACAAAAAATGAAAAAAATTCTAAATCAACATCAAAACTTTTCCAACCGGTAGTCGTTATCAATAGACATCCAAACAAAGGGATTTCGGTTATTCCTTCAAAAATAGAAGAAAATTATTTTGATGAATACCACAGTATTATATATGATAGTATGAGTGATATGAGAAAGGCATCATTACACCACTAAGTGGATTAAAACAGGACTTTTATACTAAACAGGAAATTATTAAGGTGATTCTGAAGCAACACAGTTTGTGCAAATCGTCAGCGATAAGTACAGTGTCAAATGTGTATGATTGAATTTGTCCATTGCTGTACATCATACCTCAACCCGTTTACGCCAATCGCCCCTCATATCTGACGCATTTTAATCATTTTTATTCCTAATGTACGTATTTCGTAAGAACTAGCTTGTTTGTCAGTCTTAGGATTTGAATACATATTTGAATTATAGATGATTTCTACCTATAATTAATACCGATTTTACAGTCACAATCAACAAATGAAACTATTAAGCTATTTCAAAGCTTAAAATTATGGGATTTCCTGTTAGTCAAATCAGAACTAAGGACAAATTACTATAATAAATCAGTTACTACATTTATTTGATGCGCCGGACTATCTATAAAAGCTATACGCAAAGCCAAATAGTTATCATAATAGATTTATAACAGGACTTTAAGTTGTCCGCGATACCTTTTCAATTTTCGGAGCAACCACCACTGGCATTATGCGTGCTTCCAAACTAATGGATGTAACAGCATTTCGGCTCCCTACGCACAACCAGCACCAGTGAATGACCCGGATAATTACATTTCCATGCTAAATTAGAACATTTTAAAAGGTTTTTATCTTACTGCTCTAACTTTTCAGCTCCAGCAGCTGCGAATCGGTCAACCAGCCCGCAACCTCCTTCTACTATTACTTGGGAAGAAATTTCCATACCCACGTTCTACGTTTTATTTTTTTGCATTATCTCCGAATCATTTATCATGTCCTCCATAGCAGCAGTTCAGGCCACATGCTGCCAGTGGGCTAGGGCTAATGCTTCTGCTGTCTGAACTCGGAACTGAACTGTATCGAGAAATCCAATAGTTCTTGGAACTGCGTCACATTCAGTTCATTTGTTTGGGATGTTTCGCTGTTCTGCTTGCAACATCAGTCATCGCAGCTATCAGATCGTGGTCTAAGCCGAGCTGACAGGCTTATAACAATCCGGTCTCTTCATTGCCCGAACGCCGAGCCACGATTTTCAGACCGTGTAGAACATCGAGGTACAACTTGCTCTCGAATGCGGAGATTAATGATAAAATTAAAGAAATACCCTTTCTCCGTTTTCGTTCGTTCACGGCTGAACTCATCTTCAGGCCCGCAGCAAACACTTAGAAAACGGCAATAAAATTATAACTGTCGTGATCTGAAGTCACGTTTTGTTACACATTAGCATGAGGTGCTCTGCTCTCTTTTCTTGCTTTTACAGATGAGGAGAGGAAAAAAAAGTGTTCTAGAGCACGGCTGACAGCAAATATTTTTTGCGTTCAACGTGTTCCGGGGATAATGATGTGATATTTTCGAAAGCCCACAGGCCCGGATGGAATTAAAATTCGCGTTCAAAAAAAAATGGGAAAACAACAAACGCGCATTCATTTATCTAATTATTTTGGCAACTTTCGGGGGTCACAGTCATCATTTCTCGGAACGTTCGGCAGCTTGTTTATTGGGTATATCATGTATTCAAAACCATAAAACGTTCCTCTTTCCGAAGCTATGACTTACCTGCGGCGGTCACCGACTGTTTGGTGCGCTGAAGTCAGGTTTTATTTTGATTACGGGCGTGATTCATTTCGATTGTGAAAAGTACCGAACGGCTGACAAACTGGGGAATCTTTTATTGAGCATTATTTCGGTGAAAATTGGTCATTTACTACTCATTCAAGTAGAATGGCTCGTAAAATGTTTCTGGTTTCCGAGAACGACGGTACGGGCCAACACACGAAAAACACCGATTCGCGAGGGGCTAATGGTGCGAAAACAGAACACTGTAACGTTCATTGATTTCACGTTTTGCGTGCTGTTTGTGTAAGTCAGTGAATACGGTACTCATGTTTGGCTATGTTAGTTGGCACATTTTGCAAATTGGATTTGCTGAGTTTTGTTTGCATTTGTTAATCGCGGATTTGGCGCGAGTACAAATCAGTACAGTTGATATCTGATTATTTGACATCAAAAGACTTTTGATTTAAATTTTAATTAGGCCTGGTCGATTTTCGAATAGAAGTTTTCCCCACAATTTCATAGATACGTGTACGAGAAAGGTATCGTTACATTAGTAGCCGGAATGAAACAACTATTTTATTTATTCATTCATTTGACACATTTCAAGGTCTTATCCATACCAAGCCTAATCACGTTCTACGTAATCTAATCAAATCACAAATCAACTACATATTCCGATTGGATTTGGTGTTAATGTTTTTCATGATAAACTTTCTCATTACTACACCTAATTCGTTGACGTTCGGATGATATGATCTTTCTTCACGCATGTGTAACGTTTGCATTTAGTAAAATGGTCATAAATTGTTGATTTTTTATGGGTTTACCTTCACCCGCACTGACAAAACTACCCACGCAGCATCAATCATAGTAACCCATGTATCAGCCGACGAAATTTGACTTAAGATAAACTCAAGATTACAATATCCCACAGTAGAGGGCCTATAACCAGAGTGACGACTTCTCATCCGTAATGTTGGCAACAATTCAAAACATATAATTCGAAATATTGACAGTTTCATTAGCTTTACATTTTATTTATTTATTTATTTATTATCAGTGTTATGTCCATCAGATAAAGAAATCTAAATGGACGAGGATGGAAAAAAGCCTTTTGAGTAGCCAATAAAATGGGTGTAAAAACCATCACCTTTTGAAATAAAAATATGAATAACAATAATTGCAATACGAGAATAAAAAGAGTAGATTTGCAGGGTCTCGCCATGGTAAGTGTCGCAGCGCCAAACGAACAAAGCGTAAATTCCACGAAATTTGCTAAGGCAACCAAACCACTGATGCATTTTCAAGTATTGGCCGGACAAGTGAACAGTACAGCGCCTTCAGACAATGAGGATCCTTGAAATCTTTAGCAATTTTTGAGTTGAAACCCAATTGACGTAATGCCTTAGTGATTATAAGTGATCGATACAAATCAAACGATAGTTTTTCGTCAAGCTGTACTCCTAGGTCGATCACCTGATTAACTCTAGTCAGGACTGAGCCATCAATATTGAAGTCGAATGCTACAGGACTCATTGTTCGATGAAACATAATTACCAGACATTTAGAAACATTAATGAGTAGTTTATTTTTGCAACACCAGTCAACGAAAAGCTGAAGTTGATGTTGTAGTCGACGACAATCCTCCACAGTTCGAACAACTAAATACAATTTCAAGTCGTCCGCATAAATTAGTTTCAAACCATTGTAATGCATAGGTCGTTTGCTCGTTTGGAACTGGAAGCTGTCATTCCAAACGAACAGCTGTCGTCACTCTGATTATAGTCACTCTATTCCACACGATTCAATGAAAAATTTTGGGTCAGTAATCGTGAAGTATATTAGTGAAATCAACAAAAATTTTAGTTAAAACAACCAGGGCGTAAAACAACAATTGCAATACTGTAATTTTGTGATCTGTGGGTACTTCTTGAACGCAATTGACAATGATATATTAGTAACGTTAGTGTTTCACAATTATTTACCTATTTTTCAAATTCAAATCTGTTGATGATAGAGTTTTAAAATTGCATTTTTAATGTCATTATGATCGGTCGTGTCTCGTACACAATCCTGTATATTTTTACCCTTCGTTGATAAGCGTCGACAAGCTTCGGTAAAATGCCATGGAAACAATGCAAACTATAAAGGAAGCAACCATACTTAAGGGGCGGGTAGGGTCTAACACTTTTGAAAAATCACTTATTATTTTCTTTATATTGTCTTATGGTAAAACATTTCAAGAATATTCTGTGAAATTTTCAAGCCTATTTGAACGAATCTCTGGAAGTTATCTATGGCTATCTCATTCTGCGAAGAAGCGAGATCTCGTCGCACAGGCCCAAGATTTCTACTTCGATTTACTTCAAAACTTGACAAAACATTCTTGAAATGTTTCATTATAATAAATTATAAAAGAAAAAAGGCGGGTGGGTAGTGTCACAGACATAACTGGAGGACGTGAATACGAATAAAACTGACATGTTTCTTTCTCATTTCTGGATAAAGATCATCATTCGTATTAGATTGTGTATATTTTTCAACTTTCATTGCTTCGCTTCCAGAATTTTAACGATGCAACTATATTACAGAACGACTAATTGACGGCAAACATATTCTACCATATAATTAAATAACACGGAACAAATACAGTTTTGTAGATTTAGATACTAGTAGAAATAAACTTCTCGAATTCCTTTGGATATATTTTAGTGGTTCTAAAATACCGCTTTGCGTAATTTGTTAAATGGTTAAAACTGTTAAAATTAAAGAACTAATATATAAATGTGGGGCACACTCCGAATTCAGCTGCAAATTTTCGGAATCTAGATCAAAAACTCAGGTCATAAATTTAGTTCTACAAGCCAGGAACTGAAGTTATTTTTAGCAATTTTCAATTCAGTTTTTAAATCAAGGTTCGGTGTTCAGACTTAATATTTAGTTTCAAATTCCAGATCTAAAATTCATATCCTGAATTTTGTTCATGAATTCTGTAAAATCCTAAATCATATCTCTGGTTTCGAGTCCCTGAATAAGGAACTAAATTTGAAACCATTTTCAAAATCCAGAAACAGGACTCGGTTATAGAGTCATAGTTTTAAATTCTGAACTTGTAATCTGGAACTAAATTTTTAAATAGAAGTATGAACTTAAAATTAACTTCAGAATTCAGGTGGACCAGAATCTAGTTTATGAGATTAATTCTTGAATTTAACTAAACATTAAGGTCTCTACTATTACTGGTTTACTGCTAGCCTTGACGTCCGAATGCGAAGAAGAGCTACATTGATTCCACCTGAGAATTTGAGATTTTTACCACCTCATTATTACTGATGTTGGTGGAGGAACCTTAGCACGATATCCAGTTCCATCTAACGTACTACAGGGTGATTTTTTAAGAGCTTGAGAACTTTTTTAAACAATAAAACGCATAAAATTTGCAAAATCTCATCGGTTCTTTATTTTAAACGTTAGATTGGTACATGACATTTACTTTTTGAAGATAATTTCATTTAAATGTTGACCGCGGCTGCGTCTTAGGTGGTCCATTCGGAAAGTCCAATTTTGGGCAACTTTTTCGAGCATTTCGGCCGGAATAGCCCGAATTTCTTCGGAAATGTTGTCTTCCAAAGCTGGAATAGTTACTGGCTTATTTCTGTAGACTTTAGACTTGACGTAGCCCCACAAAAAATAGTCTAAAGGCGTCAAATCGCATGATCTTGGTGGCCAACTTACCGGTCCATTTCTTGAGATGAATTGTTCTCCGAAGTTTTCCCTCAAAATGGCCATAGAATCGCGAGCTGTGTGGCATGTAGCGCCATCTTGTTGAAACCACATGTCAACCAAGTTCAGTTCTTCCATTTTTGGCAACAAAAAGTTTGTTAGCATCGAACGATAGCGATCGCCATTCACTGTAACGTTGCGTCCAACAGCATCTTTGAAAAAATACGGTCCAATGATTCCACCAGCGTACAAACCACACCAAACAGTGCATTTTTCGCGATGCATGGGCAGTTCTTGAACGGCTTCTGGTTGCTCTTCACTCCAAATGCGGCAATTTTGCTTATTTACGTAGCCATTCAACCAGAAATGAGCCTCATCGCTGAACAAAATTTGTCGATAAAAAAGCGGATTTTCTGCCAACTTTTCTAGGGCCCATTCACTGATTTGCAAGCGTTGCTCGTTAGTAAGTCTATTCATGATGAAATGTCAGAGCATACTGAGCAAATAATAATGCATGAAAATCATAACCTCAAAAAATCTGAGCAAATACTAATGCATGAAAATCCTAACCTCAAAAAAATCACCTTTTAGAAACAATGAACAATTCTCGGTTAAGATTTACCTATTACACTCGGCCAGTAGAACATCGGATATGTGCCTGACTACCTCAAAACCGTCGTCGGTGCGAAAAAGGCAAGCAAACGTGATGAGTTTTCCTCGTTGCTTCCAAAAGTTTGAGAAAACATAGATTTTGAGTTATGTATGGTTATTTTACACTGTTGAAAATTTAATCACAAATTCCTGATTATACTTCATGATTTTTAAGAAGCGTCCTCGAAAATATCTCTTCACCAACTTACTTCTCAATATTTTTCCACGAAAAAATTACAAAATGTTGTTCGAATGATGCTTTTTATCATGCAAAACATTTGAATTTATTTTGTTGAACGATAGTTCTGGAAAAAATTCGCAAAAATGATGATTTTTTTCATCGTTTAGACCAGGGGTTCCCAAACTATGTTGGGTCATGGACCCCTTTACAAAAATTAACTTAGGCCTCAGACCCCCATTAAAAATTCCTTTGAAAATTCAATTTCTTACTTTTTTAATATTGATGCAAAATATTTACCAATTTCTGCGGATGGTCAAATAAACACAACTTTTTCAACATGAATATTTCAAATAACAACATATTTCAAACAATAGGGAGTCGATTTCTATACCTCGTCGACCCCCATAGTCAGTTATCGACCACTTTGGGAACCCCTGGTTTAGACCCTAACCCACCCCCCTACCCCCCATTAAGGCACAAAATGATTTGTTGCTTCCATTGCACAGTGGTCCGGATCCACAATTTAGGGGGACAAAAACATTTGTGGCTTAGCCTTATACTCTAGAGCTATGATGTCTTCAGAACAAATAGTCAGTGACAGATAAGCCATATTTTGATGCATATAGTAATAGGGTGGTTCTTATTATTAGGGTGATCCAAAAATAATTTTTCGTATGTGTTGAAATAGAGGACTGCACCCTTCGACAAAATTTTTGGGAAAACTTATATAAAGCAACTTTGTCGAAAACACTATTGCAGTATCTCTAACGGTTTTAGTGTTACAGCGATTTTAATAGAGAAAATTAGGGTGTTCTTAAAAAATCAGACTTTTTGCTCTAACTTTCTTATTTTTTACTTCTCGTTTTTGGTGTCTTTGAATATCTTTTAGAGTTTGTTGAAACCAATTTTTTGATGACTATCGCATTCAGGTAGCGTTTTCTGAACCGTAGTTATGAGCAAAACTGGTTCAAAAACAGGTCATTTTTAAACTGCTTTATCTAACATTGGAGCAAACATTACCTACTAAATAAATTCTAAGTAATTTTTACTTTCTTATTTAAAAAAACACTTGATATGCAACAAAATTGCTCAATATAGTTCATACTGTAACTTGATATTTTTCCAAATATAAACAAACATTGTCATAGTTACGACGCATGTGGTGATCAGACACTTGTTGTTTTGCTTCAAATGATGATTGGACTCAAACTGACAGTGAACCGAGCTCATCGATGGGTCCTAACTAAATGATACATGAGAAATCGAAGACCGCTCTATCTTGAGTTTAACTTTGATTTGACAGCTCTCCCAAGTAGCAGACATTGTTCTAGTACTGAATTTATCAACTCTTCTCGTAACGATTATGCGATTGGAAAAGCGCTCTTCTCTTGTATGATGTGCAACAAGTTTCTTGTTTCATATGTTTCACAACAATAATATTTGTTAAGCGAAAACCGGAATTGAAACTGCTCAAATTATATTGTCGTACAGTCAGTTAAAAACCGGAGGTGGAATTTAATCCATTTAGGTTTTTGAGTTGGTTTCACAAGTAGTAATATGAATGAATTTTACATCCCCTACAAAAACGTGTTGAATCAATTGTCTAACATATCTAACAAAAATTGTGAAAAATGCCAGTTATAACAAGTTTTTATTGCTACTTGGGCTATCAGTCGAACTCTAACCGTGATGGCAAAAACAGTGAAGCAACTTCGTTCAGAAGTTCGAAGCACGGCACTCACACACATGGCACGAAAACGGACATCGTGCGGCACTTTTAGGATGCCGGATACGTCCGTTCCGGATACGCTTTACGACATCTCGGCTCTATTCGACAACAATCAGAGCATCGAATGAAAGCCCGGTTCCGGACGACCGAGGACCCTGAGCAAAAAGATGCTCCGAAGGAAGCTGAAGAGGAAGACCGAGGCAAAAGTGGCTACATCGCTGCGTGCGTTTGGCCAGTAAAGAATTACTTTGCGAACATGAACATCAGATGCGTATCTAGAATTATTTGTTGGATGGGGTTTCAGAAGATAATGATTAATTTCCATACGCATGGGAATATGTATATAATTACTAAATTTTTATATTTATAAAATCATTTGTTGAACATTTTTTTATAACTAGCTGACCCGTCGAACTTCGTCTCGCCCAAAATTTGGTTCGAATTTATGTTTTCGGACATCAAAATTGTAAAACTACTAACGTTTCTCTCTATTATTTTTCTGAAAACTTTACCTACAATCAATGGAATTTGACACACATTTGCTTCACCCCGAAAAAAAATATCACATCATATTAATGTGAAAATGTGAAATACTTCTGTTAAGCAAAATTCGAGCCAATTCACAGATTCTCATTTCTAATAACAAAGTTTTCTGTTCTAGAGTTGTTCATTTGGTAGATTAGGATACATTTACAATTTGTGTTTAGCCCAAGCGTTCGTAATAAAGATTTGGCTTAAGTAGCATACAAAGCATACTGAGGAGTCCGTTTTTTGCTCATTCACTCGACGCCACAAAAAAAATTTTGAAGCAGTTCCTAATACAGCTTTTAAACAGTGAGAAAGTATCTTCAGAACTTTTCCTGTACGTTCAAGTTTCCAAAAAGTGATACGCGTATTTTATAGCTCTAACAAAGTGAACATTTTTCAGGTACTGCGGAACTTTTGGTTGCTTAGAGACGACGCTTAAATTTTAATTTGGTATTGATCTTAATCAAATTTAAAAAAAAAATTTACAGAACATGAAATATAAAATTGCAGTTTCAATACATCATTGTAATCATCTTGAACATTGATCTAATTGTCACTTATTATGTGCGCTCAGTGTAATCTAATTCATTCGAAAGCAAAATGCAAGAAAAATCTATCAATTTGACCTTAGCGCTTCTACAGCACAATCTTTTCATTTATTCATTAAACAAATTTCTGATTTGTTAAACTCACGCTCACAATGGCCAATGTTATTCATCTGACTTCATCGCACACAATCCATTAACTGGTAAACGATATCAGAACTTTTCCTTTTGCCTACAGTGATCATACAGTCATATGCATTCTGCCATTAATTCATCAATGTCGTATTCGCTTGATTCTAAACCTAACCCAGTCTCCACCCCAACTTTTGTCAAACCGTTTGTTTAAAGTCAGTTTCGAACCTAGTTTCAACGTTGTTGAACTGAAATTCGAGTCAGTTTCGAACCTGGTTTTTATGTCAGGTTTGCTCAAACCCCCGTTGCTAAGTGCGGACCCAACACAGTTTCGTGAAAAGTGTGTGTTTGATGAAACTATCCAGGATCAGTTAGAACAGTAATATGCATTCCACCAAGTCATTTTGCGAACAATGATTTTGATACCCAATTAATCACGTGGTTCGGAATGACGAACCACATGAATCAAATATGCATGTGAAAACTTCACACAAAACAACTCGTTGCGCGCCAAAAGATTCTTTCAACGATCTAGTATTCCTTACTTCGACGGCCAAACACTTATGCAACTCGTTATGCGCCAAACACCTATCGATGATCTAGCAATCATTGGCGACTTTTTCAGTGGAAAATTCCATTGTCTATACAAAACAATTTTATGGTTTTTTCCCACTGTTCCGGCAAATTTTCCTAATTTTTTTGATGTACGAACCCGGTGGGAGTAAAAACTGATCAAACAAAAAAAAAAAAGAATCATGTAAATCCATCCATCCGTTCTTACGTGATGCGATTACAAAGAATGATCTCTGCATTTCTATATAGATAGATAGATAGATAGATAGATAGATAGATTGACTTTGTAAAATTTTCTCAAATGTGAATGAAACTTTCTGGGCATGTAGACTTGACTTAAAATGTATTAAAATTTTTTTAACATTTTTATTCAGATAGTTTACGAAAAATGACAAAGCCTACAAAAAAGTAACATACTCTTCATTTCAAATTTGCCAATAAACATGTCAAATATAGATTGTATCAAAAAAGCTACTTAGCTCACTTTATTTTTCAAGAAATTGATCTAGACTGTCTTTTGAAAAGGACTAGACGTTTTCATTATTTTTTTGCAATTAATTAGTGTAGGAAAATGACAAATCTTACAAAAAACTGTGGTGCTGGTGATGTATCTAAAATAAGTCGAATGAATATACTGAAACTTACCGAATTTTACACTGCAGAAAATCGGTCTTAAAAATTTGAAATCAAATTACAAAAAATACCATTCTTTGTCATTTAGGGGTTAGCCAAATTTTGTGCTAGGGCACATAACCGTTTTTATTATTTTTACGTTTCGTCTTTGACTCATCAGTGCAGAGCAGTTCAAATTGAACTGCTTAGTGCTAAACTCGGCATCGGCCAGAAATAGTCGAAAACACGTTTTCGTTCGGCACGTCATTGCACTTCGTTGCAAAACAAAAAGTGTTCTGTAAGTAGCAGAAACTTTACGTCTGCTTAGCGGTTCAAATTGAACTGCCGAGTTTAGCACCAAGCAGTTCAATTTGAACTGCTCTGCACTGATGAGTCAAAGACGAAACGTAAAAATAATACCATTCTTTGTTTGAATAAAATTTTGTCCCAATATAGATAATTGTGTTCCCTGCCAACCTTCCATACATTGTAAGATGGGTGTTTATAAGAGAAAATAGACAAAAACTTTTTTATCCAGCACTGATACATTCTGCAAATATAGGGTAACTAGCTACAGGGTGTTTGGCGAAAATTTTGCACAAATTAAGATTCATTGGAATCTTGGATGATTATGAATTTCAGTTTATTTAAGTTTTCAGTAAAAAGTGGATAAAAAACTCAGTTTGGAACAGAAATAGTTTACGTTTGAAAATTTTTTTTTTCTTTGCAATGTAGAGAAGGTACCAATCTTGGAAAAAAAATTTATTAACATCAAAAATGGGTTTCTTTGTAAATCGATTTTGAATTTCTAAAATAATTTTTTTTCTGTGTGGACTCGATAAGAATTTTTCCTCACAGCTGAATAGTGAAAATTGCATCATTTTGCAACTTTTCCAAAAATGTATGTCAATATAACAATTAATACTCACGTAAATTCTTTGCCCCAATTTTACTCGCTTTCTGCCTTACTTTACACAACGAAGTAATAGGAAATAATATTTAAAAAATCTTTATATCAATGCTAGCGGCTACTTTGGGGCATTTCCCTCTTCCGTTAACCGTCTACGAAACGACCGTTAAGACCAGAGCTGTTGCGAGGGTGAGACGAGTGGGGCAACCGCCTTGGCGCCAAAATCCAGGGAGCGCCAAAACATTATGGAACAAGCGACGCCTCTTTTCGATTGTGGATGTGCACTTGGACCAACCAAAGAGCTAATTCTCAGAGAGATTTTCTGAATACAAAAAAATATCTCTGATATGTGCGCCCTCGACAGTGCGCATTTTAGAACTTTAGCTTAAATAAAAATGACATTTGTCATGATTGATTTGCTCATTTAGAATGTTCTCCTTCTACCAAAAATTCGCTCTCTGAGAGGGATTGCAATTCCCGGAAATTTGCTGTTTGGAGGTCCAAATTGAATCAAATGAGAGTGTACGTTTCTGTACTACTATTTACTGCACTAGTATCGCACATTTTGCTGTAGGATTACGTCTTTGTTTTCTTTATAGGAGTGCAAATTCGATATATAAAATATTATTCCACACAAAATCAGCCACCTAATTTTTTTTTCATCTTACTATTTTTTCGGCAAAGAACTCGAAAATATTCGACACGTATTTTTTTATTTCAATATGGTAGGTGAAATTTTCGCGATATGACTTTTTGAAGTTTCGCGTTTACAAAAACGAACCTTTTTTCAACAGGCTATACTGCAAAATCTAATAGAGATACAAAAATTCGTCCAAACATGGAATGTGCGTCTTTTCCTTAGCTTTCAAATAAACGATTCCATAAAACAACCTTTAAAGTTAGTTCCATGAAAAAAGTCAAACATTATTAAAAAAAAAAAAAAAATCCAAACTTGGGCCTATTTTTTTGTTTTCTTAATGGAAAAAGAGGCCTTAGGTATTTAACTCAATATTGGCAAAGTTTCAGAGTGGAGATATTAATACTTTCGGAGCAGTGAATTTTTCAATCACGACCCGCACTCGCGGAGCGTACCGCAGCGCAACTCGCTCGAATACGGGCTTAACCTTTTTATCCAGCATTTCGATCCACTGATCGAATCCTAACTTTGACAGTTTATTGTTAGCAACGTTACAGTTAAGATTGCGGTATAAAAATGAATTCAAAAATCAAAATCGTTGCTGCAATCCATTTATCTTTAAGACTCATGTTAGCAAACATCAAAAACATTCGTTTCGTCGGGTTTCTTCTTCCCTTCATGAGAAATTCGATTTTTTGTAAGCAAATGATATTTTGTGTGCTTTACTTTACTTTACGACTTACTTTACTATGAGGCGCCTTTTAAAAATTTACCCTGTACAAGAATTGGCAGAACATTATCGCGACTATCTCTTGATGTACTTAATCCAACAACATAATTTTTTTTACAAGCTATCGGAAATATGATCAGGAATTTGTGATTATATTTTTAACAGTGTGAGATATCCATAAATAACGAAAAACAAAGTTTTCTGAAACTTTCGGAAATAATGAGAAAAATTCATCATGCTTGCTAGCCTTTTTTCGCACCCGGACGACGGTTTTGAGGTAGTCAGGCACATATCAGATCCGACTATCTACTGAACGAGTATAGAACTAGGTAAACTTTATTTGAAAATCATTAATTTCGATAGACGCACAACAAAAGGGCCTAACTGTGAATGATAGTTTCTCTTTGTTTACTTTTTCTTTCACGATTTGCCGAATTGATTTTATATTTGACGCCTTACTCTTTGCAAAACTTTCAAGTTTTGCAACAACAACAAGCTTTCGATTTATATTGGAAACTTTCAAGAAAATGCAGTAATGGCTCCATAATAATACAAAGAGAAAGTAAATATAGAGAGGCTATCGTTTGCAGTTAGGCCCTTTTGTCGTGAGACTATCAATCTATTCTAGTGCTACAGACGGAACTGAAAGTCGAGGTGAGGTTCTCCCACCAACATCAGTATTAAACAAACCAAAGATAAAGCGTGAAACACTCAGGTCGTGCTTTCATTTGGACTTCAATCGTCGGGAGCAGCAGTCGGCAATTATGTAGACCTTCTGCGAGATATACAGCCTCAAACGCTCAGGTCACAGAGCCAGTTTCCCTTAATAGAAGATCGATCGCGTCATCCTGCTGCTGGTCGTTTGCATTTGAGCAAAATACTGGAAAATGGACAATGGAGGACATTATGAAAAATCAGCCCTTATAGCTCCAAATGTTCTCTCAAGAACTATAAAGATTACTTCTTTGCATATAGGAAAATAAAACCATTAAAGTAGTTGAAATAGAGGATAATTTGACTAGCTTTGTGCAATTTTTGCAGTGCAAAATTTACAATAGTGTTTAAGTTTTTGCAATGACTGAGCGGAAACATATATTGGAGAAGAAAAATTAATGAAAAACTAACAGAAAAGATGATTTCTTGGGAAAAGAAACGCTCAGAGACAGGACTCGAACCTGCGTTCTTATGAATTCCGTGCATACGCGCTACCTAAAAACGCCAGTCAGACATGGTAGAACATACATCGAACATGGTCTACATCCTATTTTTTAGGTATATAGGTATAAAGCGAGAAGTCTAGTGTTTGATGGACAGAAGATGTTTAGATGTAAGGTATCGGTCGGGTGACGGCCAGGATGTAGAGCATGTTCGATGTGCGTTCTACAATATCTGACTGGCGTTTTAGAGTGACTATAACAAGAATCAGAGTGGCGAAATGGTAGCGCGTATACACGGAATGCATAAGAACGCAGGTTCGAGTCCTGTCTCTGAGCGTATCTTTTTCCAAGAAATCATCTTTTCGGTTGGTTTTTCATTCATTTGGCTTCTCCAATATATGTTTCCGCTCAGTCATTGCAAAAACTGAACTTAGTTAAGGTGGCTTTACGTCAAACCAACTAAAATTAATAAATCGTAATAGTGTTTAATTTCTTAGAGAATTACACAATTTGGCCCTTTTGAATGTCAGAAATTAATCCCGTACGGCATCTTGCCATTCATAAAAGGATCTTTCAGAACCACCGTTATTTTATCATAAAGAACTATACTGGTTATTTCGTAATATTTAATTGTGTGGCAGAATGTTTATTGTAATTAATCTGTACTTTAGTTTAGGTGTACCGTTTCAAATTCTAGTAGTGAAAAAGGGGAAAGCTTGCACAATTCACACAATCGATCAACTAATTGATATTTAAAAGTAAAAAGAAAGAGTGTCAGTTTCATTCGTATTCACGACATCCAGTTATGTCTCTGACATTGCACACCCGTACTTTTTATAATTGTCGTTTTCGTGAATGCGAAGAAATTAGAGGTAATATAATTCATAAAAACTTCCAAGCAAATTGTCTTAGGTTTATACGTCTTTGATATACCTCACTCATTACAAGTAATGATAATAGATGATAGATAACAGAACAGCTTGCATAACACGATGGCTAAATTTTGAAAAAATCATTTTAATTTTCACAAGAGCACAGTGAAAATCGGTAATATAAATAAACGAATAGATTTTAGTTCCCTAGAATCTATTGTGCGAAGCAAAATAGACCCTGTTACAGGCAACTTTCACTCTCTCTCACTCTCAAAAGTGGAACAAAATTCGCGTTGGAACTTCGCCAGAAGTGCTAAATCGGAAGTACCATTGATGAGTAGATAAAACCGACCCGGACAGAACGGATCCCCATGACTAAACAGTCTAAAATGGGAAACCTCGCAGTCGAACGATTGATTAATTAGTCACTAGTGGGTAGCTTGTCGGCTATCCAATAAGCCGCTGTCAGTCGATGTCGGCGGGAACGATAATAGCACACAGATCCCGCCACAGAATCTCATCGCTGGGGCACCGCTCCAATGAAGCCGAGTGGGAATAGGAAAAATACGATTTTCCACCAGAAGCATGATTAGCAGAAAATCCGCAGTGTCCTAGTGATGAAAATGTCCTGTTCTAACACTGGAAACGGTCGGTTGGTTCAATGTCGACCGCGTTGAAAGTGTGCATTCATGCCTGGTACGTATTAATTTATAAAGTTATTATCATCGTGAATGCGTGAATGCAGGTGTCGAGTATGTTGTAGTTGTTTTAGTTGCTTCAGCAAGCACCAGAGACCTGGATTTGTACCGCCGAGAATGATGCTAACAATTTTAAGCAAGCACCTGGGTAATTAAATAAATCATACATTATTCCGGTTGAAACTGAACGGATTCGCAAATACATTATTATGCGGTTGACAGTTTTCGCTACCCTGAGAGGCTGATCTAAAAAGTTATTTATTCGACTCTCGGTCCGAAAAATAGCTTGCTGACACTACGTTCGGGATGCTATCGAACACAAGTGTGGCTAGTTTTGACATTCCATTTTTATGGAGTGCCTAAATCGTGAATCAAATAGATAACACGGCAGCGGACAATTGCAATTTGTCTGTTCTACTGAAAATTACCCAATAAGGTGATATGAACACATTTGCTTCGTTCAGAAAATGTGACATAATTGTGAAATATGAGCTTTTCAAATGAAATTATTTGATCTACACATAATATTGTTGATAGTGCAAAACATTTTAGTGCGTGCGCCAGAAATCATCAAAAACATCAGTTTCTTATTATAATGTCTCGCTTGTATTCTCATTTACCATTAAGTAGCGATGAACCTAGGATACCATGTAATTAAAAACAGGAATTAGTGTAATGTATGAAGAATAAGTCTGACAAAATCTGGAAACATTTATGGAAACAAAAATAGCTCCATCTTGTTACTTTACGTTTCGTCTTAGAATCATCAGTACTCGTGCAGAGGCCTCGAAGCACTACGCAGACGTAAAATATATTTCTATTCGAGAAAAACTTTGTAATCACTCTGTGGAGCGAAGCCTCTTTTAATACGTATTTCCGTCTTTCAACCCATTTAAAGCAAATCTGAGAAAGATGGAATTGTATATACCGAAATTTTGAAAATCAGGTTATATCTGCGAAATCAGACAAAAGATCAGATTTGTTAAAGTATCTGCCAAAATACGAAAAAACCTGCCAAATGCCAGATAAAATTGGAACATCGGCAGCTCTGCCATGAGCAGTTGATGTTCAAAGCAACGTTGCCAGGTATTCCGATTTATCGGTATTTATACAGATATTTGTCCTCTACACGCTAAAAATAACATAACCATTTTTGACTAATTTTCAACCATTTATATGAATAAATAGATTAGTGATAAAATGGTTATATTTAAGGCTAAATTGAAGGTTTATTTTTATTCATTTTTCGAGATGCGTGTAGCGGCTGTAGAAGCATAAAAACAAGCCTTGGAAGTGCGGAAAAGAAAACCAAAAGTGAAAAAACGGCGCCGTGTTCAGCTTCAAAAAAGAAAAAAAAATCGTTTTTATATTGCTCTGGTGTAAAATTGTATGCTTTTAGTATTGTTCTGGGGTAAAATATATTTGGAACTTTATCCCCATCAGGTAAAGTATATTTCATTGTGAGTTTTAGTAAATCCTTTGTTTGTGCTTCCATTCAAGAGTGATAAACTGCAGTAATATATATTTCTTAGAGAAAGGTATCACCAGAGATCGAAGTGATCCAATTTTTCTGACAATTATTTAATTCAGGATCAAACATTGTTTTTCTTGTTTTAGTATCAGGATTGAATCGAGGCGTATCCGACGAAATAGTTGGGCTTGATAAAATGGATAAAATCTTTATAAAATGTTGAAAACGATGAATGTAAGAATGAGAGATTCTCTTTGTTTAGTTTCTCTTTCGATTATTACGGTACTATTAGCAATCCTTCTTTTCAGGCATTTGCAGATAATAATAACTAAAGCTATCATCTTTTAATCTGCATTGAAGAAATTCCCGAAAAAACCGGGATAATTTCGCAATAATCGAAAGAGAAGTGAACAAAGAGAATCTCTCATTGTTACATTCGTCATTTCGAACATTTTATACTGAAATATGAGTTTCTTTTTGAAGTTTGAGTTTGTATATTAAGTAACATGTGTTCCAAAATAGGATTAACTTATAACTTATTGAAACACACTCTTTAAATTCAATATAAGTCCGAAAGTTGGATTCGGAAGAATTCAAAAGATATTTATGGGGTTGTACAACCTATTATTTGAATCTAATTTTGTTAAAATAGGTTGAGCCAACTCAGAGAAACAATAGTCATTATGCCTTTCTCAAATAGAAAGGATATATATTCAATGTAAAAACCTCCTAGTGGTGTAATTATGACTTCTTATATTAGTCATACTATAATAAAACTTGGGATGTGATGTTTGTTCAATTCATTCAACCTCCCGTAACTGATAATTATATCAAAATAACAACGAACTGTGTATTTTCAATTAATTCAAGGTATCCATCGGTGGAAGAGAAAAAATTCTTAGCAATGAAGATTCTGATAACTTTCCCTCACTTGAGATCTACGGCAGTTGGAGATGGAAGCGCGGAAGTATGTGCATATTTTGTACATATTTATACCGTTTTCGTTTATTGATCAGAGCACCCCGAAAGCTGACCCAGAGTCGCTCAAACAACGTTTGATATGTTTGTTTTAGCAACCTGAGGTCGCTCTAGATCGGACTCCAATCGCGTAGTTTCGCTCTGAAAATTTTCTCGGGTCGCATCACGCATCCATGCAAGTTTGTTTATTTTATTCTTTTCATGAGTTGTTGTTTAGGGCGCGTACCACGTGTTCGTTTTACTCGGAGTCAGAGTCGCCCGCGTCTAGGTTTAAAAACGAAAACGGTATTAGTGTCTGTTTTACTAGCGAACAAAACATGTCGTACTCAGCCATTAAAAATATTCAGTATTTCTATGTGTCGGTTTTGCGCGGTACGTTTTGTGCGATGATTCGCTCAATTCATGCACAAAATTTCACCTTAATACTCCTTAATTCACCTTAATACTTTTAATCAACAACCCAATAGTAGCTTTCGAACGAATCAGGGAGAGTGAGTGTGTTGAAAAAGCATTAAAAAGTGCATATACACACATCCACATGATCCGATCTCGTCGAGCTGAGTAGAATAGTATATAACAGTAGGGGTCTGCGGAGCTCCAATAAAAATTCCAGTAAATCTATTTGCTTCCTATGGAGGAAGGCAAAAACGCACTGAATGTTAACGTTTTGAATATAAAAAATGAGTCAAAGACAAAACGTAAAAATAATAAAAAAAAATATTTATGCAGTACAAAATTTTTACATTTTTGGTCATATCACCAATTTCAATTGTTCAAGCTGTAATCTTGAAGAAATCGGAGCTGGAAATTTAACAAAATGTTTTATAGAACATTTTCGTGATCCATGAGTCAATTTATGTTATTTTCATATTTAATGAATGGTATTTAATTATTTCATGAATTGTCTAAATCAATTTTCGTTTTCAGGATACTGATGAGGCATTTAACGAACAAATAACGGAATACGCGGCGTCATATACTGTTAATGGATGTTACCCTCCTGCGCATATTCTATGCCGTGCAGAAAAATTAAAATCTGGGACATCGTACATATATATGGGCGGTGAATTGATCAGATGCAGGGACAACATGATCACATGTATCGATGTTCTTGTAAAAACATTCGTTGTATTACATGTGAAACCGCCAGCTCAGTATCACTGGGTACAAAATAATGACATCGAGCAAACGAACTTCGGTAAATAAACTTTGCAGTTCAATTTTAGATTACGAAAGAGTAATTTTAGGCTCAGATGATGAATTTGATAACTAATTATTAGTATTGATTAGATTAGGCATTCAAGAATTCTCGTTTCAGTAACGTATTATTTTTTTGCACGCATATTTCTGCAGGCCAAGAAGGCATCTTAATTGATAACCAAGCTTCAAAAAAATTTTGTGAAATCAAAATGAAATGTAATACAACGATAACACTTCCGATAAATGTATTGCTTAAAAATAAAAATGTCAGACACATGTTCTCATTTGCTGGACTTCGTGTTCGGTTTAATTGCGGATTCGAGAACATTTCACTTCAACAAAACCTAGGTTTGTCAGCATAATAGAGATTTAGTATTAAGCACATAAAACAGATATACAGGCTCGAACGAAATTTTTCAAAATCCTGTGTACATTTCAAATTTGCTACACTACTGCCGCCTACTCGACTATTCGCCGCGATCCTGCCTGTTATAGAAATACTACAACCAACTACAACAATTTTAACATGAATTTCCGAATACCAGTTATTTGATCGATTGTTTGAATTGTGTCAGCTTTCCCGTTTTTTAATTATATTAATAATAATAATAATAATAATAATAATATTTATTATTATTATTATTATTATTATTATTATTATTATTATTATTATTATTATTATTATTATTATTATTATTATTATTATTATTATTATCATTAATATGAAAATAATACTAATAATAATGGACATATAGCCAAATTGTATGTAGAATTTTTAAATAATATAAAAAATAATAAATGATTATTCGAAATATCGTTTATTCAGCACGAATTCAAGCTAAGAATTTTAGCTCCCTTATCCGTAATATTATCACTAGCACTTCATAACTAGTATTGAAAATTCTGGCACAAATTCAAAATATAGGAAAATCAACAATGATAATAACAATAATATCTTATGATTGTTATTGTTTCTTGAAAAACAAATAACATCAGAAGTATGTTCAAGATAAGTAAACGAACCGTTATAATCAATAACAGTATTAAAAATTTATGCCAGACAGGATAGAAAAATTTAGCATAAACATACCATGTCGGCTTTCAATCAAAACCGGATTTTGAATCCCGCTCACTTCAAACACTTTTTAAACAAATGTGAATTTTCAGCAGTTGTTTTGTGATTTCGTTGCTTTACGTTGCAGACGGGATAACGGATTTGATTTCCTTTTATATTTTTACCACTGTGAAGACAGAGAAAAATCATGCTTTCCGTTCAATTGAGTTGTCCCTTGTACTTTACACCTGACTACTTGTGTATAGACAGGTCTGTAAACCAAATATAATATATTTCACTATGGATCACTCTTGCGATTCACGAAGGACATCACAGCAGGGATGTAATTGATACAGATCTGTATTACACAGATTTTTACATGCACATACAGATTTCATATAGAATACAGATTTTGTGCAGATATTTTAAACTCAATATAGATTTATACAGATTTCTCAAAAAAAGAAAAGAACAAAATAATTTTGTTCGTCTGAGCTCTCTTTGTTAGTAGTGACGAGATGAGAGTTTTGTAATTAATCGACGAGTCACAAATTGATCTAAAAATCTTTAAATGGTGGAAAAATCAAAAACAATAATCTGAAAATCTTCTTGAAACTGTCGATAGTCGATGATCACCATTTAATTATATTGATAAAAATATTTGAAGCTAAGACAAATTTGACCGGATACTCATGAAAGTCATCGCATTATGAAACTTTATTGTCAGACTGAAAATGGAATGACCTGTTTGGAGGTTGCGTTCTAAGCGCTGAAATTTCATGCCAACTTACTTACGAAGTCAACATTTTGAGGCTAGATAAGTATAGTGATTTGAACTTATGTGTTGTTGATGAAAAAATACATATATATTCACAGTTGTAGGATGAGATTAGAAGATATGAGTTTCTTATTCTAAAATCACAATATGTTGCATTGTTTCAATATCATTTCATTGTTTCAATATGAATTCAGAAAAATACCGATTTTTTATTCAAGGTAATAAACATTTTCTATTTAAATATCTGGCATCCTTGACTGTGATCTTCATATGTTATACAAGACAACTATAATTGATCAGTTCGGTTTCACATCTCAACCAAGTCAGTCGATAAACCAAAACCGCTTACATTCGGGACAGAAGAAATCAAGTACAGTATTGTGTAGTGAACAATAGGACGATCTCGAAATGAGTGAACCAAACGAAAAAAAGCTACCGCCGGTACGAAAGAATACAATTATTGTTGACTTCAGACAGTGCAAAATTCGACCTTCGATACGAGAACTTGAAGGTTTGCCTCAGGAGCAAATGCATCTTGACATTAAACATGTGCATTTACTTCAATGCAATAAGACCAATAATGTTGTTTATATCCAGTTCTATAAAGAGTTGGATGCAATTCAAGTCGCTAAAGACAATAATAATGTGCACTATGTGGAGCATGAAAATATTAAGTACAACATTCCAGTATATATGGAAGATAGTGCTATAGAAGTGCGTGTGCATGATCTTCCCTCAAGCGTCAACGATTCTTATATTCGCGCAACTATGTGGAAAAATTGGAAGAATTTTTCCCCCGGTATTCTAAATGGCGTACGTTTGTTACGCATGCGCTTGAGGAGGCCTATACCTTCTTATGTGACATTCGGTCTGGATACAAGAATACCGTGCAAATCACTTGTTACCTATGAAAATCAGATGGCCACATGTCAATATTGCCAAAAAGCTGTTCACTACGGTAAGCCATGTGATAAACCGGACAAGGAGACAACTATACCAAAGGACAACGGTGCTTCCTTTACACCAACCCCAAGTAACTCCAGTACACCTGTGACAGTCACCAACAACAGGGAAGTATCCCCTTCAACAAAACCATCCAACTTACCCCCAATAGAACAAAGTACACCAGCTGCAGTTAACAGCTCACCATCCAACCAACCAGCAACTGCAAACAATGTACAACAAGACGCATCTACAGCAACTAGCAACGAAATCAACAACAATACCACGGCAATGGATGACGAGACGAACCACGAACAAACTGCCTCTCAATCCTCGCAGGAGGAAAATGGAAGCTCCTCTCCCCCTAGAAAAAGGGTGACAACGAGATCCAATACAAAAATTTTTTTATTTAAATACTCAGCTAAATCGGCCACGTAAAGCTTGTACGCAAATAGGCCTGAATAAAATATCTTTTTAAATAAAAAAAACTATAATTGATGGAATAAACTATAGTTTTTTGCATTCCTAATTAATTCATACGTTGCGTTATGCCAATTTTATTGCGCATCGGTTTCAGTGATCTTAATATGGGTCGTAAACGTAATTCGGCAGCAAAAAAACTTGTGCTTGAGCTTGCCAACAGAAGGAACTCGGCTTTTCTGGATCGGAAGACCAACCAAAGTCTGGTCCTGGCAGATGTGTGGGAACTGTTCTCAGAACAGAAGACGTTCAGAATGCTCAGGTCGACGATTGCTCTAATGATGATGACTTGGAGGAAGCAGGAAGCAGTTGGATCATTTCTCAAGAAGCGACAGCTGAATCAGGTATGTGATTGGATATTTTCTATTGCACTTAGATAAGACATATTCGCAATTGCATTTTTTTTGCATTTAAAGTGATTCGAAATATGTCAATCAATTGTGAAATTCTAATCAAATTAATCAACTCGTATATTATAATTTATTGATTTAACACTGCTTATCTCATGCTATTTAGAATGCTCATGTCAATCGTCGAAAGAAAATGCAAATTCAAAAGCTGATAATCAAATACAACGGAAGCAGATATCATTCTTAAAACATCGGAAATGCCATCTAGAATTCTTATGCTACAAAGCAACAAACTTTAATGTCGAAGTTTGTTACTTTAAAGTTCAAACCCATTTGAGAATCTACAAGATTTTCAAGGCTGTCCGAGCGCTGAGGCAATATCTAGGATGTTGATGGTTGCCGAAGACAGCGACTACGTTTTTGTGAAGCTTCTTGCGAATGCTATATGACCGGAAGGATTCGTCGAAAAAAAAACGGTCACTGGGCGCGTATCGAACAACCCAAAGGGCCGTTCCAGTACGAACTGCTTTGGAAAAACATGGAGTGAAATTTGTAAATGGTATAAACGATGTTCTCATTAAAACCATTTTGCTTATCATTTTTATTGATTTCAGATTGCCTGTTTGAATGACGCATTTAGCTGCACGATGGTGATTTGGCGAGTGGCCTCTAAATGCAACCGATTGATCCAGTGTGTAATCAGCAAGTGAAAGCGTTATCATTGATATGGAAAAAGAATTTCTTTTTAATTTTATTTTTCATTTCTGCTGCATTTTATGAGAACTTTATACTTTCCTGCACCAATCTGTTTTACTTTGATAGCGCACTATTTATTGATAGATTATAGATGTCAAATTTTCAGATTTTTATGAATACTGCAGATATTTTATAGATTTCGTCTCAAGATTTTTATAGATTTTAGAGTACTTTTGTAGATAGATTTCCGAAGTTTTTTTACAGACGATGAACAAAAATGAGTCCTATGGAGTTTTTATATTTTTTTCTCACTTAAGATTTATTCAAACATCTCGTGTCGGTGCTAAACCGAACAGGTGTGAATACTCTGAAACGAGTGGATGAATATTGGTGTCCATGCACTGAACTTCGATGAACATTGCATCGGATCGGAGAATTTTTAGTTGCATTCCCCGAATATTTTTCAAGTGGAAAGGTTCATTCGAAATTCCCGTATTCGGATAATGTTTCCGATAGTTTGGAGGCTGGTAGCGTTGTTTGGAGGCCTGATTCGGATAGTGTTTCCGCTACAGTTATTTGAAGGCGTTTACGGACAGTAGCCTACAAGGTAAGTTTGTCATCGGAGCTGAGGTGTGGGAGGAGAGTTGCCTACAAGGGCAAGTTTGCCAGCGAGACCGGGAAGGATGGAAACCGAGACCTAGTATTTATTAACGAGGACAGTTGTCTGCAAGACTAATCATCGGAGAAAGAAAGGAGAAGGAAGAAATGAAAGATTTTCAATCAAAACTTATCTTTTATACTGCTCCAGTAGAGAGTCGGAACTGATATGTGCCTGACTACCTCAAAACCGTCGTCCGGGTGCGAAAAAGGCAAGTAAGTGTGATGAATTTTCCTCGTTGTATTTCCAAAAGTTTTAGATAACTGTTTTTCAATTATTTATCGTTACCTCATGCTGTTGAAAATTTAATCACAAATTCCTGATCATATTTCCGATAACTTGTAGAAAAAAACACAGATTGTCTGCCCATTCATGTACAGGGTAAATTTTGAAAAGGCGCCCCACGACAAAATTTAATAAGCAGTTCAAGTATTACGATCTTTTCAAAATGCCTCGTCCCTCTAGAAAAAAGAAAGCAGCGCTGAATCGCTAAAATCAAATGAAAAATAGATGGAATACGTTGATAGAATGTGTTTCGGATAGTGAGTACGTACGGGACTCATCAGTTCAAGCAGTTGAAGAACTGACAGAAGTGCTATTCTAACAAATCTACCGAGTTTAGAAACTGTACTGCATCCAATAATATGGTATCAATAGGTAAAGTTCTAAAATATTTACGTCAATATATGAATTTATAGTTTCAAAGTTACCTGATAGAACATCTCAGTGCAAATTGCGATTTGTCATCAAGTCCTCTCGTGCAACTGAAGGTGCTGTTCTCTGTGTGAGGTTACCTTCCTACCGGAACATGGCAAGTTTGTCGACGAAATCGAAAGTGTAGAATTGGTTGGTTAGGTTTAAAATGCCAAGAATCAAGCGTAGGCAAACAGTAAACTATCTTCTTTGGCACAATGGTTATGTTCTTTTGGTCCCATCACGATTGCAAATTGTTAACTCTAGAAAAACAATGGAGATAAGTCAACTCTGTTCTGATAGGTGATTTAAATAACTTTCATGTTTACATTTTGTTCTTGCAACTGTATTCCGTTCTACTCACAAATATCATTACTTTATCCCTCTCTAGTCACATATGATATTACGATACGAAAAGATGTTAGCTCTGAGTTGGCAAGCGATTTAAAGTTTCGAACCAAACACACAAGTTTTCCAAAAAAAAAAAAAATTTTTATTTGCTTTCTATATAGGGGTGCAAATCAAAAATTCAAGGGTAAATACAAGTAGAAATGTGGTCAGCTTTTGTACACTTACAGCTCAGTCAGTTTAGTTTCAATCAATAATATTATTTCACCAATTGATTGGAAATATTTCTACTTATTGATTTGAATGTTCATAGCCATGTATTTTCAATTATATATTATTGAAATGTGGATTAATAGCTAGCATTGCTCTGATTGGTCATTTGATGCAAAAGCGAAGCTGTTGGAAGCACGCGAACCTATAAATATAAGCGAAATTATTATAAAGTAAATTATAAAGTCCTACGTGTAGCATGCCAGAGGTAGGTTGTTGCTAGACAGCAAGACACAAAGCACTCTAACTCCATTTGAAGCTTGTGTCATGCGAGTTCGGATGAAATTCCATGTTATGTCGTTTTCGCCTGGGAAATTTGCAACTACCCCAGGGTAAATTTTGAGTGCTTAAGATTATTTTATAATTTATATAGGATAAACTCGATTAATAATCCATGACCTCTAAATGACCATACCTGAATCGGCCAGTATTAGCCGAAAATAACGTTTTCGTTCGGCACGTTAGCAAAGACATGGAACTTCGGTGCCAATTAATAAGTGTTTTGCAAATAGCATCAATTTTACGTCTGCTTGGCGGTTCCAGTTGAACTGTTTAAGTTTGCATTAAGCAGTTCAACTTGAACTGCTCTGCACTGACGAGTCTAAGACGAAACGTTAAGAAAAGTGATAAAATTAGTAAAATCTGGCACAAGATCTGGTTTGTTACAGTGTCTGTCGAAACGAGAAAAATCTGGCATTTGCCCAATAAATCTGGAATTATGGCAACGCTGGCTTCAATCGGAATCGCAGAATGGTAGTAATAGTAGAACACTTAACGCTATAAAAATAACCGCTGAGCAAAAACAAACTTTCCTCCCTTCAGATTACCACAATCTGTACGGCCAGCAGGCCGAAACTTGTTTCGTTCGAGACTTCAGTTTATACGTTTCACTTCTTGTGTAATAGAAAAGTGTCTTGCAAATAGCATTAACTTTTCGTCTGGTCAACGGATTATGTTTATCAGTTGGTTTGCGTCAGATATTAGTTGTCATTTGCTAATAGGTTCGCTAAAAAGTTTGAGTTGTAAAGCGATGCACAGTTGAAATCAAAACACTTATATTTTTGTTGATGATTCTGAGCACTTGAAGTACTCTAGGAAAAGTGCTTGATAAAAACGCATAGCTCAAAGTACAAAAAAACATTCTGCAGAGAATTGGTTTGATTTGGCAAGCTGCTACAACCGTCAAGAACCGTGGGTTAGAAGAAAAACGATTTCAACTCTATCAGTTGCTCTTAATTTCGCCTTTTTAAGAAATATTGCGTAAATGCTTAGTGGAAGCTGAAAACGACTGGGAAAGTGACATGTGATATGCTTCCGAAGTGAAGAGATGATGTGTGTCCATAAAATAATGCTAGGTTTTTCAAGGTCTTTCGTTTCAGCGCAATCAAAACAGAAGGGAGAATACTTTTAGTTTAACTTGTAAATGTCCTAAAGATCTTAATAGTTTGTTTATTTTCATTTTTAAGATATTTAAGTATCTGGATTGGTTGCATGTTCTCTTTTATTTTTGAGAGCTTTAGCATTCTACGTGTCGTGTTATTTATTGATTATATTTCGGAAATAATAGGGATCGGAAGTTGTTGATGGAATTGGGCTTGGCTCTGCTCATTCGCAGTCTCGTTACTCCATCGTAGCTGATGTGTGTAGCGATGAACTGGTCCGGCGGGAAGGGCCAGGTGAATTACTGTCTGATACTGACAAAGATATCGGGTTCGATTCCTGATTTGTTCAAGGATCTTCCCGGGTTGAAAATTTTCTTGAATGACCCTGGATAGTAAATCGGAAATATTTGAATGTTTTCTTGTTCTCAGTTGTACTTTAGAAGGAGAATCTATACCTGCTGGATTAACCAGATCGTTTTATATTTAGTTAACTGGTTAAAATATGTGATGCAATTTTTTTTATCATTTAGATAAATCGTCCAGCTCACACCTTTGTAGGGGTATGAGGCGGGACCATCATCATCATCATGTAATGCTAGTTCACGACAATTTTTCTTTATTTTTTTTACTGTGCATTATTAGTAACGCTCGTATACGTACTGTATTTTACAGTATTGTACTGTATTTTTTACTCAAATACTGCATACTGTTTTCAACCCTTAAATATCCTGTAGTTTGTACTGTATTTTGCCATTAAATTGTACTGTATTTTTTGTACCAAAAATTACTACAGAGTTTTAAATCTTTAACGCATCGAATTTCGATAGTGAATATAAATGAATAATTTCACCAGTACCCATTTTTCTGAAAGTCGTTTCGACGAAAGCCATTTTGTCGAAAGAGGCGTTTCGCCGAATAACATTCACATCAATTATCCAGGAAAGCCGAAAATGGCGGTTCAAGTTGAACTGGTTAAGTTTGCATTAAGTGTCTTGCAAATAGCATTAACTTTACGTCTGCTCAACGGATTATGTTGATCAGTTGGTTTGCGTCAGATATTAATTGTCGTTTGCTAATAGGTTCGCTAAAAAGTTTGAGTTGGAGACCGATTCACAGTTGAAATCAAAACACTTAAATTTTTGTTGATGATTCTGAGCACTTGAAGTACTCTAGGAAAAGTGCTTGATAAAAACGCATTGCTCAAAGTACAAAAAAACATTCTGCAGAGAATTGGTTTGATTTGGCAAGCTGCCACAACCGTCAAGAAGCACGCCATGGTGGTTCCATGAGAGCCAAACGGATTAGAAGAAAAAGGATTTCCACTCTATCGGTTGCTCTTAACTTCTCCTTTTTAAGAAATATTGCGTAAATTCTTAGTGGAAGCTAAAAACGACTGGGAGAGTGTCATGTGGTATGCTTCCGAAATGAAGAGATGATGTGTGTCCATAAAATAATGCTAGGTGTTTCAAGGTCTTTCATTTCAGCGCAACCAAAACAGAAGGGAGAATACTTTTAGTTTTACCGATTCAACTTATAAATATCCTAAAGATCTTAATAGTTTGTTTATTTTTATTTTTAAGATATTTTAATATCTGGATTGCTTGTAATGCTAGTTCACAACTTTTTTTTTATTTTTTTAACTGTGCATTATTAGTAACGCTCGTATACGTACTGTATTTTACAGTATTGTACTGTATTTTTTACTCAAATACTGCATACTGTTTTTTACTCTTAAATGTCCTGTATTTTAGTTTGTACTTTGATGACACTGAATAGGACCGGAAAGTTTTTAGTAGTATTCCCTGAATATTTTTCGAGTAGAAAGGTTCATTCGAAATTTCCGTATTCAGATAATGTTTCCGATAGTTTGGAGGCTGATAGCGTTGTTTGAAGGCCCGATTCGGATAGTGTATCCGATACAGTTATTTGAAGGCGTTTATGGACAATAGCCTACAAGGCAAGTTTGTCATCGGAGCTGAGGTGTGGAAGGACAATTGCCTACTAGGGCAAGTTTGTCAGCGAGACCGGGAAGGTATTTTTTGTACCAAAAATTACTACAGTGTGTATGTATGTATATAACATTTTTTGTCACTCATGTTTTTTGGAGATGGCTGAACCGATTTTTATGAACTTAGATTTAAATGAAAGGTCTTGTAACCTCACACAAAGTTCCTGAATTTTATTCGAATCCGACTTCCGGTACCGGAGTTATGCGCAAAAAAATGAAAATTAGTGCACTTACTTTTCTCGGAGACGGCTGAACCGAATCCCACAAACTTAGATTCAAATGAAAGGTACAATTGTCCTATACAAAGTTATTGAGTTTTATTTTGATCCGACTTCCGGTTCCGGAGTTAGAGTGTGATTAGTGAAAAAATTCTTATTTCAAATTACTTCCTCACTTTTCTCAGAGATGGCATGACCGATTTCAACAAACTTAAGTTCAAATGAAAGGTCTCATAGTCTCATACAAAACTTTTGAACGGTTCCGGAATTATAGGGTGAAGTATGTTAAAAATTGGATACCGTCACTTAAAGCGGCGAAACCAAACACGTAAAAAAATTTCTTAACTTGTCTCGGAACTATTTCAATCGGTAGCCATTGTCAAAAGACAACCAAACAACCCGATTCCGGCTATGCTGGTTCTCGGTTCCTGATTCCGGAAACAACGGAAATGAAATGTAAAATAATTTCTTAACTTGTCTCAAATTTTTTCCAATCGGTAGTCATGGTCAGTAGACGGAATGAACGAAGATTGTAGCCATAGACTCAAAAATGGATCCCAGTCACTTTTCTCGAACCAACTTCGATTACACCGGTTCCCAGATTCCGGTTCGGAAGTACCTCTTTTCGTTCCCTTAGAAATGGCCTAACCGACCTGAGTATTGTTTCACTCTGTAGGTTGCATTAGTTTATTGACAAACCTTTTTTTTAGAATAAAAGAAAATTATTTTGAAGAATACCACACATTTATACAGGGTCCGGCACTCGAAGTGTAACCAATTAAAAAGGCCATAAATTCAGTTTGGAAAATTACTTTTACTTAATTCAAAGTACAAAATGTGTAAAAATAATACAAAATTCAGAATCAATTTACTTTTGCTCGATATGACCACCTTTTGCCTTGACTTGATGACTTGAGAGAGCGAAGGAGTTGCTTCGTTTGGCCGAAAGCTGTCAATTTCCGAACATTGTATTTTCTGACGAGAAAATTTTTCCAATTGAGTAATTCGTAAACTCTCAAAACGATAGGGTTTACTTGACCGACCGTTCATACGAGAATTTGAGTCATCAATTGGCCACCAGGAGGCAGCACCCGCAACAGATAATGGTTTGGGCCGCTGTAACCGCAGATGGGCGCTCTCCAATCGTTTTCATCGAGCCTGGCGTCAAGGTAAATGCGACATATTATCGGGAAAGTATTCTGGAGGTTGCTTTGAAGCCGTGGGCAGACAAACATCTCGGTGGCAGACCATGGACGTTTCAGCAGGACTCGGCACCGTCTCACAAAGCTCGAGTGAACCAAGAATGGCTGAAAAACAACGTTCCGAACTTCATCACGTCCAAACAATGGCTCTCGAATTCACCAGTTGCGAATCCAATGGATTATTCTCTTTGGGCCATTTTGGAGAGCAAAGTCCGAACTAAATGATACACCAGTCTCGAGGCGCTGAAAAAAGTTATTGTCCGCGAGTGGACCAAAATACCTGCAAGTCACATTCGGCCAAACGAAGCAACTCCTTCGCTCTCTCAAGTCATCAAGTCAAGGCAAAAGGTGGTCATATCGAGCAAAAGTGAATTGATTCTGAATTTTGTATTATTTTTACACATTTTGTACTTTGAATTAAGTAAAAGTAATTTTCCAAACTGAATTTATGGCCTTTTTAATTGGTTACACTTCGAGTGCCGGACCCTGTATATGAGAATATGTGAGATATGAAAATGGCATCATTACAGCACTAGGTGGATTAAAATAGGTTTTATCAATAGTTATAGCTCGTTGTTTATATTTAGAGAGTTTTTTCTTCATGAGAGCCCAATATCGCTCGATAGGTCGCAACTTCGGACAGTTAAGTGCAGTTGCCTCTTTCCATGCAACGTGGACTGCATTCGCTTTATACCATTCCAAAACATCTTTGACTCCAAATCTGGTAGCGAGTGAACGTCATAACTGCGTGGGAAAAGTAATAATGGCTTCTTTAGACATTCTTCATGGAACATTTCGTTTCGGCAGTGATGAAGGCTTGGCTTGCTCGTCCACAGCTGCATATTGCCTGCCAAACCAAAAAGTTACATACATACAAAACAAACAATTCTATAGTGTTGAAAAATGTCACATTTATTCAAAATAATAAAAGTTTTAACATTTTTTAATTGGCTTTGAATAATCCGAAAATGGAAATATTTGAATTATAAACAACCTTATTTATTGTCTAGTATTTCTAGTGATATTTAATGTATTCGACATAGTTTGCATCTTATAAGAACAAAAGAACGTCCATGAACTTCCTCGAAGACTGCATCATTTTGAATTATTATTCACACCTTTTTCAACGAAAAGATTTAGTTCTGTTATATGCCTGCATGGACAATGCTTTTCTCAAATGTCACTCGTGGGAGAAGACTTGAACCCAGAAACTAGGTGTAGATTCAAATGCCAATCATCGAAATGATCTTGAATAAATAACGAGAACAGATTTGGTTACTGATTTCCAATACTGAAACGCCTTAGCCCTTTTCCCCAGCAGCATAAATTAAATCGACCTCTGAAGCTTTTCAGAGGTTTGGCATTTAGCAATTGCTTCGCTGCCTGGTCGTGCCAGCATCGTTAACGCAAGGCAGAAGATTACCCCGCGTCTTATTGCAGGCAGCAACTTGGCCCAGGTACTGCCTCCGCATCTCATTGGTGATTGTGGTTGTTGATCTTCCAAGTTCTTTCCTGAAGTGGCGGTGGTGTCTTTC
This sequence comes from Malaya genurostris, assembly GCF_030247185.1. Taxonomy (NCBI): domain Eukaryota; kingdom Metazoa; phylum Arthropoda; class Insecta; order Diptera; family Culicidae; genus Malaya; species Malaya genurostris. Next base: position 58,307,016 of record NC_080570.1, on the reverse strand, counting down.
CCGCCGTAACAGCGTTAGTGGTTTATGGTAAATGGCGATCCCACCAGGGGCTTGTTTTTGTGTACCTTCTTCACGTTTTACCCAGCGCCCAGCAACATGTTCAACCTTTTGCGGAAATGTCGATGCTGGGATGGGACGACTGACTGCTGACTGTAACACGATGCTCTGAGGGATTGGAATTGAAAGTGGTTTTAAACCATCCGTTGTTGGTATGCATCGTTCTTCGTTTGCGAATTTACCTGGCGAGAAAGTCCTAACGTATGGTAAGCTCTTCTTCGAGCTAGCTAACCTCGCATTAAAATCGATGCCATTTTCCTTTAATCAGCATTCATTCTGTTTCATGTATGAAAGGTATTAGCGCCATATGTCTTTTTTGTACTTTCTCTCGCAACTTTGAATCTTTACATTGCTACACGTGATTCATGAATTAGAGAATGTTTTCTTTTTCAAACATTCCCTCGTTACCATTTTTCTATCCGTGAATGTTGCCGTGAAAACGAAAAAAAACTGCCAGCAAGGTAAAAACACCGAAACCGTAATCTAACATTCGTGATTGAGCTGTCAGCAGTACCAAAAGTAATGGCAATCGGATGCATCCGGACAGTGATTACACTCTTACTGTACTGTATCTGTACCTACATCCGGTGGCAATTATGCAGATGTACACACCGGATCTACGCCATGTGACAACGTCGAACGCTTGAAATCACTTTCAGCGAACCATCGGAGAATGTTGTTCGAATTTGGTGCCATGCAATGCACATGTTCTGATCGGTCTCTTCTGCTGACGCGTTATCATCATCAACCGGTACGGTTGACCTATAAAGCGTGACGACAGCAGACCAACTAGCAAATGCCTATGTGACGAGTGGCAATAGTTTTGCCGCTCAAAATTACACTTCTTCATCATCACCTACATTTATTACGCAAAACCTGCGAGTAGGTGACTTTAAAGATCGACTAACTTTCGATCGTTCTCATCTGCCATTTCTGCCCAATCGGTTATTAATATATGGACCATGTTTTGACATCGCACCACGCTGTCCCTTCATAAATCATACACGAAAGCAATAACCAAGCGAAAATGGTTCTAGTCGAGAAAGGTCCATAAATCACGAAGGAATCAGACCCCTTTCTAAATATAGGTAGGCGTAGCAAGGTTTTATTTGCACACGTGAGCTGTACATGCAGTGTGTTTCTAGCAGAATGTCTTTTTTCCCGATGATGTTAAGATTGGTTTAATAGTGGAGATGTTTAACATCAGATGCTATCATTGTAACAGTTTCCTGTTCAATTTTGTAATATATTTTTGTTAACCTACTCAAAACAGTTCGGTAGGTACAATATTGTCAACTAAAGGATGATTCGGCAAATTTTTTTGTTCGGTGAATGAGATTATTTGATTTGATTTTTATTGTATGCTTGCGTTTCTGTTTCGCCTTGAATATATTAAATCAGTTTATCTTATTTCAGCACGTATTCCAGTAGAAAAAAAAAACTCTTGAAGACTACTCATAAAAAAATCCAACTCAGTCGATAAAACAAACCCGCTTACGTTCGGGACAGAAGAAACCAAGTACAGTATTGTCTAGTGAACAATATAACGATCCCGAAATGAGTGAAACAAATGAACAAAACCCACTAGAAAAGAATACAATTATTGTTGACTAGTGCAAAATTCGACCTTCGATATGAGAGCGCGGGTGGTTTTAGGAAATTTTAGGATTTGGAAGTGCTAAATTAAATACAAATCATTTTACAACGAAGCGGACTTTCTTCGGTTCATTGAAAAATGGATCTTATTCTGTGGAAAGCTTAGAAAACTTTACAAAACTAACATTATTCCGTTTAGAAATTGAATTAGTATTGATGTAAAATAATATGTATTTCATTTAGTACTTCCAAATCGTTAAAATACAACGAAATCGGCCATATGAAATTCGTTGATTTTCCATGAAAAGCGTGAAAAGCTTTTCCAAGAAATGTGTCTAATTGCAATTTTTATAACCAGCGTAAGTGTATTAAAAAAAAACATTTCATCGCATTATTTCTCCAAATAATTGTGAAGGATCGCAAAAACACTTATTTTTCAGAGCTATTTTTGATAACACTCGGAAAATCCTCCGAATTTTCCAGCCATTTATAACACATCTCTGAGAATATAGTATGAGTTAAATTTTGGTGTATTTAAACACTATTTTCGATGCTTCCGGAATCGGAAATCGGGAACTAGTATAGCCGGAGTTAGTTTGATAGGGCGTCTACTAACAGTTCCTAGCGGTTTGAATAGTTTCGAGCCCAGTTTAGATTTTTTTCAAGTTTTTAGTTTCGCCGTTTAACATGACGCTATACCATTTTTAATGGCGTTTTCGTTTTTAATTTGCACTACACCGGTGCAGTGCTACACTGAGGCATGAAGAAACGAACAAAAATGACGAAAACATAAACAGTAACCATTGACTACAATTAACGATTCCATTGCACAGAGCTACACCAAACTTTTGATGAGTGCTACACCGGTGCAGAAAAAGTGTAGCTCTGGTGTAGTGCAATTGGTAAAAACGAACGCGCGCGTGTGTGTGTGTGTGTTTGAGTGTGTGTGTGTGTGTGTTCTTTTCGAAGATATTTAAACGCGCTCAATTTTCTCAGAGATGGCTGAACCGATTTTAACAAACTTGGGCTCGTTTGAAAGCTATATTTTTTGAAAATTTTTTTTCGAGATGACACTAAATCTTGACGTTACATGCAATTCTAAGACTTTTGGCATCAACAATTTTTTTTCGATTTCAAAAATTTCATGTACCCTCCCCTATGGTGATTTTTCAAGATATATGAAAATTCCACTAAGTGGACTGAGAAGAGTTTTATTAGATTAGCATCACTGTTCTCATACAATTAGGCAACGCAAATGTCAAGCACTAGTTTGAAAAAATGATGCTGACTGTGTGACATAAACACTGAAGCATGCTTTTGCGAACTACTCGAATCAACCTGAATCAATTGGTGTCGAAATTAGTATCCGAAATTATTTAATAAAAGTATGAAATATATTTTCATGAGACTGTAATGAAAGAAAAGAAAGGCATTACCACACCACTAGGTGGATTAAGAAAAGTTTTTTTTTGTAATTCCGGAACCGAAAGCTGTATTTGGATGAAGTTCTAAAGCTTTGTGTGGGATTATAAGACCTTTAATTTGAACCTAAGTTTGTGAAAATCGGTCACGCTATGTCTAAGGAAAGTGAGTAAGTAACCAGCTTAGGTGTTGCTGTTCGTTTTCCTTATGGTGTGTACGAATTTGTGTGTTTATAAAGGCGAACTGTGTTTTCTTCTTCCGTGCCAGCTCGTACCGGTGTGTACTGGTTTTGTATCGTCATTTTATATGGCGGCTTGAAAGCTTTGACACACATCGCCCTGTAATTGCGGAACCGGGAGTCAGCTCCGGATAAAATGTCACAGTAGCTTTCGAGACAATATGAGCTTCAATTTAAATCAAGATTTGTGAAAATCGGTTCAAGCATTACTGAGAAATCCTAGTGAGTTATACTTTCGGAGTTTTTATTCACTACCTTCGGTGCTTCCGAAACGGGAAATGGTGAACAGTTAGTGCCGAATCAAGTTTATATGTCCACAAACTAATAAGTTCTGCAAATTACAAGAATGTATCACTCAGTTTCATAGGATTTGTACTTGTTTTTGCCATCGTTTGTAAAAAAACACTCATGAAAAGTAACATTTTTCACTTATCGCATTCTAGTTCCGAAGCCGTAAGATGAATCGGGATAAAACGTTCTAGACAATTCTAAATAATTTTGAGATCTTTCGTTTGAATCTTAGCTTGTTAAAATCGGTTGAGCCATTTCCGAGAATGATTCAGAAAGAAGGAAACTGGGTACCGTACGAGTTGAAACCGAGGGACATCGAGCAAATGTGGTCAAAAAGTACCTGGAAACGCTGACCCGCTGTATTCCCCAGATGTCGCCCCTTCCGACTTCCACCTATTCCGTTCGATGGCACACGGCCTGGCAGATCAACATTTTCAATCCTTCGAAGAGTTGGAAAAATGGATTGCTTCATGGATAGCATCAAAAGAGGACTCCTTTTTTCGAGCAGAGATCCGAAAATTGCCGGAAAGATGGGAGAAAGTTGTCGCTAGCGACGGACAATACTTTGAATAATACATCTGTAAGCACTTTTTCGCAAAAAAGCTTTCAATTTTGGAAAAAAAACGGCGGAAGCAAAGTTGTACACCTGATAAACAAAATGAATCTGTCACTTGCTGGTTTCGAAAAATCACCGTTAGTTCAATGAACATACTCATTTTATAGACTTTCGAAGATATATGGTAGAACACCTAATTCAACCACTTTCACTAAGATTCTTGCATCCATTTTGTTTAAAACTTTTGTATTATATGTTTGACACTTAGTATTACCCCAATTGTCAGGAAATATAAAGATAATTGAGAAAACATATATACATAAAAAACAAACATACACACTTTACATAAGCAAGTTGAAGTGAAAGTCAAATTGATGTACCATGAATGACTTTTGAACTTCATAGTTTTCACACTTATTTTATAATCTAAATGGAATTCATACGAATTTTTGTTTTTACATATAGTCATAGTTTATATGTTTTTCACATAATGTCAACGTGTCAATTTTTGTCAGTATCATCCAACGTTCGTTTGTCGAGCCTGCCTGCTAATCTGATCATACTTAAATACATTATAGCGTAACTCAGGATACCACAGGAACTTCTCGCAATCTATATATTTACATATTTTTCTGAGTATACAACTTTAATAATCCCTTACCTAAGATGCATTTTTGTAATCTTTATCGCAAGAATATATTTTAGAATTACAATGTTAAGCTTCAAGTAATGCATTTCAGTGCTCGCTTCACTAAATTTTGGGTGATAAAAGCAAGCATAAGTGTCGGAAGATTAAAGTGTACCGAAATCCCATGGTCGCGTGTCCTCTCATTTAATGCCGTTTAATATTTATGGAATACCAACCGCATATATTTTTAAGCAAGCGAAACATTCCACCCATGGGTTGCGAAAATTAGCACCAAACAATTTAGCTACAGCATAAATCAATAATGCAAGGTTCGTAATCGAAATATTTTCTATTATTGTACATTTGCGATTGAATTGCGGTTGCCGCAAAACTGGACAAATATGAAATCATCACCACACAATTATGCACGCGGTCGGCGCTCGACCCAAACAGCAATGTAATTTGCTCCCATGGATGATTATGTTACACCGAAAATAATCCGATTAACCTGATGATCCGGGCCGGCAATCCATCGGTTCGGCGTACAGTTTTCTGCGTGCACGGGGAAATTCATGTTTCAAATTCATAATTCCATTTGTGCGCTCGGTAATCGAATCATCAGCTGCACTGAATGGTAAATGTTTTACCAGGACAAGCGGTAGATGAATTTACGCGGATACATTTCAGAGAAAGTGCACGTTAGGCCACGCAATTCTAGAAGCATGCTCCGGTGCTTTGTCGAGTGAGGTCAGGTTAGCGGAGCAATTCTACAACCACTCAAAACCGAAATTTTATCTTCTGGTTGCATTTTAGGTTTCGATTTAGAGCATAAGCGCGGATTAAATTTTGCAAATTCTATTGACAGTGTGTTGGAGCGGATTTCGGATATTGATTTGATTGTTGTAATTAGGCTCTAAACGGATGGGAAACTTTGAGATTTAATTTTGATAATTTTCTAGAACGGCCGATTGCACAAGACTTCAGGAGTTCAGATGGATTTTCTGCACCTATGTTTCGTATACAGGCCCGTGAAAGGGAGTGGTGGATATTCAAGGGGGGTGGGGATTCAAGCGAAGGAGGGGAGTTCAGTGCCGAATCACTCCCGCCGTTCTATTTAAGTAATATAAAAGATAACCGTAATAGCCGATTCGTTGGTTTGTTTGCCAGCAACAAATATGACCAACAAATTGAAACAGTTTTGAATCTAAAGACTGTCCTAGAAAGTATGGACGCAACCAAAAACCGCTGGTATTTCGCAATGGTTCAGAATCTGTCAATTTTTATGGCTGCGTCCTGTTGTTTACACTCTTCTCTAACCACTTGTGCAGTTGTTTATTCGTTTTCATTAGTTTGTTTCGAAATGCGTGGACTTTCAGCAGTCAAATGTTCTTCGTGCTAAAGAACGTTTGAATCTTCGATCCTATAAGAAGCAGAAACAACCAAAACATAGTCCAAAACAAGAAGCATCGATCAGGCCGAGGGTTCGAAAGCTGTACAATACGATTCTAGCTGGAAATTTGAACTGCATAATCATAGACGACGAAACCTACGTGAAACTCGATTACAAATCCTTGCCGGGACCACAATATTTTACGGTGCGAGAAGGGCAAGTGTTAAACCAGTCCGAGACATCGATTGAAGTCGAAAAATTTGGTAAGAAAGCTATGGTCTGGCAAGCAATTTGTAGCTGCGGTAAGATTTCGAAACCCTTCATCACCACTGCTTCAATGAGCAGCGAAATATACATCAAGGAATGTTTACAAAAACGACTTCTACCTATGATTCGAAGCCACAACGATCCTGTTGTCTTCCGGCAAGATCTTGCTTCTTGCCACTACTCGAAATCAACGGTGGAATGGAATACTACCGAAAATGTCACTTTCGTCCCAAAAGACATGAATCCACCAAATGGCCCACAACTTCGACCAATTTAGGAATTTTGGGCATTAACGAAGGCACATCTTAGGAAACATGTCTCGGCAGCCTGAGTAAACTGAGTACAATTTTACTCACTTTCGCTAAAAGTGGAATTACTATATAGTCATTATAGTGAGTTTTACTTATTTTCGAGTAAAGACGGTATTTGTCAAAATCTTAGTAACTGAGTAAGTTGTTACATTTTAAGTGAAAGGCATGTTTGGAGGCATTCCCTTCTGCACACCAGGCCATTGATTGGCCCGGTTGCCACAAATGGAGTGCTCCGCTTCCCATATAAGCAAATTGCTTGCCAAATCATGATTTTGTTGGAAAAATTTGACATCTTTTGCTTTCTAACGTCTTTTGTCACATCAAACTTATCATGGACAGTGAATAACATACACGGAAGCTGCCGGAAGTTTGATTTCACGTACGTCTCGTCATCCATAGTGAGACAATGCGGTTTCATTAACATCTGTATGTACAGCTTTTGTGCACGTAATTTTCCCACCGTATTTGCCGTTTATTGCGGTGTTTATTTTAGTTTTGTGTGTCTTGCACGAAAGTTTTACTCGAGTGACTTTCTTTCTTTCGATCAACATTCAAACTTTCGATGTATCGATTTGAAACATGAGGTACCGTAGATGGTGCAGTTCCCAGCCGATGATACGATGAGAGAGATCCGGATGCTCAAGGTGCGTGTGCAAAATTATTCAGCGACGCTGCTAATCTTCCGATTCCGAAAATTTCCAAAATTTTCATTGAAAATACTTAATGGGTAAAAAGTTACAGCAATTTGAAAGTGATGTAATTTAAGTCCGAACACCCTTTATACAATTCATACATCACTGTATCGCTCATCGGATAGAGATACTTGAGAAAAACAATGCAAAAGGCTTTCTTTTCCGCTGAATCAAAGGGGTGCGTTGAAAGCGTGGGCTGCGACAAACATATTTAACAAATAGAAATATTTATTCGAAGGTCAATTATATGTGTAAACACTCGAAAATGAACAATAGCTTGCTTCTGCAATATTGATGGATTCGACTGAATGGTTTGACGATAGCAAAATACCCGGGACCAAATTCAATATTTTTATAGCGTGTTAATTTTACCAGTGTCAATTTAAATACCAGCAATCAATATGTTATTACAGTTCGGTGGGCGGGGAAGGTTGCTTCATGGTAGACTGCTGGACGATGCACGAAACGGTTCGTTGGTCCTGTGGATTGATGGTGGAAATGCAAATCCTATATTGCGTTCGTGGTTTCCCGATGCACGGTTGACGGTTGAAATTGTATGGTTGTATCTGGCTCGAGTAGCTTTAGCATATGTAGGTGTTTCGACAGATGATGAATGAGCCCATTTGTACCGATTGATGATGATGAAAGCCATTTAATTCATTAGGGCTAAAGTGAAGCAATAAAAATCTGATTTTTATTCAATTATAGGATTGTCTATTGGAATTGAATCTACGTTGAACATATTGTGAACTTTGCCGAAAGCTTGAGTTCATCCTCATCGGGAAAAGTAGCTGGTTAGGTCGTTAGTTATGGCCTTTTGAACGGCCATGCTTTAAAAGTGCAATGATGCACATTTTTGCTAAGTGGGCCCACCATTTGGCAATCCTTTACTGTTAGCAGTATGTCGTCGGCATACGAAAATCTTAAAGACTAATGTATGGATGCTGGTTGCAAAAACCGTTTGTCGAAAAAGGACACCATTTACGGGCGTAACATATGTGCAGCAAACCTTAAATTTTCCGTTAAAGGCTAAGGATTGCTCTTTCTGGACAGCTAGAGCCAGCAGATTGCTTCAAATACTGAAATCTACGAAAGAAACGAGACAATGCCATGCTGGCCGATAATACCCGGGGAATTTTATTTCTTTACTTGCCGGTTCCAGTGCCGGGCCGAATATATTGCAGCGAACCGAAAGAGTGCACCGTCTGCCGGAGTCCGGTAGCAATAAAAGCGCAGTCTGAAAACAAACCAGGAAGGGAGGAGAAAAAAAAGAACAGCGGTACAGTGTTCTTGGACAATAGTAACATACTCAGGAAGTGCTTATACGTGATCTGACATATTAATTTTTGCTTCTTGGAAAATTTGTTGCTCCCGGGTTGAAATGCACTTTTATTGCGCTCCGCTGTCTTTTTGTCTGGCAGGCAGAAAAATTTACATAGGGAAGCAATCCGTTCGACCGTTTACGGTTATTATACAGATCCTCGGAGAGGGTTTTTTGGTATGAACTACCTTAAGAAAAAAAACAAGCTTTAGCTCTGAGAATGTATTTAGTATAGTCCAGAAAAGAAAAGATTTATAATCAAGCACATTGGCGGAAGTTGTTTTATAACACAGAAAAAAATCTGAAATGTGAAACGACAAGTTGGTGAATCATTGTTGTTATGTACAGCTATTGTTCTCGTTGGGTGTTAGGAGGAAAACCAAATAAGTTCATTGCGCTTCAATAACTTTCATTAAAAAAAAAACCCTACAATGTAACGCTAAGTAATGGAAGGCAGGATATGAGCGTTTGTTGTATGCACGTTTACAAAAAGTTACTGAATCGATCAAAGCATAAAGCATCTAGCATGTCACTGCCTTTTTTTTAAGAATTGGAATATGAGTTAAAATTAAATTATTAAGATTTAAATTGGGTGTTCAGCCACAAGTGGTGACTTTTCAGCCCTATTAAATACATGATTTGGTTATTACCATGAAGACATCATTTGCTTCCGCAATTCTGCGATTTTTGTGTAGGGAAAATTGTAAACCTACTTGTATTGTGTAATGGGGAAAAGGAACTCATATCATTTTCACTACAAATGTGACTTTGATCTGTTAGAACCAGATCAATTGTAGACGGGGTTTTCACGGAAGAAAACCAAGTCGGATTACTGGGATGAAGAACTGTAAAGTAACCAGCTGAGAGTTGATTATGAAGTATTTTACCATTACTGTTATTTTGCCACTATTACGAAAAATTTCGATCGATATCTTGTGAGTTTTTGCAAATCGCCTTTAAAGAAATTTAATTGTTCGCCGGTGCATTGGAATGGCAAATATGCTCAAGCGATGCAATAAATTCCATGAATGGTTTCAACTTCGATTCCCAAGCCTTCAATAACTTTAGTATTGAAAGAAGTTAAATTTCGATGTTTTATTTGCCGTTGGACAAAAATGGCAACTCCACCACCCATTCCAGTGAACCTGGCAAATCGATGAACCACATAATGTGGATTACTTTTCAATTTGACATTTGGTTTAAGAAAAGTTTCTGTCGCAATGGCAATCAACTTCATTTAAAGAAGCGAATGGCATTGAATGAATATTTGTAGGTAGAAGAAGATGATATGGCCGATCTACCTATTAATAAATTGTTTTCGTTAGAAGATGAACTGCAAAGCGGTCCTGTGTTTTGAATGTGTATTTACATTAGAAGAATTAAGTGGTATATTTCTACCTGTTATACTAGCATAACTGACATTAGAAGAAGATGATGACGAGGTCGATCTATCTGTCAATAAATTGTTTTCGTTAGAAGACGAATTGGCAGGCGTACCTGTTTTTTTGTTTTAAATTCGAAGAAATAAGTGCCTTAGATGAATTAGGCGTGGCATTTGTAACGGTTTTTTGATTTTCAGGTATGTTCTGTAATTTTGTCCCGGGTTGGCGGTTCAATGCATAGGACGCTGGTCTTACAAGCCAGTTGTAGTAAGTTCGAGCCCCGACCTGGAAGGATTCTTAGTGTCAGTAGGATCCATAGTACTAGCCATGCAATGATTCTGTACATTAAGAATCGGCTGCGAAGTCTGTTGAAACAGAAAGGCCAAATTCCACTAAAGGAATGTAATGCCAGGACTTTGCTCTGTAAATTTAAGGTCGTCGATTTGACTTGTTGTCTAAGCGAACGAGCGTTAAAAATTTTTTTCCCTGACAGGACATTTCAAATAATTGCATTTATGATTTCCATCGCAATTTGAACATGAAAATTTATCAGTGGTTTCATTCATTGGACAAACGGCTTTTGAATGCGATTTACCACAATTCAAACACCGTATATCCATATGACAATTTTTGGTTCCATGGCCGAAGCCTTGGCAACGACGACATTGCGTTAAGTTTGCAACACGATTATGCCGATTTTAATGTGGGAAATGAAACGTACTTTTTCTAAAGTTTTCAAATTGTTTACATCACTTCGATTGAAGTGTATTAGGTGAAGTTCATTGATAATTACAGAGCGTAGTTTAGAAATACCATTCACTCTTTTTTTCATAAGCATTACTTGGGAAGGGGCAAAACCAAGCAATTCTTTTAGTTCATTTTTAATTTCATCAGTACTTTGATCATTTGATAAGCCTTTCAAGACAGACTTGAAGGGTCTGTCTGCTTTTATATCGTATGAATAAAATTTAGGAAGTTTCTCTGACAAATATCGAATAAGACGTTCGTAATCTTCCAATCCATCAACATTCTCCTCTTCGTCCGATTAGAAATGAGACTTTTACTTCCGGGAGAAAAGTAGAAAGCTCAGTACGGAATGCTTTGAAGTCGCAAATCATCACCGTCACTGGTGACATAGATTGATGTTTCCTCCCAGAACGACAAGCGTCCATTTTGGGAATTTTTGAAGAATTTTCTTCTATGTCGCTGAAATCGGATTCAGGAAGAATCTCGTAAATATTGTTAGACGGCATAGGATCAACGGAAGGAATATCCATCCGTTGTCTTTTATTGTTACATTCAGATTCTATAAATATTGAATAACGGATTGTGATTTATTCCGTATTGAATTATTTATAGCCTTAGGCTTCTTGCCTTTCCGGTTGGACGCAGGCATTTTTGAAATGAATGAAATTTTAAATTGAATTAACTAGGCTAAATTAGTCTTCGATTAGACTCCTAGTTTGGGAAAGTCTTCATAAAAACTGATTAGTTCGAAGAATAGTTCTTTGAATAGCTAGCCTCAAAAAAGACTGATTTATTTCTCAGTAACTCTAATATCACTCTTTGTATCACTTAGTCACTCTTTGTATAGCCTTGAGAAAGGCTGACTAATTTTTTTTTTTTTTCAATCATATAATTTATTAAGGCACACTGCTTAAGCTCTAAGATGCCAAGGGCTTTTTCTAATTTTAATTAACAAATAACTTAAAACTAGGATAGTATATTAAGATAATGTAATGACTTTGGCAGATCCCGCCTTCAGCTGGCAATCGGCACCGGCCGGCGTACTGAATGTAACACGTTGGTAAGTTTCTTGGTATTAGCCGCTTTTTTCTGTCCGTGTGGGTTCGCGGGGGGACACCCCCAGGCTACGAATACCAGACGGGTGGCCCATATTCATCTCATAGACTACAGCGGCCGTCCGTGGGTAATGATGATGATGTTACGGAGGAAAATGAAAAAAAAAATATACAGAGAAGTAAATATTACGGAGAACAGAGTAAAAAGGGGATATGGGAACAAAATGACTAAGAACGACAAAGATCTAATTAGTTGACATCGAGATGGTGAAAAAACGTGGGAGGGGGAAGCAGAAAATTTAGTGACAGCAGAAAGATCTTGTTAGTTTCAATGAAGATGGTGGACAGACGAGGGATGGGGAGATTCGGGCGGATGTTAGTGTCGAACCTGTGGGTGGAGTTTCTTCTTCGCATCAGTCGAGGAACAGGGGTAACTAACGCAGATTACACTTGTATATTAATGTGTTTAAGGAATTTATATATGAGTAACATATATGATATATCCCGACTCGCCAACACATCTCGAACCGGAACATCAGGTGGTCTACCTCGGGCCCTGAGGGAGTCCTTTAAAACAGACCTGGCGTCACAATACCCCACACATGACCATACGACATGCTCGATGTCCTGATAACCGTTGCCACAGGTGCAGAGACCGCTCTCCATGACCCCAATACGCCGAAGATGTGCGTTGAATGTGTAGTGATTAGACATGAGCCGAGACATAACACGAATGAAATCGCGACTCACGTTCATCCTCCTGAACCAAGGTTTCGTCGATACCCTAGGGATAATGGAATGTAGCCATCGTCCCAGATCGTCATTACTCCATGAAGTTTGCCAACTTTCAAGTGCTCTTCGACGAGAAATACTGAAAAATTCATTGAAGCAGATTGGTCTTTCATAAATATCACCTTCTAATGCGCCCACTTTAGCCAATGAGTCTGCCTTTTCATTTCCCGGAATGGAACAATGTGAAGGGACCCAGACTAACGATATTGAATAAGACCGTTCAGATAAAGTTCGCAAGTGTTCCCGTATTTTCCCCAGGAAATATGGGGGATACTTTCCTGGCTTCATTGCCCGGAGAGCTTCTATTGAGCTTAGACTGTCCGTGACAATGAAGTAATGGTCTTTGGGCAACGTTTCAATGATCTCGAGGGTGTACTGAATAGCAGCTAATTCTGCGACGTAAACTGAAGCCGGATCACTGAGTTTGTACGAAGCGGTGATGTTCTGATTGAAGATGCCGAAGCCTGTGGACTCGTTGATGTTTGATCCGTCAGTGTAAAACATCTTTTCACAGTTGACTGTTCTAAATTTATTATAAAAAATATTTGGGGCCACTTGAGGGCGCACGTGATCCGGAATTCCACGAATCTCTTCTCTCATGGATGTGTCGAAAAACACAGTAGAATCAGAAGTATCCAACAAATGAGCACGGTTGGAAACAAACGAAGAAGGATTAATATTCTGAGCCATGTAATCAAAATACAAGGACATAAAACGGGTCTGAGAATTGAGCTCGACAAGCCTTTCGAAGTTTTCAATCACCATCGGATTTAAGATATCGCATCGGATTAGCAATCGATATGAGAGATCCCAGAATCGATTTTTCAACGGTAAGACGCCCGCAAGCACTTCGAGACTCATCGTATGAGTCGACTGCATGCAACCTAAGGCAATACGCAAACAACGATACTGAATTCTTTCCAGTTTAATGAAATGGATGTTCGCGGCGGATCGGAAGCAGAAGCATCCATATTCCATTACGGACAATATCGTTGTTTGGTACAGCCTGATCAGGTCTCCTGGGTGGGCACCCCACCATGATCCGGTTATTGTACGAAGAAAGTTAATTCTCTGTTGGCATTTTTGTTTCAGATACCTAACATGACATCCCCAGATGCCTTTGGAGTCGAACCAGACCCCGAGATATTTGAATGTGAAGACCTAAGCTATGGTTTCACCCCTTAGTTGAAGCTGTAGTTGTGCTGGTTCTCGCTTCCTTGAAAATACAACCAGCTCAGTTTTCTCCGTAGAGAAGTCGATACCAAGTTGAAGAGCCCACGTGGACAAGTTGTGGAGTGTATCTTGTAATGGTCCTTGCAGATCGGCAGTTTTGGATCCTATAAAGGACACAATGGCTGACTAATTGTTAGTCTTTAAAAAGACTGTTAGTGATTCAGGTAGCCTTGAAAAAGACTGAAGCCTTTAATCAATGAAACTCTAGGTAGCCAGAAAAAATTTCTAGGAGCCAAGAGCTATGCGCGTGCGGTGCGAACGACTGTTCAACACCGAAATCTGCAGTTTGTTTGATGGAATTCAAATGTATAATCAATAAAAATTAATATTATTTGATTTGAATCAGATTAGAAGAGAGTTACACTAAGTGTAAAACACATCACGTCCAACGTGTCAATTTTTATCAGTGTAGTACAATGCCGAGATCAGCAACACCTAATTTTGTTGATTGCTCAGTAATCAATATTATATTTTCTGAGATTCGTTTAGTAGATTTACTGATTTTTCGGCAAAGTGCATGTTGTTGCCGAAATTTGGTAAAATCTGGTGCTGAATTCACTATGATTAACAATAAACAAATGCGTTTGCTGGCAATACAATTGTCATTTACGTTTCACATTTTCGCTTCAGAATGTATAAGAACTATAAATTATTGTTGATTATTTACAGAAAGTTCCTTCCAGATCCTGCTTTCACTGTCGGGAATTAATTATAGGATATATCGAAGAATTTCAACGACTTGTCAACCAACATGTCATGTCAATGCCTTTATCGTTTATTAAGTGTTTTTACGGTAAGCTTTAGAACATGGTTTGTGATTTAAAAAAAATCTTAGCTTAGTAACTATCGTGAAGACATCAAATAACTAATATCAACCGTTATAGCACAATAAAATAGTGTCACAATACTGTATAAAATGTTCAAAACGACGTATGTAACAATGAGAGATTCTCTTTGTTTACTTTCTCTTTTGATTATTACGGCACTCTTAGCAATCCTTCTCTCCAATTATTTACCGATAATAATAACTAAAGCTATCATCTTTTAATCTGCTCTGGAGAAATTACCGAAAAAAGCAGGAATATTTCGCAATAATCGAAAATGAAAGTAAACAAAGAGAATCTCTCATTGTTACATACGTCGTTTGGAACATTTTATACAGAATATATTAAGATCACTAGCTGCAGTGGTGCTAGATTTATGAAGGAATGAGCCATTGCTCGGACCTTGTGTCGGTTTTGCTTTGATAACTTTTTCTAAAAATGTCGGATAGCTTTTCAGTCTTCAAAGCTTTTCTTTCTCATAAAATTTCCAGCGAAACTAATACACGCATTGATTTTTAGAGTCTATAGAGTGATCTCCAGTCGATTTTTTTTTGTAAAAATTCAGTTTCTCCCAACCTTGACAACAAGTCGTTCGAGCAAGGCGTATTTCCGACAATCTGGAAACAGTCTTATATGTTCCCAGTATTCAAAAGTGGCGATCGTCTCCAGGAACTTTTAAATATTTTCGTTGGCTGGTGTAGAAGAAATTTTTTAATTATTAGTACCATGAAATGTCAAGTTATAACATTCCATCGCAAAACCAACCCCATAATATTCGACTATCAAATCGATGGACAAACTCTTGGAAAAGTCGACGTTGTCAATGACCTCGGCGTTTTGCTGGATGCTAAGCTAACCTTTAACCAACACCGATCAACTTTGATTTCCAAAGCAACACGACAACTCGGCTTCATAGCGAAAATTAGCCGAGACTTCAAAGACCCGTACTGACTGAAAGTGTTATACTGTTCGTTGGTACGTCCATTACTCGAAAATGCGTGTTTGGTTTGGAGCCCGTACCACCTCGTTTGGAACTTACGAATAGAACGTGTATAGAAGAGATTCGTCCGGTTGGCTCTGCGGCACCTCCCATGGCAAAACCGTCTGGATTTACC
The DNA here is from genome assembly GCF_030247185.1 of Malaya genurostris. NCBI lineage: Eukaryota > Metazoa > Arthropoda > Insecta > Diptera > Culicidae > Malaya > Malaya genurostris. Next base: position 58,291,099 of record NC_080570.1, on the reverse strand, counting down.
ACCGTACCCTGACCGCTGTCGTCTGATTGGCCTGGAATCTTTAGAGTGACGAAGAAAGATGCAGCAAGCGTTACTTGTGGCTAAAGTAATCAATGGCGATATTGATTCACCAAAATTGTTATCTCTTCTTGACTTCCGTGTTTCTCAGCGATCTCTACGCTCGACGAGTCTACTTCAACCAAGATTTCATCGTACTACTTTCGGACAACATGAACCAATGACAGCATGTATACGTGCATTTTCCAAAGTTGAGCATCTCTTTGAATTTGGGGAGCCGACGCACAAGTTCTCACAGAAATTATTAAGTGTATCCTTGTTATAAGTTTGTTCGTTGCACTTTGTGTTATTTATTAAGACTTTTAATTATCAGATGGATTATTTTAACAAATACACAAATAAACAAATAAACAAACTTGACAGCTCCCATACATCGAGAATATAAGTAAAAGTTTTGGTTCTCTGGTTCCACAATGGCGTCGTAAATAGATTATCATTTGGAAATAACGTAATTGTTTTTCGACAATCTGCGGTTTAAATTTTTAAATTTAAATAAGTAAAATAAATTTTACTAGCCTTTCTTGACATTTATAAAATAATTAGGATTATTAGTTACTATGGTTTAGTATAAGTATAATTTTTCTCTTTTCATCAATAGAAGGTTTAAAAGTAGTTCATCACATTTCAATGAACAATGAACGTGAAGTAAGGTATTCTACTGAATCTTGAAGAGCAATACTACTAATTTTCAAATCAAGATTAAATCTATGGTTCTCTTGTCTTTATCCGAGTCGTTAGAAGATCATCGAATGATACCAAATACTGTTAGAAAAATTCGCAATATTTTGATTTCATTCAGGAGTTCTTGCGTGAGTCACAGTATGAAAATTACTCTCCTTTTGAATATATTGCTGGACGCATACACAGTGACGGTAAATAACGTAATGAAGTACTGGTTTCTCTTGTAATCTTTTTGTTTCGTGATTCATTGCACCCGTATTGTTTAGGTACACTAGCGCCGTCATGAATTCAGTGGAACACATATGAAACAGGCTCATTTCTGTCAGGTTGTGTATGGGTTGGTTTCTCCATACAAAATCCCATACAAACTTCAAATCTCGGGTGGGAAAATATAGTTTTATAGCCTGTCCGCACTACACCGGGACGACCGGGACGGGACCGCCCGGGACTATCCGGGACGTTTATTTTCCTCATCGGCGATGACTGAGCTGCCGGCGTGTGCATGTATTGGAATCCCGGACCCGGGATAAAATCCATTTGCTTGCCGCCGATATTCCTCACCGAGTTTTTCGCACCATGCCGACAGCCCACACAGAAAGAAAGTGAATTGAGAGAGCAAGAGCGAAAGGAAGACCGAAATGAATCCAAATCGTTTCATTGATATTTCTTAGCTTAATTGATTGATTGATTTAGTTAATCATCAAGAGTCCTTACAATCGAGTAATGTCATTATAATTAGCCATTACATTACATTTTAGGATGGTGATTTTTTAATTGTTGCTACTCATTACATATTGAATTACACTACTGATCCTCGTCTATGGTTCCCTATTGATTATGTTATCATTGAATTAAATAGAAATGTTCATGGTTCATTGTACATCTATTCGAAAAACTATTTTAAATAGAATAAATAAATGGTAGTTCAGTCTTATTATTATTGAAAGGTTTGGTCTGAAGGAACTAGGCTTATTTTGATTTACAGCAGCGCCGCTTTTACGTAATAATGGGCTCGGAAGCAACATATATTTGTGTGCTTATTACTAAGACCGTGGACACGTGCCCCACTGTCTCTCTTATTATTGTTATTATTAGAGATTGGAATTGATATGAAACAACGCAAGAAACAAGTACAATGTTTTACTTCAATTCGAATCCACTGCCATTCATTATTAATAAAGCTATAAAGTGATAATGTGACGAAACTTCTTTACAAGCACAGTTACTTGTTGTATCTGAGATGTTTTAATAAATGTACTTATAGAGACAATAGGTATTTTTAACAATGGAGACGTCTACTAAACATGAGGATTTAATTTAACCATATATTATGATTTTAAATTTTTTATTTTAATAAATGTTTATTGTTTGATTTATGAATAGAAGCTCTAGACTTAAGTAAAAAGAGGTGCGTGACAAACGAAGACTTTTACCCGCGAAAGACAGGATTTGGAGGCAGCCAACGGGTAGATTTAGTTCATTCCACTAACTAGCGTCTTGACTCGTACTATGGCAGCAGTTTTGGTATTTCAGGTAGCCTTAAAAACTGTTACATCCGGCAACTCTAGGAAGCCAGAAATACTTCTAGATTAGTATGCGGTGCAAACGGCTGTTTGAAATGGATTTATTTTCCCAATATTTCTTTGTATTCAGATGACAATGATTTTGCAGGTTTGAGTACAATTGTTTAACGGTTCGCTTCTGAGTTAACCAACCTTGAAGAAGGATAAGGTCCAGACTATGTCAATTTTCAACATTTAGTACTATTATTAAATTTTCTTTCACTTATTCAAATCAAATTGGATTGAATATAGTGAAAATAAAAGGTTTTTTTCTTTAAAAGCGATTTAGTTCATTCCACCAACCGCTCTAATAAGTTAAGAATTTGGAGTGTGGATTGTTTATTGTAAAATTTGTTGCTTTAAATTATTTTGTGTACAAGTAGCCGGGTCAGTACTTTACATGCTCTACATGCGGATTTTCGACTCGATGGGCCCTTCTCTATATACACATAAAATCAATTATGTTTAATGGTTACCTGATAAAATGAACACTATACCACGTTCACAATTTCGTTACCTATCAATTAGCGAATCTGTGTACCTATATATTTATATTTTCAATAACGTTTGAATACCTACCAACAAGTATTTATTGACCGAGTTAGGTGTAATAAAAGTAGTTTGAAACAAGTATCAGAAGCGTTAATATACGATATATTTCATGAGGGACGACGTAAAAACGTATACAGTGACGAGCGTTAAGTGTTAACGTAAAGTGATAAATAATATTCAGTTAGTAGAAAATGGAGAACTTCACTGATGACGAAGTTATGATGATGGCTATTGCATTTGAAGACGAAGAGGAAGATGAGGATCAAACTCCCTCTGCTAAAAAAAAGAAGTGGGTTCATGAAGCTTGGACGAAACGTGAAACGGAGGGAGAATTTGCTACACTTTTCAAAGAGTTAGTAGCCGATGGATAAAAATTCCACGAATACTTCAGGATGTCGCAACACTGCTTTGAATTACTTCTACGCAAACTAGAAGTTTATCTAAAAATTGCATTTACTCTTAATTTAGGACCCAATGACAACTATATCATTCAGTTATCACCTGGGGAAGACTACAGTTCATGAAATGGTGCATGAGACCTGTACAATAATAGTTGATAAACTTTTAAAAGAAGCTATACCACAGCCTACTGAACAAATATGGAAAGATACAGCGAAACAATTTTTCGAACGGTGGAACTTTCCAAATTGCTTGGGTGCACATTTTTATCAAAAAGCCTCCTAATAGTGGTACAGAATTTTATAACTATAAAGATAGATTCTCAATAGTGTTGTTAGCTTTAGTAAACGCAAAATGCAACTTCTTGGCAGTGAACGTTGGGGCCAAAGGAAGAGATAGTGATGGCGGGATTTTCGCAAACTCTAATTTAGGACATGCACTAGAAAACAACAATCTGTCAGTGTCATCAGATTCTATCTTACCTGGAACTGATACTGTAGCACCTTATGTGATTGTTGGAGGCGAGGCGTTCCCGTTGAAAACATATCTTATGAGACCATATCCAGGACAAGATCTGAACAATCAAAAACGGATTTTCAACTATCGGTTGATTCGAGCCAGGAGAACATCTGAAAATGCTTTTGGTATCCTAAGGGCATATTCAGGAGTGTTCTAGTTCTAGATGCATAATTTATGTCAGTTTTAAAATTTAAATCTAGAAAATATAACAAAATAAACTGGCAGCCCCAGCAGCATTCTATCTGTGTTTCAAATATAGAAAAAATAGAACGGCAGTGTATACCAGTTTCAAATTTGACAGTAGAACTGGTCGAATAAATAAAACTAAAATGGATTGCTGGGGATACGTTTGTTTCAGTTTCATTTACATTATAGACCACCCATATGAATCTTGCAGCTGCTGAATTTGCTCTAACACAGAAGTTTAGAATTTCCAATCGACGAATCGAGTTGGACCCTGAATATATATTACTGCACTGTTTTATCCGTAAGTATGATGGCATGCATTATTACAATAAAAAATGTGCACAGTGGAGAAGGGCCATCCCATCAGCATCATTTAGAGCTCGCACAGTTATCTAAACGAGGTGGAAATTCGTCAAAATCTGCTTTCCAAGTGCGAGAAATCTATAAGAATTACTTCAATTCTGAGGCTGGAGCAGTACCATGACAAAATGAATAAATAAACAACTTATAGACAAGAAGAAACGTGTACTTATTTATTTGAAGTTGGAAAAAGCTTTCGGGGAGCTTCCATATATTATATGATTATAGTTTAAGTTGGATGTTATGTCGCTGAGATTGATTATTTCCATAAAATTGTTGTTGATGGTATTGAATACTGTTTTAACGACTTCACTTGTAGGCGTGTTCATATTGGTGATATTGTTGGTATCAATGGTGATATTTTCAGATATTTTCTTATCATTGATTGAAGTATTGTAGGAGTTTTTATCGTCGCCACTGTTTCCGCTTCCATTAATTGAACTATTGTAAGGGTTTTTATCGTCAGCGTCGTCGTAGTTATAAGGAGTGTCAATCGTGTTGTTCATGTCTTGTGTTATTTCGCTGTTAAAGTCACTGCAAATCGAAATATTTATATATAATCAACAGATGTAACAGAAGCAGATACTAGTATTTTGGTCTGCTTATTACAACTTTCATCAATGTATCAGTTTTAATTCTTATAAGCGGCGGTTGGGGAACCACTGTATCCAATTTGATTTGAATAAGTGAAAGAAAATTCAATGAATGTTGAAAATTGACATAGTCTGGACCTTATCCTTCTTCAAGGTTGGTTAACCGAACCGTTAAACAATTGTACTCAAACCTGCAAAATCATTGTCATCTGAATACAGAGAAATATAGGGAAAATAAATCGATTTCAAACAGCCGTTTGCACCGCATACTAATCTAGAAGTATTTCTGGCTTCCTAGAGTTGCCGGATGTAACAGTTTTTTTAAGGCTACCTGAAATACCAAAACTGCTGCCATAGTACGAGTCAAGACGCTAGTTAGTGGAATGAACTAAATCTACCCGTTGGCTGCCTCCAAATCCTGTCTTTCGCGGGTAAAAGTCTTCGTTTGTCACGCACCTCTTTTTACTTAAGTCTAGAGCTTCTATTCATAAATCAAACAATAAACATTTATTAAAATAAAAAATTTAAAATCATAATATATGGTTAAATTAAATCCTCATGTTTAGTAGACGTCTCCATTGTTAAAAATACCTATTGTCTCTATAAGTACATTTATTAAAACATCTCAGATACAACAAGTAACTGTGCTTGTAAAGAAGTTTCGTCACATTATCACTTTATAGCTTTATTAATAATGAATGGCAGTGGATTCGAATTGAAGTAAAACATTGTACTTGTTTCTTGCGTTGTTTCATATTAATTCCAATCTCTAATAATAACAATAATAAGAGAGACAGTGGGGCACGTGTCCACGGTCTTAGTAATAAGCACATAAATATATGTTGCCCCCGAGCCCATTATTACGTAAAAGCGGCGCTGCTGTAAATCAAAATAAGCCTAGTTCCTTCAGACCAAACCTTTCAATAATAATAAGACTGAACTACCATTTATTTATTCTATTTAAAATAGTTTTTCGAATAGATGTACAATGAACCATGAACATTTCTATTTAATTCAATGATAACATAATCAATAGGGAACCATAGACGAGGATCAGTAGTGTAATTCAATATGTAATGAGTAGCAACAATTAAAAAATCACCATCCTAAAATGTAATGTAATGGCTAATTATAATGACATTACTCGATTGTAAGGACTCTTGATGATTAACTAAATCAATCAATCAATTAAGCTAAGAAATATCAATGAAACGATTTGGATTCATTTCGGTCTTCCTTTCGCTCTTGCTCTCTCAATTCACTTTCTTTCTGTGTGGGCTGTCGGCATGGTGCGAAAAACTCGGTGAGGAATATCGGCGGCATTCGATGATGATGGCTATTGCATTTGAAGACGAAGAGGAAGATGAGGATCAAACTCCCTCTGCTAAAAAAAAGAAGTGGGTTCATGAAGCTTGGACGAAACGTGAAACGGAGGGAGAATTTGCTACACTTTTCAAAGAGTTAGTAGCCGATGGATAAAAATTCCACGAATACTTCAGGATGTCGCAACACTGCTTTGAATTACTTCTACGCAAACTAGAAGTTTATCTAAAAATTGCATTTACTCTTAATTTAGGACCCAATGACAACTATATCATTCAGTTATCACCTGGGGAAGACTACAGTTCATGAAATGGTGCATGAGACCTGTACAATAATAGTTGATAAACTTTTAAAAGAAGCTATACCACAGCCTACTGAACAAATATGGAAAGATACAGCGAAACAATTTTTCGAACGGTGGAACTTTCCAAATTGCTTGGGTGCACATTTTTATCAAAAAGCCTCCTAATAGTGGTACAGAATTTTATAACTATAAAGATAGATTCTCAATAGTGTTGTTAGCTTTAGTAAACGCAAAATGCAACTTCTTGGCAGTGAACGTTGGGGCCAAAGGAAGAGATAGTGATGGCGGGATTTTCGCAAACTCTAATTTAGGACATGCACTAGAAAACAACAATCTGTCAGTGTCATCAGATTCTATCTTACCTGGAACTGATACTGTAGCACCTTATGTGATTGTTGGAGGCGAGGCGTTCCCGTTGAAAACATATCTTATGAGACCATATCCAGGACAAGATCTGAACAATCAAAAACGGATTTTCAACTATCGGTTGATTCGAGCCAGGAGAACATCTGAAAATGCTTTTGGTATCCTAAGGGCATATTCAGGAGTGTTCTAGTTCTAGATGCATAATTTATGTCAGTTTTAAAATTTAAATCTAGAAAATATAACAAAATAAACTGGCAGCCCCAGCAGCATTCTATCTGTGTTTCAAATATAGAAAAAATAGAACGGCAGTGTATACCAGTTTCAAATTTGACAGTAGAACTGGTCGAATAAATAAAACTAAAATGGATTGCTGGGGATACGTTTGTTTCAGTTTCATTTACATTATAGACCACCCATATGAATCTTGCAGCTGCTGAATTTGCTCTAACACAGAAGTTTAGAATTTCCAATCGACGAATCGAGTTGGACCCTGAATATATATTACTGCACTGTTTTATCCGTAAGTATGATGGCATGCATTATTACAATAAAAAATGTGCACAGTGGAGAAGGGCCATCCCATCAGCATCATTTAGAGCTCGCACAGTTATCTAAACGAGGTGGAAATTCGTCAAAATCTGCTTTCCAAGTGCGAGAAATCTATAAGAATTACTTCAATTCTGAGGCTGGAGCAGTACCATGACAAAATGAATAAATAAACAACTTATAGACAAGAAGAAACGTGTACTTATTTATTTGAAGTTGGAAAAAGCTTTCGGGGAGCTTCCATATATTATATGATTATAGTTTAAGTTGGATGTTATGTCGCTGAGATTGATTATTTCCATAAAATTGTTGTTGATGGTATTGAATACTGTTTTAACGACTTCACTTGTAGGCGTGTTCATATTGGTGATATTGTTGGTATCAATGGTGATATTTTCAGATATTTTCTTATCATTGATTGAAGTATTGTAGGAGTTTTTATCGTCGCCACTGTTTCCGCTTCCATTAATTGAACTATTGTAAGGGTTTTTATCGTCAGCGTCGTCGTAGTTATAAGGAGTGTCAATCGTGTTGTTCATGTCTTGTGTTATTTCGCTGTTAAAGTCACTGCAAATCGAAATATTTATATATAATCAACAGATGTAACAGAAGCAGATACTAGTATTTTGGTCTGCTTATTACAACTTTCATCAATGTATCAGTTTTAATTCTTATAAGCGGCGGTTGGGGAACCACTGTATCCAATTTGATTTGAATAAGTGAAAGAAAATTCAATGAATGTTGAAAATTGACATAGTCTGGACCTTATCCTTCTTCAAGGTTGGTTAACCGAACCGTTAAACAATTGTACTCAAACCTGCAAAATCATTGTCATCTGAATACAGAGAAATATAGGGAAAATAAATCGATTTCAAACAGCCGTTTGCACCGCATACTAATCTAGAAGTATTTCTGGCTTCCTAGAGTTGCCGGATGTAACAGTTTTTTTAAGGCTACCTGAAATACCAAAACTGCTGCCATAGTACGAGTCAAGACGCTAGTTAGTGGAATGAACTAAATCTACCCGTTGGCTGCCTCCAAATCCTGTCTTTCGCGGGTAAAAGTCTTCGTTTGTCACGCACCTCTTTTTACTTAAGTCTAGAGCTTCTATTCATAAATCAAACAATAAACATTTATTAAAATAAAAAATTTAAAATCATAATATATGGTTAAATTAAATCCTCATGTTTAGTAGACGTCTCCATTGTTAAAAATACCTATTGTCTCTATAAGTACATTTATTAAAACATCTCAGATACAACAAGTAACTGTGCTTGTAAAGAAGTTTCGTCACATTATCACTTTATAGCTTTATTAATAATGAATGGCAGTGGATTCGAATTGAAGTAAAACATTGTACTTGTTTCTTGCGTTGTTTCATATTAATTCCAATCTCTAATAATAACAATAATAAGAGAGACAGTGGGGCACGTGTCCACGGTCTTAGTAATAAGCACATAAATATATGTTGCTCCCGAGCCCATTATTACGTAAAAGCGGCGCTGCTGTAAATCAAAATAAGCCTAGTTCCTTCAGACCAAACCTTTCAATAATAATAAGACTGAACTACCATTTATTTATTCTATTTAAAATAGTTTTTCGAATAGATGTACAATGAACCATGAACATTTCTATTTAATTCAATGATAACATAATCAATAGGGAACCATAGACGAGGATCAGTAGTGTAATTCAATATGTAATGAGTAGCAACAATTAAAAAATCACCATCCTAAAATGTAATGTAATGGCTAATTATAATGACATTACTCGATTGTAAGGACTCTTGATGATTAACTAAATCAATCAATCAATTAAGCTAAGAAATATCAATGAAACGATTTGGATTCATTTCGGTCTTCCTTTCGCTCTTGCTCTCTCAATTCACTTTCTTTCTGTGTGGGCTGTCGGCATGGTGCGAAAAACTCGGTGAGGAATATCGGCGGCAAGCAAATGGATTTTATCCCGGGTCCGGGATTCCAATACATGCACACGCCGGCAGCTCAGTCATCGCCGATGAGGAAAAAAACATCCCGGATAGTCCCGGACGGTCCCGTCCCGGTCGTCCCGGTGTAGTGCGGACAGGCTATTACCAATCGAGCCCAAATTTTGCATAGTTCTTTAAGGAATTTTCTTCCACCTCGATAAGCATTGTACGACAGCTATCAGAAATTTATTCACATGTTTTTGGTTTATCGAATGCGTGTAAAATTGGGAATATTCAGAAAATGCAAATAATATTAAATTAATTTGATCAACAATAAATGTTTTCTTACTTTGCCCACTCAAACCAGCTTACGGCTTTGTGGGAACCGGAAATTGTACTTCATTCTGTGCTGCAGAGACAATGCAGATATCATTCGAATAACATTTGAAACCCGGATTGTGAGATCTACCGTATTCATTTGATCCTGAAACCCGACACTCTACACGATCTTGCCTTGGGTTTTTATTTTCCAACGAAAAAGGCAAATGAGAACCCGTAAAAGCAGGAGGGTTCACTAAGGATGCAAGTTTGATTTATTGTCTTTTTAGTTTTTCTGGTTAGCCACGATCATTTCATCTTAATTTTGAGTTCTTTTGCTCTCGCTAGAGTTGTATTTAGAAGTAATACAATGTTTTTGAACCGTATATTATTTTGGAAACGCCAATCATTTCTACTCCTCCACTGACAAAGTATCAATTTGGTAGCAAAATACGGCCTGTATTTCCCGTTGAGATGTCTGCTTTTTTCGCCGTAAGCAGCTCACGTTTTATGTCTTTCAACTTTTGAATTCTTCTGTTCGCGTTCCAGGTATTCTGTCTAATGTGAAAAATGGTCAAAAGTGAGATTTATTATCGAAATACACGGAGAGTAGCAGACTGGAGCGGATTAATGGTTTAAAGCAATTTGCGCTACTATTACCTGTAAATTAGTGACCGTAAATCTTATTTCCGTTTCGGCTGTGCCAAATGCTTTCGATTGGCAATAAAACTCTCGAAGATGTTTTGTTTTTACTTAATGTTAGTCAGAGTTGAGGTTAATCCATTTTCCAGAAAAGCAATAATAAGTTCCATTATTTCACAAATCGGAAATTCAAAAACCTCCACTGCGTTATCGCAGATGGGAATCCGATAGATCCGACCTTCGCTGCATGTTGAGCCTGCGATTACATCGAACGAAACCCAGGAAACCGAAATCATAATCCACCGTAAGAAGGACAAGACATGTTGTCAAGTCCGAAAACCTAAATACTGGAAACAAATTTGGTGACGGCTATTACTCATGCAACGGTTTGCCTTGACACGGGTCCGAACCCCAAGGAAAAAAAAGGTGAACGGATAAAAAAGATTATAAAATCTAGCCTTCGTAATAAAATGCGAAGGCGGAGATAAGAAAAAAACACCCAAATACGATTAGAGTTTCTTATTGTTTTCATTCTTAAAGTATGCAGCTGAGCGAATCGAAATGTGTTTTATGTTTTCTACTGTTAGAAGGAAAAGAAAGGCAGAAACAGGATTTTCGAGCAACCATGAATGAATGGAAGGAAACGGTACACACAGAAACAGGAAACGTATGCTCATGGGTCAAGTTTTTTTTTTACTCCAAGTCTTTAAGACTTTACAGTTGAGAGAGTAAGTCGAATTCTTGTTCGGTTTCAGGTTAAGTCCGATTTGATACATATGTACGTGCAAACCGAATGACAATCTGTTTAGAGCGAGACAAAAGTTTTCCTTTTCCAAATTACTCACGTACAATCATCATGGCATCCTGTCGGGTTTGACCGTTCACGGCGGTGATTGCAAGCTGCTCTAGGTACAAATTGAGAAGTAAAAATATTGCCATCATTGTTATCGGCCGGGAGGAGCAGAACCAAAAACGGAGCGACGAAGTCGGCTGGTCAAAGAAGCACGCATTACAAAGTTCCATTCATATCCCATTTCCTTCATAATTCTATTTATTGTTATTATGGATTCGGCTAAATTAGGTTTGTCAAAGCAGGATAGGATCCAAACCGAACCATGACAACTGGCAAACAGGCCGGCAAATTTTAGCTTTGACTGAAATGCACGAATATTCTGTTTACAAGCTCCCGGTGAGATCTGTTTACGTAAAACGTTATTGAAAGCCGATTCGATTGCAATTGTCATCGTAATCGCATTTTATGTAACAAAAGGTACAGCGAATGGGATTTTGGAGGATTTTACGGCACTGATGTTCGTTGGTTACAGTCACAGCCGGCATTCGCAACGATCATGCGAAAACAAATGGATGAGAATGAAAGATCCCCGTTTGATATCTATCCGCCGGGATGCTTACGGAATGTTGTCAAAATCCCTAACCAAATATGGCGATACGGATTCCTTACGTTTTGTCTTCAATCATAAAATCACTGATGAAATAGGATTATATGTACCTACTTCTTTTTTTGCCAGAAACGGTATTTGCAAAAGATGTTATTTTTTGATAATCGGTGTGGCGTGACGATATAAATCGGTGAAAATATGTACACAAACCATAACCATTGAAAAAATACTGCATTCATTAAGTGTACATGCGGGCTTGAATGATGATAGCAAATCCTTGGCACGGTTTAAACACACTGCGCAAGCGTAAAGAATCATTGCAATCCTATTTTCACTAAGAATTGTTCCAGAAACTTATTGGCTCCAATTGAACCAAAGTAATGATGGAGTGTATTATCAATTCTTAAACGACTTTAAAACTAATGAATTCTCTAAAGACAACAACATCTATGATTATGTCGAAGAGTTTGTGTACAAGGTGAGATGAAAAAACTGCAACAAAGTAAAACGCCATAATTTTTTCATTTTTTTTTTAAATTTTATTGAATGAAAGCAAAAAATGTCGGAAATAACATCAAATTTGAGAATCGGTTTAGATTTGTTCGAATTGGCCACCTTTGGCACGAACTATGGCCTTCAAACGGCCAATGAAACCATCACACGCTGCCCGAAAGTGGCTCTGCGGTATTTTGTCCCATTCTCGGCGAAGCGCTTGCTTGAGATGATCGACACTTTGGTATTTTTTAGTGCCAACCTTGCTTTCCAAAATACCCCAGGCACAATAGTCCAACGGATTGGCATCCGGAGATTTTGGTGGCCATTGTGCGGTGGAAATGAAGCGAGGAACCTCATTTCTTAACCATTCTTGGGTGGCGCGTGCTGAGTGCGATGGTGCTGAGTCCTGTTGGAATGTCCAAGGTCTGCGGCCGAAATGTTTGCGTGCCCAGGGCTTCAGAACTCCCTCCAAAATATTTTCGCGATAGATTTGCGCATTTATTTTGACCCCACGGTCGATGAATACGAGCGGCGAGCGACCATCGGCTGTTATGGCGGCCCACACCATCACAATGGCCGGCTTTTGAGTTCTGGTGGCCAACCGAAGTTGCAAATTTTCAGCTGACCTCTCTGGCAAGTAAACACGATCATTTTGTTTGTTTACAAACTGCTGGATAACGAATGGTTTCTCATCGGAGAAAACCAAATTCGGCAGTTCACCACTTTCGGCCAAGCGAAGCAACTCTTTAGCTTTTTCGAGTCTAACTTTTTTTTGCGCATCAGTAAGATCTTGCACTTTTTGGAACTTCAATGGCTTTAGTCCAAGCTCATTTTTCAATATTTGCCGAATGGCATATTGCGATATGTTCAGCTCACGAGCCATTTTTCGGCCACTGCGACGCGGATTTCGTTCAATTCGCTTCTTCACTTTTCGAACCATTTCTGCCGATGTTGCTGTTTTTTTTCGTCCACTTCCTTGACGTCGGGCTACGCTACCAGTATCACGGTAACGAGCGATGGTACGAGACACAAAAGATTTATTCACTTTTAAATGCTGGAGGGCTCTAACGATAGCCACTTGTGGTTTTCCAGCCAAATGCAAAGCAATCACACTATCACACTTGAATTCCATCACAAATAACTTTTTTTCTGAAAAATTCCCACCAAAATGCTTTTGTGCGCTTGTAAATAATATAATGAGCTGTCACTAGAATAAATCTGACAGCTGTGGGACGAGCGGTTTAGAAATGACAGCAGTCTGAAGTTGGTTGCAGTTTTTTCATCTCACCTTGTATGTTTTGGTTGAGCATATTAAGTTGAATAACTTTATGAAATTTGTATTCGTACACCTCGATTGTGCCTTCAGTATAGAGCAACCGTTTCCGTATTACAGCATATTTGACGAAAAATATGTGTAGTCGTTGTGAGTATATTTTGTAAACTCATTGTATCTTATGAAAAATGGTGTGACAAACATAAGAATTTATAGTTGCCATGAAGAATAACCTTCAAATCGTTGTTATTACTATTACTAGTTCAATTTGAACTGCTCTGCACTGATGAGTCAAAGGCGAAACGTAAAAGTAATAAAAACGGTTATGTGCCCTACATACTTTAAAAAAAACCTGTATTTTACATCTTATTAAATGCACATAAATGAAGCGTCGCAGTTCACCCAAATTTACGTCGAAGAACATTTAATATTGTGTCCAAGACTCCATGGCATGAAATTCATTGAAATAAAAAAAATACTAATAGCAACCGCCGCGACTTGAACCGAGAATCATTGTATCGCAAGTACGTCTGTTAATCGACTGAGCCACAGAAGCATGCATCTGCTTGGCTGGTAAAAGGTGCATTTAAATTCATACAGTCGCACCTGCTAGCAGAACGCAAGTGACAGTCGGAACCAGTAATATTCAAGCTCATCTAACATTAAGTCATTACAAATAAAATCTTCCGTCATTTGACCAATTAGGTCTTTATGAATTACATCGTATGAAGGATTAAGTCACCTATAAAATTCAATTTTTTTTGGAGTGTAGCACAAAATTTGGCTTACCCCTAAATGTTTAAATCGTTGGCCGTTCTGGTGAGAACCAATTTACTTGATAGCCAACTTTGAATGGAAAAGAAAATATTGAATGCTCCTTTTATCGTTATCGGAGGTGAGTATTGTGATACATGATGGTGAGGTGACATAAATTCATTCATGAGGCTCATTTTGTTCTATTAATCAGATCACCTTATGATTTAGGATACAATTAGGGATAAGTTTGAAACTTATATTCGATTAAATATGATCAGTAGCTATCAGGGAAACCAGATTGGAAAATTGACATGTGAATGCAATTATGTAATGAAAACTGTGAATTTCCCCGGTTAGGAGCTACGGGTTCAAGTCCCGTCTCTGCGGTAACATTTTCGCAGTTTTACGCTTTTTGTAACTATAGAAAAAAGGCATTGAATTCACTCAAACTGTGCCATATACCAATCGACTCAGATTGACGAACTGAGCAAATGTTCGTGTGTGTGTCTGTATGTGTGTTGTCAACAAAGAGGTCAAGATATCAAATTTAGATCGAACTAGTCGGAAATGAAAGGTATACCCGTCGCCCTGAAGGTTATTGAATGTTTTTGAGATCGAATGTTTACTTTTAGAATTATACGAAGTTTGATGTCAAAATTTTTGACAATATCTGTCACAAAAACAGAAACATATCTGTCACAAAAACAGAAAACAGAACGAGTTTTCAGACTTAGATTCCGCACGGTATTAGCTATCAAACAAGCTTAAGATTGTTAAAATCCATCAATTTTAAGCGGAGATATCGATATTTTTGTGTAAGTGACTTTTCCCCTTAGTAGTAGGAGTTTTACGTGCTTGATGATAAAACAAAGATCTTGATTTTCAATACTGTTTTGTACAATTGTTTCTTCGATCCTAAAAGGCTATGCACAGCATCCTTTTTCATGACGTTTCGGTTTTAGCACGGTTCGTTTTTGGCAACATAATCGTTCGAACATGACATATGTATTAGAAAGATGGCAGTATTGTCAAATTCAAAACAATTTCATATTTTTATTGATGTTTACTGCTTGTAGCAATAATTGTTGGAAGAACACAATTTCTTACACACGTATACTATTCGAAAAAGTTTGACGATTTTTATTTAAAACAATAGGATTCTTGCCATCGAAAATAAATCATTTATTTCAGAAAAATTACAGCAAAATAAGTTCAATGACGGAAAAAATCACCAACAATCGATGAGAACGATCTCGTGAAAAAGTCCATAACCAGTAGTCGAAACGTCGAGCAGCATATACCAGTCGTTCTTATTTAACAGACCGCTAAAGACGAAGACACGGAAGTATGGTCGATTCATCATATTCGAAATATTAATGTAAAAAAATTTCAATTCTTTTTGTTTTGTAATAATAAATTGTAATTAAAAAAAACTCTTTTAAATTTTCAAACTACTTACACTTCAAGGACTTACTGTTCGCCATTTTTAAAATGAAATGTTTCACACCGGAAATTCACGTGGATTTTTGACGTTTGGTCAATTCATGTAAACCGACAGAAGTCAGGCAAGATTCCGGCAGCTGTAAAAATTTTGCAGGCGAAATTGCGTCATTCGTTCCGTGTTGCAAGATTTATTTTCATTCTATTTTTGTGTTCGACTTCATTTAATATTCGTTAATCCTACATGTACATCCAAAAATGAAGTCTTGAGTCTTGAGAACAAGTGAATAAAATGAAAATACTGGTATATCGAGAGAAGATAAGCTTTGCATATCATGTTTGGTAGTGCAATAACGATGTTATTGCCCTTCATTTAAACTACTAATGGAAAAAATAAAACCAAAGGCGCTTGATAGGAAGAATTGATTCAAAACGGTTCTGCCAGTCTTGTATGGCAAAAATCGTTAATAATCGCTAGGCGAAATTATCTGCCGGAAACGGTTGTTGCATTGTGGCCAGACTCTTGCCGTAATTCTGCCAGCATTCCGGCCAAACCTTTTGGCAGACGCTGTCAGGCGTTTGGGGTAAGCAAAACAGACATGTTCTTTTTTTTACTTGTGTTAAATTCAATACTTAATCCTAGTTATCCAGCCAACTTTTTTGCGATAGATGCGCTGCTCAAGTGACGAGGTTTCAACTAAGCAGGTGTGATTATTTTAACATTTGGCTTGAAGATTTTGAAAAATTGTAATTTTTTTCATGAATCATGATATTTACCACATTTATGTTAGTACACTAAGGTTTTTTTACGCGGCGGATACGCGTTAAAAAAAGACCTATAGTGTTGTAAAATGAAACATCGAGATCTGCTGTTCTCTCGACAAAAATTTGTTTCAAAAACGTCGGCTTTGTGACCAAGAAAAATTTGAGATTTCTGAAACGAAAAAAAAATTTTCAAATAAAAAAATTGTCAGAGAAATGCTTGAAACGTCGAGATCTGGTGTAATGTCGAACACTATTTTTTGACAAAAATCGTAAATTTTCCTTGTGTTAGAAAGCTGACATGAAAAAAATTCGCACAAAAAAACGTGTAACTTCAGATAACCACATACTTTCAGAAATCCGCGTACAAACTTGGAAAATCCGCGTGATAGAAGCTGCTTCAAAAAAGACCGCAGTGTAATTTACAAAAACATGTAAAAATGTTGTAAAAACTTAGATTTTTAACGACTCAGTAGCTCTTCGTGGTACGTTTTATTTATATTTATGCAAAATCGTAGGACGTTCGACAAATTCTAAGTTTATACGACTGGATCTAGATCGAATCTAAAATTATCAATGTTTCATCATGTTTTATCACCTGAATTAAATATGAATAACTTAACTGATAATTTAAAATTACATTCCTGATTTTTAAGTTTACAGGACAGATTTGAATCATACTTCTTATGACAAGACGTGACTAATCATTTTTTACCCATATTTGTAAGATTTTATCATCTGAGATCGCTCAAACTCATGCAAATTGAAAACATCGCCCAAAATTTGCTAAATACACGGGCTATTTCACAACCATCACGACATCTCTTGGTAACCACACTGATTGGATTCTTCAAAACTGTCAAACATAGGTTCGGTTGTAGTGAAGTTCAAGATCAAATTCTTTTCAAACTATTATATTATGGGTCAATAATACCATGGTTAAGATGAGTATGTACTGGAAAACGAAAATCAAAATAACTTCATTTGCTCATCAAATAATTTACCCATAAAAGTAACAGGAGCTCATGACTTTGCTGGTCTGACGAAACCAGTAAGCACAGCAAACATCAACATTGCGTATGCTAGGTCAGCTAAGTAAGGCAAATTCTGCGCTCCACTTACTTCTATACAGAATTTTATGCAAGAATTTCATGCGAATAGCGTTTGATTGTGCCAAATTAAAATTGAAAATAGCGCATAAACTGGCTGTGTGATAGGGATTTTACTGAATTTGCTTTTTATGTTACTATCGTCATGGAAATGATTATTAGTAGAAATGACAAACACAAAAAGAATAAAATGTTCATTCATTCTATTGCATGTCGAAATGATCATTTCCGTGGAACTTTTGTCTAACATTCATTTACTTTCAATCGGTTTTACCTTTTTTTATACATATAAAAAATAGGTATAGAATTCGCTCAAACTTTTGAAAAATTTTCCGAGGCCCGGAGGGCCTAATGACATATACCAATTGATTCAGCTCGAGCTGAGCAAATGTCCGTGTGTGTGTGTTTGTATGTGTGTTGTCAACTAAGAGGTCGAGATCTCAGAGATGGCTGAACCGATTTTGATCAAACTAGTCACAAATGAAAGGTCTTCCCGTCACCCAAAACGCTATTGAATGGTTTTGAGATAGGATGTTTACTTTTTGAGTTATACGAAGTTTTATGTCAAAATTTTCAGTTTTTTGACAGTATCTGTCACAATTGACCTTGAAAACAGAATATATTTTCAGACTTAGATTCCGCACGGTAATAGCTATCCAATAAGCCATAGATTGTTAAAATCCGTCCATTTTTAACGGAGATATCGAAATTTTTGTGTAAACGACTTTTCCCCCTATTCCAGTAGTAGGAGTTTTGAGCGCTGTATGATAAAGAAATGCTTGGGAGCAACGGAAAACACGATTTTTTTATTGTTACATACAATTGTTTCTAAGTACCAAAAAGACTGTGTACAGCATCCTTTTTCATGACATTTAGCCTGGGACCGATTAGCACGGCTCGTTTTTGGCAACATAATCGTTCGAATATGACATATATAAACCTGATGATGGCAGATTTGTTTTTATTTATATTGTTTTAAACTACTTACAATAAATGCTGGAAGAACATAACATCCATATACCATTCGAATCAGTTCGTCGAGATCAGCAAATGCGTGTGTGGCAAATAATTTCACTCAGTTTTCTCGGAAAATTTCTTTTTTACAAATTCAGATTTATACGAAAAGTCGTATGCTCCCAAACAAAGTTCCCAAATTATGTTTGGTTCCGACCTCTGGTTCCGGAACTACAGGATGATATGTGAAACGAATTCAAAATTGTGTAACTCATTCTTCTCGTAGATGGCTGAACCGATCTAAGATTCAAATGAAATCTAAGAATCATCTAAGATTCAAATGAAAAGTTTCAAGATTCTATAAAACATCTTGCTCTTCAATCAGATCCAACTTCCGGTTTCGGGGATACAGGGTGATTGGTATAGAAATGTCTATTCCACATAAATTAATCAGGTTTATCGGGTTAGCAGATTTGGATACTCGATAAAAAAATTACTTTTTCCAGTTTTAGTGGTATTCAGTTGTCGATTCAGAAGGCACCTAAAAATTTAATTCGTGCTATGATTTCTCAAAAATGTCTTCACTGATTTTCAAATATTTTGAAACAAATGTAAACTATACAGCCATACTCAGGTGAATTTATCTGACTTCGGTCATACCGATTTTAGAATTCCGGTTCCAGTATAATATCGTTTCTCAAAGCTCAATCGTTTTCTCAAAAAAAGCCTAATCAAATTTCAGAAACAAAAATTCAAATTAAAATAAACTTTTATACAAAATTAATTTATTTTATACATACATACAAAAATTAATTAATTTTATCCAATTATGATTTCCGGTTCTCGAATTACATGATGATGAATTTTTAAAATTCGAAGCGATACAGAAGATGATAATCCCGAAAAGCTTCAAAGTTGGACTCAAAACTGTTGTAATTTATTCGTCATATGGCCATGCGAATCGGTTTGGGTTATGCTGGTTTCTGAATACCGGCTCTGGAAGTACCTTAAAATACCGTAAACTCTAAAGTAGAACTTACTTCGTCATATCATGGAATGTTTAATCGATTGTCACACTTTTAGATTTTTTTAGAGTAATGAGTGATTAAAATCTCAAATTGTCGCTTAAAACGACGGTCATTAAAATAATTTCATGAAAACTTAAACACCGAAGAATATTCATGCAAAAAACACATGCGGATTGATAAAAAAGGTATCATCTCACTGCTAGGTGGATTAAACACGTTTTTGTAATTGGATAAATACAATTTATACTCGTTTGCAAAACAGTTAATAAAACATTAACCTACCCATGGAAGATTTTTTAACATTAAGTTCCATGAACAATAGAGTATTTGATTTGAATCATCTCCGAGAAAACAGAGTGCAAATTTTTGTTTAATAATTCTATCCTAACAAAAAATGGCTTAACTACAAATGATTTCTCTTTGTTTGCTTTTGGTTTCGGAAGTTACCATGTTGATTTTATGTTTGACGATTGAAGTACGGCTTAATTAGTTTAATAGTTTCATTCCATTTCGTGTTCATTGCTAAAATCTAGTTTAGTGTTCATATCACATTTACATACCAGTTCATATCACATTTTGAAATTTGGGAATTGGTATTTTAAATAATGGTTGAAGTTGCGAGGAATCCTCAAATTTTCATGTAAATCAATAGGATTCTTGCCATAGAAAATAAAACATTTATTTCAGAAAAATAGCCTATAAGTTCAATGACTGAAAAAACGCCATCAATCGATAAGCACGATCTTCTGAAAAAGTCCATAACCAGTGGTCGAAACGTCGGGCAGTATATAACAGCCGTTCTTATTTAACAGAACGCTAAAGCCGAAGAAATTATTATTGCAAAATACCTGTTCGGTCGATTCATCATATTTGAAATATTAATGTAAAAAAAATTACAATTCTTTTTGTTTTGTAATAAAAAATTGTAATTAAAAGAAATTCTTGCAAATTTTCAAACTACTTACACTTCAAGAACTCATTGTTCGCCATTTTCAAAATCGAATTTTTCACACCGGAAATTCAAGTAGATTTTTGACGTTTGAACAATTCATGTAAACCTTACCCGCTTGTGAGAAATTTTGGCAGCCGGCAGAAGTCAAACAAGATTCCAACAGCTGTCAAAATTTTGCAGGCGAAATTGTGTCATTCTCTCGCCACGTGACATGTTACAAGATTGCTTTTCCGTCTAATTTTCTGTTCCACTTTATTTGATATTCGTCAAACCTGCATGTATATCCAAAAATGAAAACGTCTGAGTCTTAAGATCACACAAATGAAATTAAAATACTGGTATTTTGAGAGAAGAAGCTTCGCATGTGGTAGTGCAAAAACCTTCTTTCAAATTTCTTATGAAAAAAACTAAAACCAAAGGCACTAAAAATGAAGAACCGATTCAAAACGATCCTGGCAATCTTGTATGGACAAAATCCGGCAGAAACAGAACCATTAATAACCGCTAGACGAGATTGACTTCAGGAAACGATTGTTGCATTGTTGCCAGACTCTTGCCGTAATTTTGTCAGCATTCCGCAAAATCTTCTGACAGACGTTGTTAGGCATCTGGGGGTAAATCTGTCAGGCACATGCAAGCGGGTATGTGATGATTCTATTAATTTTAAGCAGACCCTGGCAGCTTAGTGCGAAATCAATCTTCAGTTCAGCAAAGCCATCGCACGGCATCATATTCAACATATCATGACAATTGTAAGGGTGCGTAGTGTTGCTATTTTGGTGCGCACGAATTTGACATTTCTCTCCCTTACTTCTATGTACGAGATTCGATGCGGACTCGCCTGAGGGCGCCATGTTCGCAATAAAGGATGTTGCCAATGATTTGTTCGGGAAATGTGAGAGCTGGATATCTTGTTAATATAGTGTCTTTTTTTAAAGGGATGTTCGCAAAACATTCATTTTCGTCATGTAAAATATTCAGTTTAACATTTGGAACCATTTTACGTGATTTTTCATGTAAATTTAACGTGAATTTTAATTTGGGTGTATCGTTAATATTTCGGAAGGGGTCATGAGAAGCATCAAAGAGTAAGTAGAATAAGAAGCCATTTGCAAAGATGCCAGGTTCACTGATTTTAAAGAATGAAACAGATTTCTGAAATCGATCAGAAACTGGCAATGTGCCCTTATAAGTCTTCAATTTGCTGGGGATAACACAGACGAAAGAGAATTCCAACAGAGCGTTTGAAAGTATCGAGACCTCGTATATTTGCTCACCAAAATGTTTCCAATCAGTAATGATGTTACGGGAAGAGTGCACAGATTTTGCTCAGACTGGTTTTCGGTTCGAGCACAGATTTTTGAAAAAAAATAGCTAGTTATCATATCTGGTCCTAGATCAAAACAATAGCTTCGGTCTCTTAAATTCTTCACACCATTTTAGTAATTTTTCAACATAATCATAATCTGTCAACTTTGGCCCGGATGTGATTTCAATTATCCATGTCCGAGTAAACTAATTTTTGAGCTATTTACCGTCTTTACGGATATCTCTCACCACTCAAAATTTAATCATAAATTATTGATTTTTTCTCCCGATCACAAACTTATCCCTCTTCCGCAAATTTGGTCAAGGCGCCCAAGAGTCAGTCGTATTAACGCCCAAACATCAAATTGACGAGTGATAATGTGAGAATTAATGCTGAGTTTGAAGAGGCACATTTTAGGTAAAAATGTTTCCCTTCTTGAGCAAAATCTGTTCCAAAACGTTCATCGTTGGGAATTTGATCGGAAGGTCATTGGACTGATTTAAAGCGAACATTAGTAAAACACTAGGAAAAATCACTCAATGACTCAACATTTTATCGTCATAACGAGAAAAACCGCACCGACCAACAATCCGGAGTGCTGCTAACTGTACATTTGAACGGGCAAGTACCGCACCGGATCAGTGCAATCCATTTCATCATTAAAGCATCCGTCGAACATCGTATTCGCCGTATAATCCGTTGTACACTTGATTGATTTGCCCTTTCGGTTTAGCGCTGGGCGAAGTTCAAGCCCCCGCATCAGCCTCCGTTCGACCGTTGAATTTGAATGTTCCTGCTGTATGTTAAGACGAAGAGCATGGGAACGATGGTGGGGCCTTACATTACGCGAACACTCTTCCTATTCGTGGTCCCGGCCGAGGAGAGAACTTTTATTTTTTTTATTCATTCGTTCAGAACAGAAAAAATCATTTGTAAATTGAAAAGAAATCACCGGATAATTCTAGGCTATCATATGCCATAAAAGCATGTAATTTTCAACTATCACCATACCATTTGCGATCCTCTCGTGGCTGTTTCCTCTCCACCAGTCAGTTTGTAAAGTGTGCGGAAACATCGTTAGGGTGGTTCATGCGATAGCTGGTGGAATGAGAAACCTATACTATAACTATTTGTGTACAATTTTAGTTCATCTATTCATTACTATCAGTACGAGAAAACATTGAATTAATTTTGTTTCTAATTGATTCCATTACTTCAATCACCTTAATATGCGACAGTGCTGTGTGAGAACGGGTCTCGGGAACTGTGCAATACTGGAAATGCAGCAACTACCTCTTCCATGGCTTCCACACAGTTCCGAGTTGGTGAAAAACAACCATTGCGCGAAGCAGTGCCAATAACCAAGTCTCAGCTAACCATATGAAAGATCAACCATGTTCCATACAGTTCTATGTTTCTGCTCTTATGTGGCGCTTCCTGCCATTCTGAATGGACCTTTTGTTGTGCTACGCGATGGTGCTACGAGTTGGTTGAATTGGATCTTTTATCTTCGAAGCAGAGAGAAAAGGAGAGAGAGACAGACAGACAGACTGAGAAGCTTTATGAAATAATGAAAGCAAACAATTCTTCGAGAAATTAGCTGCTCCGGATGCCGGTAATTCGTGATTCTTTCTATTATCCGTTGGAGCTCCTCCCTGGCACAAATTGTACCGAATATTCAATGTGTATTGCTGTCTTTCTGGAGAATTCGTTATGGGTTTTGGTTTACTTTTTATTCTCGACCTAAGATTGATATAATTCCGAGGGCGGTTCTCCATTAGAAGGTTGATAACTGAATTATCTTTCTTCAGGCATAATCAGCCAAGATGTTGCGTGGTTTCCGGTAAGCTGCAATATTTCAGTTAAGAACTGAACTCAGTATGTTCCTGCTCTTAACCAGGACTCATTTTTGCATGTCATCTTAATTTCAAATATTGTTCTTCGTTTTGTTTGTCTGAAATTGACATATTATTTTGTTGGTTTTTTTTTATCAGATCCGACTTTATATGTCTACAAACAAGTAACGAGTACTCGTTTAGAAATTTTATTCACAACTTTATCCGATTTCTTGTTTCGACTACAGAGGTATCTAGTCAGAAAGAGTTTATCTTATGTGAGAGTTTGGTATCCGGAATTTTGTTATCAAATCTCGGCAACAAATTACCATCATTACAAAGTCCAGTGTTCGATAACCGTTTCAGTAAAATTTAAATTAGATGGCCATCCCAAATTTGACCATCGTCAATCATTGCTAAAATT
The DNA here is from genome assembly GCF_030247185.1 of Malaya genurostris. Lineage (NCBI taxonomy): Eukaryota > Metazoa > Arthropoda > Insecta > Diptera > Culicidae > Malaya > Malaya genurostris. The sequence continues at coordinate 58,267,027 of NC_080570.1, read as the reverse complement.
GTCAGCTAGAGCTATATACATCTCTTTTTGACGTAGGACTACACCTTTGTTTTCTATGTAAGAGTTTGAATTCAGAATTCAGATTATACCGTACAAACTGTGGTTAGCTTTTTAACTTCTACAGCTCGACCACTTTGAAACAGATTCCCGATATCACTATCGCCTGAAAATATTTCTGCAAATCGATTCGAGGGGATATATATTTTGATTTCTAAAATCGAAACTTCAATTTATAACTAACAATGCCTAATTCTCCCTGTTTCCAAGCCATTATCGCTTGGAACGCTACTATTTGAATTTGAATTACCAACATAAATGGTTGAATTGGTTTCTGCAATTCGCAGCTATATGGCGCTCTGTCACCGAAAAAACGTTAACACCGTAATGACTACTAGCCACTAGATGGCACACGACTACCGAAAAAAATTTCAATCACGATTATCTTTTCTATATTGGCAGGTATAAATACGATGTTGTATTGGAGAAAAAGACATAAGCGAAACATAAACTTCTTTTTGAAAATTTTTCTTCTCAATTGCTGTTTTGTTCATTCGACTTCGCGAAATTGACTATCTCACTGAAAACTTTGAGCAGTCGGAAACAAAAACCGAATACAAGTAGTACACCGGACAGCGTAGCCGAGAAGGTTGGAAGATACAAAAAACATCATTTGACATATACAATTAGAGTGCAATATTCGAAACTCACTTCACTGTTCCCCGTAAAAACATTATTACGCACAATCGCTTAAAATTCTGAATAAATACACTTTCCACTAACAGTTTACGTCATTTTTACATATCGGTTTAGAAATTTATATATGGATATATCGTAACACATGCGAAAAACATCTAAACAATTTGCAAGCAGTTTCAACAAGACTGTCCCTTTTAGCTTTTTAATGGATTGTTTTGCTTTGACACTTCTCATGAGTTTTTAGCTAATAAAGTTGTTAATTAAACCAATTTCATTTTTGTTTTCTTTGTCCTGTCCTTCAGTAATGATGGTGATAGATAAATAGAAACAAATTTTCTGATTTTAATAACAAAATTTGTTGTCAATGAGAATTTCGTACTGGATTGAAATATTGCTGGTTTGTGTCCAGAATATTCGCCAACTGAACACATTCTCTAAAAATAAGAGTTTTTTTCAGCAAAGTAAATTCTCAATCTTAACTAATTTTATAGTTATTTTGGAAATTTTGTTGTTAAAATCAACTAATTCAAAATCAGTAATACGAATTAGGCGCAGAGCTAATTTCGGTCGTTCCGTGTGTATTTATCTGGAGAGTAAAATGTCTGTATTAAAAATATGTTACAATGATATAGAAATTGTTTGAAACCTTACACTTATTCCTTTCCATCTAAATGTGTGACAATCGATTAAGCATCGTATGAGAAGTAGAAGTGAGTTCCTCTTTAAAGTTTTTGTCATTATTTATGATACTTACAGAAACGGTATTTAGAGACCAGTGTAACCAAAAATAGTTCGAATGTCCATAAATTAATTTGACGAATAAATAAAACTTGAGTTTTGAGTCCAACTTCGAAGATTGACGGTTTGAACTATCAGGTGAACAACTTTGCTTCCTCCGTTTTTTTTCTAAATTAAAAGCATTATTGCGAAAAAGTGCTTACAGATGTATTATTCAAAGTTTTGTCCGTCGCTAGCGACAACTTTCTCCCATCTTTCCGGCAATTTTCGGATCCCGGCTCGAAAAAAGGAGTCCTCTTTTGACGCTATCCATGAAGCAATCCATTTTCCAACTTCGAAGGATTGAAAATGTTGATCTGCCAGGTCGTGTGCCATCGAACGGAATAGGTGGAAGTCAGAAGGGGCGACATCTGGGGAATACGGCGTTTGGGGCAAGACTTCCCATTTCAGCGTTTCCAAGTACTTTTTGACCACTTTTGAGATGTGAGATGTGAGCATTGTCGTGTTGGAGGATGACTTTGTCATGTCGCTCTTGATATTGTAGCCGCTTTTCTTTTAGCGCGTGACTATGGCGCATCAGTTGCGTTCGGTAGCGATCTCCTGTGATGGTTTCATCCGATTTTAAAAGCTCGTAGTAAATCACACCGAGCTGATCCCACCAAATACAAATCATAACCTTGGCGCCGTAAATATTCGGTTTTGCCTTTGACGAAGTAGCATGCCCGGGCTTTCCCCATGATTTTCTGCGTTTAGGATTATCGTATCGAACCCACTTTTCATCACTGGTTACGATTTGATGTAAAAACCATTTACGATTTTGTCTTTGAAGCAGTTGCTCATATACAAATAGACGGCGCTCGATGTCCCTCGGTTTCAACTCGAACGGCACCCAGTTTCCTTCTTTCTGAATCATGCCCAGAGCCTTGCGACGTTTTGAAATGGCTTGCTGACTCACACCTAACGATTCGACAAGCTCTTCTTGGGTTTGGCACGAATCTTCTAGAAGCAATGCTTTTAGTTGTTCATCCTTGAAGGTTTTTTCTCTTCCACCACCATGTTTATCTTCGACATCGAAATCACTATTTTTAAAACGTTGAAACCACTCCCGACACGTTCTATTACTCAGCAGCATCACCGAAATTTTTTTTCGAATTGTAACAGAAAAGTAAAACTTCCCGCAAATGGCGAGAATTGGGCACATCAACAGACATTTTCGAGCGTGAATAATACGAAAACAAGAACAACTGTCACTAAAACGGCGATAACAATTCGTTAGGCACTATACACACTCACTTTAAAGGCATTATCATCTATGTATTTTGATCAGCCTTAGCCGGTACAGCCACCTATCGGAAAACGGCGGAAGCAAAGTTATACACTTGATATAAAAACTCATCGCCCTGTAATTTCAAAATTGGAAGTCGAAATCGGATAAAATTCACCAATTTTGTATTTTATTTTAATTTGAATTTTTGTTTTCGTTTTGGACTTCTTTTGGCTTCTTTATTTCCGATACTTTCGGTAAACGGAACTCGGAAGTCGGTGTAGTTAAATTTGCCTAATGGATTGTAAACCATTTCATTAGATTCGAAATTTTTGAAAATCAGTGTAGTTATCTTAGAGATATCGTAGTGTGTTTCACATCAAATTTTTTGGTTATCAGAAAACTAGCAGTTTTAATGGGACCTTAAAACGTTTTACTTGAATGATAGATGGACGAAATCTGTTCAGCCATCTACTACAAAATCCTGTAGTTCCGCAACTTGAAGTCGGATCCAAATGAGATTCATAAACCTTATATGGGAGCATAGGATCGTTCATAAGAGTCTAAGTTTGTAGAAATCAGTTATGCCATCTCCGAAAAAAAATATGAAATTTTTTTTTACACACAAACGAACTTCTTCGAATGGTATAAGGGTGTAGGAAGTTGTGATCTTCCAGCAATTATTGTTGCAAGCAATATAAATCAATATAAATATGATACTGTTTTGAATTTGAAAATACTGCCATCTTTCTAACACATATGTCATGTTCGAACGATTATGTTGCCAAAACGAACAGTGTTAAAATCGAAACGTCATGAAGAGAGTGCTGTGCATAGTCTTTTAGGTGCTGAGAAATAATAGCATAAAACAGTATTGAAAATCGTGTTTCATTTTGCTCCGAACATCGCTTTATCATCAAGCGCGCAAATCTTCTTCTGCTGGAATAAGGCGAAAAATCGCTTATACAAAAATATCAATATCTCCGTTAAAATGGACGGATTTTATCAATCATTTTCTTGTTGGATAGCTATTACCGTGCGAAATCTAAGTCTATAAACATGTTCTGTTTTCAAGGTCAATTGTAACAGATATTATATAAAAAATTTGCCATAAAACTATTACTCAAAAAGTAAAAATCAGATCTGAAAAACATTCAATAGTGTTCAGGGTGAGGGGGAGACCTTCAATTTACGACTAGTTTGCTCAAAACCGGTTCAGTCATCTCTGAGATCTCGATTTTTTTATTCACAACAATCATACACACACGGATATTTGCTCAGTTCATCGAGCTAAATCGATTTGAATATGACACTCGGCTCTCCGGGCCTCGGAAAATTTTTCTAAAGTTTGAGCGAATTCTATACCTATTTTTTATTGTCTTTGTTATGGTAGAAAATTACTTGAAAGAAACTTTTCCTTGTCCAAACTGATTTTTTTCAGTTTTATTTTATAGCAAACTTTTTTGACTGTAATTGGGGAATTCAAAACAAAAATGTTTTTTTTCTGCGATTTTTCTTAGTGTAGGAGTCGACTAGGATTTTTTTCATGTTTTTATTCAACAACTTGATTAATTTTGTATAAATCCTTCATACAACACTTTTTTGTAAGATTGGTCAGCTTTTGGTTGCCTTTAAAAGAAAATTTAAAAAAAACTTTGGTCCTTTTTAAAAGAGAGGGTAGATCATTTTTGAAAAAAAAAAAACAAAATATGCAAAGTGGTTTTTTGTGACAAAGTTCTTATGCACAGCAAGTTTCATTAAAATCTGAGAGGGTACTGCCAACATACGTTTGAGTTAGCGTGAAATTCATCTATAACAATTGTCGTAGTGCTGAATTTTCTTGACTTCAATTACTGCATATGAGCATATTTACATCAATAAATCTGACATCACTGTAACTTACACGTAACCCAGCGTGTCAGGATCATTTTGCCGACAGCCGTTTCGCCGAAAGGGTAATTTCGACGAATGACATTTCGTGGAAAGGTTATTTTGGTCGAATCCTTCAGTTGTCTTTATATTGAATTGATTCAAAATAAATACCAACGAAAGATGATAATAAATCTGCTTCTGAAATATCTCATATCAAAAATAACGAATAAATTAATTTCCTCACGTTTAATTCAGAATGAATACTCTTTTGAATATATTTTTTTCAGATTGATTCATGTTCCTCAGAACAGAATTAACAAGGAAACTTGGTAACTTTATTAGCAATTAAACACCAAAGCAAATGCTTTGGTGCATCTACCAGGAAAATATTTTCGGTGTTTTCAGTTAACTGAGTGCAAATGAAAAATATCTAATGCAGCTTCGCCACATCGTTTTGGTTCGTGTGCTATCCGAACTCGCTACCGTTCGTTCGGACTTAACTGAGGCAAATAAAACTAGCTTTGAGTAGACCGGGTAAACGAGGCGGCTACAGTATGCTTTAGTTTGTATGCTAGAGGCCGTCGCTTCCGACGGCAGGTCAGCGAGCAATTCAGCTGGCGCCGCCGTCGAGCCATCTTGATTTCAAGTATTCAATTCTAATTATTAATGTGATGTAGTCGAATTTACCCTTTCGGCGAAATGACCCATTCGGCGAAACGACTTTCGGCGAAATGGCTTTCGGTGATATGACCCGCTTCCTAACCCAGCAGTTGAAATATTTTCAGCATGGCTAAGTTGTCAGTTCTTGTTTTAGCTCCATACCGAAGTTTGACTGCCAAAAAAACGATGAATTTACGAACTTTGTAAGCTGTGAAATATGAATGCTATTTTAGTTAATTAAGCTGAAAACCCGGAAGATTATAAAAATCAAATTCACTTTATAGTTGGTCCCACAAAAACAATTATTGATTTACTGCTCAACCACGAATCGTAATTAGATTGCAAAGATTACTACATGGAATGAAAAGTCCCGGGCCTAACAAAGAAAAAGTCGATTTTTTACCGTGAAATCTTTTTTATTCTTCAGTATAATCTACATCTAGAGCGATACACTTGACTCATCGCTTCTCCAACATTGTGTAGCCCCTTGTCACTTTTTCTTAACCTAAATAATCCACATGCCGTGCGACGTATTGGACTAAACAGGTCGATCCCAACGTTTGTCATATTTGCACGAAACATTTCACGTGGATTAGTCATTTCAACTTTGTTTTAAATAGAAAGAACATAGGGCCTCTCGTTCGAAATTAACTCAGGCCCAAAATAATGCTTTAAAAGATTCATAAATTTCAAGTGTACCATGATGTCAATGATTCAGGAACCGTCGCTATCAAACTGGCTCTTGTAGATCATTGACCTCGTCTGCTTGTCCACCGATCGACACGGATTTTCATTTGCATAATCCTATTAAGAATAATCGTGTTTCTTACAATTTGATTGTATTGAGGTCTTTAGTTTTGTGTCATCCTATCCGAAGCATCGACATTGCTGAAAGCAGTGCATTATTCAAATCTGCAAGCTGCTTTCCGAGAAAAACATTCGCTCTTAATTAGTTTGCTTTTGTCGTACCTTAACTAGCGGATCATGCAACGCAGGGCCGGCGGGTGATGTGCAGGATACCGTGGTTGTAGTTCTTGCGACTGGAAAAATCTTTATCCAATTCTTATCTTCTCTCATGCCTCTGCCGCAAGAAAATCTTAACTTCCATCGAAAAAAAAAGTTGCTTCGGTTGGTACGGAACAATAAGCGAAAAAATAATTATGTGTTAGTAGATTCAAATTTATTTGAATCTATTTATTCTAAAGTTTTTCGTTTCTGTCCTAGGCAGGAATGGAATAATTGCCAATCTGAATGTTAATATCTAATTAGGTCAGTTTTGTAGTTTAACGGTTTGTAGATTCAGGCATCGTTTACTAAAAAAAACGCATAATGATGAAGTCTTTGGGAACATCGTTGTTGCAAGAATCCAATCTAAACTATCAGTAGCAATAAATTAGTTTCAAGAGTGTATTCTTCCTCACAAAGATGCTAGCATTCGAAGATTCGCAATTTCGTGATCTAATCTAAAATGTTTTTTTTTGCCCATAAATCTTTCATCCATTTCATCCATAAATCTAACGTCTGCTCGATTCGAGTGCACAGTTGAACGCATCGAGAAGTTTTCTTGTTCATCTACGTAATAAACCGAGCAGTGTATTTGGTGCGGATGTGCTTTGAAGTGCGAAATTCAATCCCGTGCAAGTGCTATCACGGTATCTCACGTTTTTCGCAACACTACACCAACGTGCTTCCGTAAGCCGTGTTTGGTTAATTTCATCACGAGCCCCGGATTTGGCGAAAAAATGGCTAACTCCGGTTAGTGCGGTAAAAACCTTGCCAGCCGAGATCAACGGATTATGGCCATTGCTTAACGATAGACCACCACTGCATTGGGGTATGAAATTGCTTCCGAGAGATATCCTGTTTGTGTTTTGATCGTTGAATAAAGGATTGGTGTTTTTGGATGGTCATAATCGGTATGCCGAAATGAGTCAAACGAGCTTGATCTACCGATTATGTTTTAATTCAATTCTCACTACTACGGATTTGTGCAGCCCGATGGGCTCGTAAATGTGAATCAGATTATTCGTATGGAATATGAAATTTCGTTTCATTTGTGATAGCCAAAGAGTGGAAGGGACATTGAGTTGGTTGCAAATATTTATTACTGAATTGAAAGTGTGTATAGTTTACTGGTGTTTAAATTTTAAATCAGATTTTTAAAAAGAGTTGAACCGAAGTTCAAAACAGTATTCGTAAGTACTGTTTTATTGCAGCAAGACTAAGCGTTAGTGACTATCCGCGTGTTACTACTATGTTAACCAGACAAAACGAGCTTGTAAAACGGAAGGTGTACGATGCGTAGGAGATGCGCATGGAATTGTTTACGTTGTCTAGTTCGGGTCTTAGCATTATTTTTCATTCTGTGGGTAATGTGCTAGTGACGATATTTATCTCTCGAAAGAAAGTTTTACGTGATTTGATACTTATCTATTTATTTATTTATTTATTTATTTATTTATTTATTTAATCAACAGACAAAATTAAGTCCTAATGATTGTTTCTAAGTATATTTAAAAAATTTTCGCTTATTCGGCTGCGGGAAAAATGAAAATCGAATCCCGTCGAAACACCGTTGAAGGTTCGTTGCAATCCAATGACGGCACCGTTGATTCCGTAGTTAGTACGACGTAGAGGCAATCTGAGGAGGTTGTTGTTGCGGAGAGCTCTGGAACGAACGTTGAGGTTGATTTGACTAAGAAGTGCTGGGCAATCGATATTGTTCGTCAAGACATCGGCAATCAGCATTGCACGGAACAGGTCACGACGCACATGCAAAGTATCGAGCCCGATAAGAATTCCACGGCTTTCGTAGCTCGGCAGCTGATGAGAGTTGGTCCACGGCAATTTGCGAAGAGCGAAACGAACGAAACGTCGTTGGATTGACTCAATTCTGAGAACACCATTAACATAGTGAGGGTTCCATATCACCGAGCAGTATTCGAGTGTTGAGCGAACAAGTGAGCAGTAGAGCGACTTCAAACAGTATATATCTGTGAAGCGCTTAGCAATTCTCATAACAAATCCCAAACAACGAGAAGCCTTCGTAACTATGTAACCAATATGCTGCTTGTAATTCATTTGTTCGTCTAGATAAACTCCAAGATCCTTGACACAAGTAACTCTTTCAATCGCAGCATTATGGAGGCAATAATCAAACCGCAAAGGGTCTTTCTTACGAGTGAATGTGATAATGGAGCATTTACTAATGTTTAAAGCCATTCGGTTGATCTCGCACCACCTTGAAAAAATGGTCAGTTGACGCTGAAGGTATGAAGCATCCTCTGCACTCTTGATTATTTGGTATAACTTTAAGTCATCAGCAAAAGATAGTCGTGGGCCTTCTAGTGAGTAATTTACATCGTTGAAATAAAGGAGGAAAATTAGTGGACCGAGATGGCTTCCTTGAGGTATTCCGGAAAAAGCAAAGAACTCCTGCGATAGGCTGTCATTGATTTTGACCGCCAGCCGTCGATTGCAGAGATACGATTGCATCCATCGAAGAATACTGGAACCGAAACCCAGCCTATCCAGTTTGGCGATCGTGATAGCGTGATTGATTTTATCAGAAGCTGCGGAGAGATCCGTGTAAATAGCATCCGTTTGGAAGCCATTAGACATAGCATCCATTATGTACGTCGTAAAAGATAAGAGATTAGTAGCAGTGGAGCGTTTCGGCATGAATCCGTGTTGAGTTTCCGCGATGTATTGTTTACAGTGGTCGAAAATTGGTTTAAGGACTACTAATTCGAACAATTTAGGTATGGCGCTTAGGGCAGTAATTCCACGATAATTGTCAATGTTCTTTTTGTCTCCTTTTTTGTGAACTGGAAACATGTAGGAAGATTTCCACATAACGGGAAAGACTCCGGTCGTGAGTGATAGTTGAAACAGTTGGCATAAGGGAGTTACTATTGCACTTGAACATCTTTTCAAGACAACTGCCGGAATACCGTCGGGTCCAGGCGAGTGTGAAGGTTTAAGTTTTACGATTGCCGTTAGTACAGTGTCGATGTCGATATTGATTAAATTCAAAGACTGGCTCGATATGGGAACATTAAGAGCCGCCTGAGAGATTTGGTACGGGCTTAAGGTCTCTCTAGAAAAAACGCTGGAAAATTTTTTCCTAAACATATCGCTTATCTCTTGCGTGCAGGAACCAGTTTGTTGTTCGTAAAACATTGTCGAGGGTAGGTCCGATTCCTTTCTTAGCTCATTTACATGTTTCCAAAATGATTTTGGATCGGACTTTAGCCTCCTTTGCACATTGCGCAAATAGTTAGAGTAGCAACGCTTGGCTGTCTTTTTGTATACTTTATTTATTTGCATGTAATTTTGTCGAAACACTAAGCCGCCATTCTTCGAGTATTTCTTCAATGCGGTCCTTTTTGAACTTTTCAAACGTATTAGCTCTGCGGTTTGCCACGGAGCCTGTTTGGAGGGCTGGATAATTCGCTTAGGAACGTATTGATCGATTGCATACGTCATAACGTTAGAAAAGGGTTGAGTCGCAAGATTAACATCGTCGTTGTCAAGAATTTCACTCCAGGTCAAGTTAGAAAGAAAAACAATGATACTATTGTAGTCGGCTTTTTTGAAATTGTAGCTGACGATGCGAGAATTATATCGGTCGTGCGACGATCCATCTGATTCGAGTACAATGTGGAGCGGAGGGTGGTGTCTAACGGATTTCACCAGAGGAAAGGGTGCTGCGATAATTCTGGGTGCACAATCGGATTGGCTCGAGAAGCAGAGGTCGAGTATTCTGCCATTCTCATTTTGAACGTGATTCACTTGACGTAACAGGTTGAGACTGTATCGGTCAAGCAAGTTCGTGATACCAGTGTGGAAGGATGAATGTAACGGATCTACATACAGGAAACCGTCCGAAGCGGGGATCCATTTCAGGCCGGGAAAATTGAAATCACCGATAATAAGGATTTCATCACTAGGTCGCATATGAACGGAAGTAATTTCGTCTATCGATTGTATATGCGTATCGATCAGTGACAGGTCACGTATCCGGTCCGGTGGAAGATAAACCACACAGAGAAATAATGATGAGCTATCATTCAAACTGATCTTCACACATACCTGCTCAACGTTGTTTTCAGAAGCGTTCTGCAAAAGTTGTGCTTTCAAACGACGACGAATAGCAACAAGAACTCCACCACCGATGATTTTGTTACTATTGCGGGAGCTGCGATCGGTTCGAAATACTTCGTAGTTGCTATCGAATGCTTGTATGGACAGCGTATTTTCGGTCAGCCAAGTTTCTGTTAATGCGATGATATCAAAACAGTCGTCCGAACAGGCTAGTCGGTAGTTCTCCAAGCATGAATTCATACCGCCAGCGTTCTGATAACAAACGTGAATTTTTAAAACGTTTCGAAGAGCAGGTAGTCTATGTAAGTTTGAGCTGGAAGCAGGGAGGCAGTCAATTGTTGAATTGTGCAAGTTGCTAGTATACTTGCCGGCGGCGACGGGTTGGAAGACCTCTTCACCGCTCTCGCACACTGGACCGGGACGGCTGACGAGCGCTGGCTGCGATGGCACGACTGTGGCGAGGGGATCAGAGGCTTCCATAATACCAACTGCATTGCGTCCCAGTGTCCGGTGAGTAGAAGTCATCGAACTGGAACCGGAGAACGAATCAGCGCATGCATAACTGGGAAATGATAAATACTTGCCATGAAGAAAAGTTTGGAAACCCCCTTCACCGCATCCGCCCACAGGACCGGGACGGCTGATGAACGCTGGCGACGACGGCACGACTGGGGCGGGGGTGTCGGAGGCTTCCATTAATCGAACAACGGTGCGTCCCAGTGTGTTACATCCAGTTATTGTCGAGCAGCATCCTACTTATTATAATGCTGACATATACTTATTATAATGCTGACCGAATTCTTCGATCTATTCGAGATGGGAGGAATAATCCAATTATAAACCCAGTATGATGTATTTTATTTCGCTAAAACTGCTCAAAACCAATAATTCTTGTTCCAGCTGGTCTCGACTGATCTTAATATCTTGATCAAAATTGAATATAGAAAAAGACATTCCCAGAACAAATCCTGTTTTTAGTTTTTTTTAGCTTTTTATTAGCTCTTCTCTTCGCAGTACGGGACCGGGTGTCAATAAAAAAAATATGGATTTATATGATTTGACTATCAATAGGCTCAGAAACGTTAAACGTAAACACGTATTGCAACGTCGTTTCAGTATTTCAATAGCATACCATTGAAAAAATTGGTTAGAATTGATTTATGTTTTCACGAGCCAATCACAGCATGCCATAATGATGTCATACTCTTGATTTCTTTAGCAGTCTTCCTCTTTTGCTAGCTGCCCGATATTTGCAAAAAGTGTCAGTGCTGGATAAGAAAAAGTTTTTGTTAGAAAAACGTTTTTCCCTACAAAACGCTCATTTCACAATATATGAACGTTTAGCAGTTAACACAATTACTTATATTAGGAGAAAAGGCACAAATCTCCAAATATCAAGGGGAACGTGCCATTAGAGCCAATTTGTTCTGATTCTGATTTATCCAAAAAGTGATTAGGTAATTATTTTCATATTTCCATACAACATCGGTTTTGACTTGAACCAAATATATTATACATACATAGCCCCTTTTCAATGATAGAATTTTCTATAGAACTCTTGTCTTGTAACAATAACGCTCATGGGTTGGACAGAATTAAATTCAACTTGGTGAAGAATCTTCCCGACCTCGGCAAAAGACGTTTGTGGGAATTGTTTAACAAGTTTCTTGAGCAAAATATTGTTCCACCTGACTGAAGGCAAGTGAAAGTTATCGCCATTCAAAAACCGGGGAAACCAGCTTCCAATCACAACTCATATAGACCCATTGCAATGTTGTCTTGCATCAGAAAATTGTTCGAAAAAATTATTCTTCGACGTCGCGACACTTGGGTCGAGACGAACGGCTTGTTATCAGATACTCAGTTTGGTTTCCATAGAAATAAAGGGACGAATTGCATTACTTTCGTTTTTAGACTCAATTATTCCTAAAAATATCGACAAAGGCATGGTTCAGGGGGCTGGATGTGAGTAGAGATTTCATTCGTGTGATGTCCAGACTAATGTCCAATCACTACACGTTAGATGCACATCTCCTTCGAATTGGACTTTCCGAGACTAATCATTGTGCTTGTGATGAAGGTTATCGCGATATTGATCATGTCGTTTGGACATGCGTGGAGTATCGTGATGTCAGATCTCAACTAATAAATTCCTTGCGTAACCAAGGTAGACTATCCAATGTTCCAGTTCGCGACATTTTTGCTTGTCGTGACCTTCCTTACATGAAATTTATTTATGGTTTCATTAATTCCATTGGAGTTCCAAATTAAATTTTATTTTATGTTAGACTCCTTTCTCTTCCATGAGTTTGACCAATAGCCAGCTATCTCATATTGAATTAAAGTAAACAAATTAATTAAACAAACCTGAAACAGTTATAAGATCATGTGCAAAATAAATATTTATTTTAATGAAATTTATAATAGTAAAACGCTTGATAACAGCGTTGAGATTAACTAATGAATTCCGACATACTAATATGATATTCGAAATGTATTAGGCTTGAAGTACTATGTATAGGGGATGCTACGACGAAGAAAAACTTATGTATAGTGCCTTATGAATTAAACGTATATATGAAAAAAAATACATATGTCAATTATGATCATTTTTGCCATTCACGAGGGGCATCACAGTATCATTGCGGTGACAAAAAAGGTTACTAAATAATACACTACAATTGTTTCTAATCCGTCTTTTACTAATCTTTTACCAATCTTTAACTAATCCGAGAGAGGATAGATTGTTCAATAAAAAATCCCTTATGATATAAGTGTATGTAAATTTTTTTCAATTTTAAATAAAGAGATGGCTTTTTGGTCAATTGGTTTCTCGTCAAAACATATATTTTTCGTTGAAGGCCAACGTTTCGAAGGTTATACCGTCAACTTCAGGGCAACTGTAATTTTATGTATTATTTAGTCACAAATTTTTTTTCACAAAATACAATAATTTTACAAAATGTACTCACTACAACTACAAATATTTTTCGTCAAGTATGGTGTAACATTTATAATAGTTGGTTGAAAATCGGCTACTCTACACTAAAACACAAAAACGAGAAATACGAATGAAATTTGTTTAGAAATTTCAATTCGAATTATTTGTTTTGCCAAGAACTTACACAAGAACTTCCCACTTCGACGTGCAAATCTATTGTTGAGAAAAAAAAACAGTGCGTGAATACTTACTCCGCAACAACTATCCTAGCTCGCTAGTTATTGGACTAATCAATAGATTTGTAAACAAACCCAAGGTGGATAACCGAACGGACGGTGATCAGACAGTATTTAGATCTCTTCATCACGCTGATTTCCTCACCCCGGCGCTTGCGAAAGTTGTAAAACGAAACCAGAGAAATGTGCGTTTAGGTTTCAAATGTTTGAAAACTAACGCATCTCTTTTCTCCAAATTGAAGGATACGACACCGAAACTTGTCAGACGCAATGTGATCTATCGCATTCCCTGCATTGATTGCGATAGTTCTTACATTGGTCTGACTACACAGCAACTGAAACAACGGTTGTCTGGACATCGTTCATTAATACAACGATATAAAAAATTCAAATTGTCAGATTCCGAAAAGACTGAGAGCAAAATAGATGAGTTAAAAAAACCGCATTGATGGTTCATATGATCGACAATGAACGCAGTTTTGATCTGAACAAAACCAGAATTCTCGATCAAGAAAACAGAATTAATGCTTTACAAACATTGGAAATGTGCCATATTTTTACTGACAGTTCAACCATTAACTTCAGGACCGACACGCATAATTTGAATGCTGTATACTCCGGTCTGTTGCTCTCTCTCACACATTAACTGTCAATCGCGCCTCCAATTTCGCTGTCTATCATTTCTCATCTGTTTCACTCTAATTTTTGCTCTACTGTCTTTCATATTCGCTGCTTGCAATATTTCAGTACTCAATCGAAGTCGATGTGCGTGGGAAGTGCTTGTGTAAGTTCTTGGAAAAACAAATAATTCGAATTGAAATTTCTTAACAAATTGCATTCGTATGTCTCGTTTTTGTGTCTTAGTGTACACAGCAAAAAAAGTTGTAATAGTCCTCGATGTAATTTTTACTAATGTGCTTGAAATAAAGACGTACTCGTTAATTGGAGACAATATTGCGTTTTTACCTTTTTTTTAAATATATAAAAAATAGGTGTAGAATTCGCTCAAACTTTCGAAAATTTTTCCGAGGCACGGAGGGCCGAATGGCATATACCAATCGATTCAGCTCGACGAACTGAGCAAATGTCTGTGTGTGTGTATGTGTGTGTGTGTCTGTATGTGTGTTGTCAACTAAAAGGTCGAGATCTCAGAGATGGCTGGACCGATTTTGATCAAACTAGTCGCAAATGAAAGGTCTCCCCGTCACCCTAAACGCTATTGAATGGTTTTGAGATAGGATGTTTACTTTTTGAGTTATACGGAGTTTTATGTCAAAATTTTCAGTTTTTTGACAGTATCTGTCACAATTGACCTTGAAAACAGAATATGTTTTTAAACTTAGATTCCGCACGGTATCCAACAAGCCATAGTTTGTTAAGCTATCCAACAAGCCATAGTTTGTTAAAATCCGTCCATTTTTAACGGAGATATTGTGTAAACGACTTTTCCCCTTATTCCAGCAGTAGAAGTTTTGAGCACTGTATGACAAAGAAATACAATTGTTTCTAAGTGCCCAAAAGACTGTGTACAGCATCCTTTTTCATGACAATTTGCCTTGGACCGATTTTAGCACGGTTCGTTTTTGGCAACATAATCGTTCGAATATGGCATTTATAAACCAGATGATATCAGCATTTTCGAGTTGAAAGTAATTCCATAATTATATTGATTTAAACTACTTACAGCAATAAAAGCTGGAAGAACATAACTTCCATATACCATACGACTCAGTTCGTCGAGAACAGCAAATAATTTCACTCAATTTTTTCGGAGATGGCTAAACCGTTTTCTACAAACTCAGATTCATATGAAAAATAGTATACTTCCAAATTTGGATCCGACTTCTGATTTCGGAACCACAGGATGACATGTGAAACGAAATTAAAATAATGCAATTCATTTTTCTCGTAGATGGCTGAACCGATCTAAGATTCAAATGAAATCTAAGAATCATCTATGATTGAAATGAGAGGTCTTAAAATCCTATAAAAATTAGTCAGATCCGATTTCTGGTTTAGGAGATACAGGGTGATTAGTATAAAAATGTCGCTTTTACATAAATAAGTTTAAGCGGTATTCTTTTTTGGATTCGGAATGTACCCCCAAATTTTAATTCGCACTACAATTTCTCAAAGATGTCTACACACTCCTCAGGTGAATATATCTGATTTCGGCTACACCGATCTTAGAACTCCGGATCCAGTTTCGAATCGTTTCTCAAAGTTTAATCAGTTTTTCAAAAAGGCCAAATCGAACTTCAAAAACAAAAATTCAAATTAAAGGACTTAAGGTCCCATACAAAATTGGTGAATTTTATCCGTTTCTGGAATTACAGATGATGAATTTTTAGAATTCATACCGATATATAAGATGTAAATTGTTTGGCGTATTAATTTATGGCCATTCGAATCATTTTGGGTTATGCTAGTTCCTGAATACCAGCTCTGGAAGTACCATAAATAATGACGAAAAACTCTAAAGTGGAACTTACTTCGACATCTCATGGAATGTTCAATCGAATGTCACACGTTAAGATTGAAATTCGATACGATTTGCAGATTCGAAATTACAGGGTAATGAGTGATTAAAATCTCAATTTGCCGTTTGAAACGACGATAATTAAAATAATGTCATGAGAACTAAAACACCTAAGAATATCCATGCAAAAAAACACATGCGGATTGATAAAAAAAGGTATCATCTCACTGCTAGGTGGATTAATCACGTCTTTCATAAGTGATAATACCCCAATCTTCTATTATTACAACAAAACAACGTACTGAATTTATAAACATCAAATTGTTTGAATCTTGTGTGCAAATCGACATAATATTGCAATGGAAGTTATAGAGTAAACAATTCCCATCAATCAAATAATGTAATATCAAGCATGAGAACGTCGATATAATTCTGTTCGTGTAAAATTCTGTCCTATGAAATGCGTGTTATTACACTTTTAGATTTATTAACACGTTGAAATTAATGCACATCTATACTTCACCTAAAAATTGTGTGATATTACACTATTGCGCGCTTTAATAAATTAAAGTGTTTTTTCCCCAGTGCAATGCTGTTTGTGTCAAACACTGTTGGCCATTCGTGAGCTAAGAGCTAAGTTCGTAAGTTCAGGGAAAACTTACAAGATTTTTCCGTTTTCTGGGTAAGTAATATGAAATATTTTGTAATGAAGAATATCATTAACGCTATAATTGGCACAGATTTAATGTTCAGAAAATTATTCATACTAATTTTCCCTAATATAACCTCTATTTCCAGTGCCGGTATCAGAGCTCGATGTTTTTTCTTTCAATCAATCAAATGGCAATGAAACACCATCGGAATATTGCATTTATGCTCGAAAATGCAAAACCAGAGCAATCTACGCCACTAGTACTTTTTAATGAAAAACAGCATTATTAATGCATTTAAAAGAATGCAAGTTACGCTTGTAGCTAAGCTCCCAAACCACTGCAGTTGATAGCAGTAAAGTTCGAAACTGAGTTATTTTCGATTTCAAACGAAACGATTTTCAACCAATGGGAATAAAAATTACTTTATCCTACCTTATATGTTTTGTTTTCATATAAAATCCCACATTTTATGTTTTTGTAAATGTTTGAAATAAGTTCATAATAATACCTATATTCACAAAATTCATCGTTTGCAATTACGTTGTTTTAAATCACATTGTTTGTGGTCACATCGATTGCCGTCACGCATTTTTTTTATCGCGTCGTGCTACATTACAATAAGTACAGTACATCTCCTTAATCACATCAATACTCATACGTCGTTTCAATAAGGTGTATAGGTGTGCTATATTACAACAATCTACTTAAACAATGATGTGCAGCGATTTTGATGTGATATCACAATTTATTTTTTTCTGTGTAGAGTAGCCGTTTTTCAACCAACTATTATAAATGTTACACCCTACTTGACGAAAAATATTTGTAGTCGTTGTGAGTACATTTTTTAAAATTATTGTATTTTGTGAAAAAAATTTTGTGACTAAATAATACATAAAATTACAGTTGCCCTGAAGATGAAGGTATAACCTTCGAAACGTTGGCCTTTAACGAAAAATATATGTTCTGACGAGAAACCAATTGACCAAAAAGCCATCTCTTTATTTAAAACAACATTAACTGGTGGCACCCGCATCAAATAAATTTTTTTCAGTCTATGTAAAACTCCGCTGAGACTACCCTCTCAGCAGGCGGTTCTATTTTATTGGTCGTTGAGCGCTTATTGAACGACATACTGCACGAAATATTCGTTCAGTTTGCTGGAACGGTTTGTTGTTGTTTTTTCTCTTGCAAAAAAGTGTGAAATCTAAGTGTTACCTTCATACATAAAGAAAAATCGTTGCTATGCTACGTGAAGTAGAAGTATTGTGCAGGTATGTAGTGTTAGTTTGAAAAAATAAGTGGAAAAAACTTCGGAAATTGTCCAGTAAAACTAGCCTCCAACTCCTCATATTAAAAATGGCTCAACAATGGACCTTTGTCTGCCGGGCTTGTTGAATGAAAAAAATGGCATTCGGTTAAACGGTCTGTTTCAAAATCGGCAAACGAATGTCCCGTGTTGGATTCCCGTTGAACGATTGATTTGACGTTCATTGGACCAATGAAACACCACCGTTGAACGTTTTTTTCTAAGAGGATAGTGGCGTCCACTACCAGGGGGCTCCAAATTGAAGCTTTTTGGTTTGGGAGAGTGTGGCGGGCAAAAAAAAAACTCTAAATGTTAACGAAGAACGAAACGAATTCATCGTTATGCAAGTTCCTCAATTTCGCGAAAATTTTTAAAGAAAGTATTACAATCTCTTGATTTTAGAAATCAATCCTGTTGTATTCAGGTTTATTATGATAATGACTTCCGATTCCAGTGGTATAAACACACAATATTAGGTCGTTTTATTTTAGTTATTTTAGTTCTAAACAGAACTTCGAACGGTTTGTTATTTTGATTGTCGTATTGTTCATAGGCGATGTTTTATTTCATCATAAGAAAACTTCTAAAATAAAGCAATGTTCTCAGCTCTAAGTGGGCATAAGGGGTCTATAAATCTGAAAAAAAAAATCTGCAGTCAGCAAGTATGTCAAGCTGGCAGCAATTTCTCTATAAAGTATGACACGCAAAACTGACTTGGCGAGTAAAAAAAAAAATAGGTCGCGGAAAATTCAAAAGTCTGTAAATATAGACGAAAGTCAGCGAGAATTTCAAAAGTCTGCACAACAAAAAATTTCTGCAGCACTATACCCCAAATCTGCGGATTTACAGACAAATCTGCAGACCTGGCATCTCTGGTGACATTTCAGATTTTGATGCATGCTAAACGCAAACTAATAAACAATATTGAATTTGTATCCTGTTATGTCTGTTTCGATTTGTATTGGATTCGCTGGAGTGATCAATATTGATAGAGAATATATTTGTTTTAACTGTCAACTAGATTTAAAAATCGAGAGTATCACTCCAAGTTTTTCGTTTCTAGTGCAGTTTTCTCAATTACCGTGTTTATTCTATAACATAGTATTGAATGGAATAAATACTGCATATCACAACCAATTACCAGTTCTTAATTTTTTTAAAGTTTCGTGAGAACAAACGAAACAAAAAAAATCGAATCGGTCTTGAATTGCGTGTTTGTGCCATTTTCTTCGAATACATCCAATCTATTATCGCATTTGGTCACGGTCGCTATCATCATGTACGGCTTAACAGCTCGTCATCCCTTCGGAATGCTACTGAGCTTCCGCAGTCATTTTCGAGGCTGTTTTTTCCCGATACAATTTGTATCTTTCCGTTTTCACCGTTAAACCACCGGTATCCAAACCAAGAATTGTTCTTTGAAGTTCAAACAGAATTGACCCTAATCAACATTCCGCTGGAAGCCGCCGTACCTTTTTTTTGTGGTTTTCGGTTGTAGGATGTTTTGGCAGTGAATCGAGACTCAGATCAACATTCTATCGGTTTAATGTGCGTTTCGTCGGACGGTCGGCATGTTCGATTTTAAGTTTTATTTCAGTGTATGCAATTTGATTGGATTGGATGGCTTTCGAGATCCTAAGATGCCCTAAGGGTCAGTAAAATTTGTGGGGTTCGGTTACTCTCGGGAAGCTGTTATTTTCGGTAAATGTTCTTCAGACGATTGGATTCCTGCGAACATGTCCCGCCAGGGCACATTCACTAGCGCTTGGGAGGAGCGTCCCTTCGGGGTAACTGCGTCCGTGGGCTACCGAAAAAGGATAGTCTGTATGATTATGTCCCATCAATTGTGTTAGTTTTTTTTCTTTATTTCTACAAACTCCGTTTTGTGGCTACCGAATGGCTAGGGCCGGGCTCGTGAAAAGATCCTGGAAAGCAGTAACCATTATGTTATTGTTTTCGCTTGGAATGTGCGCCTGCGAGACAAACCGGCTGCTAATTGACTTATTCTGTTTTAGCACTATCATTCCCATACCGAACCGGAGCCACGGAATGGAATAGCATTATTTTCACTTTTGTTGCAGTTTTGTGGCATGCACCCGGTCATGATTCAACACAGTCAAGATTGAAGCTCCCAAAAAGTACAAATTAGTCACTTAAGGGGAAATTGACCGAACTAATTGGAGGAGCTGATAGTCATCGCATACCGAAGCTTCTTGTCAGTTTGTTCAGCTTCCACTAATTTGTGATATTTTGTATTTAGATTTCACAATTTAGAATACACCGTACCATGAAATTGTGTCATTGGATTTTTAGTTGTTAATTCACAAAATTAGATAAGAGCAGTTTTCTGTGATTTAACATTGAAATTGCCTGCAGTAATAGTACCAAGTTTATCAATTAAGTAATGCCGAAAATTTAAAATAGAAACTTAATCGGAATTTTCCTTCTGAATTATTCAATTTCAATTAGTGAGAAAATAATTAGATTAGCTATACTGATCAATCTGTACCTTGTCTGTTATAGACAAAATACTTTCAAACTATTTCTAATGGATGACTTCAAATGACGAAATAACGATACCTTTTTAAAGGTGTTCATCAGTACATCAAGTGATTCTAGTTCGCTCATTAACTTCATTCAGGGACATGAAGAAGAAAAATGAGAAGAAGAAAAATACCCTAAACGAGTCAGTTCTTCGAGAGTAAGTTTACAAATGATGTTTTCCTTCACCATGTAATTACACTCACCTGTACCTGGGGTATTCGCCGCAACCACACACCTACATTTCCAGCAATTAAATTTGATCACTTCCTCAGATGTTTGCAGCGGGAGGCTTTGGGCTGCTACCGAAAAGGGATTCATTATGGACCCGCCCCGCCCGCTCGGTGCAACCACCATCCGAAGGAAGTAATCTTCTTGTCACTGGTCGGGACGGAAAAGAGTCATTAGTAGTGAAATGTGGAGAACTAGGATGTACCGGAGAATGTCTTCATAGCGGCAATAATTATAGAGTGCCAGCAAGTGAGGCGGCTTTTGGACCAACTGCGAGGAAAGCGAGGCTACGCAGAACGAAAAAGGATACGTGTCGGTGTTTTTTTTTCGACACTAAGTAGAATTGGTTTTTCTGAGGCTCTATCATTACGAAAAGTTGTGTAAATTGGGATTGCAGTTCGAGTTCAGTGGCATCAAGAGCTATGATATTTCCTATTAGCGTAGTTTTTGAACCGCTGTGATATTACAAGTAGGGGAGTGGAACAATTTCGGTGTAATTTCGTTAAAACTGTAATATTACTCTTGAAGATGCATAATTTACCATCAGATTCGCATACAGTATTCAGTCAAGCTGATGTAGAATACTCGATACGTTGCACAGTGGGAAAAAGTATAAGAAAACCCGCAAAGAATTCTGTAACTCATGAACTATTTGAGATGGGTCAACAAACTAAAGCGTTTCTTATGTAAAAATGTCCAAGGAATTCAATGGAATGGTTTACAATGGCCGAACGAATCGAAATCCTGCTCGTTTTACCCCAAATGTACAGCAGTTTTGGGGTTTCCTATAACATTCGCTCTGTAACTTGAAAAGAAGTCGAGTGTGGTATTCTGGAATAGCCTACTTTCATGTAAAGAAGTCTGGAGAATCGATTAGAAGAATCCACAATGGCCGCACGAATCGTTTTGATAACTATTTTACCGAAATTTAAGGACGATTTACAATAAAATATCATGAAATGAAGAAATGGGGTAAAATAGTCACCAGAACGTTTCGTGCGGCCAGTGTAGGTTCTTCCATTCGGTTCTACAGACTTTTTTCTATAAGATAAGCTAGATTTAGTAAACTTCCAATAAGTTTTACCGATATTTAAGAACGATTCACAATAAAATATCATGAAATGGAGGAGATGGGGTAAAATAGCCACCAAACCGTTTCGTGCGGCCAGTGTACACTCTTCTTATCGATCCTCCAGACATTTTTACATAAAATCAAGCTATTTCAGTAGACCGCACTCGATTTCTTTTCAAGTTACAGAACAAATACAACAGAAAACCGTAAAACTGCTGGGCATTTGGGGTAAAACGAGCAGGATGGCGATTTGTGCGGCCATTAAAAACCATTCCATTGACTTTCTTGGATTTTTTTTACATAAGAAACACTCTTGTTTGTTGCCTTTTTCCATGGTTCCCGATTTCTTTGCCGGTTTCCTGGTTTTTTCCCACTGTGATTTGTTTCAATATTTGATTTACCTGCAATATGTTTCCATAGCAGGAAAATATTGCGTATGATGGTCAACACGTTTAATTTTTTTCACATTGATTGCCAATCACATCGAGGTTTGTTTTTTTTTTTGCAGTATAATTCAGAATACAACATCTCCCCCTCAACAACAGAATTAATGAGTATGAGAAGTTTTCTACGATTGTGAGTTCTAAGATATAGCTGTTACTTATTGGTGATTATAAAAAAGCTTTAGTTAACTTTCAATGATACGAAACCCACTTATGCCACAGTTTACAAATTTATTTAGTAGCCAAACATTACGGAACCCAAAATCTACTCAAACTTGCGTACCCTCCCTATGATGCACGGATTAGATGAAAACGTTGGGGAAAATTTAAAAAATCAATATGACGCTTTTTTTGAGCATTTACCTCGGTGAATATGGCAACCCTTAAACAACCTGCATCTGGTGCTCATGCTCATGAACCAATGAAAAAATGCCGCATTGCTCAATAGCAAGGCGTGAAACTCGATCGTCAAAAAGTTAGATAACTAAGTGCTCACAAGTTCCTATCTCATGCCTCTACGTGTGTCTATGATCTGGCGCGGTGACGAGAGCTTTGAATTGTCACGCATTCTCAATGAAAGAATCTAATCCAACAGCCTCATATTCGTTATTTTACTGTCTCATTCTTAAAAGACCGACACCCAGAACAAACAAAAATAGACGAAGCATTTTCATTTCTCATTGAAAAAAAAGAGAGTATATTAGCCAACGTTATTCTTTTCTCTATGACAAGACGAAACCATACTAACGTCTACAGAGAGAATCAGTAGAATTTTAATTCTCACTCTTTCATCGATGTACTAAAAATATGATATGTTTGGGTATAAAAAGGTTCTAATTTATGATAAATAGAAGTAATTTTATCCCAGAACCTCTTTGGAAACCAAAACTATTACAGATTCCGGAAGTTACAGGTAGCAATTATTGTGAGTCGTTTTCTGTCATTATCGATTCTCAGTACTGACACTGTACAGAAGGCGATGCCATTGAAAACCGAAAATGACTGAAATGACAAATGGAAAGAAAGAACACAATTTTGAAACCACTGTTTCGCTTATGTCGTTGGCTGGACGTGGATTTCGTTCTCATAGTTTGCAAGCGGAGCTGAGAGTGACATTAATTTCTCGTCATTTTCGTCTATTTTGAGTAAATGAAAATGATTTTTATTAGCTCTGCTGATGACATTTGCGTTGTCGACTGGGAGCTATCCTTCAATGCGTTAGTAGCAGAATGAGAGAGTGTGAAATGGCTCTCTCTCTCTCTCTCTGTGAAAAATGTGAAAATAATGTCACTCACTTTTCTCGGAGATAGAAGTTCTTAAAATGCCATAAGAATATCCCAATTTTCATTCGGATCAAACCCCTGGATCCGGAGATAGGGTGCTCAAGATGAAAACGTCAATTTCAGGAATACTTTGTTCATAAGCTACCTCTTTATATTGGCTAGTGATTTTCTCTAGTTTGCTGACCATGAGACTCTGTAACCAAATAAATCACCCATAAATGATTTGCTGAATTTTAGCCAAGTCCGACTACCGGTACATTTTTTTATAGTATTCAAATCGTTATTGAGAATCGTAAAAAATGTGTAGGTCATATAAGTGCATGGTTCAATGTACCGAATGTCACTATGCCGATATCCAGCTTTTCGGCCATAATAATCAAATATGATGAAATGGAGCTCACTCCACTTTCTCACATATGATTGAATAGATTTTCACTAACTTAAATTCAAATGTAGTGTATCAATGTAGTAGTATTATGCAACAGATATCTATTTTCTACTATTTTCTGAACTTTTTTAAATTGCAGTATTTCGGGGAATTTCTGCTATAATATACAGGAGAAAATGAAAATGAGAAAGTTATCATTACACCACTAGGTGGATTGAAACAGTTTATATCAGTTTTTTGGTTTCGATTATAGAGGTCTTAGCCTTAAAGTCATTCGCCTTTTTTGAACCAGAAAAACTTTTTTACTCTATGTGCGGGGTTGGGAATCGAGCCATGGTGGGCTGCATGAGAGGCATCGACTAACACATCACGCTATATTATATTATATTATATTATATTATATTATATTATATTATATTATATTATATTATATTATATTATATTTTATTATATTTTATTACATTGAATGATATCTTTACCCTTTTAAATAAACATGAATGATAGGTGTGAAATCCGCTCAAACTTTATTAAAATTTTTCGCTGTCCGGAGGGGACTCAGAGCGGAGTGAGTGTGTGTATTTTTCATCAAACTAGTAGCAAATGGAAGGTCTCCTCGTCAACCTGAACGCTATTGAATGGTTTGGAGATCAGATGTTTACTTTTCAAGTGATGCGAAATTTCATGTTAAAATTATCAGTTTTCTGAAAATATCTGTCACAATTGACTTTGTAAACAAAACATGTTTTGAGATTTATATACAGTAGGAGTTTTGAGTGCTGTTGGAGTTCTGAGCGATTTGTTGTGAGCATTTGTTTCTAAGCCACAAATAGACTGTGTAGATCATCAAAATATTATTGAATTAAATTAGATTATATATAATTATGATTTTTAGATTTTGAAACGAACCCAAACGTCATTTTCTTGCATCTAACACATGGATCAATAAGTCCCGAGACTAAAGCAGAGATGGCGCTCGTAGTAAACCAGTAACCACGTCTTTCTAGAGTACTAACCTTTGCTTGAAACGGGTCAAAATTTTAAGTCGATCCGACCAGAAACAGCTGAATTATCGAGGTTGGAGTAAAGTCGTTTTGTAGTTTGTTTAAAAAATGAAAAAAACCGAGTGTCTTGTTTTGATAAAACATTGTTTTTTAATGGGTAAAAACACCGTGCAAGCGAAACAATGGATTGAAAAATGTTATCCGGACTCTTGTCCATCAAAAGCAACGATTTGTCGGTGGGTCGCCGAGTTTAAACGTGGTCGTACCGACACAAATGACGCGTTACGCTCGGGTAGACCTGTGGAAGCCGTTACACCGGAAAATGTGAGTGAAGTGACAAAAATTATAATGAAAGATCGTAAAGTGAAGGTCCGAGAGATTGCTGAGATGACACAGATATCATATGGAAGTATATTTACTATCCTTCATGAAAAATTGAGCATGAAAAAGGTTTTTTCCAAGTGGGTGCCGCGATTGCTTTCGATGGAACAAAAACAGCAACGAGTCGATGATTCAGAAAGCAGTTTATCGCTATTTACTCGCAACAAAAAAGATTTCTTGCGTCGTTGCGTGACCATGGACGAAACATGGATACATCACTACACTCCATAGTCGAAGTCATCTGAGTGGCGCACAGCTGGCGAAAGCCGTCCGAAGCGTCCGAAAACGCAGCAGTCAGCTGGCAAAGTCATGGTGTCAGTTTTTTGGGATACGCATGGCGTGATTTTCATTGACTACCTCGAAAAAGGTAAATCGATCAACAGTGATTATTATATTGACTTACTGGTGCGTTTGAAGGAGGAAATCGCAAAAAAAAAACGACCGCACATGCAGAGAAAAAAAAATCCTTTTAATCAAGACAATGCACCCTGCCACAAGTCGATGAAAACAATGGCGAAATTGAACGAATTGGGCTTTGATCTGCTTCCCCACACCCCATACTCGCCAGATTTAGCCCCCAGTGACTACTGGCTCTTTGCTGATCTTAAAAAAAATGCTCCAGGGAAAAAGATTTGGCTCAAATGAGGAGGTCATCTCTGAAACTGAAGCTTATTTTGAAGCGAAAGATAATTTTTTTTTATAAACGTGGTATTGAAAAATTGGAAAAACGTTGGAACCGTTGTATCACCCTAAAAGGTGATTATGTTGATGAATAAAAAAAATTTTGCAAAAAAAATGTTGTTTCCATTGTTAATCTCGGGACTTATTGATCCATGTGTTACTATTCACACCCGTTCCAAAAATAGCCATATGATTGGGGGTTTCCACTTTCATTACACACTTTTTTATCGAACCCCCGTTTAATTCGTAAATGGAGGTTTCGGTGTACTTAATTTTATGGCCATATACCAAACTCCGACGTCCGATTCCGGAATTATAAGGTGACGAGGGCTTAAACTTTCGAACAGTCGTTTAAGTGTAACGATACAAGAAAAAAAAAACCTTTTAACTTTGGCCTCGCACTGTTCATAAATTGTAAAATTTATTCTATTTTAAGATCTACTTTGCACAATATGAAAAAATGCATCACTACACCAGTAGGTGGATTACAAGTCTTGCAAAAAAATCTAATTTCAGATCTCTAGTAAAAATTTCCTCTGTGAAAATTTCATATGTGTAATTTCTTTCAGTCAAAGAAAATACCCCAATAAATAGTTTCAATTCATTGTCAAACGAAGTTAGTTATGCTCGAAGTTCTTCTTACGTTCTCTGTAATCAATTCCAGAAATGCTTAGCAGATCATCAGACTCGGCCTTCTCCGATTTGGATGAAACTTTGCACATGGCTTCAGTATGGCAAACCATAAGTTTTTGAACCTATGGAGAGGTCAATCCGACTCGCGACTGATTTTTAAAAAGGGCGTATGTATTTTTGCATATCACGAAAATTGCCTTTTTCAAATCGTTGTAACTCGGAAACCGTTAATCGTACAAAAATGGCGTTCAGAAAGAAGGAATCGATTGGGCACTCTAATAAAATGTACACTGAAAAAATATTTTGATATTTTTTCTCAATAATTACAAAATAATCCGAAAAAGGAAATGAAAAAAAAGCATTTTTATGTTTTTTTTATAATTTTAATTTTTTTTTTTTGAACTTCTATGCACTGATGAGTCAAAGACGAAACGTAAACATATCTAAATCGGTTATGTGCCCTAGCACAAAATTTGGCTAACCCCTGAATGACCAAACCTGCATCGGCCAGAAAAAGTCGAAAACACGTTTTCGTTCGGCACGTCAGTATAGACATTGCATTTTGATGCAAAGAAAACAAGTGTTCTGTAAGTAGCAGAAACTTTACGTCTGCTTAGCGGTTCAAATTGAACTGCCGAGTTTTGCATAAAGCAGTTCAATTTGAACTGCTATGCACTGATGAGTCAAAGACGAAACGTAAACATATCAAAATCGGTTATGTGCCCTAGCATAAAATTTGGCTAACCCCTGAATGATTTTAAAGCTGTTATTAAAACCTACAGATTGATGGTTATCCAATCCGTGGCTCTTGAAAAATGAAGAAGTTACAGCTAAAAAAGTTTACGGGTCTCGTTGTAATTCGGAAACCGTTCATCGTACAAAAATGGCTTCCAGGAAGAAGTTGTAGGGAATCTATAGGGTACTCTAAAAAAATATACACCGAAATAAAATTTTGATTTTGTTTCTCAATACTTTCAAAATGAACAATTTTTCTCCACAGGATCTAGAGAAAAATTCTGATAAACTATACAGTTTAGGCACAGTTGTTAATGCTTTCTGAAATTATTGCAGCTTTGCCATAAATGCATTTGTCAAAAACTTTTACGAAGGGCTTATGTGCATTAATGGGGAAGCATTTAGAGAAAAAAGTATATACCAAGGTTCGTGTGCTAACGCAGTATAACCTAAAAATAGAAGTGCAGAAGTTCATCAAGAGAGAAGAAAGAAGACAGACAGAGAGAGGAACTATTTAAAACCCCGGGCACGCATCAAGTAGTAGCGCTACACTGAAAGCGGTGATAATGTAGATAAATTAATAACCCTAATAATTTTACACGATTATTAATATTTCAAACACCGGGAGATCGTACTCAGACGTTGGGATCCCGGCAAGGATGGTTCCCTCTGTTTGGGTTGTGTAGCTACTTTCAGCAGTGAATTCCTGTCTCGCAGCATGTCGCCGAATTTAAACTTTTTTCAAGGCCCGGATTACCGACGGCAAACTTGGTATCGGCTACGCAGAGGGCACCACATTGTTTGCTCATTTTTCTTAAATTAAGAATGCTCCCGACACGAAGGGCTGTGGGTTATATTCGCTATCATTATTAGTTGCCGAAGAAGTTAGAGAGATTCAAGCGGCAACGAATCATCGTGTCGAGTTCCGCCGGTAGGGGGGCCTCCACAGATCTCCAGATGTAGCATGATGGTTAGCCATTCAAAAAGAATGACCTACTAGTATTCCAGTGCCAATCGCGTGCAAAATTTCAGAATTCACTTGACATTGAATGTAATATCATCTAGTGAGACCAGTGCAAGGTGCCGTTTCATGTCTGTGGCAGGGATATGCGTAAACAGTCGTAAACCTTTTTATTAATGCTAATTATGCTCGCAGCTAATCGACTTTGAAGCAAAGCACTGTCGATCAAAGGATTCCAGCGGCGTGGTATTTATTGTGCTACTTTTTTTTGCCGCTTCACAGCAAAAGTTCTTCGTGATGAAATTCGAAATAGCTGCGGGAGCTCGGTCCGTATCGTGCATGATCTGAATTAGATTAGCGGCTTTTGATGAGATTACGTGACGGAGCGAGCCGTACTCACATGAGTACCGAATCAGTTCAGTTCAGTTCGGTGTTCGTTACGTAGTTTGTTTTCATTTTTTTTTGTTTTCGAATTTCTGCATACACATCAGAATATCTTATTTAACATTTCGTGTTCCGTCGTCGTGCGGCAATCCGTACGGCCTTCGTAGGCCGGGTCTTGATGTGTTAGAAGAGATGTTACTTCAGTTCTTTTCTCATCAATATTAAATGACGCTAGATTACTTTTTGTACTACGATGAGAGAGAGAGAGAAAGTTGAAAATGTACGATTCCCTTTCGCAATAAGTAACAGGCGCGAACAAATCTATTTACTATCCTCCGTCATGTCATTCGCTTGTCCCTTCTGCTAGTCTCGGTTTTACTGGGAACAGTTTTCAACAACTGCACAGGCAGTCACGCATTAAGTGGAAGATTTACGGAAGTCACAAAATTGTAATTTAAACAAAAACCCTGGTGTCGTTGCCTCCGGAACCTTACCACAAACTTTCATCAAGTTCCGTCCCGAATCGTTTCGTCGTCCGAAGACGCATATGATTAAGGAGAAAAGCGGCAGTGAGTTCAGAAGAGGCAACTACTCAAGCGCAACGTCGAACGAAGGAAAAATACAGTGAATAATAGATGAACAGTAGGATATAAATTTCTCATAAACTTGCCTCCTTGCAATCGCAATGGATCCTCACCGGGCTTTGTTACCACCGGTAGTCGGAGCCACTCGATTCCGCTGGGATGCATCAAATTTACGCTTGAATGAGCGTACACATGCCACGTTCCGTCCCTTGCGGTTGCTGACGGGGAGTTTCCAGCGTTCATCGGAACAGATTTGTGGAATAGAGAATGGCTAAGAATAACGATGACCTCGCTTGGATCGTTCGATTTGGATGGTACCGGGCGCTGGGAATTCACTTGCAAACATCCACTTGCAGTTTGGCAGAGGCAGGGTGCTTTAATCAGAATAATTAAAAACAGAGACAAAATAAAAACATCATCAACTGAGACCGGCAAGTGCAAGCAAAAGAATTTAAGGATTATCACGCTCGTTTAAAATTTAACAGGTCCCCTACTGTTTTTATTCTATGTTGTTTTGATTTAATTTCTGTTGTTTCAATGTTGATTTATACTTTCTTTATTTAAAACTTAATTCAATTTAGCTGTGTCAATTTGTTTCTCATTGACAGTGATAAAGAACCAACTAAAGGTTGCACGGAAGCAAATTGCATCACTTTCAAACGGCTGTAACTTTTTACCCAATGTGTATTTTCAGTTGCAATTTTGGCTGAAAACAAGTTCAATGTGTAATGTTTACATTGATGTTGTAAGTGGCAGTAGAAGTTTAGCAATGGTTGCGATGATGGAGTCGAAAGAACAGTAGCGGCATAAAATAATTTTGCACATGTATCTTGAAAATTCGGATCTCTCCTATCGTGCCATCGTGGTAGGAACCTGGGAATGCACAATCTTCGGTATCTCGTGTTTTAAATCGATACGACGCACAGTGGTCCAAAACTGGAAAATACGGTCAAAAGTCTGTACTGACTTTCACTGATTTTTAAGAGCTAATGTGTCTTCTAAGAAGTTTTACAAGATTATATTACGCTTCTTTTGAGAGTGGTACCTTAATTTTTGTTAAGTGGGTAGTACCAATTTCGAATAAAAATATTTTTTTTCACAAAAAAAATTTTTTTTCTATCTTATTTTGAAGAAAAAACATTTGAAGTATTTTTGCTGAAGATATAAATAATGTAAAATAATAATTTTTTGGGATATATTCACTTTATTTTAAAAACAGTTTTTTTGGATTAATCTACGTAGAATCTATCTCTATTACCGAAGTATCTACTACAAAGTGCGCGTAAACACGAATAAACAAGCTCATGCTTGCACGCGCAACTTAAGCAACTTGTTGTGATTTTTATTTTGTTTACTTTTTGACAATTAACAATATTAGAAAAAAAACTAAGTGTAACTCGGTGCATTTTTTTAAGGGCTTTTCAAAGTTAATTTTAAATTTTGAAAATCCGAAAAATTAAGTTCAACACATATTAAAAAAATGGAAACAAACAAAATATGAAAAAGTATTGAAGAGATTTCATTTTTAAAAGAATTTCATTTTTATACGTGTAAATAAATTGAGTTATCGCGAAGCAACGCGTTTTTAAGACGATATGTTGATCGTGCGACGCTCACTTAGAGATGGGCGAAGCAGATCATACCGGTGAGCAGCTCCGAACCGATTAGCTCACCAAAGGGAATCGATTCAATGTATCAGCTCAGGTTGAAAATCTGTGAAACACAGATTAATTTGTGAACCTGGCATCCCTGCTTACCAGTGCGGTGAACTGGTGAGCTGCGGTTCTTTTAAAAAGAGCTGTGAGCTATCAGCTCACTTTGAAGATTCGATTCACTGGATTAGCTCAGGAGCGAATTGCCCATCTCTACGCTCACTGCAAAAGTGAGTTGCAGAAATAGCAAACGCGTGACGCCCTCCGTT
Source organism: Malaya genurostris (assembly GCF_030247185.1). Taxonomy (NCBI): domain Eukaryota; kingdom Metazoa; phylum Arthropoda; class Insecta; order Diptera; family Culicidae; genus Malaya; species Malaya genurostris. The sequence continues at coordinate 58,235,837 of NC_080570.1, read as the reverse complement.
TCTTAACCATTTATGATTTCAGCATGGCCATAGTGAAAATAGTTCTCAGGATATTCTATTGAAATAGTAGTCAGGATATTCTCATTGGAAAATAAATTGGATTAGGAATATATTTTCCTATAAGTATTGTAAAAGTTTGCTGCAGTAAGTTGCATATTTCGCTTCAGTACAAGGTTTCCTAGGTAAAAATAGGTAAAATGATGTATAACTTTTCCAGAAAAGAATAAATCTATGCCTTACCGTCAACAAAATTATGGGATTTTATGTCTTCTACAATTATTCCAAACAAAGTATGTATAAAAAAATAACTTGTAACAAGTTATGATTAGAAAACTAGTTTTAAGGGGGTTGTCATAATTCAATAACTGAAACTAACTTTGAAAAGGCATAAAACAAGTTCCATCGAGTTCCACTTAGATTTTTTATGATTGTATTGTGCATATCTTTTCCTATAAATTCTGTAAAAATCAAATACCAGGAAACAACAAACCTATGCACTATCTTCAACAAAAATGTGGGATTTTTTATTTTCTTCAATTATTCCAAACAAAGTATGCATAAAAAAATAACTCGAAACATGTTATGAATAAAAAACTGATTTTAAGGGGGTTGCCGTAAAAACGCTTTGTGTATTCGAAACGGTGCGACCTAGACTTTTGGTGTATTTGACAAAGTAAATTATTTTCAATAGTTCTGAAACTTTGTAGAAGAAAAAAATAAGTTTTGATTATATTTTTTGTCAAAGTAGGCCATGAACAATTAGGGATAGAATCAAATTACGCGGTATATATTTGTAAATAATTTCTTAAAAGCAACTATATGCATTAAAAGAACGGTTTGGCAGCTACTGATTTATGTCCACGTTTTTATTGATTCGAACCACTGTGCGTTTTTATTGATTCGAACCACGCACGTTTAACTGTTGATTGGATGAAAATATAATAGAAAATGGCTCCCCGTACAGTGAAACCGATCATAAGCGGGCAGTTCAAGTTTTCAAGAGGAATTCAAACAGTTCTGCAAGTGAAAAAACTGCACTTGAATAAAACTTTCGTGCCAAATGTCAGTACACTATTACATATGCAAAAGGAGCGATACTCCCTGAATATTGATTATATGATCATTCAAATTGTTTTCTCATTGATTCGATGGAATCTTTTGTTATTTATACTACTGAATGACTTTTAATTCAAAATGCGATGGGCGCTTTCTTTTAGCGTAGTCCAGTGAATTCCCGCATTGTCACAAACAGAGCAATAACACAAGTGATTTTTATTGACTCAAAATACACGAAAATGTCGAAAAATGAATGTCACTCTTAGCTCCGCTTGCAAATGTTGAGAATAAGATCCATGTCCAGTCAACGACAGGAGCGGAATAATAGTTTCAAAATTGTATTCTTTCTTTCGTATCAGTCATTTTCGGTTTTTTTTCAGTGAAATTCGATATTAAACCAAAGCTTCGAGAATCTATAATGACGCAGAAAAACGATTTACAATGAGTTTTGGTTTCCAAAGAGATTCTGGAGTACGCTTTACATATTTTACACACCAAAAAAACAATTGAATTTTACAGTTGACTTAATCCATCATCCATCATCATGTAATTCATAAAGACCTAATTTGTCAAATAACGGGAAATTTAATTTGTAATGACTTAAGGTTGGATTAGCATGCATTTGGCTGGTTTCGACTGTAACTTGCATTCTGTTAGAGGTGCGACTGTATACATCTAAATTCACCTTTTACCAGCCAAGCAGATGCAGAGATGTGCATCTCCTCTGTGTGACGAAGAGCAAGTATAATTTCTCCCCTCGCACTGACAACATCAACGAGAGTTCTTCTCTTTCACACATATACATCACTGTTACATAAAGTGTGCACGCATCATGAGAGCGAGTGTTTATTTTTTTCATCTCTAGCATTTGATCATAATAAATTGCTAGAGCAAAGCTCTGAAATTTTCTGAGGTGGATGAAGATATTTTCTCCGAAGTGCGCACGCCGGTAAAGACTCCGGTGTACGGTTCGCATAAGAGTAGCATGGGGCACGCACATTCAGCAAAAGTGCATTTTATCGTTAAAGTTTAGTTTTCCCTTGCTGCGAAAAAGATTGTCATAGCAAGGTCATACCTTCAATAAATTTAAAAATTAAATCACGGAAGTGTTGGCTCACTAGCACGCACCAGTGGTCACTTGGGTGTATTCAGGCGAGAGCGCGTGAAAGCGATTCATGCGAAAAGAATGTGTTTCACTCGCGCCAGCTGCTTTAATCACAAGCACACACTCAAATGCTGTCTATTCGACACTGAAAAGAAGTACGCTTTCCTCTTTGTGCGATGTTTCGCTTTTTGCATCCCCTGTGTAGACAAGAATCTGACACCAGCGTGTATCACTCTGGTGAAATGCCATCACTGAGCAGATGTGAGTTTCTGTGGCTTAGTTGATTAACAGACGTACTTTGTGATCCAAAGATTCTCGGTTAAAGTCGCGCGGCGGTCGAAATCAGTTTTCATTTTATTTATTTCAATAAGTTTCATGTCATGGAATTTAAGACACAATCTTGAATGTTCTTCCAAGTAATAATCAACATCTAATAAGATGTAAAATCACATGATTTACAGATTTTAATTATATCAAGGAAACAATGAAAATTGAAATTCAACTGATATTTAGCTTTCGTTTTTCCGTAGAGGAAAGAGTGCTGTTAGCGTTGATACTCTCTTTTGTTGCAGTAAGAGACGAAAATGCATCGTCTCTCTTCGTTTGTTTTGAATGCGATCATTTACGAAGGAGACAGTAAACAGTAAAACAACGAATACGAAGTTGTTGGATTGGATTCTTTCATTGAAAATACGTGACAATTTTCATTCGTGTCATTTTTTTCAATATCTATGTTTGATTCAGAAATCAGTATGAAAACAATAAAAAGCGGAACCATTTTCTTGAGCAGAAAATAGACCCAAATAACAATTTTTGTTAGGCTAGCTTATTTGTGACTAGTTTACAACCAGATATTTGAGTGATTGTTACTAACATCTAACCACTTGCATGACTCAAAAAGCGCAGTTTCTACTAGTTGTTTAGTCGGCTAAAAATAAGTTGTCGTTACGTTGTAATGCCATACTGCAAAAAACTTATCTTGTCATAGCTTGAAAATAACTTGTTTTCAAGTAAACTAGTTGAAACTTAGTCACCATCGACATTATAAACATTGAATGAATCCAGAATACTTTTCTATCATCAATAAAAAAGCAGTAGAGTACTTTAAATCACAAACTTGATAGAAGGAACAAATAAACAAAAAAATAACCCTATGTTAAGAATGTTCAAAATTATTCCAAGTAGAGTGATTTCTCATCATTTTAAATTCATATATCATGAGAATTACAATATTATCACAATCGATGTTCAATTCCTATATTATTTTCTTCGTGTTTATGATAGTGCAAAAATCAAAAATCACTATTCTGCCTTTTATAATTATCGTCAAAAAGTAGTTTTGAAAAAAGTAATATCCTGGTTTTATTTATGTTTCATACACTTGTTGCGACTCCATATTGTGTTCGTCAAATTCAAGCCAACAAAAGTTTTTAGGTTGCATTTTCGTTATCATAACGTTGGGAAAACCTACCGATAACTATCTGAATCAATGAAGAAATTATATGTTATAATCTTATATGTTATTGCTATATCAATTCACAGTAACGATTCACATATACGCTATGCATGGTTTCGCAACGAAAAATAAACCTTTTTTCAACTAGTAGCTAAAAGCATAGCTGTGATTAAAGATATGTTAGAATCAAGTAACGATAACTTAAAAATGATAGTTAGTTCAATGTTTACGTTACCAAGTAACACTGCTGTCACCTTGTTTTAACCAGTATAACATAAAAAACACGTTCGTGCTCTTATTGCAACACAGTTGGGTTAGGAGGTATCAAAACTAGTTACGGGTTGCTACTATTGAAGTCAAATAAACTTACTTTCAACTAGTAGCTAGAAGCATTGTTGTGGTTAAAGATATGTTTGGATTAAGTAACGATAGCTTATAAATTATATTTAATTCAATATGACACAAAGATGTTATGATTGGAAACCTAAATAACTATTTCGTAACTAGTTATGTTATGATGAAACACTGCTGTCACCATGTTTTAAACAATATAACATAAAAAACATATTCGTGCTCTTGTTGCAACATAGTTCGGACTTTGTCGTATCAGAACTAGTTGCGGATTGCTACTTGGGAGAAGGTCTCAACACTTTCAAGCGCACTATCGGAAACATATTTTCACTATGTTTTAACCTAGCAATTTCAAGACTTTAAGAAACCCGTTGCCAGTCTGTGATCGTTTTCAGAAAAGTGTGGAAATCTTTGCAGCATATTGAGATCCTGCGAAACACAGATAATTCTGTGAACCTGGCATCTCTGTTTCTGAGTGCTCGATTAACCCGATTGACAGTGACATTATTGATGTCACGGGACTAAGAGTGCCTTTAATATCAGAGTGATGACACGAGGATCAGTGATGTCGTCATTTCCAAGTATTGTCACTTTTAATAAACGTGTGAAGGCAATAATTTTGGAATCGACTTACAAATTTGGAATGTCATTACCTAAAGCTTATATGAAGCAAGAACAAAGAAAATTTCAGTAATTTATTATTGAATTCAAGATCTTTTTTCATACAAATGTAGCTTTTCTTTTTTTTTTTATATATCGTTTATTTTTACCCGGCTTTAACCTAATTTTGGTCGTTCGCCGGGTTTGTATCCAAAAGGGAGGGGGGGGGGGATGAAATCATGGGAAGTTTTTCGTCATACTTTGTATACGGAAGCTTTTCTTCATACTTTGAAATACGGATATAATTATTCGTCACGGTTTCGAAGGAATTCTCGAATTTTTCCTGTAACACGGCTCATTAGGCGGCTATCTTATTCCACCAGGTCGTCATCTGATTGATGTCTTTGATAACCTTTCCCATTGTCTTATTTGTAACTAAAACTTTCGTTTTTTTGCCACAGCTGCAAATGTCCTGCCAAATCATAAATTTTCTTTGCAAATTTGTCGGCAAGAACAAATTTAAATTTGGCTGGAACATCCCCCTGAGCCGTTGCCAAGTAAAATTTTTGACCTGGGATTTGCCCAAAGTCAGCCTTGACTTAGGTTTCATCGTCCATCAGAAGACACCCGTCGAACTTGGTCAGCACCTGGTCATATAGTTTCCGAGCACGAATTTTGACCACACTATTCTGTTTTATGGTCCGATTTGGCTGTTTGCAAGCTCGATACTATTTGATTCCTTCCCGGAGTCGAGTTCTCCTAACGGTACTAAGGAGCGTATCGATAAGTAGTTAGCAACATTCAAACAGTTATTGCTCTGAAATGGCTTAATTTTTTGCAGCGTGTTTTGCGGTGACATGTTTGTTTACATGTCAATAACAGCCGCGCAATCGATTGGTTTCGATACGGTGCTCAGAAAGTGGAGTCACGTACAACGAAATTGCAAAACGGGTGAAAGTGCACCACACCAGTGTCAAAAATATTATCGAGAAGTTCGGTAAGATCCTTTCCATTAAGGATTTGCCCCGATCCGGTAGGAAAACGGGTCCCAGCCAGCCCGGCCGGGACTTAAAAGTGGTTGAATACATCAGGAAAAACCCATCGGCGTCGACGCTGGATTTGGCCAAGCAGTTCAACACCAGCATCGGGATGATTCAACGGATCAAAGTTCGGAACTCCCTGAAAAAGTAACAAGAAACAGAAGGTGCCGAAAAAGTCCCTGGTACAACAAGTTCAGGCCAAAACAAGAGCGCGAAAACTGTATAACCAGATTCTACAGAATAAAGACGGATGCATCCTGATCGACGACGAAACCTACGCCAAGGAAGACTCTCGAGCGCTGCCCGGACCGCAATATTATACGAAATCGGTGTACCAGGACCTGGACGACGCTGACACCACGGTAGAGATGGTAAAGCTTAGGCAGAAGGTGTTGGTCTGGCAAGCAATTTGTGCCTGTGGTTTGCGGACGTCGATTTTTTTCACGAAGGGCACAATTAACGCCAAGGTGTACGAGGAAGAATGTTTGAAGAAGAGAATGCTGCCACTGTACAGAATGCATAAGGCTCCTCCTCTATTTTGGCCGGATTTGGCTTCAGTCCACTACGCCAACTCCGTTCTATAGTGGTTGTCAAAAAATAATGTACAATTCGTGGAAAAGGACATCAACCCACCGAACTGCCCGGATCTTCGACCAATTGAAGGGTATTGGGCAATTGCCAAGCGGCACTTTCGCAAGGTAAAACTGGACAGCTGCCACCAGGAAAGTCACAAAAGTAACTGTGCAGAATTTAATGAATAATGTCAAGTCCGAAGTGCGAGCGTTTCCCAGAAACTAGGATTTTCTTCAATATAATCAGTGAAATGCATAAAAATGTAATTTTTCTATGTTATATCGAAAACTGATGTCAAAATATGTTTTTTTCTCGCTGTTTTGTTCAATAATCAATGTTGCTAACTACTTTTCGATACACTCCTTATGGGCAGCATCGAATTTTCTGTCCAAATCACGATCCGACAGATTAGGATTCCTCTTAATCGTCTTCAAAATCTTACCACGCAGTTTCCGGTCGACAATTCCACTCCGACGATTGGCTTGAGGCTTCCGAATCGTCGTCAATGTTTCCTTATGCCGTTTGATAACGCGCCATACGGTATTTCTGGGCAATTTCAGCTGTTTAGATAGCTTAGATGCAGACCACAATGGATTTTCCAAATAACTGTGCACAATTTTTTCCCTTCTTTCGGCTTTCATGTTGATTGTTTACAAAGTACAGTCGATTTGCGGAATGACAAAAATCATACGTGAAGCTGACAAAATTCCGACGCGTGGGCGCCAAGAACGTCCAAATCCGTCCACCAGGATCGCCCCACTATGAGCAAAAGTTTGTTGCAATTCTAAATGAAGTAAGCTTTACTATCGAAAATCTGGAACATCGTGTCGCCAAAGTATGAGAAAAAAACCCATGCCATGCTTGAATTTACCTCATGTTTATGTTTTATGTTTTTCTAAGAGTGTATAAACGAATACTAACTGGTAATATAGCCCTAACCTAAGTTTGTGTACCGGTCTGATCTCTAGTGAGGTAACGCCAACCAGAAGAAGAAAGCACTATTGCGAATATTTATCTCGACTATTTCCGGTTTGCATGTAGTACCTTTCATTGAAATGATTAAAATCCACGTCACGTAAGAGTTTTTTTGCAATTTTTGTATTTTCTACATCAGTCCTATTGAAATGGAGAGGATGTTGAATTGAGTTTATGTGAAAATGAACAGACTTTTTCTCCTATACGCATATCAAATTCGGACTGCTTCAGATGTTTTGAACAAATTGACATGGGAGTCTTGTCGTAGTAAAATGTGAACAATAATTGCATTGCAATAAACTGTATCCACGTTTGGACCAGCAACTCTTCATTAATTAGGTAAGTCTTCGTACCTGATCTGCTACTAATAGATAACCAATCAATATTTCATAATTTGCATGATTTAGCGGAAGTGGCTGCTTCCGGTTGGCTGCTAATACCTCCTTCCCGCTGACGGGCAGTAATTAATTTATAAGGATGTAATTAATATAGACGGGAAACTGAACTGACCGGAAAGTAACACTCCTGGAACTGGTCGGCAGTCGGTGGTCGGGTATGAGCGGAAAAATGAAAGTACAATATGAAACATGCTCTGGTAACAGTATTGAGCATGGAAAATTATTTATTTGCGATATATTAACACCTTCCGAGGCGGTTGTTGGCACCGATAAAAGATCGGATCGATATACTATCATCAATTTATCATAGACAATCAGACGAATGGTCCGCTCCACTCAAGCGCCTGTTGATGCACTTTCGCTATGAAGCTCGGATGTTTTGTGTCTGATTGTGTTTGAACTCCCACTTTAAGGTTTTGTTTTCTCCGGCAACTCTCGGATAAGATTCCTTACCGAAGAAGACCGCTTAGATGCTATTCATTGGCATCAAGTTTCAGAATAGGATTATCGGGGAAGCGTACGTTCGGGGCGTCTGCATGAAATTTGCAATTCTTATCGTAGCAACCATTGGTGGCACGGTTGAGGTTGGCGGTGTGACGAGACAGAGGGCACACGACATCAATCATTTGCACACACGGCAGCGGCAGCAGGAGGATTTTATTGACAGTAGCTCGTGCACGCCCACTTTATAATTTTCTTCGCTTGGGTTGGGAACAAATGGAGGCTTAGTGGATTTGATGAGATTTCGTTCATGAAAAAAAACAAGACTTAATGTGTTTCATCGCAGAAGCCTATCGTTCAAAATGAAATTATATTGAAGCAGCAGAATTTCAAAAACCTAGCGTGAATTTATCAATCCAATATTAAAGTTCCACTACTAGGGAGCAGTGTTTTATTTTTCATAGGTCGCATATATTCCAATGAACCGAAGCTTCCACTGAATGGCAGGCGTGAGATTCTGCATTAGACAGGCGGTAGGCGATGCCAATCTGCGTGTCGGATTGTCAAACCCCTCGTTCCCAGCTCATGCATTTTGAATTAGGTGATATCATCGCTACACACGCGCTGCTTGGGCAAAGGAGTTGGCGCGAGGGAGAGGTGTGACGGAGCTATCTTCAATGAGAAATATGTTTCCGATTCCGTAATTTACAGTTCTAATCACGGCAGCACGGTTGATGATGGGGAAAGGATATAATGAGATTTTTGAATTGTGGAAAGGCAGAGGAAGAGGGGAACTTTGGTCGAATGTGGTTTTGCATTACTTTCATGTTGTTCATCGGAGATAATTTTGCTTGAGGTTTTATATAGAAAAATCAATGATTCTTCCTAAGAACAATATTTCAGAGTTTCGTTATCTCGAATAACACCCAATGCAAGCCAGTTTGCTTACTCGAGAGCTGTACAAAGTTTAAGTGAAAGATTGTAAATCTTCAAGAATGTTTGTTGGTTTCTTTCTTGAAAATTTTCATTTAGAGATGAAAGACATTTGAACCCGAAGCCCGTAAAACTGAAAGTGTATTGGGGCCGAATCAAGAGAAGCGTCGCACAAAAATTTTGCTCATGAAATGCGAAAATCCGAACTACTCGCATTCCATGTTGGCGGAATTGCATGTGAAATGTAGTTGAATGTGATTAAGCACGTCTGTTATTAACGTGATATCCTGAGTTACACATTAGCTTTAATGAATTTGAGTATGATAAGGTTAATGTGAAGGCCGCGATGGGGGTTTGCATCAATGTGATATGAACAGGTGGTGCAGACCACATGGCTTGCTTGCGTTGGTGACTAAAAAATTGTAAATAGTTCGGTATGACGACAGACATGAAAAATAAACATGCTTTGATTCAATGCCAACTAATCCAAACGGTGTGATGGAAACAAGCACGTGATTTTTAGTTTTACTTTTCTTGCTGAAGCAAAGTTAATATCACTAACACAACAGAGTTGTGTTTGCTCCACCTGTTTCTACCACATTGGGTTTACATACAGGACGATACGCCAACAAACACCTCTACACAGAAGAAATCTAAAACTATAAATATATTCACCATATTTATTGTAAGTATTTCGTTTTTATTTTGTAAGAAAAACTTGCAACAGTTTACATTATTTGCACCACAGTTTACATTATTTGCACCAAATGCAGTTAGCTTTTGTTTTAATATGAGTACACCATCATTCTAACTAACACATGCTCTTAATTGAAAAGTTTAGCATTTTACACTCACTGAAGAACTGCTTTCGAAAAAAAAAAGTTTTCCAGCTCTTCAATTGTTAGTGTACACTCACTGCAATAAAGAACCTACGAAAACTCTTAGATTTACCAACGAACTTGCTCTCCGCAAGGCAAAAATGATTAGCCGAATTGATAACCTTGCTGTAAAAAAATATGTCACTGCTGAGTCCGCATAGTTTTGGCTGCCTCATGAATTGTTAGGTCAGTGTGTGCAGTTCTCTTCAGCTTTAGAAAAACAATGATATAAAATTCAAAACTTGCTAAAAAGTTGTGCAAGATTCATCTGCTTGAAATGAACGTAAAACTTGCCGGCATGAGAATATTATCATAAAAGTTGCAGGAATACAGCATTACATACGGCAATGAAAACAAAAATCAATCAGATAAATTGTATTCGGCTGATCGCAAAGTTAATTCATCATAGTTACTCTCATAGTTATATATTACCGATTGTGGAACTTGTTTTGGCAACTCCAGCACATGGGCTTACCAATATAATACCTACAGTGCGTATCACAAAAGTCGGGCCCGCTAAGATGAATGACTATACTACATTGTTGTTTAATTCAACTAGAAGATTACTGATAAAAAAACGCAGAGCATTTCTTTCCGAAATATTAACATTGTCATGTTTCCTGTTCTTTAGATGATATATGTCATTACGTTGGGTGAACCTTTTTCTATTCAACTCACTGTTACAATCGATGCCATATTGGAAAATATTCAAGCAAAATTCATTTCGAGATTTTTCAGGTTTAATTACACATTGGTTTGATCAAAATCGTCTGAAAATTTTAAAGAATGTTTGAATACACTTATTTTAAACACCATTTCGATGATTCTCATTGAAAATAAAAGACTGTTATTTTCACAGTAATTGGTACACAATCATTAAAACACGTTAATTCAAAGGCACTTGAAAATTTCGGCCGTACGAATACAGTTCGTTGTCGATTTTTCAATTACAAAACACAAAAGAACAATTCTACAATATGTAGCATAATCATTTTTCATGTGCAGATTATTTTACAAGATCCATGTTTGCGTTAAGAGCAGTTGTATTGAAAATCAAATGTGAAACTTATTCATTAGCAATTAAGCTTCATTCCATTTCTTGTTTACATTACGTAGTAGTTCTTACGAGTTTCACAGTGTTTTTTTCGCTGATTTTATTAATGCTTTTGTGATGGGATCGAGGCATGAGTTTTTGTATCAGTTGCAAAATCGTTTTGAATAAATGATCGTAATAACGGATGAACTTGAAGATATGTTGCACACCACAGAAAAGTTGCGCTTTTTCCATAACACAACAGTTATCAGTATAGTAATATAAACTAACTTGATAAATTGCACAATCAGTAGAAAAATACAGGACAGCAACTCAACATGCTACTTGGGTAACATAAAAGTGTTTGGAAAATCTTTGGCGACAGCCAAGAAGACCGGTTCGGAGGAAAAGAGTGGCCAGCTGTTTCAATTGGATTTCCGAACTCTCCGTTGTCATATGTCACAAACAAGCTAGAAGTGTCGTTTTCAATTGTGCATTGAACTATATAATGTGGTTTTCAGCGGGACATAGAAGGCGATGGAATTGCCGCAAAATAACGAAATAATGAATAGCAGAATAGCGAATCAGAAAGTGTCTGCAACCTGGCAAATTTGCATGTAAATTTACCAGATTTCTTTTGTAAGCAGACTCTCCAATTTGGCAGACTTTTTACAGATTTTTGAAGCTTTTATATACAATCGTCCAATTTACAAACTTTTAAAATTGCGTAGGGCTTCTTGTTTGTTTTTTTTTTCTCGTCATACTTATAAAATTTAACATTTGCATTGGAAGAATTCTAGTATGCAAACGTGAAAATTTTACCTGGCATCTCTGCCAGGAGTTGGGCAGTTGTGTTAACCCTTTCGCTGCCTCTTGTACTGAAGTTTACAGTATTTTTATGTCAAGTATTAGTGAGAATAGAGAAATAAATCAGCTGGTGGATTAAAGGCAATTACAAATTTAAAAAGTGATATGCTCCAGCGACATGAATTATTTGTTTGTTCACTAAAAGCATCAACAAGTATAAATCTGTCAAAAACGACTGAATTTTTAAAATAGACGATTTATAATTTTTTACAGTAGTTTTTTTTTATAGTTAATAGTGATAATGCTTCAAGTGAAGCACGAGGTTTTGATGACAAAGGCGTCGATTAATACTGAGTATCATTGTATAATTATTCAGGTTATAAAAACATTGTCATTTATTTTTCTGGTTTGCGGTCTCGAATGGGTTGAATCGATTCGAATGGCAGTTTCGCTATCTTTGCGGCATTTTATCGCTATCTTTTCGCATCGCAATCTTTGTTAACCGCCAGTGAAAATTACATTACTGCGATTCCTGATTGCAGATGGATCATTTACAGAAAGAGGTCTCATGAATGAAACGAATCCGCGAAGACCTTCTTTTTCTGCTCATCGCAATATTCTTCAGCAAGACAAAATCAGATTGATCAGAACTAGTCCCAGTGCAACAAACAATTTTCAACATTCACAGGAGAGAAGCTCGCTGAATTTATTAACTAAATTTCGAATTAAGTTCTAAAATTCAAATTTGTGTTTGTGAGAAAAATATGCACTCACTTTGCTTCGAGATGGCTAAGCAGATTTTCACAAACTTAAACTCAAATGAAAGGTACTATTGTCCTATAGAATTTTTATAAATTTTGGTACGGATCTAACTTCCGATTCCGGAATTGGCATAAAACATACACTGCGAATATTTGCACAAAACATACACTCACTTTTCTCCGAAGTGGCTGAACCGTTTTTAACAAACTTAGGCTCAAATGAAAGGTACTTTGTCCCAATTTTTTTTCAATTTGGTATGAGTCTAACTTTCGGTTCTGGACATACAAGGTGATGAGTGAAAAAACTTTAAATTCAAAAGTTTGCCTCCATAGAGAAAGATGTAAAGATGATCTAATGTTTTTAAAATATTGAATTAATTCTTCTAGTTAACAGGTCTTGTAAGTTGAAAACCTCACAAACTCACATCGGATATACCGGTTTCCGGAATCCGGTATCGAAACTACCGGAAATAGTAGTCAAAATCTACAAAATTGAACTAACTCACTTTTCTTCTTGACGGTCCTTTATAGAATTGCGAAATCTATCCGAATCTGACTTCCGGTTCCGAAATTAAAGGGTAATGATTGTTTGAAAATTCAAGTCGTCGTATAGTGCGACAATGCAAAAGAGGGAACAAATCTGTATAAAATGTTCAAAACGACGTATGTAACAATGAGAGATTCTCTTTGTTTACTTTCTCTTTTGATTATTACGGCACTCTTAGCAATCCTTCTCTCCAATTATTTACCGATAATAATAACTAAAGCTATCATCTTTTAATCTGCTCTTGAGAAACTGCCGAAAAAAGCAGGAATGTTTCGCAATAATCAAAAGAGAAAGTAAACAAAAAGAATCTCTCAATGTTACATACGTCGTTTTGAACATTTTATACAGCAATATTCAAAATTGGGCTCAAAACTGTTACAATTAGTAGGTCATGTAAGTTACTGACCATATGAATCGAGTTCCAGAAGTACCGAAAACACTGGTAAAAAACTCTTAAAAGGAACTAACTCAACTTATTTTCACAAAGAAAAAGCTCAAATAAAAAGTAATCCGGAAATATACGGTGAAGTGTGTTTAAAATTCCAAACCGCCACTTAAAACCGATGCTGCAAAAAACTGAAAAAAGTCTTTTAATTTTGGCTTGAGAACAATTCAATCTTTAGGCTGCACTAGATTGCACCCGAATAAACCTTCTTGTTTCTATTCAATGAGCAGTTTTTTTTCAAAAATTCCACAGTAATATTGCTGAGAATATAAGTCACATGAGAAAGACATCATTACACCACTAGGTGAACTAAAACAGGTTGAAAATAAAACAATGGAATACGAACGAGTCTTTACGTGCCTTTCGATTTGCATGAAACTTTTTGTGTGTAATCGGTGTAACAAATAAATTATTTTTAACTAGTCCAGAGATTATTTTTTTACTCAAGACTAATTTTTGAAAAGGGCGTATATGTTTGAGGCAACATTATTTTTGAACAATTATTACTCGAAATCTACAGCCTTTACTAGTATTTTTTCTAAGAAAAAAATTGTAGGCAATCAAACAAAAAAATGTACACTGAAAAAATACCTACCGATTTTCAAAAAATCACAAATCATATTATTCTTTTAAACTCGTAGTTATTCCATCGTAAAATTTTCATGTCACGAAAAACGATAAGTTACAAAGAAACTAATGAATATTAAAAAAGTTGGAGAGATGATCTATCAAAAAAGTTTCCAAAAGAAAAACTTTGTTGATTTTCGAAAAACAATGTTTTTTTAGGAATAAATGTATCCGAGAAATCAAATATTGTTCTTCAAGCTAAGCTCAAAGAAAGTGTTCATAGAGAGCTATTTCTCAAATGCAGACATTTTCGGGATACACTGAGGTCTCTTTTTACGCGGGAGATACGTACCACGTAAACAAAAACCGCGTAACTTGAAAATTCCACGTACATTCGGAAATCCGCGTAAAAACCGCAAAACTAAAGAAACAATTTTTTTTATGCCAAATGTCATGAAACGTTCAGATCTAGTGAAATCACAAAAAAAATTTTTTTTGAAAAATTCGACTTCGAGACTAGACCGCGTAACTTCGGAAATCCGCGTAGAAAAAAAGATTTTGATACCAAATGTCTTACAAGATTGCACCAGATCTCGACGTTTCTAAGACAAAATATGAAAACCGCGTATCTTGGGAAATCGACGTAAAAAAACAGTGTAACTTTGAAAATCCGCGTAACTTTGGAAATCCGCGTAACTTTGGAAATCCGCGTAGAAAAAACCGTGTAAAAAGAAACCGCATTAAAATAACCGCGTGAAAAAAGACCCCAGTGTATATGAGAAGCAAAATCGAGAAAATATATATTTCATGAGAATATGCCCTTTTTATGAGTTAGTCTGGGTTCTTCATCGCCAAGTTTATTATTACTTTGTATTATTTTCTTAAGCGTACTGTATTTTAGTTGCAAAGTACAATATTGGTGATATAATTTGCGAAAAATATTGGTGATATATATTGCTAAAATGCGTCGTTTTACAAACCAACTCTTTGTAGATGTATACTCATTATAAATATATTTTTTCATGTTTTGATTATCTGTATCGACTAAATTATTTGATTTTAAACTTTAACTAACCTTTAAGCTTTAGCAGATTTATGTATAATATGATAACTCTTTTCTGTAGTGGTTGAAAAGAATTTCGCAGAAATCCTTTTTTTCTGTTATTGGAATGAAGCAATGATATTTTTAGGGTACCCTGATATTCCACTTGTTACATATAACAAAACGATATTGCTGTGAAATTATCTTGACACTTTTTAGAAGCCCAATCGTATAAAGCTTTTGCATTTATTATTGGATGTTCATGTTCCCTTGCGAAGTTAGCTCTTGTTGCCATTCTCTTCAATTTTCCACCCTTACCGTGCGTGGTTGCGAAGAAATACTACTCCGTATCAATGTTGTATTTTGTTTTAAATTTACAGAAGCTTGCGATTTTTTTTCAATTTTTATATTGAGAAGTTGACCTGTCCGATATAAAAAGTGCCTGTTTTACATCGGACGGGGTGTTTCCGGATAATAAATTCTAATGCTATAGACGGTTCTAAAAAAACAAAATTCTACTTGAACGCAAAAAGTCTGAGGAAATATAAATCCTACATTTGCATTTTAATAAACAATTTCAAAGAAAACAATACCTTCGAGATGGAAACCAACATTGAAACGAAACTGTGTTATTTGAAATTTTTTTAATTATTTTCACAATCTCAGATATGCTATAATACGAAAACCAATTCGCACCCTCTCATTCTGCTCCTAAAACAGAGGTGACCAAATGTCATCACACATGTAGAGCTATGAAATAGAAACTTGTGAGCACTTTGTTATCATATATTTGGAAAATTATTCTGTGAAAGATAAGACATATCTGTTGTGCGACCTATCTGAGTTCGATGTTTCGCCTCTACGAACAAATATTTTTCTGTTCTCGAGGCACGTGAACTTCTACTAAATTTTCAATCGACACATGAAAATTGTTATTCAGGCTTTCCTCTGCTTACATATTTAAAACACCTATTTCATCGGATGAACAAGATAATGTTAAGCACATTTTAAGGATTGATCAAAAGACCAACGTAAAAAGAAAATCTGAATGACAGAAGCATTGCTTTTGCTAGAATTTGCGTTGGCGTCAGATTAGTTTGTTAAGGAGGCCCCGTAACTGTCACGAACGTGTGAATTTAATCCTATTATTTAATCTTCAACTCTGACAGCTGCTCGCAAACATGATTCATGTTTGTTCATAATTTGAATATACTCATAAAACATATACCGACGGATCGGGCGCAGCTCAATTGTCAGTCTTTCATGTTTTCCCATCCCACTGGGGCTCCCTCTCGCTTTCTCACTCTCTATCACCAGCGTTGTCGTAGTCCATGAATGTCGTTTGTTGGGGTTCCCAAATTGAATGAAAAAGCAGAAGAAAAAAAAACCATGTTACATTCCGCGCAATGTGCACTACTTTGGATGCTCATGTTTTCACACCAATTGCCGTCCTACCTACCGACGGATCTACCTCACTTACGCCTTGAAGTGCACAACATTTACAGCCACCGCAGTTGCTGGATGCCACAAATGCTGCTACATGTGTTTAAGTTTCGTGACAACTATGGGATCATTAGCGAGTTCCCGTAATGAGTTTCTGAGGTTTCAAGTTCCAATGGCGGGATTTATTTTCCGTTAAGGGTTTTTGAGGGATAGATGCGATGTGTGATTTATAATGATGAGTTATTATACCAGGAAATTTGAAGCCGATCCTCGTTTTGGAAACACAGTGCAGTATAAAAATTCTATGGGAAAAAACAACGAGAACAATATGAACCGTGGCTGACGAGTTGTTTTACTTCGATTCTGTTTCAGAAGACTTAAGTTACCTACATTGTAGTTATTCTTCATTATGATTCCGTCATTTATTTGCAAGGTTTCAACCTTCATCATCATAAACACGACCCGTTCACCCCCTGAGATGCAGTTTCTGAGTGGCTCTCAGTGGGACGCCGGCAGTACGAATTAGGCCAGAACGGGTAGTACAGGAATTTGTTTTCTACCAACAAAAACAAACAGACTTATCCTTTTTGGCTCAGCCCAGTCGTCTGGTTCGCCCTTGAGGGTCCTACCACACACCGAGTCCAATGATGCTATCGCAAGTGGAAAGATTCATCATAAGAGACAACGTTGATCCTTTTCAGCTAGTCCGTGGTGTTGCTTCCTGGAAGATTCCGGTTGACGTTGGAAATTATCTTTGTTGGTGTGTTCTTTTTGTACCTGTCTACCGATGAAGCGTGCGGCAGTGTTTAGATAGCGTGTCCTGTTTAGGGGCGTATTGTTGTCAAAATTGGGCATTACCAGCGCCACAGACATCAGCGTAAATCTTTTCCTGGACGAAAATCGAGCAAAGTAAATGGAATAATCATGTTTCCCATTTTGGTCACGTTGATCACTGTCTGGGATGGAGTTAGTATCTTTACAGGGCTTTTCGAACATTCTTTACGGGATTAATAAAGTATTACGGAGTTCATGAAAAATTGTCCTACTTTAGTTAGAACAAAAACCTATATTTGTACTGTCATTCAAGTCTATACCGTATTTTATAGAAGTCCAAACAAAATTATCCGGTATAGCTCCGGAATGTTTTTGTGAGAGTCAGACTTAAAAACAAGGGAATGACGACAGGTAAATACCATATATGACAATCAGTTTTGGTGATTGCCGAAAATTTGACAGAAGCTGCTGTATTCCTATCTATATTGTATACAACATTTTCAATCCGGTAGAAGATGCTACAAGAACTCGAGTCGTTCAATGGAAAATTACAGTCTGATAATGATCGTTACTGTGTGGAATTTCCCAAGAGAGAATCGCAAGTTGACAATTATCGCAGAAAATCGAATTGATGATTCAACTTGATGATTCTCATACTAAGTTGCAATATTTCAAAACCATTATGTGGAGCATCCACAGATATTTTCATAGACACAACTTATACAAAGGTTATATGCACATAGTTAGAATAAGTGGTAATAGTAAAATGATTCTATCGCAATTATCAACTGCCTGTATAGAATCGGATCGCGAAACGAGAATAAGTGACCGTTTGTTGCTTCAGAGAGGATCCCCAGAGCAGAGTGCTAACCTTTGATTCTCAGAAATGTCATCGAGAGAAATTCGCTCTCGCACTGGTGTCGATTCTATGTTAAATGAGCCATGCCGGGTTTTTATTGTTGCGATGATATCCGTCTCTATTTGATGGCACTGATTCAATCGTGTGAAGAGTTGCCAGTGAGCGTTCTTTGATACGATAAAAGCCATCCTTGATGATAATTTTCGAAAATGAACCATTTCATGTTTTATCTTAAGTCATTTCTAGTTCTTCAAGTGAATCAACTAGTGCACAAAACAGTGGAATTGACAGAGATGACGGAGATTGCTAACTGTTGCTTGATGTTCATATGTTCACTTATACAATTTGTGTTTGTTTCGTGTGAACGAAAAGAAGAGAATATTCATATTTGAAATCTTGTAGATTTTCTTAAGTAAAATACAATGGTGAAATGAACAAATTGGTTGAGTTTTCTACAAGATTGCAATCGATCGAATGATAATGCATTATTCTGTTTTAGTACCGGAGGGACGAACGACCTTCAGAAACACGTTTGTTTTATTCATTGAATTGAGTGATACCTATAATTTTAGAGCTTAGAAACTACGAGAACTTCTTGCTAAGCTCACTTATAATGCAGAATCGATTAGTCGTAACATGTTTAAACTTTTGCATATCTGTATGCTCTCCATTCGTGCAACGAATTCATACGCTGTTTTGATTTAGAGGTCATTTGCCTATCTGTGCACATAGTAAACAATGTTCGCAATACTCGTTGCTACCACCAGCTGAGAAAATCGTGCTGTAAAAGTTTTTTGTGCGCACGGATTTTTAGCTACTGGGATTTATCGAGAGTAATGCTTAGTATATGGTTCTATTGTTATGAGCAGGTCAAGGCAAAATAATCCCGAAAAACGTGTTTAATCTACCTAGCAGTGGGATGATACCTTTTTTTCAATCCACATGTGTTTTTTGTGTGAACATTCTTCGATGTTTTTAGTTTTCATGAAATTATTTTAATGACCGTCGTTTTAAATGATTTTTTTAAATGTCAATCACTCATTACCTTGTAATTTTGGAACTGGTAGACGCATCGAAGATAGAAATTGTTAGAAACCTTAAAATTATACCTTTTAATACTAAATGTGAGCCAATCGATTAAGCTTTTCATGAGATGTAGTAGTTTCTATCATTATTTGTAGTACTTCCAGAAATGGTATGCATAGACCAGAATAACCCAAAATACTTCTTATGTCCATTCTTCTTATGGTTTGGTCTTCTAGCTAAATTCGCCTAATGGATTGTAAGCTAAATTCGCCTAATGGATTGGTTTGGTCTTCTAGCTAAATTCGCCTAATGGATACGATTATTCAACTGACGATGAATTCTGGAAAATGACAGCAAAAGTCAAATGAATTAGTAGGAAGTCAGTGGCCATAAATTCCATTTTCATCTTATATTATTCGATTGAAAATGAAATTCTACCGTACTGATGGAATCAAATCCAACAGATCATACACACTAATCACTAGTCTAGTTTTTCCCTTTCTACTTTTCCGCCGACACTGATTCGAGATTTTGTTTTTGTCTATTTCGCTATCTATCAGGATTCACACCGATATAATACTTCTACATGTTGATCTCAGCCAATATGTGATAGCAGCAGTGACGGTTGTAATCAAGAACACAATTCAACGATTTGTGTTTTAGTCTTTGTTAATACATAGAACCGTCTCTGCGGTAACATTTTCACGGTTTTCATTACATAATTGCATTCGCATGTCAATTTTTCAATATGATTTCTCCGTTAGATACTGTTCATATATAAAACAGAATTTAGTCCAGCCCGAATTTTGGTAAGAAGAAATATAATAAGGCATTGTAAATAAGACAATGTGAAATAACTCTAAGGAACGATCTCACCAGTGTTATGATTCACGATGTAAAATACCCTGGTGATCACGTTTTTCTATGTGTTAGTGCGGTTGTCATTTTATTTTGGAATAACAGAGAGACGTGAAGAAGAAAAAACATAAACAAATGACGTTCCGGGAGTTGCTTTTATGAAAATATTTAGAGTTGATTCTGTTTGCGAAAATATTGACAGCGGTGTTTTGTTCCGGGATGTTTCAATCGTTTTCATCACCTGCATTTGAAATGCCACCCACAGCACAATCACTCCATTATCCATGATAACTGTAATAGATACCACAGTGCGATCCGCGAAATCCATCCTCCAACGAAATGAACAGAATCGGATGTGTGTAAAATTTTCTATATTTCGACGTTACCTTGCAAGCCCTTGAAGAAAAAATGTTCAATTAGTGCCAAAGATTCGCCAGGCTGCGCGACAACTGGAGTAACTTAGAAGTGAAATCCCGATCTGAAATGGTTGTTTGTTTATGTTTACATGCTTGAATCCCGGCGCGCCATACTTAATTTCGTGAGAAAATTACCAACACAACCAAAACTGTCTTATCGCACCACCAGTGTATTTTACGTCGTGGTTATGATTGCTGTAAACAACGCGAGATGACACACCACTACTGAAAAATAAAACACTCACTCGCAGATGGGTTTGTTGCTGTAAACCAATTTTAGATTTTCAGCTTGAATCACATGATTGACTTGCAAATTTTCACACATTACATATAAATCTGATAACACCAACAATAATATCCAGATGGCGCTTCGAAAGGTTGAAATATTTTATATTTGGGCGATAAATTCGTAGTACACGTCGCTTGAATATTTTTTTAATTTCGCGGCTCGGCATTATTCAATGAACACTTTTTACTATTCAACATACACTTGCTACAGCTGAACTATCACTGAAAATAACTGTTTCGACCAATTACTTTACTATAAGTTGTTTGATTCACATTAAAATTAGACTTTTTTTAGAACAACGCTTAGACACTGTATCGTACTCCCAGTGATGCCAACTCTTCTCTTAATTCACCACTAGGTGAATAAAGAAAAAAGTTTTTTTTCAAATTTAACTAGAAATCTAGATTTGTATTAATTTGATACACAGAACAGAAAAAAAAGTTAAAAAGCTATTTCAAATCATTCACATTAACGACTTCTACAGCTTGATGCATGATCATTCAACCGCGACTTAATAATTTCAATTGTCCCTAATTCATTACATATTCCAGGGTAACGATTTTCGAGAATTGCAGTAGTTTTTTTTCTCATGTTTTATTGCATATGGACTTTCCTGGAAGGCTAAACGAACAGTCCCACATAAAAGCAAGTGTAAAGTAGGAGGGGTTGAGATAATGTTATGCACCTCTGAGCATTTTTTGTCAACCTCTCTCATGTTCACGCATCCGTGACGTTGAAATGAGTTCCGGGGCAGGAAGTTTAAAGTCGTCACTAGAAACAGTTCTCCCATTAAACCGAACGAGTTATGAACCGGGTCTTTCACGTCTCAGTTAATGCCGATGTGGAATTTATCGCTGATAAATCTAACAAAACAGATTGAAGTGTAACTGCCATCCATTGCACCCGTCAATTAATTACAGAGCGATGTATTCAGTAAAGGATTCATTTGCATTTCTCCCATTTTTTTTTGTTACAGTGATCATAATCAGATTAATTTCACTTGATTCTCTAATGGTACTTACGAGCAAGTATTTTCCTCTACGTCAAGGATTTCTGATTGTGACCTCCACTATTTTTTTTTTCAACATGTTTATGGTCACGGCATGAGAAAAATCACACAACTTTCCATTTCTGAGATCATGTCCATTTCTCGTTCGGCATACGTCTCGCAACAGGATAGGGGTGAGTTCGGTACAGAAAAAGGCATACAGTGGAACAGAACTCATTTGTGCACAGTGTGAAGCACTGCTTTTATTTCACCGAAGGTCATTGAATACAGTTTTCATGAATTTTTTGTATCACTGATTGAATTTTTAATTTTGTTAATTTGCACACCATTTACTCAGATTTTTTGTTGATGTATCAATTATGAATATATATTTCAATCAAGATAAAGCTCTGTACAGCTACGGTGTCTGTTAGTCTTTTTATGCCGCTTCTGTTGGAAATAACTATGAGTAAGATAGCGAGATAACTGCATTCATCTAGTGATACTTAATGTCATTTCGATTTTCCATTTTGCAATGCAATCAATCATTTGAATGATATATATAGTAGTATGTTTACCACAAGATAGCACGGCTGTAATGCTTATGTCGAAATAAGGATAAAAATAATTGCTCACGTATTGTCAGGCGTCAGCTAACGTTTGGCGCAATGCTGTCATTTATGTAAAAAGTGCAAACAGACAAACCGATTTCAACCATAATTTATTAATAAATTTCTAAATCCAACCATAACACTAAGAATATTTACGAATTTGTAAATGCACCCAGCCTCATCTCTCTGAATTCTTCTGCGGAAAGTCACTGAATCATTTATGATCCAGTGTTTCGTCAATTTTTTGCATGTTAGTATTCAATTCATGACAAAAAAGCGGGAGGGTAATGCCAAAGACTTAACTGGTTGAGGTGAATACAAAAAAAAACTAACAAGCTTCTTTCATACTTCCGAATATCGATCATTGATCGTATTAGTTGATTGATTCGAGAATTGTAACGGTGCAACTATACTGAAGTACGACTTATTTACGACAAACATATTTTACCACACAATTAAATAAGGCTGGACCAGCCTCTTGCTGGGTCGCCGTGTTCTTGTGTCATCATGTTTTCCGCAGAGATGAAAACAACGATAAAGTATGTAAACATAAATAATAGTTTGTTGATGCTAAATATCTGTGATTTGTTGAAACAAAGTTGATTTTTATATGTTTGATTATAAATATGATATCGTTATGAAATGTGCGGTGCAAAATTGTAATACTGACTCTCACAATCGATGATGTGTTGTTTTTTCTTCATTTTGTTTACTGTGTTCTCACTGACTTGCTAGCTTTGAAGGCCCGAAAAACCCGAGATGTTGGTTACGATAGCACTGACTAGAGCCCCTTATTGTTGTCACCGGGCTGGGCGAAACTAACGGGACCTAAATATATCAGGGTTGTGTACGAGAAAGGAATGATTAAGATAATATTGGAAAAGCAATATTCAAATTCTTTCACAAATTCATTTAATTAAAAAAAATATGTAACAACTCGTTGTTATCATCTAGCATTTCCTAATTAAAGCTAGGAACTTAAGTGATATTAACTTCAGAAAATTTCTTGTCAAATCCGTTCTGAAAATACAAATTTTACAGTAATTCAGAAATATCAACAATCAACAAAATATTATTCGGTTTTAACCAAGTAGTTTTATACATAATAAAAACTAAATTAAACAATTTAATAATATTAATGTAGATGTAATTTATCATATTCAATGAATCTGATATTTAATTAGTGTGATACGTTTCAATTTACTTAAGAAGCAATCGGATCGAGAAATCTTTTGTGAAGAACTTGTAAATATGTTTATTTTCTTTCGGTATTGTAGTGTAACAATGGCATTTTTGCAATGCTTTTTCAAATGTAAAATCAGTATTAGAATGGCCCAATAGAATCCAGCGAAAAATGTTAGACACTAACTGTGAGTCAGTAAACTCAGTAATTGTGTACCTTTATTGACCCTTCGTGAACCAGTTGTCGATAAATATTGGAAACTTCGGTAAACATTGAGATGAACATTTTACACAAAATATTTTGTTGCTTTCATTCATTAAAGCGCCTCATAAGATGTGAAAAAATAAATCAAACCGATTCTTAGTAATAATTCTAATTGAATTTTACCCTTATATTGCAAGAACAACTCGATATGTTGCAAAATTCCTCAATCTCTTTCATATTGCAACGTGGTTAATTCAACGTAGACGAAAGTTGTCATAGTTACGGAGCATGTAACGATCAGGCGCTCATTGTTCAGCTTCAAATAATAATTGAACTGAAACTGACGGTGAACCGAGTTCAACGAGGGGTGCTATTCAAATGACACAAGACACAGAACACTCTATCTAGAGTTTATCTTTAGTTTTTCTATATTTATCGTCACTTTCTTACAAGGGGCTAGTAAAAGTATACCAATACTTTATTGATTTGTATGAGATTTCGTATTTTGAGTTCATCTTTGACTGTACCATTGTAGCTGCAGTTTGTCAATCAAGCCAAAACACTTTTACAAAATGATAATATTTTCAACTTCTGATTGCTGCAAGCTAGTTAAACTAAAAAGTGACAAACTTATAGTCATTATAACTATTGAAATTCTATTAGCATACTACTATGTTATTCGTTATAAACAACCTCGTGGATAATCTTTAATATTTATATTTAAAGCGAAAATGACTTCGACGTAACTTCTAACGTAATGGGAAAAAACTTCCATATCCATTTTCGTTAGGAGCTCCAGGCCTACAGGTATGCTGGAACTCCATCTTTCCGTAGCGTATCAGAAGGCGAAAGTAAAAACAATTTTAATGAACGATAATTCATGTGTTTGCACGTTTTTCCTTTACTTTTTTTGCTACTGGCGAAAGCCACCATGCATCATCCTGTCACGTTGCGTTCCATTAAAGAGCCATCTTCAAATAAGACCGAAACATTATGGTTGAATCACCATTGCCGTTTCAACCTTCCGAGCGAACGGACGTGCTTTGTGTTTACTGCGAAAAAAACCAGTGCCGTGTGTGATAACGTGACCGGACGATCAAAACTAGATTATATCGCTATTGTGTAATAGACAATAGTGCTTTTTTCTGTGAGAGGTTTTTTGTACATTATACACTGAAGCAGTGCATTGTTGTGAGCGGACGATCGAAACAGTACCGTTAGCCGGTGATTGTTTGATCGATCAAGGCCAGATTTTAGTGGCCATTGTGATTATACTGTGCGGATTATAAGTGAGTGTGCTTTTTCCTCTCGGAGGTTTTTTGCACACCCTCGAAGCGGCGATACGCCGATCGACGAGGGCTTGGCCTTGGTGGCCCCCGTTGGATTAAAAGTTAAGTACTATTATTTTGTATATTTTTTTTTCTTCATTCGACCGTTCATTCCCCCCCCCCCCCCCCCCCACGAATCATTTATTTTCTGCGCGGAGGTAGCTCCGCGACATGTCAAATTTGAATTCCGACCCCTCCGTTCTCGATGATCAGATGGAGACTTCTGTTGGCAGCAGTAAGTCTCGCATAAAGAGTTATCCCGATGGGCTTGCACTCTCGGCCGGGCCTTACTCGGTTTATTTCCGGACCAAGGCTAAAGAAAAAAAATTGAATGTTTTGAAAATATCGCGGGATCTGTCCTCGCGATACAATACTATAAAAAGTATTGATAAAATACGCCCAGATAAGCTCAGGGTTCTGCTCACCAGCTCAAAGCAGGCTAATGAGCTCGTTCAAAATGATCATTTTACGCGGGAGTACCGCGTCTACGTGCCAGCTCGCGAAGTAGAAATCGACGGTGTGGTCACCGATTCGAGTTTGACTTGCGAGGACGTTCTTAAATACGGAGAGGGCTGTTTTAAGGACCCCTCACTTAAGAACGTCAAGATACTGGACTGCAAGCGATTGCATTCAGTATCGATCGCCGGGGATGGAACAAAGTCTTATCCCCAATCTGACTCTTATCGTGTGACCTTCGCCGGCTCTGCTTTGCCCAACTACATCCTCTTGGACCGGGTTCGTCTGCCTGTTCGTCTTTTTGTACCTCGAGTAATGAATTGTACCAATTGCAAACAATTGGGGCATACAGCTTCTCATTGCTGCAATAAGCCCCGGTGTGCTAACTGTGGGGAGGCTCATGCGGATGGCTCTTGCGGTAAGGATGCTGAAAAGTGTCTCTACTGCAAAGAGGGTCCGCATGACCTAATGGCATGTCCTGCGTATAAGTTGCGAGGAGATCGGATGAAGCGTTCCCTGAAGGAACACTCCAAGCGTTCCTTTGCCGAGATGCTTAAGAGTGCCACCCCTCCTAAACTGACAACGAACCCATATGCCTGCTTGTCAACTGACGAGAGCGATTCTGACGACCCTTTGGAAGGTCCATCATCGGCGGTCCCTCATAGCTGTAGGAAAAGAATGAATAAATCCTCTCATAAGCTACCTAGTAAGGGTTCGAAGGTGTCTTCCGAAGGGCTTCGAAAAGTTACAGCTAACGGGAATCGGGACAAACCACCGAAGCAAAAGGCTCCTGGTCTCGGAAAACTCAGTTCCGAGATGGAATTCCCACCACTTCCCGGGACAACAAAATCCCCAAGCGTCCCTGAAAATCTATCAGAGAACCAACTAGGTGCTGGACTTATCAAGTTCTCTGATGTTGTGGACTGGATTTTTACATCTTTTAATATTTCTGACCCTCTTAAAAGCATTTTAATTGCTTTCATGCCAACAGTAAAAACATATTTAAAGCAGTTGACTCCAAATTGGCCCCTTCTCTCAGCGATTGTATCCTTCGATGGCTAAATCATCCATCGAGGTCACGGATCTAATCACTGTTTTACAGTGGAATTGCAGAAGTATCATTCCAAAAATAGATTCTTTTAAATTTTTAGTAAATAATCTGAAATGTGACGCATTTGCATTGTGCGAAACTTGGCTAACTTCTGAAATATCCTTAAACTTACACGATTTTAACATTATTCGCCTGGATCGAGATGATCCCTACGGAGGAGTACTTTTGGGGATCAAAAAGTGCTATTCTTTTTATCGAATTAACCTCCCCTCGATATCAGGTATTGAAACTGTCGCATGTCATGTTACAATCAAAGGCAAGGATCTTTGCATTGCTTCAATCTATATTCCCCCAAGAGCCTCGGTTGGGCATCGGTGGCTCAGTGATATCATTGAGCTCCTTCCCGCACCGACGTTGGTTTTAGGGGACTTTAACTCACACGGTACGGGATGGGGCTGTCTTCACGACGATAACAGATCAGCTATGATCCATGATATCTGCGACAACTTCAATATGACAATCTTGAATACGGGAGAAATGACACGGATTCCTGCACCACCAGCAAGACCAAGTGCGCTGGATTTATCACTTTGCTCGACATCGCTACGGTTGGATTGCACGTGGGAGGTAATTCCTGATCCCCACGGTAGCGATCATCTACCGATCGTAATATCAATCACCAGCGGCTCAAAACCATCGAAGACAATCAATGTTTCGTATGACCTCACACGAAATATTGATTGGAATAGCTATGCGACCTCGATATCTGAGAAACTTGAAAGAACTCAACAACTTCCTCCGGAGGAAGAGTACACGTTTTTGGCTGGCTTGATTCTCGATACTGCGATTCAAGCTCAGACGAAACGTGTACCCGGCGCAAAAACTAACATCCGTTCTCCCAACCCGTGGTGGGACAAAGAGTGCACAAATTTAAACGCGGAGAGAGCCTTCGCGTATAAAATATTCAGAAAAAATGGAACACCTGATAATTACCGGAATTACGCGGCGTTAGACGTTAAAATTAAGAACTTGATTAGAGCTAAGAAACGCGGTTACTGGCGTCGGTTCGTAGACGGCCTAACAAAAGAAACATCTATGAGAACTCTTTGGAACACAGCCCGACGAATGCGCAATCATAACACAACGAATGAAAGCGAGGAATATTCTAACCGCTGGATATTCGATTTCGCTAAAAAAGTATGTCCAGACTCTGTTCCGGAACAGAAGATCACCCGCGCCGCGACACCAAATACAAACGAAACACCGTTTTCGATGGTAGAGCTCTCACTTGCGCTCTTGTCATGTAACAATAAAGCCCCGGGATTAGACAGAATAAAATTCAACTTGTTGAAAAATCTGCCTGACCCCGCCAAAAGGCGCTTGCTGAGTTTATTCAATAAGTTCCTTGAGGACAACATTGTTCCACATGACTGGAGACAAGTGAAAGTGATATCCATTCAAAAACCAGAAAAACCAGCCTCCGATCACAATTCGTATCGGCCGATTGCTATGCTTTCCTGTATCCGGAAATTGTTCGAAAAAATGATTCTGTTTCGTCTAGACAATTGGGTCGAGACTAATGGCTTACTTTCAGATACACAATTTGGTTTCCGCAGGGGCAAAGGAACGAACGATTGTCTTGCGTTGCTCTCAACCGAAATTCAAATGGCATTTGCTCGTAAGGAACAAATGGCGTCAGTTTTCCTAGACATCAAGGGGGCTTTTGACTCAGTTTCTATAAATATCCTATCTGAGAAGCTGCATCAGCATGGTCTTTCACCAATTTTGAATAACTTTTTGTACAATCTATTGTCCGAGAAATACATGTATTTCGCGCATGGTGATTTGTCGACAATACGATTCAGTTACATGGGTCTTCCTCAGGGCTCCTGCTTAAGTCCCCTTTTATACAATTTTTACGTAAACGACATCGATAAATGTATCAACACATCTTGCACGCTGAGACAACTTGCCGACGACAGCGTTGTGTCCATTATAGGACCCAAAGCTGGCGATCTGCAAGGGCCGTTACAAGATACTCTTGCCAACTTATCCACATGGGCTCTTCAAATGGGTATCGAGTTCTCTACGGAGAAAACTGAGCTGGTTGTATTTTCAAGGAAGCGAGAACCAGCACAACTACAGCTTCAACTAGGGGGTGAAAACATAGCTCAGGTCTTCACATTCAAATATCTCGGGGTCTGGTTCGACTCCAAAGGCACCTGGGGATGTCACATTAGGTATCTGAAACAAAAATGCCAGCAGAGAATCAATTTTCTTCGTACAATAACCGGAACTTGGTGGGGTGCCCACCCAGGAGACCTGATCAGGTTGTACCAAACAACGATATTGTCCGTTATGGAATATGGATGCTTCTGCTTCCGATCCGCCGCGAACACCCATTTCATTAAGCTGGAAAGAATTCAGTATCGTTGTTTGCGTATTGCCTTGGGTTGCATGCAATCAACTCATACGATGAGTCTTGAAGTGTTGGCGGGCGTCTTACCGTTGAAAAACCGGTTCTGGGATCTCTCATATCGTTTGCTCATTCGATGCGACATTTTGAATCCTCTGGTGATTGAAAACTTCGAAAGGTTAGTTGAGCTTAATTCTCAAACCCGTTTTATGTCCTTGTATTTTGATTACATGGCTCAGAATATTAATCCTTCTTCGTTTGCTTCCAACCGTGCTCATTTCTTGGATACTTCTGATTCTACTGTGTTTTTCGACACATCCATGAGAGAAGAGATTCGTGGAATTCCGGAACACGTACGCCCTCGAGTGGCCCCTAATATATTTTATAATAAATTTAGAACAGTCAACTGTGAAAAGGTGTTTTACACTGATGGATCAAACATCGACAGGTCCACAGGCTTCGGCATCTTCAATCAAAACATCACCGCTTCTTACAAACTCAGTGATCCGGCTTCAGTTTACGTCGCAGAATTAGCTGCTATTCAGTACACCCTCGAGATCATTGAAACCTTGCCCAAAGACCATTACTTCATTGTCACGGACAGTCTAAGCTCAATAGAAGCTCTCCGGGCAATGAAGCCAGGAAAGTATCCCCCTTATTTTCTGGGGAAAATACGGGAACACTTGAGAACTTTATCTGAACGGTCTTATTCAATATCGTTAGTCTGGGTCCCTTCGCATTGTTCCATTCCGGGAAATGAAAAGGCAGACTCATTGGCTAAGGTGGGCGCATTACAAGGTGACATTTATGAAAGACCAATCTGCTTCAATGAATTTTTCAGTATTTCTCGTCAGAAAACTCTCGAAAGTTGGCAAACTTCATGGACGAATGACGAACTGGGACGATGGCTACACTCCATTATTCCTAAGGTATCGACGAAACCTTGGTTCAAGGGGATGAACGTGAGTCGTGATTTCATTCGCGTTATGTCACGACTCATGTCAAATCACTATACATTCAACGCACATCTCCGGCGTATCGGGATCGTGGAGAGCGGGCTCTGCACCTGTGGCGACGGTTATCAGGACATCGAGCATGTCGTGTGGTCGTGCGTAGAGTATCGCGACGCCAGATCGGAGCTATTGGAATCCCTCAGGGCCCGAGGTAGACCGACTGAGGTTCCGGTTCGGGATGTGTTGGCGAGTCGGGATAGTTCATATATGCTTCTGATATACCAGTTCCTCAAACACATTAATATACAAGTGTAATCTGTTACATCTTGCTTAGAAAGTTTATCGACGTTATTTCAACTGTGGCTAAGAATTATTTTCACCTGCAGGTTCGACACTAACTTCCGCCGATTATCCCGATTCCTCATCTGTCCACCATCTTCATCGGAACTAACAAGATCTTTTTGCTGTCACTAACCTTTTCGCTTCCCCCCTCCCCGTCTCTTCTCCATCTCGATGTCAACTAATTAGATCTCTGTCGTTCTTAGTCATTTCGTTCCCATATCCCCATTTTACTTCGTTTTCCGCAATATTTACTTCTCTATATTTTTTCGTTATATTTACATCACCATCATCGCCCACGGAAGGTCGCTCTAGTCATGCGGGCCACCCGCCGGGTATTCGTAGCCTGGGGGTGTTTCCCGCGGACCCACACGGACCGAGGGATGCGGCCAACGTCATCTGGAAGACTCATGATATATTCCATCCACCGGCCGGTGCCGATCGCCAGCTGAAGGTTAGATCTGCCAAAGTCGACCACTGCGACCCCAATACAACATTATCCAATCATACTATCCTAGTTTTAAGTTAGTCGTTAATAAAATTAGAAAAAGCCCTTGGCACCTTAGAGCTAAAGCAGTGTGCCTTAAAAATAATTATATTATTGAATAAAAAAAAAAAAGAGCCATCTTCCTCCCTTGCCGGGCGCCCACAAGCAAAGCCGATGAACCAAAGCCAGAATCTAGAAGCAAGCAAGAGATCAAAACTAATTTTTAATGTCATATCAAGACACACGCACACACCAACATACTTACGTTAATTCCCACCCGCGAAGATTACTAGCTTACTGTCCGGTTGTCACTCTGTTTTTGTTTTGACGGCTTCGTTGTCTGAGTGCTCTGAATTCATGGAAAAGGAAGGTGCTTCTTTCAGTTTCGTGCTATAGTCACCACAATTTCACTTTCCATCGTTGGAATTTGAATCCGTACCTAGTTTTTAATCCATGATTCCATGAATGACGAATATGAATGGGAAACGAGTATAAACGAACATTTTCTATTCTATTTGTGTACACACTTTTATCGTTCTAACAAATGATTTCAGTTAACAGGTAGAAAGGTTTGACATCTCGATAGTTGTTTCCTGTCGAGTAGGTTATTGTATTCATAGTAATCTTATTAGCTATTTATTTTGTGGGTAAGTTATGTTTATTCATGTTTATCGCCATGTTATTTTGTGGATCACTCTACTTTCATTTATCGAATTGTGTTAATATCAAATATAATATCTTTGCTTCAGTACTAGGAGCAGTATCGCAGAAGAAATTATGCCATACTGATGTTATAGGAACGCGAAAACTCGAAGTGAGTGCTTTTTGTTTATTTGGTGTAGGGAAAAGCTCGGTGGAGTTAACTTGCTCTCCAACAGGCATAAAACCTCCTCTTTGTTTGCTTCAACATAGTGTTTCTAATAAAACTAAAACTTATTAGATAGTAACCCTAGGGACAATTTATTGACAACGTTTCGTGATTAAAGAAGTCGAATGAATTGGAACAGTGGTTGAATATTCGGCACATGCTGGCAAAATGCTCGTTGTATCCATAATTAGTTCTAGAATAAGGGATCCTAAGAAAAGAACAGTTTTGAAGATTACGGCGATGGATATCTATTTGTAAAAGCTGTAAGAGCTCGGGACAGTCTATTCTTGATTGGAGGAGATCTGCCACAAAAGTAGCCTTGCTGACATCGCGACAGACAGATAACAAATCGAAATCAATCAGCTTGTACACCCAAATCTCCATTTACGAACCTTATATATGTATGTATGTATGCTTACACACTCACTCGTTTGCGTATATGTGTATATATTTATACATATAAATGATCGCTTTTACTTCACCAATATTTATATGTATTAAGAAATACAAATATTTGCACACATGCGTACATATATTAATACATATATACATATATAAGTTACGTAAATGGAGGTTTATGTGTATCTGGCATGGTAACTTGGAAGGTTCCAAGGGTATCTCCAAGAAAGCCGACGCAAAGCGAATCGAGCAAATTTTCGTTAGATTGCTTCAATGCGTTGGATATCGTATTGGTAGTACGGTGACCAGACAACCGAGGCATATTCAAGCGTAGAGCGAACTAAGGCACAATGTAATGCTCTCAAGCAATGTACATAATCGTTTTTTTAAATAACGCGGAATATGAATCCTAGCTGCGTGGAGGCTTTGGAGATAGTAAATTCAATATGCTTATTGAAATTCAACATAGAATCTAGGAGGACACCAAGGTCCTTTACAGACGATGTACGTTCCAGAATAATTTGTGAAATTTTATAGACGAAATTGGCTACAGACTGTTTGCAACTAAAAGAGATGAGGTAGCATTTGTAGACGTTCAAAAGCATTTTGTTGATTTTACACCAATTAGTCAAATTATTCAACTGATTTTGAAGGAACGCGGCGTCAGCTGTGGATTTGATGACATGAAATAATTTGAAGTTATCGGCGAACGATAGCCTCATGCACTTGATTTAGACCGTTCAGATCAAGTAAAAATTTAAACGGTTCAAGGTGACTTCCTGGAGGAACTCCAGACGTAACAGCGGATGTTCCCTAGATAAATTTGATTGAAGCAATGATCCATTTCCAAATTTGACGGATGAGTTATTTAGATTTAACTTGCATTGAAGATAAAATGTTAAAAAATAATATAACAAATGCAATCAGCGTGGTTAAATTTCACTTTCAAATGCAATTATTTGAATAAAAAAAGAATTTCTGACTTTTCCTGTCAGTATATAAAAATTAATTCAATTGACTTTTATTTTCATACCATGCCGAGTTATTTGAAGTTCTGAGCCGTCGATGGTGAACAAGTTCGAATGAACAGGCATGAACATCAACTCGATGACAGCAAAAATACGCCTGCAATTAGATTTTTTATCGTGACATCACAAATGAACAAAAATTTATCCTTGACAGTTCTGCGGTACTGGTTACAAACTAGCTTAAACTAAATCGAGGAACACATCTCAAATAATCATCTTTACACTTCACAACTAGCCACTCTCATTTAATAAATCTCTGAAACGAACCTTATCGAATCGTTAACAAATGTTTTGAAACTCTATTTAGGTGATATGGACAGTGAACGTTCTCATCCGTTTGTCTACAGATAAACAAAAAAAAGTCTGTTTACAAACAATACCGCTGAACTGTCAAAATGTGTTCATCCGATTGAGGTAAGCAGTGACGGTGAAAAACCCAATAGAATACAGAGAGTTGCTGTTCTCATTTGAGTTTCAAAATGAAAATTGAAAGAGAAAGCAAAAAATTTTAGTCCTTCCTGTGATTGACATTTCAGCTATCAAGATATGTTCATCTTAGATATTAGATTTTTTATCTTCACTGCTAACTAGAGATGGTCGGGTCTAGGGTATTTTACCCGAAACCCGACCCGTACCCGTACCCGGGTAAATATATTTATTTTTAATCGGGTATGGGTCGGGACGGGTATTTTTTTTTCAGATCGATTACCCGGCCATCTGTACTTCACATAAATATGTTTACACGCTGACGAGAATTTTTAATTGCAAAACAGTTCTTCCGAAAATAAACAATTTGATTCAAGGGGTTTTGACATTCGCGCCTAGGACCAGACCTGACAACCGGCATCTTTTTCTAGAAAAAAAAACATTTCTTTTATTCATTAAAAACAACGATCACATCATAGTTACGTGAAATGTTATGTGAATATTTTCCACAGTACTTTTTTTAAAAACATATTTAATACGACACACTACCTTAGCTCTAAGATGTTGCGCTCAGACCCTACTTTTCACGTAGGTTTTAATGGACTGTCATTTTAAAGCTGTTTAATGCACAATCCAGTAAAAATTATTTGGTTTATATATAAAATGTAGTGTAGTACTCATATCGCATTTAGATACCAGAAAACTGTTATTTTAAATATTGGTTGGAGATTTTTTCAATTATTCATATAAATAATTAGGATTCTAAGCATACAAACATGAACATTTATATCAGAAAATCTGCATAGAAGTTCTTCTTATTCTTCATATCTGGGTGGTGACTCACTCACGTAAACGAACTGATGATACTCTATTCATTTAGGGGGTGTTCGCATAGCATTCATTTTCGTCACATATAATATTCAATTTGACATTTGGAACCATTTTACGTGATTTTTTAAGTGATTCGAATGTGAATTTTTATTTGTGTGTCAAGATAATGAGCACGCTTACTTGTGGCTCTAAAGAATTGGATCAAAAGATCGCACTGTTTCGTAAAAACCATATCTACCCAAAATTGAATACAGCGGGTAATACGATTATTATTTTGGGTAAATATGCTTCTCGAAAAATTTGAGTAGATATTACTACCTTTTGTTGACATTTGTAAATGAGTATAAAGTACCAAACACATTGGAAATCTATTCATGCTTCACAGTGTATTTATATGTTTAAATGTAAACAAGCATTTTTATGTATTTTACTTACCAACTAGAGTCTAATACGGCTCGCTATCTAAAAAACATTATTTTCTCCATCCTGAATTTTGGTAAAATTTTTACTACTCATTCGGGTCGGGTACGGGTACAGGTAATTTTTAATCGGGTACGGGTAATTTTTTTTATTTTTTGTCATATCGCCTAATCGTGTTCTTCGATTTTGGTTCAAGCTGGTTTGTAAACAGTACCGCTGAACTGTCAAGGATGAATGCTTGAATGAATGTCTGTGACGTCACGGGAGTCCAGAACGTTCTTCGTCGCTCTCATCTTTTCGGCTCTTTGAGAGCATTTTTGTACCACTGATAAACCTTACTTTTGTCCAAATTAGCTTAATAATCGATTATAATTTTCAAACTAGAGATGGGCAATTCGCTCCTGAGCTGTTCTAATGAATCGAATCATAGAAGTAAGCTGACAGTTCACAGCTCTTTTGAAAAGAACCGCAGCTCACCAGCTCACTCATTTGCTACCCAGTTCGCCGCATTGTGAAGAGGGCTTCTCCGGCTCTCGAAGAGCGAGTTCTAAACGAGAAAAAATGTTTGCACCAAGTTTCGTTATTTCTAACATGCCTGCATCTATCCTTCTTTAATGGATTGAATGAGACATTATCAGTAAGAGATCTACCTCTCACGGCGCAAGAAAAACGGGTCACAAAATGAACCATCAGTTCAATCTAAATGAGCTGATGAGCTGATACATCGAATCGATTCATTTTGGTGTGCTGATCGGTTCAGAGCTGCTCACCAATATGAGCTGTTTCGCACACCTTTATTTCAAACTTATCGATTTATTTTTTTCCGATTATCAGATTTCTTATTCTTATTGTGCAAAACCTACTTCGATTGACAAAATATTCTCGTTTTCGTTGATCTACAGAGAAGTTATTTTATCGAACCGATTTGAAATTCGCTAATAATCAACGAACAACCAAAACAACCATGTTCTCGAGCTGGGCTATTTGATTAAATCCAAAACTTAATTTGCGAAATGGATCACAGCTAGTTTTCAAATATTTTTTACTTCAATTATCATAAATTTTTTTTTTTACTGAGTTATGATCTCATAATCGAATCTTACCTATTCAAAATTATGCTTTTCGTAGCGAACTTATACACCGACATCCGCAAAACCAGCATTATTTATTTTCCTATTAACTTATGTTGGCACATATTACACCGAATAGTACACTCTTAACTCGGACGGAGCGAACTGACGAAAACCAATCGCGCTTTTTCACCGCAACGTTTGCCCCGTTATGAACCAACTAATAGCAGCATGAATTACTAGCTAATGCAAAGTCGTTATAGGATGGTAACCGCCGAAAATCCACTGTTCGAGCTGTTATTTTTCACATAACATCTGCTACTATCGAACCGGACCAAAATTGCACAATTATGGCTCACGGTGTAACACTTGCAATTATTGCCCTAATGCGCGTGAGAAGGTGAAAGTAAAATTTATTATTGGTGCCTCGGTAAGAAGACATGTGCCGCTTGGCCGGTCTCTTCGTGCCTGTCTGCGGGTCGTGGATGGAATTGATATATTAAGTCGGGATTAAATTTATGGCTTGGGGTTCTGCAATTACATACGTGAATGGATGGTTTCCATGCATCATGGAACCGTGGGGCCTTTGGTTGGCTAGCCAAACACGGTGAGATAATACTTCCTCGTTCGTTAGTGCTAAGTACGCTTTCGGTGTTGCATTAAATTTGAAACAATCAGTTGATTAATCTTTAAATGTTATCTTATTTTGCTTTGGGGCACTAAGATAATTCCTTTTCTTTTGCGTTATCAGTACAAAGGATAAAGAATTGAGCCCTAGTGTTGTATACCATTCGACTCGACGAGATCGGAACGTTACCGACTTTTGCGAATGAAAAATTTTCCTTGTCGCTGGGGGTCGTGCATGCTGACTCCGAACCGAAAACACGTACGCGAGCGCACTTCGGAGTCGTGTTTTGCCATACTGATGGGGAATCGGGAAAATTTTTGGTATCAATTGGAAGTGGTTGGTGCAATCTGTGCCTAACAGGTCAGAAAACTCAAAGCGTTGGGTTTTTGGTATTTTCATGGCAGACTTTTGATATACTATCTCAGAAACGGGAAAACAAAACAGTTATTATTATTGCCCTTTATTGGTACAATTGAAAACAAAAATCGCAGCAAAGTGCCCTATATTAGACAAGACAACAGAGTTTTTACAAGACGACGGCACATAAGAGCATCGCAACCATGGCTTTCATCAACGATTTAGGGTTCCAACTATTTTTCTATCCACCTCCTTCGCTCTAATTGACTCTTTCAAACTACTTTGTCACTTTGTCAGTTTTCCATCAAAGTAGCCACGTAATCATAGTAAAGACTGTCCCTGAAAGTATGAACGCAACCAAAAACCGCTGCCATTTTGCAATGGTTCAGAATCTGTCAATTTTTCTGGCTGCGTCCTGCTGTTTACACTCTTCTCTAACCACTTGTGCAGTTGTTTATTCGTTTTCATTAGTTTGTTTCGAAATGCGTGGACTTTCAGCAGAAAAACGTCGAAAAGTTGTGTACAAATGGTGCACAAAACGCGGACTGTCACTGAGAAAGATAGCAAAAATGGAAGGAGTAGTTGGATAAACGTATACTGAAGGCGTTCGAGCGAAAGAAGGAGGTTTCAGTTCGGGATGTGGCCAAAAAAGTGGGCACTTCGAAGTCAAATGTTGTTCGTGCTAAAGAACGTTTGAATCTTCGAACCTATCAGAAGCAGAAACAATCAAAACGTAGTCCGAAACAAGAAGCATCGATCAGGCCGAGGGTTCAAAAGCTGTACAATACGATTCTTGCTGGAAATTTGAACTGCATAATCATGGACGATGAAACCTACGTGAAACTCGATTACAAATCCTTGCCGGGACCACAATATTATACGGTGCGAGAAGAGCAAGTGTTAAACCAGTCCGAGACATCGATTGAAGTCGAAAAAATTGCTAAGAAAGCTATGGTCTGGCAAGCAATTTGTAGCTGCGGTAAAATTTCGAAACCCTTAATCACCACTGCTTCAATGAACAGTAAAATTTACATAAACGACTTCTATCCATGATTCGAAGCCACAAGGATCCTGTTGTCTTCTGGCCAGATCTTGCTTCTTGCCACTACTCGAAATCAATGGTAGAATGGTATACTACCAAAAATGTCACTTTCGTCCCAAAAGACATGAATCCACCAAATTGCCCACAACTTCGACCAATTGAGGAATTTTGGGCATTGACGAAGGCACATCTTAGGAAACATGTCTCGGCATCCGAAACCATTCAACAGTTCGAAAAAGATTGGAAAAAAGTGTCAAAACTTGTCGCCAAGAAGTCTGTACGGAATTTAATGAGGAACGTTCGCAAGAAGGTGCGCCAGCTAGTCTACAATGGCTAAGTAGCGAATGTTGAGAATAATATTCTGTTGTTGTAGTCTAATATTATCAGTATATCGAATAAAATTTGAATATCTAACACTTGTGAATTATTTACAGCGAAATCAAACTGCGTCCATACTTTCTTGGACAGTCTTTAAAACAAAACTGGGAACTGATACAACTATTTTTGTTTTTTGTATTAAGAGATGACTTTTTTGGTTCGTTACTGCTCAAAATTATTTATTTCTCTTAAATGGCCAACGTTTTGAAGCAATAAACCTTCGAAACGTTGGTAATAAGCTTGAAACGGTAACATCATCCATAGTTAGGAGAGGTACCTGGCATATTTCTGATTTCCCGGATGTTGTCAACGCACTTTTTTCTCTTCTACCTGCGACGTTGGCATTTCTGCTGTTTATTTTTAAACAAACTCAATAACAAGTAATATGTCATGCGTATAAAATAACCCTAGTGTGAACAGTGCGGTTTTAACTTAATATTACTATCGTTAAAACATGTTATTTTCTGCAGGTGTGAACATAGTATTACACCACTTCTTGATGAGAAGAAATACCGTTCAAACGAAGCAATGGCTTGAAAAGAGACTCCGCTTCATCAGAAACAACAATAAAACCACAAAATCGTTTGAATTGATTGAAAGGTGAAGTTGCGTGAATTATCTGACATCGTAAAGATATCAAAAGAACGTGTTGTCTTTATATTGCATAAGCATTTGACAATGAAAAAGAGCTCTGTTCAAAGTGGGTGCCGCGTTTGCTCACTGTTGACCAAAAACGAGAACGTGTTGATGATTCTGAGCAGTCTTTGGGCATGTTGAAACGTAATAAACCGGAATTTTTGCATCGATATGTGACAATGGATGAAACATGGATTCATCACTTAACTTCGGAATCAAAACGATCGTCATCTGAGTAGACAGCAACTGGTGACCCTCGTCTAAAGCATTCGAAAGCATAACAATCAGCTGGAAAGGTTATAGCCTCGGTATTTTGGGATGTGCGTGGTGTAATATTTATCGAATATCTTGAGAAAGAAAATACTATTAACAGTGAATATTATACAGCGTTATAAGAGCGTTTAAAGGCTGAAATTGCAAAGAAACGATCGCATATGGCAAAGAAAAAATTTTTGTTTCATCAAGACCACGCACCGCAAAAACAATGGCAAAACTATATGAATTGAACTTTGAATTGCTCCCACATCCACCGTTTTCGCCAGATTTGGCTCCCAGCGACTACTGGCTGTTCGCAGACCTGAAAAAAATGCTCGCCGGTAAGAAATTTCGCAAAAAATGAAGAGGTGATCGCTGAAATTGAGGTCTATTGTGAGGCAAAAAATAAATCGTTCTTCAGAAGTGGTTTTGGAATTTTAGAGTGGCGCTGGAATGATCCAAAAAATTGTGTTCTCTTTATTGGGCCCGGGACTTTTCAGCCCATGTGTTATTCAACATATGTTTCCATCTTCAGTTCATTCTCTGAGTGATACTCGGAAGTGGTTATTTGAGCGATCTACAAAAATATACCAAAACATCTTTCTTTTAAAAACTCATCATGTGTAAGAGTGACTAGTAGACTAGTGACGGTTTTTATGTAATAAGATACGAATAACTCCTGTCACAACTGTCAAATGGGCAAGTGCTAGCAGAAAATCATGGTCAAAATTCGATCATGTTTTCTTGTGCGTTAGACGTGAAAGGACTAGCAGTTTTATTCAGGTAGTGGCGTTGTTATTCGCCAAGGACAGTCGTACTGGAGGTAAAATTTCGATGCCTCTGGAACCAATGCGAAGTTGAAACCCGCCATCCAGAGAGAAAGAAAGAAAAACGCATTTGAATCCATTCCACTGCGATTGAGGCATATTGACCTATTTGCTTTGAGCGTCATTAATACTGAACCGGTGGTAATCATGTGTCACAATAAGGAGTGTATCGAAAATAAGCTATCAACAAATTTTTCTTTCAAATTATGATAAAAGACGATATTTTATTCAAACTAACCGGATGAAATTTAAGTTATTTCTTCACGAATTTTCAATCTTTTGATCGAACGCTCTTCATCAAGTTCCGGACAAGTGTTGCATCGCATTTTTTGGACGCTTGAGCCCAAATTATTTTAAACTCCTGCATGTTTCCAGCTGCCTTACCAGTCTTCTTGAAGACCCTTTTCACGATTGCCCAGTAACGTTCGATGGGTCGAAGCTTAAGGCAATTTGGTGGATTGATATTGTTCTCAACGAAATTTATACCCTTTTCCGCAAGCCAATTGCCAGTGGTTTTGGCATAGTGAGCCGACGCTAAATCCGGCGAAAACAATGAAGGTATACTATGCTTTTTATATAAAGGTAGCAATCTCTTCTGGAGACACTCAGATCGATAGATTTCTGCATTTATAGTTCCGGTAGTGTAAAAAATGGTTGACTTCAAACCACAGGAACATATTGCTTGCCATACCAGTACCTTTCGACCGAATCTCTCCACTTGAATCGACCTGTCCGCATCACTCACATCCTCCCCAACGACGGCAATAAAGTATTGTGGACCTGGAAGGGTTTTTGAGTTCTCCTTTACATAAGTCAAAACCATCAAAACGCTTGCATACACTTTGTTTCGATATTTTCTGCTTCTTGTAGGTCTTCAGGTGATTTTGCCTTTTGATACGCTGGATCATTCCAACACTCCTTCCTGCTTTTTTGACCAAATCACGTATTGACATTGATTTGTTCTTCATGATTAGAGATACAACTTTCTGATCCAGTTTCGGGTTGGAAGAACTGGGTTTTCTGCCTCTTCCTGGTAGCTCATCCAAATAATAGTGTTCCGCAAACTTATTAATGATGGT
This sequence comes from Malaya genurostris, assembly GCF_030247185.1. Lineage (NCBI taxonomy): Eukaryota > Metazoa > Arthropoda > Insecta > Diptera > Culicidae > Malaya > Malaya genurostris. Next base: position 58,194,904 of record NC_080570.1, on the reverse strand, counting down.
TTTAACACTGGCATAATGAATTCCAAACCGCTTCGCCAATTTTCGCATAGTAATATCCTTCTCACTTAGCCATGTGTCCAGAACCTTAATTTTCAATTCCTTTTCAATTCGCGATATTTTGAAAAACCAGAATTTCAACCGCACAAACAAGTCAACAAACGAAAGCTGACAGCCAAACGCACAGCATGGTGTGATCTGAGCATAAAAACCCATCACAAATACATTCGTACGACATAAATGTATGTGGATAGTTTATTTTCGATACACTCCTTATTCAGCAGCACAAGCTAACTATTACTTCCATTGAAATGCTAGCGTTAGAATTAATTTAATTTAAACAGTGTGTAGTTCTACGACGTTTTCTTTCGTTTGCCCCGTTTTATTGACTGTAAATGTGTTATGACGTAGTATTTAACGAGGGCGTTTTCATTGGGTTCGCATCAGTAACTGATAATAATTTCCGACCATTTCCAGCTGCAGAAGCTTTGCATTTAATGAGGATGCACTTGAAATTGGCCAACGTGGATTAAGTTCAACAATGCGGTTTTTTTAGGGACTCGAAATCGATCAGATGCACTGATAAATTGAAGAAGTAACGTGAATTAATTATATGCATTGAACACAAAACACCCAAATTTGACAACTATCAATCCAAATTTAGAATTCAAACGACCAATATTAGTCCAAATATGTGGACCAATAGAATATTTGTTAGTTTAGGAAGGAAGTTTCTCTATCACTACCTGAATCTTTCAGCACTACATCATTTCAAGTATTAATCAGAAAGTTGGAATCTTCAGAAACGTTGTGTATATTTATCTCTGATGATTAGGAGTAAAATTAGCACGTCAGCTGGAACCGTAATGAAGATACTTCGCAATCGCAATGAAACGTAACATCCATTTGCCAGTATTTGGCTAACCATGTAGAGGAAAGATTTACCTACTTTATCGGCTAACCAATCTGTTAGCCGAGCAAATATCCCGTCTAACAATGTGCTCACCAGACCACAGAAACTAGCTTAAACAAGCAATAGAATGTAAAAGCTTACGGAGCACATAAAGACATCCAGGCGATAAGTCACTGGCACTGCCGCTAGGATCTCGTCTAAAACAGGTATGAAGCTAATGTGCCAGAAGCGGTGCACACTGGAACAAAACTAGCCAAAGTGATTTTTTAAAAACTATGAGCTTCGATTTCGGAATTCAATTGACTGTACTTGCATAAGTTGTATTTAAATTCATTTGCTCGAAACAGGGATTTTTAACTGATCAATTTGTTAAAATCAACTAATTCTGCGGGAATTATTCAATAAAGCACTTCACTCGTCCCAAGTAATCTCCGGTGTGCCCGGGAGTTGTTGATTTATTTAATGCACTTTTATTTTGTTTTCCCATGTGTGGAAGCTGACTAAAGTGTTATCAGAATCTGTAATCTAAACGTACAGCAGACTCTATCACTCTCCAGTACGTCAATGATAACGGTCGGAAAAACCGCTTATTCCACCCGAATCCTGAGTGGTGCAGGTGGAGTACGGTTTGGTTGCAGGGGAATGTAATTAAATTTCAAATACCTTGCTGGAAACTATGGCAGCAGCTTATTTGTTCAGCGAACTCGGAAACTTCACCAAATCTGCTTCAAGTGGTGAAGGGAGGGAATTATCTGGTTGCCTCGAAATCGCAAATTAATTGTTCCGGCTGCTGCGTAGCCTTCTTCTTATTCTTCTTCTTATTCTTCATGTCCTGGCCGCTTCGCTGCAACTCGGTTTTAGATGCTCTTGACTGGTTCAATTTGACTGAAGAGGATTTCCCTGATATTGAAGTTTTGCAGGAGTTTCCTTCACCGCATACGGGAGCTACCGAAGAAAACCGCTCGGTGCTTCTGAAATTAATGTTCGGCAAGAGTGTGGTGATGCCTGTCATGTGCTGAAAATATTGTTTTTTTTTGTTCATGAATCAGAGACCTTTCAGAAGCGGTTGCCTGATTGAAATCAGAAATGAAGGCCCAGAATGCACAAGAGCTTTCAGCAGTTTTTCTGTCATTTCGATTTTTCAAGTGGTTTGGGTCCGTCCGGAGTGAGCGGTCTCAAGAATGTCATCAGCAGTGTTGTTATAATTCATTTCATTTCATGCAATTGAAATCAGTTGATTTGATATTTTTCGCGAATCTTTACCATCCTTTAACATCCTTTACCAACTGATATTTTTATGATTTGCAACGTGAATAAGCATGTTCATCTAGTTGAAACAATTTCAGCTAGATGATAGATAGAACCGTACAAAATCCCCTTGTCTAATAAAAAATTCAACTCAGCTATGTTTCGATGACGAATAGCAGTTGATTTCCTCCTGCTTCCAGGAAACTATAGCAACAACCAACATCAAATTTTTTTTTCGCAGCGGATATCCCCTTCCCAAGGAACTCATATCCGAGGACCGAGACTTTTCACCTTCACCATTCGCAGTTAGCAAACCATCCCCTAAATACGGTCGCAACAAACACAACTGCGCCGTATTCCACCGATAATCATTAATTATTCACAATTTCGTTTACGATTCGTCAGTCGACAGGAATTCCAATTGCTTTCCGTCCCCCGGCCCTGGCCCACCCACTTACTTGCATTGACATGTGCGATACCTCTCTGTCTGTGGCAGCACTGTGACTTTTGCTAGAGCTGTTGAAATGTTGAAAGAAATTTTCTTCCGCGTGCGATTTCTTTGGTCTAGCACTGTCTTGCGGAAATTCGAACGACAACCCGGAGGGGGCTGAATTTCGTGGTAACGATCCCTTTGTAAGTAAGCAGCGGGATTATGTTTTGTTGCGATACTTCCCCTTGGCTGAGCACGGTACGGTGAATATGAGAGACGGGATTTTAATAACATTAAAGATTAATGCGTGGCAAACCTGTCCGGAGGATGTGCCGGAGTCTATTCGTGGGGTGGAAATGACGTGTCGCGGGGGAATTCGAAGCCCGTTGTATAGACAAGCGAAATTGGCATGGGAAGGCGGGCGGAAGGAGTACAGCTGAGCTCGTTTTGTTGGCATATGGGTGAATAATTGGTTTCATGGATTATAGGTGTAAATTTAGTATTGTGATACTTTAGCAAGGGTGATAACAAAACAAAACTTTGTTATGACTGTCAAATGTAGAAAGATTTAGTGATAGCTTGGGTTAGATAATGGGAAGCCGAACAGCATTTCTTCCAAGCAGTGAGTTTTATAGGGATAATATTTCTTATAATGTGGAACGTAGATGCCTGTACTATTGAAGATGAACTGAAGATATTGTTGGAATTTTTTTTTTAGATATTGTCTTCGATTTATCATTAGCAGTTTAAGTTGAACTGCTTTGCCAATAGCCTAAGCTTCATATTTGCTTAGCTGTTTATGTTGAATTGCGAGGTGTCATAACAGCTCAACATAAGCTGTTATGCACTTATGAGCCTAAGATGAGAAGTAAAGAAACCCGTAACTACAGATTCAAATTTAAATTTTTGATTATCAATCGAGTTGTTAAGAAATGCAGAGCAGTATTGCCGGTTAAAGTTTTAGTATTTCTATTTTACCGTGTACTTGGGCGTATTCGATAAAACTTAACTACGAGAGAACGTAAAACTAAAGTGAAAGCCGTTGTAAGCGAAAAGGTACTATCGAGAATGATTTGATCTGGGCTGTCTTTTTGTAGTCTACGTACTTCATTACATGAGCAAAATTTGTTTCGGCCTACTATAAATATTACTACTCGATTGATGATATTAATCGGTCCACCGATATATGATTTTAATAAAAGTAACTAAATCGGTTTCAGTTGGATGTACAGTGGAGCTCATGGACAATCAGACACATGCTCGTTAGGACTGTTGGTAACTGTTAGTAAAATTCCTCGAAAAACAGCTGAAATGAACTTTTAGAAAAACTGTGTGAAAAAACCTTAAAACAGCCGCTAGAAAAACTACTGAGTCTAAGACAAAACGTTAAGAAACCTGTAATTACAGATTCTTTTTAAATTTCTGATTATCAAACGAAATTTCAAAAAATGCACAGCAGTGTTGTCGGTTAGAGGTTTCGTAATTTGACTTTACCGTGCACTTGGGCGTATTCGACAAAAGTTAACTCTTAGATAACGGAAAACTAATTACCAATTTACGAATGGACGTATGGAGTAATGTTGCTCGAATATTAAAAATGCAACGAACGCCAATGATCATCGTTCGCTTCCCTTCGCCTTTGTTCGATAATAGTTCTGGTATTCGGACTTGTCCCTATATTCGGGTGCGAACGAAGCCGACGCTGCTTCGTTGCTCGCACGAAGATCTATTCCTTGCAGTTGTTATTAGCATTGGACATACCCCCGAATGACTTAACGCGAATATGGAACGAATATTCATACAGCGATCATCGTCAAAACCTAATTCGCGATGATCGTTCGTGCTATCTTTGAAACAAGCAAATTAAGACGTTTCCCCCTGCATTATTACCGTAGTCTAATGTGTATGTGATGTATCATATTCCAGCACTCTCCCATTGCTGCTAACTTACGAGATTTATTTGAATTTATTAGATGAATGCTTCGCGAAGAATGGAAACCAGCGATCATCGCAGTGACGCTATTCGAACCAATTCGAGGAGTAAAGTAAATGAACGAATGACAAACGAATGTATAAAACGAACATGCACGATGTACACCAGCAGCGAAGAATGTATTAGTACATTCGGGTTCTCTACGATTATTGCTTATTCATTTTCACCCTTCTCTCTTTCGTACAGTGAATAGTTCAACGTTGTTCGCCCGTTTTGTAAGCAATAGAATCATATTCACGGCGAAGATAGATGAATGAATTAGTTATTATTACTTGTGCAAAATTTGTTTCGGTCTACCATAAATAATACTTCACGATTGATGACATTAATCGGTCCCCCGGTGAATGATTTTAATGAAAGTAACTAAATCGGTTTCAGTTGGAAGTACAGTGGAGCTTTTTGGCAATCGGACACAAGCAGGATACTTGGAAAATGCTCAGAAATACTGCTAGAAAAGCTGCTTGAAAAAACTGCTCTAAAAACCGCGAGAAAAATTGGTCGAATATCCGCTAAAAATTACACAAAAAACTGCATATAAAACCAAAATAAAAAGAAATGAAAAAAAATTTCAAGCCGATAGAAAAATTCCTCGAAAAACTGCTGAAATGAACTTTTTGAAAAAAAAACGTTTGAAAATCGGTTAGAAAAAGTGCCGAAAGATCTACTTTGAACCTCCTCAATTTTTAAGCAGTTTTAGAACTTTCTTTAGAAAACTCAAAAAACCGCCAGAAAACTGCTCAAAACCTACTCTGAAATGTGTTCAAAACCTGCTGGGAAACTACCAAAAAATAGCTAGAAAAACTGCTCGAGAAACCGCTGTAAGACTGATCATACTGCTAAGAAAACTGTTGAGAGAAACTGCTTGAAAAATTGCTCGAAAAACCGAAAAAAACTATTTCAAAAAAGCTAATCTGAGCTACTTGAAAAACAACTCGAAAAACTTTTAGAATAAAATTCTGAGAAATGGACAGAAAAACTGCTCACGAAAATACTTGAGAATTGCTCATACTAGTTTATTCGAACAAATTTAAAAAGATACCTGAAAACTTTACAGAAAACCGCAAAATACTACTCAAGAATCTGCTCGTGAGATCCATAAGACTGATTGAAAAACTGCATGAAAACTGATTAAAAACTGCTCAAGAAACTCCTTGGTAAATAGTTTGGAAAAAAGCTGGTAAAAAACTAAAATACTGATAGAAAAACTGCGTTAATAATTGTGAAAAATTGCTTCGAAAAATTTCTAGGGAAAGTGGAAAAAACGCAAAAGAAAACTATTCAAAAACTTGCTCAAATGATTACTCGAGAAATCACAGAAAATCGATGAAAATCAGCTGAAAAAAAAACATTTTCTTCAACTGCTCTAGAAAATAAACGAAAACTACTTGTAAAGCAGGTCAAAATTTGCTCGAAAACTGGCTTCAAAACTTTTTCAAAAGATTTACTCCAGAAAACTACTTGCAAAACTGGGCAAAAATACAGCACGAAAACAGGCAAAAACCGTTAAAAATTGTTCGTTGACCTGCCAAAAATGACTGGGTTGGCGGTTCAATGCATACGGCGCTAGTCTTACAGGCCAGTTGTCATCTGTTCGTGCCCCGAACTGGAAGGATTCATGGTGTCAGTAGGATCGTAGTACTAGCAATGCAATGATTCTGTACGCTATGAATCGGCAGCGAAGTCGGTTGAAACAGAAAGGCCAAATTCCACAAAAGGAATGTAATACCAGGACTTTGCTTTGCTTTTTGACCTGCCAAAAATATCGCAAAATAATCTGCTAGTAAAATATCCTAATAACTAGTCGAAAAATGAGTAAACATTTTTTTTCAAGAAACTTGTTTGAAAAATATTTTGCTCGAAAAATCAGGACAATAATACAACGAAAAAAATTCTCGAAAGACCTCTTAAAGAACTCTTTGAAACTTGCTAATGAAACATCGAAAAACTGCTCAAAAACCGATAGAAAGTACTAAGAAATGGACTGAAAACTTCGAAAAAACTCATTGGAAAATTGCTCGAAATAATTTGTTTGAACAATCGATATAAACAGCAAGAATGGCTGGAAAACACAAAAAAAACTACTCGAAAAACAACTCGAGAAATCCTTAAAATGACTTGAACAAACTGCAGGAAAACTGATTAACAAACTGTTTGATAAACTCCTCGGCAAATTGCTTCAAAAAACTGTTTAAAAAACTAGACTCTCACTAGAAAAGCTGCACTAATATTTGCGAAAATTTGCTTAGATGATTGGAAAAAACGCAAAAAAAACTATTAAAAAACCTGCTTGAAGAGCCACGAAAGATCGTTAAAAATCTGATTTTCTTCAACTACTCTAGGAATTGTAAAAAACTACTCGTAAAGCAGTTCAAAATTTGCTCTAAAACTAGCTTAAAATTTTTTCTATAAAAATGCTCAAAAATCTATAACGTAAATTCAATAAAAAAAACTACTGTACAAAAACACAACATGAAAAACAGACAAAAACTGTTGAAAGCTGCTCGACATACTGTTGATAATATTGCAAAAATATGCTGGAAAAAATATCTTTCTTCTAGTTACTGTATGAACATTTTCTGAAACAATTTTGTTTAGAATTTGTTACCTTAAACTACTAATAAAACTACGCAAAAATACTACGTGGAACAAAATGCTTGAAGTTCTTCTCAAAACTGCTAGAGAAATCCTTAAAATGACTTGGAAAACAGCATAAAAACTGATGCCAAAAACTGCTCGAGAAACTCCTTGTCAAAACAGTCTAAAAATGTTTTGATGCTGCTAGAAAAATTGCACGAAAAACAGATACAAACCTTTAAAACTGTTCGTTAAACTATTAAAAATATCGCATAAAACTGATGCTAAAAACTGCTAGAGAAACTCCTTATCAAAACAGTGTTTAGATGCTGCTAGAAAATTGCACGAAAAACAGATAAAAACATTTGAAACTGTTCTTTAAACAATTAAAATATCGCAAAATAAATTGTTAGAGAAAATATCCTTAGTAATTAGTCGAAAAATGTGTAAGAAAATTTTCTAAAGAAGTTTGTTTGAAAATTTTCTCGAAAAAACTACTTCAAAAAACGTGCAATAATACTGCGTGCAAAAATGTTCGAAGAACCTCTAACAATCCTTTTGAAGTCTGCTTAACAAACTAGGATAAACTTCTTCAAATAACTTTTCAAAGACCGATAGAAAGTTGTAGGAAATGGCAAAAACATACTTGAAAATATGTTCAAAAAAATCTATGCGAACAACTGATATATAGAGTCTGTTGAAAAATTACTAAAAAATCGCAAAAAACTACTTAAAATACTTTTCCGAAAAACTGCTTGAGAAATCCTAAAAATGTTGAGATACTGCTAAAAAAACTGCACGGATAATTGCAAAAAAACTACTCGAAAATTTGCACAAAATAACACACGAAATACCAACGAAAACAGTCAAAAAAGGTTTAAAAAACTGTTCGTTAAACTGTTGAAAATATCTCAAAAAAATACTAGAAAAAATATCCTTAATAATTAGTCGAAAAGCGTGTAAAAAAATTTTCTAAAGAAATTTGTTTAAAAAATTTGTTCGATAGAACTGCTTGAAAAACTGCGCAATAATATTACGCGAAAAATGTTTGAACAACCTCCAAAAAACATTTTAAAATATGCTGAATAAATTACGAAAAACTGTTTTAAAAAACCGAAAACTAATCGAAAAGTTTCTCTATTCGACCATCTTAAAAAAATTCTCTATTCGAACAACTTATACAAAGAGCCTGTTCAAAAAATTGCCAAAAGACCTCAAAAAACTGCTCAAAAACTACCCAAAAATGTTTATATACTACTAGAAGAACTGCACGGATAGTTGCAAAAACTGCTCTAAAAATAGAAAATGAGCTCGAGAAACAAGCACAAATGCATGAAAAACGGCGAAACAAAAATCGAAGAACTGCTTCTACTGTTCTACTCGAAAAGCAGTTACAAAATAGGCTTGAAAATATGATTGAAAAGCTACTTGAAAGAACTTTTCGAGGGTATTGCTAGTAAAACTGAACAAGTAATTGCAAAAAACTGTTACAAAAAACGCACGAAAATCTGCTCGAGAAAGCAGAAAACCAGCTCCTGCAAAAACTGCAAGAAATATCGATGAACTGCTACTACTGTTCTACTCGAAAACCAAGCTTGAAAACTTGGTTGAAAAACTACTGAAAAGAGCAAACTCAAAAAGAAATTCGTCAGAAAAAACTACAACAAAACTACTCCAAAAACTTGAGCAACTGCTTAATAAAACTGTCCAAACAACTCGAAAAAGCTGATCTAAACTCCGCTACAAATCTGATAAAATACTGCTACGAAAACTGTACGAAATATACAATTCGAACAACTAATTACAAAACCACTTAGGAAGTCTACTGCTCTAGAAATCTTGAAAACTACTTAAAAAATTCCTAAAAACTGATGATAAAACTGCTCGAGTAACCTCTTGGTATAACTGCTAGAAAAAAACTGCTAAAAAGCTAAAATACAGCTGCAAAGACGACGCTTAAGTACAAAAAACAGCTCGATGAAACTGCTGAAACTGCACGAAAAACAGCTTGAAAACTGAAAAAAAAATCATTAGGAAATTGATAGAAGAACTTCTACTTGTTACTACTTAGAAATTGTTAAACCGTTAAAAACAAATTGTGGAAAATTGCAAAAAACTGATTTAAAAACAGTTTTAAACAATTCTCAGGAATACTACTCGAAAAGTTTATCGATAAACTGCTTGGAAATTTTCTTAAGAAACTGCTTGAAAATTTATTCGAAAAAACTGCTCGAAAAACTGCGCAAAAATATTACGTGAAAAACTGCCGAAAACCCGTAAAAACTAATAGAAAAGCAGATTAAAAAGGTGAAAGGGTAATGTCAGGGACTTAATTGGATAACGTGAAACAAATATGAATAAAACTGACATGCTTTTTCCACATTGTCCAACCCGTCTCGAAAATACATAATGTATAGCGATCTACAAATATCCACAAACCGAAAGCCGTCATCTTCGATTTTACGAATTCTCCAATGATTGATTTTACAGGAATCAAGAACGACCACAGCTCAAATTCACTACCGATTTTGTGTGACGAAATATCAGTATCGATTTAGTACGATCGTAGAAAGATCAGATCCGTAGAAATCATTGTTGTGGAAGATCGCAAGGAAGATCATCATTTCCTTAGTTATGATGTCATTGCCTTAGTCGCAATCTAAATGTTGCATCACCTAACGGGAAAAATCTTAAATCTTTAACCTTGCTAACAAAAAAACTTTGTGAATTTAGGTCACGTGAAAAATAATTTAAACAGAACAGAGTTTGCTAGGAGTGATTCGAAGCGATTTCGTGTTAGATCTTCTTCTTCTTGTATACTATGAACGTGTGTTAATTCACCTTATTTAATTGGCCGATAATCGTTTCAAAGAATTCATTCCATTTGAACGCCTCAAATGACCCTTTAGAGTTCCACACTTTAAATTCATTACGCACGCCTAACGCTTTGAGAACATTTCCCGGCACTACTTTTAAATCTTCTTCGAAATCATCGGGGGAAAATTAGATTGCGTTACGGAGCGCAGGCAGCATCGGCAGATAGTTGGATTATTGCTTGGTGAGTGTATATTCGACAAAAAAAAAATGATGGAGAGTACGATCACGTATCACAGAGTGCGTGCCGTGAATCGGTCGGTTCGCACGAGAACCAATCCCATTCTGTCTGTACGGCTTAAAGAGCATTTGAGGCTCACTACCAACCGGGAAACGTTTCATGCCGTCGCACAACCCCATTCTATGCGTGCGTTTTACGTCCATCCCAAAGGTGGCATGATTCGTGTGAAAACACTGCAGTTGACGGTATATAAAAGCGTTTAATTTAATTTAGAAATATACGCTTTCCGTGCCTGGTGCTATGGTCGGCAACGAAAGCTCATTTCAATTGAAGTCGTAACACTTCGTTTATTTCTACGATTTCATTACGATTTCAGAAGTGATTTTTAGAAGCGTAAGGGATTCTTGCGTTAATTCCCTTGTTTTCACTTTGTTCTCGGTTCATGGATAACCGGATTGCGAAGATGATTCGTACGTGACTTCAAATTACGAATATCGTTATAATAACCATTAACTTTGAAATACTTTCAGTTTTTTTTACAAGATGTGAATGTGAAAACTGTGATATTGGAAAGATGACACAGCATTATGGATACCTTTCCTTTTGTTGTTTTGACGTAGGACTACATCGTTGTTTCCTGTATACGGAATAAACAGTACAAACAGTGGTCAGGGCTGACATTATGCATCTCGAAACAAGTTACTCGAAACGATTACTTTTGAAGTCGATTCGACTGAACTGTGGCATTACGTATCACTTTCGACCACGTGATCGAGATCCTAACAATGTGGTACTAGATTTCGACTGACACTGCTCGAATTGTCATAACAAACATAGGTAAACAAACCCATATAGGGTAAGGGCTCCCTATTTCATCTCATTTGTAAGGACGTCGCCTTCAAACCCCGATTTAGCCACTAAAATCACTATAACTATTTCATATTACTGCTTCATTCGCCTTGCTCCACGTTGAGAATTGATTCACATTTCTTGAAAATTTAACTAATATTCATAAAACAGCTAAAAACACTTATGATGTATTCACTACTCTGCTCCTAATTCCATCTCAATGGATTTTTATCCATCCTATCGTTGATCCTTTATTCATCCTATAAATTAGCAATGGCGACAGCAATCAAAACAAAATTTTCCACTATTACACTCTCAGGTTCAAAATGTCAGAATTCTTCTTAAAAACGACCTAATGCAAACTATGAGACACAACACACAATATTTTTAGAACCAGTTTGAAATCATTCCAACGTCTAAAAATTTTTCGGTCGTTTCCGTTACCTTTCGCTTTGAATTTAAAACTTTACTGTAAAGTTAATTTGGTGAACTTTAAATAAATACCAAAATGTAATTGTTACTATTTATTCATTAGCCCTTCTTAAAACAAAGTGTAGAGCCAGAGATGCCATTTTTACAGATTTATTTGTATTGTATAGATTTTTGCGTTCGCATACTGATTGAAATCAAAGTACAGATTTTATACAGATTTCCTTAATTTAATACAGATTCATAGAAAGTGAGAAGTAAAAAATAAGACTTCTCTCTCTAAGTATCTATTAGTATTTGATTGCAGTGATTCTTTAAAAGTTTATTAATCAACGGACAAATCACATGTTAAACTGGAAATCTTTTATGCTGATAATTGATTATGATTAACATCATTTTATTAGTGAAAACAGATAGAGCAGATATAAACTTTCTATGAAACGTAATACATATTTAACACGCTCTTTCTGGTAACATTCGAAGCAAAAACAGTTTTATTGAAGTATTAATATCAATAATATAATTAAACTAATATCACTGATACCAAAAACATACTTTTTGATAATAATTTGAAGAAGATAAACAATTTATTTTTTGTAACATTTTGAGAAAACTTGGCAACTTTGCGAAACAAAATGAGATGAAAACAAAGCGCAATCAAGTGAACTAAGTGAAAAACTTTCATCTCATATTTTTAAAGACTTTTATTGTTTGTCGGGTAATTTTTGAAGTTTTAAATCGTTAATTAAACAAGTGGTAAGTGAACATTACTAATTATGAAGCCATCCAGCATTCAATGGTAGTGTAATTGTGCGAAAAAGTGATCATGTTTTGAGACGAATCTACTAATCGTAGATAATCAGAAACATGACGAACTGTAAATCTTGAGATGAAAATGTGTCCTAAATTGAAAAGTGAGTTTATTTTAAATGAAAAAACGATAAACGAAGAACTTAAAACCATTTCTTTCAATAGGAAACTGTGACAATAGCTTTTATAATCATTTTAAAACATTTCACAGTTTGGTTCAGGTAGGGTGTAAAATATTATTCATGTTCAAAGTGAATGAAATAGGGAGCCGTTACCCTACATTGCAATCATGAAAAAGAATGAAACTGTGAATTATTGTTGGGGTATTTTCGATTACATTAATTCGGTTCAAGTACTGAAAAGAAGAAAAATGTTTGTATTACTGCGGTTTTAAGTTGCCACGAAATTAATATGAACACATTTCTGATATTTGAATCAAGAAGCAGATTCGTTTCCACTCCATTTGAAAAAGTAAAGTTCAGAATTTTTTCAAGCGTGTTCTTGTACACAATTTATAGATGAACTTTTGAAATTATAATACAAAAAATTCTGTGTTTTTCATGTATCGTTGCAAGTTTAATGTTTAAATTTACGTCATCCATATGTGTAGTTTTAATCAAAGACTTTTAGGTTCTGCAGCTTTCAATGTAAAGGGTGATTTTTTAAGAGCTTGAGAACTTTTTTAAACAATAAAACGCATAAAATTTGCAAAATCTCATCGGTTCTTTATTTTAAACGTTAGATTGGTACATGACATTTACTTTTTGAAGATACTTTCATTTAAATGTTGACAGCGGCTGCGTCTTAGGTGGTCCATTCGGAAAATCCGCTTTTTTATCGACAAATTTTGTTCAGCGATGAGGCTCATTTCTGGTTGAATGGCTACGTAAATAAGCAAAATTGCCGCATTTGGAGTGAAGAGCAACCAGAAGCCGTTCAAGAACTGCCCATGCATCCCGAAAAATGCACTGTTTGGTGTGGTTTGTACGCTGGTGGAATCATTGGACCGTATTTTTTCAAAGATGCTGTTGGACGCAACGTTACAGTGAATGGCGATCGCTATCGTTCGATGCTAACAAACTTTTTGTTGCCAAAAATGGAAGAACTGAACTTGGTTGACATGTGGTTTCAACAAGATGGCGCTACATGCCACACAGCTCGCGATTCTATGGCCATTTTGAGGGAAAATTTCGGAGAACAATTCATCTCAAGAAATGGACCGGTAAGTTGGCCACCAAGATCATGCGATTTGACGCCTTTAGACTATTTTTTGTGGGGCTACGTCAAGTCTAAAGTCTACAGAAATAAGCCAGTAACTATTCCAGCTTTGGAAGACAACATTTCCGAAGAAATTCGGGCTATTCCGGCCGAAATGCTCGAAAAAGTTGCCCAAAATTGGACTTTCCGAATGGACCACCTAACACGCAGCCGCGGTCAACATTTAAATGAAATTATCTTCAAAAAGTAAATGTCATGTACCAATCTAACGTTTAAAATAAAGAACCGATGAGATTTTGCAAATTTTATGCGTTTTATTGTTTAAAAAAGTTCTCAAGCTCTTAAAAAATCACCCTTTAGTATTTTTTCATATTTATTAGAAGATATTGCGTTAGCTTTAGATACCAGGAGCAACCCCTTCTTTGTAGTATTCATAATCTATTTAGGTACTATTGAAGAGTTAAATACACGCTAATAGCACGAGATTGTGATGCTTTTGTCATATTCCATATACTTTGATGGTGTTTGGACAAATTTTTCAATTTACTTGAGTTAGATATATGAGTAAAAACATTATTCGCTCATTGTTATCAAGCGAATAAGCTTTTTCCCACAATCCGTTTGAGTGACGTTTTCTGTACAAAAGGTTTAGAAAATTTAATTACAAACTACAGTTACTTTGCGTAGGTTAGTTTCGACTTACTTTTGTTATTTTAAATAAATACCACGCAGCTTGCAATTAATATGCTTTTTAAACAGTTGGACTTCTACAAACACACAAAATATATAATGATATACAAAACAATGCATTAGAATAAAAATTATCAATACTAATATGTTTATGAAAATCCATGATGTTATCGATAACTACCTTTAAATAAAAAAAAACGTATTCGAAAACTCATAGTCGATAGTAATAAGACTTTCGACCATTTCTTATCGAGTTCAGTCGTTTACGAGCTCGATTGTTTTGGTTCCATAATGCCAAAACTTCTCGATAATCTAATACTTCTTCGAGTGAAGTCGATCGAAGCTCGATGATCGTCTTCGAATCGAGAACCATAATACGAAACGTGGTCGATTCGATCAAATTTTAGTCGAATCGAGATACATAATGCCACCCCAGATTTTGAACATCTACTGCTCGACCAACTTCAAACAAATTTCCGATATAATTCCACCCTCTGCTTGGAAATATTTCTACGTATAGATTCAAATAGATATAGCTAAATATTTTAGATTATTAGAGGTCGAAACTTATATATAAATTTTCCTGTTCCACATGTCGTTATCATGACTTCCGCAAGCAAATATGGCAATTTTGTATACATCAGTTCACTTCGCATTTCGCATAGCCCGGACGCTATCATTGGAACAGAATCCTTTACACAACGAGAATTGGTAGCATACTGCCTTGTACTCCGTGCGATGTGTTAAGGTGAAATGTAGCGAAATGCGAAAATCGCGTTTTTGATCAATTATTCAAAAGACCGATTTTCGAAATAGCAAAAACACTTAAGTTTTTGAAATTAAATTTATCATAACTAAGTATTCTTAGAATTTTGAAATTTTGCTTTGCCGAGCCGTAATTGGTTTTTGAAATGTATAAACGGTTACTGTTCCGTACCACGGGGATGATTTTAGAACTGAAAAGTAGCGTTTGTAGCAGAATTTCACGAAGAATCTGAAAATGCAACTCAAAATTATAAAATATTAGCTAAAACAACCGAAATTTTAAAAAGTTTACATAAACTTTTCCGCATTTTTTTATTGCTTGCGCGCTGCTGTTTCGTATTGAGGTGGTGTGAGAAATGCACGGTGGGAACGGTGGCATTATATCGTGAGCAAAAATTACATATAAAATAATGACGCGAATTTATGAAGCATTGGGTTTTGTGTTGAAATAAAAACGAGTTGAATACAATAAAATGGGTATTGTAAGAAATCGTTTATTTTCTAAGTAACTGTCAATTATAATGCTAATAATGTCCAATTCTGTTGAGTTCAATGCATTGAAGTTGCTGAAGCAATAAAGCTTGGCTGTGTAATATCGTATAACAGGTATTATTTTAGATTGTACCGTATTGGGAGAATACTGAATCCACACCAGGAAAATGTCTGGGTGTGGAAGTCTTGAAGTTACATTCCTTTTGAGAAATTTGGCCTTTCTGTTTTAACAGACTTCGCAGCCGACTCATAGCATAGCTTCGATTACATGGCTAGTTCTACGATCCTATTGACAGAACAGAAATAATCCTTTCTACTTATTAGAAGATGATAATGAAAGTCAATTAGAATGGAATATATTGGCATTGAATGTAATCGATAAGTAAATTCGACCGCGCTCTATCATGCGAGGCAAGTAAATACTTTTACGTAAATTCTATCTCATCGGTGGGAAGGGACTGGTGCACGAATGGCAAATATATAAAAAAAACTTCTATGTTATCTCGTCTTCAATCGTTCTTTTGAAGTAGAATCCATGCTTGCTACTAATCTCAGGCATATACATGGTTAGCAAGATTGACCAACTTATACATATACATATAGCCTCTTGTTAGTCATTCATAATTCTTCATGATTTATAGCTCTAGTGTAATAGTAATCACTAACAATAACGATTGAATTAGCATATATTCAAAGTGTGAAGGATTCGAAAATCCATTACGTCCAGTCTTTTTTACAAGCCAATATAACGAGAGGTAAACCCACTGCGCTCAATCATTGAAAAAAGTTCTTGTTTCTATGTGTCCGTTTTTCTTGGTTTGCTTTGTGCGACGGTTCGTTCAACTGAAGCGGATAAAATTTTGCGCGCATTTTATGACGCTACATTTCACCTTAATGATGTAGATAAGGTTGCTGCGACGACATTGCTGTGCTAATCTGCAAGTGGATATTCAGCGGATTTATTTTGTGGGCCGTTCGCCTCGCACAGGAAACAATGAGTTTCATCGGCATTAAACTCTTCAGAATAGTTTTTTCGAGCAAGAGTAACAACCCAAAAGGTGAAGGGCAAACTAACTAAATGACCGGACCGGATTCTGATTTCTAAAATTCTTGAAGTAGTAGTGAAATGTATGCAAAATGGAGCTCAGAGAATATTTCAACCTGTTGAAGAAAAAATTAAGCAGTAATTTTACATTGAATGCCATTATTCTGCGGAACATGTATAGAATGTATGTTTTTTTTTGATTGCAGAGCCTGAGCAGAGCGGAGAAGTATAAGGATCGAAAACGATTCTCTCGGATGAAAAAACGATTCTCTCGGATGAAAAAACGATTCTCTCGGATGAAGTAACTTTTTTAAGTGTGAGTTTGAGTGAAGCGTGCCTGTTTAGGAAACAGTACCAATTTGGTTGAACGCACTGTTAATCGTTCGATAGAAGTAAATGCTGGGTGTTTATCAGAATAGGTAGTTAGGAGTGTTTCACACGAAATTTACAAACGAAACCTTATGAAGGTGATCGAGAAGATATTTGTAATGTTGAAAATTATCAAAGCTATTGTACCTGGAAGAAGGAGAATAATTTCATCCAAAATTTCCAAGCTATCTCTGGAAATTTGAAAGATTTGTTGCCTTGATGGTTCGACATAATTCGCAATGGTGGTGATGACTCCGCTGTTTACTAAAAATTGGTCAACCAATAATGTGTATTTACCGGTCAATGTTTTTATTCGAAATTTAAATCATGTTCAATTTCCAAGTAAATTCATGCGGAATGATTTCTGTTATTCATTCAAGCTACCTTTTGCAAAGTGGGTATTGTCGGTCCATTTGTTAAGACTCCTTCCATTAAGGTTAGCACAACTCCTGTGGTTGTTATCCGCAGAGAGAGCCAGTTTACCATCAGCTGCATCTTGCTGACAACTGTCTTTCAAGGTTCCACTTGACGATGGTCCAATATATTTTTTATTGTTTTATTGGTATATGTACGTCTGTATGTATGTGAAAAATTATGTCGCTCAATATTCTCAGATTGCTGAACCGATTTTAACAACTCAGATTCAAATGACAGGTCTTATGGTCCCATAGGTTGCTATTGAATTCCATTTTATCGGACTTCTGGTTCCTGAATTACAAGGCAATACGTAATAGGCATATTTTTTGACTTTTTCATATAGATAGGTTATGTAATCACTTGAAAAATTGACTAGTGAAAATAGGGCCCGAAGGTCCAAGAGTCCTATACCATTCGACATAGTTCATCGAGCTGAGCAATGTCTGTCTGTTCTTATTAGTATGTATGTGTGTGAATATGTGTCAAATAATGTCACGCAATTTTCTCGATGGCTTGACCGATTTTCACTAACTTAGGCTCAAATAAAAGTTCCTATAGTCTCATAGGTTGCTGTTAATTTTCATTCGGGTCCAACTTCCGGTTTCTAAACTGTAGGGTAAAATGTATGTGAATCTATAGATGCGAAATAAATAAAAATTCTTATTAACTTTTGACATAAGTGTTGCAAATTGAAAAAGTTATGTTTATTTTTTCGCCTCGAACAGTCATCGGGCGCGGTTCGCTTTTTCGAGCGCTCCGCAAGTAATTTATATTTATTTATTCTTTGACGCGTAGTCTACGTCGCGCGCGGGCTTTTTTCATAGCCTTTCGGACAAATTTTATCTAGAATAATGAAGTGCGGTGTAAAATCGTGTGTTAATATTGACGATCGCTTCCTTTGGAAATGCGAATTCTGTGAAAAATCGTACCATTCAGTCTGCATCGGCGTGCAGCGGCATCAAGAAAATTTTATTCTGGCATTTATGGTACCAGTGTGTGCCGACTGTCAACATTTAATAAGGACAGGAGCTGAAACTCTAAAACTACTTCATCTACAGGAGCAACTTCTAAAGCACACAAAAAATCAAACGGAAACGTATCACCGGACCACTGCAGACATGAAAACCCATTACCTGGAAATATTCGACAGTGTCGAGCGCTTGCTCATCGACGTGAAGCAGTCATTGTCCAGTATCAGCAGAAACGACCACAACATTTGCGGTAAAGTAGGTCAGCGCATGCAGTCATTCGAGGCCTCGTTACACAGTGCCATAAAAAACGTTAGCGATTTTAGTAAAGTCAATGACCAGCACATCAAGGAAATGAGCAAACGGCTTCTTCGCCTCGAAGAAAAATTCTTACTACCTACGAAATCTGAAGTCCCTGCAATAATACCTAACACTATTCTGGAAGAATTGAGAGATGAAGTCAAAGCAATATCGACTTCAATCTCCAGTATCGGAACCAAAGACCAAAATACCAAACCTAAGTCTCTAGCTGAAGAACTCAAAGAGAAGGAAATTCAAACATGCGACAGTGGCTGGCGCTTAATTGGAAGTAAAAAAATCTGGAAACGAGACTGGAGTGAGTATGACAAGAAACAGCGCACTCGACGGCTGCAAGAAAAACAAGCTGAAAAAGCAAACCTCAGACGAAAACATCGGAAGCGGAAACAACAAAAGAATACAAATTACAGTATACGCAGTAAAAACAACAACTACACCAACAACAGCAAACACGACAACAACAACAACAACAACAACAGCAACAACAACAGCAGCAGCAACAACAACAACAACGACTATAATGTGCACTACAACAGCAACTTGAACACTAATAGTAACAATACCTGCCACAACAATAACAATAATATGTCATTACAATATACCTTACCCTTGGACAAAGACCTACTAGCAGCAGCACGGGTTCAATTCTCCGGGAATCCAGGTGCAGATATTGCCTCAAAATTCATAAATTTTCAAAAAGGTGAAACCATCAACCCTTACAAAGGAACAAGAAGTATTCAAAACAACACTACTTCGGTCTTAGGAAGTAATGACACCGAAGCTACACAATCCACTAACAATGTGAACACATCTTCAATACCACAGAACGTAAATACATCTACAGTATCACATGACATGAGTACAGACAGCCAATTCGAAGTTGATCCAATGCGTCCTCCAATTGTACGTCTTACTTCACAATCTGCAAATGGCGACGAACGCTTCTTGAAAGCAAGACTTCGTGACCCGAAAATAATGCACGTCGTCCGTCTGTATTTGTCATACATGAAAAATCAACAACCTACAGTATGCATCGAGGGTATGACACCAACTAGTATAAAAATGCTATTAGCATCAGAAGGCCTTCCAACAACACCTGACCACCTCCTACGAATCTTCATCGAAGTGCATCAGGAATATGGAATGAAACCTAAGGAAGCGCTGGCCGACCTGGACTCTTATGGGAAATTTTTGACAAGTGAACGTACCCGCCGACTCCAACTAATCCGGGAAGCCGAACACAATTTTACAAGGCCGAATTTTCGGAAATAACGACGCCCTTTGACGAAGGAATAGAAACAAGAATTAGTAATGTAAGTATTCCAGAATTCTCAAAAACTTCTTCGCTTCACAAACAAAATGTGACTGAAATTTTGGTCTATTGCCAAAATTTCAACCGCATGAAAAGCCCGGCCAAAATGAAAGAAATTCACCAAAATTTAATAACCTCCTCTTTCGACGTAATCCTTGGAACTGAAAGCAGCTGGGATGAAAGTGTAAGAAGCGAAGAAGTATTTGGAAATAATTTTAACGTATTCCGGCACGACCGAAATTTATCTCTCTGTCAGAAAAAATCTGGAGGTGGAGTCCTCATAGCCATAAACTCTTGCTTTACTTCTGAAGAAATTATTACTCCTAAATATAAAGAATTTGAGCATGTATGGGCCAAAGTCTCAATATTGGGAGAAGAACATATTTACTGCTCTGTCTACTTCCCACCCGAAAATGCGAACAAATTCTCTTTTGAATTATTCTTTCAATCTTTAGACACAATTATTTCGAATATGGAACCCGAAGTAAAGCTACATATTTTTGGCGACTTCAATCAACGTAATGCGGACTTCATTTCTGACATTGAAAATGAATCAATCTTACTCCCAGTCGTTGGAGAAAACGAAACATTGCACTACTTTTTCGACAAAATTTCTAATTTTGGCCTACATCAAGTAAACTCCGTAAAAAATCAACAAAATGCATATTTAGACCTTCTTTTCACAAATTGCACAGAAGACTTTTGTGTGAACGCATCAAACCTGCCATTATGGAAAAATGAAGCATTTCACACCGCAATCGAATATTCATTATTTACACACAATGCATCCCTTCCCTACGACTTGGAATATGAGGAAGTGCCGGAATACAATAAAATTGACTTTGAAGAAGTCAAGTGTAGACTAAGTATAATAAACTGGCGGAACATACTGAGCACAGAAGGAAATGTCGACGTCGAAGTAAACAAATTCTATCACATTATAAACAAAATATTATCCGAAACTTTGCCCATGAAAAGAAGAAGAAAAAATCATAACAGCAAGTTACCTGTATGGTTCAATTCACAACTAAAACATTTGAAAAATAGGAAACAAAAAGCACACAAAACTTACAAACAAGAAAAAAGTGACGCTCATCTTCAAAATTACTTAAATCTATGCAATCAACTCAAAATAGCCATTAACACAGCACACGAAGAATACAACCACAAAATTGAAAACGAAATAAAGACTTGCCCTAAGAACTTTTTTAACTACACAAAAACTAAACTAAAAAGCAACAATTTTCCATCTCAAATGCACCTCGACGAACATGTAGGGAAAAATAGTACAGAAATCTGCAATCAATTTGCAATTTTTTTCCAAGAAGTATATACATCTTATTCAGAAACTGACCGTGACCGTGAATACTTCTCTTTCATACCTGCATTTTCTAGCTCCATCTCTGTAAACTATCTATCAGAACATGACATTTCGACAGCACTGAAAAACTTAGACGCCTCAAAAGGGCCTGGACCTGACAGTATACCACCAATATTTTTAAAAAATCTTGCTGAAGAACTTACACTACCACTACAACTACTTTTTAACTTATCGCTTAATAAATGTACTTTTCCCAAAGCATGGAAATCTTCCTTTCTTGTACCAATATTTAAATCTGGTGCAAAATCTAACATTCGGAACTACCGTGGAATAGCCATTATCTCATGCATTCCAAAATTATTTGAAAAAATTGTAAACGAAAAACTTTTTCATCAACTTAAAAATGTAATAACAAACAAACAACATGGCTTTTTTAAAGGCCGCTCAACTACAACAAATCTCTTAGAATTTATGACATTCACACTGAATGCAATGGACGCCGGCAACTACGTAGAAACTCTTTACACTGACTTTAGCAAAGCCTTCGACCGTATTGACATACCTTTACTTCTACACAAACTACAAAAATATGGCATAAAACATACTCTTCTGGAATGGCTCAAATCATACTTAACGAATCGTGTACAGGTAGTCCGCTTCCAAAACATTCTGTCTGAACCAATTAATGTAACATCTGGCGTACCTCAGGGTTCTCACTTAGGGCCTCTCCTTTTCATTTTACATATAAACGACATTTCCTTCATACTCAAAAATTTGAAAGTGCTTATATATGCAGACGACATGAAACTCTTCATGGAAATAAAAAATATCAACGACGCTGTAATATTCAAGAACGAAATCAATCTATTCTACATTTGGTGCTGCAAAAGTCTACTCCAACTTAATGTAAAAAAATGTAACTCAATAACTTTCAGTAGGAAAAATGAAACTATACCCACAAACATACATCTAGGAAATCAACTTGTAGAAAAATGTAAAATTGTAAGAGATTTAGGCGTAATCTTAGACTCCAAGCTCACTTTTGTGGAACACTACAATACCATAATCAATAAAGCAAATAGCATGCTGGGCTTTATTAAACGCTTCAGTCATAACTTTCAGGACCCATACACAATAAAATTATTATACACTACATATGTCAGACCTATTTTGGAATATTGCAGCCTAGTATGGAATCCATATAATATTATTCACGAAGAACGCATCGAATCTATTCAAAAACAATTTCTTTTATATGCACTTCGTAAATTAAACTGGACAGCATTTCCTCTACCATCATATGAAGCACGCTGCATGCTCATCAATATACAAACACTTAAAGAACGCCGCGACCTTGCAATGCTTTATTTTATCAGCGACATTATTTCTCAACGCATTCAATCACCTTCTTTATTATCGCAACTAAATTTTTATACACCTAGCCGTCAATTACGAACCAGGAAATTATTTTTAGAAAGAAACACTAGAACAAATTATGCAAAATACAGTCCAGTCAATCGAATAATGCGCCATTACAATCAATACTGCGAACATCTTGACCTTACTATGTCAAAAATTCAAATCAAATCTCAGCTTTGTCGTAGAAATAATGCGTAGTATGTAAGTGAACATTGTAAACAATTTATATGTAGTCTACATTTGCTTGACGAAATAAAAAATAAATAAATATTTATACCCAAATAAAGTTTCTAATTTTATTCAAGTTTGAAAACAAAAAAAAACATGACAGAATCTTCTAGTGATATTTTTGAAGAAATATGAAAAAGGCATCAATTCACTACTAGGTGGAATAAAAAAAAGTTTCATCTCGATGAGCGTTAGTTGAAGACTTTCCGAGCGTGATTACAATATTTTGGATGAAGTGGTTAGGATTTCTCCTCAAACAGTTGACTACTCTTTTAATTTGTTTTATGGTTTCTGGTTTTCGATTATCCTCCGATACGACCCTGTGGTTATTGACAAACCTTTTTCTAACTCATCCAATGCATAGATGACACTTGATTTTAACAAATTCATCAATTTCGCCAACGTGGTGTGCGAAGCAAAGACTTGGCATTACATTCCTTTTGTGGAATGTTGCCTTTCTGTTTCAACAAACTTCGCAGCCGATTCATAGCGTACACGATCATTGCACGGCTAGTACTACGATCCTACTGACACTAAGAATCCTTCCAAGTCGGGGCTCGAACATACGACCACTGGCTTGTAGCTCCAGCGCCCTATGTATTGAACCGCCAACCGGAGATTTGGTGTGCAAATGGTTCGGATTTTCACGATACACGAGCAAAATTTCACTCCGCTTGCTTATATCTAATCAACTGTGAAAATTAGAATTTAATATTAAGTCTACACATACATCTTGAAAAAGAGGAATATGCAGGTTGTTTTCAATGTACGCGTCAAGTTGAAGTAGATCGATTTTTGATCATAACATTCTTCGGTGCCGAAGAGTTTTCACTGTAATGCCATGTAAAAAATAATTATAATACATGCCGTGTTTTCGAAATACTTGCGTCTTTTTTCATGTGGAATAAGCTGTACTAAAAAGTTATTTGCTTCAGGAACTAATTCTGAAATTTTCCTTTTATCTCTAATGAAAATTCTTTAAATACTTTAAGGAAAAAAAGTAAGCGTTCCAATGAAGCCTATTTTAACCAACCGTCTATAAGTCTAAAAGCAACAGAGATAGTTGACATAAGGCCAAAAAGATGATGATTTCGGATTCCAGTGGTATAAATACCCAATATCAGGTCGTTTTATTTTCATAAAAGTTGAACAACACTTCATCTCTTTTGTAGGCGAAAGCGATGTTTAATTCTAACTCTACACAGAACTTTGAGCGGTTGTTATTTTGATTGTCGTATTCTTCAGAGGCGATATTTCATTTCATAAAAAACAACACCTTAAATCAGTGTAGGTGATTGCCGAAAATTTGACAGAAGCTGCTCGATATTTATCAATATTGTATACAACATTTTTAATTCGGTAGAAGATGCTACAAGAACTCGAGTCTCTCAATGCATGAACCGCGAGAGATTTTTTCTACATTTCTTCGCTCCACTCCGTACTCTGAGTATTTCACGGCCCTTAAAAAAATTTGCAGTCTGATAATGATCGTTGCTGTGTGGAATTTCCCAAAGAGAGAATCACAAGTTGATAATTATCGCAGAAAATCGAATCGATGATTCAACTTGATGATTCTCATACTAGGTTGCAATATTTTAAAACCCTTGTGTGGAGCATTCACAGATATTTTCATAGACACAACTTATACAAAGGTTATATGCACATAGTTAGAATAAGCGACAATGGTTAAATGATTCCACCGCAATTATCCACTGTCCATACAGAATCGGATCGCGAAACGAGAATAAGCGACCGTTTGTTGCTTCCGAGTGGATTCCCACAGCAGTGAGCTAACCTTTGATTCTCAGACAGGTCATCGAGAGATATTCGCTCTCGCACTGGTGTCCATTCTATGTTAAATGAACCATGCCGGTTTTTTGTTGCTGCGATGATATCCGTCTCTGTGAAGAGACTTGCTAGTGAGCGATCTTTGATATGATAAAAACCATCCTTGCATAAAATATAGAAAAGTTCCCACCTCTAAGTGGGCATCATGCTCAATTAGCTTCGACATTTCAGATTTTGGTGCATTCTTCGAAAACTTAACAATATTTTTTTTTTTGTTTTAATTATAGAGGCTTTAACATCTTAGGTCATTCGCCTTTTCGGACCAGAAAATCTTTCTGATCCTATGTGCGGGGTTAGGAATCGAACCCAGGCGGGCTGCGTGAAAGGCATCGACTATCCCATCACGCTATACCCGTCCCCATTAACAATATTGAATTAGTAACCTTTTCCGTCACGAGATGGTGTAATTGTGATGTCTTTACCGATTTTTATTTCCTTCCCAGGAGTGAAAATATTAATAAATAATATGTTTGATATTTTCCTCGATCAAGACCAAAGCCAGTAGTGGAAAAGTTGGGCAGTAAAACTGTCGTTCCAAGTGAGATGCCGCTAGAGCTATATACAAGATTGTGATGTATTATGTACATTCCGTTTGCGGTCGTTTTGTCATGTTTAATATATCCTGCATTCATCCGTTCGGCGAAACATCTTTTGTCGAAAATGCTTATCGCTCACCTTATTACATTCTTAGAACAGTGGATTGTCGAATTATTGAACTTTCGGTCAATGACGTTTATCTTAATTTTCAGTAGAAGTGATGTCTCGTTATG
The DNA here is from genome assembly GCF_030247185.1 of Malaya genurostris. Lineage (NCBI taxonomy): Eukaryota > Metazoa > Arthropoda > Insecta > Diptera > Culicidae > Malaya > Malaya genurostris. The sequence continues at coordinate 58,169,426 of NC_080570.1, read as the reverse complement.
ACTGATTTTTTTTTTTTGCTGGAATATCGATAAATTAAGGATATTTATATTTTTCAGCCACCGAAACGAAAACATTTTAAATTAAACCCAATGTAGCTGTCGTACTAAACACGGTTCCGCTTAGCTTGGCGGGCGCTTAGCTTGGTTTGCATACTCACTAACAGGCAACAAAAAACCAAGATTGAAACAACTAGTCAGGTTCATGATTATTTACATTCGCCAGGCCCTTTCCAGGCCGTGCAATGTATTGTTGCAGGGTTTGAGAGTCAATATCGTTTCTAGCCTTCCTCTACTAAGAGTAGGAAAATCGCATTTCTCCTCTGTAACTCATTTTTTATCACACTCCAGCACGCTTTTGAGTGCCAGGACTGCGTCCAGAATCACATTCAACCACAAGGATGATGCTTCCCTGGGATACACCAACTGCCGTGTGTTCTGTTGCATCATATTCTGCCTCTACTAACTACTCGTGAACATAAAGCTATGTAGAAAAACGATACTTGATTAAAAATGTTGGTCACTTCCGGATTGTAGACACTCGAAAAATCCTGGAATCACGAAATGCGAGCCGTCGTTTACAGCATTTCTGAACAAGTTTGTTCCGTGGTTGTCCACGGTGTACCCGCCGGGATGCTGCCTTTCTGCACGCTCCGAAGCCACGAACCAGCATTGCCCCAACCAAACCACCGGATCCTAATATTGACCGCGAAGGTAGTTTTCCCGCTGTGATAACTTGTTTACGGTGCATTTTCTGCAACGGATGGATGTGACCCGCACTCCGTTCGCTGTTGCTCCAGTCCTACTGGGAACGTGTCCAGAGCTACGAGGCGTGGAGGAGTGGCAGGAGTGCGAGAAGAAAAAATACATTGTTCCTCTGGAAAGCCATTCACTGGCATCCCGCCAATGCACCGCGTCGATACTGTGCAGAAAATATGCACTTTCTCTGTTGCCGTCGGATGATTTATGGCCGCAGTGGCAATGCATCTTTTGGCACTGCCGATCGCGGAGTGCTCCTGGCACAGATTATGATGGCCGTTTTCAATAATATGCCCTTGAGCTGTTTCGAGATTATAGAAAACTGTGCGCAATTGTTCGTGATAGATATGTATACGTACAATCCACTGTGGCCGATATAATGCTTGAATAATCGGTTGACATCCGTCACGGACAGAAGCTGGCCTGATCGGTTGTTCGTGGTATTCGAGCGGGACTGGTTTATTTGATTGTTAAATCGTTACAACCACTCATGAAATGCATTGATTTTTACCTTTTCGAAAAAAAATTGCATTGCTATGATGACATCCAGTGTAAACTGCAGTTGAGTGTGTGCGTGTGGGAGAAATGTCCAAATTGACAAAAATGAATTTATATTGGGTCGTGGCAGGATATCTTTAATCAAATTTGAGAGCAATTTACAAACATACCGATTGAAATTTAATCAGTGTTTTATTTTCCATTTTCGTTTGATCGCCTTTGTACTTTTTCTCGGGAAGCTGCAGAAAATGGCATTTAAAATAATTTGTTCTTTTTGGCGATGAACTGAATCAAGTGGTTTATGAAATCAAACATTTGTCGTTCAAAATAAGCGAAGATAAATGGTACCGTGAATATGCGAAGTCGGGGTTATACGGTAGATGAGGCTTAAAATTCCGATTCAACTGCAACAATTTTTCACTCAAGATGTACGTGGTCGAGTGTTGTCATGATGGAAAACGTCACCTTTACAAATCACCAGTTCGGGGTGTGGTTTTTTAAATGATCTTTGTCTAATTTAATTTAATTTCGTTTAACGATATTACTAACAGTGAACTTTTCATCACCAAACTGGATTCAAATGGTAGGTAGTTTTGTCTCTCTCATCTATAAAGTATATGAAATCACTGTGGAAAATAACTTTTTTAAACGAGACTCGAAAAATCGAATATCACATATCATTTGACTTAGTTTGTCGAAACTTTTGTGATTCCAATTGAGGTAGAAAAAAATGAAAAAGTACACAATTTGGTTGTATCTAATCGTAAATTCAAATTGCATGAAAGAACTTAGTTCGTAAAAATATCAGAATGCAAGGTGTTCACAATTATGCATGAACATTCGACCACGAGAAAGCTCTTTTCAAAGTGAGTGCCGCATTTCCTCACAGTTCAATAAAAACAATAACGTGATTTAGAGCAGAGTTTCGTCATGTTCACAAGTGATAAATCAGATTTTTTGCGTCGATGTATACTCGATGGAATCAAAACGATCATCATATGAGCAGACTGCAGTCGCTAAACCACGGCATCGAGAAGTTAGAGGAGCGTTGGAATGATTGTTTTACTCCTGAAAGAGATAACAATTTATACATAACATTGATTGGCAAAAAAGTTGTATTCTTAGTCAGTCACACGAATTATTAGTTCCGGCTTTAACCTAATTATGGTCGTACATCCGGGGTGAGAATTAATTGTAGTTACATTTTATTTACTTACACACTTTCAAATGCTTTTCGATGATGTTCGGTTGGATTTGTCGTTGTTGTTTTCTGCAATGCTGGGAAAATTACGATCAGTAAAAAGTTCATTTCACTATCACTCGTGATAAAAATCAGTTCAAGACATTTTCTATCAGGTGTACAACTTTGCTTCCGCCGTTTTTTTTTCAAAGTAAAAACTTTATTGCGAAAAAGTGCTTACAGATGTATTATTCAAAGTATATTATCCGTCGCTAGCGACAACTTTCTCCCATCTTTCGGGCAATTTTCGGATCCCGGCTCGAAAAAAGTAGTCGTCTTTTGACGCTATTCATGAAGCAATCCATTTTTCCAACTCTTCTAAGGATTGAAAATGTTGATCTGCCAGGTCGTGTGCCATCGAACGGAATAGGTGGAAGTCAGAAGGGGCGACGTCTTGGAAATACGGCGGGTGGGGCAAGACTTCCCATTTCAGCGTTTCCAGATACCTTTTGACCACATTTGCGACTTGAGGCCGAGCATTGTCGTGTTGGAGGATGACTTTGTCGTGTCGCTCTTGATATTGTGGCCACCTTTCTTTTAGCGCGTGACTAAAGCGCATCAGTTGCGTTCGGTAGCGATCTCCTGTGATGGTTTCACCCGGTTCTAAGAGCTCGTAGTAAATCACACCGAGCTGATCCCACCAAATACAAATCATAACCTTGGCGCCGTGAATATTCGGTTTTGCCTTTGACGAAGTAGCATTCCCGGGCTTTCCCCATGATTTTCTACGTTTAGGATTATCGTATCGAACCCACTTTTCATCACCGATTACGATTTGATGTAAAAACCACTTACGATTTTGTCTTTGAAGCAGTTGCTCATATACAAATAGACGGCGCTCGATGTCCCTCGGTTCCAACTCGTACGGCACCCAGTTTCCTTCTTTCTGAATCATGCCCAGGGCCTTGAGATGTTTTGAAATGGCTTGCTGACTCACTCTCAACGATTCGGCAAGCTCTTCTTGGGTTCGGCACGAATCTTCATCAAGCAATGTTTCTAGTTGTTCATCTTTGAAGGGTTTTTTTTTCTCTTCCACCACCATGTTTGTCTTCGACATCGAAATCACCGTTTTTATAACGTTGAAACCACTCCCGACACGTTCTTTTACTCAGAGCAGCATCACCGTAAGTTTCTGAGAGCATTCGATGCGCTTCAGCTGCATTTTTTTCGAAATGTAACAGAAAAATAAAACTTCCCGCAAATGGCGAGAATTGGGCACATACACAGACATTTTCGAGCGTGAGTAATACGAAAACAAGAACAACTGTCACTGAAACGGCGATTCGTTAGGCACTGTACACACTCACTTTAAAGCCACCTATCGGTAACGGCGGAAGCAAAGTTTTACACCTGATAGAAAAGCTCAGTGACTGAAAAAATCACTTTCCTATATTTGCCGAATAAACTTGCAACTGAACCGCAACTGAGAAATAATGACTGCAATATTTTTGATGCACATATGGTGGTTAATATGAACAAACATATGTTTCCGAATTCCAAATAGTGATTGTATAGGGACGAAAGACTTCTTGATTTCCAGCTGACTGATTACACTGTAATATTTAGATTAAACCCAATAAAACGCTATTTGGCTAGAATTTGATTCATAGAAGTAACAGGAGTGCAGCATTGTCAGCAAGTCTCGAATACGCAGTAAGCGCAGTGGTTGAATGGTGCGTTTGAATGAGCATAGCGGTGGTCTGCGCTCCTGTTACTTCTGCACTGTTTTGGCCGGATTTAGCGTCGACTCACTATGCCAAAACCACTCTCAATTGGTTTGCGGAAAAGGGTATAAATTTCGTTGAGGAAAATATCAATCCACCAAATTCCCCTTAGCTTCGACCCATCGAACGTTATTGGGCAATTGTGAAGAGGGTGGATTGATATTTTCTTCAACGAAATTTATACCCTTTTCCGCAAACCAATTGAGAGTGGTTTTGGCATAGTGAGTCGACGCTAAATCCGGCCAAAACAGTGGAGGTTGCTTCTTATATAAAGGCAGGAATCTCTTCTGCAGACACTCAGATCGATAGATTTCAGCATTTATAGTTCCGGTAGTGTAAAAAAGGGTTGACTTCAAACCACAGGAACATAATGCTTGCCATTCTACACATAAATAAATTTCGCTATTAAAAAATGCAAAAACATTGAAAAACGCCAAATTAACCGTACATGATGTACTCAAACGTGTCAGTGAGCGAAAGAACGTGGAAGGAGTACCTCAAGATAAGCGTCACAGTAGGACATATCACCGCAAGGTGAACCAAAAGGTATTAGGAACCGTTAGAGCAAACCCTGGACCATCAGATAATGAAATATAATAATGAATAATGATAATGAAAGCAGGATATTGTTCTTATCAAGCCAGCAAACAACCAAACAGAACGTTGAAGCAAAGTTTCGTCACCAAAACTCAAGCTCGAAAATTGTACCAGCAGGTTTTGACGAAGTCCCAATAATGCCTGCTCATCAACGATAGAACCTACATCAGAATGGATTTCGGGCCGTTTCCTGGCCAAAAATTTATCATGGCGCCTGCACGAGAAGATGTTCCTGTAAAGTCTAAGTTTGCTTTTATGGACAAATTTGCCAAAAAACTGATGATTTGGCAAAGGATATGCAGCAGCTGAGCAAAGACCACACTCGTGACGAATAAGACGATGAACTCGAAGCTGTACAAGAAAGAATACCTCAAAAATCGCGTACTACCCCCCGCCTATAAAGGTCCCGTAAAGTTTTGGTAAGATTGGGCAAGTTGCCACTACAGCTGGGAAGTCATCCAGTGGTATCGCGATAACAACGTAGATTTCATCGATAAAAACATAAACCCACCCAAATGCTCACAATTGGGCAATAATGAAGCGGAAGCTTAAGGAGCGGGTAGGATTTAACACTTTTGAAAAATCATTTATTTTTTTCTTTGTGTTTCCTTATAGTAAAATATTTTAGGAATATTCTGTGAAATTTTCAAGACCATCAGAACAAAACTCAGCAAGTTCTGGGCCTCTATCTTTGCTTATGTCATACTGCGAAGAAGTTAAAGCTTGGCACACATGCCCAAGATTTCTGCTTCGATTGACTTAAAATCTTGACAAATAACAAAATACCAAAGAAAATATACGATTTTTTGAAAATGTTTGACCCTACGGGCTGCCTAGAGTAATAAACTGATTCATTCGATTGTATAGGCAAAAACTTTAAACGCGTTTTTCAGGTTTTGAAAGCAGGTTTGAAAGTCCGTGTCCATCTTCATTCGAAAACTACTGTCCCAATTTTTTTTTCATATTTTGCACACACTTTCTACATTTAAAATACCGGACCCCAACGTTTTTCTTTTCGTTGTTTGTTACTTTGGGATGGTTTTATAGCTACAAAATTGCAAATTTTTTCGTGAAGAATCGTAGTTTTAAATTTAAAGAATCACAAAAATTTTAAATTATATTTAAAAATATCAAACAAAACGTTGGGGTCAAGAAAAACATTTACTCTATCTATGCTGCTATAATTTGTTGACTTCTGATTAGTTTGCGCAGAGATACAGTGGATACCGCAAATCATGGTTTTTAAGAAGCGTTCTCAAAAGTACCTTTTCACCGACTTATTTCTCAATATTTTTCCACGAAAAAAATTCAAAAAGTTGTTCGAATGATGCTTTGTATTATGAGAAACGTTTGAGTTTATTTTGTTGAATGATAGTGCTAAAAAAATCGCAAAAATGACTTCTTCATTTAGATCCTAACCTCCCCCTTAAGAAAAGTGGAAAAACGGCTCTGGACGCGACTCAGATGACCAAAACATGGAAGAAATATTCCAAGGAAGTTGACCCGGAGGTGTGCAGCGTTTGATGGAAGGAATCAAGAAAAAAACACGAGTTTTTATTGGAAACGAATAGTTTGTATTGATATTTTTTCCTTAAAGTACAGTGAATTACCTTTGTTTGATGTATTAACCTTATTTGTATGTCAATTCATTACCTAGATATAGATGATTTTATTATTCGGGATTCTAAATGGACATAGCGTTATATTCATAACACAACTTTTACCTGAATCCATTTGCAATCACCGTTTCGCTTGTAAATGGAGATTCCATTTTTAAGCGCACAATATTGAAGTAACGCTTTCGAATCGAATTAAATGTGACAAATTCATCAACAAATCACCGAGATAAAAGCGCTTCAAATTATGTCCGAATAATAATCTATCGCCGATAGTTCTAAATTGTCCTGACAGTTACCATAGAATCAACAGCTGATCGGTATTCAATATACTGGAGCGAACACGGTGTGCAGCAGATGAAAAATGGCATCCACACACAGCACAAAAGCGAGTATACAGCGAGCGAATGTATAAAACTCATTTCTGTCATCCATTCACTAGACAAGCTACCTGTTTCGTTGGCAGCCACCGACTAAAGTAAAAATTATAAAATGGCATATATTTTTAGATTCCCTTTTGTACGAAGGTTCGTACGATGCAGAAGGGAGCTAAAGTTCTTTTTGCATGACGTAAATCCTCCTTATACCGATCGAAACAGAATTGCTACTAAATGAAATTCAAGGTATAAAGCAACGATCGTAACCGTCGGCCGTGCGAGAGAAATCAAACGGATGACACAATAATGGCATGCTGCGATTGGCTCGAGAAAACAGAGTTTGTTTCAAGCTGATTTTTCAATAGTATTCTATCGAAATACTGAAACGACGTTGCCATACAAGTTTAAGTTATTTTTTTCCGAATCGATTGGTTGTTAAATTATCTCAATCTATCAACAAATGACTTAGTTATTTTCGCTCAAAATTATGACAGAAAAACGGCCCCGTATAGTATAGTGGAGAGTTTTTCGGGATGATTCATAATTAGTCTAATAACTGGATAACTGAAGATGGTCAGAACCGCTCAAAACTTGATAGTTTCACCGAAAAAAACTAGTTCTGTTGAACTAGTGGAATCAAATTTTAGTAGAAAAAACATGTCATTATTGATGCTGATGTATGTCGGCCTCAGAAGGCATAAATCTACATTTTTTTCTGAATGATTAGCTTATAACTCGTAAATTTTAAGTTCAACATTAACAAAAATGATTACGGTAATGAACCCTGTTTTGAACGAAAACAAATGAAAAAAGCTTACAATTCACTTTCTGTGTTCAATCATCAATTTTTTTTTTGCCTTGCTGATAGAAAGGTAAACGAAAGTTAGCCGATTTAGTTTTGTTAAGTAGCAAAAAACAGAAGCACTTCAATTCAGTTGCACGATTTTATTGATAATGTTTTATTCACTATAAGCTATACAGTTCAAGCTGTTAGGATTATCGGTCCCAGAAATTGCAATGAAAATCAGACATCTGTTCAATCTCAAATAGCCGAAACTAGCTCCGTTTCGGAACACAACTGTACGAGTGAATCTATTGGATTTGACAGCAGCTGAGGACGATACTCGGCTGGGTTCAGCCTCCAGCAAGAATACCACCAATTATGTTTACTTCTGCCCTTGGGATTCACGGTAAGAACACGGTTTGACGAGGTAGGATATTATGGCACGAAAACACCCTTTGGCGATGATAACGATAAATTACTAACAGAGCGAAAAAATTATGTATTTTTACATATCGTTAGATTCGGTTTTATGTACTGATGGGAAGTCCCTGGTTTAATTTTACACTCGAAGTTTTATCCGGTTTCTGCATTGAACAATACTGAAGTGGGTGGCTTGCATATTCAAGCATTTACGGCACTTATTATTTGATCAAAATGTATCAAGCCGTTACTGCTTTTCCAGAGAAAACAAAACATTCAAAACAGACTGTGGACCGGGGCGGTTTTTTGACGAAATCTAACCTAAACTGGATACATTAACAACACAATCGTTTAAGGATATTATTGCGAAATCTCTGTAATCCACGAAGCCAGGACACGAGTGGATTCGTTTTGAAGTGGTTCGACCCAGTAGAGTGAATAAATGAAATGGCCTGGGATAAAGGACCACTGCGGTGAGTGGGTCGTGTACCGGTCCTTTGCTGGTGTTGAGTGTTTCAAATATTTGCCGACCATAACGTTTTGACCGGCTGAGGGGGAGTCGATTCAATAATCTGCAATGATAAGTAATCATGCGGCTTATTTCTTTGGGTCAAGATACCCGAAGGACTTTCTTCCACCTTTTCAAGACCGCCCGGCTGGTGCACTGGTGATCATTTTCTAGCCTATTTCGTCGTATAAATTACACCGAGTTGTTTTCGCACATATCAAGTGCTTTCTTCTTCGGCAGTTGTTTTTATCCCACACAGTTCGAAAAAATCTTGTGATTTTACATCTTATAATAAGCACATAAGTGGTGCGTCGTATTTCACACAATTTTTTATTCAAAAACATGTAAAACTGTGCGATTTGAAAATTACATGGTTTGAATTCGAACGAAATAAAAAACAAAGAGATCGTTAGCAGCAGCGCGGCTTGAACCGAGAAACATTAGATCACAAGCACATCGGTCAATCGACTGAACCACAGTGCTCATATCTGTGCATTGAATAATTGGTACATATAAATCCATACAGCAACTTGTATAGCCGAGTGCAATTTACATTCGGAGCTTGTAAAATTCTGTGCGAGTGGAATGTTGCGTCATTTGAAAAATTAAGTAGTTGTGAATTATATCGTATGTAGAATTTTGTCACCTGTAAAATTCATATTTTCTTCTGTGCAAGGTTCCTTTCTTCGATAGTGAAAAGTAATTATGGTTCTACACTAAAATGAAAATCTTATTTATAATCATTAGATTTGTCATATGAATCATATGCAGAATATAATTTATAGAAGTTATATGGAAACTTATAATCTTTATTTAAAGTGTACGTTAAATCTAAATAGACGTTTCCATCATGATAGTTATAAGAATATCCCATATCATGTATATGGAAATCCGCTGAAACCTACCTCGTTACATAATTTATATTCATTGGATATCTCTTATGAATCGTACGCAGATGGTATTTAACAAAAGACATATGACAACTTATGACCTTTATTGGAACCGTACATAAAATCTAAATGATGTTCAATAAATTTTATATCTTCATAATCTTTATGATATTGATAAAAATACCGTATACAATTTATGCGAAAAGTCGATATTATTTAAGCCAATATAATTTTAATATTCAGTACATTTTTCTATTAATCGTATGCTGATTATGTTTAATAAAAGTCATTTGAAAACTTATTGATTTCATTGGAAGCGTACATCAAATCTGCAACAAGGAAGAAAACAAGACACTGTTTTCTTAAGCTGAAGAAAATAGCAAGAAATAATTTTTTAACTTAGACATACGAAAGAATAGTTGTGAATCGTACTGCTTGAAACTGAAGAAGGAGTTGTGTCCTCGATATTCATCAACTGCTCCAGGCAGTTTTTTAGAAAGTTCCGTTATTTTAATGCGATATACCCTAACGGATTATGAAATAAATACCTGGTACGTCTCATCACTCTGTCTGTCTAATAAGAGGATTCAAATTTTGTATTTGTAGTTACAAAACTAACGACTAGTATAGCTCAAATCCTCGATAAAAAGAGTAATTTCCGATTCGTAGTGCGTCTGATTCGTCTGGTAACAGTAAACATCCGGTGAAATCAACCAGTTCCAAAGAAGTAAGTTTAGTTGAAATATTAAAATGAAATGTCATTATGATACTCTTTACATACGAAAAATATAACAAGTTTTTGATAAGACAGTTATTTTTATTGTTTTTGATTCCCTTAAGCACCATTATCCCAGTATTTTAATTAATTTGAATCTTATATGTATCACTTATTCAATCAATAATTTTGACTCAGACCGGAAATTTCATTCGTTATATGAAAATCTTGTAAAAATAACGTTACGAAGAGTTTTATGTTTCATAAGATTATCTTATATAAAAGGTGATTTTTTTGAGGTTAGGATTTTCATGCATTAGTATTTGCTCAGATTTTTTGAGGTTATGATTTTCATGCATTATTATTTGCTCAGTATGCTCTGACATTTCATCATGAAGCCGAACGATCTGCCACAACGTCGAATTTTCAGTGAATGGGCCCTAGAAAAGTTGGCAGAAAATCCGCTTTTTTATTGACAAATTTTGTTCAGCGATGAGGCTCATTTCTGGTTGAATGGCTACGTAAATAAGCAAAATTGCCGCATTTGGAGTGAAGAGCAACCAGAAGCCGTTCAAGAACTGCCCATGCATCCCGAAAAATGCACTGTTTGGTGTGCTTTGTACGCTGGTGGAATCATTGGACCGTATTTGTTCAAAGATGCTGTTGGACGCAACGTTACAGTGAATGGCGATCGCTATCGTTCGATGCTAACAAACTTTTTGTTGCCAAAAATGGAAGAACTGAACTTGGTTGACATGTGGTTTCAACAAGATGGCGCTACATGCCACACAGCTCGCGATTCTATGGCCATTTTGAGGGAAAACTTCGGAGAACAATTCATCTCAAGAAATGGACCGGTAAGTTGGCCACCAAGATCATGCGATTTGACGCCTTTAGACTATTTTTTGTGGGGCTACGTCAAGTCTAAAGTCTACAGAAATAAGCCAGTAACTATTCCAGCTTTGGAAGACAACATTTCCGAAGAAATTCGGGCTATTCCGGCCGAAATGCTCGAAAAAGTTGCCCAAAATTGGACTTTCCGAATGGACCACCTAAGACGCAGCCGCGGTCAACATTTAAATGAAATTATCTTCAAAAAGTAAATGTCATGTACCAATCTAACGTTTAAAATAAAGAACCGATGAGATTTTGCAAATTTTATGCGTTTTATTGTTTAAAAAAGTTCTCAAGCTCTTAAAAAATCACCCGTTATTTGACATGATGTTGAATACACTTTGAGGCTGTCCATAAAAGACGTCACGCCGCAAGGGGAAGGGGGGTGTTTCATAAAACGTGACCTTTTGTGACAGGGGGAAGAGGGGGGGGGAGGTTTTTGGAATGTGACGTCCAATATTTTCAATGAGCGCATTATTGAATACCTAATTATATTACTGCTTTGCCCTATTTCCTGAAAAAATCTCTACAATAAACGTTTACATTCTATACGAAAACGTGTATTTGTTGATGTAAAAGCTTCTTCTTCTTGTAAATTCGGAAATGAATGATGCAGGATATCATTTCTGTTGTGATCAGTAAAAGTGCACGGAGGAGCGAGTGAATTAGCGAAATTAATAAATTTTGCTCAATATGAGTAAAAAAGGAAAAGATGCCTTCAAACGGTTTAACTTAAGTTATGCACTGACAATTTTTTCAGTAATTTGATTTTCTAGCATTGATAATAGATTATCATAAGAATTTCTCTCATCAGATTCTGATGCAGTTTATTCAATTGTACTCCATTTGAAAAAGGGCAGGAGATCAACGATTTCAGACGTAGATCATGTCATGTCTTATCTTGATCATATGTGATTTTCCTCCACCAACATCAAAGCTTATCGAATCATCCAATGATTGAACTTACATAAATCAAGAAGCATTTTAGCTCAAAATCACTACCCATTGTGTGACGGAAGATCAGTACCGATATTGATCGATGTGATTTAAAATTCACTGATCAACTGATCATGAAAAGATTCTCCGGCAGTGATCTCGTTTTGATGAGGTTTTGGTCTTTATTTTGTCAGCCCTGTATGCTACACTAAGGAAATATTATTCTTTACCTAAAACAATAATATATCTGTGTACCCCTAGAAGGAAGAAAACAGATGATTTAAATGTTTCATCAATTCCAACCAAATACTTTTGTTAATTTATATAATTGATATTAATAAAATAATTCCGATGATTTTGTAGTTTTAGGGATATTTTTTAATCTAATGACAGCATGTAATAAATCGATTTTTCCCTCATATTTGTATGGTTTGTCATACATATTGAGAATGTATTGAGATGAATTTTATTTATTTTGAATTCGTGACATGTGACATAGGGGGGTGGGGGGTCTTTGCTTCGGTGACAATTTGTGACAAAGGGGGCATGGGTAGTCAAAAATCGTCAAAAAAGCGTGACGTCTTTTATGGACAGCCCCTTTGTAGCTATCAATGGGAATGCTAATAGTGAAAAATTATTAGAATATCATATAATCTGAAAATGAGAATTTAGCTCAGTGTACTTACCAGTCATTATTGAAAAACGCAAAACCAATTCTCTTTGCTATCTCTAGATAACCATAACCATAATATAACTGCGAGATTGACGTAGGACTGCTGTCGACAAGGAGCAGATCACTTTAAAAATGCACATTAGTTTTGGTACAATGCCCTACTAATAAATCATCCGTTCCAAGTAAAATCTCGTAAGTTCTTTGTAAAATGCTCTGGATTCTGAAAAGAACCGAAGGTTACCATTTCTCCAACTTTCAACATAGCTGACAATTATTTCCACGAGCAAAAGTTCGAACAAATCGGTTGCCTCTCGTTTGGCAAATGGCGCACAAAATAAATCTGCCACATGCTTGTGTGCCCTTCCCAACAGCGCTACCGTTCCGCACCGAGTAGTGGCACCCATGAAGTTGGACGCCGTATGGATTAGTGACGACAAATATTTTGGTTGAAAATCGTTTTTATAAAATCAAATTAATGCGTATGAAAAAAATCCAATTACCTCTCTGCTTGGTTCTATGTGGAGACACTAATAATGATTGGAAAGTATGTAATTTGACTGTGGATTATAACACAATCATTTATGGTCCTTAGAACTTGTTTGAAGCGAAAACCGCACTGCGAATGGAGCAAACGATGAACAAAATAGATCAAAATTTCAAAAGAGTGGTTCTAACGGCTACAAAAAATAACAAATAATATATAATTTTGAGGTTGATTGTTTTATTTCGAATTATCATTTTTCATTTTTCGGTTAAATGTATTTGTTTTGGTACTCGCAAGCAAACGACCAGCAGCTGAACGAACGCGGGATTCATTTCAGGCTTTCAGAAGGTGGTATTTTCTACGATGTCGGCCGCTGTTCGAAGCATTTTTTCTTGAATGCAAAGCAATCGAATGCTGGCTTTATTTGCACTCGAATGGTGCGAATTTCGCACAGCGAAAAGTGCACAAAGCTAATCAAAAATTTGCACTGAACTGATACTCTCGATTTGCAAAGAAAGTAATCTTAATAGTTCTTTAGACAACATTTAGAGCCATTAAATCGGATGATTTTGTATAATGTTCCCCATCGTTGTCCACTTTTCGTTTTCTCTTCCTCCAATGCAAACGATCAGTAGATCTACACACCAAATGATATTAACGAATGTCGGTTCGACATTGATTACCGACGCTCGATTTTAACATAATCCGTAAATAAATGAACGTCGTGAACTATTACTGTTTTTCGGTGAATTTCACTGAAAGTAGTAAAATTAAGGAAACACATAATTTGAAAAAGAACTAGTGTAATATTTTCGTTAAACAAATAATTTCTTTACTCTTACTACTAGATTACTAAATTACTAGATTAAATACTATTAAGCAATGATTATAAATAATATTATAATTAGGATTCATATCATTTAAGGAGTGTAAATTCTGCACAGTTACTTTTGTGACTTTCCTGGTGGCAGCTGTCCAGTTTTTTTTAACTCCTGCATGTTTTGGGACACTGTACCTTCCTTCCGGAAGTGCCGCTTGACAATTGCCCAATACCTTTCAATTGGTCGAAGATCCGGGCAGTTCGGTGGGTTGATGTCCTTTTCCTCGAATTGTACATTATTTTTTGACAACCACTGTAGAACGGAGTTGGTGTAGTGGGTTGAAGCCACATCCAGCCAGAAGAGAGGAACACCTGGTACACCGATTTCGTATAATATTGCGATTCGGGCAGCACTCGAGAGTCTTCCTTGACGTAGGTTTCGTCGTCGATCAGGATGCATCCGTCTTTATTCTGTAGAATCCGGTTATACAGTTTTCGCGCTCTTGTTTTGGCCTGAGCTTGTTGTACCAGGGACTTTTTCGGCACCTTCTGTTTCTTGTACGATCTCAGGGAGTTCCTTTGATCCGTTGAATCATCCCGATGCTGGTGTTGAACTGCTTGGCCAAATCCCGCGTCGACGCCGATGGGCTTTTCCCCTGATGTACTCAACCACTTTCAAGTCCCGCCCGGGCTGGCTGGGACTCGTTTTCCTACCGGATCGGGGCAAATCCTTCATTGAAAGGGTCTTACCGAACTTCTCGATATTTTTGACACTGGTGTGGTGCAGTTTCACCCGTTTTGCAATTTCGTTATACGTGACACCACTTTCTGAGCACCGAGTGTGCAGAATTTTCTTTCGCGTTTCCGGATCAATTCGACTCATCATAAACTATAAACCGTACGATAAACCGTACCGAAACCAATGGATTGCGCAGCTGTTATTGACATGTAAACAAACATATCACCGCAAAACACGCTGCAAAAAATTAAGCCATTTCAGAGTAATAACTGTTTGAATGTTGCTAACTACTTATCGATACACTCCTTATCATCGATGATGGTAGCATAAAGTACGAGACCAACTGCCATTTGATAGAGAGCTGAAATATCAAGTTTCTATGATGTATTAAAAGTATATAAATAATAAAAAACTCGCTTACCAATGAAAAAACGTTTCACGTACAATTCTGTCGATGCAGGACTAAGTTTTTATTTTATCACTTTCAAGAATAAATCAATTTGACAGACATAATTGCTCACCGAAGAAGTCAGTAATGATTACTGAAGTTCTTTATAATAATTAATAGATTCACTGAGAGTTGGCAAATCTCTTACCGAACTGGGAAAAACAAATCACGTCTGTAAAATAATATCTGTTGTCTGACAGGTGACTGTTAATGCGATTGATTTTACTGTTTGTCTAGTGAAAATAATGTTTTACAATTCCGTAATAACCGTTAAAATTAATGAACATAGAAAGAGAAAATTGGTGACGCAATCGCTCTTGTTTAAAGCGAAACTGGCATTGCAAACGACCTGCAACACATCTGCTCGCAGTGCCGATTGATTCCAAACTGAAACAATTTTTGTTAGGAGCTCTCTTTTGACGTTATTTCGTTTGTAGATTTTTCACAAATGGGCGGTCCCAACGGCTACAAAAATAGCAAAATATAGAATTTTGATGTCGAAAAAGTTATTAGGAAATCAAATCTGGAGTAATTTCGTTACAATTTCGTGTTGTGAAATTTGAAAATGCACTCAGGTGAGCATAGTAAATAAAGACGTAGTCCTACGTCAAAAAACATCAGTTTATTTAGAACAATGTAATGTATTTAATAAACTGACATTTCTTTTTCGAATTTCCGCTCAGCGACAGTGGAGTTTGTAACAATGTCTGTTTCCTAAGATCATTAATTGACCCCTAATATTAGGTAACTTTTTGTCAGCGTGTATGTTAAGCAATGAGCAAAAAAGGAATGCTTCCAACTATACCGATTTATGGGTATTTATATTTATTTTCGTACTCGATGCAATAATAAAGATATTAAAGGCTGAGGCCAGTTTGTCGCGTATGACCACGTGGCTCGCTCTGCGTATTAAATTTCTCTCCATGCTCTCTCGCATATGTGCAAAATGACACTCGATGGGCCGGGTGGCCAAGAACGTTTTGATATTTTCGGTTACAAGTTTGACTATATCGCATAAAATCAAATAAAGCTACCGTTTGCTTAGCAGCCTTTCTGAGCCGATTTTTTCTCTCTCTCATGTTTCGTTACGTTACCAGAAAACTGGAGCAGAAAAAATGGCACGTGCATAGAAATCGACTGACTTTCACAAAAATAACATTCACTTCATGTTTATCGCGACAACATATATGTTTTTATGCACTAATCGCATCTAAATTAAATTGTCTAGATATTGTCAGGGTAGATTTTTGATCCATGATTTTAAAGGCGAGACTTTCCCGACCGCTATAGTCAATGAATCATTCTGAAATTTTCACAGAATAATATAAACTAATATTCTAAGAGATTGTCAGTTGGGTTTTTTGATATTCGTTACCGTTCCTGAGAAAATAAGATTTGAAGCGTGAAAATAGTCTCCTAAATCATCCTAAAACACACTGGTCTCAGCCCTTTATATACCTAATCTTACATTATCGATGATTCAATTTGAATGCAGATAACAGATCGGGTGAAAAGTTCGTATCGTTTCTATGAGAGGGCGCCACTAGAATTAAATCCATACCATTTTCAGTTAGTACCAACCTTCAAAAGATACGTGTATAAATTTGACAGCTGTCTGATTATTAGTTTGTGAGATATTGCATTTTGAGTGAAGCTACTTTTGTTATTGTGAAAAAAATGGAAAAAAAGGAATTTCGTGTGTTGATGAAACACTACTTTTTGATGAAAAAAAGTGCCGCCGATACCAAAAAATGGCTTGATGAGTGTTATCCAGACTCTGCAACGGGTGAAGCAACAATTCGTAAGTGGTTTGCAAAATTTCGTACTGGTCATATGAGCACCGAAGACGATGAACGCAGTGGACGTCCAAAAGAGGCTGTTACCGATGAAAACGTGAAAAAAATCCACAAAATGATTTTCAATGACCGTAAAGTGAAGCTGATCGAGATAGCTGACACCCTAAAGATATCAAAGGAACGTGTTGGACATATTATTCACGAATATTTGGATATAAGAAAGCTTTGTGCAAAATGGGTGCCGCGTGAGCTCACAATCGATCAAAAACAACAACGAAAAACCATGCTGAAATTGAACGAATTGGGCATCGAATTGCTCCCTCATCCACCGTATTCTCCAGATTTGGCCCCCAGTGACTTTTTCCTGTTCTCAGACATCAAGAGAATGCTCGCTGGTAAAAAATTTAGAAGCAATGAAGAGGTAATCGCTGAAACTGAGGCCTATTTTGCGGCAAAGGACAAATAGTACTAAAAAATGGTATCGAAAAGTTGGAAGATCGCTATAATCGCTGTATCGCCTCTGATGGCAATTATGTTGAATAATAAAAACGAATTTTGGCAAAAAAATGTGTGTTTCTATTAAACGATACGAACTTTTCAGACGAACTGTTAAATACCTACATTCTTTGTGTTGAACCAGGTGATGCGATCCATTTTTTACCCTCCAAACTCCTTAGAAGAAGAATAAAATAATGGCTAAAGTTTACAGTAAGTAATCCGGACGCGCCTTCAAGAAAAATCCTAAGAGTTTTTAAGATATTTTTTTCAGCATCAGAAAAAATTAGCTTAGGTATGCGTCGGTGTTCCTAGACATATATCCATAAAAAGTACACACGACGTGTGAATAAGACATTTTTTTTAAGTATTCATAGAATTAGAATTTCTCTATGGAAATATAATATAATTTATGAAAAAACCGACTTCGATCGTAGTTTCGGCCACCCCCTAGTATAATCTACCATTCGACTCAGTTTGACGAGATCGGAAAATGTTTGTGTGAGCATGTATGTGAGTGTATGTATGTGTGTGCACCTTTCAAAATTTTTTATCCGCTCAATTTTCTCGGAGATGAAGAATCTATTTTCGCAAACATATGGTACTTTTAGGTTGTGAATCAAATTCGTATATCTACTGGCTATCACTTTCGGTTCCGGATATATTTGTATCACTATCTTTACAACTTTCAATAAGTCTGAAAATTTATTCATATTAACACTATAG
This sequence comes from Malaya genurostris, assembly GCF_030247185.1. Classification (NCBI taxonomy): domain Eukaryota; kingdom Metazoa; phylum Arthropoda; class Insecta; order Diptera; family Culicidae; genus Malaya; species Malaya genurostris. Next base: position 58,151,290 of record NC_080570.1, on the reverse strand, counting down.
AAGTTTAATGACATTAAAATGGTAATATTAATATTGATATGGTGATTATTCTGCATTAAAGTTTTGTGTTTTGCAGAACAGTGACATTCATTCTGAAGTCCGAAAATTATATTTTCGTTTTAAATCAACATATCTGAGTTCAAAAGCCAATAACCAGAGTTCCAAACGACCAAACGACCTGTCAAATACAATGTAAAGCTAACGGAACTGCCAACATTTCGGATTAAACGTTTTTAATTGTTGCCAACATAAGGAATGAGATGTCGTCACTCTGGTTATATAGGCACTCTAATCTTAGTTCGGTAATATCAATAAATAATAGTAAGTCCAGCAAGCGGCCACTATTTCAAAATCTCCTTTTTCAGAGTTAATGGAAAACGTCATAATCTGCGCTGCAGTAGATTCGTTTTTCGGATATCTCGAACAAGATGCAGTACTCGGATCTATACACGTGGCGTTTCCCGCAATTGCATAGTATATGCGGTAAGTAAGCAAGCATGTGTGGGATGCATTTAGCTGTCCCGAAAAACCGTAGGTACGAAGCCAGCTCGGAAGCATAAATTTAATTTAACAAATTTACACGTCGGTAAACTAATATTAGTACAAACTCATTTTCGGTTTTCTCGTAAGATTGGGGATCTTCGGTACCATGTATGAATATTTTATGGGGCTGTAATAAAATGAAAAACAAATTTCCCCGCAGTTTGGCGGATTCTGATTTCAGGCAACACCTTTCTGACATCGGATATTAGTAAACTAGTAGCAGGTGACACTGCACAGATTTTTCGAAATAGGTTTTTAAGAACTCTTCTTTTCAAAAGCGAATAACATTCAGGCCACGCTTCCGTCGATGAAAGGCTCGAGTTTCGTTTGGTGAAAATATTCGTGTGACTCGTGTCTGGGCGCCGCCACCGCCACCTGTGGAAAAGCGTATCTCACCGGGTGGAAAATCGGATTTTCTTTTCTCCAGATAGCTGCGGCAAAATTGTTGCGAGGATGAAGTGCGATGCAAAGTTTTGTTTGCTTTGGAAACAGGTGTATTAAACGGTCGTTGGCAGAAAGAAAGAGATTTTTTGGGGCAAAGTTTTTATTACATACAGCACGTACCAGAGCGGGTGCGGGCTGCCAACGACTGTGGCGCTGGCATTTTCGAGAGAGAGCAAAAAAGTTTCTTCCTGTTTGTTGATATATCGGGGTCGTTGCCAGGTTCAATTATGGCAATGTTTTTCCAATTGGTTCCGAGCCGATTGCGAAATCTCAACGTTTTGTTAAGATAAAAGCGAATTTATTTGAAAGGCAAAAAACTTCCGCAGCAGCAAAATGCAGTTTAAGATAGCAAATGTTCTCCTAATAAAAACATCGACTTTGCTCCAATTAGTTGATGGGTTTTATACAAGAATACACCGGGTTTTGCACATCGGATCCTTAACGGTTCAGGTGCCTCGTGCATGTTATTTAAATGCGTCTGAACTTTAGATTTTATTGAAAAATCTATACTATCTTAAAAAACATATTTTCTATGATACAAGTAGTAATTTGATAAATAGTTTCTGAAATGTTCTTCAAACATAATAATATTAGAACTAGAATTACACAATTTAGTCATAACATTCAGGCTATACTTTAATTTAAGTATAGTAGATTACTTTAATTTAAATATAGTAGATACGCTTTACTTTAATTTAAATATAGTAGATACGCAAATTCATGAATCCTGATTCATTCTTTCAAATTCTGGATTACGGACCCAGTTTCTCTGGTTGGCAGAAAGTTTTCCAGCAACGTACGAGTTTATCTCTGCAGCAGATCGAAGGTATCGATAGTCCTTTTACCGGATTCACCCGCACGGAATGGATCCTGTTGTTTGGTTTTGGCTCGAAATGGGATTCCACTTCTGATTCAATTTTTAGTTCAATTTCAACAGTATTTGATTGGCATCCAATGATCAGCAGTAGTTACTGTTACGGTGATTGTTAAAATGGAAATTCTACACGAAACTAGCAGTACTAGCGGGAGAGAGAAGTTTTCGTGGGTTTCCAACCCTTGCTTGGTTTGGCGACCGGGACTATGCGCCTGTTTTTTGTCGATTCCTGTCTGGTAGCGAAAGAATGTTGAATAAAAACCGCAGTGAGCACGTACGGAACGGACTGTTTATTTACCTTGCTGATGGCGCTCTGGGAACAGGTTCAGTGAAATGCCAAATTGAATTAGTTTATTGTGCTTTGTCGAAGTGACCGAAATACCGTAGTGGCAAGCAATTTGGGAAAGATGTTATTGATAAACATTACTTGACAACTTGTAGCACCGTTCACATTTAAAAATTGATACTAATGAACTTGTTGCGTTATGTCAACTGCAATTGCGTTCATTATGAACCTATTTGTATTCGCGTCATCCAGTAATGTCTCTGACATTACCCACCCGACTTCTTATTTAAGAACCGGTTTTACCAGAAATTCTCTTACGTATTTAATCATGCTGTCGATCCTATAAGTATCACATTCTTTCAGTGATATCGAAAAGTGCAACTTCGCAGCTTTGACACATACAGCAGAAGCTAATCAAGCACATAAATACGGCTTGTACCGCTTGATGAGTACAATTGAGCTAATATAATCACTAAAACGATTTATTTTAAAGTTTCGAGTTAATTTACGCGATAATCGATAATTTTATACAGAGCTCCTATCCCTTCCTCTCCGTGGTGCCGTGGTGAAACAAGCGTCTGTTTTCCTCATACTAATGGTAGCTCAAAACAGCGTCTGGCCCGGAGCGGGCGGCTGATGATGAAACGCTGTGTTTCGTCAGCAATGACAAAAGTAGCGGCTCCAGACTAGATATCGCAGCCCTGGTAAGGCGATACGGCTGATTTTGTGTGATGCTCTCCACCGTTGTCCTCTTTTCGTTGTTTTTCACCAATGCAAACAACTGGCAGCTGTGCGTAATCACTCTTGTCGGAAGCGAAACTAGCTTTGCAAACGACACACAATCAGCGATGCCAGAAGTTAGAAGTGCCATTTCCGTAGATTGATTTTTCTCGGAAACTCTCCCGATGGAAAGCTTTTTGTTTTTTTTGCTTGCCAAACAAGACTAGTACCCGTAGTTCTCCGTTGATAAATTCAAACTTGCGTAGATTTCTGTAGGAAAAATTCAAATCCGTAAATTTACGGAACTGCTAGCAGTGGCGATAGGATCCAAACTGATCCAAATTTTGTTTCTTTTTACGTGATTTTGTTTGTAGCCATTTCATTAATGGGCGGTCCTAACGGCTATAAAAATAGCCGCATACAGATTTTTTTTGTCGATTATTTCATTTTGGATTTGCATTTCATTGAAAGAAATTATCAGGATACTGTACAGGATTCATTCCTGCCTTTCAGAACGACCAAATTGTGGAACGCACTACGATATTAAGCACTGTTCAGAACATTTTTCTCGAACGATTTGTTGTACAGCAGCAGATAGATTCTTCCTCAGAACGTGTTCTGATTGGCTGGTGTTGACATGGGTCAAATGAGACAGGTTTTTCAATAGTGTACTATTGAAATACTTCAATGCTGTTGCTATACACGTTTAAGTTAAAAAATTTTGGTTCTATTGGTAGTTAGATTATTAGATTAGATATAGATTATCCTTTTACAAATCACTGAGCTATGAGCTTTCAAAATACGAGAAAGGCAAACGCGCATGTTATTCTCTTTGATACTCGTTTATACCAAACATTTGAAAAAAATTTAATTTTGAATTATTTGAGATTATGTCACACAACTGAAAATTTTATCATGATATTGTGATCATATTTCCGATGGCATGTAACAAAAATTATGTTGATTTGTTAGATGCAACAAGATATATTCTCGATCAAAAACTTATCACTCTCTCAGAAGGTAAATTTTGAAAAGGCGCCCCACAGTAAAGTAAGTCGTATTCACGACAAAATTGAGTTCTCATTTATATGGGACATCATTCTCAACAAGATATTTTTTTCAAAAAGTTTACTGATAGAAGAAAGTAAACTAATTGGTCGATAACTTGATGCTTCTGCTGGCTTTTTATCAGGTTTGAGGATAGGAATTACTTTAGCGTTTTTCCATCTTTTTGGAAAGTAAGCTAATGAAAAACACTTGTTGAAAATTTTAACCAGGAGTCTCAAGGCAACATCGGGAAGATTTTTAATAAGAATATTAAAAATTCCATCATTACCAGGAGCCTTCATATTTTTAAGTTTCCTAATAATTGATTTAATTTCATCAAAATTCGTCTCAATAATGTCATCTTGTGATAACACTTGGGTTGAAATATGATCATATTTCAGTGAGACTTCATTTTCACTAGAACTCACAACGTTCAAATTAAAATTGTGGACACTCTCGAACTGTTGGGCAAGTTTTTTAGCTTTTTCGCCATTTGTAAGAAGTATTTGATTTCCTTCCTTGAGAGCAGGAATTGGTTTCTGAGGTTTCTTAAGAACCTTAGAAAGTTTCCAGAAAGGTTTAGAATATGGTTTAATTTGTTCAACTTCTTTAGCGAAATTTTCATTTCGCAAAAGAGTAAATCTATGTTTAATTTCTTTTTGTAAATCCTTAACTATGTTTTTCATAGCAGGATCACGAGAACGTTGATATTGTCGTCGACGAACATTCTTCAACCGAATGAGTATTTTTTTTTTTTTTCATAAATACGTTTATTTCATAGGCAATATACATAAGTTTTTCTTCGCCGTGGCATCCACAATACATAGTAGTTTAAACCTAATACATTTCGAATATCATATTAGTATGTTGGTACTCATTAGTTAATCTAAACACTGTTTTTATCAAGCGAGTTGCTATTTTAATTACATTAAATAAAATACATTTATTTTGTACATGATCTTACAACTATTTCAGGATTGTTTGTATCAGTTCACCACTTATATTCAATATCCTATAGTTGGCTATTGGTTGAACTCATGGAAGAGAAAACAGTTTAACATAAAATAAAATTTAAATTGGAACTCCAATGGATTTAATGAAATGATAAAGAAGTTTCATGTATGGAAGGTCACGACAAGCAAGAATGTCGCGAACTGGGACATTGGATAGTCTACCTTGGGTACGCAAGGAATTTATTAGTTGAGATCTGACATCACGAAACTCCACGCATGTCCAAACAACATGGTCAATATCGCGGTAACCTTCGCCGCAAGCACAATGATTAGTCTCGGAAAGTCCAATTCGAAGGAGATGTGCATCTAACGTGTAGTGATTGGACATGAGTCTGGACATCACACGAATGAAATCTCTACTCACATCCAGTCCCCTGAACCATGCCTTTGTCGATATTTTAGGAATAATTGAGTGCATCCACCGACCCAGATCATCTTTATCCCAAGAAGCTTGCCAGCTGGCAAGTGTTCTTTGGCGAGACGCGCTATAGAATTCGTTGAAAGCAATCGGTCTCTCATAAATTTCACCCTCAATAGCACCACGTTTGGCTAAAATATCGGCTCTTTCATTGCCTGGAATGGAGCAATGAGCCGGAACCCAAACTATTGTGATTAGATAATTATTATTCAATATGTCGTTCAGACACTGTTTTATTTTACCCAAGAAAAACGGTTCATTTTTGCCAGCAGCGTTTGAGCGAATGGCTTCAATTGCACTCAGACTATCTGTGAAGAGGAAATAATGGTTTGGAGATAATGTGACGATTACATTCAAGCTATAATGAACTGCTGCTAACTCTGCTATATAAACAGATGCAGGTTCTTGAAGCTTGAATGAGGCCGAAACATTATTGTTGAACATACCAAACCCTGTCGCTTCTTCCATTCGCGATCCGTCCGTGTAAAACATTTTCTCAGAGTTAATATGCCTGAACTTACTTGAAAATATTTTTGGGATTTCCATAGAGCGTAGGTGGTCCGGGATTCCACGCACTTCGCGCTGCATGGATGTGTCGAAAAATAAAGTTGAGTCAGGTACATTTAGGAGGCTGACACGGATAGGAATATATCTTGAAGGGTTGATTTCCTGTGACATATGGTTAAAATATACTGTCATGAATTTTGTTTGAGATCGAAGCTCGACTAGTCGTTCGAAATTATTAATTACCATGGGATTCAGCACATCACATCTTATTAGCAGGCGTGATGAAAGCTCCCAAAATCGATCTTTTAATGGAAGAACTCCCGCGAGAACTTCAAGACTCATTGTATGTGTCGAATGCATGCAGCCTAAAGCAATTCGCAAACAACGGTACTGAATTCGCTCAAGTTTGATAATATGAGAATTTGCAGCGGAACGAAAACAAACGCATCCATATTCCATCACTGAAAGTATCGTTGTCTGATACAATTTTATTAGATCTTGCGGATGAGCACCCCACCAAGACCCTGTTATTGTTCGAAGAAAATTTACTCTTTGTTGGCATTTCGTTATCAGATACCTAATGTGTCCTCCCCACGTGCATTTGGAATCAAACCACACCCCGAGGTATTTGAAAGTCAAAACCTGTTCGATTATTCTTCCCATCATATGAAGCTGAAGTTGCGCGGGATCATGCTTTTTTGAAAAGACGACCAGCTCTGTTTTCTCCGCAGAGAATTCGATACCAAGATGAACAGCCCAAACGGACAATTTATCTAAGGTATCTTGCAATGGTTTTTGCAGATCAATAGCTTTGGATCCAGTAACTGAAACCACGCCATCATCTGCCAATTGTCTTAGTGTACATGGGGTTACTAGACAGCTGTCAATGTCATTCACGTAAAAATTATAGAGGAGCGGACTGAGGCATGAGCCTTGCGGGAGACCCATGTAGCTAATTCTGATTGTTGCCAAATCGCCATGTGAAAAATGCATGCGTTTCTCTGACAAAAGGTTGTGCAAATAATTATTTATAACCGCTGGGAGTCCATGTTGGTGGAGCTTGTCTGAAAGAACATCAATGGAAACTGAATCAAATGCTCCTTTAATGTCTAAAAATACAGATGCCATTTGTTGCTTTTGAGCGAAGGCAATTTGGATGTCAGACGAAAGTAATGCAAGGCAATCATTCGTCCCTTTATTTCTACGGAAGCCAAACTGAGTATCTGACAACAAACCGTTCGTCTCGACCCAAGTGTCGAGACGTCGTAGAATAATTTTTTCGAACAATTTTCTGATGCAGGACAACATCGCAATGGGTCTATATGAGTTGTGATTGGAAGCTGGTTTCCCCGGCTTTTGAATGGCAATAACTTTCACTTGTCTCCAGTCAGGTGGAACAATATTTTGCTCAAGAAACTTGTTGAACAATTCCAACAAACGTCTTTTTGCGAGGTCGGGCAGATTCTTCACCAAGTTGAATTTAATTCTGTCCAATCCAGGAGCGTTATTGTTACAAGACATGAGTGCTATGGAAAATTCCATCATTGAAAAGGGGCTATCAATGGAATCATCATTTGAAGAAGACTCCCTAACAATGCTATGCGTAGGAACGGAATCTGGACAAACTTTCCTCGCAAAATCAAATATCCATCGATTCGAGTACTCCTCACTCTCATTTCCTACGTTACGATTCCTCATTCGTCTGGCCGTATTCCAAAGAGTGCTCATTGAGGTTTCTCTTGACAAACCTTCCACAAAATGTCTCCAATAGCTGCATTTCTTAACCCGAAGTATGTTCTTGTACTTGGTTTCTAAAACCAAGAATTTTTCAAAATTCTGAGGAGTTCCTCCTCCTCGTTTTAAAAACGTCTTGAAAGCATTTTGTTTCGCGTGTTTAGCATCTGAGCACTCTTTGTCCCACCAAGGATTTGGAGGTCTTCTGTTAGACGATGGACCAAGAAATCGTTTGGTTTGGGCTTGTTCTGCGGCCTCCAGAATCGAACAAACGAGGAAGTCATATTCTTCAAGTGGGGGAAGCTCTTCCATTGAAGTTAAGACACTTGAAATATTACTTTGGTATTTAATCCAGTCAATATTTTTTGTCAAATCATATGGAATATTAACTGAATTAGCAATGCCTTTGTTACTGCTAATTGAGATGATGATTGGTAAATGATCGCTACCATGTAAATCAGGAAATACTTTCCAGGTGCAATCTAGTCGAATTGAAGTCGAACAAAGAGATAAATCTAATGCACTTGGACGTGCAGGAGGTCTTGGGATCCGTGTCATGCTACCCATATTTAGTACCGTCATGCTAAAATTGTCGCAAATATTATATATTAGAGATGATCTGCTATCATTGTAAACGGAACCCCACATCATTCCGTGCGAATTGAAATCTCCTAAAATCAAACGTGGAGCAGGAAGGGCTTCGACAATTTCATTAAGCTGTCGTTGTCCAACTTGAGCTCTTGGAGGAATATATACCGAAGCAATGCAAATGTCCTTTCCTTTAATGTTTATTTGACAAGCAACAACTTCTATACTAGAAGTCGAAGGAATGTTTAATCTATAAAAGGAATAACATTTCTTAATTCCTAAAAGCACTCCACCATACGGGGAGTCTCTGTCGAGACGTATAATGTTAAAGTCATTAAAATTTAAGGCTATGTTTGATGTAAGCCATGTTTCGCACAAAGCAAATACATCACATTTTTGACTATGCAACAAAACTTTAAATGAATCAAGTTTTGGCATGATGCTTCGACAATTCCACTGCAGGACAGTGATTGAATCATTTGCGGCGGATGATAAATTATCCATCAAATGATACAAAACCTGAAAGAGCTGGCCATTGAGCTGATAACTGTTTCAAAAAAGTTCTAGCTATTGGAAGGAATGCTGTTATGATGGTCTTTAGAGGTTCAGAAATATTGAATGCAGCGAAAATCCATTCTACAATTTCCGAAAATTTCAGTAATCCTGTTGGTGAATGTGAAATGGAGCCCACTGGATTATTGTCTTTTCTTGAGCTAGTTCCTGGATTGGTTTGTGAATTTGACAAACCAGGAGGCACAGTTTTTGGTTTTAAATTTGGCTTTTTAGCTTTAACACGGGGATCTTTTTTTGAAGGTATAATTTTAGGTGTCTTTTTTGGTATTTTGTGGTTTGTTAATCTCCTCTTAACAGACCCTTGAGGAGTGACAAACGAGGTATCTTCACTATTTCCGTCAGAGTCAGATTCCTCTGGCTCCGCAAGATTTGAAAAACCGTTTTCGGTTTCCAAAGGGGAGACATGTATGACCGTTTTGAGCATTTCTGCATATGTGCGCTTAGACCGTGCTTTTAAAGAAAGCTTCATTTTGTCTTTACGCAGCTTAAATGCAGCGCACACTGAAAGATCATCATGAGGGCTTTCCCCACAATAAACACATTTTTCAACATCTTTATCGCAAAGATTATCCTTATGAGGCCCTTGACATTTGATACATTTGGACTTATTACTACAGTAAGTAGCTGTATGTCCGAATTTTTTACAGTTCGTGCAATTCATAACATGCGGTACGAAAAGCCGAACAGGAAGACGAATTTTATCGATATAGACATGGCTAGGCAATGCAGATCCGGCAAATGTTACGCGAAACGAATCTGAGGGACGATAAGACTTTTTTCCATCGACAATAGATGCTGAGTACAATTGTTTGCACTCGAGTATCTTAACTCCCTCAAGCATGGAGTTTTTAAAACGGCCAACTCCATTTTTAAGTAAATCATCTGCTGTCAGACTTGCTTCAGTCACAACACCGTCAATTTCTACCTCCTTCGATGGAATGTAAACTCGATATTCAATAGCAAATAATTTACAGGTTACAATATCGTTTGCCTGTTTCAAGTCGTTAACTACAACTCGAATTTTATCTCTATTAACCTTACAGATTTCTTTAACTTCAGAGAAATGTGATGTCAAATCCTTCGTAATTTGCATCAAGTTTAAAATCTTTTCTTTTTTTCGAAGATAGACTATCCATGGCCCAGTGGTACCCTGTGGATAATGTTTAGCCCTCGGAGTATTTAAACTTTTACTAGTATCCGGAATCGGATTCGGATGATCTTCCATGAGATCATCCATTACATTAAATTTTTTTTGTAAATTAATAATACCAAAATAAAAACTTATGTTTAGTAAAATTTCAGATATAAGAAATAAAAAATAAATTAAATTAAATCTACCTTGTAGCTGATGTCTCTGTTCCTTTATCGTGAAGAACGACGTGAAGCTCTTCCAACGATTTCCAATTGGCAGTCTTTTGCTGTTTCCAATTGGCAGTCTTCTGTCGTTTACTGCTATCTCAGTTGCTCTGCCGTCGTTGTGAACACCACTGCACTTGCTGTACCTGACCCCAGGTACAGTGCTTTTGCTCTTGGTGGCGATCAAATGCGATGCTTGCAGTGTAGCACCTCGCGATATATGCCGTCTCTTTTGATCCTACGCAGCGTACAAATTCTGGTACCTGGTAGATCAGCACTGGGTTGCTTTAGCACCTCTGTGCCTTTGCACCCCTTCGTCTTCGCACCTTTATGCGATGGCACCTCTGTGACTCGTCACTTCTATGCTCTCGCACCTCTGTGTCTCTACACCTCTGTGCGTATGAACGGGATGGCCTTCGTTGCTAGCTTTCCAGTCGGGAAACGCCCCGAATATTGCGTTTGCTATGGGCAGTTTAACTACCTGAAGCTTAGAATTGTCTCGGTAGCAGCCGTTAACTCACGAGCCAGTACAATCGAAACACAACCTCTTCGCTTGAATGGTTTTTACTGAATGAACCGAATGAGTAGTTGAAGATTGTCATCGATGATAGGAGAATTTAATTTAGTTTGAGCTTTGGGAACTGAAAGATTTCTAGCTTCGATAATATAATGATTCAAATTATCAATTGCTGTGTCGATGTCCGCAGAATTTTCTAAAATAGTTTCATGATCCACATGATTTTCAATGTGAGATCTGTAATCCAACCAATTAGCTCTATGATAGTTGAATATAGAACTAATTGGATTAATTGTAGCTTCGTCGGAAAGTCTGAATGATACAGGAAGATGATCTGAGTCAAAGTCAGCATGTGTAATCGGTTCACTACAAATGTGACTTTGATCTGTTAGAACCAGATCAATTGTAGACGGATTTTTCACGGAAGAGAAACAAGTAGGATTACTGGGATGAAGAACTGTGAAGTAACCAGCTGAGAGTTGATTATGAAGTATTTTACCATTACTGTTATTTTGTCTACAATTCCACTGGACATGCTTAGCATTTAAGTCCCCTATTACGAAAAATTTCGGTTGATATCTTGTGAGTTTTTGCAAATCGCCTTTAAAGAAATTTAATTGTTCGCCGGTGCATTGGAATGGCAAATATGCTCCAGCGATGAAATAAATTCCATGAATGGTTTCAACTTCGATTCCCAAGCTTTCAATAACTTTAGTATTGAAAGAAGGTAAAATTCGATGTTTAATTTGCCGTTGGACAAAAATGGCAACTCCAGTAAACCTGTCAAATCGATGAACCACATAATGTGGATTACTTTTCAATTTGACATTTGGTTTAAGAAAAGTTTATGTCACAATGGCAATATGAATTTTGTGAACTTTGAGAAAATTATAAAATTCATCTTCACTCAATTTTAAAGATCGAGCATTCCAATTTAAAATATTCAAATAATTATTCAACATGAATGTTAAATTTTAAATTCATTGTAATATTATTTGCAAATTTCCATCCGATTTGAATTGCTTCAAAAAGTGATGAAGTCGAATTCATTCGGATGATCATTTGAAAAAGTTGATCTTGTAGGTAAATCATTTCAGTTTTATTTATATCGCCTAAATCAACTTCATTTAAAGAAGCGAATGGCATTGAATGAATATTTGTAGGTAGACTGCCATTAGAACTGCCATTAGAAGAAGATGATATGGCCGATCTACCTATTAATAAATGGTTTTCGTTAGAAGATGAACTGCAAGGCGGTCTTGTGTTTTGATTATTTACATTAGAAGAATTAAGTGGTAGATTTCTACCTGTTATACTAGCATAACTGACATTAGAAGAAAATGATGACGAGGTTGATCTACCTGTCAATAAATTGTTTTCGTTAGAAGACGAATTGGAAGACGTACCTGTTTTTTGTTTTAAATTCGAAGAAATAAGTGCCTTAGAAGAATAAGGCCTGGTATTTGTAACGGTTTTTTGATTTTCAGGTATGTTCTGTAAATTTAAAGTCGTTGATTTGAACTGTTGTCTAAACGAACGAGCGTTTAAATTTTTTCCCTGCATTTTACCCCATTTCGAATAATTGGGTTTATGATTTCCGTCACAATTAGAACATGAAAAAGTTTCGTTCATTGGACAGACGTCTTTCGAATGCAATATACCACCATTCAAACATCGTATGACAACTGCTGCGAGATCGGTTGAAAATCAGAGAAACCGGGAAAGCCAGAGAGGCTGCGCCATTTCTGATGAAGATAGGTGGTAATCCGTCAGGGCTTGCACCTTTTGAGTCATCGATAGACAGCATTCTTCGGATAATTTCTTGTTGACTGAAATGATTATAATTGGCCACTGAGATCTTGTGATTAAACACCTGCTGCTTATTTCTTTGGGGCCACGCGTAAGATAAGGTCTACGCATATATAATAAATTAAGCAGAAATGATTATGTGTTTCCAAAGATTAAGGAGTTACACCACTGTTGAAAAAAAAGAGATGGACTTTTTTGGGGAATTATTTTGGATCCAAAAAATGGAGTTATCCGAGTTTTGTGTAGAGCACTTTTTATAATGTACATTTAAGTACAAAAATGATCAGTTTTAAAAATTGAAAAACAAAATGGCGACTTGGCAGCATTTCCGCGAAAGTACTGCATTTTTACAGCCGGAAATTCAGCTTCCGCAATTTTCGATCTAGAACAAAAAACAAATCATTTTCTAATTTTATATTACAGTGTGCATAGAGGTACGTAGGGGGTTGTTCAATTAATTGATTTTCTGTAAAATGGCAGCCCTTTGAAAATAAAACCGCATTTTTTCATCACAAAATTGTTCATACAAAAAATATTCACAATTTCAAAAACCCCTACGTACCTCTGTGGAGATAGCTATCGAGAATATTCTGTGAAATTTTTGAATCGATTAGTCAAGATTTAATTGACTTATGTTTCCGGCCAGCTAAAAAAAACGTGGTTCTGAAAAAAAAAAAACGCGTTTAGAGTTTTCGGTGCTGTAAGATCGTATCTCATACCTCAAATTAAGACATCTAGAAATTTTTCCCGCTTTTCATCTTTTGGAATATTTTTTTAAAGATTATACATAACCCTTTGCAATGAAAAAAATTTCGATTTTTTTAAATTCTACAATGGTGTAACCCCTTAATTGAGATTTGAATTATCCCATAAATTGAGAGTTATCATTTAAAAAAAATCAACAAAATGCACTCACCTGCAGTTTGAAATTTATGTCAATATTCAGAGAATCTAAAGTAAGAACTAATCCTGAGATAATAATTTTAGAAAAAATCTATAATTCATCACTCTTTCTTGCACGTGCACTCAGTACAAATGAATATTTATAATCAATTTTTTTTTTTATTCAATAATAATATATTTAAAGGCACACTGCTAAAGCTCTAAGATGCCAAGGGTATTTTCTAATCTTGATTAACGACTAACTTAAAACTAGGGTATTATCATTAGGGTAGTGACGTATTCCGGTCGCAATGGTCGATTTATAATCAAATTTGTAAATAATTCATCACTTTTACTCACCATCCATCCATCCATCCATCCCCCCTCGTTGACGGAAGTGATCATGTTTACTTTTGGACTAAATCAGCGCCCTTCTAATTACATTCATTGACTGACACACAGACTTTAACACTTGCTCTAATAGGCGTCCGAGAGTTCGGCGCTAAAAAGCAATTTCCTTTTGTTGTTTGTCTTCAAAACAAGTAGAAACAAATAAACCTGCGACTACTCCACCAGCCAGCTTACATGGCTGATTGAAAGGCACACAGAAAGAACAAAACATCACACAAACACTTCACACTGAGTGGTGCGATGTTGGTACCGACGGCGAGGTACGAGTCTCCGGAAGATGGCGATAAATCAAAACAAATATTATTGTTTCCTATTTTACTTCGGTTTTATCTCCTGCGCCTCGTGTTGTGAGAAAAAAAAAGAACGCCAATAAAAATTTCTCCTTCCGTTCAAACAGAACCGACGGAATGGAAATAGATCAGATTTGGACCGATGGTCGGATGGTCGAAAAATCGCATCGCATTTGACGAAAACTCCCATCATCTTCAAACCGATGAATATTAATCAACAGCCTGCGGTTTACCTCGGACAGGTATGTTTTTTTTTTCTCAGCCAATTTCCAAACCGCTTACCTGAACGGCAAAAGGGTGTTGATTCTTCTGCTATCCGCCGAAAACCACAGACCGAAAATTTGTCGTAAATACCTAGCTTGAAAGGATAAGGGACCCTTCTTAATCTTCGAAAATGGTTTTCGGTCCATCTCGAGATCGCAGGGAACAAAAAGGCGACTGATGCTACACAGTGCGCATAACAATAACAAATATTTCGCTTCGAATGCTTTTACCGCAATAGCTTTCTGAGTGAAAAGCGTTCCTTGAAGGCCCCGGAGAAGTAACCACAATTAGATTGCGAGTTGCTGTTTTTTTTCTCACGAAATCAATTTTTTAATATTTTTTGCCCCGTTATATCACCGGAGGATCAACCAGGTAAGCGGTGAAACGAAGAGAGAAATTTTGTTTTGTATGGAAAACAACAATACCTCTCAATGCTCGGGGAAAAAATGACAGACAGCATCGACAGAATTTGATCATGACGGTATGGCTACGGTTCGTGTGACAGACCAAACATAGAGCGATCGTGTTCTTTTGTGTTCACAATTTCATGGTTGGCAAAGAAACAGTGTAGAGAACTATTCAAGATGTGCCCAAATTGTATTGTCAAATGATCCAATATTACCATTTCGAATAGTGACAGTTTATGCTCAACAGATCGTATCTCAGGGACAATCGAAAATGGTTTACGATGGTAAGAGTTGATAAATCTCGAGATACTTTTCCCAGGTAAGGTCTCACGAGTTTTGATGTACCTACATCCTGCAACATTGTAATTGTTACGCGGATGTTGACAAATCTGAAAACCAATACACGTTCACGTGCTTTGTCATGCTCGAGAGCTAGTACTTCGCAGTAGCAACGTTGTGTCGAAAACTGTGCACACAACAGAGTACATTGCAGATTCGGCACTTCACTTCAATTGGAATATGTGAGCGGAGAAATCACTTGCAAGTGCCATGCAGAACGAATATCCCCAAACATCCAAGCAAACTTAACGCAAGAAAAAAAAATGAAACGGTGCGAAGTAGTACCGAGATGAGATTGCAAAAGAAATCATAAGCAAGCAAAAATTGTTATTCGCAAGAGCATGAAGTGGAAGCGTTCTTTGATTGCGATTCATTGTAAGGTGAAAAGGTAGGTAAGGCACCGAGCATATCCTTCGTTTCCAGTGCCTCAACGGTTTGGCCAGATTGGGAAACTTGTTCTTCCTTAGTCGGTTGCAGTGCTTACAAGGAGGCAGAACCAAACACTTGAACTGAACAGTTCATATTGTGGCATAACCAGGAACCGGTACCATTTCCATTGTGATGGCTATGAACCAAAGGCTTCCTGAATGCATCGGGAGACGGATAAAGGGCGCTGGGAGCCCTCCACCAAATAAGGAATTGAATTCACCGCATGCGGTTGCACCGGCCAATCTCACCGAAGGGAACAACTCTGGCCGGATATTCCGGTTTGAAGACGCTTACTTTCTTTGGGTACTTGTCGAAATATGCATATTTTTTTGGTGTGCCTTTTGTGGGAGGTGGCTATTTTCTGTTCCGATTATTCCGAGGATTCAAACATTCGGTGTGATTGGGTTGGTTGAATGCACGACAATGCTGTTGAGCCTTCGCACGATAACGAACCGGTCAATCATAAAGCTGTAAAGATTGATCCAAGCTGGCTCTGCTTCGACATCTCTGAATAATTGTTTTTGTCAATCTTCTTTCAAATATCAAATCTCTTCGAAATGCTATTGAAATTTTTCAATTCCAAAGTATAAATTCCAGTGATAGCAAAACCGGAAGAAACATGTGGATTTTTCCGAAAATAATAATGAGCACAGTGTGCAGCATGGTAATGCCAAATTCAATGTTCCTGGGTACTTAGTAGTGTAATAAAGCCTTTCTCATATCATCCATGTTGTCATATATATAATACTTTTAGCTGACCCGTCGAACTTCGTCGACGTTAATTGTTCAAATTTATGTTTTCGGACATCAGAATTGTCAAAAGACTAAGTGGTTAACGTTTCTTTCCATTATTTTTCTGATCACTTGACCTACAATTAATGGAATTCGACACACATTCACTTTAACCCAAAACAGAACTATCACAAAAAATTAATGTGAAAATATGAAATACTTCTGTTAGGCTAAAATTGAGTAAACGCACAGATTCTCATCTCATCCTTTCAGTCAATGCACTGAACAGACATCCCTCTCTAATGGCTTCTGCATAATGGATATAAGGTGTCATGTTCTCTGTTCTAGATTGGATTCTTGCTTTCGATAATCGATAAAAAATACTTACTAACCCAATTTTTTTATTGATAAACTTAACACAATGTTGAAGAGTTTCTCTAATGGAATGGTTCATTCGATAGGATGTATTACCATTTGCATTTAACCCAAGTAACCAAAAGCAGCATACAAAGCATTCTAAACAGTGTTCACCCGACGTAACACAACAAACTTTGAAGCAGTTCCTTGTACAGCTTTTAAGAGGCGAGGAAGTTTCCTAAGAACTTTTTCTGTACGTTCAAGTTGCCAAAAAGTGCCACGCGTACTTTAGAGCTCTAATAAGGTGGATATTTTTCAGTTACTGTGGAACTTTTGGTTGCTTGGAGAGACGACGCTTAAATTTTAATTTGGTATTAATCTTACCAATTTGAACATTGTTCACAGAATATGAAATATAAAATGGCAGTCTCAATTCATTGCGGTAATCATCTTGAGCATTGATGTAATTGCCACTTATTAAGTGCGCTTAGTGTAATGAGCGGTGAAATCGGTAGACATATTGAAAATGACAAAACAAATCTTTGGTGCGAAAAATTTTGATAACATCCGGTTTGAATCGCGAAATAGATCGATTTCACCTCATAAATATTCAATCCACACACCTTTCCGATTGATACTCTTCAATTTATGATACTATAAACAAGTCAGAAAAAACTTTTGTGTTGATTTTCACGCAATTAATATTTGTTTTGAACGCAGCAAAAGTACAAACGTCTGTTTGCTTCGGTATTTGGCACAAAAAGAACCTGCTGCTATTACACATGCAGTCACGTACCCAGAGGGGGGGCCCGAGGGGCCCGGGCCCCTCCCGAAATCAAAAACAGATATATATTTATTTAGAAGGTCTAAGACACTTGTCGTGCAGAAATAACAAGACAGTAAACGTAGAGAAACGTAACACAATAACAGTTCCAATGGAAAAGTTTAAAGTGTCTCTTAAAAACACCCGTAAAAGGCACACCGAGATTTAGGTACGTAAGCAATCTTCAGTAACATTATTTTTTATCTTTGGGCCCCTCCCGAAACAAAATCCTAGGTACGGGCCTGTACACATGCATGACATTTGTCAGAATGACGCTTTCTGTTTTCTGTCAAAAGTTACGGTGGGGTGCCGGCAACCGAACACCATCCCCTACTATTTTTCGATTCTTGAAATAAAACAAAAAAGTGCATTTGAGCATAAACTGGAACAACCTACAAATTTCAAGTTCAACTATTTCCAGTACTTCCGGAACCAGAATCCAGCCACCGGTATGGCCGAAGTCGGTTCATTTGGCCGTGAATTTTCGACCAATATGTTTCACACTTTCGGCGTCGTCTCTGACGACTTGAAATTTTAAGCACTTATCAATTTGTAATCCCGGAACCAGAAGTCGGGATCGGATCAAATTCAGCAGATTTATTTGTCACCAAAGACTTTTTATTTGAAACTACAGATCATCCCGCATTTTGTCGTGAATATGACTTACTTTACTATGGGGTGCCTTTTCAAAATTTACCCTCTGAGAGAGTGATAAGTTTTTGATCGTGAATATCTCTTGTTGTATCCAACGAATCAACATAATTTTTGCTACATGCCATAAGAAATAAGATCACAATTTTATGATAAAATATTCAGTTGTGTGACATAATCTCAAATAATTCAAAATTAAACTTTTCTGAAATGTTTGGTATAAACGAGTATCAAAGAGGATAATTCATAAGGCGCGTTTGTTTTCTCGTATTTTTAAAGCTCATAGCTCAGTGATCTGTGAAAGGATTTATAAAATCTAACTACCAATAGAATCGAAATTTTTCAAATTAGGCGTGTAAAGAAAAAGCATTGAAGTATTTCAATAGTACACTATTGAAAAACCTGTCTCATTTGACCCATGTCAACACTAGCCAATCAGAACGCGTCCTGAGTAAAAGAACAAAATATCTGCTGCTGTACAACAAATCGTTCGAGAAAATGTTGCGAACAGTGTTTAATATCGTAGTGAGTTCCACAATTTGGTCCTTCTGAAAGGTAGGAATGAATCCCGTACAGCATCCGGATAGTTTCTTTCAATGAAATTCAAATCCGAAATGAAATAATCGAAATTAAAATTCTATATGCTGCTATTTTTATAGCCGTTAGGACCGCCCATTAGTGAAAAAGCTACAGACGAAATCACGTTAAAAGAAACCTTTTAACAAAAATTGGATCAGTTTGGATTCTATCGCCACTGCCAGCAGATGTATTTTGTGTTGTTTGCAAAGCTAGTTTCGCTTCCGACAAGAGCGATTACGTCACAGCTGCCAGTCATTTGTATTGGTGAAAAAACAACGGTAGAGAGCATTACACAAAATCAGCCGTTCTAATGGCTCTAAAAGTTTACTAAAGAACTATTAGGATTTATTGTTCGCAAATCGAAGGGAAATATCCTCAGTTTAGTGCAAATCTATAACAGTTTGTTTTTGCGAAAAATGTGGAAAAGGGGAATGCTTGCATAATTCATACAATTGATCAACTAATTGATATTCGGAAGTGTTAAGGAACATGTCAGTTGTTTTCGTATTCACGACATCCAGTTATGTCTCTGACATTACCCACTCGGCTTTTTTTCTGTTTCTTGAGTATTTTTTCTAAATTGATGATTTTCAATATTTTGAGTATTTTTTCAAAAGTGATGGAAAAACGAAATTAAATTTGTCCGAAACTTACTAGTAAATTAATTCAGTTGACAGATCTTGCTGGTTGATGAATATATAAACCATCTTTGGGACTACTGGTTCCCGGTTTCCGGTCCCGAAAGCACCGTTAATAATGAAAAAAAATGTTTCAAAAACAGAACTCTCTTCGATTTTACAGCAACGATTAAACCGGTTTTCACAAATCTTGTTTCAAATTAAAGCTCTCATTATCTTAAAAGATACGGTGCAATTTCACACTAAGCTCCGACTTCCCGTTGCGAAATTATAGGGCTATGAGTGTCAAAACTTTCAAACAGTCATACAAAACGACGATGCAAAATGGTACGCATCGGTACGTGCTGGTACTGAATAAGAAAACACCACTGCTTTGCGAGCGAAGCACTCAGGGTGCTTTTTTTCGATTTCGTATAGCGTGTACGGGAGAACGAAATGAGAACGAAAATTTACAACGTTTTCAAAACATAACCGAATTCATCGGCTGTGATAACATTGATAATAATCAGGTGTACAACTTTGCTTCCGCCGTTTTCCGATAGGTGGCTGTACCGGCTGAGGCTGGTCGAAATACATAGATGATAATGCCTTTAAAGTGAGTGTGTAACACAGTGCCTAACGAATTATCATCGTAGTTTCAGTGACAGTTGTTCTTGTTTTCGTATTATTTACGCTCGAAAATGTCTGTTTATGTGCCCAATTCTCGCCATTTGCGGGAAGTTTTACTTTTCTGTTACAATTCGAAAATAAATGCAGCTGAAGCGCATCGAATGCTCTCAGAAACTTACGGTGATGCTGTTCTGAGTAAAAGAACGGGTCGGGAGTGGTTTCAACGTTTTAAAAACGGTGATTTCGATGTCGAAGAGAAAAAACCTTCAAAGATGAACAACTAGAAGCATTGCTTGATGAAGATTCGGGCCAAACCCAAGAAGAGCTTGCCGAATCGTTGGGAGTGAGTCAGCAAGTCATTTCAAAAGGCCCTGGGCATGATTCAGGAAGAAGGAAACTAGGTGCCGTACGAGTTGAAACCGAGGGACATCGAGCGACGTCTATTTGTATATGAGCAACTGCTTCAAAGACAAAATCGTAAGGGATTTTTACATCGAATCGTAACCGGTGATGAAAAGTGAGTTCGATACGATAATCCCAAACGCATAAAATCATGGGGAAAGCCCGGGCATGCTACTTCGTCGAAGGCAAAACCGAATATTCACGGCGCCAAGGTTAGGATTTGTATTTGGTGGGATCAGCTCGGTGTGATTTACTACGAGCTCTTAAAACAGGGTGAAACCATCACAGGAGATCGCTACCGAACGCAACTGATGCACCTTAGTTGCGCGCTACATGACAATGCTTGGCCTCACGTCGCAAAAGTGATCACAAAGTACTTGGAAACGTTGAAATGGGAAGTCTTGCCCCACCCGCCGTATTCCCCAGATGTCTCCCCTTCTGACACCCACTTATTCCGTTCGATGGCACACGGCCTGGCAGATCAACATTTTCAATCCTTCGAATAATTGGAAAAATGGATTGTTTCATGGATAGCGTAAAAAGAACGTCATAAAATTTACGATTTACCTAGCTATATGATGGTCGCAAACGACTATGACGGTCTTCAAGTTCCAGTGGGTGTATTAAAACAGGTTTTTCAATGTCGATGTACTCTAGTTTTTCATTTTTTTTGTAAAATGTATCGTTTTTCGTCAAAAAACCATACGATTTTTAAATGGGTATTTCGAGTCGCAGTTTGTGAAAATCGGTATAGACATTCGATGTGAATTATAATTCCGTTTTTAGAATATTTGATAACTATGAAATTTGGTGTCTTTCATATTTGATAACTTTTCGAAACCGGAAATCATTTGATCGGTTCAATTGGCCTTCAACCAGCAAGATTTAAGAATTGGAATAGTTTCGAATTCAAATAAAATTTGTAGTACTGTTACAATAATACAAGCAACAAAATAATAGTAAAGCAGATTGGACAGCTCACGCTTTTGACAGTTCAAATGAATTCATAATCTCTGCCTGTAGAGTCACTATAAAATAAGTAAACAAAACTGATAAAACTCATCCAGTATGTGAGTCTGGTTTTTTCTAAGCTCGTACAAACTCGCTTAGCTATTTTGATACCGGAAACAGTAGTAGAAACCTGTTTCAATCCACCTAGTGGTGTAATCATGCCTTTCTCATATCAATCATATGCGATTCTTGAAAGAATAATCGAAATCGGTTTGTTTGACCGTCTACTGATAAAAACTATCAATTGGAAAAGATTTGAGGCCGATTTAGAAATTTTTTAAAAGTTTTCCCCATTTTCAGTGATGGTATACAATTTTTAACCCACTTTACCCTATATATTTCCGAATCCGGAAGTCGGATCCGCATGAAATTCAGGAATTACGTATGGGACCACAGTTTGTTAAAATCGGTCGCGCCATGTATGAGAAAAGTTAGAAAACATATTTTCTTTTTTTTGCACATTTTACCCCATAACTCCCGAACCGGAAGTCGGATCCAAATATTATTCAGGAATTTTTTATGGGACCACAAGACCTTTCATTTGAATCTACGTTTGTGAAAATCGGTTCAGCCATCTCCGAGAAAAGTTTGTGCCAAAAAACGTTACATACACACATACACACACAGACATTTTGCGTACTCGACGAACTGAGTCGAATGGTATATGACACTCGGCCCTCCGGGCCTCGGTTCAAAAGTCGGGTTTCACAGTGATTGCATAACCTTTCTACATGAGAAATTCAAAACGTGCTTGATCCACCTAGCAGTGAGATAATAGCTTTTGTTTTATCGATCAGCATGTGCTTTTCGCGTGAATATTCTTCGTTGTGTTTAGTTTTTATGAAATTATTTTATGGACCGTCGTTTTAAATGAATTATAATTAAAATTATGGATCTGTAGCACGAATCGAAGATAGAAGTTGTATGAAACTCAAAATTATTCCTTTCAACGTGTGACAATCGATTAAGCATTCCATGAGTTGTTTTTGTCATTATTTATGGTAATTCCAGAAACGGTATTCAGGGACCAGAATTGGTAAGACGAACAAATTGAAACAGTTTTGAGCCCAACTTCGAAGATTTTTTAGTATCGTCATCTTCTATGACGGTTTGAATTTTAAAAACTCATCGCCCTGTAATTTCAAAATTGGAAGTCGGAACCAGATCAAACTCACCAATTTAGTGTGGGACAATAAATTAATTTTCATTTAAATTTTTGTTGATTAAACTCGTTTTGGCCTTCTTTTAGCTTCTCTATTCCCGACACTTTCGGAAATGGAATTCGTAAATAATGGTGTAGCCGATGTCAGTCAATTTCGCCCATTTTTAACCATTTCATTAAATTTGAAATTTTTGAAAATCAGTGTAGCCATCTTAGAGAAATCGTAGTGCGTTCCAAAAGAATTTTGGGTACCTTCCAGGGTCGAAAACCGAATACCGTTAAAATTAAAAAAAGTTTATTTGGTCCTCGACTCTCAAAATTTGTGAACCCGATAAACCCGATAAATTTATGTGAAGTTTTTACTCTGATCACCCTGCATCTCCTGAACCGGAAGTCGAATCTGATTAAAAGGAAGCAATTTTTATGGGACCTCAAGATCTTTTATTGGAATGTTAGATGGACGACATCGGTTCAGCCATCTACTAGCAAAATGAGTTACATTGTTTTAATTTTATAACATACGAGGTCTGTTCAAAAAGTACCCGGAATTCTCATTTTTCTAAAAAAATATTTATTTATTCGTCTACATCTATATGGTCCTCTTCAAAGTAATCCCCCCTAGATATAATACACTTATGCCAGCGTTTTTTCCAGTCTTCGAAACATCCCTGATAGTCACTTTTTGTAATGCTCTGTAGCACTCTCAGCGATTCTGCCTTTATCTCTTCAATCGATGAAAAACGCTGTCCTTTCATGGGTCTCTTCAACTTTGGGAACAGGAAAAAATCACACGGGGCGATATCTGGTGAATAAGGAGGTTGGGGCATGATTAAAATCTTGTTTTGAACCAAAAAATCACGAATAAGCAACGATGAATTTTGCTGCCACTCGTTTCATGCCCAAAACATTTGAAAAAATATGATGGCATGAGCCAACTGATATGCCAACTTCATCAGCAACTTCTCTAATAGTGATTCGGCGATCATCCATAATCATTTTTTCCACTTTTCCCACATTTTCATCGATTATTGACGTGCTGGGTCGACCGGAGCGTTCATCGTCTTCAACGTCTTCGCGGCCATCTTGGAAACGTTTATACCACTCGTAAACACTTGTTTTTTTCATAGCAGACTCGCCGTAGGCTCTCTGTAACATTTCGCACACTTGGTTACACTTTATTTCATTATTTATCACGCAAAATTTAATACAAATTCATTGACTCTTCGATTGTTTAAACTAACAAAAATCGCCGAGCTAAAAAAAAACACGTCTACACCAGCCGCTACAAGACAGAATGTAAACAATGAATACAGCTGAAAATTTCACCATACATTAGGGACATATGTACCAACACAATAAAAAAAATTTTTGACCACCGGACTCTCCAGACGCGCGCAATTAAAAAATTCCGGGAACTTTTTGAACAGACCTCGTATATCATCCTGTAGTTTCGAAACCAGAACTCGAATGCAAATGAAGTTCAGAAACCCTTATATGGGAGCATAGGACTGTCAACATGAGTCTAAGTTTGTAGAAAGCTGTTAAGCCACTTCCGAGAAAAATTGTTGAAATTATTTTTCACACACAAATTTGCTTATCTCGACGAACTTCTTCGAATGGTATAAGGGTGTTAGAAGTTGTGGTCTTCCAGCAATTAGAGTTGCAAGCAGTATGATTTCATATAAATATTGATTATTGTTTTGAATTTGAAAATACTGCATTTTTTCTAATGCATACGTCATACTTGAACGATTATGTTGCCAAAAACGAACCGGGTGCTGTGCACAGTCATTTAGGTACTAAAACAATTACATAAAACAGTATTGAAAAGCGTGTTTCAAATTGCTCCGAACATCGCTTTATCATCAAGCGCGCAAAACTCTTGTTGGATAGCTATTTTCGTGCGAAATCTAAGTCCAAAATCATATTCTGTTTTCAAGGTGAATTGTGACAGATATTGTCAAAAAACTGAAAATTTTGACATAACTTCGTATAACTCAAAAAGTAAACATCTGATCTCAAAATTATTCAATAGCGTTCAACTTACTACAACTGAAATCTACAAAGTGGACCCCTTTATTTGGAGTATTTTGCATTCTGCAGCCATTTCAAAATTTGACCTGGCACTTACTAGCTGGGTTCTTTTACTATAACAGCAGATCAGCAAAAATTGTAAGTAATTTGAAGAAATAATTTTTCTTCTAAAGTTGTTGAAAACGAACGTAGAACCATACCATCCAACTAGAGGCGAATTGAATCAATTTTCTTTGAATGGTCACTTCTTCTTACGAAACTCGCAGCAATAAGATTTATTACCACAGTTTTTATATACATATTCGGTTAACATTTGTTGCGAGTTTGTTATCCGATTACATTAAAATTCCATGACGTGCTTGGCAAAGAAAAAGCAAATGAAGATAATTTTGTGAAAAAATGTGTCATATTCTCTTCCGTTTGTCGAAAGCCTACCGGACCATTGGGGTCGGTTGCCTATATTCAAAAGAAGCTTTTTCTGTTCATTTGGTTAGTCCTTTTGTCGAAGGTTGTTTTTGCGATCGTCGTCTCTGGTTTCGGTTGAATGATTCACGCACACTGTTTTGGGAACGACGACCAAAACTGCTAGAATAAGATTTATGAACTGCAATTTGGGTGGATTTGCGATTGATACCATTCACTTTGCTCTTGATGCTGTCGTGTTAGGTCAATAGGAAAGAATCCCTATTTGTGACCCCGTCGAGAATCTCCTTTATATTGTGCTGACCAAGTACGGGATCCTACGGATCCGGGAGTGAAACAACCCACGGCCCACGTAATAAATGAAATGGAACTAAATGTGCTGACCGTGAAAGAAGGAACAGTTTTTGGCATTTGACGATAGAACGGCCGATTCCATTGTGGTTCGGTGCTTTGAAAAGGATTCCCCATTGAACGAGGGGTGACGGGTTTATGATTGATATGAGCACGCCAGACATTGATGGGATGTCAGCTTGGGATAATTGAACACGTGAATTGCTAGGAAATGGATCCGCTATTAAGCTCTCTATTATTACTAAATTCATGAGTTGCTACTGGCAAGTAGCAGTTCTTTCAAAGTTTTGCTGCTATGCCAAATCTTTTTCTGATCTACTCAGATGATAAGTGGTGATTAAATCAATTATCTGTAATGTAATAACTTGAGTGAGCTTAAGAAACACTAAAAGCAGTTCGGAATAATTTTATCTGCTTTTGGCATAGATTGAATAAAGTTACAAAATTCTTCTAAGTTTCAGTTTTTAAGTATGTGCTTACATGTCATGATATTTTGGCTCTCTCTTTGTGCTAAAACTATCCATATTTTTTGCGCAATCGTTTCCCACCTTCGTATCCAACAGGTCAATTGCCTAACATTTAATTGACTATACCGAGTTCCTTGCAGCATAACGGCAAAACAATTCCCTATCACATCCATCATAATGCTACCACACAAAATCTTGCTTCAAACAGGCTCTAAACTACAGTTCCATTTTACCACTTGTGCGGATATACTTCTATCTATCTACCTACCTACAACCGCTGAGCTGCTATTATGCTTCTTCCTTCCGTTTAACTGTTTCCGCCAGCAGTCGACAACGATACAGATAATGGTAACACGCCTCAAAAATATTCTGGATATCTTCTATCACATAAAAGCAACGACTCGTGAAGAACGACACCATCATCACCGTCACAGATCCGAGAAAATTAGTGATGCTTTTACTTCTCCAACCAGCGTGGGCAGCAGCAGCAACAGCAGCACCTGCTTTCTGTGCCAAACGTTGACCCGTTCTTGATGGCATGTGTATTAGGGTGTTGCAGGCGGTGTCAAAAAATTTTCGAACCTAAGGGCATACGGGAATGGAAAGGATTTTGTTTCGAATAATCTGGTGCTAGCGAGAATATTTCAAATGCAAAATGTTGTCATTTTTAAGTAGAAATATTTTTTAAATTAAGAAACACTTAACGAGAAAAAACATTTTGCATCTCATCAGAAATGTGGGACTGACGGGTTAAATTGCCTGTGATCAATAATAATTTCCGATATAATGAAAACAAAAATGGTGACCGGGTTGAAATTTTACAACATATCTGTATTAAATCCGGAAATTTTTTGGAACTGAACTGCAATAAATAAGACACTTCGAATTTGAAAACATCGTCTCGATAAGCAACGTGTTCGGTTCAGTCTGTTAATTTGGTTGTAAATATGTCTTATACCGTTTTCGTTTTCGAACCTACACGCGGGCGACTCTGACTCCGAGTAAAACGAACACGTGGTACGCGCCCTAAACAACAACTCATAGAAAAAATAAAAAATAAACAAACTCGGGCTGCTCTGATCAATTAACGAAAACGGTGTTACTTTATCATAAGACGCCATTTCATTATTCACTTTGTGGAGAAGTGGGTAGAACTTGACCGTGAATATCTCTAGTTATACTAAACGCAACAACACAATTCTTTCTCCATGGTCATCAGAATTATGATCAGCAAATTATGATTAAATGTTCAACAGTGATAGATAATCATAAATAACTCTAAAATAAAGTTTTCTCAAATTACTGGAAACAATGAGAAAAACTCATCACGCTTGCTTGCCTTTCTCGAGCCTGCGTCGACGGTTTGGAGGTAGTCAGTCACATATCAGTCCCGATGTTCATCTGACATATACCATTTGACTCAGTTCGTCGAGATCACAAAATGTCTGTGTGTATGTGACAAATGTTGTCACACAAGTCTCTCAGAGATGGTTCAACCGATTTTCACCAATTTAGGTTCTTATGGTCTCATAAACTGCTATTTAATTTTATCCCGATCCGACTTCTGGTTCCGGAATTACAGAATGCACAAAAAAAATATTAAAAAATATCACTAACTTTTCTCCGAGACGGGTGAACCAATTTTTACACACTTAGATTCAAACGAGAGGCCTTGTTGTCCCATAGCTAACTATTGAATTTTATCTCTACGCGATTTATGTTTCCAAAATTACATTGTCATATGTGCAAATTTATGTGAAAATGCGTACTCAATTTTCTCTTCTCTTGAAATTCTTTAAAAAGTCCCTGAAAAGTTGGTTCTGATCCTACTTACGGATCGGGTATTACAGTGCGATACGTGAAAAATGTTCAATTTCATGAGCGTTTCTTCACAAGTGATACTGATGATACTGTGCAATTTCATCCAGATCTGACTTCCGGTTTCGGTATTATATGGCAATGACTGTCAAAACTTTCATACCGTCATACAAAATGACTATACATCTAACCGGTACGTGCTGGTGCGGAAGAAGAAAACATTATCGCTTTTGCTCCGTTTGCAGCATGCTATGCTTAATTTCGAATAGCGTGCAGGGTTGCCATTTTAAAATCTATATTTTTCAGGAAATCTTTAAATCTAAAAATCTACAACGGAGGATCAAAATTCTGTATTGAAAATGCTAAGAAATTTAAGCTCAACTAAATGAAAAAGTCATTAAATCGAATCTGAAAATCACAGCTACTTTTTGTTTAGAGGTGGCGTTTATTGTAATGCAATTAATATTACTTATTTATTTAGGAGCAAAGGGAGATTCTATTTCTCCTTCTCCACCAGGCATAAAACCTTCTCATCTTTTTTACCAACAGACTACATTTATCCAAATGATACATATTACACGTTATCGTAAACTAATCATCAGAGCTAATAAAAGTAATTTTCATTGACTAAAAATACACGAAAATGACTAGAAATTACTGTCACTTTAAGCTTCGCTTGCAAACTATGAGAACGAAATCCATGTCCAGTCAATAACATAATCGGGAGAGTAGTTTCAAAATTGTGTTTTCTTTGATTTGCCCTTTCAGTCATTTGCAGTTTTCAGTGAAAATCCCATAGTATGCAGTGTCGATATTCAACCGAAGCTGTGAGAATCGAAAATGACAGAAAAAGGTTTCACAATGACATTTACCTTTTGGTGCTCGAATTTGTAGTAGCTTTGGTTTCCAAAGAGGTTCTGAGATGTAATTACTTCGATTTGTCATATTTTAAATCACTATTCATAGCCAAGCGTCACATTTTCAATATATCGATGAAAGAATGAGAAATGAAATTCTGCTGAAGACGTTAGTTTGATTTTGTCTTGTCATAGAGGAAAGAGTGACGTTGACATTTATACTCTCTCATTTTTTCGATGAGAAATGGAAATGCTTCGCCTCTCTTCGTTTGTTCTGGTGTCGGTCATGCTAATCATACTATCTTCTCTGAATATCTATAATTTAACCCTCAATTCATAAGGAAAGCTGGCTGTCGAAAAACTTTGAAAATAAGTTTTTTGCAGTGTTGCGGGACAAATGAAAATCGAATACATTTGAGCAAACGTTGAATGATCGACACATACTAGAAAATCGCTCATTAAACCCATAGTTTGTTCTAACACGAGGGATTCTGAAGAAATAGTTTACCCGCAAGTTACGACAATGGATATTAAAGATTAGCTGCTGAAGAAGATCCACGCAGTCAATTCGGGATTTGATCAAATCCGCAATAAAAACGATATCCCGGTCAACTGATAACAAATCAAGGTTGATGAGCATACAACGATTTTCGTAGCATTGAAAGTTGGCTGCATCTCTCCATGGCAGATGACGCAAAACAAAACGGACGAATTTTCGCTGAACAGCTTCGACTTGCAGCTTATCGGTTTGATAATATGGTGTTCAAACAACGATAGCGAGGCGTTTAGTACCATCCCGTTAACATTACACCAGTTATAGAATACATCTAATGGCGTTTTCGTTTTTAATTTGCACTACACCGGTGCAGTGCTACACTGAGGCATGAATAAACGAACAAAAATGACGAAAACATAAACAGTTACCATTGACTACAATAAACGATTCCATTGCACAAAGCTACACAAAACTTTTTATGAATGTTACACCAGTGGTATCGGTGTAGAAAAAGTGTAGCACTGGTGTAGTGCAATTGGTAAAAACGAACGGTTTCAGTGCAGCTTTCGCTACACCAGTGTAGTGCAATTTAGAAACGAAAACGACATAACTGAGTTTGTAAAAAAGCGGATTCTTCTAAACCTTGATGAGATGGAACAATTTGAAATCATCGGCAAATGAAAGCTTCATGCATTCCAACGAACAATTTAAGTCGTTTAGAAATAATAAGAATATGAACGGTCCCAAAAGGCTTCCTTGTGGAACTCCGAAACTCGTAATAAAGGGTGAAGTAACGTTGTCTTCTATTTTCACATTTCGACCTGTCAGATATGATTCAAGCTATCTGAGGAAGAAACCGCTGAACCCAAGCCTTTCGAGTTTGACAACGAGTGCAATCTGGTGATTAATTTTGTCAAAAGCAGCATAGAAATCAGTGTAAATGGCATCGACTTGATGATGCACTTGCATAGATCGAATGATGTATGATTTGTACGACACAAGATTTGTGGACGTAGACCGTTTAGGCATGAAACCATGCGGTACATCAGATATATAGCTGGAGCAGTGATAAATGATGAAGTCCAGTATTATTATTTCAAATAGTTTCAATACAGCACATAAGGCAGCAATTCCTCGATAGTTTGAAATAATAGTTTTGTCACCTTTCTTATATACTGGAAAAATGTAAAAGTTCTTTCATGAAACAGGAAAAATTTCGCGTTTAAGAGAGAGATTGAACATTATGGCATTAATAATCTTCTTGAGCATTTCTTCAGAACGAAAAGCGGTATACCACAGGGCTAGCGTTAATAGATGGTTTAATTTTAGGACAAGCATTTTCGACGATGTCTGTCGTAAATTGGCATTTATTTCTTTTTACTATGTTACATAATGACAGAATTTTTTGAAAACATAAAAAAATAAAAAAATATATATAATTGCAAGAGTTGTCACAGATAAACCGTCATTAGCAGATGGGACCTTTTGTAGTGTTTATTATTCTTGGTATCTTCTTTTACTTAATTTGTACCCACTTGTAAGTATTATCACAAAAATGGGTCGTCAAATGGTAAGATAACTAAGTCCTCACAAGTCCCTATCTCATGCCTCCCCGAGCGTCTATGATGACATTTGGTCAATAGAACGGCGTCGACTGGGTGCTATCACCTTCTGCGTTAGTAGCAGAATGAGAGGGTGCGAAATGGCTTGTAGTTTGAAGCCCATCCTAAAGTGCAAAATTTATCATAGTATATCGCAACATGTGGTTCTGTTCTTTGTTGCATCATTTGTTATATATTGAATTGAATTATATAACATTGTGTTATTGTTATTATTATTAATATTATTATAATTCTTATAATTATTATTATTACTATTATTATTATTGTTGATATAATTATTATTATTATTATTATTATTATTATTATTATTATTATTATTATTATTATTATTATTATTATTATTATAATTAGAGAAAAAGAAATATTTTATTTCCTGCAGTACTGCGACGAAAGAAGAGCACTAACTTACACTGCGACATCAACTGTTATACATTGTATCATAGCATATTATTGCATATATTATCTTCTGTTATGTTATATTGTGTTGTATTATATTATATTGTATTTTTTATATTAATTTATATTATATTATATCATAATATATTATATTATATTATATTATATTATATTATATTATATTATATTATATTATATTATATTATATTATATTATATTATATTATATTATATTATATTATATAATATTATATTATATTATATTATATTATATTATATTATATTATATTATATTATATTATATTATATTATATTATATTATATTATATTATATTATATTATATTATATTATATTATATTATATTATATTATATTATATTATATTATATCATATTATATTATATTATATTATACTATATTATACTATATTGTATTATGCTCAAGTATATCGACAACGAGGAGGGGCAGGGAGTGCATCAGGGTATCTTACAAGTGAATGATGGAGTGGATTGCCAACCTGAGTCACGCGGGGGAGGCTTTGTGTTTCTCTCTGAAGGTCTGAATTGAGTAAGACGCACAAACAAACCATCAGGCGGGTTTAAGCTGGTACAGCGAAATTCTTTATCATATGGCCGGACGTTCTTGCTGGAAGGCGCCGGGTTTTCAAAACCCATTCTGGCCTTCTTAACAGCAATTATATGAAAGCTATCTGATAATCAAATTCGGATC
Organism: Malaya genurostris; assembly: GCF_030247185.1. NCBI lineage: Eukaryota > Metazoa > Arthropoda > Insecta > Diptera > Culicidae > Malaya > Malaya genurostris. Next base: position 58,119,683 of record NC_080570.1, on the reverse strand, counting down.
TACTGTAAGTCTAACCGCATACACTGGTAATGCCTTGAACTGATGGTGGCTTCACACATACATACATACATACATACATACTTGTAAGTATTATCACAAAATCATGATAACGATTTGTATAAGTTATACAAATTTCTCAAATAGAAAGTTTATGCAATCATTTGAAACATTGACTAGTGATAATCCTCTACACAGCTAATCGAACTGAGCAGTGTCTGTATGTTTATGTATGTATGTGAGTAAGTATGTGTCAAATAATGTCACTCATTTTGCTCGCAGATGGTTTAGCCAGTTTCACGAATTTGGGCTCAAATAAAAAATATCATAGTTCCATAGGTTACTATTGAATTTCATCCGGATCCGAATTCCGGTTCCAGAACTATAGGGTTAAGTGTGTTTAAAAGTTCAAACCCTCATTTAGTGCGACGATGCAGAATAAAGAAAAATTCTTATTAACTTGACATAACTGTTTACACATTGAAAATGTTGTAATAGTTTATAACTAAATAGAGTTTCTAATATCATTAAAGTTTGAAAAAAAAATGTCTGTTGGCAGATTTTTTAATCATATTTTTGAAACTATTAGTAATTTCATATATTCAAGTAGTTGAAAATTGCGTTGCTTTGAATGCTGTCAAATGTCGAATATAGTCAATGTGGTTGATACAGGAGGGGCAAACACAACTCTTTTTTTGGCCACTAACGCAAGTAAGTTATGTTGTCTGCCCCACCTGTTTATATCACATTGGAAAATAGTAGCATATACCATTTATTTAGTTGGAATATGTTCACGTTGCATAAAAATATCAATAAAACCTGTTTAAATCCACCTAGTGGTGCTAAAGCTTGCTTCAGATAGAATTGGAACAAAGACAATTGCCTGCGTTTCAGTTATTTATTATTGAGTTAAAGATCTTTTTTTTATACAAATGTAGCGTTTTCTTCATACTTTTAAGAATAATAACGGATAAAATAATTCGTCACGGTTTCGAAGGAATTCTCGAATTTTTCCCGTAACACGGCTCATTAGGCGGCACACACCTTCTACGCCCACCGATTTAGCTATCTTATTCCACCAGGTCGTCGCCTGATTGATGCTTTTGATAACCTTTCCCTTTGCCTTGAGTCTCCCCTTCAGGATTGCTCAGTATTTCTCAATAGGGCGGAACTGGGTACAGTTGGGTGGGTAAGGTTTTTCGGACCCCCTTTCTCTGCATACCATTCTCGAACGACTTTCCTGTAATGACAGCTTGCCAAATCTGGCCAAAACATTACGGGATGGTCGTGGGAACGAATGAACGGCAAAATTTGTTTTTGGAGACACTCTTTTTGGAATAGTTCCGATGTCATTGTCTTATTTGTAACGAAAACTTTCGTTTTTTTTGCCACAGCTGCAAATGCCCTGCCAAATCAACAATTTTCTTGCAAAATTGTCGGCAAAAACAAATTTAAATTTGGCTGGAACATCCCCCCGAGCCGTTGCCAAGTAAAATTTTTGACCTGGGATTAGCCCGAAGTCAGCCTTGACATAGGTTTCATCGTCCATCAGAAGACACCCATCGAACTTGGTCAGCACCTGGTCATATAGTTTCCGAGCACGAATTTTGACCACACTATTCTGTTTTATGGTCCGATTTGGCTGTTTGCTAGCTCGATACGACTTGATTCCTTCTTGGAGTTCTCCTCACGGTACTATGGGCAGCACCGAATTTTCTGGCCAAATCACGGTCCGACAGATTAGGATTCTTCTAAATTGTCTTCAAAATCTTACCACGCAGTTTCCGGTCGACAGTTCCACTCCGACGATTGGCTTGAGGCTTCCGAATCGTCGTCAATGTCCTTATACCGTTTGATAACGCGCCATACGGTATTTCTGGGCAATTTTAGCTGTTTAGCTAGCCTAGATGCAGACCACAATGGATTTTCCAAATAACTGTGAACAATTTTTTCCCTTTTTTCGGCTTCCATGTTGATTGTTTACAAAGTACAGTCGATTTGAGGAATGTCAAAAATCATACGTGAAGCTGACAAAATTCCCAATACGTGAGCGTCAAGAACTTCCAAATCCGTCCATAAGGAGCGCCACAATATTAGCAAAAGTTTGTTCCAATTCTTGATGAAGCAAGCTTTACAATACCTTTCTCATACATGAAAATTAATGCACAAGCTATTAAATAATGGTGTGACATGGCCAGTAAGAAGACTAATGGTATTAGTTGTACCAACCATCGTTTCTGCTAATTGAAAAACAAAATGACAGTTTAGAAAAAACAACAATCGATGAGTTGTACCAAATTTTAACCAATCGAATTCTGAAAAACTAATATTCTGGAGAATTGGGATCGCAGGTGGTTCCGGGTAAGTTTGATGAGTAATATAAGACACCATTGGGTGGATTAAAACAGTTCTTTTTTTAATATTTGAATAAAGTTTTGAATGAATCTTGAGATTTGATAGATGTGTGTCATTTTTTGCACGTTTTCCCTTTTGCTATTTCACTTTACAATCTGTCGTTACGTTGACTTGTTTTTGGAGAATTTATCCTAATTTCGGTTATATCGCTGTTATTACCCGCCCCCCGGTTTATTACATGAAGGTATTTCTTTGTCAGTTGGTTTCAACGAGCTGTTTGTTGCGTGCTCTACTTTCTTCATCCAACGTCGTTCTGATTTAACATCACTTGTAAGTCCTTATTTATTTTTCATGACAACTAATTCTTTGAACCCGTTTCTTGGGATATTAGTATTAATAAAAAAGAATAGTTCGAAATTTTTGACTCACCCTAACCTCAATCTGCACAGTTCGTAGCATCACCACATGACGAAGTGTTTTGTGGATAAACTCGAACGGTGTGCGCTCGATGCGAGACACAGGATGTAGCTTCCGATGGTACACCACACTCGAATGCACGCAGTTTGAAAACCGTTTTATGCTGAAAATATACATTCTCCATAAATGGAGTAGCACAGCTATGGCCTAGCACGGTAGTGTGGTAGCAGCATCTGCATCATTCCTTTCGCAAATACAAACCAATCAGAAAGACTACGAAAAGAGTGGAAGCATAATGATAGATGGTGAAAACTAGGAGAACGCAATGAATTTTTAAATAAGTTTGAAACAAAGTCAACACTTGCTCTCGGAAAATGAATTGTGAATGCTTTTTCGTCCACAGACTGACTGCAGGTCCAGGACGAGCAGATGACACTTTGTGCCTGAGATGAGACTTTCGTCCCTGTCTGGGGACGGATGTGCTAGTCTTCTGAATGTTGCATAACTGGAAAGCGGATGGCAATTTGTCACAATGCTAGCCTCCTAATGGCTACCAATTAGAACATGCTCTGGTTGGGAGCATATCACAATTGGCCCATGTATGCACCATCATCCAAATCACCGGAACATGTAGTGTCAGTCTGAGTTGAAAAGGATCATGTTGCATATAATGACTTTCCGTTTGGCAGTGGCACTGTGGAACGGCAGGTTTTCCTCTGTTGGATACTAGTAATTTTGGAACTGGGGAAGCTGGTTTGCAATAGTAATATGACGAATAATTTCTTACTCTAGTCCTGGTTGGTTGAAATCACGAACGGTTAATTTGTTCTGCCTTGTTTCCAGAGGAAATATTTTGGCTGTTTGTTCACTAATGCCAGCTACTCGAATGTTCAATCGCCTAAATTGTACCAAAATTGTTTAGAACTTCGCTCATACAATGACTTTTTACAAAAAAAGTCAATTACAATGATTGAAGCAGTTCTCACAACGATTTCCGTAAGTGTTAAACTCGCATTTTTCTGATGCAGTTTGAATCACATGTAAATCTAATCGTTAATAAAAGGACGGGTGGGTAATGTCGGAGACATAACTGGATGATGTGAATACGAATAAAACTGGCACACTTCAGCTTTCCCCTTCTTCACTACCAGGCCCGTACCCAGGATTTCGTTTCGGGAGGGTCTCTCAGATAAAAAAAATAATGGTACTGAAGATTACTTATGTACCTAATTCTCGGTGTGCCTTTTACCGACGCTTTTAACAGACACTTTAAACTTTTCCACTGGAACTGTCATTGGTATGGAGTATTCAAATAAAATTTGTGAGAGAAGGTTATTGTATTACATTTTATTACGTTTACTGTCACTATTTCTGTAACACATGTCTAAGACCTTCTAAATATTTATATAGCACATCAATCCACAAGACTTGTGATGCAGCCGTATATTCTGAGATAATTTACATTCTTACTTTACATGGCAACAATTCACTGTACAGAGTAGCACAGCCGATTCATGGAGAACGGAAAACATCTTCTAAATTTACAGGTCCTCTTAGTAGATGCTCATACAAAATTACTTTGGCTATGCTGGTTTCGGATTCAGGTTCCGGAAGTAGTGGTCTGAAATTCCAAAACGAAACTCACATATATTTCTCAGAGATAAATTTACGTTTGAGCACAGATAAAAGTACGAGAAAGCCAAGTCAAGTGATCGAGGGTGATGCCCAAGTAATTGAAACCTAAACCGTTGATTTTAACCATGGTAACGATACTCATGTGCGTCATGTAAGGCCATTTTACAGCGATTTTGGTCTTCAATCACTTCATTCATGCACACTAATACTGATTTGAGGTGGTCCTCCAAAAGTATACTATGCCGATCCCAGAAAACTGATATTGTGATTTTTCCGTCCCATTGAAACGCCCTTCGAGGCACTCGCGTCGCTTCGAAATACTCGTGCTGACTTGAGTATTTTGTCGTATAATCATCCTGTTCTCTGGCGTATAATAATGGATTCAGTCAAACATGTACTCGAAGTGCGCTAGCGTTTGTCTTTCTAGCCCTCAAGAAATATGTGTGGTATCCAGCGGCAGAATGTCTTTCTTATCTGCAGAATCTTGCCTAACTAAGGCAAGCTCGCGCACTTTCTCTTTCCGGTCATCCAGTACTATTTTATGTATTATTATTATTATTGTCATTTATTTTACCCCGGGTTCATCCTCCATTTTTTGTGGTTTTTTTTCGTAGGACCTGCCACTGCGTGCTTTATCGACAGTGGAGTTTCGACCATCACGTAACTCTCAAAACCTCTATCTCACGGTGTAATACAGGATCACCAGCCCAATGGTATTTTTCAAATATTTTTTTCGTTTCTGTTTATGATTTCGGGTGGGGCCAGGGCCCTTTGTGTGGTTGTCGATAACATTAAAAATATTGAAATCGTTGAATCATGTGAAATAACATTTCAATTTACTGCTCTGTTCATGAATAGAATAGAGCAATTTTTCTTCAAAATTGGATATAAGTATTCGTTTCGATAAGAAATGTAATAGTGCTTATTTTGATAAGTGTATTCCATGTCGTTGTGGAATAATTTGTAATAATTTCATAATTTCGAACTTTTCCAGTAGATTTTGTAAATAAGTGACTGTTCAATATGTTAAAATTGGGATAACAAAAGTCTTTCGACGCTTTTTAACACCTATAACTTACAAACACACATAACGCTTCGTAACGCCCAAAACTTAGAAAAAAATAACGCATGTAACGCTTCGTAACGCCTATGATTCACAAAAAAGTAACGCATATAACGCCTAATTACTCACAAAAAAGTAACACATGTAACGCTACCTAACACCTATGACTCACAAAAAAGTAACGCATATAACGCTTTGTAACGTCTATAGCTTACAAAAAAGTAACGCATGTATCGCTTCATAACGCAAATGATTCATAAAAAGTAACGCATGTTACAATTCGTAACGTCTATGACTCACTAAAAAGTAACTCATGTAACGCTACCTAACGCCTATGACTCACAAAAAAGTATCGCATATAACGCTTTGTAACGTCTATAACTTACAAAAAAGTAACGCATGTAACGCTTCATAACACATATGATTCATAAAAAGTAACGCATGTAACGCTTCGTAACATCTATGATTGAAAAAGTAACACATGTAACGCAACGTAACGCCTATGACTCACAACAAAGTAACGCATGTAACCCTTCGTAACGGCTATAATTTACAAAAAATAACGCATGAAACTCTTCGTAACGTCTGCAACTTATAAAAATGTACCTCTTCGTAACGCCTTCAACTTACAAAAAAGTATCGCTCTGTAACATTACAAAAAAGTAACGTTACATACGTTACTCACGAAAAATTACGTTACTCATGATAAAGTAATGCATGTGATTAATGATTCGTAATGGTTCGTAACGCTTACGACTCACAAAAAAGTAACGTATGTAATGCTTCGCAACGTCTAGAACTTACAAAATAGTAACGCATGTAACTCTTTATGCAAAGACGTTACTACAACTTATAAAAATGCACCTCTTCGTAACGCTTTTAATTTAAGAAAAAGTATCACTCCGTAACGTCTATAACTTACAGAAAAGTAACGTTACATGCGTTACTAACGAAAAATTACGTTACCTACGACAAAGTATCAATGATTCGTAACGCTTACGACTCACAAAAAAGTAACGCATGTAACGCTTTGAAACGTCTAGAACTTACAAAATTGTAACGCATGTAACTCTGTAACTTATAAAAATGCACCTCTTCGTAACGCCTTCAATTTACGAAAATGTACCGCTGTGTAACACCTATAACTTATAGAAAAGTAACGTTACATGCTTTACTCACGAAAAGTTACGTTACTCACGACAAAATAACGCATGTAATGATTCGTAACGCTTACGACTCACGAAAAAGTAACGCGTGTAACGATTCGCAACGCCTAGAGCTTACAAAATAGAAACGCATGTAACTCTTCGTAACGTCTACAACTTATAAAAATGCACCTCTTCGTAACGCCTTTATCTTACAAAAAAGTATCGCTCCGTAACGTCTATAACTTACAGAAAAGTAATGTTACATGCGTTACTCATGAAAAATTGCGATTCGTAACGCTTACGACTCACAAAAAAGTAACGCGTGTAACGCTTCGCAATGCCTAGAACTCACAACATAGTAACGCATGTAACTTTTCGTAACGTCTACAACTTGCAAGAAATTAACTCTTCCTAACACCTATAACTTACGAAAACTTTACCCCAAGAACCTAACTCTCATAAGGGTTTTTATCGTTCATAATTTCCACAAAATAACTCATGTGATTTGTAACTCTTAATTTAGGAAAATTATCGTAAGCAACGCTTGCTTACTTCTTTAACTTAACGTAACGCTTCCCATCTCACGATAATATCGAGTAAAACGCTTCGTCAAATGGAACATTTTTCCATATTGGGGACGGGTATAGCGTGATGGATAAGTGGACGCCTTCCATGCAACCCGCATGGGTTCCATTCCCAACGTTCGCACATAAGGCCAGAACGTTTTTCTAGTCCGAAGAGGCGAATGACCACGAGGTCAAAACCTCTCTAATCGGAACAAAAAAAAATCCATAGTACCTTTCCTCATGTGTTTTCTCAGATAGACCTCAAGAAATTTCTTAACGTATATAGCGTCAAAAACTAAGCTACCATAATATGCATTTTATGTTTATTTTTTTGGTTTCATCCTCCATTGCTTCGGCTCTAAGAAGTAATACTGCAGAAAAAATGATTCAATACTGCTGTTTTAACGTTTTCAGTGCGAAATAACTCTCCATCCGGGAAACATTGAAATAGACCACAGTTTTAATTAAATTTAACTAATAGGTATAAAATATTTAGCTGGACTGTCAAATTTTACTTAATAGTTAAAATAATTCCCGAAATGGTCTAAGGACTAAGAGCCCAGGTTTTGATTCAACTGATATTGTTCTTGGAAGCTGATATACTGTTTGCATGTAGAAGAAAAAATGTGGGTAATCTTTGATACTTCGCAACGATGCACTTTGTGGAAATGGAACCTCGCAACCAAGGGAACCCAAATCAGCTCTATCCATATAGGCTATCGCATCTGGAACCAGACATCCCGTCATAACTGGATTGCTATCGTCGAATAGTCCAATAAACACGTTAGAGCTTAGCCATAACTTCCTTGGGTACGGCGAAACACATGCAAAAACCAACAGCTCGGCAGGAGTGCCAAGTGAATCCTCATCAATTTAAGTGACTTCTTGTAAAAAATGCAACATCCGCTACCGGCTCTTCGGTGCAATTGGAGTGTCGTAAAACAATTTACAAACAGTCCGAAGTTCGTTTTCCCTGCTTCTCGGCACCGGCACTGCCTGGATCTATTCTTTGCTTATGCAGCACAGCACATCACAGCACGACAAGCAGAACCAAGAACATATCGGCAGACGGCGTCAACTTCCGTCTGTCGTTGAGTTGATACGAACTACTATGTCGGGATTATACGAGTAGGAGAAAAAAAGGAAGTATTTGGTTTCATAGTGTGCCATCTCTACGTTCGTTTCGATTTATGAGGTGGAATTTCGCTTCCAAGATGCGCCGCTTTTGTCTGACACTCAATCGAAAAGAGGAAGTGGAATCTTTCAAACTTTATTTCAGTTTTATTTATTCGATTTCGGGTGTAGGCGAAAGACGAAACAACAGAACAACAAATCGCAGTTGTCTATGCTGTCCGTATTTGCTGAATCTTGTTAAACTTTTCCGAAGACACTATCGAGCATACGTATGCTCGGCGGAAACAACGGTTTTTCCGATCAAGCAAAATATCAGTGCTTGGGCAAACGAGAACAAAAAATACAAGCAAAACTCGACATCAAGTGTCTTCGGGAAACAAACAACATCATGCGATAGTGGCAGATTTCTTTACATATTTATCATCCAAAAAGCTAAATAAAATTCTCAAGTAGGGATACTCGAGTTCCGATCTGGAACAATAGCTACGCAATTTTACTGCACGCTTGTGAATCGGCTGTGAAGCCTTTTGAAACAGAAAGTTGAGTCCCGTATCGCCTTGTTTTACTATGATTTTTGCTTTGTTTTAATATTTGAGAAAAGCTCGTACGATTGTCGGTTGCATTATTTTTAAGATGATTTGACTTTTTCGTGTTCAACGTTGTGTTCATTATTGTTATCGGCAGCAAAGCTTTCCGTTGTTAAATCATTATTTTTTTTACTTTGAACTGAAACGAATTTTGTCTGCGTTTTCCACTTATGAGAATCATACTATTCTTATAATTATTTTTAAATTTATTTTTTTTAAAGTTTAGTCATTCTTGAGTTAGACTGGAACATTGGAAACGTCCACTCTCACTATATTTACTTTCTACTCAAACATTCGATATGTTTCTTGTTGATAGTGTTTGTAAAATTTACTAATAACCGTTGCATCCAATAATGTAGCAAATTTGTTGCTATAGAGCAGTTAAAATCGCTTTCCTTTACTCATAGCACTTGAAAATGACAAAGAAAGAACATTGGTCACATCTGCGATCGTGAATTGTCAAAACTAGTTCCGTATTCAGTTGACAACAAAAACAGATATTAGCTACAGAACGGTGCTTTTTCTTTCATCTTTTCACATTTTCATTTTCGTTCTGAGCGAAGTCCGTAAATTGTAGGGAAAGTATTATAAAGCGACCCTGCTGGCCAAAATGCCCTCCTTCCTTTTTTTAGCATTGAAGACTTTTCTAAACAAAAGTTTTATCACTAACACTATCTTTCCGTAAGAACATTGTCAGAACAAGTCTGGCAGTTGTCGTTTGCTGACAAATACGAAAAAGCTGAAAATATCATAAGGCAGCTTTTTGATTTAAAATTTAGCTTCGACTTACATTTTATCCGTATAAAACGTCTAAAAGTCGGTTACTACTAAGTAACTAACTTTTAGCAGTGCTAATATCTCTATTTACGGTATAAACATGCAGAGAAACGAAGCCATTTCATTGATATTCGAATATTCTAAAAACAATCACTTTACGGAGATTATTCCCGATTCTTGATTCTTCAGTATGCTTCGATTTAAAATATTTGTTTATAGATTTATAACGATGATTAAAACGGGAGCGGGTCATATCGCCGAAAGTAATTTCGCCGGAAGTCGTTTCGCCGAATGCCATTTCGCCGAAAGTAGTTTCGCCGGAAGGGTCATATCTCCTACATATTATGTCTCCTGTATAACTGATGTGGCGCAGCCACATAACCCAAGCCAAGATGAGTCGGCCGCGGAAGCGGCGGCCTCTTGCATACAAACCTGTAACCGCCTCGTTTGCCCGGTCTACTCAAAGCTAGGTTTCTTTGCTTTAGTTAGGTCTGAACGCGCGGTAGCGAGGTTGGACAGCACCTGAACCAAAACGATGTGGCGTAGCCGCATTAGATATTTTTTCATTTTCACTTTATTAACGGAAAATACCACCTACATTTGCCTGGTAGATACACCTATGCAATTGCTTTGATGCTTAGTAGCTAATAGTCAACAAGTTTTCTTGGGAACTACTTTCTGAGGTTCGTGAATCAATCTTTATTCAAGAGTACAACAATCAATCATTATTCAAGAAGTACAATGGTAGGTCAACAAAACGGGCGTTAACGCTATCATCTTTCGTTTGTCTTTAATTTAAATCAATTCTAATTACGATTTCAAGACGTTTTCAGGATTCGGCGAAATTACCCTTTCGGCGAATTGGAATTCGTTAAATGGCATTCGGTGAAATGACCCTGATCCGATTAAAACAATATGTTGTTTTGGGAGGATCGAAATAGTTGTGTCCCGATTGATATCACTTGATTACGCAATTAATTTCTGATGCAAATAATCTTTTTCCAGCTTTTCTTCTATATCCTTAATCTGTTCTGCCTTTCTCTATAGAAAGGTATTAAAATTGCTGGAAAAACCGACTTTCGAACGGAGCCTCGGAGACCCATAGTGTTATATACCATTCGACTCAGTTCGACGAAATCAGAAAATGTCTGTGTGTGTGCACTGTTCGAAGATATTTATACGCGCTCGATTTTCTCAGAGATGGCTGAACCGATTTGAACAAACTTATGCTCGCTTGAAAGCTACTGTCGGGGCAACGATCAACTTCAAAGATCAAACGGCTGTGACTTTTTGTTCCGGAGATATGATGGTATAAGTGACGTAACCGACAAAACACGTTGATTGTTACCGCTCTTATACATATAAGGGTGCCAATATTTTGGGATCACTTCTAATTTCGTAAGGCGCTAGCGCTCAAAAGTTTAAGCACATCAGTTTGTTTAGATTTTTTTCTGATATTGTAAGTAGAACCTTAATGTCTCTTGTTGTGGTGAATATTATACGGTTACTGGGGCATTGTGTCTACGGCTAGCAAAAAAAAACTGAACATGTGGTCGTTTTGGAGAATGTGTCTGTCAATTCTCATCACTTCTACCAGAATCATTGAAATTTATGTTCCTCAGGTGTATTGCAATGAAATACTCACATTCTCGAAAAAAATATATTAATGCATTTAGAAATATCCCAATGTTTTCTTAAGGGGGCGTGTTATAACACTTTACCCTTCTGCATTTGACGGAAGATCCGAGAATCAATAATAACAAATATCAATTAACTAAATAAATCTTTACCTGTTGTTAAAGATTTTTCCAATCTAAAAAAAATTCCTAGTATAAAAATTTGTCCTATTTTTGACGTGAATACATCTTACTTTACTATGGGGCGCCTGTAGTAGAATATGCAGAACTCAATCTAGTAAATCTCTCTCTCTCTCTCTGTGTATGTGTGTGTATGTGTGTATGTATGTATGTAGGTATGTGTGTATGTATATAACAAAAATATGCACTCTCTTTTATCAGAGATTGATGAACCGATTTTTATAAACTAAAATTCAAATGAAAGGTATTATGGTCCCATAGCCTGCTATTGAATTTCATCCCGATTCATTTTCCGATTCCGGAGATAAAGGATGATATATTCCAAAACAATGGAAAAAATATGCCCTCACTTTTTTCAGAGATTGCGTAACCGATTTTCATAAACTAAGATTAAAAGGTATTATGGTCCTCTATTGACTTTCATTTGGATTCGACTTTCGGTTCCAGAGTTACATGGTAATATGTGAAAATTAGAGAAAAAGTGTGCACTCAATTTTCACTGAAACGGCTCAACCGATTTTTGCAAACTAATATTCAAATGAAAGGTCTTATAGTTTCCTAAAAATTAGTGAAACATTTTATCTGGATCCGACTTCCGGTTTCGGAACTAAAACGTGATAAGTGAAAAATTACCTATTTCATTGGTATTTTTTCACGGACGATGGTCAAAAGCAGGTTCAAATCCCATAAAACTGTCTGATAAATTCTTCTGGTTTGCAGAGCTTGTTAGTTTGTGGGCATAAAAGCTTAATTCGGCACTACTGGTCCCCCCTTTCCCTATTCCGGAAGCATCGAAAGTGGTGAAGAAAAACTCCAAAGAATTTGGATTTCGATTTCTCTGTGATGCTTGAACCGATTTTCACTAATCTATGAGTGACACTATGAGTGTCAAATTGTTCAAATCGCCATATAGAATGACGGTATGTACAACACCGGTACGTGGTGATACGGTGGAAGAAGAAAACACAAAACGAACTATGCGTGCTTTGTTCTATGTCGTACACGCTATAAAGAAAACGAAACGGTTACGGATGTCTGCTACTAGTGTGTGATATTGGTAAAAGACGATGATGCGGTTAATGAAAATCTTAACTATTTTATGAAAATTGCGACCGAAAGAATAAAAGAATGTGAAGCCGGGAAAAAATAAATTATATAAAATAAATAAAAGAATGTCAATGAATTGAAGGTTATTTGAAAACAGAAAATATTATTTCTTTAACCTGTTCGCATGTTGTGTTTCGCGATTAGAAAACAAAAACGCTTATTGTCCAGGTTGGGCCACTCATGTAGTCAGAGTTGGGTCACATCACTTTTTTTCGTTTAGTGCCTTGAGACCGTTTTTCACTTGTTTTCAGAATAACGGTACATCTGAAAAGGGTAAATTTCAAGTGAACGACGTTTCTCGGGCTATAAAGTCTTTAATGTTGGAAAACGAATCCATAAGAGCTGTGGCAGAGCGGTACAATGTAAAAGCAGGATTTCTTGCTACGGGGATTTGTCCATAAACCTGATATTTTTACGGATTCTGACTTTATCCGAGCTGTGTATAGTGAAGAAAATGAGTGAACTGCTACAGAAAAGGATTCGCAACACTGTACTGCCTTGACTAAAAAGTTTTACAGATTTATTCAAAAAATTAAAAATTCAAGATTATTCATCAAAATTGATATTGTCCCCTTCAAAGTACTATCCATCGACTGCAACACACTAATGCCAGCGTGTGATCCAATCCTCGAAACATTTTTTATGTTCAATTTTCGGTATGGCCATCTGAGCCATCTGCGATTTTTCCATAATCTCATCTCGTGTGCTGAAACGCGTTCCACGGAGCGGTTTCTTGAGTCGACCGAATAGAAAAAAGTCTCAGGGAGCCAAATCATGTAAATTCGGTGGTTGCTGAATGGTATTTGTTTCGTTTTTTGCCAAAGGTTCACGGATAACGATGGTATTGTGTGACGGTGCGTTATCGTGGTGCAAGATCCACGAGTTGTTTGCCCACAAATCTGGTCTTTTTTGGCGAATTACTTCACGCAAAGGTCTCGTAACGCTCAAATTATGCTCCTAGGAGTCAATTTGCGGTATTCGGTCTTCCATTCTTTGATTTTATTGATGATATCGTCGGTTTTCGAAGTCGATGGTCTACCGCTTGTCTCATCATCATTCACTGACTCTCGGCTACTTCTGAAATATTCGTGCCACTGATGAACGACTATTTTCTGCAGAGCATCGTTGCCGAAACACTCTTCTAACATTTGTAATGTCGTCGCACCATTGAAACTGTTTTTATCGCAGAATTTAATGTAAACTCGTTGTAATTTTTGATGTTCAATTCTATTTTGAAAATTATAGAAAATCGAGGACACGCACAATCGCAGTTTCTTTTTCTCTTCAGTGACCTTGAAATTCTTATTGATAGTCTATTAAAACTGATTGATATTCCATTTCAATAACAATAAATAATTCCATGTTTGATCATTTGAAATTATTTAAGTACATATTTCGTTCAGAATCAATAGTGGGCCCAACCTGGACTACTTTTTTTTTTTTTTTGTTTTGATAATTACTTTTTTTTTATATAATGCGCAGCAATTCACCCTAATTAACAGTTCGGCTGAAAAGTTCGTATCGTTTAATAGAAACACACATTTTTTGCCAAAATTCGTTTTTATTATTCAACATAATTGCCATCAGAGGCGATACAGCGATTATAGCGATCTTCCAACTTTTCGATACCATTTTTGTAGTACGATTTGTCCTTTGCCTCAAAATAGGCCTCAGTTTCAGCGATTACCTCTTCATTGCTTCTAAATTTTTTACCAGCGAGCACTCTCTTGAGGTCTGAGAACAGGAAAAGTCACTGGGGGCCAAATCTGGAGAATACGGTGGATGAGGGAGCAATTCGAAGCCCAATTCGTTCAATTTCAGCATGGTTTTCATCGACTTGTGACACGATGCATTGTCTTGATGAAACAAAACTTTTTTCTTCTTCAAATTAGGACGTTTTTTTTTTAAATTTCATCCTTCAAACGCTCTAATAACGCTATATAATAGTCACTGTTGAAGGTTTTTCCCTTTTCAAGGTAGTTGATGAAAATTATACCATGCGAATCCCAAAATACAGACACCATAACCTTACCGGCCGATTGTTGAGTCTTTCCACGCTTTGGGTTCGGTTCATCGCGTGCAGTCCACTCAGCTGACTGTCGATTGGACTCCGGAGTGAAGTGATGGAGCCATGTTCCGTCCATTGTTATATATCGACGAAAAAAATCGGTTTTATTTCGATATAACAGCTCCAAACACTGCTCAGAATCATCAATTCGTTGTTGTTTTTGATCGATTGTCCAACACGTTCCTTTGATATCTTTAGGGTGTCAGCTATCTCGATCAATTTCACTTTACGGTCATTGAAAATCATTTTGTGGATTTTTTTCAAGTTTTCATCGGTAACAGCCTCTTTTGGACGTCCACTGCGTTCATCGTCTTCGGTGCTCATATGACCAGTACGAAATTTTGCAAACCACTTACGAATTGTTACTTCGCCCGGTGCAGAGTCTGGATAACACTCATCAAGCCATTTTTTGGTATCGGCGGCACTTTTTTCATCAAAAAGTAGTGTTTCATCAACACACGAAATTCCTTTTTTTTCATTTTTTTTCACAATAACAAAAGTAGCTTCACTCAAAATGCAATATCTCACAAACTAATAATCAGACAGCTGTCAAATTTATACACGTATCTTTTGAAGGTTGGTACTAACTGAAAATGGTATGGATTTAATTCTAGTGGCGCCCTCTCATAGAAACGATACGAACTTTTCAGCCGATTGTTAGAAGTTTCTTATGGCGGACCAAACTTTAAAATAATACATCAATATTGAGAATATTCCAATAGAAACAAAAGATACAGGGCAAACAAACTTACACGACATTCCCCTAATAATAATAATAATAATAACCCTACTAAATGTTTTAAAACCTGTTCGCACTATACCGGGACGGGACCATCCAGGACTATCCGGGACGTTTTTTTCTTCATCGGCGCCGAAGGTGCGAAAAACTCGGCGAGGAATATCGGCGGCAACCAAATGGATTTTATGCCGGATCCGGGATTTCAATACATACACACGCCGGTAGCTCAGTCATCGCCAAAGAGGAAATAACGTCCCGAATAGTCCCGGATGGTCCCGTCCCTGTCGTCCCGGTATAGTACGAACAGGCTTTTATGCTGTTGATTCATGCTATTTAGCTTGACTAACATATGAAGAAGTGAGAGAATCGAAGGTTCGTTTCATTTGTTAAATTTCGTTCAATTGGTTTAATCGAAATAGAGCATGAGATAGTAAGTCTAGGTTTAACTAGGATCCAAATTGTTCTAATTTGGAGGTCATATTGGTTGCTGGCAAACGAACCAGCTTCCTCAATTCCGGTCATCTGAATCCGGTTTCGAAAGAATTTGATTTGATTTAAAATTGCAAATCACCAAACTTTCTTCAAGATGGTCAAATCGATATTCACAAACTTATAGGTTCAAAGGAAAAGTCTTAAAGTTTCATACGGAATACCTAAATTTGTTGTGGATTTGTAGAGTTTGTTAGATTAAGTACGAACAAATTTTCCTATTTCTATTCAATGAACAGTTGGTTTTGCGAATTCCACGGTAATATTTATGATGTTATGAGTAATATGAGAAAGGCATCGTTACACCACTAGGTGGATTAAAACTGTTTTTTTTAAATTACTTTATAAACTCAGTTTCAGAATTCATTTCTAGAACACAGAACCTGCATCCTGGAATTGTCGAATTTAAACCTTGGGTTCTAGAACTATATTTTTAACTGAACTCAATTCCTTCCTTACTACTGTGGGCAAACAGTAATAAGACTTTTGTATTTAATTTCGCGCGGAAATCTGATTCGTCGAAACTTTTTTTTATAAGTTGGTATAACAGTCAGTGCCAAGTGTCACGTCGAAAAATTAATTAACGTTCAGTATATGTGTTTCTTTCTGTAGTATTAAATGTGCAATCGGCGATTTTTTCAATGAGTGAAATTTTTCAACAAAGAAGCTCCATTTCATTTTGTGTGCGGAATCAATCGGATCCAGATAATAACCAATAAATATCCTGCAATTCTAATATTTTCTCACCCTGATTAGCATGGTGTTTTCAAGCGTCAGGTAAATCAGTAGAAAGTTATGAACAAGAAGAACTGTTTCGTATTTGAAAGATAATGATGAAAGTACGATAAGCTAATTTCCAATTCTGGCTTGCCACAGGCTAGCGGAAACCGTGATCAATTCCGGATACCTGCTCACGATAACCGGCTAACTTTCGCTGTACCGCCACAACAACCGTGAATCAGATCAGCTTGGAGTCTGGATCGAAATTCTGAAACCGGAACAAATTGCAAAGTGGTGTGTCTAATAAGTGCCGTTTCGAGACGTGTTCTTCAGTAAGGAAGACCCCCAGTCTCTCCAGCCTACATCTATCGATGCTGTGCGAACCAATCGCAGTGCCGAGTACGCAGTGAGTGGTCGTCGATCATACGCCGAAGCTGAAACAGGTTCCCGTTTTGCGTCGCAGCGGCTCTCGAACGCGGTAACGTGGGATCTGCCCGGTAGAACAACCGTGGAATTGGATCCCCGACGGAGACACCATTTTTGTTCAATTGTCGGAATCCAATTAAATTAATAATGGACCGACTGGGACTCCTTCGGCTGACAGGGCTAACGCAGGGGTGCCAGCCATGATACGTGTAGAGACGGTGAAAAAGTAGCATGAAGAACAACGTTGAGAAGATTAATTTGGTCGGACAACTGACTTATATATATAAATTTGAGAGCAACGTATGTATCGGGAACGTTGGGCACGTCATGCTGCGATTACACAATGCCGATAGAATTTTAATCAGATAAGGTTGGAAAGTAGGAAAGAAAAAAACACTTCGTACTGGCTCTTTTAATGTCTATTACGAGCGAGAAGCGTTGCCGATTGCCAAGATATCCGGAAAATCAAAATCGGCTAACGAAGAGCGAAAGGCTACAATGGGAGATAAAGTTGTTGCTGCCGAAATTGGATTGTGGGTGGAATAGAAGCTTAGTTGGTGGCTCGAAGTAGGGATTAACGTCGGTGATTATGTGACCAGCTATATATCGGCGAAATATGACTGGCCGTTTGTCGTTCAGACAGCTCCCGAAACCTCATGAAATACAGAGCCCCGAAGACGATTGCATATTGTATTATGATATTATTATAACTGGATATATCGAGCTGACGACAAATTCTGACGTAAAATGGTGTATGATCTCCTGCCCCAACGAGATTCTATTTCATAATACATCATGTCAGGTTCGGGGTTCCAAGTCAAATCGCACAATCCGTTGATTTGCTAGTTGAAAGAGCCCAAATCTATTTTCGAGCACTTTTTATAATGGATTCAATTGTTACGCCTCATGATTTAGTGTCAAAAATCCATAATTTACCCTGTTTTCCCCTCAAAAGCTGAATAATCACATTTCCTTTCTTTGATTGATGGCCGAATAGCAGCTACAGGATGCATGAGGTACCAAGCACTCTCGTCTTAACAAGCGCATGAGACCGGCTAGCAATTTCTCGTAGATCGGTACCGATATGTTAGGAATATCCAGCACGGAATTTTCATTACGTGCTCGAGCAAGACTAGTTATTGATAGTATCAATAGCATCCTTGCCCGCTCGGCTATCGCAAAGGATAAGAACCTAATCAAGAACGAATAAAACGGAATTTGATATAGCAAACGTTTTTCATTCAGTAAAAACCATTCAAGCGAAGAGGTTGTGTTTCGATTGTACTGGCTCGTGAGTTAACGGCTGATACCGAGACAATTCTAAGCTTCAGGTAGTTAAACTGCCCATAGCAAACGTAATATTCGGGGCGTTTCCCGACTGGAAAGCTAGCAACGAAGGCCATCCCGTTCATACGCACAGAGGTGTAGAAACACAGAGGTGCGAGAGCATAGAAGTGACGAGTCACAGAGGTGCCATCGCATAAAGGTGCGAAGACGAAGGGGTGCAAAGGCACAGAGGTGCTAAAGCAACCCAGTGCTGATCTACCAGGTACCAGAATTTGTACGCTGCGTAGGATCAAAAGAGACGGCATATATCGCGAGGTGCTACACTGCAAGCATCGCATTTGATCGCCACCAAGAGCAAAAGCACTGTACCTGGGGTCAGGTACAGGCAGCACAGCAAGTGCAGTGGTGTTCACAACGACGGCAGAGCAACTGAGATAGCAGTAAACGACAGAAGACTGCCAATTGGAAACAGCAGAAGACTGCCAATTGGAAATCGTTGGAAGAGCTTCACGTCGTTCTTCACGATAAAGGAACAGAGACATCAGCTACAAGGTAGATTTAATTTAATTTATTTTTATTTCTTATATCTGAAATTTTACTAAACATAAGTTTTTATTTTGGTATTATTAATTTACAAAAAAATTTAATGTAATGGATGATCTTATGGAAGATCATCCGAATCCGATTCCGGATACTAGTAAGAGTTTAAATACTCCGAGGGCTAAACATTATCCACAGGGTACCACTGGGCCATGGATAGTCTATCTTCGAAAAAAAGAAAAGATTTTAAATTTGATGCAAATTACCAAGGATTTGACATCACATTTCTCTGAAGTTAAAGAAATATGTAAAGTTAATAGAGATAAAATTCGAGTTGTTGTCAATGACTTGAAACAGGCGAACGAAATTGTAACCTGTAAATTATTTTCTGTTGAATATCGAGTTTACATTCCATCGAAGGAGGTGGAAATTGACGGTGTCGTGACTGAAGCAAGTCTGACGGCCGATGATTTACTTAAAAATGGAGTTGGTCGTTTTAAAAACTCCATGCTTGAGGGAGTTAAGATACTCGAGTGCAAGCAATTGTACTCAGCATCTATTGTCGATGGAAAAAAGTCGTATCGTCCCTCAGATTCGTTTCGTGTAACATTTGCCGGATCTGCGTTGCCTAGCCATGTCTATATCGATAAAATTCGTCTTCCTGTTCGGCTTTTCGTACCGCATGTTATGAATTGCACGAACTGTAAAAAATTCGGGCATACAGCTACTTACTGTAGTAATAAGTCCAAATGTATCAAATGTCAAGGGCCTCATAAGGATAATCTTTGCGATAAAAATGTTGAAAAATGTGTTTATTGTGGGGAGAGACCTCATGATGATCTTTCAGTATGCGCTGCATTTAAGTTGCGTAAAGACAAAATGAAGCTTTCTTTAAAAGCACGGTCTAAGCGCACATATGCAGAAATGCTTAAAACGGTCATACATGTCTCCCCCTTGGAAACCGAAAACGGTTTTTCAAATCTTATGGAGCCAGAGGAATCTGACTCCGACGGAAATAGTGAAGATACCTCGTTTGTCACTCCTCAAGGGTCTGTTAAGAGGAGATTAACAAACCACAAAATACCTAAAAAGACACCTAAAATTACATCTTCAAAAAAAGATCCCCGTGTTAAAGCTAAAAAGCCAAATTTAAAACCAAAAACTGTGCCTCCTGGTTTGTCAAATTCACAAACCAATCCAGAAACTAGCTCAAGGAAAGACAATAATCCAGTGGGCTCCGTTTCACATTCACCAACAGGATTACTTAAGTTTTCGGAAATTGTAGAATGGATTTTCGCAGCATTCAATATTTCTGAACCTCTAAAGACTATCATAACGGCATTCCTTCCAATAGCTAGAACTTTTTTGAAACAGTTATCAGCTCAATGGCCAGTTCTTTCAGGTTTTGTATCATTTGATGGATAATTTATCATCCGCCGCAAATGATTCAATCACTGTCCTGCAGTGGAATTGTCGAAGCATCATGCCAAAACTTGATTCATTTAAAGTTTTGTTGCATAGTCAAAAATGTGATGTATTTACTTTGTGCGAAACATGGCTTACATCAAACATAGCCTTAAGTTTTAGTGACTTTAACATTATACGTCTCGATAGAGACTCTCCGTATGGTGGAGTGCTTTTAGGAATTAAGAAATGTTATTCCTTTTATAGATTAAATATTCCTTCGACTTCTAGTATAGAAGTTGTTGCTTGTCAAATAAACATTAAAGGAAAGGACATTTGCATTGCTTCAGTATATATTCCTCCAAGAGCTCAAGTTGGACAACGACAGCTTAATGAAATTGTCGAAGCCCTTCCTGCTCCACGTTTGATTTTAGGAGATTTCAATTCGCACGGAATGATGTGGGGTTCCGTTTACAATGATAGCAGATCATCCTTAATATATAATATTTGCGACAATTTTAGCATGACGGTACTAAATATGGGTAGCATGACACGGATCCCAAGACCTCCTGCACGTCCAAGTGCATTAGATTTATCTCTTTGCTCGACTTCAATTCGACTAGATTGCACCTGGAAAGTATTTCCTGATTTACACGGTAGCGATCATTTACCAATCATCATCTCAATTAGCAGTAACAAAGGCATTGCTAATTCAGTTAATATTCCATATGATTTGACAAAAAATATTGACTGGATTAAATACCAAAGTAATATTTCAAGTGCCTTAACTTCAATGGAAGAGCTCCCCCCACTTGAAGAATATGACTTCCTCGTTTGTTCGATTCTGGAGGCCGCAGAACAAGCCCAAACCAAACGATTTCTTGGTCCATCGTCTAACAGAAGGCCTCCAAACCCTTGGTGGGACAAAGAGTGCTCAGATGCTAAGCACGCGAAACAAAATGCCTTCAAGACGTTTTTAAAACGAGGAGGAGGAACTCCTCAGAATTTTGAAAAATTCTTGACTTTAGAAACCAAGTACAAGAGCATACTTCGGGCCAAGAAATGTAGCTATTGGAGACATTTTGTCGAAGGTTTGTCAAGAGAAACCTCAATGAGCACTCTTTGGAATACGGCCAGACGAATGAGGAATCGTAACGTAGGAAATGAGAGTGAGGAATACTCGAACCGATGGATATTTGATTTTGCGAGGAAAGTTTGTCCAGATTCTGTTCCTACGCATAGCATTATTAGGGAATCTTTTTCAAATAATGGTTCCATTGATAGCCCCTTTTCTATGATGGAATTTTCCATAGCACTCATGTCTTGTAACAATAACGCTCCTGGGTTGGACAGAATTAAATTCAACTTGGTGAAGAATCTGCCCGACCTCGCAAAAAGACGTTTGTTGGAATTGTTCAACAAGCTTCTTGAGCAAAATATTGTTCCACCTGACTGGAGGCAAGTGAAAGTTATCGCCATTCAAAAGCCGGGGAAACCAGCTTCCAATCACAACTCATATAGACCCATCGCGATGTTGTCCTGCATCAGAAAATTGTTCGAAAAAATTATTCTACGACGTCTCGACACTTGGGTCGAGACGAACGGTTTGTTGTCAGATACTCAGTTTGGCTTCCGTAGAAATAAAGGGACGAATGATTGCCTTGCATTACTTTCGTCTGACATCCAAATTGCCTTCGCTCAAAAGCAACAAATGGCATCTGTATTTTTAGACATTAAAGGAGCATTTGATTCAGTTTCCATTGATGTTCTTTCAGACAAGCTTCACCAACATGGACTCCCAGCGGTTATAAATAATTATTTGCACAACCTTTTGTCAGAGAAACGCATGCATTTTTCACATGGCGATTTGGTAACATTCAGAATTAGCTACATGGGTCTACCGCAAGGCTCTTGCCTCAGTCCGCTCCTCTATAATTTTTACGTAAATGACATTGACAGCTGTCTAGTATCCCCATGTACACTAAGACAATTGGCAGATGATGGCGTAGTTTCAGTTACTGGACCCAAAGCTATTGATCTGCATAAACCATTGCAAGATACCTTAGATAACTTGTCCGATTGGGCTGTTCATCTTGGTATCGAATTCTCTGCGGAGAAAACAGAGTTAGTCGTCTTTTCAAGAAAGCATGATCCCGCGCAGCTTCAGCTCCATATGATGGGAAGAATGATCCAACAGGTTTTGACTTTCAAATACCTCGGGGTGTGGTTTGATTCCAAATGCACGTGGGGAGGACACATTAGGTTTCTGATAACAAAATGCCAACAAAGAGTAAATTTTCTTCGAACAATAACCGGATCTTGGTGGGGTGCTCATCCGGAAGATCTAATAAAATTGTATCAGACAACGATACTTTCAGTGATGGAATATGGATGCGTTTGCTTTCGTTCCGCTGCAAACTCTCATATTATCAAATTAGAGCGAATTCAATATCGTTGTTTGCGAATTGCTTTAGGCTGCATGCATTCGACACATACAATGAGTCTTGAAGTTCTGGCGGGAGTTCTTCCATTGAAGGATCGTTTTTGGGAGCTTTCGTCGCGACTGCTAATAAGATGCGAGGTACTGAATCCCCTAGTTATTAATAACTTCGAAAGGCTAGTTGAGCTTCAATCTCAAACAAGATTCATGACTGTATATTTTAACCATATGTCACAGGAAATCAACCCTTCAAGATATATTCCTATCCGTGTCAGCCTCCTAAATGTCCCTGACTCAACTTTATTTTTCGACACATCCATGCAGCGCGAAGTGCGTGGAATTCCGGAACACCTACGCTCGTTGGAAATCCCAAAAATATTTACAAGTAAGTTCAGGCATATCGACTCTGAGAAAATGTTTTACACGGACGGATCGCGAATTGAAGAAGCGACAGGGTTTGGTATGTTCAACAATAATGTTTCGGTCTCCTTTAGGCTTCAAGAACCTGCATCTGTTTATATAGCAGAGTTAGCAGCAGTTCATTATAGTTTGAGTATAATCGTCACATTATCTCCAAACCATTATTTTCTTTTCACAGATAGTCTGAGTGCAATTGAAGCCATTCGCTCAAAGGCTGCTGGCAAAAATGAACCTTTTTTCTTGGGCAAAATAAAACAGTGCCTGAACGTCATATTGAATAATAATTATCAAATCACAATAGTTTGGGTTCCGGCTCATTGCTCCATTCCAGGCAATGAAAGAGCCGATATTTTAGCCAAACGTGGTGCTATTGAGGGTGAAATTTATGAGAGACCAATTGCTTTCAATGAATTCTATAGCGCGTCTCGCCAAAGAACACTTGCCAGCTGGCAAGCTTCTTGGGATAAAGATGATCTGGGTCGGTGGATGCACTCAATTATTCCTAAAATATCGACAAAGGCATGGTTCAGGGGATTGGATGTGAGTAGAGATTTCATTCGTGTGATGTCCAGACTCATGTCCAATCACTGCACGTTAGATGCACATCTCCTTCGAATTGGACTTTCCGAGACTAATCATTGTGCTTGTGGCGAAGGTTACCGCGATATTGACCATGTTGTTTGGACATGCGTGGAGTATCGTGATGTCAGATCTCAACTAATAAATTCCTTGCGTACCCAAGGTAGACTATCCAATGTCCCAGTTCGCGACATTCTTGCTTGTCGTGACGTTCCTTACATGAAACTTCTTTATTATTTCATTAAGTCCATTGGAGTTCCAATTTAAATTTTATTTTATGTTAGATTGTTTTCTCTTCCATGAGCTCAACCAATAGCCAGCTATCTTATATTAAATAAAAGTGATGAACTGATACAAACAAACCTGAAATAGTTATAAGATCATGTACAAAATAAATGTATTTCATTTAATGTAATTTATAATAGCAACTCGCTTGATAAAAACAGTGTTTAGATTAACTAATGAATACCAACATACTAATAGGATATTCGAAATGTATTAGGTTTAAAGTACTATGTATTGTAGATGCCACGGCGAAGAAAAACTTATGTATATTGCCTATGAAATAAACGTATTTATGAAAAAAAAAAAAAAATAGCAAACGTTTTTGTCTCGGTTGTTATAAATGAGGAATGTTGCTTCTTATTAGAGCAGGATTTGAAATTGATTTATTGGTATCCGATGCGGAATTCAGGTTGTTTAGCACAACTGGCTAGCGAGTTAGTATATAATTGATAGTTGTAGCATAGAGACTATCTAAAAATAATTTACTCAGTAAAAACTCTGTCTTTATTTTTCGGATTACTGTGTCCTTATGTCGGTTCCGGCTCGAACCCAGTTCAAAGCAAAGTCGAACATCAAAATGAGAACAAATCGAAATCTGGTTAAAATAGCAACATCGAATTGAAATATCAATTAGATTTCACCTCATCAATTTTTCAATTGATATCACCTTATATTATCAATATACTGTTTGCTTTCGGAAAGAAAAACTTGCGAGGCAAAAGTTTTGTGAATCTCCAAAAATTATCATATTTAAAGCAAAAACTAATTCTGAAATTAGTCCTATTCTAATGCATTCATTAGGTTCATTGTTTCCGCATTAAGTTTTAAAAAAGTAATTGTTTTTTTTGTGAATCAATTAACAAGTCCTTTAAAAAATCAATTTTCTTGTAAATAATTCGCTCTTCTTTATATCGTATATTTTTGGCAAATTCAGTTAATGACATTAAAAGATCTTTCAATATATAAATCATGCACAATGCGGTTTCTACAGTCATTGCATAGTATATCTATATGAAGAAAGCAAAAATACAAAACATCTACTCGTCAAACACGTTCTGAAAATACCCATAACATTATATTTAACAGTTTGGGAAAATTCATTGTTTGCGAAATTCGAACTATAACTACATTGAATGTCTCAAACTTCAGAACCTAGGGCTAATTAATAAAAATAATAATTTACTCTTTCTTTTTTTGACGACTAAGTCTGTTGATATAAACGATGAGGAGGTTTTATGCCTGCTGGATTGAGAGATTATTATTTCAGATCCATTGGACTTTTTCCTGCTCCAAATAAATAAATCACTATTTTCCGACATACCAGAGACTTGGGCGATTCGCATTGTTCATAAGCCTAAGCCCGACTCCTCTGGTAGAAGGTAAAAGTTAAGTTACTAAAATATTTCTACTTGCTTAAATGACCCTCTGTCACGTCTCTCCTTTTCCGTTCTTTATATTCACATCCTTGCTCTCTCTTGAGTACTATCATTCTATAATTTTTATTTTCTGTTTCTACAAAAATGGTCTCTGGTTAGGTGAATATCGCATAAAAAAATAAAAATAATAATAATGTAGTGGCTTATTGATGCTACCTAAATAATTAATTTTCATTTTGTATATCCCTAAGCAGACCTCAAACTGTGTCGAAGACATCACTCTTCTAAACAATTATTATTCCTAGTTATGAAAGCTGAAAACTTCATATGCTCACCACCGCTACCTAAGAGATAGAAGATGATTTTTTTCTGGTATCTTTTGGCAACACTGTTTTTTGACAGATAAAGTTCGAATCGTGTCTTGTGTCATTGTCAAACTTGTTCAGTTTGGTCTATAGTTTAACTATGAATCGACTTGCAAATTATTGAATTTTACCATCAAAATTCATGCTCGGTTAAGGGAGTGTTTATCGAAAAATTGTGTTCAGCGACGAAGCTCATTTCTGGTTGAATGGATACGAAGACCAGTCAGTAGCATTGCAACTGCAACCAAAGTATTTCAGAAAAGTCACTGTTTGGTGTGGATTATGGGCCGGTGGCATCATCGGGCCGTACTTTTTCAAATACGATGATAGTCGGAACGTTACTGTGAATGACGAGCGCTACCGTGTATTGATGATTGATGATTTTTATTGCCCAAAAATGGAAGAATTGGACATGTCTGACATGTGATTTCAACAAGACGGTGCCACATCCCACACGGCACGCGAAACAATGACCAAATTGAGAGCTGCCTTCGGTGAACAGTTCATCTCACGATCGTGTGATTTAACGCCTTTGGACTATATCTTGTTGGGACATGTTAAGGCTCATATCTATAAGGCTCATATCCAATATTGAAGCATTTATTCGTGAAATACCGGCCGATATGTTGGAGAGAAAGTGCCAATATTGGACCTTTCGAATGGGCCATCTAAATAGGAGCCACGGTCAACATTTGCATGAAATCATCTTCATACAATAATCGTTCTATCGGTTCCAATAAATATTCCATCAATTTTCTCAAATTTGTTGAGTTATTTTTATTTATTTTTTTTTTGAAAATCAAATCCTGTACCTCTTTAAAAATCACCCATTAGTATGAGAAATATTTTATCAATCATCTAACAGGTCTTAGCACTTTAATACATCAAAGAAACCTGCATGATTTTGAGTCACCAGGATTTTGACTATTTGATTGCATTTTAGCGCCTCCATATGAGAAAATTCTTATTAACTC
Source organism: Malaya genurostris (assembly GCF_030247185.1). Taxonomy (NCBI): domain Eukaryota; kingdom Metazoa; phylum Arthropoda; class Insecta; order Diptera; family Culicidae; genus Malaya; species Malaya genurostris. Next base: position 58,092,968 of record NC_080570.1, on the reverse strand, counting down.
TTATTATTTGATCATTTTTGAGCTCCCGAAAATTCTTTCCAAAATTACCGGCGATCTAAATTATCATGTTTAAAAGATATATCGTAATCTGTCTACAGTCATAAAACTTCGAGCGCTCTAACACCGCTTGGCGAATGAGTTCTTAACTAACATATTCGTCATAATGTAGATCTTGACGTCATAATGTAGATTCTTGTCTACACAGGGGATGCAAGAAGCGAAACATCACACAAAAAGTAAAGTGCACTTCTTCTCAGTGTCGAATAGACAGAATTTGAGTGCGTGCTAGTGGTAAAAACAGCTGGCGCGAGTGAAACACATTCTCTTCGTGTGAATCGCTCTCACGCACTATATAATGGTAGTGTATATGAACGGCTGAAAGCTAAAATCGGATAAGTGCAACTTAGTTTGGAAAACCCGTTTGAATATTTTTGAATGCAAAATTCGGATAAAAACATTGAGAGCAAAAATCGGACATGAATTTTGCAATGCAAGAATCGTTTAAAAACACTTTTCTGCAAGAACCGGACAAAATAATTTCGAATGCAAAAACCGGAAAATAAACTTAACCGGTTCTTCCAAAACAAATGTATTGTTCGGACGACAGTTGAAAACAATATTTTCCATTTTCGTTGGTTTAATCATCGATGAATTGCGAACAGGACCACTTTGATCTTTCAGTGCTTTAACCTTCATAACACTGTTATCAAATTGCTTCCTAATCGCATCACGCTTCTGGAGAAATTCTCGCTCTGCCGCCATTTGCCTATCCAGCATTTCCTGCTCATGCTCTAACTGCTGCTCCTCCATTTTTCGCTGTGCTTGGTGCTCCAATTCGCGCATCTCCCGCTCTTGCTTCAAACGAAACTCGTTCCATGCCTTTTTTTTTTTTTTTTTTTTTTAAATAACTATTCATTGGAATATGAGTTAAAATTAAATTAATAAGATTTAAATTGGGTGTTCAGCCACAAGTGGTGACTTTTCAGCCCTGTTATATATATATATATATATATATATATATATATATATATATATATATATATATATATATATATATATATATATATATATATATATATATATATATATATATATATATATATATATATATGATTTGGTTATTACCATGAAGACATTATTTGCTTCCGCAATTCTGAGATTTTTGTGTAGGGAAAATTCTAAACCTACTTGTACTTGTGTAATGGGGAAAAGGAACTTATATACTAACTTACTAACTAATACAGAGAGCGAATCGATTCAATTGAAGATTGCATCGATTTTTGTCGGAATTTGCTTATAATATTATGTGACATTACATCTAATGGTTCTATATTTGTGAGTCTGTGTAACTCATTTGTACTAAACCAGGGAGGACGCTTCAGAATCATTTTCAGAATTTTATTCTGAATCCTTTGAAGCGTTTTCTTCCTGGTGGAACAACAACTTGACCAAATTGGTACCGCATAAAGCATGGCTGGTCTGAAAATTTGTTTATAAATTAACAGTTTGTTTTTTAGACAGAGCTTAGAATTTCTGTTTATAAGAGGATATAAAAATTTAATATATTTATTACACTTTGCCTGGATTCCTTCAATGTGATCCTTGAAAGTGAGTTTTTTGTCATACGTTAAACCTAAGTATTTAGCTTGATCAGACCATGTCAATTCCAAGCCATTCAATTTAAGAATGTGATTATTGTTTGGTTTAAGAAAAGAAGCTCTTGGCTTGTGAGGAAAGATAATTAATTGCGTTTTTGCTGCATTTGGTTTAATTTTCCATTTTGACAGATAATCACTGAAAATATTTAAACTTCTTTGTAGGCGACTGCAGATCACTCTTAGATTTCTACCTGTGGCTAACAGACTTGTGTCGTCACAGAATAGCGATTTCTGACAACCAACGGGTAGATTTGGAAGATCAGAAGTGAAAATATTATACAAAATTGGAGCTACGCTCGAACCCTGCGGAACACCGGCTCGTACGGGTAGCAATTCAGATTTACAGTTCTGATAGCTAACCTGAAGAGTACGATCAGTTAGATAATTTTGAATCATTTTGATCAAATAAATAGGAAACTGGAAATCGGACATTTTTGCTATTAAACCTTTGTGCCAAACACTGTCGAATGCTTTTTCTATGTCTAGAAGAGCAACTCCAGTGGATAACCCAGAAGATTTATTTGCTTTTATCATGTTCGTTACTCTGACAAGTTGATGAGTAGTTGAATGTTCATGACGAAATCCAAACTGCTCTGGTAAAAAAATTGAATTCTCATTTATATGAGACATCATTCTCAACAAGATAATTTTTTCAAAAAGTTTACTGATAGAAGAAAGTAAGCTAATTGGGCGATAACTTGATGTTTCTGCTGGGTTTTTATCAGGTTTTAGGATAGGAATTACTTTAGCGTTTTTCCATCTTTTTGGGAAGTAAGCTAATGAAAAACACTTGTTGAAAATTTTAACCAGGAGTCTCAAGGCAACATCGGGAAGATTTTTAATAAGAATATTAAAAATTCCATCATTACCAGGAGCCTTCATGTTTTTGAGTTTCCTAATAATTGATTTAATTTCATCAAAATTCGTCTCAATAATGTCATCGTGTGATAACACTTGGGTTGAAATATGATCATATTTCAGTGAGACTTCATTTTCAATGGGACTCACAACGTTTAAATTAAAATTGTGAACACTCTCGAACTGCTGAGCAAGTTTTTGAGCTTTTTCACCATTTGTAAGAAGTATTTGATTTCCTTCCTTGAGAGCAGGAATTGGTTTCTGAGGTTTCTTAAGAACCTTAGAAAGTTTCCAGAAAGGTTTAGAATATGGTTTAATTTGTTCAACTTCTTTAGCGAAATTTTCATTTCGCAAAAGAGTAAATCTATGTTTAATTTCTTTTTGTAAATCCTTAACTATGTTTTTCATAGCAGGATCACGAGAACGTTGATATTGTCGTCGACGAACATTCTTCAACCGAATGAGCAGTTGAAGATTGTCATCGATGATAGGAGAATTTAATTTAGTTTGAGCTTTGGGAACTGAAAGATTTCTAGCTTCGATAATATAATGATTCAAATTGTCAATTGCTGTGTCGATGTCCGCAGAATTTTCTAAAATAGTTTCATGATCCACATGATTTTCAATGTGAGATCTGTAATCCAACCAATTAGCTCTATGATAGTTGAAAATAGAACTAATTGGATTAATTATAGCTTCGTTGGAAAGTCTGAATGTTACTGGAAGATGATCTGAGTCAAAGTCAGCATGAGTAATCGGTTCACTACAAATGTGACTTTGATCTGTTAGAACCAGATCAATTGTAGACGGGTTTTTCACGGAAGAGAAACAAGTAGGATTACTGGGATGAAGAACTGTGAAGTAACCAGCTGAGAGTTGATTATGAAGTATTTTACCATTACTGTTATTTTGCCTACAATTCCACTGGACATGCTTAGCATTTAAGTCCCCTATTACGAAAAATTTCGATCGATATCTTGTAAGTTTTTGCAAATCGCCTTTAAAGAAATTTAATTGTTCGCCGGTGCATTGGAATGGCAAATATGCTCCAGCGATGAAATAAATTCCATGAATGGTTTCAACTTCGATTCCCAAGCTTTCAATAACTTTAGTATTGAAAGAAGGTAAAATTCGATGTTTGATTTGCCGTTGGACAAAAATGGCAACTCCACCACCCATTCCAGTAAACCTGTCAAATCGATGAACCACATAATGTGGATTACTTTTCAATTTTACATTTGGTTTAAGAAAAGTTTCTGTCACAATGGCAATATGAATTTTGTGAACTTTGAGAAAATTATAAAATTCATCTTCACTCGATTTCAAAGATCGAGCATTCCAATTTAAAATATTCAAATAATTATTTAACATCACTGTTAAATTTTAAATTCATTATAATATTATTTGCAAATTTCCATCCAATTTGAAATGCTTCAAAAAGTGATGAAGTTGAATTCATTTGGATGATCATTTGAAAAAGTTGATCTTGTAGGTAGATCATTTTATTTTCAGTTATATCGCCTAAATCGACTTCATTTAAAGAAGCGAATGGCATTGAAGGAATATTTGTAGGTAGACTGCCATTAGAAGAAGATGATTTGGCCGGTCTACCTATTAATAAATTGTTTTCGTTAGAAGAAGAACTGCAAGGCGGTCCTGTGTTTTGATTATTTACATTAGAAGAAATAGGTGATAGATTTCTACCTAATATACCAGCATAACTGACATTAGAAGAAGATGATGACGAGGTCGATCTACCTGTCAATAAATTGTTTTCGTTAGAAGACGAATTGACAGGCGTACCTGTTTTTTGTTTCGAAGAAATCAGTGCCGAATTAGGCGTGGCATTTGTAACGGTTTTCTGATTTTCAGGTATGTTCTGTAAATTTAAGGTCGTTGATTTGACTTGTTGTCGAAGCGAACGAGCGTTTAAAATTTTTTCCCTGACAGGACATTTCAAATAATTGGATTTATGATTTCCATTGCAATTTGAACATGAAAATTTATCAGTGGTTTCATTCGTTGGACAATCGTCTTTCGAATGCGATTTACCACAATTCAAACACCGTATATCCATATGACAATTTTTGGTTCCATGACCGAAGCCTTGGCAACGACGACATTGCGTTAAGTTAGCAATACGATTATGCCGTTTATAATGTTCCCAATGAATTTTAATGTGGGAAATGAAACGTACTTTTTCTAAAGTTTTCAAATTGTTTACATCACTTTGATTGAAGTGTATTAGGTAAAGTTCATGGGAAATTCCAGAGCGTGGTTTAGAAGTACCATTCGCTCTTTTTTTCATAAGTATTACTTGGGAAGGGGCAAAACCAAGCAATTCTTTTAGTTCATTTTTAATTTCATCAATACTTTGATCATTTGATAATCCTTTCAAGACAGCCTTGAAGGGTCTGTCTGATTTTATATCATATGAATAAAATTTATGAAGTTTCTCGGACAAATATCGAATAAGACGTTCGTAATCTTCCAATCCATCCACCAAAACTCGACATTCTCCTCTTCGTCCGATTTGAAATGAGACTTTTACTTCCGGGAGAAAAGTAGAAAGCTCAGTACGGAATGCTTTGAAGTCGGAAATCATCACCGTCACTGGTGGCATAGATTGATGTTTCTTCCCAGAACGACAAGCGTCCATTTTGGGAATTTTTGAAGAATTTTCTTCTATGTCGCTACAATCGGATTCAGGAAGAATCTCGTAAATATTGTTAGACGGCATAGAATCAACGGAAGGGAAATCCGTCCGTTGTCTTTTATTTTTACATTCAGATTCTATAAGATCGTGAATGTTATTAGAAAAATGTTGAATAACGGATTGTGATTTATTCCGTATTGAATTATTTTTAGCCTTAGGCTTGTTGCCTTTCCGGTTGGACGCAGGCATTTTTGAAATAAATGAAATTTTAAATTAAATTAACTAGGCTAAATTAGTCTTCGATTAGACTCCTAGCTAGCCTTAAAAAAGGCTGATTAATTTCTTAGTCACTCTAATATCACTCTTTGTATCACTTAGTCACTCTAATATCACTCTTTGTATCACTTAGTCACTTAGTTAGTGATTCAGGTAGTCTTGAAAAAGACTGAAGCCTTGAATCAATGAAACTCTAGGTAGCCAGAAAAAAATTCCAGGAGCCAAGAGCTATACGCGTGCGGTGCGAACGACTGTTCAACACCGACTGGATCGTTCCATGCCTGCTGTCTTTCAAGACGCGCTTTCCGTAAATCCATCTGCTAAGCGAATTCCATTTCCATCGCATGCTGTTCCTCCTCCAACTGCTTCTCAGTCGGCTCTTGGACGGAACTACCTCCACGATCGGAACCTGCATCGCTATTAGAGACCGATTTCTTTCCACGCCTTTTCGGTGCAGTATCTGGAACGCTCAACGCTTTGCATCGTTGACACGACCAGTTGATGTTGACTATTTCCGAATCAACACCCGCGCAAGAAAAATGAGCCCACCGCTGACATTTTTCGCATTGAACCCAATCAACATCATCGGATTCCGCTTGCCTACAGTACAAGCACTTCTCGTTTTTGGAAGGAGAAGAAGACATTTTCCAAACAATCCGAAAACAATTTTTGATTTTTCGGATGATGCCAGTGACGTTGTATGTTGGAGAGCGTCAATTCGATACAGTGGCGTTTCTGGATGAAGGGTCATCCGCAACTCTGGTAGACGACGTAGTTGCTAAGCGATTGAAAGCTAGAGGCACAGTAGAGCCGTTGATAGTCACGTGGACGGGTAATATTAATCGCTACGAAAACGATTCGATGAAGGTAGAACTAATGATGTCGGCAAAGGGATCGAAGGATAAGTATTCGTTGTTTAATACCCGAACGGTGTCTGAATTAGTGCTACCGAGACAGAACGTACGATTTGCAGAAGTGGTGAAGAGATATTCACATTTGACTGGTGTACCAGTGAAGAATTTTCCGTCGGGTAAACCGAGAATTTTACTTGGGTTAGACAACATCCATCTTTTCGCGCCGCTAGAGTCACGTGTCGGTAAACCGAATGAACCGATTGCCGTGCGGTCAAAGATAGGCTGGACAGTCTATGGAACGGAGAACAGTGCACCGAGTGCTCATACGTACTTGAATCTACATTCAGTCGAACCGATGAGCAATCAGTATCTTCACGATATGTTACGAGAACAATACGTGCTAGATGAGACAGCTGTTACAACCTTTGCGATACCTGAGCCTGTGGAAGATAAACGGGCTCGAGAAATACTCGAATCTACTACGAAGCGTGTAGGTGACCGCTATGAAACGGGGTTGTTGTGGCGTGAAGACGCAAGGCGATTTCCGGATAGCTACTCGATGGCAGTACGACGGATGAAAGCTCTCGACCGAAAGCTAGAGAAAAGTCCAGAACTGAAGCGTAATGTGTGTCTGCAGATCGAAGACTATCAGGTCAAAGGATACACACATAAAGCGACCAAAGCAGAGCTAACCGATACTCCGAGGAATACGGTATGGTATTTGCCGCTAAATGTGGTGGTGAATCCAAGGAAGCCTGGCAAAATACGCCTCGTTTGGGACGCTGCAGCGTCAGTAAATGGGGTCTCCTTGAATTCGGAGTTACTCAAAGGTCCAGATATGTTGGTTCCCCTGCCTCGAGTAATTTGTCATTTCCGGGAACGTCCGGTCGCGTTCGGAGGTGACATACAAGAGATGTATCACCAGATACTGATCAGATCGGAAGATAAGCAAGCACAACGGTTTTTGTTTCATTCAAACGCAGAAGACTCTCCGCAGGTGTACGTCATGGATGTGGCTACATTTGGTTCCACGTGTTCCCCGTGTTCAGCTCAATACGTAAAAAACTTGAACGCAGAGCGGTTTGTCCACGAGTATCCGGCGGCGGTGGAAGCCATCGTAAAACGTCATTATGTGGACGATTATTACGACAGCGTAGACACGATCGAAGAAGCAGTGCAACGTGCAAACGAAGTGAAGTATATTCATTCGTGCGGAGGATTTCATATTAGGAATTGGGTGTCGAACTCAGCTAACTTTCTTGAAAAGTTGGGGGAACAAATCGCTGATTCTGCCGTGCATTTCAACCGAAATAAGAGCACCGAACACGAACGTGTGTTGGGGATCACGTGGGATCCGGTTCAGGATGTTTTCTATTTTGCTTCAATATCAAAATCGGAGTACAATCAGGTTCTTCGCGGAGAAGAACACCCGAATAAGAGAGTCGTACTCAGCATTGTGATGGCACAATTCGATCCTGTAGGACTTCTCGTTCCAGTCACTATTCTGGGAAAAATGCTGGTTCAAGATCTTTGGCGAACAGGATGTGAATGGGACGAAACTATCGATGATTTATCGTTCAAGAAGTGGCTACGCTGGACGAACATCTTGTTAGACGTAGAATCATTTAGGCTACCGCGAAGCTATTTCGGAAACGCAAGATCAGAGGAGATCGAAGACGTACAGCTTCACATCTTTGCAGATGCTAGCGAGACTGCATATGGATGCGTGGCGTATTTCCGCGCAATCGTGAGAGGCAAAGTGGTATGCTCGTTAGTGATGAGCCGAGCGAAGGTTGCTCCGTTAAAACAGCTTTCTATTCCGAGGCTAGAGCTTCAAGCAGCAGTGCTTGGAGCCAGACTATCAAAAACAGTGCAGGATAATCACAATTTTTCGATAAGCCGTGTGGTGTTTTGGATCGACGCAGAAGTTGTGTTGTCGTGGATTCGTTCTGATCAGCGCCGCTATAAGCAATTTGTAGGTTTTCGAATCGGAGAAATCCTTAGTCTAACGAAACTGACAGATTGGTACGGTATTCCAATGAGACTTAACATTGCAGATCAGATAACAAAATGGGGTAAAGATCCAGAGATACACCCAAATAGTCCGTGGGTTCGTGGACAACCGTTTTTATACAACAACGTGGAAGATTGGCCAAAAAAAAGCTTACCACCGGGAAACATCACAGAAGAACTACGCTCTCACTTGTTGTTACACGACGTGAAAGTGGCAGATGTTCTTGTGGATACCAATCGTTTCTCTAAATGGACTGTACTCGTGAGAGCGATGGCGTGCGTATTTCGATTCGCTTCAAACTGTCGGCAAAAGGTTAAAGGTCTACCGATTCACACGTTGCGAGCAACATGCAGACAGTTGAAAGTGCTGAAGCCTAGTAAAACCTCAACAGTTCGTATTCCGCTGCAACAAAGCGAATACGAGAAAGCAGAATTGTTTCTGTTCAAAATGGCACAGACCAAGAGCTACATCGATGAGTTGAAAGTGTTGACGAGGAATAAGGATCGTCGAATGAACGAGTGGTTAAAGATCGAGAAGTCTAGTCCGTTGTACAGATTGACACCATTAATCGACGAGAATGGGTTAATTCGAATGGAGGGCCGTGCCGAGAATGCTGAATTTCTATCGTTTGATCTGCGTTTTCCGGTGATTTTGCCATATGACCATAGAATCACGAGGTTGATTGTGCAGCATTACCATGAAAAAAGTGGTCACGGATACCGTCAGGCGGTTAAGAACGAGCTTAAGCAGCAGTTTCATATTCCACATATCGACGCAATTGTCCGAAAGGTATCGTCATCTTGCGTATGGTGTAAGGTTCATCGTTGTCGTCCTGAAGTCCCACGGATGGCTCCACTACCGGTGCAAAGACTTACACCAAATCTACGACCGTTTAGTTATGCTGGCGTAGATTATTTAGGACCATTTGACGTGACAGTTGGACGCCGCTCGGAAAAGCGTTGGATTGCGCTGTTTACTTGCCTAGTAACTCGTGCAGTGCATTTGGAGGTGGCCTGCGGTCTAACTACACAATCGTGCTTAATGGCAATACATCGATTCATTGGACGTCGAGGTTGGCCGAGAGAGTTTTTGTCCGACAACGGAACGAATTTCCAAGGGGCAAGTAAAGAGCTTGCGAGAGACGTTCAAGCAATAGGAGCTGACTGCGCGGACGAACTCACAAATGCAAAAACGAAATGGACTTTCAATCCGCCTTTAGCTCCTCACATGGGAGGCGTTTGGGAGCGTCTGGTTCGTTCTGTAAAGGAAGCGCTCACTGCACTAGATGACGGAAGAAAGTTAACGGATGAAATCCTGCAGACAGCGATCGTCGAAGCGGAGGACATGATCAATTCGCGTCCTCTTACATACGTATCGGAGCAGTCTAACGAGGCAGAGGCTCTTACCCCGAACCATTTCTTGCGGGGATCTTCACCAAATCAGCCATGTGTACATCTTCCCCCACCTCACCCAGCCGTAGCACTGTAGGGACGCCTTTCAGCGTTCCCAGCAGTTGGCTAGTCTGATGTGGGAACGATGGATTAAAGAGTATGTGCCGTCGTTAAGTCAAAGGACCAAGTGGTTCGATGAGTCCAGAGTGCTGAAAGTCGGAGACCTGGTGTACATCGTCGAAGGCAACAACAGAAAGTGTTGGGTCCGCGGGGTAATCGAGGAGATTATACCGTCATCAGACGGCCGAATTCGACAAGCGTGGGTACGCACCAACAGTGGGCGGTACAAGCGAGCAACAGTGAAGCTGGCCGTGATGGAGATTGGTAACTCTACGCTGGATGTAACATCCGGATAGGGTTACGGGTCGGGGAATGTTCTGGCACCACTGGCCAACATAATGTTGCGTCGTCATCGGTGAGATGAAGTAGCTGTCAAATGATGTGATAGTGAAAGAGAGAGAGAAAATAGATACAAACGTCAATAGATAGAACATAAAACTGTAAACAAATATGTACGTGAAAGTTGCTAGAGAGTGAATGTTGATAGCGTGGAAAATTCAACTTATATATTTAAAGGTAGAAAGGTCTGGATTGAGTTCAGATTAGAATAGATCTGTAAGTACACTGAACAAATAAACACACAGTAAAATAAACAAATAATTGTTAACAGATACAGATAATTGCCAGACGGGTTTAATTTGGAGAGTTTCCTGGATAAAAACACAAAGATAGTGTGGTTAGGAGACAAGTAAGTTGAAAACAATGAAAATAGATTAAAATGAAAACGCACAATTGTTACAAAAACAATTTACCAAATTGTAGTTCAACAATACCAAAACGAATACAACGGGAAGAGAAGGGAAAGATTCGAGCAGATTTCCGAAAATATTGTTTTCAACTGTCGTCCGAACATGTATTTATCCGGTTTTTGCATTCAAAGTTTTTACATTTTATGTAAAATCTGGTATACTTATTTCGGAGTAAATTGGCAATATCTCTGATTCAGTAAAAACTATGCAAGCGAAATAAAAATATGGGTATGTAATTCCAAATGGGACCATGGAAGCAATATCGAATATCGATAATTTTTGTTATTGATATCGTTGATTTTTAAGCGGATATCGATATTATCAATAATTATAGATAAATTTCGCATCTCTAAATATAAATTTTTAATTTGGTTACATCTCGATAAAAAAGAACCGATTTTTGACAGATATTTTATAAGATTTTCTATATCTAATCTAATTTTCCAATGGCTGGTCAAAATTAAACTTTGTTTAAACTCTCTCGCTTCCAAGTCTTTCAGCATAAATCGATATTTATGCTGAAAGATTTGGAAGCGAGAGAGTTTAAACAAAATTTAATTTTGATCAACCAATGGAAAATTTGATTCCACCATTCGAGAGACATAAGAATCAGTTCGTTGATTCTCCGATAATTAGGTCAATAATTAGTTTTATACACTCCAAGATACATCTCAAGCATCATTTATTACAGTACAATTTATGTTAGCGGGTGAGGGATGCGTCCGAGGTGGTAGCTCTAGAAGAAAATGAACCTTACGAGTGAGTTTTTGCCAACCTTGGTCTTGCATGAAACTTTCACGAAATATATTTTCTTTAGTTGAGATTGGTCAACATTTCCATAGAAGAGCATTCTACGCTCTCTTCCCGTACAGTTGAAGCAGATGAAATACACAAGTTCGGCATGTGCCGCATGGCGATTACGCATGTGAACTAATATAATCACTATTATGCCCTATTATACCGATTACTACGAACAGCAATGTTTCAACTGTATTTGGAATTTATCAAATTTTCCTCGAACGAACAATGCACAGACACATGCTGGACCGTATGGTGGATGTTTGGTATTTTGCCAGATTATTGTTTTTCGGTGTTCAATAGTCTTCTCTTCTCCGAATACAAAATGCAAACTATTGAATGGTATTGTTGCTTATCGACTCCAAGTTGTAAAGCACTTTGTTCGAAATATGCCAAAATCGATGGGGATAACTTTTTCAATATAGACAAGCAATCTGAATAGCTTTTGTGAACCATGAACTAGTTGGTTCCATGATTGAAACGGATGGAATTTGATCAGTAATCACACTGCCCAACCAGTTCCCCGCCCTCTAATGCTGGATCGAAACTCAAACGTGATGGACTTCGTTAGAATTTCCACAAAACCTAGAAAAGTAAACACTTGTCAGTCGTCACACATGCATCCCAGTTTCACAGGTAGGTATAGATACTTACAGCAGTTTCCGATGTTTCGCCGTGTTCCGAAGCTTTTTCCCTGTCCAATTAGACATATGTGAAAGTGGCGGTAGAAGCTGAAAATAAACACTCAACCAGCGGGAGTACACAACCAGTTGTCTGCCGCTGACAGCTTCATTAACGTGTTGCATTTATAATTAAATGGAAAAACTTCCATCGCAAGCGTGGTCGTGGGTGGGTAGAATTTTTATCCGATGGAGAAGAGGAACAGAACTCAATCGTACAATATTAGAATGCCTGTGTGACTGATTATAGGGTGACTGACAGCTCACAAAATACACACAGCTCGACCTCGAAAGTGTTTTATAAGGTGTCAAGAAAAGAAGCTGGAAAAAAGTGTGATGCATTTCCAACTGTCCATTTTATTTTGCTTGTGTCGTTAATTAATATCTATTCAATTAGTCCCAAAAATTGTTTATTGTTAATTAGTTGACGGATTTGTTTTCCCCATGTTGCACATTCGATCGTCTATTATGAAACAGTACGTGGATCGACAGAAAAATCAAATTAATTCATTGTCGATTGGTTATCTTTGTTCACGTGTTTGTCATCTTTGCCCAAGCTGTAATGCATCGGGGGAATCGAAGACGATAGACAAAGTTTTTGACGTTAACACAAAACTGGCAACGGCTCCCCGGAGGGTGATATCCGAAAACTTTACTCAGTTCACCAAACTGGGCGTGTTGTTTCTACGTTTGCAGCAAGTTTCACAATTTACTTTCAAATTGGCTAGCTAGAAATGCCGGCGGTTCTGTTCTGGCCGAACTGACAGTGTCTGCTCTGCCGTTGGCCGTTGTTCGATATAGCAAAAGTTTCAATTAATAATGGAATTCCGACAGCGAAACTGTAACCAGAGCTATGAAGTTGAAATCATCATAAAATGCAGTTGTTTTGTTTTTGATTTGTGATGCAGAGCAATAATTGATTTCCCGGAATTACTGCAAATATTGGCAATCAGAGCCGTGAAATGTCGTGTATTTTCAAAGGGCTGATTTGTCTAACAAATTATTAGATTAGTTTAATAATTTCTACGTTTGCAGCAAATTTCGAAAATAAATTAGAAACTCGAAGAAGAAAACGGAAGACCAATGCTAGATACTGAAGTTGATGAAAAGTCGGATACTGAAGTTGGTGAAAAAGTATAGAGCAAAAGCTTCCAATTTCATCTCATTTGTAAGGACGTTGCTTCAGGTTCAAAATGACTTTTCCATTTCCTTTCGTATTACGTTAAAAATTTTACTGTAAGGTTAATCTGGGATGGCCCTTTTAAAAATATGAAAATATCATATAAATAGCCGATAAAACACAAACACACACACACACTTAACAGAGTTATGTTGACATATATCGGAAAGATAATCAGTGCTACTGGTTTTGTCACAATGGTTATTTGATTAGTTTTTAATACGCTATTTCTGGTAATATTCGAAGCCGAAACAGTTTTATTGGTATATAAATATCATTAATATAATTAAACTAATGTCACGAATACCAAAAAAAATACTTGTTGATGACAATTCAAAGAAGAAGAGAAAATTTCTGTTCCGTAACATTATGAGAAAACTTGGCAACCTTGCGATACTAAATGAGACGAAAATAAAGCGTAATCAAGTGAATTAAGTGAAAAATTTTCATCTTATCATTTTAAAGACTAAAGACTAAAGTTTTTAATCGTTAATTAAACAAGTGCAAGTGAACGTTACTATTTATGAAGTCATTCAACATTCAACAGTGATGTAATTATGTGAAATAGTGATCATGTTTTGAGACGATTCGATTAGTAAATATTCAGAAACGTGACGAACAGTAAAACTTTTTTTAATTTAAATGGAAAAAAATAATTTATTTTAAATGGTAAAAAACGATCACTGAAGGATTTAAAACCATTTTATTTTTTTCAATGGAGAAGTATGACAATAGCTTAAATAAACATTTAGAAACATTTAACAGTTTGGTTCAGGTACGTAAAAAGATATGGTTCATGTTCAAAGTTATGATATGAAGGGATGAGACGGAAATAGGAGCTCAGATGAAATAGGGAGCCGTTACTCTACTTACATTACATCTACAGACATCAAAAATGAGATTGGACCAGCAATACCGAGCCCGTGTTGCCAGAAAAAAACATCTTTCGTAGCCGTACGGAATCGTGAGAGAATGCTTACTTTCGCTAATTATCATCTTAAGAATCTCAAACAACATGGAGCCGAGTTTTTCAAAAAATGTGATATGAAGTGACTAAACAAAAGTATATTTATTAGAAGATAGTAGAGATTATGTAAGATGTATTCGAAATAGCGAGTTTTCTCCAAAATACACAAAAAACATGAAGAACGTTGGTATTTCGGTCTGGGGGTATTTTTCGTGATACGGTTTTGTTCCTCTGATTTATATAAAATCTGTTATAACACAGAAGGAGTACCTGGTCTTCTTGGATGAAGTAATACTACCTAATGCAGAAGAAGATAAGTCAATTAAATGGAAGTTTCAGCTGAAATACAACCCAAAGCACAGCTCAACAAAGGTGTTTGGAGTATAGAACAAAAAATTGCTGTCTTGAACTAACCAGCGCAATCTCTTGACCTCAACCCAACAGAAAACCTTCGGAATGATGTCAAGAGAAAAATTTCTAGTAATAAAAACCCAAAAAACCGTGATGATGAACGTGGATTGCGATCCAAAAAGTTTGGATGCAATTTCAAAAGAGACAGTTCTATGCAAAAACGTTGCGAAGCTATACTGAAAAACAATGTATTTCCTACTAAATACTAAGACTTTAACCATCAGAATCAGAACTAATTGGCACAAGTGGCACGTTCCTCTAGTTATTACATTATATTTTAGTAAAAAATAATAGCTGTGTATTATGCTTCAATTAAGGTTTTATTGCTGTAAAATAGTAACTTTTGTTTACATTATTTGAAGCAGCTTTTAAATTTTGCTTAAAAATTCTTTCCGCAATTATTCTTTCGTTGTAACTGCTATGATATGGACAGTATTGATGTGTTAGAAAAGGTCTTTGGTGAATCGTGTCTAGGAAAAACACAGGCATACGAGTGGTATAAACGCTTCAAAGGTGGTCGTACAAGCTTGGATCATGATGAGATTTCTGGCCGCCCAACAACATCTGTTACTGAAGAAAACATTGAATCGGCGAAGCAAATCGTGTTGCAAAATCGTTCTGTACCGATTAGAGAGATTGCTGTGTTGTTCGGCATCTCTTATGGATCAGCCGAACACATTTTAACTGATGTTTTGGGTTTGAAACGCGTCGCTTCTCGGCTGGTGCCAAAAAAGCTGAATTTCACGATAATGCGCCGGCTCACACAGCGTTGGACGTGTCGTAGTTTTTTGCCAAAAACTCAATCAATATCATCAACCAAGCACCGTACTCTCCAGATACGGCCCCGTGTGACTTTTTCCTCTTCGCCAGACTCAAATTGCCATTGCGGGGAAGGCGTTTTGAGACCATAGAGACCATAAAAGAGAATTCGCTGCGCCTTAACTAAAGGCCATACCTTCAGCGGCCTATAAAACTTGTATGGAAAATTGGATCAAGCGTTGGAGAGTACTTTGATGGCGACAATAAAAAAATTTATTAAAAATTGAAATTTTGCGTTTTTTAATAAAATTCCGGTTTTTTTTTATCATAAGGTATGACATTCATAAGAACGTAATCCGTGAAACGACTGAGTTTCACAGGAATGATATACGTCAAACATTCCCCGCTTTTCAAGCAAACGTGTAAATTTACATGTTTTAGCACCTAAAAATATGTCACAATGAATTAAATATAAGTTAGAATTATTGTAAATTGTAAAATTGAGTCACTTTTGACGCTCATATATGTCGGTCTCAGAAGACGTAAATTTACACGATTTTTTCTAGGTGTGTAATTTTACCATAAAAACGGCGTGATTTTATCGTACTCGGCAACAATTCAATCGCTTTTGCAAAAAAAAAAATGAAAATTTCCTTAAATTTCATCTAAAATGAAATTTTCCCTTAAACTTCTCTTCATAGTGGAATTCAAGGGAACTTCAATTTTTTTTTTCAAAAAACATTTAGTTTCATTCCACAAACCGCTCATACCCCAAACATTTGACTATTCAATTTTACCATATGTGTATATTTCGATGATCGTTCGGTAAAAATTTGTATAACTTTCGTGTATCGAAATAACGGTTATTTCCAATGATTACGGGTTTCGTCACAAAATTACCAATCAGCGGAATCAAATCTTAGGGTGGGACAAAATATTGACTTCAGTTCAAATGCAAAGCATATCTTTCGCTATGAGTAAGGCAAAACTGCAATGCTTTGAAATCTAAAATAATAAAAAGTTAAAAAATCGCATTTATATGTAAACCAGGGCTGACATTATGCATATGGAATCGAGTTACTCGAAATGATTATTTTTTAAGTCGCTTCGGCTGAAATTTGGCATTACGCTTCGCTTTCGAGCACGTGATCGAGATCCTAACAATGTGGTACTAGATTTCGACTGACGCGGTTCGAATTGCCAAACAAAAGTAAAGAAACCCATATTATTGGAATCATGAAAAAAATGAAACTGTGAATTATTGTTTGGGTATTTTCGATTACCTTTGTTCGGTTCAAGTACTGAAAACAAGCAAAATGTCTGTAATACTACCAGGCGCGTTCACAGAATAAAATTTCGGGGGAGGTTTTCAAAATATAGGGGAGATCGGGACTAAATCAGACACTTTTTAAAAATTGAAAAAAAAACATCCATTACAACCGGGCTTTTACCCAAGTCATCTCTATCGTTGTAAATTCAACATTTAACTACAATTCACAATTTTTGTGGTTTGGAATAATATGCATTATTTTTCGTGCCAAGTCGCGCAATAGTGACAAACCCAAAATCAAAAAATTCTGGAACCCCGAAGCTAAGCCAGACTCGTTTTGGGGTAAATTATATTATAAAGCTTCACACAAAAATTAAGAACGAATACAATTGGGTGTTAAATCTCATGATACCTTAATTTCAACCATTTGACGTCACTGACGTCTCAATCTCCATCTAAATTTCAGAAATTTAAATCAATTAGGAAGCCGACCCATTTTCACTCCATTTGAAAAAGTAAAGAATTTTTACAAGCATGTGCTTGTACACAATTTATAGATGAACTTTTAAAATTATACTAAAAACCCTTCTTAATCCACCTAGTGGTGTGATAATGCCTTTATCTTTTTTCATAACAGTCTCATGAAAATATATTTAATACTTTTATTAAATAATTTCGGATACCAATTTTGACACTAATTGATTCAGATTGATTCGAGTAGTTCACAAAAGCATGCTTCAGTGTTTATGTCACACAGTCAGAATAATTTTTCCAAATTAGTGCTTGACATTTGCGTTGCCTATTTGTAATCAGTGATGCTTATCTAAAAAAGCCTTCTTAGTCCACTTAGTGGAATTTTCATATATCTTGAAAAATCACCATAGGGGGGAGTACATGAAATTTTCGAAATCGAAAAAAAAATTTTGATGCCAAAAGGCCTAGAATTGCATGAAACGTCGAGATTTAGTGTCATCTCGAAAAAAATTTTTTTTGAAAAAGTCGACTTTTTGGGACTTAGAAAAAATATGAAAATTTTTTTAAGTCCCAGAAAGTTGATTTTTTCAAAAAATTTTTTTTTGAGATGACACTAAATTTCGATGTTTCATGCAGTTTTAAGAGTTTCGGCATCAAAAAAAATTTTCGATTTTGGAAATTTCATGTACTCCCCCCTATGGTGCTTTTTCAAGATCGAAAATTGTCAAACCTTTACCACCGGGCAGCACCCCTTACGCATGTCCGATTTAGCTCAAATTTTGCATGAAGGCATTTTTCGAGGTGCTTAAACTTTTGAGCACTAGAGCTTAACGAAAATAGAGGTGATCCCAAAATTTTGGCACCCTTATATATATAAGAGCGATAAAAATCAACGTGTTTTGTCGGTTACGTCACTTATACCATCATATATCTGGAACCAAAAGTCACAACCATTTGATCTTCGAACTTGATCAATGGCCCGGCAGTAGCTTTCAAACGAGCCCAAGTTTGTTAAAATCGGTTCAGCCATCTCTGAGAAAATTGAGCGCGTTCAAATACAACGCTGTTTGTCGGTTACGTCACTTATACAATCATATCTACGGAACTAAAAGTCACAGCCATTTGATCTTCGAACTTGATCAATGGCCCGACAGTAGCTTTCAAACGAGCCCAAGTTTGTTAAAATCAGTTGAGTCATCTATGAGAAAATTGAGCGCGTTCAAATACAACGCTTTTTGTCGGTTACGTCACTTATACAATCATATCTCCGGAACCAAAAGTCACAGCCATTTGATCTTCGAACTTGATCAATGGCCCGACAGTAGCTTTCAAACGAGCCCAAGTTTGTTGAAATCGGTTCAGCCATCTCTGAGAAAATTGAGCGCGTTCAAATATCTTCGAAAAGTACACACACATACACACACACACACACACACACACACACACACACACATTTTCCGATCTCATCGAACTGAGTCGAATTATATATAACACTATGGGTCTCCGATGCTCCGTTCGGAAGTCGGTTTTTCCAGCAATTCTATACCTTTCTATAGAGAAAGGCAAAAATCTCTGTGTTTTTCTGGTATTGTTGCATGTCTAATAAAATTTACGTCTTCCATATGTGTAGTTTTAATTAATGGCTTTCAGGTTAAACAGCTTTCATTTTATTATTTTTACAGAATATATTTATCAGGAGTTATTGATTTGCCAGGAGCAACTCATGCTTTGTAGTATTTATAGTTTATCTAGGTACTATTGTTTAATATTCATCAAACATATCACAGAAAATCACAAAAACATTTAAGTTAAATTAGATTCAATTGATTTAAGTCTAAATTAAATTTAACTTGTTATCAAGCCAAACATTGAATGTTTCTCAAATGAAACAAAATTGTTGAATAAATCAACTCTTTCACTAGTTCCAACTTCTTTTTCGATATCTCCCACTTTCTTTCGCGTTTTCCCACAATCCGTTTAAATAACGTTTTCCGTCCACCGGCTCCACGAATATGATTACAAACTACAGTAACTGGGCATTTTTTAGTTTCGGCTTAGTTTCGTTATATTAAACGAGTACCATGCAGCTTTGAATCAATATGTTTTTAAATAGTCCGACTCGTACATAATATGCCAAACGCACAAAATATATCATGAAATATAAAACAATGCATTAGAATAACGATTATCAATCAAATAATGTTTATGAAAATCTATGATGTTTTTGATAACTACCTTTAAATAAGAAGGTAGTAACAAAGTTTTCGACCATTTCTTAACAAGTTCAGTCGTTTGTTTTGGTTCTACAATGCCAAAACTTCTCGATAAACTACGATACGAAACATGATTGATTCGATAAAATTTTAGTCGAATCGAAATATGTACATACATAATACACCTCAGTTTGATGAGTAACCCGTGCGCGCAATATTAGTTAGTCGGTGAAACTGAATCAATATTAGCTTTAACTGGCGTAATTGAAAACAGAAACAAGTCAATGATGTGTACTGCAATTTCACTACTTTCAACTGATAATATGAACCTTGCTAAGTAGCTCGCCGCACATGGGACAGCTTTGAATCAACGGAAACTTACGCAATCCTTATCAGCAGGAGGTTTCACGAACATGTGGTCGCTGGCTTGGTGCAAGGAAAACAAAAAGCACCCCCCCGAGGATAAACATTTTATCGGTAATGACTGTACACAATCACGCCTGTGCAATCAATTTTCCACTGCGAAGAAGTATCAATTTCAGATCACATCTGTGGCGCTATGATGCTTTCACTTTCATCAGCAATGTCCTCCTGAATCTTCCACCGGCGAGAGAATACAAAAGTATCCAACTTGAAATATGGGCAATATCTACGCCTTGATGTGCTGTAAATGATGTGGATTAAGGAGAAAATCAGTGAATAATGAATCAGTACTGCAGAGCAGCCCCTTGGTTGCCTTGGTGCGAGCCGAGCTATTCGATTATTTTAAGTTCCCTTTATGTTTTCACCCCACAATGTTCCTTTCACGACCCTTTAGGTGATTTCCCATCCATAGATGCGCTGGCGGCAGGAGACGCAATCCCCCTGGTCGTAATTTTCATTCTTTTGCACTTGACGCGAAGTGCCTTTTCCATCGGTGTATGAAAACGCAAAAGGGGGAAAAATCCCTAAGGTTCGTACACTGGAACAATTTGGGTTGAGAAAAAAAACCTATTCAGGAAGCACTACTATTGTATCTGTCGCGACGAAACCGAACTACAAGTATACCTATAGAGAGCCTGGTGGGTAGAAAATCCAGCATCGTTGCATATGCAAGCACGCTAGTGGAAAACGGCAAAGAGTATCAGGAAAATTTATTAAATTTTCTCGACCGTGACAAATTTCACTTTACCACTTGGATATTTTGCCTCAAAAGTGCTGATAGTGATTGGACTGCTGCTATGAAACTTCATCTGCACCTCACGGCTACCAACCAACACATGATTGTCCGGTCAGTTGCTAGGAGGTAGAGGCAGATACCAACATATGAGCGAATCGAGGGGTGCTATTTTTTCGTTATCTCACTGGTATGTGCTATTGCCGGACAACAATAACAACAACTGGGGGTAGGAATTTCCGGAAAGATTTAGAGTGTGGGATGAGGCATTCCGTTATAGCAAGCTCTGCAAGGATAAAATGGTAACCTGTAGCTCCCGTCGATTTTGAGAAATTTCAATCTAACAGAAGAACGATTTACTCTGTATTCTTTTACTAGAATCTATAAATAATAAATTTGGAATAACTACATATTTAACTCAGCGCAGCCGAATGTGAGATTCATTAGTATGTTCAATAGCAGCAAATTTTAATGGAATCGATTTTAAAGCGCAATCGAATAATTCAAGAGACAAGTGATTCTCTTTTAGCTGATTCGAATCCAATTTGAGCAATTCAAAAACTTTCACATTGGTCATAGGTTTCTATTTTTTTACTAATCTATTTGTTTAACATAGACCGAAGCAACAGCTCAACTGAATTGTTACTTTTTTCCAAATAATAATGCCAAAATAATAAAGTGAATAGACTGATTTCATTTCTCTACTGTAAGCGCTGCTAGTCGATGGGAGCAAAGTACTCTTCTTTTATTTTTATCTAACTCCCGATGTCACTCTAGAGTGCTTCCGTCCGTTTTCATAGTTTTGGTATTCGCCCGTTGTTCCATCATTGTTCGAATATTCGTGTTCATTGTTCAACGTTTTATCCGTTTTTTCGATCACTGTTGTTTTTTGTTTTGCACTTTTTGTTAAGTCGGTGAAACTTTCAACAGTTAAATTGCATTATATATCAATTTGACAATCGTCGTTGCTTAGCTTTTGTTGTTCATCCGTAATTTCGGGGGTATTCCTACTGAGCACGATTTTTGTTAAAACTAGCAACTGATTATTGTTCGTTACTAAGAATTTATGCAGTGCGGGTAATATAACGACTTATGGTACATAGTCATCAAAAAAGAAGCATAACAGATTCCTAGTTCGTCTGATACGGAATTTAAGCTCAATAAAACTATAGCTTAAACTTTAAGCAAACATTATCTGATAAAACAAGGGACTAAATAAAGAATAGACAAAAATACAGGGCTGTGTAAAAGACACGACCGACCACGAAGACATATAAAATGCGCAAGCAACCTTCTCCACGGAATTTTCGAACCGCACCGAGTGCAAGTCGGTTCGATACTGATTGTAATTCTGTGGAAGCGATTTTCTTAATCGCGAACATAAATATTGAAAATCAATGTCACTCGTACGCAGGGATGCAAAGAGAAACTTGTACCTTACGGAAGAAAAAGTCTGGTAAAATTTGGCATCATCTATGTAAATGAAAACTAAGCTCAATTTTATTCTATGTTATACGTAACGATTCCAACTTGCCCTTACATTAAGAGCTCGTGCAAAGTTTAACTCTACTTGAGCGAAACTTTGTAATTACACTGTGGCACAATAACTGATATTTAGGGGGAAGATGGGGTAAAACGTACCCCCGAGACATAATGCACCTCTTACTTTTCTCAAAAGTTACCAATTTTTTTCACTGAAATTTTAATGAAACTGAAAGTTCGCCATAACATCAGATTACTATACAATTTTTGTAGCGATGGTTCAATCATATCTTCAATCAAATTTAAAAAAAAACAATTATGTCTCTGTTATAAGTAATTTTTGATGTTCGTTCCATAGTAATTTTCTAGGGTGAGGAAGACGATTTTAATTATGTAACCAGTGAACTTCTTTGCCAATCATTCGGGATTCTAAAATAAGTTCTAATACAGACGATGTATTTGCAATTTTATAGAAAAATCGTCAAATTTATCACCTCATATTTTTGGGGCAAAACGACCCGGATTGTGTGAGGCAAAATGCTTAAGAATTCGCTTACCAAAATTATCCATAAGTTATCAATTTAATGAATAATAGTGAACAATCTACCACCTGGCAACTATTTCGTCAACGAAAAGTCTAAAGCTTTCTTGAAATAAGAAGAAGAAACTTTATATTGCCCCGTGGTTGTCATGAGATTTAATCCGTTGTATTGATGATGGAACGGGTAAACACCCGTTGTTCAAGATCATCCTGCCTCTATGTTCAGATAATCGTCACATGCCCCGCATATATTTTAATAGACAATTTTAGGGGTTTTGGAAAATAAGATATTTCATGTATTTTTCAATTAATTCAGCGAGTATTTGTACGTGATTTTGAGAAATAATGATTACGGAAGATAGTCATGCATGAAACTCTTCCGTGTTATTCTCTATAATTAAGATATAACTACATTTCTTTAGGGGGTGCGTTTTACCCCATCTACCCCTATATTTTTGTTTTCACCCCAGTAAATGATCATGTTTGGTTTAAGTCGGGGCTAAATTAACGACGTATTTTCTTTTTTGGACTTATTAGACTTATATCAAACAATTTATTCAAATTGAAGTTATTTCAATTATTCCAAATTTATTTATCAATTATTTATCACAATTTTGAAAATCAGGAGAAATCCGTAAAATCTAGCGAAAAATCTGGTTTTATTGAACTGTCTGACGAAATGAGAAAAATCCGGCATTTGCCTGATAAATCTGGAATATTGGCAACTTTGCTCATACAAAGCGAACGGTACACGAAGAGAAAAAAAATGTAAAAATCTATTAATTTCGGGCAATTTCAACGAATTTTTTGTTGATATATTTACAATCGAGTAAAAATTCTTGAAATGGCACCCTAATTTTTCGTGACCTAACCGATTTTGAATTAACTGTTCTTGTTTTTCTACTTCTAGCATCAACAAACATATTCGTGAAATATTTCGTAGATATTCATAACTTTTTTAATATTTTTAGTAACATAAACTTTTAAGCAAGTTTTTATAATAATGCCTTATGACTCTAGAGTTTTTATTCAAATTGTATAAAACTTTACAAATTGATGAAAAAGTGTTTTTGTCACAAAATAGATTAAAACTTTTTTGAGAGCGACTATACAAAAGAGTGTAAAATTATTCTAGATTTGGCTCAAAACTGATTCAATTTGTAGGCTATATTGGCTACTTACTAAACGTACCGACTTCGGCTGTACCGGTTTTCATAAACCGGTTCCGGAAATACTGGAAATAAATATCAAAAACTTGGAAGGTTATATCGTCTCATACAGTGCTGTTGAATTCCATCCGGATCCGATTTTCGATTCCGGCACTATAGGGTACAGTGTATTTGAAATTTCAAACCGTCATTGGGCGACAATGCAAAATAAAGAAGAATTCACAGAAAAAAAAATGAATTGTACAGGTGACATAATTCTACAAACAACACAATTCACAACTACTTAATTTTTCAAATGACGCAATATTCCACTTGCACAGAATTTTACACTCTCCGAGTATAATTTACACTCGGCTACCGAGTTTCGCTGCATGGATTTATATGTATCAATTATCCAACGAACAGATAAGAGCTTCTGTAGTTCATTCGAGTAATCGATGTGCTTATGGTCTAATGTTTCTCTGTTCAAGTCGCGCTGTTGCCATCGATCTTTTGTTTTTTATTTCATTTCGATTGAGCCATGTAATTTTTTAATCACACAATTTTACATGTTCTAGAATGGAAATTTGTGTGAAATATGACGCTTCATTTATGTGCATCTTATAAGATGTAAAATCACAATATTTTTTCGAACTGTGTTCCTATTAATTTGACCTAACTGTCCACAAATTAAAAAGGTTACGTTAGTTTATACCCTCAGAAAATCTTTAGTTTTATCCAAGCTAAAAAAATATTGACAGAGTCTTTTAGTGTTATAAATATATAAGTAATATGAGAAAGGCATCATTACACCACTAGGTGGATTGAATAAAGTTTTTTAATATGGAAATGATTTTTTTTAAATATAAAAATGAAATTTTAATTAGAAACGTTCAAATGGGAAGTCCTGCCGCACCCACCAAATAGCCCTGCCATTGCTCCTTTCGATTACTATTAGCTCCGGTCGTTGCTGCTTGTCCTGACTGACCAGCACATCTCCAATCATTCAATTCGTGGATTGGATTGCAAACCGGTCGAATTTTTGAAAATAGTCTCTTGAATGACTGGACCAATTTTGATCAAAGTAGTCGCAAATTGATGGTCTCCCACTCACCCTGAACGCTATTGAATCGGATGTTTACTTTTTGAGTTATACGAAGTTTTATATCAAAGTATTCAGTTATATGACAATATTTGTCACAATTGACCTTGAAAACAGAATATGTTGTTAGACATAGATTCCACGCGGTAATAGCTATCCAACAAGTCATATATTGTTAAAACCCGTTCATTTTTAACGGAAATATCGATATTTTTGTGCAAGCAACTTTTCCCTTTATTCCAGTAGTAGGAGTTTTACGCGCTTGATTACAAAGCGATGTTTCGGATCAAAGTGAAACACGATTTTCAATACTATTTTATGCAATTCGACCGTCCCACGACAAAAGGGCCTAACTGCAAATGACAGTTTCTCTTTGTTTACTTTTTCTTTCACGATTTAAGCTTTTGGTTTATATTGGAAACTCAAGAGAATTTGCAATAATGGCTCCTTAATAATCAAAAGAGAAAGTAAACAAAGAGAGGCTCTCATCTGCAGTTAGGCCCTTTTTGTCGTCGCACTATCGAATTGTTTCTAAGCACCTAAGCACCAGACTATGCACAGCACCCTTTTTCATGACGTTTCGATTTTAGCACGGTTCGCTTTTGGCAACATATTTGTTCGACCATAACATATTTATTAGAAAGGTGGCAGTATTTTCAAATTCAAAGCAAGTTCATATTCAGTTTTTGCAATGACTGAGCTCAGAGACAGGATGCGAACCTGCCTTTCTTATGCATTCCGTGCATATGCTCTCTGAGCGTATCTTTCTCCAATAAATCATCTTCTCGGTTAGTTTTTCATTCATTTGGCTTCTCCAATATATGTTTCCGCTCAGTCATCGCAAAAACTGAACTTAGTTATGGTGGTTTTACGTCAAACCCACAGAAATTAATAAATGGTTAAGTTCATATTTCTAGGGGAAGATGTTCGGTTGCCGGCACCTTACCGTAACTTTTGACAGAAAGCAGATAGCATCATTTCGACAAATGTCATGTGTGTGTAATAGCAGCACGTTCTTTTTGTGCCGAATACCAAAGCCAACAGACGTTTGTGCTTTTTACTGCGCTTAAAACAAATTTTAATTGCGGGAAAATTAACACAAAAGTTTTTCATGACTTTTTTATACAGTATCATAAATTGTATTGTAGTATCATAAATTGAACAGCATCAATCGGAAAGGTGAGTGGATTGAATATTTATGAGGTTTAATTTGATTTTTTTCGTGATTTAATACCGGATGCTATCAAAATTTTCGCAGCCAAAGTTTTTTTTAGTAACTTTCGAAATGTCTACCGATTTCCGTTATTGGCACCCAAGGTGTTCGGTTACCGGCATCCCATTTTTTTCGACAAATCGCGAAAAATTGGCAGTGATATGCAGAGATGCCAAGTCTGCACATTTGTCTGTAAATTATCAAATTTCTTAGTTAACATGTGAACCTTGTTTCGTCTGAAGACTTTTCACAGACTTTTGAAACTTCGATTGTTTGCAGACATTCAGCATAGTTTGCAGACTTTTGAAAATTGGCGCGATCTTTTTGTTTTTGCTAGCTAAACTTATTGTATTACCTGTCATCTCTGGTGACATACAACACGTGGACAACTTGACGGCAGTGAGATGATACCTTTTTAATGGGGGACGGGTTAGTCGATGCCTTTCAACGCTGCCCATCCGGGTTTGATTCCCAACTCCGCATATAGGGCCAGAAAGTTTTTCTGGCCCGAAGAGGCGAATGACCTTTAGGTAAAAATCTCTATAATCAAAAACAAAAACAAAAAAAAACTTTATTTTATCAATCAGCATGTGGTTTTTCGTTAATATTCTTCGTTGTGTTTATTTTTCTTGAAATTAATGAATTGTAATTAAAAGTTTTGAACTGTAAGACGAATCAAAGATAGAAAGTGTATGAAACCTTAAAATTGTTCATTTCAATCTAAACGTGTGACAATCGATTAAGCATTCCATGAGATGTAGAAGTTGATACAGATGTAGTTTTGGTCATTACTTATGGTACTTCCAGAAACCGTATTCAGAGACCAGCATAAATCAAAACCGTATGTACATGAATTAGTATGACGAATAAATTGAAAATTGAACTGCCCTGCACTGATGAGTGAAAGACGAAACGTAAAAATAATAAAAACGGTTATGTGCCCTAGCACAAAATTTGGCTAACTCCAGAATGAAATTGAAATAGTTTTGAGCCTAACTTTGAAGAGTTTTTGGTATCGTCATTTTTTATGACGGTTTGAATTATAAAAGCTCATCATCCTGTAATTTCAAAATTGGAAGTCGGAGTCGGATAAAATTCACAGATTTTGTATTTTACGGTTCCGTCAGTTAATTTTAATTTAAATTTTTGTTTATTGAATTCGTTTTGGCCTTCGTTTAGCTTTTCTATTCTCGATACTTTCGGACACAAAATTCGGAAATCGATGTAGCCGAATTTAACTGCCTAATTGATAATTAGATTCGAAAATTTTTAAAATCAGACATTTTAAAGCAATCGCACTTCTTTCCACATAAAATTTTTCGGGTACCTTCCGGGATCGAAAACCGAACTGAAATAAGTTGTTTTGGTTGTCGACTCTCAAAATCTGTGAACCCGATAAACTCTATAATTTATGTGAAATTTTTACACTAATCAACCTGTATCTCCTGAACAGGAAGTTGGATATGATTAGAAAACAAGCAGTTTTTATTTGAATGTTAGATGGACGAAATCGGTCCAGCCATTTTGAGGTTCGAGTAAAATGAGTGACATTGTTTTAATTTCATTACATATATCATCCTGTTGTTCCGGAACCAGAAGTCTGATCCAAATGATATTCAGAATCCTTCTATGGGAGCATAGGACTGTTCATAAGAGTCTAAGTTTGTAGAAATCAGTTAAGCCATCTCCGAGGAAAATGAATGAAATTATTTTTCACACACAAATTTGCTCATCTCGATGAACTTCTTCGAATGGTATACGGGTGCAGTGACGTATTTAGAGGGGTGAAAGGGGCACTCGCTCCGGGCGAAACGTTTAAAGGGGGCGGCAAACTATGACCTTTTTGCCTTTCTCATATAGAAAGGTTATGCAATCACTGTGAAAACCGACTTTTGAACCGAGGCCCGGAGGGCCGAGTGTCATATACCATTCGACTCAGTTCGTCGAGTACGCAAAATGTCTGTGTGTGTATGTGTATGTATGTGTATGTGTGTGTATGTGTGTATGTAACGTTTTTTGCACTAACTTTTCTCTGGGATGGCTGAACCGATTTTCACAAACTTTGATTCAAATGAAAGGTCTTGTGGTCTCATACAAAGTTCCTGCATATTATTCGGATCCGACTTCCGGTTCCGGAGTTATGGGGTAAAATGTGCAAAAAAATGATAATATGTGTTCTAACTTTTCTCATAGATGGCTTGACCGATTTTCACAAACTTAGGTTCAAATGAAAGGTCCTGTGGTCCCATACGTAATTCCTGATTTTCATCAGGATCCGACTTCCGGATCCGGAAATATAAGGTAAAGTGTGTTAAAAATTTTATACCAACACTGAAAAGAGCGAAAAACCGTAAAAAGTTTTCTAAATCGACCTCAAATCTTTTCCAATTGATAGTTTTTATCAGTAGACGGTCAAACAAATCTATTTCGGTTATTCTTTTAAGAATCGAAGAGAAATAATTTTGAAGAATACCACATATATATATGACAGTATGATTGATATGAGAAAGGCATCATTACACCACTAGGTGGATTAAAACAGGTTTTGTTTTTTGCTCGCTCTCATAACCTTTCCGGAGATAGACTTCAGCTAAACCAACGAGGGGGCGGCAGGTCGGCAAATGTCTAATTTTGCCCCGGGCGCTAAATTTCCTCGGTACGCCACTGTATGGGTGTAAGAAGTTGTGTTCTTCTAGCAATTATTGTTGTAAGCAGTATAAATCAATAAAAAGAAATTGTTTTGAATTGAAAATACTGTCATGTTCGTACGTTTATGTTGCCAAAACCGAACTGTGCGTAACGTCATGGAAAACGGTGCTGTGCATAGTCTTTAAGGTGCTAAGAAACGATTGCATAAAAAAAGTATTGAAAATCGTGTTTCACTTTGCTCCGAAACATCGCTTTATCATCAAGCGCGTAAAACTCCTTCTACTGGAATAAGGCGAAAAGTCGCTAACACAAAAATATCGATATCTTCGTTAAAAATGGACGGATTTTGACAATCTATTGATTATTGGATAGCTATTTTCGTGCGAAATCTATGTCCAAAATCATATTCTGTTTCCAATGTCAATTGTGACAGATATTGTCAAAAAACTGAAAACTATAACTCAAAAAGTAATCATCCGACCTCAAAACCATTCAATAGTGTTCAGGGTGAGACGGGAAGACCTATCATTTGCGACTATTTTGATCAAAATCGGTCCAGCCATATATGAGATCTCGACCTCTTAGTTGACAACACACATACAGACACACACATACACACACGGGCATTTGCTCAGCTCGTCGAGCTGAATCAATTGGTATAAAACATTCGGTCCTCCGGGCCTTGAAAAAGTTTTATAAAGTTTGAGGGAATTCTATACCTATTTTTTATATTTATTCAATTGATAATGAAGTTTTTTTAATCGATTGAATCAACTTAGTTTCTTATTCAGTTGTTAGCTTGGGACTTCCATTGATGTATATCTGTCCGCATAATGTGTACTTATTCAGAATTTATAAGCTTAAAAGAAAAAGATATCAGTAACCGAACACTCGCCCCTATTGATTTATACTGCTTGCAACAATAGTTGCTGGAAAACACTAATTCTTACACCGTAGAAGTTCGTCGAGATAAGCAAATTTGTGTGTGAAAATCTGAGATGGCAAAACTGATTTCTATAAACAAAACCTATGCTCCCATATAAGGTTTCTGAATTTCATTTGGATCCGACTTCTGGTTCCAGAACTACAAGACGATATAGGTATGTAATGAAATTAAAATAATGTCACTCATTTTGCTTGTAGATGGTTGAACCGATTTCGTCTATCTAATATTCAAAGAAAAGGTCTTAAGGTCCCATTAAAAACTACTTGATTTCTAATCGGATTCGACTTCCTGTTCAGGATGTACAGGGTGATTAGTGTAAAAATTTCACATAAATTTATCGGGTTTAATAAAACTTGTTTCTGTTTTACCAATATTTGGTTATCGATCCCGGAAGGTAACAACAATTTTTATTTGAAACGCACTACGATTTCTCTAAGATGGTTACATTGATTTTCAAAATTTAAACAAATAAACTTACAGTCTCATACGAAATTGATGAATTTTATCCGGTTCCGATTTCCAATTTTGAAATTTCAGGGTGGTAAGTTTTTAAAATTCAAACCGTCATAGAAGATGACGATATTAAAAAAAAATTAAAGTTGAGTTAAAAACTATTTCAATTCATTTGTCATACTAATTCTTTGACATACGAACTTTTTTTGGTTATACTGGTCTCTGAATACCGTGTCTGGAAGTACCATTAATAATAACAGAAACTACAAAGAGGAACTCACTTCTACATCTCATGGAATGCTTGATCAATTGTCACACGTTTAGATTAGACGTTCATTTGAAACGACGGTAATTAAAATAATTTCATGAAAACTAAACACAACGAAGAATATTCACGCGAAAAACACATGCTGATTGTTAAAAACGCATCATCTCACTGCTCGGTGGATTAAGCCCGGTTTTGTAAATTAAGTTTCAAGTTTCGAAAAAAATTGCACGAACATATTTATTAAAACCTAATAATTTTCCAACGTAAATTACACCCATTCAATCTCTACTTTTAGCAATGAAAAGTTTAAGAACTACATATAAAATTGAGGTTCATATTTATTTCATGGAATCGGTTCTCATGGCGCAACCATAATCATAATAATTTTTGTTCAAAATGCATAAGATTTAATTTTATTACATGATGTTACTGTAGCATGTTTTTTACCGGTATCCTTACCGCTCCAAACGAACATCATTGCTTCCAAATAACCCCTTGTTACCTGTGAAACTGTTGCGCGCACCTTCCGTAGGACGACGACGACGACGAAGTACCGCTAACTAGAGGCAGGATGCAACCCACTTAACCTTTTGAGTAATTCAATACCCTCTTGTTCTGGTGATTTGATGGTAAGATGAAAGGTTCTCCGTGGGCTCATCTTCCTGCCATTTACAGTGTGTTTCGTTCTGGCATTCGGTGGAGTGGAGCATTCGGGGCTAGCAGACTGAGCGAATGTCGGCGATCCGAAAAGGGATTCCGACATCCGAATCGAGCTCACCCATGCACAGTGGCAAGAAGCAATATTCATGGCGGAAATTATACACTTCATGCGTGATACACTGAAATTATATTAAAAGCAGCTACTGGGTCTTGTGAAAACAAACATGCTCTGCTTTATCCGGCTTTCGTCTAACTCTTGCCCACGGCGTTAAGTGGTTTCGGGCACGGCGCTGTTTCTCTCTGTATGTGTGTATGTGTGTGTATGTGGTTGCGTGCGATGTGGGATTCAATTTTGGTGTGCTGCACGCCGTGATCCCGCAATACATTTGTTCTGGCACTCCTGAGGTTTAATTCTTGTGAATAAATACGTGATTTTAATGCGTTATGATGGTGTGTACTGCCAGAGAAGCACACCGGCAGCGGAAGTTCGAAAGGTTGAGCTACCCATTTCTCGGCGGTTGTAGCTTCATGCCACTTGCGTACGCCAGCTCTGTTTGGTTATGAGGCATATTCGAGTATTATGCATCCAAACGTAATTACGAGGAAGATGTGAATTATGTGTAATGTTCTGCAGAGAGATTTCGAACTCCAACGATTTTGGCATTGAACTTTACCATGATGTACTTTTAATTGAAGCAGCTAGCAGAGTTTTTCAAACTCTAATGAAATAGGAAACGTTATTGTCCCTCTGTTTCGGACCGTGCACTGAAAAGATTTCGCGAGCAAGAGAAGTAAACAGTCAAGTTTTCTTTCGGTTGGCATTTCTCTCCTTATTATTATTACAATTTGTATTTAATGGAAAAGATAATGTTTAAAGTAGAAAGTAAAGTTCTTGAAAGCCCTTATCCAAATTCCTTTCAGAAACTGCTACTGCGAGAAACAAATAATAAGGAACGTTGTCCGCCTAGGGAAAATCTACTGCAGTGCTATGCAGATTCACGCTGGCAATTTTCACACAGGAACAAGCTCACTTTGTGAAAAAAAATCCGATTTTATCTCAACAATGGCGGTGCTAAACTGTTGAGTCGTGAGAGGTTCCGGCGAGAAACAGCAAAACCGAGCGCCGAAAGTAGAAAATCGCAGTCCCTGCCTCCACACCTAGGGAACGCTTCCGACGGGTCTACGTCGGTGCCATACTCGCCATAAACTTTACATCAAAGAGTCCCAGGGTGGAAAACAAATCAGAAAAGTTGTCTCGGTCGTGTTTCTTGGTGCCATTTAGGATTCTCACCCACACCTAGACCCCCCCCTTCCCCCCACTCCCCTCCATAAGTTCACAACCTTCGCAACGGGAACGCGCGATGTCTCACCTCGGGGCCTCGAACAATTACGCTCAATTCGCCTCACTGGTCGGTATTAAAATGAGACTCCAGCAATGAAGATTATACGGAAAAACAAGCGCGCTTCTTTTCCTACTGCAGGGAATTAACCGCGCTTTGCACAGATTTCCAGATCCCATCCGTTCGCTCAGCGTACGGAACATGTTGCGAGTAGCGTGAAAAAAAGAAGAGCAAATCGTCGTGGTCCACGTTTTCTTGCGATTCTGTTTTTTCTTTGGTTTTTTTTCAGCGGAGATGGGAAATCTTCTCTTATCCGTGGTCGGCTTAGGGGAGATGTGCCTGACGAAAATGGCTAAAATCAAAATTCTCTCGGTTTAGTTTTAGGTCTTGGCTTTGTCAGTGTCAGAAATAGAAATTTGATTTTGACAAGGAGTACAGTTTTAAATATAAATAGTGAATTTACAAATAAGGAAGGATTTTTGTATGTGATTTAACAGTGCATTAGCAGTCCAAATTAATTTACCGTCGTCACCTAGCATTTCAACTAGAACAGCTAAGTAAATGTAATGCTTACTCTTGTACTTATGTAATTGTAGATTTGAACAGCTAGGTGGCAATGGTAGTTTAGTTTGAGCCGCTAATGAACTAATGAGTGAAAGGTGAAACGCGAAGAAGAAGAATGAACACCGAAACAATTTTCGCCTTTGGTCCGACGGCCGTCGCAGGGCGCACTTCCCCTACCGAAGTGTTCTTCTGGAATTCAATCCGGCAATAATCGAAGACATGGCAGCATTTAAACCGACGACAATGGCAATATTTTCCGCATCACGAGATTTTGTTCTCGAATCGGGGCACATTACTTGACTTGAAGACTCGCCATCTCGCCCAATCGGTTTTATCGCTTTATCGGTATTACACGTTAAAAACCTGGCGGAGCTTTCCGAGGCTCGCTGCAAACGGAAAGACGTCACATATATATTATTCAGCCGGGTGCCTGGGCATACTAGAGGATACCGTCGAACGGTTGTTGCAGTAAAAGTGCATTCGGATAGTTTTTGGATCGACACTCATAGATAAAAATGTGGAGAAATGATAACGTTATTATGGTTGAAATAAAGTTTCTTCACTTTTTCGATATTTTTCTTCTCATTTTACAATCTTTCCTCCTCAAGGAAAACCCGCACTAGGCTGATTCGACTACAATTTTTGTCGTGAATACGACTTACTTTACTATGGGGTGCCTTTTCAAAATTTACCCTCTGAGAGAGTGATAAGTTTTTGATCGTGAATATCTCTTGTTGTATCTAACGAATCAACATAATTTTTGCGACATGCCATCGGAAACATGATTACAATTTCATGATAAAATATTCAGTTGTGTGACATAATCTCAAATAATTCAAAATAAAACTTTTCTGAAATGTTTGGTAGAAACGAGTATCAAAGAGAAAAATTCATAAGGCGCGTTTGCCTTCTCGTATTTTTAAAGCTCATAGCTCAGTGATCTGTGAAAGGATTTATATAATCTAACTACCAAGAGAATCGAAATTTTTCAACTGAAACGTGTATAGAAACAGCATTTCAATAGTAGACTTTTGAAAAACCTGTCTCATTTGACCCATGTCAACACCAGCCAATCAGAATGCGTTCTGAGGAAGAGAACAAAATATCTGCTGCTGTACAACAAATCGTTCGAGAAAATGTTCCGAACAGTGTTTAACATCGTAGTGAGTTCCACAACTTGGTCCTTCTGAAAGGAAGGAATGAATCCCGTACAGCATCCGGATAGTTTCTTTCAATGAAATGCAAATCCGAAATGAAATATCGAAATTAAAATTTTATATGCTGCTATTTTTATAGCCGTTAGGACCGCCCATTAGTAAAAAAGCTACAAACGAAATCAGGTAAAAACAAGCCTCTCAACAAAAATTGGATCAGATTGGATTCTATCGCCACTGCGAGCAGATGTATTTTGTGTCGTTTGCAAAGCTAGTTTCGTCTCCGAGAAGAGCGATTACGTCACAGCTGCCAGTCATTTGCATTGGCGAAAAAGCAACGGTGGAGAGCATTACACAAAATCAGCCGTTCTAAAAGTTTTCTAAAGAACTATTAGGATTTCTTGCTCGCAAATCGATGGGAAATATCCTCAGTTTAGTGCAAATCTAGAACTGTTTGATTTGATTTTTGCACTTTTCGCTGTGTGAAATTCATAGTAATCTAGATCAAGTGAAGCCTTCTTTGTTTTTACGAAAATGTGGAAAAGGGGAATGCTTGCATAATTCATACAATTGATCAACTAATTGATATTCGGAAGTGTTAAGGAACATGTCAGTTATTTTCGTATTCACGACATCCAGTTATGTCTTTGACATTACCCACCTGCCTTTCTCTTCTTCGGCTATGACTGAACTGCACATATATGCGTGTTCAGCTTCTTTACAGCCGAAGGAAAAAAATACTGGTTTGTGCACGAGACAAGACCGATCACGATGGCAATAAAAATGTACAAGCAACCATTGTCGCTCGAACGAGGCGAACGGCACATAAAATAAGCCCTTTGAATGTCTATTTGCTGATGTGTACAAGCAACCTTCTCTACGACATTATCGAACTTAATCGAGTTCAAGTCGAATGGATACTGGACACTATAAAACGAGCAAAGGTGAAAAACGAAAATTTCACCCATCCGCTCTACGCAAAGGCAGACGTTGACTGAGCCAGAAAATGTGACAGAGCCTGTGTTTATAGATTTTGTTTTGTATGACAGCTCATACTGTGCAGAACAATGAATTACTAGATGTGAAGTAACGATCAAAACCGTCGTCCGTGTTAGAGGAATCGCGACTCAATGATGACTTCAATGACGGTTTGCAATTTAAACACACTCCATGTAGTTCTGGAACTAGGAATAGAATCCGGATGAAGTTTAATAGCAATGGGACCATAAGACCTTTCATTTGAACTCAATTTTGTGAAAAGCGGTTGAGACATCTCTGAGAAAATGATGTGAGTTCCGTTTTTGAGTTTTGACCACTATGTTCGAGTACTGGGAACGGGAGTCGGTTCGTGTGGACAGTAACATACATACACTGAGGTCTCTTTTTTACGCGGGGGATACGTACCGCGTAAAAAAACGCGTAACTTCGGAAATCCGCGTAAAAAAACTAAAAACTTAAGAAAAAAAAATTGTTTGATGCCAAATATCTTAGAAATGCATGAAACGTCCAGATCTGGTGTAATTTCAAAACAATTTTTTATTTGAAAATCGACTTTGGTACATAGAAAAATTTGGAGACTTCTAAAATCGAAAATTAGAAGAATTTTTACCAATTTTGCATCATCGCTCTAAATGATGGTTTGCAATTTCAAACACTTACTTTTGTAACTCCGGAGCTGGAGGTCGGATCCGGATTAAATTCAATAGCATAACCATACAGACCTTTTCAAAATTATAAGGCCACCCTTGAATTTCAAGTTTTCGCGTGATTTTGATGGGACTACCCTAAACTCAATGATGGCAATCGATGAAGAATGACAGAAATACAAGCAAAACATTTTCGTATCGCATATTTGTTGACAAACAAATCCGTAGCAGCTGAAGTTAGTAATTATCCCTTTTCAAAATTATAAGGCCACCTTGTATGTTTGTCAGTTTGTGTTGAATATAGTGATTATAAATATCATTTTTATTCATTTAACAGCGTTATGTGACTATGGGTAAGCGAAAGAGACTAAATCAACAAGAACAAGGACAAATTTTGGCCTTCAAGAAGGTAGGATGGGGGATCAGGAAAATTACAGGAGGAATTGGTCGTAGCAGATGTGCGGTCGCAAATTCTCTGAAAAATCCAGCAAAGTATGGTCAGAATAAAAATGCAGGACGCAAAAAGAAACTGTCAGAAAGAGATACTCGTCGAATTGTCAATAAATCTTCGAATTCTACCTTGAGTTGTTCATAAATCTGCACTGAACTTAAGTTGGAAGCTTCAGTTTCGACGCTTTGGAGGGCATTAAAACTTTCGCCCAACATAGTTCGAGCAAAAATGAACAGTCCTCTTCGTTTACTACCTCACCACAAGGAAGCTCAAGGACTGGAATTTGCAGGTCGGAACATGCCCCAAGATTGGAAAAAGGTATGAACATGTTCTGCAATATTAAAAAAAAACAAACGCATTTAAACTATTTAATGATAAATGTGTTACACTATTACAGGTGATATTCTCGGATGAAAAAAAGTTTAACCTAGACGGACCAGATGGATTCAATGGTTATTGGCGTGATCTACGTAATAACGTAGATAACCACGATATTTCTCAAAGAGAAATTTTAGCGATGGACCTGTAATGGTTTGGGGTGCGTTCTGTGCAACCGGCAGGCTGGAACTTCAATGTGTATCGCACAAAATGAAAAGTTCCTATTACATAAATGTCCTCAAAGCTAGTCTGCTTTAAAGAATTTAAAGAATACGCAAGTCAAAGCTCATTTTTCAGCAGGATAACGCCAGTATTCATTAAAGGGCTGAAACAATGAAGTGGCTAAAGTCCGAGAAAATTGATATTTTGGACTGGCCAGCTTGCTCACCGGATTTAAATCCAATTGAGAATCTCTGGGGTATTATGGTACGAGAAATTTATGCCGATAATCGTCAATTTTCATCATTACAAGAGCTAAAAAGTGCTATTCTTCAGTTTTGGGAAGCTATTGAACTGGCAACACTGCAGAAATTGGTGCAAAATATGCCAAATCGTATTTTTCAGAGAATAAACCGTTCCGGTGGAGCAACGGATCATTAGATGCTTTTTGTTACTTATTTTAATCATCCGAACCTCAATAAACTGCAAGTGGCCTTATAATTTTGAAAAGCCATTTTTTCTTAAAACGTTCTATCACAAAAGTTTTTCAGTGAAATCAATCAACTCTTGGACTCACATTAGTATTTTGCAATCTAATTTCATGTTCCATCGAAAAAAAAATCCTAAAACTATTCCTTTTTTTGTATATTGAAATTTATGGGTGGCCTTATAATTTTGAAAAGGTCTGTAGAACCTTCCATTTAAGCCCAAGTTCGCGAAAATAGGTG
Source organism: Malaya genurostris (assembly GCF_030247185.1). Lineage (NCBI taxonomy): Eukaryota > Metazoa > Arthropoda > Insecta > Diptera > Culicidae > Malaya > Malaya genurostris. Next base: position 58,055,602 of record NC_080570.1, on the reverse strand, counting down.
TAGCCTAATTTGAGAAAAATGGGTGACTTTATTTGACATATTCACATGGTTACTTACATGCATTGTTACATACAAACATGCACAGAATTTGCCCTATTCGATGAACTGAGGAAATTGTAGTGAAAATCTGGCAAACCGACGCTTTCCATAATACTACTTGGCTCTCACCATTCCGCAAAATTTTACACAATTTTCAACTTTTCAATGTAAGATATTAAAAAATTTGGAAGATCAGGAATTGATAGTGATGTACTTTTAGAGAAATTTTCGTGTGAAATCAGGTTTCAATTATTCAGTTCCTGTCAGTTCGCAATGAGAAGTTCCAAATATTTTCTAAATTCCCGCGAAGTAACATAAAAAGGTTCAGTTTTGCAATAACTGGGTAGAAACATAGATTGAAAAAATGAAGTGAATAAAAGACTCAAAGAAAAAATGAGTTCTTTTTTGAAAACGGTACGCTCAGAGGCAGGACTCGAACCTTCGTTCTTATGCATTCCGTGCACCGAGTTTGTACAGCGTACTTTGATCTCCAGTCACACTGGAACCAAACAAGGGAGGGAGAAAAAAGAAAAGTAAAAGAATAAAGGCCTATTTTCGTTTTCCATCATAGAGCCCTGAAGCGGCGCTCAACGCGCTTTTATTCATAACTCGTTTTTTAAGAATTAGTCGTACGTTTGAACTATTCGTGAGTTTGAAAAACATTTTAATTTAAAGCCGAAAATGCCGGTGTCTTCGCATAATAATGTTAAGCTATTGGGTATTTTTTTTTTGTAAAAATAGGTTCTGTGATCAAAATGAAACCTCAGAGCCACGTCCGGACTGTCAGGACAAGCGTTAGTTAGTTTAGTGTAAAATTATAAAAGTGATGTGAATTGAAAACATATTTTTTTTTTATTTTTTGATTTAAAAGATTGTTTTATTCAGTCCTATATGCGTACAAGCTTTACGTGGCCGATTGAGCCGATTTTTTAAATAATTTTTTTTGAGTTGGATCTCGTTGTCACCCCTTTTCTAGGGGGAGAGGAGCTTCCATTTCCCTCCTGCGAGGATTGAGGGGCACTTCGTTCGTGGTTCGTTTCGTCATCCATTGCCACATCGATGGTATTGTTGTTAGTTTCATTGCTAGTTGCTGGAGATGAGCCTTGTTGTACATTGTTTGCTGTTGCTGGTTGGTTGGATGGTAAGTTGTTCACTGCAGTTAATGCACTTTGTTCTATAGGGGATACGTTTGATGGTTTCGTTGAAGTGGATGCTTCACTGTTGTTGGTGACTGTCACAGGTGCACTGGGATTGCTTTGGGTTGGTGTGACGGAAGCACTGTTGTCCTTTGGTGTAGTTGTCTCCTTGTCCAGTTTATCACATGGCTTACCGTAGTGAACAGATTTTTGACAATACTGACATGTGGCCATCTGATTGTCATAGGTAACAAATGATTTATCATTTGAAACACGCGAATGATATTGTCTCTTCGGAACATTTCATTAGAGAGTATAAAGTTTACATACCCTCCAAAGATGTCGAAATTGACGGTGTTGTTACCGAAGCGAGTCTTTCGGTAGATGATTTACTCAACCATGGTGTTGGTCGTTTCAAGAACTCTATGCTTGAGGGTGTGAAAATACTGGAGTGCAAACAACTGTACTCAGTAGTTTATGAAAAGGGGAAAAAAAGTTTATCGCCCATCAGACTCGTTTCGAGTGACATTTGCCGGATCTGCGTTGCCGTCCCATGTCTATGTCGATAAAATTCGCCTCCCTGTTCGGCTTTTTGTTCCAAATGTAATGAATTGTACGAACTGCAAAAATTCGGACACACAGCTACTTACTGTAGCAATAAACCAAAATGTATTAAGTGTGAAGGACCTCATAAAGATAATGATTGCAACAAGGAAATTGAAAAATGTATTTATTGTGGGGAAAGTCCTCATGAGGATATTTCAGTATGCACTGCATTTAAAGTGCACAAAGACAAAATTAAGCTTTCTTTAAAAGCACGGTCTAAGCGCACATATGCAGAAATGCTTAAAACGGTCATTGATGTCCCCCCTTTGGAAACCGAAAACGGGGTTTCAAATCTAGAGGAAACAGAGGACTCTGACTCTGACGAAAATAGTGAAGGTAATTCGTTTATCACTACCCAAGGGTCAGTTAAGAGAAAGAAGTCTTCTTCCAAATTACCAAAAAAGACACCTAAAGTTTCATCTTCAAAAAAAGATCCCCGTGTTAAACAAAAAAAGTCAAAACCAAAGACTGTGCCTCCTGGTTTGTCAAATTCACAAACCAATCCAGGATCTAGCACAGAAAAAGGTAATAATCCTGTGGGCTCCATTTCACAGCCACCAACAGGATTACTGAAGTTTTCGGAAATTGTTGAATGGATTTTCTCAGCATTCAATATATCTGAACCCTTAAAGACCCTCATAATGGCATTCCTTCCAATAGCTAGAAATTTTTTGAAGCAGTTATCAGCTCAATGGCCAATTGTCTCAGGTCTTGTATCTTTTGATGGATAATTTATCACCCGCCGCAAATGATACAATCACTGTCCTGCAGTGGAATTGTCGAAGTATCATGCCAAAACTTGATTCATTTAAAATTTTATTGCATAGTCAAAAATGTGATGTATTTGCTTTATGCGAAACATGGCTTACTTCAAACATAGCTTTAAATTTCAATGATTTTAACATTATACGTCTCGATAGAGACTCTCCGTATGGTGGAGTGCTTTTGGGAATTAAGAAATGCTGTTCCTTTTATAGATTAAACATCCCTTCAACTTCTAGTATAGAAGTTGTTGCTTGCCAAATAAACATTAAAGGCAAAGATATTTGCATAGCTTCGGTTTATATTCCTCCAAAAGCACAAGTTGGACAGCGACAGCTTAATGAAATGGTTGAAGCCCTTCCTGCTCCACGATTTTTTTTTTTCAATTATAGAGGCTTTAACATCTTAGGTCATTCGCCTCTTCGGACCAGAAAATCTTTCTGACCCTATGTGCGGGGTTGGGAATCGAACCCAGGCGGGCTGCGTGAAAGGCATCAACTATCCCATCACGCTATACCTGTCCCCTGCTCCACGATTGATTCTGGGGGATTTAAATTCGCACGGAATGATGTGGGGTTCCGTTTACAATGATAGCAGATCATCTTTAATACAAAACATTTGTGACAATTTTAGCATGACGGTATTAAATATGGGTAGCATGACACGGATCCCAAGACCTCCTGCACGCCCAAGTGCATTAGATCTATCTCTTTGCTCAACATCAATTCGACTAGATTGCACCTGGAAAATATTGCCTGATTTACACGGTAGCGATCATTTACCAATCATCATCTCAATTAGCAGTAGCAATTGCATTGCTACTTCAGCTAGTATTCCATATGATTTGACAAAAATATCGACTGGATTAAATACCAAAGTAGTATCTCTAGTATTTTGAATTCAATGGAAGAGCTCCCTCCACTTGAAGAATATGACTTTCTCATTTGTTCGATTCTGGAGGCAGCAGAACAATCCCAAACTAAACGCTTTCCTGTGCCAACGACTAACAGAAGGCCTCCCAACCCCTGGTGGGACAAAGAGTGCTCAGAGGCTAAACTCGCAAAACAAAATGCTTGCAAGACGTTTCTAAAACGGGGAGGAGGAACTCCTCAGAATTTTGAAAAACTTATGGTTTTAGAAACCAAGTACAAGAGCATACTTCGAGCCAAAAAATGTAGCTATTGGAGACATTTTGTCGAAGGTTTGTCAAGAGAAACCTCAATGAGCACTCTTTGGAATACGGCCAGACGAATGAGGAATCGGAACGTGGGCAATGAGAGTGATGAATACTCGAACCGATGGATATTTGACTTTGCTAGGAAAGTTTGCCCAGATTCTGTTCCTACGCAAAACATTATACGGGAATCTCCTCCAAATAATGGTTTTATTAATAACCCATTTTCAATGATGGAATTTTCTATAGCACTCTTGTCTTGTAACAATAACGCCCCTGGGTTGGACAGAATTAAATTCAACTTGGTGAAGAATCTGCCCGACCTCGCAAAAAGACGTTTGTTGGAATTGTTCAACAAGTTTCTTGAGCAAAATATTGTTCCGCCTGACTGGAGACAAGTGAAAGTTATCGCCATTCAAAAGCCGGGGAAACCAGCTTCCAATCACAACTCATATAGACCCATTGCGATGTTGTCCTGCATCAGAAAATTGTTCGAAAAAATTATTCTACGACGTCTCGACACTTGGGTCGAGACGAACGGTTTGTTGTCAGATACTCAGTTTGGCTTCCGTAGAAATAAAGGGACGAATGATTGCCTTGCATTACTTTCGTCTGACATCCAAATTGCTTTCGCTCAAAAGCAACAAATGGCATCTGTATTTTTAGACATTAAATGAGCATTTGATTCAGTTTCCATTGATGTTCTTTCAGACAAGCTCCACCAACATGGACTTCCAGCGGTTATAAATAATTATTTGCACAACCTTTTGTCAGAGAAGTGCATGTATTTTTCACATGGCGATTTGGCAACATTCAGAATTAGCTACATGGGTCTCCCGCAAGGCTCATGTCTCAGTCCGCTCCTCTACAATTTTTACGTGAATGACATTGACAGCTGTCTAGTAACCCCATGTACACTAAGACAATTGGCAGATGATGGCGTGGTTTCAGTTACTGGGCCCAAAGCTATTGATCTGCATAAACCATTGCAAGATACCTTAGATAACTTGTCCGTTTGGGCTGTTCATCTTGGTATCGAATTCTCTGCGGAGAAAACAGAGTTAGTCGTCTTTTCAAGAAAGCATGATCCCGCGCAGCTTCAGCTCCATATGATGGGAAGAATGATCCAACAGGTTTTAACTTTTAAATACCTCGAGGTGTGGTTCGATTCCAAATGCACGTGGGGAGGACACATTAGGTTTCTGATAACAAAATGCCAACAAAGAGTAAATTTTCTTCGAACAATAACAGGATCTTGGTGGGGTTCTCATCCGCAAGATCTAATAAAATTGTATCAAACAACGATACTTTCAGTGATGGAATATGGATGCGTTTGTTTTCGTTCCGCTGCAAACTCTCATTTTATCAAACTTGAGCGAATTCAGTACCGTTGTTTGCGAACTGCCTTAGGCTGCATGCACTCGACACATACAATGAGTCTTGAAGTTCTGGCGGGAGTTCTTCCATTAAAAGATCGATTTTGGGAGCTTTCATCACGCCTGCTAATAAGATGTGAGGTGCTGAATCCCATGGTAATTAATAATTTCGAACGACTAGTCGAGCTTCGATCTCAAACAAAATTTATGACAGTATATTTTAACCATATGTCACAGGAAATCAACCCTTCAAGATATATTCCTATCCGTGTCAGCATCCTAAGTGCCCCTGACTCAACTTTATTTTTCGATACATCCATGCAGCGTGAAGTGCGTGGAATCCCGGATCATCTACGCTCGACGGAAATCCCAAAAATATTTTCAAGTAAGTTCAGGCATATTGACTCTGAGCAAATGTTTCACACGGACGGATCGCGAATTGAAGAAGCGACAGGGTTTGGTATGTTCAACAATAATGTTTCGGCCTCATTTAGGCTTCAAGAACCTGCATCTGTTTATATAGCAGAGCTAGCAGCAGTTCATTATAGTTTGAGTGTAATCGTCACATTATCTCCAAACCATTATTTCCTCTTCACAGATAGTCTGAGTGCAATTGAAGCCATTCGCTCAATCGCTGCTGGCAAAAATGAACCGTTTTTCTTGGGTAAAATAAAACAGTGTCTGAACGACATATTGAATAATAATTATCTAATCACTATAGTCTGGGTCCCGGCTCATTGCTCCATTCCAGGCAATGAAAGAGCCGATAATTTAGCCAAACGTGGTGCTATTGAGGGTGAAATTTATGAGCGACCGATTGCTTTCAACGAATTCTATAGTTCGTCTCGCCAAAGAACACTTGCCAGCTGGCAAGCATCTTGGGATAGAGATGATCTGGGTCGGTGGATGCACTCAATTATTCCGAAAATATCGACAAAGGCATGGTTCAGGGGACTGGATGTGAGTAGGGATTTCATTCGTGTGATGTCCAGACTCATGTCCAATCACTACACGTTAGATGCACATCTCCTTCGAATTGGGCTCTCCGAGACTAATCATTGTGCTTGCGGAGAAGGTTATCGGGATATTGATCATGTCGTTTGGACATGCGTGGAGTATCGTGATGTCAGATCTCAACTAATAAATTCTTTGCGTACCCAAGGTAAACTATCCAATATCCCAGTTCGAGACATTCTTGCTTGTCGTGACCTTTCATACATGAAACTTATTTATCATTTCATAAAGAAAATTGGAGTTTCAATTTAATAAAGGCCCCATTTAAGACTTAGTTCTGATCCCAGCTGCGTCCATGAGTTCAACCAATAGCTAAATTAGAATAAAAATTATGTAATGATACAAACAAACTCGAAACAGTTTATGAAATTATCAACAAAATGTCTGAAAATAACAGCTTATTTTATAATTTATAGAAGTTAATCGTTTGGTTCAAATAATATTTCCGAGTAGATTTCATAATTAATGACGAGTTACCTAAGATGATATTTAAGCTATAAGAGAATATGTTTTAATAAATTCAAAACGTTGTGACTATATTAGAATTAAATTAGGATAAGAATATTATGTAAAAGTGATGCTACGGCGAAGAAAAACTTATGTAAACTGCCTTAAGAAATAAACGTATTTATGGAAAAAAAACAAATGATTTACACGGAATTCTTGTATCTTGACCGAAAATCACATAAGAAGGTATAGGCTTCTTCAAGTGTATGCGTAATACACGTACGTCATTTAGAATACCGGGGAAAAAATTCTTCCACTTTTCTTTTTCGATAGAGAGAATCTCTCCGTATTGGGACATAGTTTTGCGAATATAAGAATCTGTGACGCTTGAGGGAAGATCATGCACACGCACTTCTATAGCACTATCTTCCATATATACTGGAATGTTGTACTTAATATTCTCGTGCTCCACATAGTGCACATTGTTATTGTCTTTTGCGAATTGAATTGCATCCAACTCTTTATAAAACTGGATGTAAACAACATTATACGTCTTATTGCATTGAAGTAAATGCACACGTTTAATGTCCAGCTGCATTTGCTCCTTAAGCAAACCTTCAAGTTCACGTATCGAAGGTCGAATTTTGCACTGCCTAAAGTCAACAACAATTGTATTCTTTCGTGTCGGCGGTAGCTTTTGTTCGTTTGGTTCACTCATTTTCGAGGTCTATTGTTCATTACACAATACTGTATTTGGTTTCTTCTATTTCCAACATAAGCGGTTTTGTTTTATCGACTGACTTGGAGGAGATGTAAAACCGAACTTGAAAACATATTTCAAGGCTTTTCCCAGAGCTTTTAACGATATTACATTGCATTGTTAGTTCTTACTATTATTAGCAGAAACTTCACGAATAGAATGAAGGAGAAAAAATCACAACAGCAAATTACCTGTATGGTTAAATTCAGAACTGAAACATCTGAAAAATAGAAAACAAGAAGCACACAAAATTTACAAACAAGAAAAATGAGACGCTTATTTTCAAAATTACATAGACTTCTTCAAACAACTCTAAATAGCCATAAATACAGCACATGAAGAATATGAACGCCAAATTGAAAACGAACAAAGGACTTGCGCTAAGATTTTTTTAACAACACAAAAACTAAACTAAAAAGTAGCAATTTTCCATCTAAAATGCTCCTCGACGGACATGTAGGAAAAAATATGCAATCAATTTGCAAATTTAACAATGTAATAACTAATAAACGTCATGCTTTTTCGAAGGCCGCTCTACTATAACAAATCTCCTAGAATTTGTGACATTCACTCTGAACGCAATGAACTCTGGAAATAACTCTTTACAACGGCTTACTGGCACACCATTACTTCTAACAAATTACAAAAATATGGCGTAGAACATAGCCTTCTGGAATGGCTCAAATCATACTTAACGAATCGAGTATAAGTAGTTTGCTACCAAAACATACTGTCTGAACCAATTAATGTAACATCTGGTGTACCTCAGGGCTCTCACCTGGGACCTCTTCTTTTCACTTTACATATTAACGAAATTTCCTTCATACTAAAAAACCTTAAAGTTCTTGCATATGCAGACGACATGAAACTCTTCATGGACATTAAAAATATCAAAGACGCTGAAATATTCCAGAACGAACTCAATCTATTCCACATTTGGTGCTGCAAACTTCTACTCCAACTTCATGTAAAAAAATGTAACTCAATAACTTTCAGTGGGAAAAACAAAACCCATTCTGTAGACATATTTTTAGAAAGTCAAATAGTAGAAAAAGCAAAATTTTATGAGATTTAGCTGTGATCTCGTACTCCAAGCTAACATTAGTGGAATATTACAATATAATAATCAATAAAGCAAATAGTACGCTGGGTATTATCAAACGCTTCAGTCATAACTTTCAAGATCCATATACTATAAAATGGCTATACAATATATATGTCAGACCAATTTTGGAATATTGCAGCCTAGTATGGAATCCATATAATATTATTTGCGAAAAACGCATTGCATCGATCCAAAAACAATTTCTTTTATATGCACTTCGTAAATTAAACTGGACAGCATTTCATCTGCCATCATATGAAGCACGCTGCATACTCATCAATATACAGACACTTAAAGAACGCTGCAATGATTTATTTTATCAGAGACATTATTTCTCAACGCATTCAATCAGCTCCATTATTATCGCTATTAAATTTTTACACACCTAGCCGTCAATTACAAACCAGGAAATTATTTTTAGAAAGACATTCAAGAACAAATTATGCAAAATACATTCCAGTTAATTGATTGATGCATCATTACAACCAATACTGCGAACATCTTAACCTTGTTATCTCCAGAAATCAAATAAAATCTTAGTTTTCTCGTAGAAATAATGCGTAATATGTGAGTGAACATTGTAAACCATTTATATGTAGTCTACATTTGCTTGATGAAATAAATAAACTTCACAAGCCCTCCTATAAATTTTCCAATGTATTTCTTGGAAGATTATTCAATTCAATTCTATCCAAAAGGGCAATCTATCTAACTATTTTTTGCCCAAATGCTACTTCGACGAAGCACCAAGAATAGGACAATGAGATGTATTCGCTTTCACCCGGTCTCGTTCATCTTAATCTCCCTGGATTAATATAGCTTTGATTCTTTAATATCATTTTCACTCTACTCGACTCTATTAAGAAAATAAATTATCAGAATCTGAACGGCAAAGGAAATCATCATCCACCAGGTTTAAGGTTCTGTTCAGCTATGAGTTAATCTCAGCTTAATTGATTTTGCCAATAACATACTTTTTCAGTTTTACAAAATACAATGATTAAAATAAAATACTAGATATCGATCCATTTTCTAAGGATTTGCTCTCTGTCCGACGTTGAACTGGAAACGAATGAATGGCACGACCGGACGTGGTCGCACTCTGCTGCTGATATGTGATGTGGAACGTCATCCATCATACGGCCACATCCGGCAGCCAGTTCCCGAGAATAAATTCCTGTCCATATGTGTGATGTGTAATGTCGTATTCGTATAGTGCCGTGAAGCCGCCACGTGTCGGTCCTTTCCGCCAGCGAAATGATGGAGATGCTGAAACATTGAACGCGAAAGTTTATTGAATTTCGACGTATTTTTTTCTCTCCTGCTAGGACAAAACTAGATATCATTCATTTGCTTCAATTTCATTGCGTCGTTCGCCGTTACTGGGGCGATCGGTCCATCCCTCGATTCGCGAACCGGATCGACCATGTCCTGCGTTTGTGAATTATACTACTGACTGATATGCCAACCAACGGATGGTACAGATCTGTGCTCCGATACGTATTGTGTATTCTGCTGGTGCATCACCGCTAGTTACTTGATATGTGTTTTCATTGCCGCCTCCCCACTGTAAGTGGTGTATTTTAGGCTAGGTTTGAATTTTGTTCTGATTCCGGAGATAAAAGTTACCTATCGATTTTAGTTAGTACCGTGTTTTTGTTTTACACATTGAAAACGATGAAATTCAGGTCAGTTTCGAATTCCGAAATTGACCTGATTTCCTTTTAACAAATAATGTCATATCCAATCGCAAGACATTTAAGAAAATCAGAAAGTTTTGTGTGTATTATCAATTAACTTTTTTTGATGATTTTTATTTTTATTTTGATATAAAAGGTTTCAGCCAATCGCATTTCTTCCCTCTTGGGGCAGAACAAACTTTTGAGGATATTAGCAGGATTTGGATTCCTGATAGCAGGATTCGGGAGCGAACCAAGGTCGATTGTGTGAATTGCAATTTTTACAGAATTAGATGTTAATAAAAGGTTTCGTGATCCCATTCCCTGCTATTCAATTTCATACAGATCGCACAAAAAAATTATCACTCGATTTTATCAACGATCACTTGATCGATATTCACAAGCTTAGATTCAAATGAAAAAATCTGTGCTCACAACCAGCTACTGAATTTCATTTGAATCCATAAAATTTCAATCATCTGTTTAATCCTCCTAGGGGTACACTGAAATATTATGTATTTTTTTGCTAAGGAGTAATGTTTTCTTAGTGTAGCATACAGGGCGGAGAAAATAAAGATCAAATCGAGATCACTGCCGAAGAAGATCGCTTGTGCTCTTTTCCAATAGAGATCACTTCTTATCTGATTTTTTCAAGATCAGTTAATCAGAGATCTTTAAATCACATCGATCAAAATCGGTACTGATCTTCCGTCACACAAAATCGGTAGTGATTTTGAGCTATAATGATTCTTGATTCATGTAAGTTCAATCATTGGATTATTCGATCAGCTTTGATCCTGGTGGTGGAGGAAAATCACATATAATCAAGATAAGACATGACATGATCTACGTCTGAAATCGTTGATCTCCCGCTGAGGGATGTAAAAATAGTAGTGATGTAGTAATAACAGCAATCCTACATCAGAAATTTATAACTAAGGAAAACGCGTGTCAATGAGACTTTTCCAAAATCATGGAACATTGTCAATTTTGACTCTTTGGAAAATGCTCTTTTAATACTCCTTATCAACAGGGTTGGGGAAAATACCGGTTTCGGTACGGCACGGTTTACATAGTTTCAACATATATTCTCGTTTGATGCATCCCGTGTTCGATTTTGCAACCGTTGTTTCATTCGCAATAAAATGAATACTAGATTAAGAGAAATAAATGCTAGCTAAAATTTCATGAAACTAATAAGTTTGGATCGTAATCACATTGATGTTGTTAATTTGACAGCATTCTCTACGCAATAGCAATGCTCCATGCAAAATTAGTTTGAAAAAGTATTTCACACCATCATGATTAGAGCGACACTTACTTCCAGCTGGTTGATGCTGATGATGATGCACTATTTTGATTAAACTCAATAAAACACTTTTTGATCTGGATTTAATTTATGAAAGTAACAGGAGCACAGGGTTTGAGCACACAGCAGGCGCTGTTTTTGAAAGGCGCGTTTGAATTGCCGTAGCAAAACCTGCACTCCTCCCGGGTAGATGTGAATTTTACCATCATATCTTGTCTTAATGTTCCTTTGCTGTCATAGCAATACTTCATATTTTCCTAATTTTTCATCGAAGGATCTTCTTGATAGATTAGACAATATCTATTTAGCATCAAGATTTGTAATTATATCTTATTTCGTTATTGATGAGGCATACCAATTTCATTAAGTACAATTGACCCAGTGGTTCCTTTTTCAAATGGAATACAATTGAATTGGACGTCACATTTCAACAACCCTCCCCCCTTCCCTCTGTCACAAAAGGTCACGTTCCCTCCCCCTTGCGACGTGACGTTCTTGATGGACAGCCCCTAGGAGAAAAGGGTAGCAAACCGGGGACATTTTGGTTTAATGGTGGTTTTTTAATAAGATATCTATGGCGTATACAAATTTTCACTGACCAAAGTTTTTAATCCAAATATTCGTTAAGTTTTGTAAAAGACCAGATCGGCTTTTAGGTCCTGCTTTGCTTCTTGTAGGGGTTATTTTATAAAATCTTGCGATAATGCCGATTACATGACAGAATATTTTTGAACATTTATAAATGCAATATTCCGTCGACAATTGACGGTTAGAAAATTATTTATTTTATTTTTACAGAAAAAGTTCGAAGATTACATCGAGTAGAAAACTAAGTTTTACGTACAATTCTGCAGAAAAAAAATAACTAGAAGATAACAATGTACATAAAGTCAATTACATTTCTATTCGCGTGCCAACTTTGTATATGTAAGATGTACAAGAGTTTACCATTAGGACACTATTTCCAATTCCGTGATTTTTTTATAGGGAAAATTTTAAACCTGATTGAGAACTTCAAAAGTCTTTCAATTTTGACGAATACCTTCGAAAAAAAAATCGATTTTAGGTCTGCAAAAAAATCTGCCACAAAATTTTAGGTTTGCAAAAAAATCTGCCACAAAAGATGTCTACAGCTGATTTAAGAATTCGGCAGATTTACAGACAAATCTGCAGAGCTCGTATCTCTGATATTTGTGTCTATTCGCGACTACGAAGTTGAGTTTGACAGCTTATGTGTGTGAAGTGGAAGTAAACAAGCATAAGCAAAAAGTGATAAATTTTCAAACGTACCGTTTTCTTCGATTTTAGTTTTGCATGTAGAAATGGTAAGTACTAGTGTTTTTCAAAAACTTTGAAGATACTAATTCAGTTAATAAATATGAAATATTCGCTTTGAGTGATGTCTATTTTCTCGTGTAGAAAACAAGTGATGTGGTATGTGAGAAAAAGTAAACATAATTTCCGAACAATATTTATGAATGAAAATCTATTGCTATTTTAAAAAATTCTTTGAATTGCATTAAAACTGCATGTTTTCTACTTGTGGTGCAAATTTTTCGTCGAAGTGTTCATTTTAAATGTGATAATAAAGCATTTTTCGATTACTCTTTAGGAGCCTTCAAAAGGTGATACGTGCACTGTGTTGAACTTGTCGGATGTTTTCAACTACGCTGCCGGAGGAAACCGTTAAGGGAGTTGGAGTAGAAGAGATCTACAATGATGGATTTGTCTGATTTTCAACTTGGTTACAGTCATTCTCTACAACTGTCGAACCGCACGCAATAAAAGTTTGCACTAGAAGCTTTCTGCTTGGTTATTTTCATGTTCTTTCAAAGCCAGTAAATAAACATACAAACATGTGTTGGCTGTTTTGAATCATTTATTAAGGTTCTTTTTAATATCCGTATTTGAGATCACAAAATTATTAACATTTTATATGTTACAGAAACTCGACTCTATAGAACAATCAACATACAACGAGATTACAACGAACGGCGTTAAGATATTCCGAACCGATAACATCATGCTTGAGGACATTTGGGATTTATTCATGAAGTATATTTTATTGTCAGATGAATAAATTTATTAAACACAAAAATATATAAGTAAAGAAATTGGAGGCACGCATTGTACGACAATCGATAAAAACAACGGGCACAGAAGCAGTCCTCAGAATTACTCGTTTAGTTGTAGGGTTCACACCTGGGAACAGAAAACGAACAGTTGTTTGAATTTGAGTTAGAACAATATTTGAAACTTACTTGGAAGAACGAAATTTATTGCCGAGCAGTTTTCGTTGGATCGATTCTGAGTCGTTCAATCTATGTTATGTATCGTTTATTACACGTTTGTTTGTGCATCGTTTATTTCATTTCACATGATGAAATCGATATACCCGGTCGATACCTTTTTTTAGCAATCATAACATACAATTTGGCTCAACAATTTGCAATTGTTGTTGTTCTTATCAGCATAACAAATACTTAAGGAAATCAGGAAATGTTTCAGCAAGCCCATTCGAGCAACTTTTCAGATCCATGATCTACAATATTCGGAGAAAAAATTTCTTAAATTATTGTCAATTACCTTCTTCTGTATTGTAATTAACTAAGAATAGTTGTTTTGTCAAAAAAATTCAAATATTTTCTAGTGCCAGAAGAGAAATTTTTTCCGCTTTATGCTGACGAAATACCAGCTACGATACACCGCACAATATGTTCTAATGGCTAAATAAGAATCATTTAAACAATTTCGTACTTCAACGCCCAAAACATCATATAAGAAAACAGAAAATTAACTAATTTAACTTGAGTGAAAAAATACCCTGCTTTGTTTACATTCACCTCACACACAGATTAAACTTTCATAGATAGCAGCACCGTTCCTTCTAGGTCGCGAATTAGCACCGACAATGATAAGGTGATCAGAGTTGCCAGGTTTGCAGATTTGTCAATCTGCAGATTTCTTATATGTGCTGCAGATGTATTTTCGTCTGAATTTTTTTTGTTATACGAGATATTTTTCAAAACATATGTGCTTAAAAGTTCCGAATCTAACACATAAATGGCGCTAGTTTTATTGCAGTCACTTTTTTCCGGTAATACTAACCTTTAAAAGACAGTTGTTAAAATTTCATGCTATTCTATTCATTAGTTTATGAGTTATTGTGCTAAGAGTGATGCTACTTTGGTTGTTTTCAGGACAATGGATCCAAAACAATTTCGTGTTTTAATTTTACACTGCTTTTTGTTTAAAGGTGGAAAGTTTGGTTTGAAAAGTGTTATGGATACTTCGCTCCATCGGAAACAACAATAAAACGCTGGTTTGCTGACTTCAAACGTGGTCGTTGAGACACCGCAGAAGCAGAACGCAGTGGACGTCCGAATAAAGCGATAACATCAGAAAACATAATAAAATCCACAAAATCGTTTTGAATGATCGAAAGAGTGAAGTTGCGTGAGTTAGCTAACATCGTAAAGAAATCAAAAGAACGTGTTGCATGAGCATTTGACTATGAGAAAGCTCTGTTCAAAATGGTTGCCATGTTTAATGTTACCGGAATTTTTGCGTCGATATATGACAATGGATGAAACATAGATGAAACGATATGTGACAATGGATGAAACTCCGGAATCAAAACGATCGTCATCTGTGTTGCAACTGGTGAACCTCGTTTAAAACGCCCGAAAGCACAACAATCGGCTGGAAAGGTTATGGCCTCGGTATTTTGGAATGTGCGTGGTATTTATGGACTATCTTGAGAAAGGAAATACCATTAACAGTGAATATTATATAGCGTTTGAAGGCTGAAATTGCAAAGAAACGACCGTTTATGCAAAGAAAAAACGATAACACACCATGTCCATAGCTTAAAATTGTCACGCATTTTCAATGAAAGAATCCCATCCAACAGCCTCATTTTCAATATTCACTGTCTCATTCGTAAATGACAGACAACAGAACAAACGAAGAAAGACCAAGCATTTTCGTTTCTTATTGAAAAAATGAAAGAGAATAGTTGCCAATGTCACTCTTTCCTCTGAGACAAGACGAAACCAAACTAACGTCTGCAGGGAGCATCAGCAGAATTTCAATTCTCTTTCTTTCATCGATGTATTGATAATCTGTGACGCTTGGCTATACTGCCCATACTCTCAGAAATTTCAATAAAAGTTGAGGGTTTATTCTGTAAAATGTGAAAAAATATCAACTCATGTCTGTCCCATTTGCAAAGAACCCGCATATCAGTCCCATTCAGAGCAAATTTCAATAATTTCATTTGTTGCAATATTGGAATAGCAAAGGTGTATTACCGATATTTCATGTAATAATACCATGATTTAGCATTAGGTAGCACAATAAATCAAAAAATTTGAAAATAAAATTTTAATCGTCTTTTTCTCGACATGCCGATTTTCCATATGGGACTGATATGCAAGTATGGGCAGTATAAATAATTACTAAAATATGACAAACCGAAGTAATTACAGCCCAGAACCTCTTTGGAAACCAAAACTACTACAAATTCGAACACCAACAGGTAAAAGTCATTGTGAAACTTTTTTCTGTCATTTTCGATTCTAAAAGCTTCGGTTGAATATCGACACTGCATACTATGAGATTTTCACTGAACACTGCAAATGACTGAAAGGGCAAATGAAAGAAAAAACTCAATTTTGAAACTACTCTCCCGCTTACCTTATGATAAAAAAAGAACCGAAATTTTCATTTTTAAATTCCCGCGCTTGTCCATTCGGTAAACTTTTATTCTCTCAACGTTGGCAACACTTTTATACACATTCTGTCAAATTTTGACGCATATCGTACGATTAGTTTTTGTTTGGCGTCTGTACAAAGAAGTTGAAAAATTTTCGTGTGGCGATTTTTATAATGGATGGTTTCGGCTCGCTTTCGAAGCGCCATTCGGTCGATTGTTGTGCGGTTTCGACATAATATTCATAGATCCACACCTCATCGCCAGTTATGATGCATTCGATCAAGGTGGGGTCACTATCTGCGTTGGAAATCATCTCTTTGGCCACATCAACACGACGCTGTTTTTGAATGAAATTCAGCTTTTTTGACACCAGCCGAGAAGCGACGCGTTTCAAACCCAAAACATCAGTTAAAATGTGTTCGGCTGATCCATATGAGATGCCCAACAACACAGCAATCTTTCTAATCGGTACAGAACAATTTTGCAACACGATTTGCTTCGCCGGTTCAATGTTTTCTTCAGTAACAGATGTTGTTGTCTCATCATGATCCAAGCTTGTACGACCACCTTTGAAGCGTTTATACCACTCGTATGCCTGTGTTTTTCCTAGACACGATTCACCGAAGGCCTTTTCTAACATTTTCAATGTTTCGGAACACTTAAATCCATTTGCAACACAAAATTTGATGCACGCACGTTGTTCTAAATTTTCATCCATTATAAAAATCGCCACACGAAAATTTTTCAACTTACATATAAAAATATATATATATCATATTTTGAGAATATTGCAACGTTAATTGCTTCGCTTCTAGAAATGTAATGGTGCTAAATTTTATGATATACTAAAGAATGTTTTTTTGACGACAAACATATTCTACCATACAGTTAAATATTACGAAACAAATAGTTTTTTTGTAGATTTAGATAGTAAAGATAAACTTCGGATAACTCTTTAGAAATATTTTATTAGTTCTGAAAAGAACCGATTTGCGGAATGCATCCAGTGTTTACAACTGTTGAGTCTTTGTTGCGATCTTTTTATTTAATTTTTGAATTCTAGAACTGTCTTCAAGGATTGAATTCGAAATTTGGGACAGTTTCAGCATTCAACCGCAAACTTTTGGTTCAAAATCCAGATCAATAAATCAGGTCGTAAATTTAGTTTCGGATTTTTTTTACATAAATGCGTGTATTTTATAGGCAATATACATAAGTTTTTTTTCGCCGTGGCATCCACAATACATAGTACTTTAAACCTAATACATTTCGAATATCGTATTAGTATTTTGCTATTCATTAGTTAATCTAAACACTGTTTTTATCAAGCGATTTGCTATTATAAATTACATAAAATAAAATACATTGATTCTGCGATCTTATAACCATTTTATTTTGTTTGTATCAGTTCATCACCTTTATTTAATATAAGATATCGACACTGCATACTATGAGATTTTCACTGAACACTGCAAATGACTGAAAGGGCAAATGAAAGAAAAAACTCAATTTTGAAACTACTCTCCCGCTTACCTTATGATAAAAAAAGAACCGGAATTTTCATTTTAAAATTCCCGCGCTTGTCCATTCGGTAAACTTTTATTCTCTCAACGTTGGCAACACTTTTATACACATTCTGTCAAATTTTGACGCATATCGTACGATTAGTTTTTGTTTGGCGTCTGTACAAAGAAGTTGAAAAATTTTCGTGTGGCGATTTTTATAATGGATGGTTTCGGCTCGCTTTCGAAGCGCCATTCGGTCGATTGTTGTGCGGTTTCGACATAATATTCATAGATCCACACCTCATCGCCAGTTATGATGCATTCGATCAAGGTGGGGTCACTATCTGCGTTGGAAATCATCTCTTTGGCCACATCAACACGACGCTGTTTTTGAATGAAATTCAGCTTTTTTGACACCAGCCGAGAAGCGACGCGTTTCAAACCCAAAACATCAGTTAAAATGTGTTCGGCTGATCCATATGAGATGCCCAACAACACAGCAATCTTTCTAATCGGTACAGAACAATTTTGCAACACGATTTGCTTCGCCGGTTCAATGTTTTCTTCAGTAACAGATGTTGTTGTCTCATCATGATCCAAGCTTGTACGACCACCTTTGAAGCGTTTATACCACTCGTATGCCTGTGTTTTTCCTAGACACGATTCACCGAAGGCCTTTTCTAACATTTTCAATGTTTCGGAACACTTAAATCCATTTGCAACACAAAATTTGATGCACGCACGTTGTTCTAAATTTTCATCCATTATAAAAATCGCCACATGAAAATTTTTCAACTTACATATAAAAATATATATATATCATATTTTGAGAATATTGCAACGTTAATTGCTTCGCTTCTAGAAATGTAATGGTGCTAAATTTTATGATATACTAAAGAATGTTTTTTTGACGACAAACATATTCTACCATACAGTTAAATATTACGAAACAAATAGTTTTTTTGTAGATTTAGATAGTAAAGATAAACTTCGGATAACTCTTTAGAAATATTTTATTAGTTCTGAAAAGAACCGATTTGCGGAATGCATCCAGTGTTTACAACTGTTGAGTCTTTGTTGCGATCTTTTTATTTAATTTTTGAATTCTAGAACTGTCTTCAAGGATTGAATTCGAAATTTGGGACAGTTTCAGCATTCAACCGCAAACTTTTGGTTCAAAATCCAGATCAATAAATCAGGTCGTAAATTTAGTTTCGGATTTTTTTTACATAAATGCGTGTATTTTATAGGCAATATACATAAGTTTTTTTTCGCCGTGGCATCCACAATACATAGTACTTTAAACCTAATACATTTCGAATATCGTATTAGTATTTTGCTATTCATTAGTTAATCTAAACACTGTTTTTATCAAGCGATTTGCTATTATAAATTACATAAAATAAAATACATTGATTCTGCGATCTTATAACCATTTTATTTTGTTTGTATCAGTTCATCACCTTTATTTAATATAAGATATCGACACTGCATACTATGGGATTTTCACTGAAAACTGCAAATGACTGAAAGGGCAAATGAAAGAAAAAACACAATTTTGAAACTACTCTCCCGCTTACCTTATGATCAAAAAAGAACCGGAATTTTCATTTTAAAATTCCCGCGCTTGTCCAATCTGCATCATTAACTGCACATAAATTTCGTTTTCATAGTTTGCAAACGAAGTTGTGAGTGACAGTAATTTCTCGTCATTTTCGCCTATTATGAGTCAATGAAAATGCTTTTTATTAGCTCTGAACATATCACAAGTCATCAAAACAATGCAAAATTACATGATGAATTGCTCCGACAGTCACCGTATTCGCCAGATTTGATTCCCAGCGACTACTGGCTGTTCGCAGACCATAAAACAAAACTCGTCGGTAAGAAGTTTCGCACGAATGAAGAGGTTATCGCTGAAACTGAAGCCTATTTTGAGCCAAAAATAAATCGTTCTACAAAAATGGTATTGAGATGTTAGAGCGGCGCTGAAATGGTTGCGTTGCTCTTGATGGAAATTACGTTGATGAATAAAGTTAATTTTGAACCAAGAAAATCGTATTCACTTTGCTAGGCCTAAATAACCGTTACTTCTAGAAGGAAAGTCCCTATGAGTAAATTTAAAGGCGAGTGGGAAATGTAACAGACTGTTACAGACATAACTGGAGGACGCGAATACGAATAAAACACACATTCTTTTTTCACACTCCCGAATATAGATAATCGTGCCCCCGGTAAACAACCATAATCAGGTTGAAGCCGGGGTTAAATAAATACATATAAAAAAGTATTATCATATTTTGAGAATATTGCAACGTTAATTGCTTCACTTCTAGAAATGTAATGGTGCTAAATTTTATGATATACTAAAGAATGTTTTTTTGACGACAAACATATTCTACCATACAATTAAATATCACGAAACAAATAGTTTTTGTAGATTTAGATAGTAAAGATAAACTTCGAATAACTCTTTAGAAATATTTTTATAGTTCTGAAAAGAACCCATTTGCGGAATGTATCCAGTGTTTACAACTGTTGAGTCTTTTTTGCGATCATTTAATTTAATTTTTGAATTCTAGAACTGTCTTCAAGAATTGAATTCGAAATCTGGGACAGTTTCAGCATTCAACCGCAAACTTTTGGTTCGGAATCCAGATCAATAAATCAGGTCGTAAATTTAGTTTCAGAATTTTTTTTACATAAATGCGTGTATTTTATAGGCAATATACATAAGTTTTTTTTCGCCGTGGCATCCACAATACATAGTACTTCAAACCTAATACATTTCGAATATCGTATCAGTATTTTGGTATTCATTAGTTAATCTAAACACTGTTTTTATCAAGCGATTTGCTATTATAAATTACATAAAATAAAATACATTGATTCTGCGATCTTATAACAATTTTATTTTGTTTGTATCAGTTCATCACCTTTATTTAATATAAGATAGCTGGCTATTGGTTGAACTCATGAAAGAAAAACAGTCTAGCATAAAATAAAATTTAAATTGGAACTCCAATGAACTTAATGAAATGATAAAGAAGTTTCATGAACGGAAGATCACGACAAGCAAGAATGTCGCGAACTGGGACATTGGATGGTCTACCTTGGGTACGCAAGGAATTTAATAGTTGAGATCTGACATCACGATACTCCACGCATGCCCAAACGACATGATCAATGTCGCGATAGCCTTCGCCACAAGCACAATGATTAGTCTCGGAAAGTCCAATTCGTAGGAGATGAGCATCTAACGTGTAGTGATTGGACATGAGTCTGGACATCACACGAATGAAATCCCTACTCACATCCAGTCCCTTGAAGCATGCCTTTGTCGATATTTTAGGAATAATTGAGTGCATCCACCGACCCAGATTATTTTTGTCCCCAGAAGCTTGCCAGCTGGTCAGCGTTCTTTGGCGAGACGCGAATTCGTGGAAAGCAATCGGTCTCTCATAAATTTCACCCTCAATAGCACCACGCTTGGCTAAAATATCGGCTCTTTCATTGCCTGGAATAAAACAATGATCCGAGGCCCAAACTATTGTGATTTGATAATTATTATTCAGTATGTCGTTGAGACACTGTTTTATTTTGCCCAAGAAAAACGGTTCATTTTTCAAGCAGCGTTTGAGCGAATGGCTTCAATTACACTCAGACTATCAGTGAAGAGAAAATAATGGTTTGGAGATAATGTGACAATTACACTCAAACTCAATAATGAACTGTTCCAGTTTGTGAACAGCAACCCGACAAATTTTGGCTATATTTGTCTCGTATACGTCCAGACGTCACCAATGATGAGATTGCTGCTATGGTGCGAGCCAATCTTGAAATGAATGAGGATCCAGTAGTTGTTAAACTGGTCGCCAAAGGTACCGATGTTAGCAACATGACCTTTGTATCATTTAAAGTTGATGTGATCGATGCGCACATTTCAACTGTTTCGGAACTGTGCAGTAAAGGTTCTGTGAATGATATTGTTCTGGTGTGTAGTGATTTCAACCAGCCCCGCATTGTGTGGAATCAACGGCATGAAGAAACACAACTCGCTTGTTCTTTGTTGCCATCCGCTGCTGGTACAGCGCTGATCGACGGTATGGATTTTTTAAATCTACATCAAGCAAATCAGTGTAGAAATCTTCTTGGGCGATTGCTCGATTTGGTCTTTTGTTCTTCGGAGCATCAATTAATAGTTGATTGTAGTGTTACTCCACTGCTACCTGTCGACCCGCATCATCCGCCTTTAGTTATCTCGTTGGCTGCTGACTGCGAAAACAATTTCCGGAACATGGACTTCACGAATGAATCAAGGCCATTAAATTATAGAAAAATTGATTTTGGTGCTTTACTTGAATTCTTGCAAAACGTTAACTGGAGTGCTTTGCAAGATATCGATAACGCAAATGAAATGGCATATTTTTTCTGTAACAAAATAACTCAGTGGTTAAGTTCAAATTTGCCTTTTGTAAAACTGCCAATAAGTCCTCCTTGGAGCACAGCTTTGCTTCGTAAATTGAAACGAATTCGAAATGCTTGGCAGCGCAAACATCGTCGCTGGAAGAGCTCTGAAATAAAACGAATGTTCAAAAGTTCCAGTGATAACTATCGCAAATTAAACGCGGGGTTGTACAAATCCTACGTTATGCGGGTTCAAACTGATCTTCGTCGGAATCCCAAACATTTCTGGACTTTTGTAAACTCGAAACGTAAATGCTCATCAATTCCTTCAAAAGTTTGTCTCGATGGTGTTGAATCCAGGTCATCCTTGGAGTCATGTGATCTGTTTGCAAAGTTCTTTGCTTCGGTGTTTGCAGAAAAAAACAGCCTCCGGTATCGATGCGGAGACCGCCGCGGTGGATGTTCCTGAATATTTAGTGCACATTGACACATTTTTGGTTACTCCCGATATGATTGTTGCCGCAGCGAAGAAGTTGAAACGATCGTTCTCTGCCGGACCAGATGGCATACCTGCAGCGGTGTACAGTCATTGCGCTTCTGCTTTAGCCGATCCTTTGTGCACTATATTTAACAAATCATTTGAGCAAGGTATTTTTCCGATGACTTGGAAGCAGTCTTTCATGTTTCCTGTTTACAAGAGCGGTGATCGTACAAATGTTAGAAATTATCGAGGCATAACCAATTTATCAGCTGCATCTAAACTGTTCGAAATAATTGTGAGCACTGAGGTACTTTTTCGTACTAAAAATTACATCTCTACTGATCAGCATGGATTTATGCCAGGTCGTTCAGTCAGCACGAATCTCTTAGATTTCACTTCCAGTTGTTTTTCGAGTTTAGAGAATAAAGTACAAATCGATGCAGTATACACTGATCTGAAAGCAGCTTTCGACCGAATTGACCACCGAATACTCTTGTGCAAGATGTTGCGGCTGGGCGCCACACAAAAGTTTACTGACTGGCTACGCTCTTACTTATGTGGTAGAGTCCTGCGAATTAAGCTCGGTTCTTGTGTATCATCTTCGTTCTCAAATTTATCAGGAGTTCCTCAAGGCAGCAATATGGGTCCACTTTTGTTTTTGCTGTTCTTCAACGATGCTGTTTCGGAGCTCGGAGTTGGCTGCAGATTAGTATATGCCGATGATTTGAAATTATATCTTGAAGTTCACTCTATTGACGACTGCATCCGGCTTCAAAAACTTCTAGATACATTTGTCGCCTGGTGTCGTAGAAACTGGTTGATTGTCAGCATTTCAAAATGCCAGGTCATAACGTTTCACCGAACCCAATTCGATTCGACTATGCAATTGATGGACAAACGCTCCAGAGAGTTGACCATCAACCATCAATGTTAACTTCCCTCTCTGAGCAGCCTAGATAGCCGTGTAGTGTCGGTAGCGGTTTCCCAACTGCTAAGAATAACGCTACGGTCCACCTGTACCGGTGGTATAAGTCCACCAAACAGGTAAGCCGTGTGGCATCCGGCGGAATTATTTTTTACCAAGAATTGATCCACTGGTTTCCTATTCCATGTCGTAAAAGGCCACAAAAATAGGAACTCCTAAGTCAAGGTGTATTTCCGTGCCGATGGCTGAATGGCTGCAGGAGGTTAAACATTGCAGTCGTGAACGGAATATCTTGGGTTTTTCCCTTACTGGATACACGCAATGCTTAGCAATCAACTTCTTTGATCATCGCTTCGGCAGGCCAGAGATTAGAAAGCTGAGTGTCTGTGGGTGTCCTCAAGGTGGTGTACTATCCCCACTTTTATGGAACCTAGTCGCTGATAGTTTGTTAAGGAAACTTAATAACCTTGGATTTCCGACTTATGGTTTTGCCGACGATTATCATATATTGATGACCGGTATAAGCATTAACACTCTCTTTGATTTAATGCAGCAAGCCCTGCGATCTGTTGAACAATGGTGTTGTCAGGTTTGGATTATCTGTAAATCCGGGCAAAACATCAATGGTGCTTTTCACTCATCGTAGGATAATTACAGGAGCTCGTCCGTTGCAGTTCTTTGGTTCAGGGGTCACTGTGGTCGATCAAGTTAAATACGTCGGGGTTATTCTTGACTCAAAACTGAATTGGTCTGCTCACATTGATTTCAGGATTAAAAGAGCTTGCATGGCTTTCGGCCAATGCAGACGAGCTTTTGGAAAATCATGGGGACTCAAACCCAGATATATTCATTGGATCTACACAACTATCGTTAGACCAATTTTAGCATATGGATGTCTTGTATGGTGGCAGAAAGGAGAAGTCGCGACAGTTCCGTCAAAGCTAAATCATCTCCAAAGGATGGTCCTAATGGCGATGACAGGAGCATTCACGACAACTCCTACTGCTGCTCTAGAGGCGCTACTGTGCATTAAACCACTACATGTGTTCCTAAAACAAGAAGCATTATCTTGTGCATACCGTCTTAGGGTTACAGGGCTTTGGAACAGTAACCCATTAGAATATGCTACCAGTCACACTCGCTTGTGGTCTCAAATGGTTCCGTGGGATGAGTATTTACTCGCTCCTAGTGACCTAACTCTCACATGCAGTTTTCCTTTTAAAACATTCAAAGTGAGCTATCCTCTTCGTTAGGAATGATTGTCTGGTTGTCTGGAACGACAACTTGATGAACACATAGTTTGTTTTACGGACGGTTCTCTGTTGAATGGTCGTGCTGGTGCTGGTATCTACTGTCGTGAAATAGGCTGGAGCAGTCTCATTCACTTGGTAGATACTGTACTGTGTTCCAAGCAGAAATCTACGCAATTCTGTGTGGAGTACAATCGGCACTTCAGCAGAGGATCTGTGGTAAACGTATTTATTTTTGTTCCGACAGTCAGGCAGCCTTAAAAGCACTCAGTTCGAATGACTCACGGTCGAATCTAGTGATCGCATGTCGAACTCAAATTGAAGACCTCAGCATTTCAAATGCTGTTTACTTCTTATGGGTACCCGGCCATTCTGGTATTACTGGAAATGAATGGGCTGATGAGTTGGCTAGAGCTGGTGCAACGAATGATTTCGTTGGTCCTGAACCAGCTTTACCACTTTCAACTAGTTGGATAAAGCACAAGATACGTTCTTGGGCTGCATCCAAACATGCCAGCTACTGGCGCAGCTTGCAAACTTGCGCTCAGACAAAAGCATTTCTACCAGATTTAGATCTGAAAATGTCAAAGTGTCTACTGCATTTCTCCAAGTATCATTGATGTGTTCTGGTCAGAGCTCTGACTGGACATTGCAAACTCAATTATCACATGGCTACTATTCAACGTGCTGAGTATTATTCGTGTGATTTGTGTGAATGCGATTGTGGTACTTCATATCATCTGATATGTAACTGTCCCGCATTGACGCAGCTACGTATCCGGGTTTTTGGTTCTCCATACATGGTTGAGTCTGTGTATGCGGAGCTAAAATTGAAGGATATTCTCTCGTTTCTCACCCAATGTGGTAAGGAGCTATAGTCAGAAGGGTTCATCGTTCTTCCTGGAGTGAATGAATCCCTTCTGTATTCACCTTAAATAGGGTTTGGCAGATTGTTTGGCATCCTCTGGGGGGTACCGAATTTACTTCTGCTCGTACATACTGCGAGTCGTTCTGCATTCTTCCGGGAGTGCAGAATGGTGTCGCTTTTGTAAGATCTCTAAATCCTCTCGGGGGTTGGAGGTTTTATTAACAGCAGACTGTTCGGGACCTCGTAGAGGTTCAGAATTTCCTTCTGCTTCCACTAAATGTGATCCTCAGCAGATTGTTCAGCATCCCTTATGGGTGCAGAATTTACTTCTGCTTTTATGTGTTTTTGTGTCGTCAATTTTTCCCATCCTCCTAGTCCAACCCTTACCATTTCCTTTCAATCCTTCCCTCTTATATATCGGGAAAATGATGTTAAAAACAAATTGATGGCAAGGCACAAATCTCCAAATATCAAGGGGAACGTGCCATTTGAGCCAATTTGTTCTGATTCCTGATTCCAAGGCAGCAATATGGGTCCACTTTTGTTTTTGCTGTTCTTCAACGATGCTGTTTCGGAGCTCGGAGTTGGCTGCAGATTAGTATATGCCGATGATTTGAAAATATATCTTGAAGTTCACTCTATTGACGACTGCATCCGGCTTCAAAAACTTCTAGATACATTTGTCGCCTGGTGTCGTAGAAACTGGTTGATTGTCAGCATTTCAAAATGCCAGGTCATAACGTTTCACCGAACCCAATTCGATTCGACTATGCAATTGATGGACAAACGCTCCAGAGAGTTGACCATGTTAATGACCTTGGTGTTTTGTTAGATGCCAAACTTACCTTCAATCTGCATCGTTCATCTGTAATTTCAAAAGCGACCAGGCAACTAGGTTTTATTGCAAAGATCGGGCGGGACTTCAAAGATCCGTATTGTTTGAAGGCGTTATATTGTTCTCTGGTTCGTCCAATACTGGAAAATGCTAGCGTAATTTGGAGTCCTTATCAACTTACATGGAACTTACGGATTGAGCGCGTTCAGAAACGATTTGTTCGTCTTGCTCTAAGAAACCTTCCCTGGCAGAACCCGCTTGATCTTCCACCATACCACGATCGCTGTCGACTGATCGGACTCGACTCATTGGAATGACGCAGGAAAATTCAGCAAACTACTTTCGTGGCAAAACTGATCAACGGGGATATCGACTCACCGAAGATTTTGTCTCAACTCGATTTTCGTGCTTCACAACGATCACTGCGCTCTTCCAGTTTATTTCAGCCGAGATTTCATCGAACGACGTTCGGGTATTACGAACCGATAACATCATGCTTGAGGACATTTGGCACCGTTGAACACCTTTTTGAATTTGATTAACCATCACACAAATTCGTGCAGAAAGTACAGCGATCTACAATTTTATGACTTGACTAAACCAATTCATTAAGACCAGGCCCGTGCGCAGGAATCATCCATGGGGGGGGGGGTTTCAAGGAGACAGGGGGGTGTCCAAAATGCGAAAAGGCGCCTCATCCACTATATTGACAATGTAAAAGGAATTCTGACAGGCTCGTGCGCAGAAATCATTAAAGCGAGGGGGGGCGGGGGGTTAAAGTTATGTCAGTTCATAAATTGATAATAAATTGACAAAAAATATGAATTGTCAAGTTATTTGCACTTTAATATAATAAGTACTCCATTGTTCATGAAACTTAATTTTAAAAAAATTCTTCATGGGGGGGTTAAAACCCCCAAACCCCCCCCCCCCCCCTGCGCACGGGCCTGATTAAGACCATTTTATTGTCAGATGAATAAATTTAATAGTAAATAAATAAATAATAAACTCTGCTATATAAACAGATGCAGGTTCTTGAAGCCTAATTGAAACCGAAACATTATTGTTGAATATACCAAACCCAGTAGTCTCTTCAATTCGTGATCCGTCCTTGTAAAATATTTTCTCACAGTCAATATGCCTGAACTAACTTGTAAATATTTTTGGGATTTCCATCGAGCGTAGGTGTTGCGGGATTTCACGCACTTCACGCTGCATGGATGTGTCTTATTTTCAAAATCCAGGTTCCAAATTTAGTTCTGGAACTGAGTTCTTAACTTGAATTTCATAACAAAGTAACTGAATTCAGTTCCAAATCTAGTTTCTGAATTCAATATAATATTAAATATGTATAATATATGATATAATATATAATATAATTTCTTGTTAAGAAGTAAATTTTAAAATTCAGGTTCGGAGTTAAGATGTTACATTTAGTTCCAGAATCCGGATCGAAAATTCATATCCTGAATTTTCTTCATGAATTCTGAGGTTGAAACTCTAAATCAGATTTGATTTCTGGATTCGAATTCCGAACTCAGTTCCAATATCTAGTCAAAGAACTAGTTTCGGAATTAGGAATCAGGATTCAGTTCCAGAGTCATAGTTTTCAATTCTGAACCTGTTAATCTGGAACTAAATTCTGAAACTGAAGTCCGCAGCTAAGCTCTAAACCTGGAATGACGTTCAGAATTCCGGTGGACCGAAGTCCACGTTCTGAATTAAGTTTTAGAATTTAATCCAAAATGCATTACCCTGTTGCTGCTGCTGCTGGTTGCAGTCGACTGCTCGCCACGACGTCCGAGTGGCGAACGAGAGCACAACCTGAGCGTTTGAGGCTTTGTACCATTTTTTTTGGTAGAATTTTATCTCCACGATGACTAATTCCGTCTAACGCACTTAAAAAAGAAGTTAATGATTTTCGACCATGGATTACTTGTCCAGTAGAACATTGGAACTGACATGTGCCTGACTAACCTCAAAACCATCGGCTCGGGTACGAAAAATGCAAGCAAGCGGTATGAGTTTTCGTAACTGTTTCCAAAAGTTTGAGAAAACTTAGTTTTTGAGTTATCTCACAATGTTGAATATTTTATCATAGATTGCTGAACATATTTCTGATGGTAAGGAGAAATGTTACGTTGTTGTGTTTAGAGAATTATGTTGTTGTGTTTAGTACAACTCGATAATTATGTTTTATCCATTCTTCTACAGGTCGAATTTGAGAAGGCGACTTGAAGACGTTTTCTTTTATTTAAATTTTTTCGGTTACTTTTAAATTCATAAAAAATCGTTCCCTTTCGATATTTGGCTAAGAAGTTCAAAATGATGTGCTTTGTTCGTTCCAATAGATAAACATTCTGCAGGATATTTGCGATATTACAGTGATCATTATTCCAGCAATCTATCAACTCGATGATGAGATGATCTTATTAATTTATCAAAAGCGCATGTCATGTCAGATAGTTTTTCCTAGGCCACGTCTTAAAAAAATTAAAGTAATTTCCAAAAAACAATCAAGTGTTACGCTACTGATATGCTCACCACAAGCCCAACATTCAGCCAATATCTATTTCAAGTTTCTGATAGAACAAAAAAAGAGAACAACACTACAGTTCTCAATTTCCCTGCTGGGTTGATGTTACCATTTCTGACATGACGCAAAATAACATGTGAATCAAGGCCAGCACAGAACGAACACAGCGGGAAGGATCATTCGAAACGGAATGGAATTAAATTCGGTTTCGTAGCTGCTAGTTCATATTGAAACTAGTTCCTGTCCATGTTCGGTATGTTCACAGATGGCTGCCATGCCAAACCTATCGGAGCTACCAGCTCCACAACTGACAGATAATGGTATCACATCGTATACAGCAGCATACCGCAGCAGCGATGGAACTTGTAAACTTGGATATCGGAATCAGAACTCCGAAGCCACCCTGGCGAGTGGTTAGACATTGACGAAATTCAAATCGCCACGTGAGATTTCAACTCATCTCCACTTCTTTCGGCTTTCGGCTCAGGTCGGTCAGTATCTTCCGTAGCCGGTTGTTCGCAGTTCGCGGCAAGTCGTAGCTTATTTAAAAATGAGCGTCCTGGAATGGGGCAGCTCGTTTGGAATACCACGTTTAAATTATGATTTGTTTATGGGAGACTTTTATAATGAAGTATAATTGGCGACTTGCTGCGCTGATGACCACGGTGAAAGGAAAGAAGATCTGAAGTTTGCTCCAGCTGTTTTCGTACCTCACATAGGTATTCGATGCTGTCTTTTCCCATTCTCCCTCCATTCCGATGCGAAGGTTGCAACACACGATCGCGACGATTCCAAATTTATGATCCATAAAGATTATTACTATTATTAATTCATCTATGTTAACGCCTTTCGCTTTATGTTTTCCTTCTAATATTGTATGCGATATGCAAATGTGATTTGCTACGTTGTTTAGAACAGTATCATCGGCGAACGGAGATCAAGAGAATCTGAGATCGTTGTAGCTAATTTTTAATCAGACAGTTTTAAACATGATTTACGACCATCAGACTCTTAAGGAGCAACAGCAGCGGAGCAGAGGATGTCGGAGGTGAGTTAAATAATGTTTGATAGGCTAGTAGAGAATTGGGCCGTGCCGTGAAACAAAAACGATTCGAGTTTCGAAAGAATTATTAATTTGAGGGTTTCAATGTTTGTATTTCATTAATCACAAAAATGTCGTAAATGTTAACTATTTCCCAGAACTGTTTGATATGGGCGATGGTTGGTAGAGTTAACTTTTTTTCTCATAAATGTTTTTATTTTATAAGGCAATATACATTAATTTTTCTTCCCCGTAACATCCACCATACATAGTACTTTTAACCTAATATATTTGGAATACAGTCGCAATGGTTTGTATTAAATAAAATATATTACTACTAGTTTCCTTAAATATCCTATTAGTATTTCGGTATTCATTAGTTAATCTACTCAAAAACACTGTTTTTATCCAACGATTGGCTATTATAAATTACTGTAATGAAAAAAAACCTTTATTTCTGTATACAGCGTCCATTTTTTTTATTAAAGTACAATCCTTCCGGTTAATTCTGGAATATAATTTCATTCAAATGGTTCCCTCGGCTGGCCTTGCAGTACGCCATACGGTCGGTCCAGTTTTTTAGTACATTTTCGATTGTATGCAGCTTTATTTCAGCTATGGCTGCACGAATGTTGTCCTTCAAGGCTTGAATTGTCTCTGGCTTGTCCACATAACACTTATCTTTGACAGCCCCCCAAAGATAATAGTTTAACGGCGTCAAATCACAGCTCCGAGGCGGCCAAACGACATCCGAGTTTCGACTGATAATTCGATCTTCAAAGACTATGCGCAGAAGATCGATCGTAGCGTTGGCTGTGTGGCACGGAGCGCCATCTTATTGGAACCAAATGGTGTCCAAGTCTTCCTCTTCAAGTAACGGGAAGAACCAATCGCTAATCATGGCGCGGTAGCGGTCGCCATTGACCGTGGCGGCGGCTCCTGCCTCATTTTCGAAGAAAAATGGCCCAATGGTGCCGCCAGACCAAAATCCGCACCAAACCGTCACTCTCTGAGGATGCATCCACTTCTCCATGATAACGTGCGGGTTTTCCGTCCCCCAGATGCGACAATTTTGCTTATTAACATACCCGCCGAGATGAAAATGTGCCTCAACCGAGAAGATGATTTTCTGGCAAACACATTCCGCAACATTACCATGAATTGTTATCAACAAGTATTTTTTTGGTATCTGGTTTAATTACATTATTGATATTTATTTATCAATAAAACTGTTTCAAATATTACCAGAAAGAGCGTGTTAAATGCTTATCAAATAACCACTGTGGCAAGTCTAGTAGCACTGGTTTCGTTCCGATATAAGTCAACATAACGCTGTTAAGTGTGTGTGTGTTCCATCGGCTATCCATCTGATGTTCTCATATTTTTAAAAGGGCCTTTCCTAGTTAACCTTACAGTAAAATTTTGAACGTAAAACGAAAGCAAACGGAAACGTCCCAAAAAAGTCGAAGTGATTATAAACTGGTTTTAAAAATATTATGTGTTGTCTCACAGTTGGCATTGGGCCCTTTCAAAAAGAATTTTTACATTTTGAACCTGAGAGTGTAATAATGCAATATTTGATTTTGATTGCCATCGCCATTGCTAATTAATGGAACGAATGTACAGGGTGATTTTTTAAGAGCTTGAGAACTTTTTTAAACAATAAAACGCATAAAATTTGCAAAATCTCATCGGTTCTTTATTTTAAACTTTAGATTGGTACATGACATTTACTTTTTGAAGATAATTTCATTTAAATGTTGACCGCGGCTGCGTCTTAGGTGGTCCATTCGGAAAGTCCAATTTTGGGCAACTTTTTCGAGCATTTCGGCCGGAATAGCCCGAATTTCTTCGGAAATGTTGTCTTCCAAAGCTGGAATAGTTACTGGCTTATTTCTGTAGACTTTAGACTTGACGTAGCCCCACAAAAAATAGTCTAAAGGCGTCAAATCGCATGATCTTGGTGGCCAACTTACCGGTCCATTTCTTGAGATGAATTGTTCTCCGAAGTTTTCCCTCAAAATGGCCATAGAATCGCGAGCTGTGCGGCATGTAGCGCCATCTTGTTGAAACCACATGTCAACCAAATTCAGTTCTTCCATTTTTGGCAACAAAAAGTTTGTTAGCATCGAACGATAGCGATCGCCATTCACTGTAACGTTGCGTCCAACAGCATCTTTGAAAAAATACGGTCCAATGATTCCACCAGCGTACAAACCACACCAAACAGTGCATTTTTCGGGATGCATGGGCAGTTCCTGAACGGCTTCTGGTTGCTCTTCACTCCAAATGCGGCAATTTTGCTTATTTTCGTAGCCATTCAACCAGAAATGAGCCTTATCGCTGAACAAAATTTGTCGATAAAAAAGCGGATTTTCTGCCAACTTTTCTAGGGCCCATTCACTGATTTGCAAGCGTTGCTCGTTAGTAAGTCTATTCATGATGAAATGTCAGAGCATACTGAGCAAATAATAATGCATGAAAATCATAACCTCAAAAAATCTGAGCAAATACTAATGCATGAAAATCCTAACCTCAAAAAAATCACCTTTTAGAATCAACGATAGGAGGAATGAAAAAACAATGAGATGAAATTAGGAGAGTAGTGGACACATCGTAAGCGTTTTTAGCAGTTTTATCAATATTTGTTAAATTTTCAAGAAATGTGAATCAATTCTCAATGTGGAGCAAGGCGAATGAAGCAGAAATATGAAATAGTAATAGTGACTTTAGTGGCTAAATCGGGTTTATGAGGAGGTGTACTTACAGATGAGATAAAATAGGGAGCCGTTGCCCTATCTTGTATAATACTGTGGTATTCTTCAAAATAATTTTCTTCGATTCTTGAAAAAATAACCGAATACGGTTTGATTGACCATCTACTAATAAAAACTGTACTTTGGAGTTACTTTGAAACCGATTTAGAATAAGTTTAACGTTTAAATGATGGTATAAAATTTTTAACACACTTTACCTTATATTTCCGGAACCGAAAGTCAGATCCGGATGAAACTCCGTATGGGACTACAGGACGGTTTGTTTGACCATCTACTGATAATGACTACCGATTGAAGTAGTCTTAAGGCCAGCTTAGAATTATTTTTTCGTATTTGGTTTCGTCGTTCTAAGTGACGGTATATCATTTTTGATATACCCTATAATTCCGGAATCGGAAGTCGAATCCAGATGAAATTCAGATGTTTTGTAAAGGACCATAAGTGCATTTATTTGAATACAAATTTGTGTGATTCGGTTGCCATCTTTAAGAAAAGTAAGTACACATATTTTTTTTTGCATATTTTACCTCATAACTCCGGAACCAGAAGTTAGATACAAAAATTTAGGAATTTAGTATAAAACCTAAAGAGCTTTCATTTGAATCTAAATTTGTTAAAATCGGTTCAGCCATCTCTGAGTAAAATTGGTGCAAAACAAACGTTACATACACACACACACATATGCGCACAGACATTTTGCGTAGTCGACGAACTGAGTCGAATGGTATATGACAATCGGTCCTCCGGGCCCCGGTTCAAAAGTCGGTTTTCACAGTGATTGCATAACCTTTCCTCATGAGAAAGGCAAAAACATTTACAACCAACGATTTGCGTATTTTTTTTAGTTGTAGTTAAGACGTAGAGCCGTCTTAAGCTAAATATGATCAGTATCTAACGGGGAAAACAGATTGGAAAATTGACATAGGAACGAAATTATGTAATGAAAACCGCGAAAATGTTACCACAGAGGCGGGACTCGATCAATTTTTACCCTTCTCATATAGAAAGGTTATGAAATAGGGCCCGGAGGACCGACTGTCATATACCATTCGACTCAGTTCGTCGACTTCGCAAAATGTCTGTGTTTGTAACTTTTCTCGGAGATGGCTTGACTGATTTTCACAATCTTAGATTCGAATGAAAGGTCTTGTGGCCCCATACAAAATTCCTGAATATTACTTGGATCCGACTTCCGGTTCCGGAATTATGGGGTAAAATGTGCACAAAATTGTGAAAATAAGTGCACCAAATTTTCTCGGAGATGGCTAAACCGATTTTCACAACCTTAATTTCAAATGAAAGCTCTTTAGATCGCATACTAAATTCCAGAATTTTTGTTGGATTTGACTTCCGGTTCTGGAGTTATGGGGTAAAATGTGCAAAAAAATTGAAATATGTGTTCTAGCTTTTCTCAGAGATGGCGCGTCCCATTTTCACAAATGCAAGGTCCTGTAGTCCCATACAGAATTTCTGAATTTCATTCGGATCGGATTCGACTTTCGGTTCTAGAAATATAGGATAAAGTGTTTCAAACATTTTATACCACCACTGAAAAGGGCGAAAAAACGTAAAAAAAATCTAAATCGACCACAAATCTTCTCCAATTGATCGTTTTTATCAGTAGACGGTAAAGCTAATCACTTTCGGTTATTCTTTCAAGAATCAAAGAATATTATTTTGAAGAATATCACAGTATTATATTAAGAGAAAGACATCATTACACCACTAGGTGGATTAAAACAAGTTTGTGCCGGGTTTCAGGAAACAGCTTGATTGAGCAAAATTGTGCGCAATGATTAGTTCAACAACTCTTCTAAAAACAACTTTTCGGTGGAACGTTTCATAAAAAAAGTTGGAACACAAAAGTGATTTTTCAGGAGCCACCCTACTTTAACTCGGGAAAATTGATGTAACTCGATCAAATGAAGAGCTAGAGAGGTGCTTTTCTCAGCAAAGTTGCTCGCAATAAAATTTCCTACAATTTTATTGTACAACTAAATCATTTTTGAGTTCAATTGAGAAAGTTAGATTTCAGACTTCAATCTAAATAAGGACCATTCTAGTAACTTTTTTCATCAAAAGGAGTGCCAAACAACTTTTGTGAAGACATCAACTACAAAAAACTGATATTTAATAGTGAAAATATTTTTGTCACGCTAATTACCCGTTTCGGACCACTGTGCAGTGATAAGTTGCACAACCAATTTTAAAATGTATAAAACCCTTTCTGAGCATATTTAACATGAATAACAATTATATAAATAAATTGTATTAAATTGTAGAATGTCTTGAAATTTCGATTAGTTACATTCGCTACTTGGGTAGTGAACCCAAGCTCGCGAACTCACCAAGGACCTCGATATCGTTAACTTCTATTAATTTTTGTTATGAGAGCCGTAATGTTTCTTCTGCAGAGTCTCTTCTTCTTATATTGTGTGTTTTCGACGCATTTATGGCCAGTTTCCATCACCATCTCAAAGTTACGTGTCGCAGAGAAACCAGTATTCAGGTGCTGCTGTATAAGCTATCTCTGATCTACAGGCTCAAATCGGTTTTCGCAGTGATCATATTCCCTTCCTATGTGAGAACGGAGAACATAACCCCCAATAGTCCTAAATTAGCTCCAAATTATTAATACGTTTCTTCAACTGTACCATATCCAATTAAATTAGAAAAGTCATTACTCAACTTGAACACATCGACACGAGATTCTTAGATTTCCAAACCGAACACGATAGCACTTTCATCCACATTGGAACAACTTTTTCCACTGCATAGAAAGTTGAAAACCAAATCAACGACATTCTTCGCTCGAACTCTGTTTTCAGTATGCGAATAGAACCACCGACAAAAGCTTGCAGAGAAATACACAACGGCGTTAGTGGATTCATATTGTTCTTGTTTTCATTTAGCAGAAGATGGACTAAAGACTAGCGGCGAGGCTCTGAACGTCGCATCTGTGAGCGACCATAGATATTGTACCATTGTGTATGATTCCATTATTACTTTGATGAAGTCTCATGAGATGTGCAATTACAAGATTTTTCCGAGCTAAGTGGAAAGATTGCACGCACTTATCAAAATCTACGGAAGGCCTGAACCCTAATCGATAGAGTTCATTCTGTCTATGCCCCTTTTCTCGCTAACCTTCCTAAACGAACAGATATCCATTAAATCAACGAGAAACAGCTTCTGCATTTACTTAGGATAATTTAATTTTGATAGCACATTCCCTAAGTGAATTGATGTTTTGTTGACTTTTATACTCATTTCGCTGCCAGTTCTAGCCCGAAGCTAGAAACTAAACCGGGAAAAACACGGTTGACATTTGACTTAGCTAACATTCCCCTATGTTTTGTGTTGTCAGCTTTGTCAAGCTCTGTAATCCCGACACGAACCAAAACGAAACCGAAAGTTGTAGCGTAGCACTTTTTAATTTCCTTTATCTTTTAAGCTGCTTTTCGACAGCCATCCCCGGGACTCCCAGTGGGAGCCGGAGGGCAAACATTCCGGCGGCGGCGGCGGATGAAATCGCATTATGCGTACGAAGGTGCCGTAACCGAAACAATAAACTTATGCACCCTTTTTACATTGCACAATTCCCAACAGATGCAAATAGGCGTGATCAATGTTTTCGGGCTGAAGACAGCGAGGGATCATTGGAAGCAATTGTTTGTGTTGGACAGTGCGATAAAATATCAATATTTTGATTTAATTTATGTGTACTTTGACTTAGAAGGTCGATACGAGTTTGTTTAGAATCTGTACACAGTTTTATTTGTCATATTCAAGTTAAAAAGTTACACAACGGACAAAATTGACTACACCCAAACCTCAATTTACGAACCAAAGCGGGGTTCGAAAACTCCATTGGTTCGAAAAAGCTCCAAAAACAAGTTAAAAAATTGTGTAGGGTAAAGTGTTATATGCCATCCTTAAGAAAACATTGAGATATTTCTAATTAATTGCAATACGGTGGAGAAACCTATTTTTTTTAATTCTTAAAAAAAAAAGATGAAAGTTGATTTATATAAACGCTGTATGTATGCTGTTTATGTCAGACACGTACCCAGAGGGGGGAGGGGACAAGGGTCCCTGACCCCTCCCGAAATCAGAGTTTCGTGTTGGCCGAGACTCCACTGCCACTGACAGTGTTTAATCTACATAAAATGAAGATTCAAATCGGGGTTAAATGAACGACAATAATAATAAAAATACATAAAATTGTACTGGATGACCGGGAAGAGAAAGTGCGCTATTCTGACGCTGAACAACATATATTTATTTAGGACAAAAATACGAACGCAAGCGCACTTCGAATACATGTTTGGTTAGATCCATTATTATACGTCAGAGCAGAATGATTACTCGGCAATGGACTGAAGTTAGCAGGAGTTCTTCCATGCGACACGAGTGCCTCAAAGGATCCATCGGCTGATCGGCCATCCATGGAAGTTGTCCATCAATGTCAACTTCCCTTTCTGAGCAGCCTAGATAGCCGTGTAGTGTCGGTAGCGGTTTCCCAACTGGCTAAGAATTACGCTACGGTCCACCTGTACTTGTGGTATAAGTCCACCAAACAGGTGTGGCATCCGACGGAATTATTTTATACCAAGAATTGATCCACTGGTTGCCTGTTCCATGTCATAAAAGGCCAAAAAACAAGAATTTGTCAAGGTGTATTTCCGTGCCGAGGACTGAATGGCTGCAGTAGGTTAAACTATGCAGTCGTGAACGGAATATCTTGGATTTTTCCCTTACTGGATACACGCAATGCTTAGCAATCGATTTCTTTGTTCATCGCTTCGGCAAGCAGAGTTTAGAAAGCTAAGTGTCTGTGGGTGTCCTCAAGGTGGTGTACTATCCCCACTTTTATGGAACCTAGTCGCTGATGGTTTGTTAAGGAAACTTAATAATCTTGGATTTCTGACTTATGGTTTTACCGACGTGTTGTCAGGTTGGATTATCTGTAAATCCAGGCAAAACATCAATGGTGCTTTTCACTCATCGTAGGATAATCACAGGGGCTCGTGCGTTACAGTTCTTCGGTTCAGAGTTCACTGTGGTTCAAGTTAAATACGTTGGGGTTATTCTTGGTTCAAAACTGAATTGATCTGCTCACATTGACTTCAGGATTAAAAGAGCTTGCATGGCTTTCGGCCAATGCAGACGAGCTTTTGGAAAATCCTGGGGACTCAAACCCAGATACATTCATTGGATCTACACAACTATCGTTAGACCAATTTTAGCATATGGATGTCTTGTATGGTGGCAGAAAGGAGAAGTCGCGACAGTTCAGTCAAAGCTAAATCATCTCCAGAGGATGGTCCTAATGGCGATGACAGGAGCATTCACGACAACTCCTACTGCTGCTCTAGAGGCGCTACTGTGCATTAAACCCCTACATGTGTTCCTAAAACAAGAAGCATTATCTTGTGCATACCGTCTTAAGGTTACAGGGCTTTGGAACAGTAACCCTTTAGATTATGCTACCAGCCACACTCGCTTGTGGTCTCATATGGTTACCTGGGATGAGTATTTACTCGCTCCTAGTGACCTAACTCTCACATGCAGTTTTACTTTCAAAACATTCAATTTGAGCTATCCTCTTCGTGAGGAATGGTTGTTTGGTTGTCTGGAACGACAACTTGATGAACACATAGTTTGTTATACGGACGGTTCTCTGTTTAATGGTCGTGCTGGTGCTGGTGTCTACTGTCGTGAAATGAGGCTAGAGCAGTCTCATTCACTTGGTAGATACTGTACTGTGTTCCAAGCAGAAATCTACGCGATTCTGTGTGAAATACAATCGTCACTTCAGCAGTAAATCTGTGGTAAACGAATTTATTTTTATTCCGATAGTCAGGCAGCATTAAAAGCACTCAGTTCGAATGATTCACGGTCGAATCTAGTGTTCGCATGTCGAACTCAAATTGAAAACCTTAGCATCTCAAAAGCTGTTTATTTCTTATGGGTACCCGACCATTCTGGTATTACTGGAAATGAATGGGCTGATGAGTTGGCTAGAGCTGGTGCAACGAATGATTTCGTTGGTCCTGAACCAGCTTTACCACTTTCAACTAGTTGGATAAGGCACAAGATTTGTTCTTTGGGCTGCATCCAGCTTGCAAACTTGCGCTCAGACAAAAGCATTTTTAACAGATTTTAATCTGAAAATGTCAAGGTGTCTGCTGCATTTTTCCAAGCATCATTGCAATATTCTGGTCAGAGCTCTGACTGGACATTGCAAACTCAATTATCACATGGCTACTATATAACGTGCTGAGTATTATTCGTGTGATTTGTGTGGATGCGATTACGGTACTTCATATCATCTGATAGTTACCGCATTGACACAACTACGTATCCGGGTTTTTGGATCTCCATACATGGTTGAGTCTGTGTATGCGGTGCTAAAATTAAAGGATATTCTATCGTTTCTCATCCAATGTAGTAAGGAGCTATAGTCAGAAGGGTTCATAGTTCTTCCTGGA
Source organism: Malaya genurostris (assembly GCF_030247185.1). Classification (NCBI taxonomy): domain Eukaryota; kingdom Metazoa; phylum Arthropoda; class Insecta; order Diptera; family Culicidae; genus Malaya; species Malaya genurostris. The sequence continues at coordinate 58,016,358 of NC_080570.1, read as the reverse complement.
GTGAATGAATCCTTTCTGTATTGACCTTAAATAGTTTTTTGGCAGATTGTTTGGCATCCTTTATGGGGTGCCGAATTTACTTCTGCTCATACATACTGCGAATCTTTCTACATTCTTCCGGGAATGCAGAATGGTGTCGCTTTTGTAAAATCTCTAAATCCTCTCGGGGGTTGGAGGTTTTATTACCCGTGCATTTTGGCACCTGCAGATCGTTCAGCATCCTTTCGGGGATGCAGAACGATTTATTTCTTTATGTTTTGTGCTGTTCTCCCACCTCACTCACTTCCCGATTCTCTTCCATGTTCCTTCCCTTCCCATCAGGAAGTTGATGAGAAGCTACGGTAAGGCACAAATCTCCAAATAACTAGGGGAACGTGCCACTTGAGCCAATTAGTTCTGATTCCTGACGCCATAATTGGGCAAAATTCTGCAGATAAAAAATATATTCTGACGCTGGATCCCGCATATACTTATTTAGGACAAAAATGCGATCACAAGCGCACTTCGAATACATGTTTGTTGGATCCATTATTATACGTCAGAGCAGAATGATTACTCGGCAATGGACTGAATTTAGCACGAGTTCTTCCAAGCGACACGAGTGCCTCAAAAGATTGGAAAGATCATGATGTCGGTTTTCTGGGGTTGTCATAATACTCTTTTGGAGGACCACCTCAAAACAGAAATGTAAATCAATAAAGTTGTCTCTTCGTGTGTTTTCATATCCAGGGTAGTTTAATTGGCAAAATCATTTCCCCGGTTAGGAGCTAGCTACGGGTTCGAGTTTCGTCTCTGCGGGAACGCTTTCGCGGTTTTCATTACATAAATAGATACAGATCAAATTTAAAACTAGCTCACGATGGCTCTACGTTTTAACAAGACTAAAACAAATCATTGAGAAATGCAAGTATTAACGTGCATTGATGTTTGTGTGATGTGATGTGATGTGAAGCCACCATCAGTTCAAGGACTTGCCAGTGGATGCGGGTAGACTTACAGTAGCCCCGATATGACTCATCCATTCACCTTCTTACTATAGCTGTTACCGAAAAGCGAACAAAAAGGGTTGGGCGTATACGTAAGTAGAGTCACTTACTCGTATTCCGCGGGAATAAAAGATGCTCTTCCAACCATAATATCCAGTGCATGGATGAAGCATATCGCTATACATGCTTGAACCCGCCTGATGGTTTGTTGGAGAAGGGCGCGTCAGACTCATGTCAAACCTTCAGAAGGAAACAAGTTTCCTTCCAGTGACTTGGGCTGGCTATCCACAATCCCTCGTCCAGTCATCAATTCGTCCGATGCCCTGATGCTCCCTCCTCTTTACGCTCCCGTGCAAAATGTTTTATATTGATAAATACAATGAAACATAGTGTATTGAAATTAATATAACATAATGATATAATAGATTACAAAATAATATAATATAACATAATATAATATAATATATTACGAAACATGATATAAAATAACAGTTAATGTAGAATGTCAGTTATGCTCTTCTATCTTCGCAATACTGCAGGAAGTAGAATATTTCTCTTCTAATAATAATAATAATATCTACATCTATAAAAATAATATATGTTATTATTATTGATGACAAATTAATAATAATAACAATAAATATAATTATGAAAATAACAATAAAAAACAATATAATATAGTACAATGAATTATATAATAAATAATAGAATAAATAAAATGATATGTTGCGATATTCTATGATATTATATTACTTGAATTTATATGTCATTTCTCATCCTCTCATTCTGCCATCAACGCATTCCATAGACCATTTGTCACCACAGACACACGTGTAGGCATGAAACAGGAACCAGTGAGAACCAAGCTCACCTTGTGACGACCTTGATATTTAGTTGAAAGTTACTTTAAAAATGATAACTTATAAGGAAAACAAATTTATATTTTGCGCAGAGCTACGTAGTACTACTCATAATAAACCCTATAATATAATATAATATAATATAATACAACATAATGCAATACAATATAACATAATATAATAGAATACAATATAATATAATATAATATAATAAAATATATTATAATATAATACAATATAATGTAATATAATGCAATGCAGTATAATACCATACAACATAGTATATAATAACATAAAATAGTGTAAGACGATAATATATGAAATAATATGCTACGATACGATATAACAGTTAATGTCGCAGTGTAAGTTACGCTCTTCTAATAATAATAATAATAATAATAATAATAATAATAATAACAATAATAATAAAAATAATAATAACAAAAATAATAATAACAATAATAACAATAATAATAATAATAATTAATATAATAATAATAATACATGATGTAATAAACAACAGAATTATATGTTGTAATATACTATGATAAACACTGAATTTTAGGATGGGCTTCAACCTACAAGCATTTCGCACCCTCTCATTCTGCTACTAACGCAGAAGGCGATAGCACCCAGTCGACGCCGTTCTATTGACCAAATGTCATCATAGACGCTCGGGGAGGCATGAGATAGGGACTTGTGAGTTATCTCACCATTTGACGACCTTAACGTGCATTGATGTTTGTATAGTCATAAACTAATATGACCTACAAATTTATAAAATGTTTCCCGTTCTCCACTAATCATAGTAAAAGATCTATCTCGGACCACCTCTTAGATATGTGTTACAGACCGCTACTTCCAGCTCCGTAAACTAGAAACCGGTAAAGCCAAGTTAGTATATAAACCAGAGGTGGAAATAAACCCATTTTACGCACGAAAATGTGAATCAAGATTTCCGATTGTGAATCAGAAAACCGAACACCGTGAATTAAAAAATTGGGTAACAAAACTAAAATGGCGATTTGTTTTTGAATGGTGGAAACTGTATATTACACAGAGTAGCAGCAGACCTTATCCATTCGCGCTCTTTTTTATTGCGACACAAATTTGTTCTCATACAACCATGCGTAGGCGAAGAGCACTATCTGCTCTCAAAAACTCGTTCGCGCATTTAAGTACCGCGGCAGAAATGGATGTACAACGCTTCGTTCGTTCTCAGCGCATTTAGCCAAGAAAGGAGTTCGAGTGTTCCATGCGCATGAGTACAGGTGGACCAACTTGTGCTAATTAACTTTCCGACAAGTCCCAGATCACAAAGTAATATTCATACAATTTTGTAATAATATTAAACCCTACATTTTTTGGCAGTTGTGTTCTCTGATTACTTTTCTTGGCGTACGGCACAAATGTTTATAATTAGATTTTCAAAAGCGAGGAAAAATAGCTGTAATTATTCCATCATTCTAAAGTTTTTACCATTTTAAATATATAAAAAATATAGATATAGAATTCGCTCAAACTTTAGAAAAATTGTCCGAGGCCCGGAGGGCCGAATGTCATGTAACAATCGATTCAGCTCGACGAACTGAACAAATGTCCGTGTGTGTATGTGTGTTGTCAATTAAGAGGTCGAGATCTCCGAGATGGCTGGACCGATTTTGATCAAACTAGTCGCAAATGAAAGGTCTCCCTATCACCCAGAGCGCTATTGAATGGTTTTAAGATCGGATGTTTTACTTTTTGAGTTATACGAAGTTTTATGTCAAAATTTTTAGTTTTTTGACAGTATCTGTCACACTTGACTTTAAAAACAGAATATGTTTCTATATTTAGATTTCACACGGTAATAGCTATCCAACAAGCCATAGATTGTTAAAATCCGTCCATTTTTAACGGAGATATCGACATTTTTGTTTAAACGACTATTCATCCTATTCTAGCAGTAGGAGTTTTGTGCATTGTATGACAAAGAAACGGAAACACGATTTTTTATACTGTTACATACATTTGTTTCTAAGTACCAAAAATACTGTATACAGCATCTTTTTTCATGACTTTTTGCCTCGGACCGATTTTAGCATGGTTCATTTTTGGCAACATAATCGTTCGAATATGACATATGTAAACCAGATGAGCATTTTCGAGTTGAAAGTAATTCCATAATTATATTGATTTAATTTACTTACAGCAATAAATGCTGGAAGAACATAACTTCCATATACCATACGACACAGTTCGTCGAGATCAGCAAATGTGTGTGTGACAAATAATTTCACCCTATTTTCTCGGAGATGGCTGAACCGTTTTCTACAAACTCAGATTCATATGAAAAGTCGTATACTCCCAAACAAGGTTCCTGAATTACGTTTGGATCCGACTTCTGATTGCGGAACCACAGGATGATATGTGAAACAAAATTAAAATAATGCAATTCATTTTTCTCGTAGATTGCTGAACATCTATGATTCAAATGAGAGGTCTTAAAATCCTATAAGACTTCTTCCTTTTTAGTCAGATCCGACTTCTGGTTTAGGAGATACAGGGCGATTAGTAAAAATATGTCCATTTCACATAAATTAATCAGGTTTATCGGGGTTGCAGATTCGAATAGTCGAATACCAAATAGGTTTATTTCAGTTTAAGCGGTATTCGTTTTTGGATTCGGAATGTACCCCCAAATTTTAATTCGCCCTACAATTTCTCAAAGATGTCTACACACTCCTCAGGTGAATTCAACTGATTTCGGATACACCGATTTTAGAATTCCGGTTCCAGTAACGAATCGTTTCTCGAAGCTCAATCATTTTCTCAAAAAAGCCCAAATCGAACTTCTAAAACAAAAATTCAAATTAAAGGACTGAATTTTATCCGATTCTGGAATTACAGATGATGAGTTTTTCAAATTCATGCCGATATAGAAGATGTAAATTGTTTGGTGTATTAATTTATGGCATTCGAATCATTTTGGGTTATGCTAGTTCCTGAATACCGGCTCTGAAAGTACCATAAATAATGACGAAAAACTCTAAAGTGGAAGTTACTTTGACATCTCATGTAATGTTCAATGGATTGTCACACGTTAAGATGGAAATTCGATACGATTTGCAGTTTCGATATTACAGGGTAATGAGTTATTAAGATTTCAATTTGCCGTTTAAAACGACGATAATTAAAATAATGTCATGAGAATTAAAACATTGAAGAATATCCATGCAAAAACACATGCGGATTGATAAAAAAAGCTATCATCTCACTGCTAGGTGGATTCATTACCGTTTTTTTATCTACTTCTTGAAAATCCTGATGCGATCTTGCTCAATCCCACCATAAAATTTATTTAAAATTATTTGCGTGGTACATAATAATCATTCAAATATGATCTGGAATTAAATATAGTAATCACGTAAGTAATTTTAATTATATTAAACTACTTTTCAAACCTAAAAATATCGATAATTGAAGTAATTTTTGACACTTTTATGTATTTTGATTCCGAAAAATATTCTAATAGGCATATGTTATCGAACTAATTTCGTCAAGATAAAAATATCTTAAATCTATTCAATTACATTAAAATGAAAGGTTCATCATCAACATCCAGGACGCAAAAAAATCTTTTAGATCTCAAACAACATGTAGGTTAAAATGTGCACTGCAACCGCATACGTTTAATTAATACAGCAAACTGCTTTGAATCTGTTCGATAAAATACATAACAGTCAATATGTGGAATGAATCCCGCAGCAGAGAGAAACACATAGAAATTTCCATGCAAAAATCAACACATTTGCTCTGAAAGTACCAGCTAAGATTTTATCCGGTTATCCCATTCAAAGTGGAAAAATCAAGAACAAACAATCATTAAATCGTAATCACTATCAAATACGATCGATTGTGATATTTCCCAATTAAGAACTGATCTAATTTTTATTTAAATCAATTGATCAGTGATCTTTGAATCACATCGATCAAAATCAATACCGATCGGTGATGATTTTGAGCTTCTATTATCACTGATTCCTGTAAGATCAAATTACTGGACGATTCGTTCAGCTTTGAGCATTTTGGAAGAAAATCACATATGAGCAAAATCAGACATGAGGGCCGATTGATTTACATCTAAAATCGTTGATCTCAATGAGGGGCGTGAGAATTAGTGACAACAGTAATCCTACAGTAATTTTTAACTAAGGATAATGCGTGTCAATGAGACTCAAAATCGTGGAAAATGGCAAATGTTACATCTTTGGGAAGTTTAATGATGGGTGATAAGGAATTTTAAAGAAATTTGTACATCAATGATTTATGTCAATTTATATGCATGAGGGTGCTCAAATTGGGAAAAAATGTCAATTTGTAACTTTCAGCAATGCTCGTTTAACAGTCTTTATCACCAGAGTTGGGAAAATACCGGTTTCGTTACGGCACGGTTTACGAAGTTTCAATACATGTTCTCCTTTGATACAAACCGTATTCGATTTCGCAACCTGTTGTTTAATTGCATTAAAATGAATTCTAGATGAAAGGAAATGAATGATAGATTAAGGTTTTATGAAAATAATCAGATTGGATCGTAATCCAATTGATAATGTTAATTTTACAGTTTTCGCTGCGCAATATCAATACGCAATGCAAAATTAGTTAAAAACTATACCTCACCAAATAGTGATTATAGCTACAAAAGACTTTGTTTTACTTCCAGCTGGTTGTTGCTGATGATGATGTTCATGCATTATCTAGATTATACTAAATGAAACGCTATTTGACACGAATTTGATTTAAAGAGGTAACACATGGATCAATAAGTCCCGAGACTAAAGCAGAGATGGCGCTCGTAGTAAACCAGTAACCACGTCTTTCTAGAGTACTAACCTTTGCTTGAAACGGGTCAAAATTTTAAGTCGATCCGACCAGAAACAGCTGAGTTAGCGAGGTTGGAGTAAAGTCGTTTTGTAGTTTGTTTAAAAAATGAAAAAAAAAACGAGTTTCGTATTTTGATAAAACATTGGTTTTTTAATGAGTAAAAACACCGTGCAAGCGAAACAATAGATTGAAAAATGTTATCCGGACTCTTGTCCATCAAAAGCAACGATTTGTCGGTGGTTCGCCGAGTTTAAACGTGGTCGTACCGACACAAATGACGCGGAACGCTCGGGTAGACCTGTGGAAGCCGTTACTCCGGAAAATGTGAGTGAAGTGACAAAAATTATAATGAAAGATCGTAAAGTGAAGTTCCGTGAGATTGCTGAGATGACACAGATATCATATGGAAGTGTATTTACTATCCTTCATGAAAAATTGAGCATGAAAAAGGTTTTTTCCAAGTGGGTGCCGCGATTGCTTTCGATGGAACAAAAACAGCAACGAGTCGATGATTCAGAAAGCAGTTTATCGAAAAAAAAAATGTTGAAACCATTGTATCACCCTAAAAGGTGATTATGTTGATGAATAAAAAAAAATTTTGCAAAAAAAATGTTGTATCCATTGTTAGTCTCGGGACTTATTGATCCATGTGTTAACTGTAGCGCAGCATCTGACGCAGCGTTCAAATGGTGTGTTTGAATTGGCGTAGTCAAATCCTGCACTCCTGTTACTTCTGTGTATGATATTCAAGCTAAATAGGGTAATATTATTCAACTCCTTAGCACGCTTTGTGACGCTTTGACATGTTTGTCTTATAGTTAAAATTATTATTCATCGCACCATGTAAGTTAATATTATTAGCTGTTCTCATTAATGTTATTACTCCACCACGACGGTATTACTGAATAAATTTCAAATACATCACGGATTTCGATGCAACCGATGCAATAAACTCACTTAACGGGCCTAAAATCATTGATATCGGATAATCTATATAACTTATACCATTACATCACCGGAACTGTAAGTGACAGCCATTTGAACTTCAAACCTGTTTAATGAACACAGAGTAGCATTAAAACGAATCGAACTTTGTTGAAATATTGATTCCAATCAGACAGTAATACTGATAATGATGAAGACATTTATAAATTCTAAGTAAAACCAAAATATATCTTATCAAGAATCATTCGTTCCAGAATTCATTATAATATCTACAATAAATATGTGATATGAAATAAAAATACTAACTATTTCTATTTACTGTGAAACTTTGCTTATTTCCACCCCTGATATAAACCAACTAATAAGATTTCGAAATTGAAACAATTTTGATGAAACTGGATAAGATTTTTTTGTTTTTATTGCATGGTTACTTGTAGTTTGAATTTTCAACGCTCATCATCCTGTACGTAGAATTTGGATCTCTATGAAATTAAATGTCACACGGAATAATATCACCTTTCATTTGAATATAAGTTCGTGAAATAGGCCAAGCAAAATTTGAGAAATCAGGGCGGAGTCCATTCCGACGTTTTTGACCTTATTTTTTCTATGCTTCAGGAACAGGTGAAGTCACCTGGCTCAGCCCGAAACGAAATCCTGGGTAGGGTCCTGGTTTATGCCACATATTCGGCAACATTTCTTAGACAAGCGTATCAGCAATAATACAGCATATGAAATAATCCGAGCAATCCGAGAAAAGAGAGTGACAATATTTGTCACACACATAGACATTTGCTCAGTTCATCGAGCTGAATCGAATGGTATATGAAATTCGGCCTTCCGGTTCTCGATTCAAAAGTCGGTGAGTCAGTGATTGCAAAAGCTTTCTATATGAGAAAGGCAAAAAGAAAGCAAATGATGATTTGGGTATATAGTCAATTTTTATAGTTCTTTCTACAGCTATTAAAATTATTTGACATAATTATTAATAATGTTGTTGTCGAATAATGGTTCTCCCTAACAGACATCGATAAAGCGATATGACCGAAAGAATCTGCGTCCCTTCACTAGATCACCGAGTTGCTGGATCGAACCCATTAAGTGCTGAACCTAATCGAAAATCAATTTCGAACATTTCCTAACTAAGTCCCCATTCATAAATGTCATCATCTCGATAAACTTCTTAATGGTCCCAAAGTTATAACGGTGGATATCTGTTCGACACCAGTGTCACACAAATTGTCTCGTAGTCCGAAAAGTTATGCTGTACAATAGTAAATCATTTCCGCTTCGAGACAAACGAAAAAATAACTTATATTGATGCTTATGTTGGCGAGAATGCGCAAACTGTGTCCGATTCACCACAGCGACGAAGAAATAAAAAACGTGCCGAAAAGTTCTTAATGAAATCGCTGAATCACAGTTTCAAAAAATAAAAACTTTGATGCTACTAAGTTTTCGTGAGAATTTCAATTGTTTATATGGAAGCTTGTGAAAAGTGCACCCCGAACCAAGCTAGTGCATTCTGAAACTTGCATTTTCGCTTAGCACAACTGACGAAACTTGCCGTTTGTGAAACTAGACGCAAAACAAGCAAAGTTCTTTTTTTGAATTTGAAAAACCCCTTTGAGGCGTCCATTCGTTGGAGTTCGTGCTATATTTCCGCAAACGTGCAATGGAGTCTATTTTTTTTCGCTGACCATTGATTGACCAGAGTCCGCTGCCGAGTCAAGCGTTTCAATTTTCCACCGGACCATAAGAAAGTGATTTAGAACGCAAGATACAACAAAGTAACGTGACTTGATTCCTCTAGTGATCAGAGCCATTGGACTGCGTTGAAAAAAAAATAAGGACGAAATCGGCAATCGATGGGGATTATTGAGGAAATTGAAAATGACAGCCCAACATTAAAACAATGCGTTCGTTTTATTTGCAACCCGCTGAACACGCCGGAAAGCTTCCAAGAGAGAAAAAAAAGTAATTGATGGTGAAATGATCCATCGAGCCTTGAAGTACGAGGGATGCTACTTATGTATTGAGCTTAAAAATAAAAAAAACAGTATTATATTGTTTTTCAAAATATTCCCCTAGATGATTAATACACTTTTGCATACGCTTGAACCAATTTTCATAACATTTTTTCCATTTTTCTTGAAGAACCCCCAAAACATGGTTATTGGACGTATCAACAGCTTTTTCAGGAATATTGAATCGCTCTCCAAGCAGTTGATTCTTCTCGGAAGGAAACAAATAGAAATCATTAGGGGCCAAGTCAGGACTATACGGCGGGTGTGGCCCATCAATTCGACGTTTTGATTTTGATTGATCTGGGCAGCCGGCTACTGAGAAAAAGTTATTAAGGTGAAGATATCACGAAACCAGAATATTCAAATGTAAGTGTATTAATTTTTTCCGAACAGCGGTGAATTATATATAATTATAATCTTCGAAAAAATATGTCCTCAGCCAGAAGAAAATCAATCGGTACTCCAGTATGCTAGCACACACGATTTGAGTGTCACATTTCTGGGCTGGACATGGAGATAAACAATTTGCTCTGGAAGAAATTTGTCTCATTCATCGAACGATTCTAGATTGCTAGCGCATGGTTTCATATATTTCAAAACATTTTTGGGCACACTATCGAAAGAACTGGGGTGGTATTATCAATACTAAAACACAACATGATTGCTCGTAGCCAGAGATGACAGGGAAAAATTTCAAATATCTTCAGACATAGTTGCGAAAGTCAGTAAATCCGAAACATTGTCTGCAGGCTTCAATTTCTCTAGGAAGAGCTGAGCTGAAGTAGATCGTCCGTAGTGCAACACTTCGTGATAGATCGAATGAGCGGATATGTACAATGAACCAAGAAAATGAAGCTTGGGAGAAGCAAATCATTTTCACTGTACATACCAACTCACTCCTCACTTTTCATTAAATGATCAATAACGACGCCAGCTACGACCGAAGGCTGTGCTACTGAGGAAAAGGAAGGAATGTTAGTCCGATCCCGAGCAAAGTCAAACATCAAAACGAGAGCAAATTGAAATTATATTATGATAGCAACATCACATTGAAATCTTAATTTGATCTCAGCTCATCAATTTTTTAATTGATATCACATTATGTTATCTTTTTGCTGTTATTTTTGAAAAAAAAACTTGCGAGCAAAAAATTTTGGAAACTCCAAATATGGTTATTCAAAAGCAACAACCTAATAACTGCATCAAAATAGGACTAATTCCATTAGGCGATACAAAAATGCAAAAATAAATTTAAAGGAACAATTATTCATTTAATTCTATGTTGCGTTTTACAAAAATGGTTCCTGTGGCAGTTGTCCGGAACCATAACCGTGATCAAGGAAAAGATTTTTGTCAACACTTTTGCTGCTTTTACACCAATAATCCTCTATATTTTTACTTGCGAGATTATTGTTGTAGCACCACACATCTGGAGGACATTGGATAGATTGGTGATCATTGGTGCCACGTTTATCTGAAGTTATCGATCTCCTGGCATACTGAGCCTTCACCAGATCCGGCCAAAAGCCTTCATTCTCTTTCGAGGACGAATAGCGGCTTGGGCATTCTCATCTCGCTAATCGTCAGCCACAGAAAGACCTTCTTCAGGAACTTGATATCAAAAATACATTTGACGTCAACGATTTCCTTCTGGTGGGATACGTTAAATATCAGATTCTCTAACAGTTTTCGCGTTTAGTTAAAAAAATATGTTAAATGTTCTGACTATTATTTTCGGTTGTTGTTTTGACCGTTATTGTCTGTGGTTCAGAAATCGACGATCGGAATTGCCAAAGTGATTGTTTTCCGTGCATCAACTAACAAGTCCTTTGAATAATACGCTCTTCTTTATATCATACTAGCTGAATTACCCTGCGTTGCACAGAAATGTTTCGTGAAGGCAATGCCGCAAAAACAGTTTTAGAAACTGTTCTGGCTATTGAAATACTCAGAGCGCAGTGAAACACAACTTATTTCCACACAATTGCTCAGGATTGTGATAATGATTATTTGATAACGAAAGGCTGTTCATAACTACGTTAGATAACAATCTCGTTCTATAGAATAGCGATTCAGTTAGTTCAAATGTTATCGTAAACTTATTTTCATCAGCTCGGTTCGACAGTTTTCTCAATTTACATGAAAAAAATGCACATTAATTTTATGATTCCTTCGTCAATTCAGATCAATTTTATCTCCTTTGGTTAAGAATATTTATTCCCCCTGCCTCTTGTGAATATATTTGTTACCCTCACTTAGTTGCTAGAAATATGCAGTACTGATCAAGAAGTACCATTTTTTCGTAAAATCCGATCAATTCACTTTATACTTCCCATGTTTGGGGCACTTGCTACACTCCTTCCCTTTAATGTATTTTGATGTGAAGATATTAATCTGTATTAATCAAGAGTATCGTTTCTCGTCGAATGAATTTTACATTGAACTCCCCCTTTGTTAGTGAACTTGCAACAGCTCTCTGCCCTCTGAGTAATGTGAAAAGTATCTGTGCTCGTCAAAAAAAAAGAGGGGTGAGGGAGGGGAAAAGAAAATTGATTTTCGAGACTCTTTTCTCCTAGTCTATATCACGGGTATTAATATCCTAACGATCATTTCTTATTTGTAATAAATATCTGTGCCTGTCGAAAAATTTCGATTTCGTAATTGAGTTCTCTTCCTAACTAACATATTCTCCATAATGTAGACCTTGACATTCCGAACAACTTTCCTCAGAAAAAAGCTTTGGACATTTCAAGTTCTGAGCTAGGTCATATTTCAGCATACTAGCTCCATATTTGGGATTTTGCATTAATATTTGAAAAACTTAGAAAACTAGTTTGAAACGATGTAGATCGGTTAAAACTACTTGTATACAGCTTTGCGAATCAACACTACTTGTCATATGATCGAAAATTCTCCATCTACTCACAACTTAACGTCACAACGTCCATACCATTCGCAGTAAGTTCGGAATCCAAATAACCTAGGTTTGAAACCCAACTCTCTCTGTGGAGGTGTTGGTTTTGGTGCTTTTTGACGCTTTTTTATTGTTTCAAGTAATATCGCCCAGAGGTATACTATCCCGGCTCTTTTGCCCAATCTATTTTTAGCTTATGCTCGCGACTTGTTTGTTTTCAGTAACGTCTTTTTAAAGCAAATCAATAACTGATTATGCATTCCAGTTTTATTTTCGTTGTTTGATAATAGCTTTAAATTTAGAACTAGTTTTGATATCAATAAGAAACAATCTATATCTTATTTAGATTTCAGTTTGCTTACGCTGTTAGCATAGTTTTCTGTTTGATATCATCGGAATATCTTTTTGCTTTCGATTTTGATTTTCTGCCACTTAAAACGACCGAAACAACAGCAAATTGAGTAATCGATAAATGCGAACATCACAACATCAAAATGAGTTTTCTATTTGATCTCACACTCTGCTCGGGATACTAGTTGTTTCTAGAGACCGCGGGTACCACTGTATCTCCACGAGCATCACGGGATAGGAGATGCGTTAGTAAGGAGGGGAAGATATTCGGATATGTTTTGGTAAGCAACAAAAGCTGATTTTCGAGACTCAGGAGAAATATAATAAGGCATTATATAAAATATCTCTAAGGAACGTTCTCACCAGTATCCTTTCTCTCCTATTCGCATTGCTGTTAACAACGCTAGGTGAAACACAACTACTGAAAAAATAAAATAAAATAAAATAAACATTCGCGGATGGGTTTGCTGCAGACCAATTTTAGATGTTCACATTCCATACAATACTGGTTTCTGTTTAAAAAAAAGCTGATCCGAAAAAACCTAACCTTACCCAATTTCACACATTCCTGAAGATTTCCCATGTTTAATCGTAGTTTACACTGAAAAAAGTAGTAGTAATCATTATGAAATCCATTTTCTTCTACTCCGAGTTTGTTTCCACTGCTGATATCTATTAGTACTATCGAATAAACCAAAAAATCGTTGCAAATCGCTACTGCCGATATGAAAATTTTCGAAAGAATCCTCCTTTTGTTGGTTCCATTTTTCATTGGCAGAAGTCGCTACCGGTAATTCAGCTTAGCGACAATGTGCTAATCGTGAAGAACAATCAGTTGAAATTTTGCGAGGTTTACTTATACCAGAGAGGGACCAAAACGTGTTAAGATAATCGTTGGTAAAGTGAGTAAAAAAAGTATGAAAACTTCTAGAAGTTGAGGTGTGCTATATTTTAACACAAATTTAGCGTTAGAGATAGTGTTTTGTTGAAAACTCTTTTTTAAGTAATGAATGAGCAGGTTGCTCAATTGTAGTAGCGACGAAAAAATTTTCATGTTTGTGTATAGAAAATTGTGTTTTAATTGGAGTTGTTCTCTTCGTTTACAGACTCTGAAAAAGCCCCGTGCGTCGCAGTTCACGCAAATTTGTGTGCGAGAACATCATCGAAAAAAAAAGAAATACTTATAGCGACCGCCGCGACTTGAACCGAGAATCATTGGATCACAAAGTACGTCCGTTAATCGACTGAGCCACAGCAGCACACATCTGGGCTGACATTATGCATCCCGAATCGAGTTGCTGGAAACGATTATTTCTGAAGTCGATTCGACTGAACTGTGGCATTACGTATCGCTTTCGACCACGTGATCGAGTTCCTAACAATGTGGTAGAACCTGATTTCGATTGACGCGGTTCGTATTGTCGATTGAAAGTGAACAAACCCATTGCTTGGATATTTTCGATTACATATATTCGGTTCAAGTACTGGAAAGAAGAAAAAAGTTTATAATACTGCGGTTGTAAGTTGCCACGAAGTTTTGTTAGGAATAATATGATCACATTTCTGAAATTTATATCAATTAAGAAGCCGATTCATTTGAAAAAGTGAAGATTTCTTCAAGTATGTACACAATTTATAGGTGAATTTTTGAAATTATAATAAAAATATATCTGGGTTTCTCAGGTATTGTTGCTAATAATCTAATACAATTGACATCGTGTAGTTTTAAATAAAGGCCTTTAGGTTCTGTAGCTTGCATTACAATTTTTTTCAGAATATATTCATTAGAAGATATTGCTTTAGCTCTAAGATGTCAGGAGCAACCCATTCTTTGTAGTATTTATAATCTATCTAGGTACTAAAAAAAAGTCAAATACACGCTTATATCACGAGATAACAAGATTGTGGTGCTTTTGACAAAATGCATATACTCTGGAGGTGTTTGGACAAACTTTAAATTTACTTGAGTTTAAATGATTACTGACTCTAGAAATATGGGTAAAACATTATTCGTGTATTGTCATCAAACATATGATTGAAAACTACCCAATATATTTGAAAATTTCGGTATTGTTTGAATATTATTTGATCATATATGTTACAAACATGTGCAATCGATTTCGACTTTAATTTATCAACTAATCTCTGAATTGAACTATACAAACTAAGAATTTTGCAGAGGTAAACAGTACTCTATATCAATTTTTGGTGAAAAAATCACGAAGAATCAAGGCCCTTATTATCATTCTCACTTCCACTTTCACATTCACTTCTCTTAAATGTCACTTCACTTGATTTTACCTATTACCAGTATCACGCATAGTGAAGTCTTCACTGTGGTGGAAAAAACTAATTTTTCAACAAAATTTTGGTGGCGTGGTGTTCATAATGACATTAACTTCATCCAAGTAATTACTTTTGTCTCTGAAGCGACTTCCGTAATAAGGACATACATTCACTTCTTTTGATTTCCACCGTGAAGTGATACCCATAATAAGGGTCACAGTCACTTCACTTGGTTTTCACCGTGTAGTGACACCGGTAATAAGGGCCAGTATCAAGGCATTACTCCGGCCTCTTTTTACGGATAGCTTCGCGCAAATGACGTACAACACTCAAATAGTATTCCTTGTTGACAGGTTTTTCAGGGCGGAAAGAATTCGAAGTGCACCACACCTCGATAATCAAAGAAAACTGTAAACATTACCTTAATTTGGACATTGACGACGAACCACGTGTTCTCACCATTCTTGTACCAATAACTTGTACCAATCAGAAACACTTGATCTCGACATATAACTATCACCGAAGAACTTTTGCAACATTCGGTACCATAAATTTGACTCCGCACACTAAATTTATTGGAACATCTTTGTTGAATAATTTCAATCATTGTAAAAATCGTCGATTGCACTTTCAATACTACAGAAAGACAGACATATACTAAACACTAATGAATATTTTGACGTGACACCTGTCACAGATGTCAATGACAGTCATACCAACCTTAAAAAATAAATGTTTCGATGAATAAGGTTTCCGCGCGAAATATAGTTCAAAAGCCTTACTACTTTTTACCCACAGTAGTAAATGTAACTCAAATGAAACTAAATTGTTCAATTAATCAACTTTTTCACTATTTACAACTTAGACTGTGAACCATTTCGCGGTTAATTATAACTTTTGGATAAACTCTGACACTTGAGCGGTTATTCTGTGTCGAGTAGTTAAATTTAACTTAAACTGCAGCCCATTTCTAATATCAATTTTTTAGTTAAAATTATTTCCAGTGCAAAATAACCCTCAATAACTTACCATTCGTCAATCAAAAATACGATTAAAAACAATCATTGATGTAAAAATAAATTGGAATGCCTTGATTATTCAATAAATTTGCAATTTATTTTATTTACGTTTTTGCTTTTTAAGTATATGGAAAAGTAAAAGCCTGGGGAGTAACTTTATATTCAATTTCCTGCTCCAAATATGTACATGAAAATAGGGGTAATTTTTTTTTTTTTTTTTTACTTTTAAAACTACTGTTACTGGACATAATTTAGTTTCGACTTACTTTTGTTATATTAAATGAACACCATGTAGGTTTGAATCAATACATGGATAGCGTCAAAAGTGGACTCCTTTTTTCGAGCCGGGATACGAAAATCTCCGGAAAGATGGGAGAAAGTTGTCGTTAGCGACGGACAATACTTTGAATAATACATCTGTAAGCACTTTTTCGTAGTAAAGCTTTTAATTTAAAAAAAAAACGAAGGAAGCAAAGTTGTACACCTGATATCTTTATGAAAATCTATGATATTATCAATAACTACGTTTAAGGAGTGTATCGAAAATAAGCTATCCACATACATTCGTGTTGTACGCAGGTATTTGTGATGTATTTATGTTCAGATCACAGCATGCTATGTGTTTGGCTGTTAGCTTTCGTTTGTTTACCTGTTGAAATTCCGCGTTTTCAAAATGTCGCGTATTGAAAAGGAAGTGAAAATTAAGGTTCTGGACACATGGCTAAGTGAGAAGGGTATTACTATGCGAACACTGGTAAAGCGGTCTGGAATTCATCATGCCAGTGGTAAAACCATCATTAATAAGTTTGGAGAACACTATTCGTTGGATGAGCTACCAGGAAGAGGCAGAAAACCTGGTTCTTCCAACCCGAAACTAGTCCAGAAAGTGGTATCTCTAGTCTTGAAGAAAAAATCAATGTCAATACGTGATTTGGCCAAAAACGCAGGAACGAGTGTCGGAATGATCCAGCATATCAAGAGGCGAAATCACCTGAAGACCTACAAGAAGCAGAAAATCTCGATACAAAGTGTAGAACAGAAGAAACGAGCAGCAACAAGGGTCCGGAAATTGTATTCGCGTCTTTTGCAGTGTCCGGATGCATGCGTTTTGATGGACGATGGGACTTATGTAAAGGAGGACTCGAAAATCCTTTCAGGTCCACAATGCTTAGCTCGTTGTTGGGGCGGATGTGAGAGATGCGGACAGGTCGATTCAAGTAGAGAAACTCGGTCGAAAGATACTGGTATGGCAAGCTATATGTTCCTGTGGTTTGAAGTCAACCATTTTTTATACAATCGGAGCTATAAATGCAGAAATCTATCGATCTGAGTGTCTCCAGAACAGATTGCTGCCTTTATATAAGAAGCATAGTACACCTCCGCTGTTTTGGCAGGATTTAGCGTCAGCTCACTATGCCAAAACCACTCCCAATTGGCTTGCGGAAAAGGGTATAAATTTCGTTTAAAAAAATATCAATCCACCAAATTGCCCTCAGCTTCGACCCATCGAACGTTACTGGGCAATCGTGAAGAGGGTCTTCAAGAAGACTGGTTAGGCAGCTGGGAACATGCAGGAGTTCAGAAAAATTTGGTCTCAAGCGTCCAAAAAATGCGATGCAAAACTTGTCCGGAACTTGATGAAGAGCGTTCGATCAAAAGTTCGAAAATTCTTGAAGAAATAACTTAAATTTCATTCGGTTTTCATTATACTCAAGTTTAACCTCGTACAATAACGGATCAATTTTTAGTTTGAATAAAATATCGTTTTTTATCATAATTTGAAAGAAAAATTTGTGGATAGCTTATTTTCGATACACTCCTTAAATTAGAAAGAAACTTATTCGAAAATTCAAAGTCAACAGTAATAAAGCTTTCAACCATTTCTTATCTACTTCAGTCGTTTAGGAGCTCGATTGTTTTGGTTCCATGATGCAAAAACCTTTCGATAATTTCGATCGATTCGAGTGAAGTCGAACGAAACTCTATGATCGACATCGAATCGAGATCCATAATACGAAACATGGTCGATTTGATAAAATTTCAGTCGAATCGAGATACATAATGCCAGCCCTGATGCTTGGCAGGTAAATGGTACATAAAATTATCATACAGTCGTACTTGCACATTAAGTTATTACAAATGAAATTTCCCATCATTTGACGATCGTATGAAAAATTAGGTCACTGGAAAATTCTTTGAGTCACTTTTTTATGTGTACATAAGGTGAGTGGTAAAACAGAGGAATGAGAGGAAAGAAAGGTACTACTATTTTACTAGTTATTTAATAAACCGATTTATGTTATTTCTGTAATTTTAACAAATATAAACATTGTAATATTCATTTCTAATAATCTTGAAAGACAAGCAGTAACATGGAAGGAGAAAAATATCAAATAAAACTTTTCTCAGAGGCTAGATGGAAATAGATCAAATCACTTTGTCGTAAAACTATGGGAAAATATTTTTGAAAAAATACTATTTGTTGAATGAAGAGATAATTAGGTAAAATTGAAGAACCAAATGTGAAATGTTGAAAAAATCTGATAACGTAAGGTAAACAAAAACTTTTGCTATTGTAACTTTTTACGACATGGAAACAGAAACCCAGTGAATTTATTCTTGGTAAAGTTTTTTTCCGCAGGAATCCACACGGTACTATCAATCTTCTAGTGGATCCCCTATTTTGAAAAATAACTTATTTTGAAGTAAACTAATTATTCGCACAGTCTCAACATAATAATTACTCACAAAAGTTTAACACTCTTAGAAATTGAGCGTGTGCCAGATCTTCGATTTTGAAACTCGTGGCCTCAATAACTTTCACAAATTGATGTCTGATGTCGGCGGTGCTGAAGCCGGCAAGTACTTTGGTTCGTGAAAGAACAAGGCCGCGTGGGCAAAAACCCTCCCTGCTATAAAGCAACTACTATTAGCAACGCAAATCTCGAGCAAATCAGCATAATCGGCTCAAAAGTTCAGACTGGTTGTTGTACTGATATTTTAGCTTTAGAGGGAAACAACGCCGAACTAGGTCGATGTCGTGTATGACGGCGGGATGGTTTCGCTAAGCTTTTACAATTGTCTTCCGACAAGTATAGTCATGGTGAACCTACCTGTTCAAGAATTTAACATTGGCGCACACACACACACCCACACATCAACCGTACGACGACAATAGCTGCCAGTTACGATGCCGGTGTTGTGATGCAAATGCTGAAAGGAGCCGGGCGGTCTTTGAAATCTTGGGACGCTCATCCTTCCTTTGGTTGACTTAACGTGATGCATTTTTGCATCAAGTGATTAGTAGTCAGATAGATGAAGGGAACAAAGCCGAAGCGAAAGACAAAAGTTTTCCATTCACAAATCGAGTCTTCGTGCTTCGGATTTGTAATTATAAGTTTGTTGAATGCTGTGAAATTTTGCACTGAATCCACCATATCGCAATCAGTGTGTACACCTTCACATTTTTATAATATTCGAGTTAAAGAATCTCATGGTAAATGTGCAGTTCTGCAGATGTCACTTATATGAAAGCAAGTGTTCGTTAAGTGAAAATTTGATTACAGTATTGGAAAATAAACAAACGGTGCAAAAAGCCTCAGCAAATGTATAAGACTTCTATTTTCACTACGGTTACATTTCAAAATATTGCGTAAGAGTGACTACAACAGTCTACTAAGATTGTTTCATCAACGTATGGAATCATCTTTGCGCCATGCTCATATCAGTTGTTGTTTTTTCTACACAATGCAGTCCTGTAATCAACACCCCAGTACCATTAAATCACCAACTTTTAATTACAGTGTAACTCACCACGAGAAGCACAGAGACTGCACGCTACTAGTTAGTGGTAGTCGTCAAACCGCTCTTCAATAGAAGAGGTTCTCAGTCCTTTTCTTGCCGCAAAGTGTCCTCGGATGAAGCCGCCCGATGCTCATCTTACTCATTATCATCGGTTTTCATCGTACCGTGTCCCTGCCGCAAGACGCATCCCACCGGAGGAGGAAAGGCAGAAATGCGCCGGCTAAGACTACGGTACTTGAAATGAACATTTAATGGTAATTTTAAAATTTGTATTATGCCAAAACCTAAGCCTGTTGCTGTTTTATCATGAACGAAGTAATTTTCAAAATATAGTCAAAATTTACTGGCACCAAATTCGTCAAATTAACGGGACATCTCCTTTCAAACCGATTGCCACTTGTGAAATAGAAACATTTCTCCTGTTCCGGTAGGGCTTCGCCGCATTGCATACGAGAAAATGGCTCTCCGTTGGAAGCCCGCCCGCTGGCTCCAGAGTTGAGTTAGAACTTCGAGCGAGGAAAATTGCGACTCCCAGAGAAGTAATCATAAATAATTACAGGGTGTGCAGATGAGCATGGATTTGATGTAACTGAAATGGGTGCACAGTGACTTCAAAAGTTGCTGGTTGGAATTGACGCAAAATAGCGGTCGCTCCTGTTGCTGGCTTCCGAATTGGAACACACTCCAGGGGTTGCCATCATCTCACCGCGTGACACGGGACCCGAGGGCAGTCGATTCACATTCGAGAGCTCTCGGATACAATGGGATTACTTGGAGCTTAAATACGAAATTAATTACATTCTTCGTTCTAAGAGAATCAATTTTGATTCCTGTTGAGGAAAAAAAGCGGGAGTACCGTACCTGGTATATTTACCTGGTAAATTCTCTGAAGTATCTAGACGGGGGTTAAAAGAGATTTCCCCATGAATGAACACAACCCCAACTGCTGACGAAAGGATAACGGCATGGGAATACAGAAAATACAAAAAGAAGGGTTCCCCTATTTGGCATGCTGACAACCCGGTTATAATTCGTTCAAGTTATCGTTTTTTCTCCGGTGAAGTTATGAACCAGTACAGAAAAGTGTAACACGCTGGTCATAGGTTTGTTGTATCCTATCCGAGACGGTATCTACACCCTGTAGTAAAGTCTGAATACCATTAATTAAATATCACTAAGGAAACCGGTTGCCTATAGCGACCGGCAGTATAAGCATTATTAGTTTTTATTTTTATTATGGATACTTTGACTCAATTTCAATACGATGAAAACTAGGCTATTCAAACCAAAATCCAGAAAACTGTCAGACGATTGCAATAGTCGATACCATAATTCAATATATCGTATCGGTACAGAATAATATTTCCGAAGGAAAAAAAAACAGTGTCACTGTAACGCAACTTGTCTTAATAATTTTCCAGTTAGATACCGATTGTTCATCTCGCAGTCAACAAATCTAAATTAAAATAATTTTGTCAGGATACATTCCGGGATCGAATCAATTCGGCATTGGGACCGAAGCCAAGCGAGTCAAATTTGGCAAATGTAATGCTGAGAATAATTTCGTTGAGAACTAATATGCATGGATGCCATGTGAATAGCATCCGGGTGTAAACTATTGGACAAAGTTTCTCTTATGTAAAATAACCACGATCAAAATATGTACGTAGGTAGGAAATTACAACGGTTTCGGTGATATACTGCCTGCAG
The DNA here is from genome assembly GCF_030247185.1 of Malaya genurostris. NCBI lineage: Eukaryota > Metazoa > Arthropoda > Insecta > Diptera > Culicidae > Malaya > Malaya genurostris. Next base: position 57,994,590 of record NC_080570.1, on the reverse strand, counting down.
TGGTTGAAAACTTGTGCCAACATAAAAAATCTTGAGTGACTAACACGAAATCTAATTTCTTACGTAAATACATTTTACTTCTCTGTGAGACGTCTTTTCAAAATGAGCCCGGTGGGAGAATGATATGTATTCAATCGTGACTATCTCTTGTTGTAATCTAGGACAGGACCTCACAACTGCTAATCCACTTTTTGAGTCAGTTTCGGACCACCTTATGATTGGTTGAAAATGACATAGACAAGTAAAAGTTGATGAAATTAATAAAGGGTGATTTTTTAAGGTATCTATTTGGTAGCACTGCTGTTGACAGATCACGCGTGAATCGTGTCTTGTGTCATTGTCAAACTTGTTCATTTTGGTATATAACTTAATCATGAATCGTTGTTTAGTCTGTAACCTAATCATGAAGGGGCGCAGGCCAAGTTGGAGGAAGATCCACTTTTCTATCGAAAAATTGTGTTTAGCGACGAAACTCATTTCTGGTTGGATGGATACGTCAACAAGTAAAAATGCCGCATCTAGAGTGAAGATCAGCCAGAAGCATTGCAAGAACTTCCAATGGATTCCAAAAAGTCAAAGTTTTTTTCGGAAATCAAATCCTATATCCCTTAAAAAATCACCCTTTATTACTGCAGGGTTGTATAAAAAGTGTTGTCAGTATCGTCGATAAAATTGTAATTCGGTATTGAATAATTTGCTTTTCTGATACATTATCTTTTTCAAATTATTAATTTGAAATGGATTTAAATTCCATTTGGTTTTCAGTTCCTGTCTATGTGGAAAGTAAACGAGTGCACATTTAACAATCCCTTGATTTTACACAGCGAAAGCTTGAAATGAATCACGACATGTCATATGGATATTAAGGACTGAGGCCACTGTGTTTTAGGGTGATTTAAAGGACTATTTCCCCGCTTCAAAACTGATTTTCTCAGAAACGGTGACGAATATCACATAACGCAACTGACAATGTCTTAGAAAATTAGTTTAAATTATAAAAACTTTCTTGGCCACCCGGCCACATCGAGAGTCATTTTGCACATTTGCGAGAGAGCATGGAGAGAAATGTAATACGCACAGCGAGCCACGTAGTTTTACGCGACCTACTGGCCTCAGCCTCAGACTACATCACATACAATCCAATAAAACTACCGCTTGTTTGGCAGCCTTTCTGAGCCGATTTTATTTTTTCCCACTTTTCGTAACGTTGCCAGGAAACTGGAGTAGAAAAAATGGCGCGTGCATAGAAATCGACTTACCCTTACAAAAATAACATACACTTCATTTTTATCGCGACAACACCTATGTTTTTATGCACTGATCGCATCTAAATTAAGTTATCTAGACATTGTCAGGATAGATTTTTGATGCATGCCCTTGAAGGCGAACAAGTTGAAAGTTGCCATTTTCAGCTATGCAATTCTTCATTCAGAAAAAAGACTTTCCCGACCGCTAAAGTCAATGAATCATTCTAAAATTTTCACAGCATAACCTTAACTAATTTTCTAAAAGATTGTCAGTTGGGTTTTTTGATATTAGTCACTGTTTCTGAGCAAATCAGATTTGAAGTGTAAAAATAGCCCTTCTCAAACAAACTGGCCTCAGATCCTAATTTTGTTGGTTGTTTTGATTATTTCTTCTCGTAATATTTTTTAAAATTATATATGTTGAAATCTCAGGTGATAGAGTGGCAAAAATTAATTGCCTAAAACTAAGTGTTCTTGAAAAATGTTATGAAACTTTTTTACCTCAACGATTTCTTTAAAACAAACATCTGATCGAAATCAATTCACAGCTATACTTTTGGCTGATACGACATTTGTCTAAATGTTTTCAATGGATAAATAACCGCATGCTATAAGGGGTGAAGCTTTTCGGAATGAATAACTATTTCTTTTGACAACAGTGGTCCCGAGCGATGCATAGTATATAATAGGGAACAAACAGGTTTTCTGGTAAATGAAGCCAGTTGTTAGGTCCTGTCCTAGCTTGTAATCAATGTGAAAAAAATCATTTTTGCATCATGCCATCAGAAATATGTTCAGCTATGCATCATAAAAATCTCAGTAGTAAGAGAGAACCATAAATAATTCAAATATTAGGTTTTCAGCAATTTTGGAATCAAAGAAAAAAAACATTACGCGAGTCATTTCAGCACCAGTTCATAATCCAGAATTCATGTCCCGAGTTCAACTCACAGTGTAAAGTTCAGGAACCGAATTCAGGCCAATAATTCAGGTTCAGCATTCAGATCCAGAATCCAGGTAAAGATTTTCAAGAGAAGAATACAAGTCCAGACCTAGAATACAAGTCCAGAAATTAGGTTCAGAGTTCAGTTTCAGAATCTAGAAATTCAGTTCAGAACTCAACTCCAGAATTCAGTTCTAAAATTCCACAAACCATTTAGAAAGGTTCAGAATTTGAATCCACATTTAGGTTCCGTATCCAGGTCACAAATTCAAGTAAAAAGTCCATGTCATGAATATAGATCCAGAATTAGGGTACAGAATCCAGATTCAGTAGTCGTGCTGGTGCTGGTGTCTACTGTCGTGGAATGAGGCTAGAGTAGTCTCATTCACTTGGTAGATATTGAACTGTGTTGCAAGCAGAATTCAACGCGACTATGTGTGGAATATAATCGGCCCTTCAGCAAAGAATCTGTGGTAAACGAATTTTTTTTGTTCCTACACTCAGGTAGCTTTAAAATTACTCAGTTCGAGTTCGATTCACTGTCGAATCTAGTGATCGCATGTCGAACTCAAATTGAAGACCTCAGCATTTCAAATGCTGTTCACTTCCTCTGGGTACCCGGCCATTCTGGTATTACTGGAAATAATTGGGCTGATGAGGTGGCTAGAGCTGGTGCAACGAATGATTTCGTTGGTCCTGAACCAGCTTTACCACTATCAACTAGTTGGATAAAGCACAAGATTCGTTCTTGGGTTACTGGCACAGCTTGCAATGTCTGTAAGTATACATGTATGTATGTATGTATGTATGTATGTATGTATGTATGTAACATTTTTGTACACCTCATTTTCTAAGAGATGAATGGACCGATTTCAACAAACTTAGATTCAATTGAAAGGTAGATTTATATCAAGTTTCTGAATTTGATGATTTAAAATCTGACTTTCGGTTCCGGAACTAGTGATTAGTGAAAATATATAAAATATATTTCAAACTACTTAGCAACTTTGGTTTTATGGTCTCATACAAAACTAATGAATTTTATCCGGAGACGACTTTCGCTTCCGGAATCAAAGCATGGATAGTGATAAAAATGGATACCACCGCTGAAAGCAGCGAAGCAAAAAATGTAAGAAAAAATTTAAAATTTAAGTGGTCATTGTCAGTAGAAGACCAAATAAACCGATTCCGCATCCTGATTCCCACCGGAAATAGAGGTCATATACTCCCATTTGCAAGTCACTCACTTTTTTCGAAGATGTCTAGATCGATCAAATCTGGAATTACAAAGTGAAGAATATTTAAAGAAAAATTACCGTCGCTCAAAGCTACGAAGCAGAAACCTAAAAAATATTCTAAACAAGCCACTAAACTATTCCTATCGATAGTCAATTCCAGAAGAAGGCTAAACAAAGCAGGGCTGACTATCCTGTTTCATTTTGTATGTTGTACTTGTTCATGTACAAACAAACTATTTTGTTTTCTTTCAAAAAGCAAAGAAAATTATTTCGAATATCATATTATTATGTATGAGAATATTTTTACCCCACTTGGTGGATTCGAACAGATCTTTGAATTTTCGAAGTTATGCGGTTTTCTTGTTTTGTCTTAGAAATGCACGTAACGTAGAGATCGACTGTTATTTCAAAAACCAAATATTTTTAAACTCGATTAAAAAAAGATGTTTAGAGATTATACCAGATTCTGAAATCTCAAACTTTTTCCAGCTCGTTCCAGTCGAGAGATTAATTTTTTTAATAACACCAGATCTTGACGTTTCACGTTTTTTAAGATACCTGGCGATAAAACAAAATTATTACTTAGTTTTAAGGTTTTTTTTATAAGCAATGCAATATTGAATGCAATCGGAGAAGAACTTATCTAATGTAAATGGGATTTTTCCTAGGATATACAGTGGGGTCTCGTACAACGCGGATTCGGTTTTGCCGGTATTCGTTGTTGCCGGATTCGTTATTGCCGGATAACCGCGATAAACAGGACCCAGAGCATATGGGATTTCGACTGATTGGGGCTGTGAACGATTATCTCGCTTCGGTCGACAGATAGAGCTATACAATCTTCGGCAAACTTGTTGTAGATACTTAGACCAACAATTTAGTGTAGTTTGACAGACAATTAGTTAAGAACTGCTCCGCTAGGGGCGCTTCGAAAAATGCATGATATAAATCATTCGCTTAATACAGACAAAACGAATTGTAACTCACATAGTATTTTGAAGAATGCGGGAATTCGGGAGTTTGTCAAACAGCAAAAGTATTAACTCGGACTTACTCCATCAGATGTAGCTAGCGTGCTTGAATACAAATATCAATTATCAGAATTATGTTCTTATAAAAGAACTGAAAGATATAGAGCGGTTTTGTTTGTTGGAAAGTTGTTAGGAATGTTATAGTTTACATTATGAAAACTATGTTAGTTTAGAACCTTCCCACAGAATGGCGCTATTGTGATCTCATAAAATTTATTATGTTATATCTCTAAAACCTGATGATATAGATTGGCGGTGTTTTCGGAAAGAAAGTAAAGGAGGTAAAAACAGATTAAATAGTGTGAAAAGTTGTAAAATTTTTTCTCACTTGGTGACGTTGGTGTGCAATTCTGGGTTGGCAATTCCTGTAATCTTGATTTTGTTGATTTATTAAGATCGTTTTTTCGAGGGTTTACAAACTGGTTAGAAGATTGATTAAAGCTTGTGTGTGATAATTTAAGAGCAGTGTATCTTCATCAACATTGCTTGGTTTATCAAAAAGTATTCGATAATGTGAACAGTAGTTTAGTATTCGAAAAGAAAAGGTTTGCGCTATTGTGATCATGATGACTAAGAAATCTATTTTTTGGGAAAATTATATTTGTTTGTTTCGTGATTTATTTTAGTTGACGGTAGAGATTTCTTATAAAATGCTTGTGCAGGAATTCATAGCTGTCTGGTCGTGAACAGACTTGATAAGAAATATGATTACTTTTATGGGATTTCTCAAGTTTCGAAATATGCGGTTTCTATATAGTTTTCTGAATTTTTCGGTTTGTTAAAATAGCTGTTATTTCGGAGGATTCGCAAAATGATGCGAACTCATGTGCTTCCCTAAGTCATAAAATGATTTTGTGTCATGCGATTCTCTAACAAATCTACTAAGCATACATCCTACGCGACGCTATCGTAACTGTGTTAGTGTGTTTCTGAAGAATTACTGTCTCGCATACATACTACTATATACTAGTTGAGTCGCGTTGAAAGCTAGAATATAAAAACAACTACAGTGCAACAGAGAGAACGATCATAGATTCTTTCTTTCGTTTTATTTGGTTGTGTTAGGGACGTGAATATGTAATTTTTTCCTATATATACGTTGTAGCTAACTTTCTGAGCATCCAGTAGAAATTAAGCAGATAGGGCATTTTGGGCGCGTGAAAAAAACCTGGAACGAAAAAAAACGGTCTGCTACAAAATGTTTGATTCAATTCACGAACTTCACAAAATTCGTGGGTGTAAAATTTATTAAGATTCGTTGAAAAACAGTTGAGCTATGACAGATCGAAGTAACCGTTCCAACTTTTTTTCAGGCTTGATATTTGGAGTGTTAATAATGTACCAAATCACGTGCTTTAAAAAAATTTCAGCGTTCGAATCTCCCAGTAACCGGAGCAATAAAAAAGGCTGGATGACTCGAGAAATTTCCCAAAATTGAATGAAAAACTGTTTCATTCCCGAGTTAGAATAATTTTGCTTAAATCGCAACATCGGAATTGTTTTGATTGCATTCAATCAGTTTTAGTTCAAATTAAGTCATCAACGTTGAAAAATTGCTGGAAAAAACTACTTCCATATCTTTTTAGCCTGGTACACAAATCGATTATATTGAGAACGAAAGAATAATTTCTGAAATTAAGGATTTCGGTGAAAAGATGGGTGCTGAACATCTTTCTCGTGAGGAAATTTATGACATCATCGCTGATAAATTGATTACGGCAATGGTACTGTCTTTTTGGCTCTTTATTGTTAACTTGACATCCACCGCGTCGAAGCCATTCAGAATAAACTTCTTCGGTTTGCTTTTCGTAGTTTCCCTTGCAGTGATCCCTGCAAACTTTTCGATTTTTGCTTCTTATCAGTTCACCAAAATATGTCTTTGGTCGTTTACGTAGCAGCTTTTGTTACAATCTCGAACTGGTTATTCGCACTTGTTACAAAAACTGAATTTATAGATTTACTGCCTGATGAAGAGTGTGACTATGAAATTTTCGCTCCATTGGGCTTTTTCCTGTTCAATAAAAAAGGTTTAATTCAAATAAAAAATAAAATCGAACTATATGAGCAAAATATGTCACATTTTATGCACTTGACATTATATAATTGTATAAATAATCAAAACATTAAGTATGAAATTCTAGTTTTCACACTATCGAATTCCTCAGATTTCAGATGTCGATAGCTTATTCATCTTAATACTTTAGTAACTTACTTACTAAAAACAGTTCAAAATCTGTCTCTCCTTCATCAACTTATTCAAAAACTGATCGATAAGATCACTCTCATAAACAAGTATGGTATTCAGTTACAGAACATCACATTGTAGATACAATAAGAGCTGTTTCATCAATCGTTCAATAGGTATTGGAACCTTGAAACACCTTCTCGAAGAAACCATCTTAATAAGTCAACATGATTTTGAGTTGCAGGAATTTCGAACGTTGAATGGCACACAAGAGTCAGCCATGCGAGAAATTTCAATTACTGTTTACACAATTGGATCTGTTTTGACCTCCGGAACATTCTTTCCGAAAACGCCGACACCACCGAAAGTGAAATATTTGCGATATTTCATGTTCAAACTGTTTTTCTATTGTGAACATATGAATTATTTCATGCTCTTTTCAAAGCGCCCCTGGCGGTGCAGTTCTCAACAAATTGTCGGTCAAACTACACTAAATTGTTGGTCTAAGTATCTACAACAAGTTTGCCGAAGATTGTATAGCTCTATCTGTCGACAGAAGCGAGATAATCGTGCACAGCCCCAATCAGTCGAAATCCCATATGCTCTGGGTCCCGTTTATCGCAGATTCGCTTTTCATGCCTCCGGTGTACCGCGTTATACGAGACCCCTCTGTAACTTCATATGTGTGCACGTAAAGTGCCTTGATAAACACGTTTTAAAATTAAAAAAATAGTGCATTTTGGTACTACCTCGTTGGGTTTGATTCATCTAAAATAATTTCAAAGGATAGAGAGCAATTGTAAATTTCCATAGATTTGATTAGATCTACTATATGAAGTTACAAATGAACTAACAGTCAACGGGTTTTCCTGTACCTTCGGATGCATACCATCTGATTAATTATATAAGACTATTAGAACGTGCTTCTCCAATTCCCCTGGTGAAACGACAACCAAATACGGGAAACCATCTGCGCCATTTTGCGCCATAAAAGAACACCCGCGCTCTTCGCTGAGCGCAATTTATGCACCGAATTCGTTTTAGTGCCTCCGGTAGGCACTAAATTCCTTATCTTATTAGATACCAGTACAACCCCGCCGCGTTCAATCATCCCTTGCAATAAATTCATACCTTTGAAACAAAAGTTACACCATCCCAAAACACACGACAGACGGTGGCAACCGCCAGCCGTAGGAAATTTGGCGCGTGCACGTTTCGTATCGCTCCACCTGATCCTTCGGCCAAACTCTACCAGGAGAACGATTCAGCGATTGCAGTGGCAGCAGTCATAGTCTACCGACCGACCGATTGAGCGTTGGATGCGTCCGGCACAATTCTCCTCTCGAGCAAATTTATGCAAATTAATTTTATAATTTACGGCAGATCCCAGCTTTGGACAATCGGGTAATTCCTCTGAGAGGACCCAAGTACACGTCGGAAACATGAACACTGTACCAGTCTCATTTGACTAGCTTGAAGATTTCTGGGGTGTCCGGGTTGAAGTTTGAACGCCAGCGGGATTACGGGATTCCAGCGAAGATAAAATCAGAATTTCTACTACCAGTAGTATTACTCATTGCGACAATAATTAGTGAAGCAGGATTCAGAAATATCACACGTCAACATACGAGTTTTTGCCTCTTAGTTTCATCCCTGTACTAAGTCTACCCCCGGTTTCATAGTTTCCATTCTTCAGACAGACATTCGTCCAGCATCAAGTGGCGTGAAATCATAATTCATCTCTACTCGAGAGCAGGTCTTAGCACCATCATACCGTGACATTTTATATTTGCATACAGAACAAAAAAAATAAAAACCGAGGAAAAAAGTGTCACGCCAGCTTACGGATAGTCCTCTCCGATTCGCAGTGCCATAAAGTAACTACTTAACTACATTTGTCATCGCATAAAGCATGGCGACACCACCAGCCAGTATCATCGTATTAAAATCTAAGGAAAAAGGGAATTGCTACTTCGGGTTTGTTACATAAATACTCATTATGATTTGTTCCCTCCATCGGGTTCGTATTTCCATAGTGCGTAAACATATTACTACGGGGACCGTCTCTATGCCGGAAGATAGAAACCGGTACCGGCCGAAGGGCCGTGAGTTTCCGTATGGTGAATTCATCTCCGCTTGGTACCCTGTGTCGTACCGTAAAGTGGCATAGCTCAGTGCCGAAGGGGGGCAAATCTGGTCGGTTTGATTCGTTGATTTAAAGCTTAAATCATATTTCGAAATCTAAACAAACTAGCAACTTTCAATGAAATTTAGCATAGTCTCTTCCGTTCCGAAAAGTCCAGACTAATGTTACTACCCCGAACAGTAACGATTAAAACGGTGATAGTCCAGATTGAAGGGGGAGATAGAACCTGCAGCGTCTAATTAAACTTACTCCCTCAATTCCGGTGAGCACAATTTGAACACGAAAGGACCGGGCCCTTTTGTTTCCGTTTTACAATACTATAAAGTTCGTTCATTTTATGCATAATTTTTCATGCTGTTTGCTATGAGGATTTTAGTATTTGTTTGCCGAAAGCAATGATGTGGACGATTCCGGAATCAATATTGACGTTGATGTGGAACTTACGATAGCAGATGTTTGAAAAAGTTTCAACGAGAAAGAAGAAACTTTGAAATGAAAGTATTTTACCGGTAACCGTCAATATTTTTTTTTGGATCTGCATCATTTACAATTAGCATTGGCATTAGCATTGAATACCGCCCTTGGGTTGCTAGTTCGTTTTTCATCGGGACCGGAGGACTAATTGAGATTTCTAAATGATCTTTTGAAGAAACATACAGGAAACAGTTTAATTTACTTTAGAACATTTGGCTGGAAATTCCTGCAGTTTGAAAATATTTGGTAGTGAAAAATATTAGTATTAAAGCATATGTCTACACTTGAATCAAAAGTCAAGTTTATCTCGAGAGCGGAGCTGACAAATGCAAGTATGTTCTGAATACTGATAAAATAGGTACGATTAATTCATAGCACTTCAATTTAATATGCTTTTTAATTTAAATCCCTTAACGAAGCGATTTGTTTTAAAACTTCATGTCGAATTTACTAAAATGCAAGTTTGGTTTCTTTTTCACTCAACTTAGATGTGTTTTTCATTTGAATGTGATGTGTTTTGCTATTGAATTGAACTAGAGTAAGAGAGAACCAAGCGGGGATATATTGGTTTAATGATTATTTTCACTATTTAAAAAAAATATTTATAGCGTACAAAAATTATTATTCCTTTTGGGTAATAATAAACCGAATAAAAGCTTTTTTATTCTCAATATTCGTTACGTTAAGTAATTGTTGAGAATGATCTCAATTTTTTTTTTGTGGAGCAAACCCATGTTAGGGTGAAGCCAGAGTGAGCGCGACACGCGACGCGATGCGTAACGCGAGAGATTTCCTATGATTTATGTTGAAACGAAAAAGAAAGCAGTATGAAATACTTGGACACTTTTTTATTTCAATATGGATTGAGATAGCTTACGTGCGATTCAAAATTTTGAACGATTTTACCGACACACCGAAACAAAAGACTAGTGTAATAATAGGGGAGGGTTTCGATTACCGGCACCCTTTTATTTTTGGCTTATAACTTTTGACTAAGTGCACATTATCTGAGATGTGACATGTGCACATTATGTAAACTTTTATATAGCAATGGAAAACTAAAGACCTTAGCTAACAACTTTCTAAGGAATTAAATTGATTTCCGTGATTGATTTTTATTGCCCATTTAGTAAAGTGATCATTTTTGGTCATTTCAAAAAAGGTGTTCAATTACCGACACTCTAAGATAATCTGCTAGAAATGGAAAAATTAAAGTAAAAACAGCCATGATTGAAAAAAAGAGTATTCATTTCGAAGGCGTTTTGGACAAAAGTCTTGATTGTGATTGGTAATGACGAATGTCAAGTGTTCCACGTGTTGCATATCACCAGAGATGCCAGGTAATACTATTACTGCTGATCTGAAGCTTAACTAAACATCTGCTAATATACAGACAAATTTGCAGACCAGGCCTCTTTGCATCTCACGATTTATCAAAATAAATGGGGACCGGTAAATAAATTATGTAGACAAGTGATGAACAAAATTTTGTTTGCGATTATTTTGATAGCAACTGGTATTGAATCGCGATGTAGATTGGATACACTTTATAAATATTCTATGCATTTACCCTTTCGATTTATGTTCCTCAATTTATGGCACTATAGAAAAGGTCACCAAGAACTTTTGTGTTTACATTCACACCATTAAAAATTAATTTGGTCGCAGCAAAAAAGTAGACGCGTCTGTTTGCTTTGATGTTCGGCACAAAAATGACGGGCTGCTATTATACACGTTGACATTTGTCGAAATGATGTTATCTGCTTTCTGTCAAGAATTATGATGGAGTGCCGGTAAGCCGAACACTCTCCCCTACTTCTACAAGAAATTTGACGAAAATGCATGGTAAAGTTCGAGGGTGTTTCAAAACGAAATTCCCATTTTTTGCGGTAGCTGGCACCATAAACCAGAAGAGATATCAAGAAAACCTCGCTTTGCACCTGTGTCCACTGTGCAAAGTTTTAGCAGTGTATGCTCGTGCTTCGGAAATGGAAAGGTTATTCCATTTTACGACGCATCCCGTTTCAGTGAGGGTAAAAACACGGTAAAAACAGGAACGAACCGTACACTGTTGCCGTATTTATGCACTTTGTCTTAGAACACGTGTTTTCATTTCAGGCTTACACACTTGAATTTGATCCGCTGTTGATATCTTGGAAAGTAATTTTCATTCCAATCCTGAGCAAATATGACGTTTTGCAACTTCTGTACCTTTAGGTTCTGCGGTCAACAAATGAACACTGCTAAAACTCACACTTTTTTTAAAAGTGTTTCTCTAAACAAAATTCATGTTGTTAGGCATACAAACTAAGTACGCTCCATTTGTACTTGAAAAGTTTTGCGCATACACTTAAAGTGTGTCGTCATATGACATATGCGAGTGTCATTACATTTGAACATTAAGTGTGGACATCGGCTCCCTGTCACGACGCCATCTTGATGAGATCATAATTGGAATTCAAAATTAGCCGATTGCAACTTAAACAAACAATCAGTAATGCAATTGTTTTACGGTTTACCACGTTTAGTACACGAAATTAGTGACTTTTGGGTCGACTCTCTCACAACAACTTGTCGGTTTAGCTAAAATACAGCAGACACTGTTTTGGGCCATCAAATGCAGGTAATTTTCACAATTTGAGAATCGCGATGAGTATCAAAACATCGAAGTGTTTGGGGCTCAAAACGCGAGGGGCTCAACGTAAAGACTGTCCCAGAAAGTATGGACGCAACCAAAAACCGCTGCCATTTCGCAATGGTTTAGAATCTGTCAATGTTTATGGCTGCGTCCTGTTGTTTACACTCTTCTCTAACCACTTGTGCAGTTGTTTATTCGTTTTCATTAGTTTGTTTCGAAATGCGTGGACTTTCAGCAGAGCAACGTCGAAAAATTGTGTACAAATGGTGCACAGAACGCGGACTGTCACTGTGAAAGACAGCAAAAACGGAAGGAGTAAGTGAAAAAGCCGTGCGAAATACAATAAGGAAGTTCGGTGAGGATAACATCTTTGAGGATAAACCGAAAACGGGTCGAAAAAAGGTCCTGCTAACCCTCAGTTGTATAAACGTATACTGAAGGCGTTCGAGCAAAAGAAGGAGGTTTCAGTTCGGGATGTAGCCAAAAAAGTGGGCACTTCGAAGTCAAATGTTCTTTGTGCTAAAGAACGTTTGAATCTTCGAACCTATAAGAAGCAGAAACAACCAAAACGTAGTCCGAAACAAGAAGCATCGCTCAGGCCGAGGGTTAGAAAGCTGTACAATACGATTCTTGCTGGAAATTTGAACTGCATAATCATGGACGACGAAACCTACGTGAAACTCGATTACAAATCCTTGCCGGGCCCACGATATTATACGGTGCGAGAAGAGCAAACGTTAAACCAGTCCGAGACATCGATTGAAGTCGAAAAATTTGGTCTGGCTATGGTCTGGCAAGCAATTTGTAGCTGCGGTAAGATTTCGAAACTCTTCATCACCACTGCTTCAATGAACAGCGAAATATACATCAAGGAATGTTTACAAAAACGACTTCTACCCATGATTCGAAGCCACAAGGATCCTGTTGTCTTCTGGCCAGATCTTGCTTCTTGCCACTACTCGAAATCATCGGTAGAATGGTATACTACCAAAAATGTCACTTTCGTCCCAAAAGACATGAATCCACCAAATTGCCCACAACTTCGACCAATTGAGGAATTTTGGGCATTAACGAAGGCACATCTTAGGAAACATGTCTCGGCAGCCGAAACCATTCAACAGTTCGAAAAAGATTGGAAAAAAGTGTCAAAACTTGTCGCCAAGAAGTCTGTACGGAATTCGCAAAAAGGTGCGCCAGCTAGTCTACAATGACTAAGTAGCAAATGTTGAGAATAATATTCTGTTGTTGTAGTTCTATATTATCAGTATATCGATTAAAAGTTGAATATCTAACACTTGTGAATTATTTACAGCGAAATCAAAGTGCGTCCATACTTTCTGGGACAGTCTTTAATCGGTGTACTTTCAAATAGCTGGTGCTCACATACCGGTATCGGATGGCTGGTGGACATGTTTATATCAAACGCTTTGAACATACGACTAAAGTGTTATGGCATAGCTCTATGGTATAATATGTCAGTTTGAAGTGTCGCTGTATGTTTTCCCTAAAATCCTTATATGCTCTGACAATTGCGGCAACATTAAGTGTCAAATATATAAATAAAAAACTATGATCAATATGCATGCAAGGATCTTCGTGATCATGATTTGATTACAACTTATATAATCTGATTTCGAGTTACACATTTTACAGCTTGTTAGCGGTAAGTATATTCACATGTATTCCCGGTGAATGAAAAAATATCGTATTAGCAAGTTTCCTTCTGTTCATTTTGTTTTCTAATAATTCCTAAACAGCTCCAAAGTTCACCTCTCGACTTCAAATAAAACGAAAATAAATATCGCATATGGTCACAACAATCAAACCAGAAAATAATCGAAGAGGATCTGTCACTTGATGATGTGACGTTGGGTAAAATTCACTAATAATTTTAATAATTTTATTTCTATGATTCATAAGATGTTTGAATTTTCAGGAAAAGTTGATCATCAAGTAACACCATTTCACAACAGAACATTAGATTTATTTCAAATTAATTACACTTAATATTAAATTGCCTGGCGCTTCTAGGTTAGTTGTAATATAAAATATTGTAGAAGAATTTAATTCTTCTACAATATTTTATTTGACAACTAACCTAGAAGCGCCAGGCAAATTAATATTAAGTGTAATAAATTTGAAATAAATCTAATGTTCTGTTGCGAAATTTAAGTGTAATACCATTAGGATGCAATACGATTTCATTTAAATGTGAGTTAAAGTGATTTACACTTGCAATTAAAGTGTTGAGTCAAATGTGGCGATATTAAATGTGAAACACTCAACTGTACAACTTGTCGATTTTTTCAGTGTATCTATTCGCTAATCTATCTGTGATGATATTTCCCTGAGGGATAGTATTGCTTGATTCGAAACAAATAAATTCTTCTAATGTTTTCGCAAAAAATTATATTAGATGTATTGTAAAATCAGGAAATACAGGGTGATTTTTTAAGAGCTTGAGAACTTTTTTAAACAATAAAACGCATAAAATTTGCAAAATCTCATCGGTTCTTTATTTTAAACGTTAGATTGGTACATGACATTTACTTTTTGAAGATAATTTCATTTAAATGTTGACCGCGGCTGCGTCTTAGGTGGTCCATTCGGAAAGTCCAATTTTGGGCAACTTTTTCGAGCATTTCGGCCGGAATAGCCCGAATTTCTTCGGAAATGTTGTCTTCCAAAGCTGGAATAGTTACTGGCTTATTTCTGTAGACTTTAGACTTGACGTAGCCCCACAAAAAATAGTCTAAAGGCGTCAAATCGCATGATCTTGGTGGCCAACTTACCGGTCCCCTTTAGTTACCCGAAATGTCGATTTGTCGTTTTCGAAACTAAGAGAGAATATGGCACATAACATTTATTTGTCCTCGAAGCACTATTTCTATGGACATAAGGATATGGTTCCGATTTAGGTGCCAATATCAAGGGGGCGTCGAAATTCAAAAATTTTGAAAACTTTTTTTTCTATTTCTAGAATTCTTTGAATGTGGAAAATGAAGTACGCGACTTTCGGAATGTCTAACGCGTGGAAGGTAGACGTAAAGGACCTCCCAAATAAATCGGAGGTCCTTAACGTCCACAGTAATGATATTTCGAGGATAAATTATTGTTCCGTTCCATTTTCTCTTATTGTTTTGAAAACGTTTAATTGACGTTTCGGGTAATATTATTGACTATTTCCATTGTGCTCACACGTTGACCTGACGATCAATTCTCTATAGATTACGTATGATTAACAACGAGATTTGCCTACACTAAAAAATAATCTTAAGCCGGCCCTGTCAAAACCTGCACTTTTAAAAACAGCACCCAACTTCGTTTCTTCGGACTTGAAAATTCAACATTGCTTAGTTCAAAGCTTAAGGATCGTTCATAAACCACTACTAATTGGAAAGTCTACGAAATTCTACGAGGGGGGAGGGGGTGTTTAAAAATACCAGATTTTGGTCTACGTGGTTTATTAACGGTCCCATTACCACTCGAGTAGCGCAGAAGAGTGGACAGGATTTGTCAATTGAATACAGAAATTTGTAATAATTTATACAACACATACAGATTAAGTTTTGTATCAAATTAACTGTACTTTCCGTGGTATGTTTGATTAATATTTATGAAGAAAACTGAGAAGAGTTATTAAATTCAAAAAGGTGAGGTTGGGTGTGGTTTTCTAATCTGGGAAATTCTTAGTTTTCATCGTTGGACTTAAAGATTATCTCATAAATTATGATCGAAATGAAATTGAATTTATTCGTCTAATCACACATGTTTTAACACCTACATCAAATAAGTATGTGAACTAGTAATATCAAATTTCATCTGAGATTTTCAAATATATAGGACAATTTTAAATCATACATTTGATGAAAACACACGTATAATTAATTTTCGTAAGGTAGCCCATACCAGTTTTAAATTTGACATTAACTCTGTTCGAATGAATAGAATTATTGCCGGTTACGCGTAAATTACGTTTGATTTTATTACAGTTTCATTATTCAGCTCCCACATAAAATATTTGAATTTCTGAGCTTCTGACCATTTTTTATGATGATTAGTTTTTCGAGAACAACTAGCCAGAAGTTTCACTAATAGTTTTGTTGTTTCAATTTTATCATTCTTTTTCCGTGCTGGGTGAAAATAATGGGCTGTACAGTCTTGTATTACCAAACATTTTTTTCCTGCTTGCACGGTAGAAGATATCGTCGGCAAAATTGTTTCAACAAGGGATGGAAACCTTTCGTTTGCATTAGCATTCGAAAAATTACTCCCAAAGGAATCATTTCAGCCACTGTATCAAAATAGGGGCGGAAGATATCTAACGTAATTGCATGCATTATAATTACAGATGAATCTTGGTGTTGCAGATTACTATGACGTGTCTGGAAAATTATGAACACCTCTTGAATGTGCTACTACTTATTATTATTTCGAATGTAAGGCGCAGATCTAGCAAGCCAGTGCTTGTAGGTTCGAGCTCCAACCGAAATAGATTTTCGGCGTCAGTAGGATCGCAAACCCAAAGATAAACATCGAAAAATGTTGGACAATAACCGTGAACCAATAAATTCAGTAATATCGTACTTTTATTGACCCTTCGGTCATAAGCGTCGACAAAAAAAAACGTGATTAATCCACCTAGCAGTGAGATGATACCTTTTTTTTTATCAATTCGCATGTGTTTTTTGCATGAATATTCTTCGGTGTTTAAGTTTTCATTACATTATTTTAATGACCGTCGTTTTAAGCGACAATTTGAGATTGTAATCACTCATTACTCTGTAATGTCGAAACTGCAAATACAATCGAATTTAAATCTAGAAGTGTGATAATCGATTAAACATGCCATGATATGTAAGTTCCACTTTAGAGTTTATGGTAATTTAAGGTACTTCCAGAGCCGGTATTCAGGAACCAGCATAACCCAAACCGATTCGTATGGCCATATGACGAATAAATTACAGTTTTGAGTACAACTTTGAAGCTTGATTGGATAAAATTCATTAATTTTTGTATGTATGTATAAAACTAATTAATTTTGTATATAAGTTTAATTCAATTTGAATTTTTGTTTCTGAAATTTGATTAGGCTTTTTTGAGAAAATGATTGAGCTTTGAGAAACGATTTTATACTGGAACCGGAATTCTAAAATCGGTATGGCCGAAGTCAGATAAATTCACCTGAATAGCTGTATAGTTTACATTTGTTTCAAAATATTTGAAAATCAGTGAAGACATCTTTGAGAAATCATAGCATGAATTAAATTTGTAGGTGCCTTCTAAATCGACAACTGAATACCACTAAAACTTAAAAAAGTTAATTTTTTTATCGACTATCCAAATCTGCTAGCCCGATTAACCTGATTAATTTATGTGGAATAGACATTTTTATACTAATCACCCTGTATCCCCGAAACCGGAAGTTGGATCTGACTGAAGAGCAAGATGTTTAAAAGAATCTTGAAACTTTTCATTTGCATCTTAGATGATTCTTAGATTTCATTTGAATCTTAGATCGGTTCAGCCATCTACGAGAAGAATGAGTTACACAATTTTGATTTCGTTTCATATATCATCCTGTAGTTCCGGAACCAGAGGTCGGAACCAAACATAATTCAGGAACTTTGTTTGGGAGCATACGAATTTTCGTATGAATCTGAATTTGCAGAAAAGAAATTTTCAGAGAAAATTGAGTGAAATTATTTGTCACACACGCATTTGCTGATCTCGACGAACTGATTCGAATGGTATATGGATGTTATGTTCTTCCAGCATTTATTGCTGTAAGTAGTTTAAAACAATATAATTTTAAAAAATCTGCCATCATCTGGTTTATATATGTCATATTCGAACGATTATGTTGCCAAAAACGAGCCGTGCTAAAATCGGTCCGAGGCAAATTGTCATGAAAAAGGATGCTGTACACAGTCTTTTTGGTACTTAGAAACAATTGTATGTAACAGAATAGAAAATCGTGTTTTCCGTTGCTCCCAAGCATTGCTTTGTCATACAGCGCTCAAAACTCCTGCTGCTGGAATAGGGGGAAAAGTCGTTTACACAAAAATTTCGATATCTCCGTTAAAAATGGACGGATATTAACAATCTATGGCTTGTTGAATAGGTATTATCGTGCGGAATCTAAGTCTGAAAACATATTCTGTTTTCAAGGTCAATTGAAAATTTTGACATAAAACTTCGAATAACTCAAAAAGTAAACATCCGATCTCAAAACCATTCAATAGCGTTTTGGTTGACGGGGAGACCTTACATTTGCGACTAGTTTGATCAAAATCGGTCCAGCCATCTCTGAGATCTCGACCTCTTAGTTGACAACACACATACAGACACACACACACAGACATTTGCTCAGTTCGTCGAGCTGAATCGATTGGTATATGTCATTCGGCCCTCCGGGCCTCGGAAAATTTTTCGAAAGTTTGAGCGAATTCTATACCTATTTTTTATATATATAAAAAAAGGTAAAAATACAGTCGGTAAAATACCATGGTAGCAATAGAAGTTTGGAAGGAGGTGAAAATTTGCACAAAATATTTTTTTTCCTTTCATTCACTTTAACGCCTCGTATAGGATGTGATATTAATAAATCAAATAGATTCTCAGTAATAAATCCAAGTGAGTTTTACTTTCATATTCTAAGAACCACTACTAGCTTCAAATAATAATTAAACTGAAACTGACGGTGAACTGAGTTAAGCGAGGGATCCTATTCAAATGATACATGAAAAATTACAGACCACTCTATCTTAAGTTTATCGTTGGTAGCACTAATCATGCAATTGTGCTTTACACTTACGAAGTGTATTTAATTTTATTACTACCACACTAGAAATTGTTTTTTATAGTTAAAATACCTTTTCACAGCGTTTTTTTTTTGTTTTTATTGACCACCCATCCGGTGGAATCCATTCCGGGTAAGTTAATGTAAAAGTTTTCTGCCTGAACTATTGATTTTACTTGATAAAAATCTGGCTCAGCATATTCTATTGGTCATGTACAGGGTCCGGCACTCGAAGTGTAACCAATTAAAAAGGCCATAAATTCAGTTTGGAAAATTACTTTTACTTAATTCAAAGTACAAAAAGTGTAAAAATAATACAAAATTCAGAATCAATTCACTTTTGCTCGATATGATCACCTTTTGCCTTGACTAAGGTCTTGAGACGGTCAAAAAACAAATCGAAAGCTGCCGAATGTGACTTGCAGGTATTTAGGCCCACTCGCGGACAATAACTTTTTTCAGCGCCTCGAGACTGGGGTATCTTTTAGTTCGGACTTTGCTCTCCAAAATGGCCCAAAGAGAATAATCCATTGGATTCGCATCTGGTGAATTCGAGAGCCATTGTGTGGACGTGATGAAGTTCGGAACGTTGTTTTTCAGCCATTCTTGGTTCACTCGAGCTTTGTGAGACGGTGCCGAGTCCTGCTGAAACGTCCATGGTCTGCCACCGAAATGTTTGTCTGCCCACGGCTTCAAAGCAACCTCCAGAATACTTTCCCGATAATATGTCGCATTTACCTTGACGCCAGGCTCGATGAAAACGATTGGAGAGCGCCCATCTGCGGTTACAGCGGCCCAAACCATTATCTGTTGCAGGTGCTGCCTCCTGGTGGCCAATCGATGACTCAAATTCTCGTATGAACGATCGGTCAAGTAAACCCTATCGTTTTGAGAGTTTACGAATTGCTCAATTGGAAAAATTTTCTCGTCAGAAAATACAATGTTCGGAAATTGACCGTTTTCGGCCAAACGAAGCAACCCCTTCGCTCTCTCAAGTCAAGCTTTTTTTTTCGCGTTCACTTTGGCAAAATGCTTTCTTGCGCTTGTAAACAATACAACTCCGAACTGTCATTTAGCAAATTTCTAGAGAGCTGATGCCCGTGCGTCAGCTGCGCGAGCGGTCTGAAGTTGGTTACACTTCGAGTGCCGGACCCTGTACAAATCAATTCGTCGAAACAATTTGTGGAACTCCCCATCAACTCTAAACGTGGCTTTGAATACTGCGTGCTTTGAAGCTAGCAGTTCATTCTGAAAGAAATTAATTCGCAACAGTTACACAAAGTGGAATTTAAACAGAGCATGCCTTTGCCGCATTCTGACATCACAGATTTGCTCCATGCCATTCAAACAAATCCAACCACTAAAATGCTTCCAATGCATTTCATTCAGCCAGTAACGACTCTGTACGTATATCCTTCATCCGCACCTGCCATTCACTCTCCACCGATCCCCAACCAATAGTGGAACCAACAATCGGTATGATCGTGTGAGCATGTAAGTACACCATTCAAAATCGAATCTGCACTCGAAAATGCATTCCGCACGAGCAATCTACTATTGAAAGCAATTTGAATGCTAGCTTTGTATGTAGGTGTATGCACAATAGAATCAGGCTAGGCAGTAGGCGCCATACTCGTACGCACTGCACTTACCGATCAATCGGGTATTTGATGCGTTTTGCAAAATATTTTCACTGGAATCAATCATTGAGTGCTGGATGAGCGTGTCGTGAGCAGTACAGGGTTCTTCCAACTAACTGCGATAGAATTATCCGGAGTGCTGAGGTAAACGAAAAAGGTTATTCCGTTAAATTCCGGTTTGGGTTTCTTTTCCAAATTTGTTCTATAATAGGTTGATTAGATTTGAGCACAATAAATTTGTGAGAGTTATCTCAACTTATAAAGCTTTGTAGTTGTTTGTTACGGTTCATTTTCGACTCAGCAGTCCATTAATAAGATTATTAAAAATTCCATCATTACCAGGAGCCTTCATGTTTTTAAGTTTCCTAATGATCTACATTGAATCTCAGCATTGCAATACTTGTGATGAAATATGAATATATATATAAGTGAGACATCGTTTTCAATAGAACTCAACAATATTCAAATTAAAATTGTGGACACTCACAAAAAGTTTTTAGACTTTTTAACCATTTCTAAAAAGTATTTGACCAAGAATTCGCTTGAGAGCAAGATTTCGTTTCTGTGATTTCTTAAAAACCTAAGAAAGTCCATAAAGGTTTAGAACATGGTTTAATTTGTATTACTTTATTAGTACTCCTATGTTTAATTTCCGTTTCGTAAATCCAAAACTGTGGAATCACAGGTGGATCACGAGAACGTCAATGACTTACAAATTCAATGGGACTCACATGGTTTGAGATCTTCATTCAAACAAATTAGCTCTATGATCGTTGAATACAGAACTAATTGTATTAATTATTGCTTCATTGGAAATTCTGAATGTTACAGGAAGCTTACCTGAGTCAATATCAGCATTAGTAATCAGATCTCTACGAATGTGACTTTTATCCACTAAAAACAAATCAATCGTAGACCGTTTTCTTACGGAAGAAAAATATGTTGAATTGTTTGGAAATAAAACTGAAAAATAACCAGTTGGTTATAAAAGTTGGCAGACAGTTAATTATTAATTAGTTTAGTTGCATGCAATCCCACTCAAAATACTTGGCAGTCACGAAAAATTTAGAAGAATTTTTTTTTTGAAAATTTTGTGAGTTTTTGAAAATTGTTTTGAAAGAAATTTGTTTGTTAACCAGCGCATTGCAATGGCAAATATGTTCCATCAATGATATAAAGGGTGATTTTTTAAGAGCTTGAGAACTTTTTTAAACAATAAAACGCATAAAATTTGCAAAATCTCATCGGTTCTTTATTTTAAACGTTAGATTGGTACATGACATTTACTTTTTGAAGATAATTTCATTTAAATGTTGACCGCGGTTGCGTCTTAGGTGGTCCATTCGGAAAGTCCAATTTTGGGCAACTTTTTCGAGCATTTCGGCCGGAATAGCCCGAATTTCTTCGGAAATGTTGTCTTCCAAAGCTGGAATAGTTACTGGCTTATTTCTGTAGACTTTAGACTTGACGTAGCCCCACAAAAAATAGTCTAAAGGCGTCAAATCGCATGATCTTGGTGGCCAACTTACCGGTCCATTTCTTGAGATGAATTGTTCTCCGAAGTTTTCCTTCAAAATGGCCATAGAATCGCGAGCTGTGTGGCATGTAGCGCCATCTTGTAGAAACCACATGTCTACCAAGTTCAGTTCTTCCATTTTTGGCAACAAAAAGTTTGTTAGCATCGAACGATAGCGATCGCCATTCACTGTAACGTTGCGTCCAACAGCATCTTTGAAAAAATACGGTCCAATGATTCCACCAGCGTACAAACCACACCAAACAGTGCATTTTTCGGGATGCATGGGCAGTTCTTGAACGGCTTCTGGTTGCTCTTCACTCCAAATGCGGCAATTTTGCTTATTTACGTAGCCATTCAACCAGAAATGAGCCTCATCGCTGAACAAAATTTGTCGATAAAAAAGCGGATTTTCCGAATGGACCACCTAAGACGCAGCCGCGGTCAACATTTAAATGAAATTATCTTCAAAAAGTAAATGTCATGTACCAATCTAACGTTTAAAATAAAGAACCGATGAGATTTTGCAAATTTTATGCGTTTTATTGTTTAAAAAAGTTCTCAAGCTCTTAAAAAATCACCCTTTATATACCTTGAATGGTTTCGATTTCGATTACCGTACCTTTCGATAATATCATCATTGAAAGAGGATTAAATTCGATATTTGATTTGCCGTTACCCTTTTCGGTAATCCTGTCAAATCGAAGAGCCACATAATTTGGGTTGGTTTTCAAATTCATTGCCATGCTAATTTTAAAATTAAAAAACCTTTTTGAATTCACCTAGTGGTGTAATTATGCATTTCTCATATTACTTATATTTTCAGAAACATCACTAGAAGATTCTGTTGAGATTTTTTTTTCAAACTTGAATAAAATCAAAAACTTTCTTTGAGTATTGTAAACAGTTATGTCAAGTTAATATAGATCTAAATGTGGCAACCCTGCACGCTTTACAAAATAGAACAAAGCACACTGTGTGCTAGCATAAATCAAATAAACATAGATTTCCCACTGTACGGTGACACTAACAGCACCTCTAGTGAGAAACAGGTGCACTTTTTTCCATTAGCTACTGTGGTTGTGTTAAATGCGCAGGCAACTTTATGCATGTTTTTTAGGAGCATTTACGCACCCATTCTACACCAGACGGCGCATTTGGTGTCACGGGTTTCTCAACTACAGTACTATTACACTGGGGAATCTAGGTTTATTTTATTTAAGGTGCTAGGTAGTGGTGTTTTTTTCTCTCGTACCAGTACGTACCGATGCGTACCTGTTTTGCATCATTTTGTATGACAGGTTGAAAGTTTTGATACTCATCGCCCTATAATAAAAGATCTGTATGAAATTTCACAGTATCATTTAAGACACTGAGAACTTTAATTTGAATCCCAAATCATGGAAAATCGGTTTAACCGTTGCTGATAATTCAAATCGATAATTTGGAATCGGCTAGCGAATGCATTTATATATCCGGGAGACCAGCACTAGGCCGCACATGTGGTTAAACCGGACGGCTTAGTTATCTTTTATACCAGCTATTATTTCGATACATGGATTGACATTGTAAACGCGCTTTCATGTGGCAAACAGACGTCAGTTAGCTGGATGATGTTGACTTAATTCAGTTTGGCGTCAATCTTGTTCGTGCCAAAACGTGTTTCTTTTTAGATTTTCTTATTTTTGGGGTATATTTGATTTCTGTGCATTGTAATGACTTTCGATAACATGGAAAACAATATAATTATTGCGTCTCGAAAATGAACTGTCTGTGCGTAGCTAAACCAAACACAAAAAGTGTGGCTCAACCGGACACACAATTAACGAATTTAACACAATTTTTAAAACATACCTAAATATTTATATCATTATTTTTATTCCGTTTCTTATCCCTTAATAAAGCTACAAATATTATAAATTTAAGCCAAACGTTCATTGTATGGAGCTAAACAACCAAATAGTGTAGTTAAAGGAACCCAGCAGTTCCTAAATATTGGATTTTGGGTTAGTCATTTCATAGTGACTTGGTACAAAAACTATTGCACGTATTTCCCAGTCACAAGTTGGGAATTGTTGCTGAAAGTTGAAGCTACACAACTATATATTATGGATGCTTTTTTCAACTCCCAAAAAGTGTCCGACATAGCCTAGGTCTCCCCTACCAATTATCGGCAAAGCAGATATATGCATCTGTAGCTCGTCATATTTTTTTGTTTCATTATATTGCAAAACTATATAAATCATGTGAATTCAGGTCCAGGATTCAGTTCAAGTGTCAGTATTCTGGACCTGAATTCCAGAACTCAGTTCTTCAACTCGATTCTGATCCACGTTTCTGAAACTGAGTTCTGAAATTGAATTCCGGGCCTGGACTCTTGAACTGAATTCTGATACTGAATTCTGGAACTGGATTCAGAACCGGGAACTTAATTATGGAACTCTGAAATTGAGTTCGAGAAGTGAAACGGAACTCTGGACTTGTATTCTGGAACTGAATTTCAATATTGTGTTCAATATTGTACATCGTCATTTAAACCGGCGAAACAAAAAACGTAAAAAATTTTCTAAACTGGTCTCAAAACTAAACAAATCGATAGTCATTATCAGTCAGTAGGCAACTAAACAAATCGATTCCGACTATCCTGGTACCCGGTATCCGGTTCCGGAAGTTCCGGAAATAGTGGTCATACATACCAAAATGGATCTCACTCACTTTTCTCAGCGATGGTTTGACCGATTTCCACAAACTTTGATTCAAATGAAAGGTCTCATCTCTCATACGGAATTCCTGAATTTCATGTGGATCCGACTTCCGGTTCCGGAGTTATAGGGTAAAGTGTGTTCAATATTGTACACCGTCACTTAAACTGACGGAACAAAAACCGTAAACATGTTATAAACTGGACTCTTAACCGTTATTACCAATCTTAGGGTCAATTGAAAGGTCTTATGGTCCTACCAAAAATTCATGCATATTTTCGGATGCAACAAACATTTGAATCGTAATTTAGAGTGCGTACTAGTAGAGTTTGTATGTCATGTTAGCTGGTGGCCGTACGAACCGACTTTGATGATACTGGTTCTCGGGTTCCGGTGCCGGAAGCGCATATAATAGCGAACCCACTGCGTTTTCTTAAGGATGACCTACGCAATCAAAGCACTATTTTATTCTGTATATTATGCAAAAACAATCTCTTGGTTTCTTTCAAAAATCA